>NC_140474.1:3526774-4833024 GCF_051167445.1 Perissodus microlepis | reverse complement strand
GTGTGATTTAATTAAAAACATACTTTTGTATTTTATAGAAACTTGTTCAAAGGAAACACTTTAAGCTCAAATCTTCATTCAGTCCAGCAGATACCCGTCGTTGTTTTTAGTGCCGCCTTTGACTGGAAGTGTCACATGGAAAGCAGAGAGTATGGACCCAACTGCAGACACTGATGAATGGACTTACAGTAAGTGTATCTCTGATGGTGGCAGGAACAGAATGCAAACAAAAGCAGACAGTGACTAAGAACTAAACTAAACCTAAACTGGGAGCAACTATAGAAGCAATACAAAGGAACTAAAAACCTGACAGTCAGAGACATGAAACACAAACCATGAAACCTGGAACACGGAGAAATGCAGCAGGTGATACACAGATGATCCACACAGATAAAGGGCTTAAAACACACAGGGATAATGAGGGGATGAGACACAGGAGGAGGGCTGGGAGAAATCACACAAAATCAGGGGAAGCAAAACTGAAAACACAAACATAGCACACGAGATTGTCAAAGTAAAACAGGAAACATGACACAAACCTGACACTGAAACAATGAGAAGTACAGACATGAAAACATAACTTTACTAAATGTGACGTAAGGAACATGGGGGAAGCACAGACACAGAAATCAAGAGACTGGAAACTAAATAACAATGAAATCAAAGATTATTAATAATTCAAAAACTCAAAATGATGGGTGACAGATCCAGGACCGTGACAGGAGGAGCTACACGGCAGGGGAGCCGTGCTTGGGTTCATGGTCAGCGAACATCAGGGAGATGAAGGCTGAAGCGATCTGAAAACACTATGACTGGACTGACTCGGTCCTTGTGTGTCTGTGTGAGTCTGTTTGTGTGATTAGTGTTTTCTGTTGTTGCTGCAGATACTAAACTGCAAGAAGCAAAAGAACCACATGAAGCTGACGTCAGGCTTTCTGTCTCTACTTTAATTCACTCGCCATAAACGTCCCAATAAGTTGATTCTGTTCATCTGGACGTAGCGTTTTCATTAAAGTGACTTCTTCAGTCTCAGCTGACTGCAGGTTTCCCCAAACTTTAAACAGTACATTTGCATAATGACTGAAAGTAGCACCACTGGTGAACAACAGGTTGTGAGGTCAGTTTCTTGCAAGCATGTTACATTTTAACCTGCTAGTGTTTGAAGTAAAGTGTGTTTTAAATATACCTCTGCTTTGTGCCATGAAATTACCTCTTCATCTGCTTTCAGCTGCACAAACTCAAGTCTCACATATCAGTGACAAACCACACTGGTGCTGTTGGAGCATCCACAGCCTCTGTGTGAGTGCACTGCATCATCATGACATGAAGAACACTGGACACTTAAACCTGCTTTCAGTCTAACTTTAACTTTGTATCTCCAGTAGACATGTTGTCAAAATTTACCACTCAGAACATGGAGTCAGAAAATAATACTAAAACGTATTATTATTCCTACGATTACCTTTGACTAAAACTCTTGTTTGCAAGCAGCATGTTGAGCTTGATAAGGACGTGCTGCTTACTTGTGTGAAAACAGTGAAATATAAAAAGTGTTTACTAATTTGTACCAACGTGGAGCTAAAACCACTGAAACTAGCGTGTTAGCAGACACACAGATAATGAAGATAATGAAGGCTGCTCAGAAATATAAGATACAGATAAATATGGTGGAAGTACTGACCTTACTTTGAGTTTGATTCCGTAAAAAGTGACAAAAACATTAGCGTCCGCTGCTCACTGCATGGGAAGAAAACTTTTTACAGCGAAAAAAACCCTAAACTTCTGAGCAAGCACCGAGTAGGCTGCCGCTGGAATGTGAAATTCACAGAGAAACTCCCGGATCCTTCCACTGACCGCTGCGACACACCTGCCCCACTCCTGCTAAACAGGGGAAAATAGAGCAACAGGACAGCAACAGTCTTTGATTAATCAGTAATTAGATACTGATTACTTTTTTCAAGTAACTTGACCAACACTGCTTGTGTGTCTGTGTGAGTCTGTTTGTGTGATTAGTGTTTTCTGTTGTTGGTGCAGATACTAAACTGCAACAAGTAAAACAAGCTGACGTCACCTGTCTGACACTGAACACATGAATCAAACTGTCCTAGAGTACATTCACTAATCTACCATCCAGTTTGTGACATGAAAAGAGAAACAGGACCAGAAACTACTTGGACTGGTTTCATGCGCCTCATCTTTTACCCACAAAGAAAGCATCAGTACATTATTAGTACATCTCAGAGACAACTTCTTTCTCAGGAAGTCACATGAAGAGTAATAGATTACATCTCTCACAGTATCTGACCAACCAGCTGCTGTGGAAAGTCTTTTTTAGACACAGAGATGAAAGATGTTTGACTGAATGCTGATAAGTGAATACCGAGAAATTAGAAGGAAATGTTTTCATCTGAGAATCTGATTAAAACTGTCACAGTAATCTTTATATTTTTGTTTTTTGGACACTCTCAAACAAACAGATCAGATATTCTCTTAAACATGAAGACTTGCTGCTTTCTTTTCAAACCTTTATTTTTTTTATATTTAGTCAGTAAAAACAGGCACACAGATGATGTTAAATCCTCTTTTGGAGAGAATCCAGCAAGAAAAACTTGCTGGAAAATGTGCAACTTTTTACAAGAGGATGATGTCAAAACCAACACATGAGAGAGTCCCAGTTTCATCTTTAGCAGGACCAAGTTTATTTAATCCTGTGTTTGGACTTATCACTGTTGGCAATAACATGACCAAAGGTTACTCATTGATCCTAATCAACGGTGGAATGGTACGGGATCAGGGGGGTTGTACTGCAATGGGTGAAAAATTATTTAAGTGACAGGAAACAATTTGTGAAGCTGGATGTCCATTCCTCATCATGCTTGGACATTGCTTGTGGTGTTCCACAAGGCTCTGTACTGGGTCCAAAATTATTTATTATTTATATAAATGATATTTGTAAGGCATCTGATATATTAAAATTAGTATTATTTGCAGATGACACAAATATTTTTTGTTCTGGGGGGAATCTAAAGGAGCTGCTGGATACAATTACTTCAGAAATGTGCAAAATTAAAAAATGGTTTAACAGGAACAAACTATCGCTAAATCTAAGTAAAACTAAAATAATCTTATTTGGGAATTCCCTTAGAAATGCACAAGTGCAGATTCATATAGATGGTGTGGAAATTGAAAGAGTACTTGAACATAAGTTTCTTGGTGTGATTATAGATGATAAATTAAACTGGAAGTCTCATATAAATCATATACATAACAAAATTTCAAGAAGTGTCTCAATCTTGAGTAAAGTAAAACACATTCTGGACCACAAATCACTCCACATTCTCTATTGTTCCCTGATTGCACCGTATTTGAATTACTGTGCAGAGGTTTGGGGCAATACTTACAAATGTTCGCTATCATCAATCTTTCTATTACAAAAAAGGGCCATAAGGATAATCCATAAAACTGGTTACAGAGATCATACAAATCCACTATTCTTAAAATCAAAAATTCTAAAATTCACAGATCTGGTTCATTTTCTCACTGCACAAATTATATATAAAGCAATAAATAACCTGCTTCCTGACAATATTCTAAAAATGTTTTCTAAAAGAGAACGGGGATACAATTTGAGGGGGGAATTAAATTTAAAACATCCTCGTATCCGTACAACATTAAAAAGTTTTTGCATCTCTGTGTGTGGAGTGAAGCTGTGGAACAGACTAAGTAAAGATATGAAGCAATGTCCGAGCATGGCGCAGTTTAAAAAGCGGTTTAAGGATATGGTTTTTACAGGGTACAGAAACGAGGTAGAGATTTGATCCTTCGAGGTGTTAATGGGGTTATTGAAAATATGTATATGTGCGTATGTGTATATACGTATGTATGGATAGATAGAAACATATATGTATATATATTAAAAAAAAAAAAAGAATAATTAAAAAAAAATACACATGACATATAATGAAATTGCAAGGAGGTATTTCTGTAGTCTATTGATTACTAGATAGTGGAAAAGGGGTGGGATTAAATAAGTTTATGCTTCTTCCTGCTCCTTTTTGAACATGAAAGTTATTTGGAGTTGTGGTTGCTCGTTTTCCTTTTGTTTTGCTTTGTTCATTTGTCTCTTTTAATTCTATGTTGTTGTACTTTTTCAACATGTTCAAAATAAAGATTCAATCAATCAATCAATCAATCAATCAATCAATTATTACATTTCAAACACTATGGATCAACAGGAGCTCATGCAACAAATGGCACAGACTTTATTAATATAATTGTAGATAATATAGGACCTAAAAATATGCATCTTGTGATTTAAACATGTAGGTTAAAACACTTATAAAGTGGTGTAAGTATATGTAGTGTATATGAGTATATATGATTACAATAGAATAGAATAGAATTCAACTTTATTGTCATTGCACATGTCACAAGTACAAGGCAACGAAATGCGTTTGCATCCATCCAGAAGTGCTTTAGCCATAATATAGATATATTACAAAATATATATTAGCAATAATATAGATATATTACAGAGTATATATAGATATTATATACAAAGTATATATGTGAGTATTTATGATTATATGTCCAGTGTATACAGGTATATGTATATATCATAATAAAATCCACAACAATTGCAGCAATTTCCCAACTCTGTGAAGGGTACTCATGGCCATTGAGCAAATTAGTGGTTGTTAATCAATAATCATGACAATTTGCATATTAATGATCAAGGAACTGACCTCATAGCCCATTGTTCATTCAGTGGTGCTAGTTTCAGTCATGTGCAAATGTACTGTTTATAAGATTTGGGGAAACCTGCAGTTAGCTGAGACTGAAGAAGTCACCTGGATGAGTGAAGAAACGTTTCTCCCACTGAACACGCTACATACAGATGAACAGAATCAACTTTTTGGGATGTACTTTACTGGATGATTGAGCGTGCACCAAAACAATAACAAAATACATTTTCCAGGAGATATGATAATGATTCACATCAGAGTGAAGAACTAATAAATTTATCCTAGATCTACCTGATCACTGACTGATAGAATGGATAAGATTATAAATTAAAATCATATAAAACAAACAAAAAAACCACACTTTAGAATTACCTTTTAAATGAAATATGAGCACAAATAAAATATTTATCTTAGCTATAAGTCAAAGGATTAAAAAAAGGCAAAATGTTTAAAAAAATATAATCATGTGAGAGACATAACATGTAATAATAATAATAATAATAATAATAATAAGCATATTAAGTGTGTGTCTGAGCTGAAAGCTGCTCTCCTCTCCTGGTTTTCTGTGTCACACAGACCACAACAACACAAAGCATCACCTGCAGACCGCTGAGCAGTATCCACCTGACTCTGTAGAAGGTCGAGTAAACCCCAAAGGGCTCTCTGTGGATCAGAACTGTTTTTTCTGCTGACACACACGGACCACATGACTCTAAAACTGCACACCAATACTCTCCTGCATCTTCCAGTGAGACATTAGAGATTATCATGCCTTTATCTGACAGTTTCATTCTGTTTTGAGGAATTTGAACAATTTTGCCTTCTGTTTGGATCGACTTCATAAACCACAAAAGATTCGTAAACTGTCCACTCTTCGCTGAACATCTGATGGTGACATTATCTCCCTCTGAGAAGACCCCTACCGCAGGTGGACCAAATTTGGGGCACACTATAAGCTGGTACCGCTTTTTTAAGGTTTGAGTTCGACAGGTGTACCACCCTGAATTCTTTAACATCAGTGATGGAAACACCAACGAGTAGTTTCGACTGATTTCTCTGTAAGCTTTGGTGTGAACGTCAAACTTCCGCCAAATCGGGGGCTGATCATGAATGAAGGGACACTGCAGCACCACTGTCTCTCCCATCGAGTGATAGATTGTGTTTGTTTGTGTGGTCACTCGTACAGAGTTACCACTCACACACTGCTGTTGCTTCATTACCAGGCAGATGTAAAATGTGTGGACTATGAAGTTTGACACATGAAGAGTTGACATGTTGGTCAGCTCCTGGAAACGTAGCCTTGCAGCATTCTTCCCCAAAGTCAAACTGATCCTGGATGTTCCTGTATATATGTCATCCAAATTTGTCAATTCATAATTGATCCACTGGGTCGTTAGTTTGTTGCCTGCTCCCTTACATTGTTCATTCAGTATTGCTTCAAGACTTGTAATATCACTTATTTTTCTACTTACTGTCTTACACACAGTCAGGCTGATGTTTCTCTCATATGTCACGTTGCCCTCAGTCCAGCACACATCTTGGTACAGTCCAGAGTCCGAGTGGGTCAGCTTATGGAGAGTAAATGAAGAAGAACCATTTAATGCTGAATATAAGACTCGTCCTGTCACATCTTCATGTAATGTGGGGACTCTCTTCCCAAAGTGAGAAATGTTCCACAGGACCAGAGTATCTTCACCAACATGTTTGGAGGTTTTGCAGGAGCTGTTGTGATCTGGGAGCTTGGATTGAAAAAAGCTTCCTTCCTTGATTATGGCGATAATTTCTTCTGCATGAATGTTGCTGATGAGAGTGAACAGCAGGGAGAAGCAGAGCTGTGCGACTGCAGCCATCCTGCTCAGAGGTCTCGTGGTGAGTGTCGTACAAACACTGACACTGCTCGCTTCATCAGCTTCCTGTTTGTGGTTGGAGGAGGAACGCCACTTCTTTATCACATCATCAAGGAACACTGAAATATTTGGGCTCAGTATCAAGCGCTCTGTCTGCTTAATGTGTGGATGTTACAAAACCTTTTACAGCTCAAACAAGAAAAACTGACATTTTATTAAAAGCTTCTAAATCTCAGGGACACTGATCCTAAAGCTGAACTCCTTTGGACCCCAAAAAGGCAATAAACCAGGAAGGGTCATTCCATATAAACTCATGAAATCTGAAGCCTCAGGATCAGCTGATTTGTTGAGAAATAACAGTACACTGTGATGAGTTCTACTTTTGGGCGAAGACTCCAATCAGCCTTCACACCTGACAGCAATCAAGCAGTCACCAGCATTTAACACCAGCACTCACAACAGACCTCTGCCAGATCTTCAGCTAACTCGTTTACCTGCCTGGTCATCATGCTTCACAGACGGAACAATACTCACCTCTGTCTGGATGCAAGTTTTCTGCTGTCAGGTTACATATCGTGGCGCTCCACTTGCCTGCCTCCCTGCCAGAGCTGTTGGACCAAGTACATTCTGGACTCTCTGGATCACTTCTCACCCGGACCCCTTGGACTCCCTCCTCCCATGTCGCCTTTACCTGCAATGCTGACTCTTTGTACTTCCACCCGGGCCCCTTAAATTCAGGAAGAAACATTTTCACTGGGAGAAAAGTATGTGGTCAGGTCTGTTATTCCTATGCCACAGCGACTAACAAACCTACAAACAAGAGCTAGGCAAGAGCTTAAGCCATGACAAAACTGAAAAACCAAAAAGGAACAACTGATTAATTAGAAAACTAAAGAGCTAAACATAAATCCTTTCTGAAAACCCAAACACATCATGAACTCACATCATGATCTGTCAAAAAGTGTATTTTCAGTAAACTTTTAAGGGTCATATGACGATGTGCGACAGATGGCTGCTCCAAACAAGTTATAGCATATGAAAGGTCTCCTTTTGAGCTACATTTTAAACTGAGGCTCATCAAACTGAGATTCTTTCTCAATTAATTTCAAACGTACTCATATTTTATTATTTTAAAAAATGTCTCAAAAAGGATTTGTAACATCATCTCTGTGCCTGTTTTTACAGACAAACATACACATTTTTTTTTTAAAAAAAAGGAATAAACAAATCTGCATGTTTAAGAGAATATCTGATGTGTTTGCTTGAGTGAGACCAAATTTTAAAAATACAAAGATTAGTGTGACAGTTTTAATCAGATTAAAACATTTCCTTCTAAATTCTTGGTATTAATAATAATGTAATAACGTATACTTTATTGATCCCCGTGGGGAAATTCCTCTCTGCATTTAACCCATTCACTTTCCACAGCAGCTGGTTGGTCAGCTACTGTGAGCGATGTAATCTATTGCTCGTCATGTGACTTCCTGAGAAAGAAGTTGTCTCTGAGATGTACTAATAGTGTACTAATGCTTTCTTTGTGGGTAAAAGATGAGGCGCATGAAACCAGTCCAAGTAGTTTCTGGTCCTGTTTCTCTTTTCATGTCACAAACTGGATGGAAGATTATTGAATGTACTCTAGGACAGCGGTCCCCAACCCCCGGGCCACGGACCGGTACTAGTCCGTGAGTCGTTTGGTACCAGGCCGCAAGAGTTGAGGCTCGTGGGTGAGTATCACCTGACTGAGCATCAGTTTCATGTCCAGGTGAGGCCTGTTCCCTTATTTCAGCTGGTAAAACATCTGGAATGTTTGTTTCAATGACCTGTAAAAGAGAAAACATCCAGTCAGTGTTACTTATTTGGGTGAAAATGTCGATGTCAGAGTAGAATGGTCAGACTGCTTTGAGCTGACAGGAAATACGCAACACATCAGACCTTAAAGTGGGCTTCACCCCCCTCCCTACCTCATGGTTATCTTTGTTTCATGTTGATTTCATATGAAAATAAATCAGTAGTGAGCTGGGACACAACAAACAGGTTAAAGCATATTTAAGTGTCCCTGCAAACCCGTGACCACTCTTTTAAAATGAAGACAACACTGCAGTCAGAAATCTCCTGTTCAAGCACCATAACAAGCAAAAAAGAAATGAAACAAACATTGGTCCAACCAAAATTCAGGTGGACAATGGGACAGACAGAGGTTGCAGCACAGTGTGGAGCACTCTTACATTAAACTCACTAACTCCATCATATGCCAAAAATCTCACCAGGTACCACCAAAAACCTGACTACACCCAGTGAACACACCAGCTGCTCCCAGGAAACCTTACAGACGACAGCAGGGTAAAATACCATCAACACAATATCTAAAATTACACAAAAAGGAAAAAAAAACCCCAGAAACAGTTAAAAACTCTACTGTATGCATATTCACATTCAATATAGATTATTATAATTATTATATTAAAAACATTCACTGTGTTTTAAAGAAAATGCATTAAGAAACAGATTATACTAGATTTCAAATTCAACATTTCAAATATGACAAAGTGCTGATTTTAAAGCAACAAAATTATTATATTTCTACAGTTTAAACATTTAATAATCTTTCTTTGCACAGAGTGATTAGTCAAACACCTTAAATCATCATAAATACTTTTAAAAAAAAACATTTATGACTTTATTTTTGTATTCTTATTACTTTATTATTATAGCACTAGAAATAAATAATAAGGGAAGGATTCTGGATCAGCACCATGAACCAAACTTGTGGCCATTGTATTTGCAGTGTTCTGGAGAAAGTATCTCACTTTATGTGTGTGTGTGTGTGTGTGTGTGTGTATGTATTTTTGTGTTACATTCTTAGCCTACCATTGCATTTCTTTGCATTTTATTGTTATCTCATACCACTTGTTTAGTCAGAATTTAATCAGACTTATGGACTTTTTAATGTCTGCAGTCTCAGATCAACACAGCCCTGCCCTCCAGCACTATCGGCAGCAGGAGCAGCAGCAACCCCTCTACAGCAACATTGTACCCCATCAGGTAAAACATAGGCTGTGTTTGCTTTGTATTGTTCCCACCTGAGATCAGGGTCCCAGTGCTCCAGGTGCCCAAGAACCAGCCGGTACCCGGCAGAAGCCCCACCCCCGACAAAGAAAAGGTCGAAGCCAGAACATCCAGCCGCACGCCCAAGAATAAACAAGATGAAGTCGTGTTTAATGAAATTTAAAGAAAAAGAAATCTTTTTTTCTGCAGCAGACTCTGCATCATACCTGCATGAACCGCTGTGGCGATGACCACAGCGGTTCATGCATATGGTATTTCTCCTCCACTGATTGCATGTGTGTGATAACAGTCTGAACAACAAAGCTGTTCGTGAGCACCAGTGCAGCAATTCATCCACAGACAGTTAATTATACTGCTGTGACATATGTAAGCATGATGACTACTGAAATGAGTGAAAACCGAGTAAAGGCAGAGTTTGTAAGGACTTATAAGGTCCATAAGTACTGAGGCAGTTATGTAATCTTTTAATCTTGCCTTAGTACACACACACACACACACACACACACACACACACACACACACACACACACACACACACTCCATTTTTTGTCTGTATCTAATATTTCCAAGCAGAATCTCTTCATTATCTGTGTGTCTGCAAACACTCTGGTTTCAGCTCCATTTTTCTCTCACGTTGGTACAAATTAGTAAACACTTTTTATATTTCCCTGTTTTTACACAAGTAAGCAGCACGTCCTTCAAGATCAATATGCTGCTTGCAAACAAGAGTTGTAGTCAAAGGTAATCATAGTAATAATACATTTTAGTATTATTTTCTGACTCCATGTTCTGAGTGTTAAACTTTGACAACATGTCTATTGGAGATAAAAAGTAAAAGTTTAAGTGTGGTTAAGTGTCCAGTGTTCTTCATGTCATGATGTTGCCGTGCACTCACACAGAGGCTGTGGATGCTCCAACAGCACCAGTGTGGTTTCAATTTCTGCAGCTGAAAGAAAATGAAGATGTAATTTCATAGCACAAATCAGTGGTGAAACAAACTGTAGGAAGTACGTGTTTGTAAGAAACTGACCATACAGCCTGTTGTTCACCAGTGGTGAACCAGTGGTTCGGGTGCCCGAAATCCCGCGGGAACTGCCCGGGCTAACTGGACGTCGCCAGGCCGCTGAGCAACTGCGCTCCTCGGAGTCCAACTCCTGTCCTAGATAATTTAAATACATTTAAAAGCACCACTATGGACTCTAACTGCCAGTTTAATTATCTGGTGCCCGAGTCTAACCCTGCTAATCAATTTGGGAATGAAATCCCGTAACCAAATGCCCTAATATAATCTCTTTTCTTGGCTGACGTCACACTCGACACACATAACACACCAACTTCAAACACACGTCACATCAACTTTTGAAATTCACCCCAGCATTAATCACAATAAATTTTGTCAATCAAATATTCCCCAAACTTTTGCTTTTATCACCAATGACCCAAAATCACCACGGGCATTTCACCAGAAAATCCACTGAGTGGACATTTAATTTAGCTTGATTTCTAATTCAGCACCTTTTAGATATTTACTTTAATCAACAGACGGTGCCTTACCTTTCTATTAAGGGCCCGCCACTCAGTCGACCTGCTGGCTCCTGTCCGTCCGTTTGATCACCACTGGACCTCGGCTTCCTTCGTCCGATCCACCAAACAACGTCCTTCCTCAATCTGGGTCAACGGCACCAAAAAACTGTCCCGATTTGTGATTGAGGTGTGAGACAAACGACCACTGGTCCAAGTGCATCAAAACAATAATTTTATTAAAGACACATGTGGGGAGAAATACACCATCACAATCCTCAGCATAAATCTCCGCTAAAAAGCACACTTCAAATGATTTTTATATGTCAGGGTTTTACGCCCCCTCTTGCGTCAAGCAGATACATAACATGCATAAATTACAGTCACCACAGTTCTTTTGTTGACGACCTTTAACACACTCAAAGAGACATTTTCACCGTCTCCACGCCAGGTGCTTCTTGTTGATCTTCTTCTTCTCGTTTATCTCTGGAACATCAGGAGCACATTCTGCAAAAACTGTTGCTTATGCAGCCACAAGGTGCAGTTACGAGCAAAATATGTCTTAACTCTAACCTAGAAATGAGTCTATATGATGTCTGTGTCTGCAAGCGTGCATGCCTTGGCCTTACTGCACTCTGTATAACCTTTCACCTCGCCAGATGAAGCTTGTAACCCCTTAAAAGACAGAATGCCAACTCTTTTATGAGCACATTTTGCAATTTGTGTAATAACATAATTAAAACTATATGTTTAATGAATTGAATAAATGTTCTCATCAAATGCCACTAATCAAAGCTTAATAAAAAGGATATAGAAGAATAAACATGATATAAAAATGATCTAATTCCCACAGAGTACAGAGTCAAAACTTGGTCCTAAAACTCTTCACTCAGTCCTCATGCTGACCATTTACAGTCCCACTTGTTGCTCCTCAGAGCAGAAATAAAATGAACGGGGTATTGCAATATGCTTTTAAAAAAATGTCCTTTATGCACATTTCGACTGGGACGGCTCGTGATCTGAAGGTAAATAATGTTTTGTGCTCTTCAGCTCATCGTGCAGGTCAGCTGTTCAAATGCATTTAGTGTTTATAGGGTGGAACAGTTTGTAGTAATGCCACGCTCCTCTTGATGAATCTGCACCTGAGTCCTAATCCTCAGACCCTTTGCACAGTGCTCAGCAAATTCTACCCAAAGAGTTATTTGTGATATAAACAGCATGTTGATTTTTCTTCAGCCTCCTCATTTTTCTGAGTTTCATTTACTGTTTTCAGATTATTTTGGTTTGGTCTGTTAGGCTCTCCCTCACGCTCCATCCTCGGGATTTTGGAGTTTCTCATTTGTGCTGAAGTGAACTGGCTGCAACTGGCTGTAAAAAAAGATCGTTAGGTCACCCTTAATAAGTCTTTCACACATCATATAACATTAAATACATCTTATTTCCTTATATTTACCTGCTGTGATTCAGTGAGGCTCCTTTCCTCCTCCCTTCTTACAGTTTATGTGACTGCAGTAAAATTCCTTCCATCCAGCTGCTGAACTTTACTGAAGTAAAAATGAATCCTAAAGGTTGGAACTCAGAAAAGGGCATTATTAATGCAAACTGATTATATCGAGCCTTAAACACACCTGACTTTATATAGATCTGTGTTCTTCATGTAAAGCAACAACTCATCAAAGAAGCAGTTTTTATTCCAGCAGTGTGATGTTCAGAGTTCTTTGGGTTTTGTGATGCATGGCGCTCCCTTCACCCCAACCATAAGGAATATTCTTTCTTTCTTTCTTTCTTCTCACGGCTCTGTTTATGGCAGCAAGGTAGCTATTTCTCCAGGTCACTCAGTTAGGAACATAACTAAGAAAAATAAAGTGTTGAAATGCACATGTGTGCACTTCAGTTCTGTCCTGCTTTCATCTCTCTGATGTTGGCTGAACATGAAGACAAACATGGCTCTCCTGCCTCTCTGTAACATGAGGCTAAACACGTGACATCTGCTGGGCTTAAACAGCAAATGATGATTTTAAGTTTTCCTCTCATGCCTCTTTATTTCATTTGGAACCGTAGTAGTACCGTATCTACTAGCTAGCTGACAATGGGAGAGACCACTAGCCTCAGCAGTGTAGGCTAGAAAGGGGCAGTTACCAATGATGTCACTGTTATGATAACAAGAAACAAAACAAACAAAAAACTATATGTTTTGATAATATACTGTTTCAAGAACTAATATTTGCCTGTTTGATTCGCCCTTAAGTGAACTGAAGTAAACTGACTGCAGCCAGATGTAAATACCTGATAGTTAGGTCATGCTTAATAAGACTGTCACAAAGCATATAACATTAAATACATTTCCTTATATTTACCTGCTGTGATTCAGTGAGGCTCCTTTCCTCCTCCCTTCTTACAGTTTATGTGACTGCAGTAAAATTCCTTAAATCCAGCTGCTGAACTGTACTGAAGTAAAAATGAATCCTAAAGTTTGGACCTCAGAAAAGGGCATTATTAATGCAAACTGATTATATCGAGCCTTAAACACACCTGACTTTATATAAATGTGCGTTCTTCATGTAAAGCAACAACTCAACAAGAAGCAGTTTTTATTCCAGCAGTGTGATGTTCAGAGTTCAACAGTGAGCTTAGAAACTGTTAAAACTCCAAATATGACAGCAGGTTTTGGCATGAATAGGAAAATACAGTTAGAATGAACATTTCCATGATCTGTGCCACTTTATTTATTGTATTGATCATTTTTATGAATGGAGGTCCGCTGCAGTGAATTATGGAACAGCATTTTCTCGTCTCCTTTCATAAAGGATGCTCCAGTGTTTCCTGTGCTAAAGGAGGCAACAAAGGAAGCACTGAAGCTCCTTTCCTCAGTATTCAGAGAATTCAACGGCTCTGTTTATGGCCGCCAGGTAGCTATTTCTCTGAGTCACGTCGCTCAGTTAGGAACGTGACTATGAAAAATAAACTGTTGAAACGCACCCGTGTGCACTTCAGTTCCCTGATGTTGGCTGACCATGAAGTCAAACATGGCTCTCCTGGCTCTCTGTAACATGATGCAGCACAACCTCAATTCACAACATTCAGCCTGTTAAATTAGATTTTGATATTTTTTATTTCAGAAATGATTCCTAACAAAAATGGAGAATATAAAAACACAATCAAAGCAGTAAAGTCCATATTATGAAGTGTTTGCTGTATCAGACAATCATGTTTCCAGTCTGCTGCATCACAACAATTGAAATGCAAATATAAATGATTCACAACATTGAAAACAATATAGTGCAGATAAACATGGTGCTGTAATGAATCTGCTCTTAAACACAATAACAAAATACATTTTCCAAGAGAGATGATAATGATTCACATCAGAGTGAAGAACGAATACATTTACAACTGGTTTCTAACATTTCTTATAGATCGAACTGATCACTGATAGAAACAGAAGAATATTCAAAATGATACTCTGAGAGATACATGAATGAGATATGGATAAACATCAAATCACATAAAACAAAAAAGCACATAATCAAGATATAACTGAAAAGATAAAATCATAATCACATAGGAGACCGAGGCGTCCAATCAGGTCAGAGTACAGATTCACATCTACAATAATGTTCATAATAATAATAATAATGATGGTATTATTATTAGTAGTAGTATTATTATCATTATTATTATCATAATAAATGCTGATAAGCATATTAAGAGTGTGTCTGAGCTGAAAGCTGCTCTCCTCTCCTGGTTTTCTGTATCACACAGACCACAACAACACAAAGCATCACCTGCAGACCGCTGAGCAGTATCCACCTGACTGTGTAGAAGGTCGAGTAAACCCCAAAGGGCTCTCTGTGGATCAGAACTGTTTTTTGTCCTGAAACACAACTATAACCTGACTCCAAACCTACACACCAATATTCTCCAGCATCTTCCAGTGAGACATTAGAGATGATCAGTCTGTCTTTAGAATAAATTATCCTGCCTTGTTGTTTAACAAACCCAAGAACATTCATATAAAAGTGTACAATTATTCCTTTTGTTTGGATCGACTTCATGATCCACGTTGTGAATAATGGACTTTTTGCTGAACATCTGACAGTGACATCATCTCCCTCTGAGAAGACCTCTACTGCAGGTGGACCAAATGTGGGGCACACTACAAGCCTGTACTTTATTGTTTGACCTTCACAGCTGTACAAACCTGAATCATTTAACATCAGTGATGGAAGCACCAGCGAGTAGTTTTGACTGACTTCTTGGGAAAGTTTGTCCCCCTTCTTCCAAACTGGGGGCTGGTCATGACTGAAGGGACACTGAAGCACAGCTGTCTCTCCCACTGAGTGATAGATTGTCTTTGTGTTTGTTTGTTTGGTCAAATGTACAGAATGACCTCTGACACACTGCTGTTGGTTCATCACCAGGCAGATGTACAATGTGTTCATTTTTATGTTCGACACATGAAGTGTTGACATGTTTGTCTCCTTCAGGAAATGTGCTCTTCCATCATCTTTCACCAAAAGTGACCTGAAAACTCCAAACGGTAAACGTTCCCCAAGCATCTCTTCATATTTGATCCAGTGGACGGCCAGATTCTCACCTGCTCCCTCACATCGTACGTCCACTGTTGCCTCAAGACTTTCAATATACGTTGTTTGTTTACTTACTGTGCTGCACACAGTCAAGTTGATGTTTCTCTCATATGTCACGTTGCCCTCAGTCCAGCACACATCTTGGTACAGTCCAGAGTCCGAGTGGGTCAGCTTATGGAGAGTAAATGAAGAAGAACCATTTAATACTGAATATAAGACTCGTCCTATCACATCTTCATGTAATGTGGGGACTCTCTTCCTGAAGTGAGAAATATTCCACAGGACCAGAGTATCTTCACCAATAAGTTTGGAGGTTATGCAGAACTCACCCTCACCTGGGAGATTGAATTCAAAAGACTCTCCTTCTTCTCTTATGGCGATAAATTCATCTGCATGAATGTTGCTGATGAGAGTGAACAGCAGGGAGAAGCAGAGCTGTGCGACTGCAGCCATCCTGCTCAGAGGTCTCCTGGTGAGTGTCGTACAAACACTGACTCTGCTCGCTTCATCAGCTTCCTGTTTGTGGTTGGAGGAGGAACGCCACTTCTTTATCACATCATCAAGGAACACTTTGAACCATTTGGCTCAGTATCAAGCGCTCTGTCTGCTTAATGTGTGGATGTTACAAAAAAAATTTATATCTCAAACAAGAAAAACTGAAATTTTATTAAGAGCTTCTAAATCTCCAACCAGGGAGGGTCATTCCATATAAACTGATTTAAATTTGAAAAAATAAAGTTCCCACCTCAGAATCAGCTGATTTCTTTTTGTGCAATAACTATTGTGTGTGTTTTTTAAAAGCCACTAAATTCGCATCTTAATATTAAGAATATTGGTTTAAATTTTTCAAATTTTGAATTTGCATTATTTTTCATATTTAGCACAGCTGCACTAGGTTCATGTCTGTGACGTACAGTAACAGAAACCAGCATTGGTACTTTGGATTTTTGATCTGTTTTCTGATAATTTACTGGAGAAAACTTCAAAAAGAGACACTGATCCTAAAGCTGAACTCCCTTGGACCCCAAACCAGCAAGAAACCAGGGAGGGTCATTCCATATAAACTCAATGAAATCTATAAAAACAAAGTTCCCACCTCAGAATCAGCTGATTTCTTTGTGTGCAATTACTGTAGTGTATTTTTTAAAAAAAACAACAACATTATTTTAAGTAAACTTTCAAGGGTCGTATTAGTTATAGTTTATGAAAGGTCTCATTTCAACCTACATTTGGATCCCAGGATCATCTTCAACCTCAGGGTCAGAATTATTTTCCAATATACTCATATGTCATGATGACTTTTAACATCATCTTTGTGCCTGTTTTTTTGCTAAAGATTAAAAAAATGAAAGATTTAAAAATAAAGCAGCAAATCTTCATATTTAAGAGAATATCTGATTCTTTTTCTTGAGAGTGTCCAAAAATAAAAATATAAAGATTAGTGTGACAGTTTTAATCAGAACCTCAGATGAAAACATTTCCTTCTAAATTCTCAGTATTCACTTATCAGCATTCAGTCAAACATCTTTCATCTCTGTATCAAAAAAAGACTTTCCACAGCAGCTGGTTGGTCAGATACTGTGAGAGATGTAATCTATTACTCTTCATGTGACTTCCTGAGAAAGAAGTTGTCTCTGAGATGTACTAATAATGTACTGATGCTTTCTTTGTGGGTAAAAGGTGAGGCACATGAAACCAGTCCAAGTAGTTTCTGGTCCTGTTTCTCTTTTCATGTCACAAACTGGATGGTAGATTAGTGAATGTACTCTAGGACAGTTTGATTCATGTGTTCAGTGTCAGACAGGTGACGTCAGCTTGTTTTACTTGTTGCAGTTTAGTATCTGCACCAACAACAGAAAACACTAATCACACAAACAGACTCACACAGACACACAAGCAGTGTTGGTCAAGTTACTTGAAAAAAGTAATCAGTATCTAATTACTGATTAATCAAAGACTGTTGCTGTCCTGTTGCTCTATTTTCCCCTGTTTAGCAGGAGTGGGGCAGGTGTGTCGCAGCGGTCAGTGGAAGGATCCGGGAGTTTCTCTGTGAATTTCACATTCCAGCGGCAGCCTACTCGGTGCTTGCTCAGAAGTTTAGGGTTTTTTTCGCTGTAAAAAGTTTTCTTCCCATGCAGTGAGCAGCGGACGCTAATGTTTTTGTCACTTTTTACGGAATCAAACTCAAAGTAAGGTCAGTACTTCCACCATATTTATCTGTATCTTATATTTCTGAGCAGCCTTCATTATCTTCATTATCTGTGTGTCTGCTAACACGCTAGTTTCAGTGGTTTTAGCTCCACGTTGGTACAAATTAGTAAACACTTTTTATATTTCACTGTTTTCACACAAGTAAGCAGCACGTCCTTATCAAGCTCAACATGCTGCTTGCAAACAAGAGTTTTAGTCAAAGGTAATCGTAGGAATAATAATACGTTTTAGTATTATTTTCTGACTCCATGTTCTGAGTGGTAAATTTTGACAACATGTCTACTGGAGATACAAAGTTAAGACTGAAAGCAGGTTTAAGTGTCCAGTGTTCTTCATGTCATGATGATGCAGTGCACTCACACAGAGGCTGTGGATGCTCCAACAGCACCAGTGTGGTTTGTCACTGATATGTGAGACTTGAGTTTGTGCAGCTGAAAGCAGATGAAGAGGTAATTTCATGGCACAAAGCAGAGGTATATTTAAAACACACTTTACTTCAAACACTAGCAGGTTAAAATGTAACATGCTTGCAAGAAACTGACCTCACAGCCTGTTGTTCACCAGTGGTGCTACTTTCAGTCATTATGCAAATGTACTGTTTAAAGTTTGGGGAAACCTGCAGTCTGAGACTGAAGAAGTCACTTTAATGAAAACGCTACGTCCAGATGAACAGAATCAACTTATTGGGACGTTTATGGCGAGTGAATTAAAGTAGAGACAGAAAGCCTGATTTATTGGAAATTTGTTTCACTGTTACATTTACCTTTTGGGTGACAGCACAAAGACTGAGAGAGGAGGAGAGGGAGAGAAAGAGAGAGAGAGAAAAGTAACCACCTTTTTCCTCCCTTCAGCATCTCCTGACAATACCACGGTCCCACTCCGGGAAGTTTGATGAAATAATGATGAAGTGTAGCACGGACAGCTTTCATCAGGAAAAACAGTTTTTAATGTGACAAAATGGAAAAATAAACTTTTTTTCTCTCTTGATAATAATAATAATAATCAGGTAAAGCAGGGATATTTCTGCATGCTTGTGTCTTTGTTTGTGTGGTACAGCAGGCCCTGTACTGGTAAGGGCTGCCTGGCAGACTTTGAGGTCATAAATCCATCGTGATTGTGAGCTGCTAACCTCTGGATTAGCTTGCATGTCATTGCACTGAACGTCTCAACAACAGAGGTGGTAGCTGTTACAGTCAGAATTGTGATCTGAATGCACTGTGGTTCCAAACACATGCTTTTCCATGAACAGCTGTATAAAATCTCTGTAGGCTCCACTTGTTCATGTGAATCTGTTCATTTATTCATTTCTACTTGTGTTATTTCACTTTCAGTGTCATCGGTGATGGCATCCCAGCAGAAGAAGAAAGCAGGCCCCACAACACCGCTAGCGGCCGGCTACCCTGGTACAAGTCAAGAACATGCCAGAGTCAGTGGATCCAGACTGTGTGGAGTGAGGACAGTGGACCCAAAAGCTGACAAACAGAAATGTGGAACATCTTAGTTTTAACAGAAAGCGAGCTGTTTATTATGGCTGATGGAGAAGTACAAAACAAATGGTAAAGGCAAACCTAGGCCAAACTAAACAAGGCCGGACAGGCTGAAGGGAGCGGCTGTGAAATCGGACAGTCTTCTAGCCTTCGTTCAAGTCCGCCCTTACTTCTGCATTTTTCCGGTCGCTAACGCCACAGTGCAAAAACTTTAAAATGGACCCAGAAATGTTGCTCCATTTTTTGGTACATTTTTAATTTTTGAGGAGCTAGAAAAACGTTATCATTGTCGCCGGCATGTATTGTACCTTAGGCTCATGAGAGACAATCATATCCAGGTAAAATAATTTTATTTAATCTACACGCATTTTAGGAATGACCTAGCTAGTTTCATGGATAATTTCAGTGACCGAATGATTGCTGTGCCGGTCATTTGTACACATTTACTGTATTTGTTATAACGTCAGGATAAAAATGCTTGGAAACTCAAGTGCCAGTTTTGGGATGTTTACTGACCACTTTTTGAAACAACCACAGCTAGTCGCAACACATACAGGAAACTGTCCCACACATAACATTCTGGCAGGGAGAACCCTGAAAAACCTCTGAAGGTTCCGGGGTGCAACGCCCCCAAACATATATTAACAACAACACTGCCTATAACACTTCCCCCCCCTTAAGCAAAAACATACAACATAACAATTATGCATAAGTACGAAAAGAGAGGGAGAATTCAACACCACATTATTTTAACAATTCAGTCTATCAGGGGTCTTGTGCTGCCTCTTTGACCTTCTCAGTCCTGCTGCTGGGTTCTCCAGGCCAGGAGCCTGCTGAGCTCCTGTGGCCGGGTTCGGCTCAGGTGACTTAGATCGCTCCACCAGCCCTTCTGGTGATACTGAAGAACCAATCCCGATCTCAGGGGCTGCTGACATGACTTCCCCTTCGGGTGAACCACTCTGAGGCCCCACAATGTCCACAGCCCTGTCTCCACCATGTGCATGCGAACCACTCTGAGCCCTCTTCCCAGCTCCATCTGTGCGGGCTTTCACATGATCCTTGTGCCTGCGAACTCGTCTGCCATCCAACAGCTCCACCACAAAAGATACTGGCCCCGAACTGTGGTGAATGACGCCAGGCAGCCACTGTGAGCCACCCATAAAGTTTTTGATATACACACAGTCTCCCTGCTTGAAAACACAGCCTCTGGCATGTAGATCATGTCTCACCTCTGCCCACCTTGTAACTGGGTGACTCTGGCTCCCACATCTGGGCGAAGAAGATCCAGATGAGATCTGGGCTTCCTCCCCATCAGCAACTCCGCTGGGGACAAGCCTGTGGTTGTATGAGGCGTGATGCGATACTGAAACAGGAAACGGCAGAGCCTCTTTTCTATGGAAAGACCTGGCATTTTTTTCAGACGGTCTTTCAGTGTCTCCACGGCACGCTCCGCTAAGCCATTGGAGGCAGGGTGGTAGGGTGCTGTGCGGATATGTCGGATCCCATTTCTCTCCATAAATTCTTGGAAAACCCCACTTGTGAATGTGGGCCCATTGTCCGTGACCACTGCCTCAGGTAATCCATGTGTTGCAAAGATTCTCCGGAGTGTGTCTGTGACGACCGGGGCTGTGATGGTCAGCATTATGTGGGCATCCAGCCATTTTGAATGCGCATCCACCAACACCAGGAACATTTGGCCCAAAAAGGGGCCGGCGAAATCTAGATGAAGCCTGGACCATGGACGGCCAGGCCACTCCCATGGGTGGAGTGGGGCAGGTGGTGGCATTTTTTGGTTTGACTGACATTGAGAACAGGCTTTTACCTTGTCTTCTAAGGCACTGTCCATGACCTTCCCAGACTTTTCATTCGAGAAATCCCTGGATGAGCCTCATGCAACACTTCAATGATCTGTGACCGACCTGGAGGCGGAACAATGACTCGGGAACCCCACAGGATGCAGCCATCTTGAACACTGAGCTCCTGCTGACGCTTGGCATACGGTTTGAGCTGATCCTGCTCCACTGTTGCTGGCCAGCCCTGCAACAGCCACTGTTTAACCTGAGATAACTCTGGATCCCGTTCAGTCCATGCTTTGATGTTTTTAGCACAGACTGGAGAGTTCGCCAACCTGTCCAGCAAAAAAAAAAACAGTTTCTGGGGGCAAGTTCGACTGGTCGGGGACCTCCGGGAGGGGGAGGCGGCTGAAAGCATCGGCATTCGCATTTTCAGGTCCCGCCTTATAAACAATGCGATACTGGTATGCCGACAGCTGAACCCGGGCTGAAGCCATGGGTGGGATGCCTTTTGTTTCACTAAAGAGACTCAGGAGGAGCTTATGGTCTGTAACAACAGTAAATGGGCGGCCATACAGGTACTGATGAAATCGTTTCACAGCAAAAACTATTGCTAAGCCTTCCTTCTCAAGCTGTGAATAGCCCTTTTCTGCTGCTGTGAGCGTGCGTGACGCATATCCGGCCGGTTTCTCTTCCCCCTCTTCCATGCGATGGGAAAGAACAGCTCCTATGCCATACGGGGAGGCATCACAGGACAGGACCACCTCCTTCTCCGGATCAAAATGCACCAGGAGCGGTGCCGATTGTAACAGTTCTTTTACCTGTCTGAAGGCCTTCTCCTGTGCTCGGGACCACCTCCACTGACTGTCTTTGTGCAGTAGCCCATAAAGGGGAACAAGCATGCTGGAGAGGTCAGGCAAAAACTTCCCATAATAGTTCACTAAGCCCAAGAATGATCTTAGTTCAGCTACATTCTTTGGACTCAGGGCTTCCTTTACTGCCCTCACTTTCTCTTCCAGCGGGGACCGGCCCTGAGCAGAGATGCGATGACCTAGGTATGTCACGCTAGGGGCTTGGAAAACACACTTACTGCCCTTCAAACGCAACCCAGCTTCTGAGAGCTTCTTCAACACCTGCTCAAGGTCACGCAGATGCTCCTCTTCTGTTTTACCTGCAACTAAAATGTCATCCAAGTAAACAGGAACACCGGGAATGTTTTGCAGAAGATTGTCCATGGTGCGCTGAAAGATAGCCGGACTGGATGCAACGCCAATCACCAGGCGGTTGTACTTGAACAGCCCCTTGTGTGTGTTTATTGTCACATATTTTTTTGATTCCTCATCCAGCAGCAACTGCTGGTAAGCATGACTCATATCCAACTTTGTGAATGTCTGACCACCCGCCAGTGTGGCAAACAGGTCATCCACTCGAGGCAGAGGGTAGGCGTCGAGCTGAGAGGCTTGGTTTACTGTCAGTTTGTAATCACCACATATATGCACCCCTCCGTCCTCCTTCAACACTGGTACAATTGGGGCTGCCCAGTCCGAGAACTCTATTGGCTCAATGACCCATATCTGTTGTAGTCTCTCCAACTCTGCTTCCACCTTGGCCTTCATGGCTTATGGTACAGTGCGTGGTTTGAAAAAGCGTGGCCGGGCAAAAGGGTCCACACACAGCTTCACAGTGGTGCCCCGGAGAGTGCCCAATTCATTCTTGAACACATCTGCATACTTTCCCAGTAATTCTGCTATTACAGTTACATACCTGATTTCCCTCCAGTTCAGGCGGATTTTCTGCAGAAGGTCACGACCCAGCAGACTAGGCCCCTCCCCTTTTACCACCAGTAGTGTTGCTGCAGCTTCTTGACCCTGATATGCTGCATGCACCTCTATGGCACCAAGCAGGGGAATGCATTCACCCGTGTACTGTCTCAGGCTTATCTCAGTCGCTTGGAGAACTGGTGCCCCGCCCGAGTGCTACAAGCTGTGGTAGGTGGCTTGGCTGATCACGGAAGCTGAAGCCCCTGTATCCAACTCCATTTGTAGCTCCTTCCCATTTACCTGGATAGTGGCATAGATGGGCTCCGCACGGCACTTATTAAAGCCAACCAGATTGAAAACACCCTCATCCTCCTCAGGCGCCAGGCCCTGCAGGTGATGCGTGTTTAGTTTGTGTTTTGTCTTCCAGTCCTTCTTTGATTTCTCCTTAGTGCCCCTGCATTTCTTGGCTAAGTGCCCCTTTTTCTTGCAGTTATGGCAGGTACTGTCTTTGAAAACACAGTCCTTGGCAAAGTGTGCCCCTCCCACACTGGTAACACTCCCAAAGCTCCTCACACTCACACTCCGAGACACATCATGCACCTCGGTTGAGTGCATATTGTTGTTAGCTTTCCGAATGTCTTTAGTGTTATTAGCTGCCGTTTCTATTGCCTGAGCAATTTCCAAAGCTTTCTTAAAGTCCAGTGTGGGCTCCCCTAACAACCGACGCTGCATGCCATCATCATTTATACCACACACCAACCTGTCGCGGAGCATGTCATCCAGCACGCCTCCAAACTCACAGTGCTCCGATAGCTGTCTCAGCTCCGTCACGTACGCAGCCACCGAAACTCCCGGCTTGCGTGAATGAGTGTGGAATTTGAACCGCTGAACAATCACGGAGGGTTTCGGGCAGTGATGATTTTGCACCAACGTCACCAGTTCTTTGAAACTGAAGCCCCCGGGTTTCCGAGGCATCGTCAGGTTACGTATCAACTTGTAGGTCCTCGCTCCACATGCACTGAGAAGAACTGACCTTTTTTTTCCCTTCGTCCGAAATGTCGTTTGCCAAGAAAAAGTGTTCTAGCCTCTCGACATATTCAATCCAGTCGCCGTCTCCCTCGGCGAACTCCGTGAGCGATCCGATCGTAGCCATAGATGCGAAGTGGTAGTCCGACTGCAAAATCCGTAGCAAAAACTCAAAACTGTCCGCATCCGGCTTTTATCCTCGTCGCCGAAAAGGTGTTATAACCTCAGGATAAAAAAGCTCGGAAACTCAAGTGCCAGTTTTGGGACGTTTACTGACCACTTTTTGAAACAACCACAGCTAGTCGCAACACATACAGGAAACTGTCCCACACATAACATTCCAGCAGGGAGAACCCTGAAAAACCTGTGAAGGTTCCGGGGTGCAACGCCCCCAAACATACATTAACAACAACACTGCCTATAACACTTCCCCCCCTTAAGCAAAAACATACAACATAACAATTATGCATAAGTACGAAAAGAGAGGGAGAATTCAACACCACATTATTTTAACAATTCAGTCTATCAGGGGTCTTGTGCTGCCTCTTTGACCTTCTCAGTCCTGCTGCTGGGTTCTCCAGGCCAGGAGCCTGCTGAGCTCCTGTGGCCGGGTTCGGCTCAGGTGACTTAGATCGCTCCACCAGCCCTTCTGGTGATACTGAAGAACCAATCCCGATCTCAGGGGCTGCTGACACGACTTCCCCTTCGGGTGAACCACTCTGAGGCCCCACAATGTCCACAGTCCTGTCTCCACCATGTGCATGCGAACCACTCTGAGCCCTCTTCCCAGCTCCATCTGTGCGGGCTTTCACATGATCCTTGTGCCTGCGAACTCGTCTGCCATCCAACAGCTCCACCACAAAAGATACTGGCCCCGAACTGTGGTGAATGACGCCAGGCAGCCACTGTGAGCCACCCATAAAGTTTTTGATATACACACAGTCTCCCTGCTTGAAAACACAGCCTCTGGCATGTAGATCATGTCTCACCTTCTGCCCACCTTGTAACTGGGTGACTCTGGCTCCCACATCTGGGCGAAGAAGATCCAGATGAGATCTGGGCTTCCTCCCCATCAGCAACTCCGCTGGGGACAAGCCTGTGGTTGTATGAGGCGTGATGCGATACTGAAACAGGAAACGGCAGAGCCTCTTTTCTATGGAAAGACCTGGCATTTTTTTCAGACGGTCTTTCAGTGTCTCCACGGCGCGCTCCGCTAAGCCATTGGAGGCAGGGTGGTAGGGTGCTGTGCGGATATGTCGGATCCCATTTCTCTCCATAAATTCTTGGAAAACCCCACTTGTGAATGTGGGCCCATTGTCCGTGACCACTGCCTCAGGTAATCCATGTGTTGCAAAGATTCTCCGGAGTGTGTCTGTGACGACCGGGGCTGTGATGGTCAGCATTATGTGGGCATCCAGCCATTTTGAATGCGCATCCACCAACACCAGGAACATGTGGCCCAAAAAGGGGCCGGCGAAATCTAGATGAAGCCTGGACCATGGACGGCCAAGGCCACTCCCATGGGTGGAGTGGGGCAGGTGGTGGCATTTTTTGGTTTGACTGACATTGAGAACAGGCTTTTACCTTGTCTTCTAAGGCACTGTCCATGACCTTCCCAGACTTTTCATTCGAGAAATCCCTGGATGAGCCTCATGCAACACTTCAATGATCTGTGACCGACCTGGAGGCGGAACAATGACTCGGGAACCCCACAGGATGCAGCCATCTTGAACACTGAGCTCCTGCTGACGCTTGGCATACGGTTTGAGCTGATCCTGCTCCACTGTTGCTGGCCAGCCCTGCAACAGCCACTGTTTAACCTGAGATAACTCTGGATCCCGTTCAGTCCATGCTTTGATGTTTTTAGCACAGACTGGAGAGTTCGCCAACCTGTCCAGCAAAAAAAAAAAACAGTTTCTGGGGGCAAGTTCGACTGGTCGGGGACCTCCGGGAGGGGGAGGCGGCTGAAAGCATCGGCATTCGCATTTTCAGGTCCCGCCTTATAAACAATGCGATACTGGTATGCCGACAGCTGAACCCGGGCTGAAGCCATGGGTGGGATGCCTTTTGTTTCACTAAAGAGACTCAGGAGGAGCTTATGGTCTGTAACAACAGTAAATGGGCGACCATACAGGTACTGATGAAATCGTTTCACAGCAAAAACTATTGCTAAGCCTTCCTTCTCAAGCTGTGAATAGCCCTTTTCTGCTGCTGTGAGCGTGCGTGACGCATATCCGACCGGTTTCTCTTCCCCCTCTTCCATGCGATGGGAAAGAACAGCTCCTATGCCATACGGGGAGGCATCACAGGACAGGACCACCTCCTTCTCCGGATCAAAATGCACCAGGAGCGGTGCCGATTGTAACAGTTCTTTTACCTGTCTGAAGGCCTTCTCCTGTGCTCGGGACCACCTCCACTGACTGTCTTTGTGCAGTAGCCCATAAAGGGGAACAAGCATGCTGGAGAGGTAATAATAGTTCACTAAGCCCAAGAATGATCTTAGTTCAGCTACATTCTTTGGACTCAGGGCTTCCTTTACTGCCCTCACTTTCTCTTCCAGCGGGGACCGGCCCTGAGCAGAGATGCGATGACCTAGGTATGTCACGCTAGGGGCTTGGAAAACACACTTACTGCCCTTCAAACGCAACCCAGCTTCTGAGAGCTTCTTCAACACCTGCTCAAGGTCACGCAGATGCTCCTCTTCTGTTTTACCTGCAACTAAAATGTCATCCAAGTAAACAGGAACACCGGGAATGTTTTGCAGAAGATTGTCCATGGTGCGCTGAAAGATAGCCGGACTGGATGCAACGCCAATCACCAGGCGGTTGTACTTGAACAGCCCCTTGTGTGTGTTTATTGTCACATATTTTTTTGATTCCTCATCCAGCAGCAACTGCTGGTAAGCATGACTCATATCCAACTTTGTGAATGTCTGACCACCCGCCAGTGTGGCAAACAGGTCATCCACTCGAGGCAGAGGGTAGGCGTCGAGCTGAGAGGCTTGGTTTACTGTCAGTTTGTAATCACCACATATATGCACCCCTCCATCCTCCTTCAACACTGGTACAATTGGGGCTGCCCAGTCCGAGAACTCTATTGGCTCAATGACCCATATCTGTTGTAGTCTCTCCAACTCTGCTTCCACCTTGGCCTTCATGGCTTATGGTACAGTGCGTGGTTTGAAAAAGCGTGGCCGGGCAAAAGGGTCCACACACAGCTTCACAGTGGTGCCCCGGAGAGTGCCCAATTCATTCTTGAACACATCTGCATACTTTCCCAGTAATTCTGCTATTACAGTTACATACCTGATTTCCCTCCAGTTCAGGCGGATTTTCTGCAGAAGGTCACGACCCAGCAGACTAGGCCCTTCCCCTTTTACCACCAGTAGTGTTGCTGCAGCTTCTTGACCCTGATATGCTGCATGCACCTCTATGGCACCAAGCAGGGGAATGCATTCACCCGTGTACTGTCTCAGGCTTATCTCAGTCGCTTGGAGAACTGGTGCCCCGCCTGAGTGCTACAAGCTGTGGTAGGTGGCTTGGCTGATCACGGAAGCTGAAGCCCCTGTATCCAACTCCATTTGTAGCTCCTTCCCATTTACCTGGATAGTGGCATAGATGGGCTCCGCACGGCACTTATTAAAGCCAACCAGATTAAACCAGATTGAAAACACCCTCATCCTCCTCAGGCGCCAGGCCCTGCAGGTGATGCGTGTTTAGTTTGTGTTTTGTCTTCCAGTCCTTCTTTGATTTCTCCTTAGTGCCCCTGCATTTCTTGGCTAAGTGCCCCTTTTTCTTGCAGTTATGGCAGGTACTGTCTTTGAAAACACAGTCCTTGGCAAAGTGTGCCCCTCCCACACTGGTAACACTCCCAAAGCTCCTCACACTCACACTCCGAGATACATCATGCACCTCGGTTGAGTGCATATTGTTGTTAGCTTTCCGAATGTCTTTAGTGTTATTAGCTGCCGTTTCTATTGCCTGAGCAATTTCCAAAGCTTTCTTAAAGTCCAGTGTGGGCTCCCCTAACAACCGACGCTGCATGCCATCATCATTTATACCACACACCAACCTGTCGCGGAGCATGTCATCCAGCACGCCTCCAAACTCACAGTGCTCCGATAGCTGTCTCAGCTCCGTCACGTACGCAGCCACCGAAACTCCCGGCTTGCGTGAATGAGTGTGGAATTTGAACCGCTGAACAATCACGGAGGGTTTCGGGCAGTGATGATTTTGCACCAACGTCACCAGTTCTTTGAAACTGAAGCCCCCGGGTTTCCGAGGCGTCGTCAGGTTACGTATCAACTTGTAGGTCCTCGCTCCACATGCACTGAGAAGAACTGACCTTTTTTTTCCCTTCGTCCGAAATGTCGTTTGCCAAGAAAAAGTGTTCTAGCCTCTCGACATATTCAATCCAGTCGCCGTCTCCCTCGGCGAACTCCGTGAGCGATCCGATCGTAGCCATAGATGCGAAGTGGTAGTCTGACTGCAAAATCCGTAGCAAAAACTCAAAACTGTCCGCATCCGGCTTTTATCCTCGTCGCCGAAAAGGTGTTATAACCTCAGGATAAAAAAGCTCGGAAACTCAAGTGCCAGTTTTGGGACGTTTACTGACCACTTTTTGAAACAACCACAGCTAGTCGCACACATACAGGAAACTGTCCCACACATAACATTCCGGCAGGGAGAACCCTGAAAAACCTGTGAAGGTTCCGGGGTGCAACGCCCCCAAACATACATTAACAACAACACTGTCTATAACAGTATTATATAAAATATGTAAACTTAATCTCTTTGAAAGTTATAGAAGAACATTTTCTATTGCTATTTATTTTCTATTAGTCATTTGATCCTGTAACTTATTTGTGTGCCTAGATGGGCTGTCAAAATGTCAGAAAGATGAAAAGAGGGTTATTTGTGAGACCACAAAAAAGCTTCGTTACACAGATGAAGTGTATAAAATTTCGATCGCTCCGGTCAGCTGAGCAGCTGTTGCTCTCAGTCCCCAAATCACGGTTGAAACTGAGAGGAGACCGAGCGTTCTCTATTGTGGCTCCTAAGCTTTGGAATAATCTTCCTCTTCACATTAGGCAAACGACATCAGTGATGGTTTTTAAATCCAGATTGAAAACGCATTTTTATTCACTGGCTTTTGATTCAGTGGTTGACTGACTTGTATTTTATTGTTTTCGCTATGTTTATTATTTTATGGTATTTATTATTCATATGGTATCTATTATGTTTCTGTTGTTCAGCACTTTGGTCAGCCTTGTGTGTTTTTAAAGTGCTATATAAATAAACGATGATGATGATGATGATAAAATTTGCCTTTCCTTGCTCTCCTGCGCTCTCCTCTCCTCAGCCTCTCTTTGCTGCCTCATGTCCTCTCTGATGAGGTCTAGCAGCTCATCATCCCTTTCTCCCTGTTGCAGGTGGCTGATCTGCTTTCGTTTTGATCACCTACTGCTACGCTTGGCCCTGGAGTGTCCTCAGGGAGAGAGACAATTAGGACAGGAGACCTAATGGAAGGCCTCTGTCCTATCAAGTAGGCCAAGTAGCAGCAGTGGGCTTCCCACTGACCCCCTCTCCTGATCCTGGATACTTGCAATCCTAAAGGCAGAGGAAATCAAAAATGACAGTCGACAAATAAAAACAACACAACAACTCTTAGTAATTATACATTAATTAATTTGTGTTCTTAAGAATTATCTTCTTGATAATACACATACATACTTTGTATTTTTTTAAGTTATCCCATTTCTTTCTGGCTTGCAAGGGGGTGACTTTCCCCTGCAGGCCCATCTTCTCCAGAACTGTCCTGATCACACACAACAAATAACAGAAGAGAGAAAACCATGACAACTATGTTAATCTCTAAATCCAAACGTTTTCACAACAGAACACAAGAGGAATACCGTCTGGACATCACAGGTTGTGTACAGCATGAGGGTTAAATTAACCATACTCATATGAATATGATGTTCAAATTAATTGATTCTTGTACCTCCGTGCCACAGTGGCTGAATTCTTCACCCCAGTGAAGAGGTGATCATTTTCTCCTCTCATTTAAAGAAATTGAGCCGTTTGGTCTTTGTTCCCTACAACATATCATCAAAAGGTTAATTTGAAACAATCAAAATTAGCTGTATGTAAGCGGCAATACATGAAATTTTAATTAAATAATAACTGTACTGGACCGGCTCTACGTGGAGGGACAGCTTTACCGTGACCCCGGCACCACTATTGTATTGACTTCACTCCAGATAAGAATCTGCTTCACTTTCTTTTTGCTTTTTCTCTCTCTCGCTTTCACACTCTCACAACATTTTCTCGTCTCCTTTCATAAAGGATGCTCCAGTGTTTCCTGTGCTAAAGGAGGCAACAAAGGAAGCACTGAAGCTCCTTTCCTCAGTATTCAGAGAATTCAACGGCTCTGTTTATGGCCGCCAGGTAGCTATTTCTCTGAGTCACGTCGCTCAGTTAGGAACGTGACTATGAAAAATAAACTGTTGAAACGCACCCGTGTGCACTTCAGTTCCCTGATGTTGGCTGACCATGAAGTCAAACATGGCTCTCCTGGCTCTCTGTAACATGATGCAGCACAACCTCAATTCACAACATTCAGCCTGTTAAATTAGATTTTGATATTTTTTATTTCAGAAATGATTCCTAACAAAAATGGAGAATATAAAAACACAATCAAAGCAGTAAAGTCCATATTATGAAGTGTTTGCTGTATCAGACAATCATGTTTCCAGTCTGCTGCATCACAACAATTGAAATGCAAATATAAATGATTCACAACATTGAAAACAATATAGTGCAGATAAACATGGTGCTGTAATGAATCTGCTCTTAAACACAATAACAAAATACATTTTCCAAGAGAGATGATAATGATTCACATCAGAGTGAAGAACGAATACATTTACAACTGGTTTCTAACATTTCTTATAGATCGAACTGATCACTGATAGAAACAGAAGAATATTCAAAATGATACTCTGAGAGATACATGAATGAGATATGGATAAACATCAAATCACATAAAACAAAAAAGCACATAATCAAGATATAACTGAAAAGATAAAATCATAATCACATAGGAGACCGAGGCGTCCAATCAGGTCAGAGTACAGATTCACATCTACAATAATGTTCATAATAATAATAATAATGATGGTATTATTATTAGTAGTAGTATTATTATCATTATTATTATCATAATAAATGCTGATAAGCATATTAAGAGTGTGTCTGAGCTGAAAGCTGCTCTCCTCTCCTGGTTTTCTGTATCACACAGACCACAACAACACAAAGCATCACCTGCAGACCGCTGAGCAGTATCCACCTGACTGTGTAGAAGGTCGAGTAAACCCCAAAGGGCTCTCTGTGGATCAGAACTGTTTTTTGTCCTGAAACACAACTATAACCTGACTCCAAACCTACACACCAATATTCTCCAGCATCTTCCAGTGAGACATTAGAGATGATCAGTCTGTCTTTAGAATAAATTATCCTGCCTTGTTGTTTAACAAACCCAGGAACATTCATATAAAAGTGTACAATTATTCCTTGTGTTTGGATCGACTTCATGATCCACGTTGTGAATAATGGACTTTTTGCTGAACATCTGACAGTGACATCATCTCCCTCTGAGAAGACCTCTACTGCAGGTGGACCAAATGTGGGGCACACTACAAGCCTGTACTTTATTGTTTGACCTTCACAGCTGTACAAACCTGAATCATTTAACATCAGTGATGGAAGCACCAGCGAGTAGTTTTGACTGACTTCTTGGGAAAGTTTGTCCCCCTTCTTCCAAACTGGGGGCTGGTCATGACTGAAGGGACACTGAAGCACAGCTGTCTCTCCCACTGAGTGATAGATTGTCTTTGTGTTTGTTTGTTTGGTCAAATGTACAGAATGACCTCTGACACACTGCTGTTGGTTCATCACCAGGCAGATGTACAATGTGTTCATTTTTATGTTCGACACATGAAGTGTTGACATGTTTGTCTCCTTCAGGAAATGTGCTCTTCCATCATCTTTCACCAAAAGTGACCTGAAAACTCCAAACGGTAAACGTTCCCCAAGCATCTCTTCATATTTGATCCAGTGGACGGCCAGATTCTCACCTGCTCCCTCACATCGTACGTCCACTGTTGCCTCAAGACTTTCAATATACGTTGTTTGTTTACTTACTGTGCTGCACACAGTCAAGTTGATGTTTCTCTCATATGTCACGTTGCCCTCAGTCCAGCACACATCTTGGTACAGTCCAGAGTCCGAGTGGGTCAGCTTATGGAGAGTAAATGAAGAAGAACCATTTAATACTGAATATAAGACTCGTCCTATCACATCTTCATGTAATGTGGGGACTCTCTTCCTGAAGTGAGAAATATTCCACAGGACCAGAGTATCTTCACCAATAAGTTTGGAGGTTATGCAGAACTCACCCTCACCTGGGAGATTGAATTCAAAAGACTCTCCTTCTTCTCTTATGGCGATAAATTCATCTGCATGAATGTTGCTGATGAGAGTGAACAGCAGGGAGAAGCAGAGCTGTGCGACTGCAGCCATCCTGCTCAGAGGTCTCCTGGTGAGTGTCGTACAAACACTGACTCTGCTCGCTTCATCAGCTTCCTGTTTGTGGTTGGAGGAGGAACGCCACTTCTTTATCACATCATCAAGGAACACTTTGAACCATTTGGCTCAGTATCAAGCGCTCTGTCTGCTTAATGTGTGGATGTTACAAAAAAAATTTATATCTCAAACAAGAAAAACTGAAATTTTATTAAGAGCTTCTAAATCTCCAACCAGGGAGGGTCATTCCATATAAACTGATTTAAATTTGAAAAAACAAAGTTCCCACCTCAGAATCAGCTGATTTCTTTTTGTGCAATAACTATTGTGTGTGTTTTTTAAAAGCCACTAAATTCGCATCTTAATATTAAGAATATTGGTTTAAATTTTTCAAATTTTGAATTTGCATTATTTTTCATATTTAGCACAGCTGCACTAGGTTCATGTCTGTGACGTACAGTAACAGAAACCAGCATTGGTACTTTGGATTTTTGATCTGTTTTCTGATAATTTACTGGAGAAAACTTCAAAAACAGACACTGATCCTAAAGCTGAACTCCCTTGGACCCCAAACCAGCAAGAAACCAGGGAGGGTCATTCCATATAAACTCAATGAAATCTATAAAAACAAAGTTCCCACCTCAGAATCAGCTGATTTCTTTGTGTGCAATTACTGTAGTGTATTTTTTAAAAAAAACAACAACATTATTTTAAGTAAACTTTCAAGGGTCGTATTAGTTATAGTTTATGAAAGGTCTCATTTCAACCTACATTTGGATCCCAGGATCATCTTCAACCTCAGGGTCAGAATTATTTTCCAATATACTCATATGTCATGATGACTTTTAACATCATCTTTGTGCCTGTTTTTTTGCTAAAGATTAAAAAAATGAAAGATTTAAAAATAAAGCAGCAAATCTTCATATTTAAGAGAATATCTGATTCTTTTTCTTGAGAGTGTCCAAAAATAAAAATATAAAGATTAGTGTGACAGTTTTAATCAGAACCTCAGATGAAAACATTTCCTTCTAAATTCTCAGTATTCACTTATCAGCATTCAGTCAAACATCTTTCATCTCTGTATCAAAAAAAGACTTTCCACAGCAGCTGGTTGGTCAGATACTGTGAGAGATGTAATCTATTACTCTTCATGTGACTTCCTGAGAAAGAAGTTGTCTCTGAGATGTACTAATAATGTACTGATGCTTTCTTTGTGGGTAAAAGGTGAGGCACATGAAACCAGTCCAAGTAGTTTCTGGTCCTGTTTCTCTTTTCATGTCACAAACTGGATGGTAGATTAGTGAATGTACTCTAGGACAGTTTGATTCATGTGTTCAGTGTCAGACAGGTGACGTCAGCTTGTTTTACTTGTTGCAGTTTAGTATCTGCACCAACAACAGAAAACACTAATCACACAAACAGACTCACACAGACACACAAGCAGTGTTGGTCAAGTTACTTGAAAAAAGTAATCAGTATCTAATTACTGATTAATCAAAGACTGTTGCTGTCCTGTTGCTCTATTTTCCCCTGTTTAGCAGGAGTGGGGCAGGTGTGTCGCAGCGGTCAGTGGAAGGATCCGGGAGTTTCTCTGTGAATTTCACATTCCAGCGGCAGCCTACTCGGTGCTTGCTCAGAAGTTTAGGGTTTTTTCGTTGGATGCTCCAACAGCACCAGTGTGGTTTGTCACTGATATGTGAGACTTGAGTTTGTGCAGCTGAAAGCAGATGAAGAGGTAATTTCATGGCACAAAGCAGAGGTATATTTAAAACACACTTTACTTCAAACACTAGCAGGTTAAAATGTAACATGCTTGCAAGAAACTGACCTCACAGCCTGTTGTTCACCAGTGGTGCTACTTTCAGTCATTATGCAAATGTACTGTTTAAAGTTTGGGGAAACCTGCAGTCTGAGACTGAAGAAGTCACTTTAATGAAAACGCTACGTCCAGATGAACAGAATCAACTTATTGGGACGTTTATGGCGAGTGAATTAAAGTAGAGACAGAAAGCCTGATTTATTGGAAATTTGTTTCACTGTTACATTTACCTTTTGGGTGACAGCACAAAGACTGAGAGAGGAGGAGAGGGAGAGAAAGAGAGAGAGAGAAAAGTAACCACCTTTTTCCTCCCTTCAGCATCTCCTGACAATACCACGGTCCCACTCCGGGAAGTTTGATGAAATAATGATGAAGTGTAGCACGGACAGCTTTCATCAGGAAAAACAGTTTTTAATGTGACAAAATGGAAAAATAAACTTTTTTTCTCTCTTGATAATAATAATAATAATCAGGTAAAGCAGGGATATTTCTGCATGCTTGTGTCTTTGTTTGTGTGGTACAGCAGGCCCTGTACTGGTAAGGGCTGCCTGGCAGACTTTGAGGTCATAAATCCATCGTGATTGTGAGCTGCTAACCTCTGGATTAGCTTGCATGTCATTGCACTGAACGTCTCAACAACAGAGGTGGTAGCTGTTACAGTCAGAATTGTGATCTGAATGCACTGTGGTTCCAAACACATGCTTTTCCATGAACAGCTGTATAAAATCTCTGTAGGCTCCACTTGTTCATGTGAATCTGTTCATTTATTCATTTCTACTTGTGTTATTTCACTTTCAGTGTCATCGGTGATGGCATCCCAGCAGAAGAAGAAAGCAGGCCCCACAACACCGCTAGCGGCCGGCTACCCTGGTACAAGTCAAGAACATGCCAGAGTCAGTGGATCCAGACTGTGTGGAGTGAGGACAGTGGACCCAAAAGCTGACAAACAGAAATGTGGAACATCTTAGTTTTAACAGAAAGCGAGCTGTTTATTATGGCTGATGGAGAAGTACAAAACAAATGGTAAAGGCAAACCTAGGCCAAACTAAACAAGGCCGGACAGGCTGAAGGGAGCGGCTGTGAAATCGGACAGTCTTCTAGCCTTCGTTCAAGTCCGCCCTTACTTCTGCATTTTTCCGGTCGCTAACGCCACAGTGCAAAAACTTTAAAATGGACCCAGAAATGTTGCTCCATTTTTTGGTACATTTTTAATTTTTGAGGAGCTAGAAAAACGTTATCATTGTCGCCGGCATGTATTGTACCTTAGGCTCATGAGAGACAATCATATCCAGGTAAAATAATTTTATTTAATCTACACGCATTTTAGGAATGACCTAGCTAGTTTCATGGATAATTTCAGTGACCGAATGATTGCTGTGCCGGTCATTTGTACACATTTACTGTATTTGTTATAACGTCAGGATAAAAATGCTTGGAAACTCAAGTGCCAGTTTTGGGACGTTTACTGACCACTTTTTGAAACAACCACAGCTAGTCGCAACACAGACAGGAAACTGTCCCACACATAACATTCCGGCAGGGAGAACCCTGAAAAACCTGTGAAGGTTCCGGGGTGCAACGCCCCCAAACATATATTAACAACAACACTGCCTATAACACTTCCCCCCCCTTAAGCAAAAACATACAACATAACAATTATGCATAAGTACGAAAAGAGAGGGAGAATTCAACACCACATTATTTTAACAATTCAGTCTATCAGGGGTCTTGTGCTGCCTCTTTGACCTTCTCAGTCCTGCTGCTGGGTTCTCCAGGCCAGGAGCCTGCTGAGCTCCTGTGGCCGGGTTCGGCTCAGGTGACTTAGATCGCTCCACCAGCCCTTCTGGTGATACTGAAGAACCAATCCCGATCTCAGGGGCTGCTGACACGACTTCCCCTTCGGGTGAACCACTCTGAGGCCCCACAATGTCCACAGTCCTGTCTCCACCATGTGCATGCGAACCACTCTGAGCCCTCTTCCCAGCTCCATCTGTGCGGGCTTTCACATGATCCTTGTGCCTGCGAACTCGTCTGCCATCCAACAGCTCCACCACAAAAGATACTGGCCCCGAACTGTGGTGAATGACGCCAGGCAGCCACTGTGAGCCACCCATAAAGTTTTTGATATACACACAGTCTCCCTGCTTGAAAACACAGCCTCTGGCATGTAGATCATGTCTCACCTTCTGCCCACCTTGTAACTGGGTGACTCTGGCTCCCACATCTGGGCGAAGAAGATCCAGATGAGATCTGGGCTTCCTCCCCATCAGCAACTCCGCTGGGGACAAGCCTGTGGTTGTATGAGGCGTGATGCGATACTGAAACAGGAAACGGCAGAGCCTCTTTTCTATGGAAAGACCTGGCATTTTTTTCAGACGGTCTTTCAGTGTCTCCACGGCGCGCTCCGCTAAGCCATTGGAGGCAGGGTGGTAGGGTGCTGTGCGGATATGTCGGATCCCATTTCTCTCCATAAATTCTTGGAAAACCCCACTTGTGAATGTGGGCCCATTGTCCGTGACCACTGCCTCAGGTAATCCATGTGTTGCAAAGATTCTCCGGAGTGTGTCTGTGACGACCGGGGCTGTGATGGTCAGCATTATGTGGGCATCCAGCCATTTTGAATGCGCATCCACCAACACCAGGAACATGTGGCCCAAAAAGGGGCCGGCGAAATCTAGATGAAGCCTGGACCATGGACGGCCAAGGCCACTCCCATGGGTGGAGTGGGGCAGGTGGTGGCATTTTTTGGTTTGACTGACATTGAGAACAGGCTTTTACCTTGTCTTCTAAGGCACTGTCCATGACCTTCCCAGACTTTTCATTCGAGAAATCCCTGGATGAGCCTCATGCAACACTTCAATGATCTGTGACCGACCTGGAGGCGGAACAATGACTCGGGAACCCCACAGGATGCAGCCATCTTGAACACTGAGCTCCTGCTGACGCTTGGCATACGGTTTGAGCTGATCCTGCTCCACTGTTGCTGGCCAGCCCTGCAACAGCCACTGTTTAACCTGAGATAACTCTGGATCCCGTTCAGTCCATGCTTTGATGTTTTTAGCACAGACCGGAGAGTTCGCCAACCTGTCCAGCAAAAAAAAAAAACAGTTTCTGGGGGCAAGTTCGACTGGTCGGGGACCTCCGGGAGGGGGAGGCGGCTGAAAGCATCGGCATTCGCATTTTCAGGTCCCGCCTTATAAACAATGCGATACTGGTATGCCGACAGCTGAACCCGGGCTGAAGCCATGGGTGGGATGCCTTTTGTTTCACTAAAGAGACTCAGGAGGAGCTTATGGTCTGTAACAACAGTAAATGGGCGGCCATACAGGTACTGATGAAATCGTTTCACAGCAAAAACTATTGCTAAGCCTTCCTTCTCAAGCTGTGAATAGCCCTTTTCTGCTGCTGTGAGCGTGCGTGACGCATATCCGACCGGTTTCTCTTCCCCCTCTTCCATGCGATGGGAAAGAACAGCTCCTATGCCATACGGGGAGGCATCACAGGACAGGACCACCTCCTTCTCCGGATCAAAATGCACCAGGAGCGGTGCCGATTGTAACAGTTCTTTTACCTGTCTGAAGGCCTTCTCCTGTGCTCGGGACCACCTCCACTGACTGTCTTTGTGCAGTAGCCCATAAAGGGGAACAAGCATGCTGGAGAGGTCAGGCAAAAACTTCCCATAATAGTTCACTAAGCCCAAGAATGATCTTAGTTCAGCTACATTCTTTGGACTCAGGGCTTCCTTTACTGCCCTCACTTTCTCTTCCAGCGGGGACAGGCCCTGAGCAGAGATGCGATGACCTAGGTATGTCACGCTAGGGGCTTGGAAAACACACTTACTGCCCTTCAAACGCAACCCAGCTTCTGAGAGCTTCTTCAACACCTGCTCAAGGTCACGCAGATGCTCCTCTTCTGTTTTACCTGCAACTAAAATGTCATCCAAGTAAACAGGAACACCGGGAATGTTTTGCAGAAGATTGTCCATGGTGCGCTGAAAGATAGCCGGACTGGATGCAACGCCAAACACCAGGCGGTTGTACTTGAACAGCCCCTTGTGTGTGCTTATTGTCACATATTTTTTTGATTCCTCATCCAGCAGCAACTGCTGGTAAGCATGACTCATATCCAACTTTGTGAATGTCTGACCACCCGCCAGTGTGGCAAACAGGTCATCCACTCGAGGCAGAGGGTAGGCGTCGAGCTGAGAGGCTTGGTTTACTGTCAGTTTGTAATCACCACATATATGCACCCCTCCATCCTCCTTCAACACTGGTACAATTGGGGCTGCCCAGTCCGAGAACTCTATTGGCTCAATGACCCATATCTGTTGTAGTCTCTCCAACTCTGCTTCCACCTTGGCCTTCATGGCTTATGGTACAGTGCGTGGTTTGAAAAAGCGTGGCCGGGCAAAAGGGTCCACACACAGCTTCACAGTGGTGCCCCGGAGAGTGCCCAATTCATTCTTGAACACATCTGCATACTTTCCCAGTAATTCTGCTATTACAGTTACATACCTGATTTCCCTCCAGTTCAGGCGGATTTTCTGCAGAAGGTCACGACCCAGCAGACTAGGCCCCTCCCCTTTTACCACCAGTAGTGTTGCTGCAGCTTCTTGACCCTGATATGCTGCATGCACCTCTATGGCACCAAGCAGGGGAATGCATTCACCCGTGTACTGTCTCAGGCTTATCTCAGTCGCTTGGAGAACTGGTGCCCCGCCCGAGTGCTACAAGCTGTGGTAGGTGGCTTGGCTGATCACGGAAGCTGAAGCCCCTGTATCCAACTCCATTTGTAGCTCCTTCCCATTTACCTGGATAGTGGCATAGATGGGCTCCGCACGGCACTTATTAAAGCCAACCAGATTAAACCAGATTGAAAACACCCTCATCCTCCTCAGGCGCCAGGCCCTGCAGGTGATGCGTGTTTAGTTTGTGTTTTGTCTTCCAGTCCTTCTTTGATTTCTCCTTAGTGCCCCTGCATTTCTTGGCTAAGTGCCCCTTTTTCTTGCAGTTATGGCAGGTACTGTCTTTGAAAACACAGTCCTTGGCAAAGTGTGCCCCTCCCACACTGGTAACACTCCCAAAGCTCCTCACACTCACACTCCGAGATACATCATGCACCTCGGTTGAGTGCATATTGTTGTTAGCTTTCCGAGTGTCTTTAGTGTTATTAGCTGCCGTTTCTATTGCCTGAGCAATTTCCAAAGCTTTCTTAAAGTCCAGTGTGGGCTCCCCTAACAACCGACGCTGCATGCCATCATCATTTATACCACACACCAACCTGTCGCGGAGCATGTCATCCAGCACGCCTCCAAACTCACAGTGCTCCGATAGCTGTCTCAGCTCCGTCACGTACGCAGCCACCGAAACTCCCGGCTTGCGTGAATGAGTGTGGAATTTGAACCGCTGAACAATCACGGAGGGTTTCGGGCAGTGATGATTTTGCACCAACGTCACCAGTTCTTTGAAACTGAAGCCCCCGGGTTTCCGAGGCGTCGTCAGGTTACGTATCAACTTGTAGGTCCTCGCTCCACATGCACTGAGAAGAACTGACCTTTTTTTTCCCTTCGTCCGAAATGTCGTTTGCCAAGAAAAAGTGTTCTAGCCTCTCGACATATTCAATCCAGTCGCCGTCTCCCTCGGCGAACTCCATGAGCGATCCGATCGTAGCCATAGATGCGAAGTGGTAGTCCGACTGCAAAATCCGTAGCAAAAACTCAAAACTGTCCGCATCCGGCTTTTATCCTCGTTGCCGAAAAGGTGTTATAACCTCAGGATAAAAAAGCTCGGAAACTCAAGTGCCAGTTTTGGGACGTTTACTGACCACTTTTTGAAACAACCACAGCTAGTCGCACACATACAGGAAACTGTCCCACACATAACATTCCGGCAGGGAGAACCCTGAAAAACCTGTGAAGGTTCCGGGGTGCAACGCCCCCAAACATACATTAACAACAACACTGTCTATAACAGTATTATATAAAATATGTAAACTTAATCTCTTTGAAAGTTATAGAAGAACATTTTCTATTGCTATTTATTTTCTATTAGTCATTTGATCCTGTAACTTATTTGTGTGCCTAGATGGGCTGTCAAAATGTCAGAAAGATGAAAAGAGGGTTATTTGTGAGACCACAAAAAAGCTTCGTTACACAGATGAAGTGTATAAAATTTCGATCGCTCCGGTCAGCTGAGCAGCTGTTGCTCTCAGTCCCCAAATCACGGTTGAAACTGAGAGGAGACCGAGCGTTCTCTATTGTGGCTCCTAAGCTTTGGAATAATCTTCCTCTTCACATTAGGCAAACGACATCAGTGATGGTTTTTAAATCCAGATTGAAAACGCATTTTTATTCACTGGCTTTTGATTCAGTGGTTGACTGACTTGTATTTTATTGTTTTCGCTATGTTTATTATTTTATGGTATTTATTATTCATATGGTATCTATTATGTTTCTGTTGTTCAGCACTTTGGTCAGCCTTGTGTGTTTTTAAAGTGCTATATAAATAAACGATGATGATGATGATGATGATAAAATTTGCCTTTCCTTGCTCTCCTGCGCTCTCCTCTCCTCAGCCTCTCTTTGCTGCCTCATGTCCTCTCTGATGAGGTCTAGCAGCTCATCATCCCTTTCTCCCTGTTGCAGGTGGCTGATCTGCTTTCGTTTTGATCACCTACTGCTACGCTTGGCCCTGGAGTGTCCTCAGGGAGAGAGACAATTAGGACAGGAGACCTAATGGAAGGCCTCTGTCCTATCAAGTAGGCCAAGTAGTAGCAGTGGGCTTCCCACTGACCCCCTCTCCTGATCCTGGATACTTGCAATCCTAAAGGCAGAGGAAATCAAAAATGACAGTCGACAAATAAAAACAACACAACAACTCTTAGTAATTATACATTAATTAATTTGTGTTCTTAAGAATTATCTTCTTGATAATACACATACATACTTTGTATTTTTTTAAGTTATCCCATTTCTTTCTGGCTTGCAAGGGGGTGACTTTCCCCTGCAGGCCCATCTTCTCCAGAACTGTCCTGATCACACACAACAAATAACAGAAGAGAGAAAACCATGACAACTATGTTAATCTCTAAATCCAAACGTTTTCACAACAGAACACAAGAGGAATACCGTCTGGACATCACAGGTTGTGTACAGCATGAGGGTTAAATTAACCATACTCATATGAATATGATGTGCAAATTAATTGATTCTTGTACCTCTGTGCCACAGTGGCTGAATTCTTCACCCCAGTGAAGAGGTGATCATTTTCTCCTCTCATTTAAAGAAATTGAGCCGTTTGGTCTTTGTTCCCTACAACATATCATCAAAAGGTTAATTTGAAACAATCAAAATTAGCTGTATGTAAGCGGCAATACATGAAATTTTAATTAAATAATAACTGTACTGGACCGGCTCTACGTGGAGGGACAGCTTTACCGTGACCCCGGCACCACTATTGTATTGACTTCACTCCAGATAAGAATCCGCTTCACTTTCTTTTTGCTTTTTCTCTCTCTCGCTTTCACACTCTCTTACTAAGATTTGCAATTGATTAACAATACATTATATTAATTTGCTAATTCAATGTGATGTCATAACAGATAAAACAGAGCAGGAACTCAGCGCAGTTGGCATAATTAAACGGTACATGAGCGACTTTGGGTTTTGTGATGCATGGCGCTCCCTTCACCCCAACCATAAGGAATATTCTTTCTTTCTTTCTTCTCACGGCTCTGTTTATGGCAGCAAGGTAGCTATTTCTCCAGGTCACTCAGTTAGGAACATAACTAAGAAAAATAAAGTGTTGAAATGCACATGTGTGCACTTCAGTTCTGTCCTGCTTTCATCTCTCTGATGTTGGCTGAACATGAAGACAAACATGGCTCTCCTGCCTCTCTGTAACATGAGGCTAAACACGCGACATCTGCTGGACTTAAACAGCAAATGATGATTTTAAGTTTTCCTCTCATGCCTCTTTATTTCATTTGGAACCGTAGTAGTACCGTATCTACTAGCTAGCTGTTATATAGATCTGTGTTCTTCATGTAAAGCAACAACTCAACAAGAAGCAGTTTTTATTCCAGCAGTGTGATGTTCAGAGTTCAACAGTGAGCTTAGAAACTGTTAAAACTCCAAATATGACAGCAGGTTTTGGCATGAATAGGAAAATACAGTTAGAATGAACATTTCCATGATCTGTGCCACTTTATTTATTGTATTGATCATTTTTATGAATGGAGGTCCGCTGCAGTGAATTATGGAACAGCATTTTCTCGTCTCCTTTCATAAAGGATGCTCCAGTGTTTCCTGTGCTAAAGGAGGCAACAAAGGAAGCACTGAAGCTCCTTTCCTCAGTATTCAGAGAATTCAACGGCTCTGTTTATGGCCGCCAGGTAGCTATTTCTCTGAGTCACGTCGCTCAGTTAGGAACGTGACTATGAAAAATAAACTGTTGAAACGCACCCGTGTGCACTTCAGTTCCCTGATGTTGGCTGACCATGAAGTCAAACATGGCTCTCCTGGCTCTCTGTAACATGATGCAGCACAACCTCAATTCACAACATTCAGCCTGTTAAATTAGATTTTGATATTTTTTATTTCAGAAATGATTCCTAACAAAAATGGAGAATATAAAAACACAATCAAAGCAGTAAAGTCCATATTATGAAGTGTTTGCTGTATCAGACAATCATGTTTCCAGTCTGCTGCATCACAACAATTGAAATGCAAATATAAATGATTCACAACATTGAAAACAATATAGTGCAGATAAACATGGTGCTGTAATGAATCTGCTCTTAAACACAATAACAAAATACATTTTCCAAGAGAGATGATAATGATTCATATCAGCGTGGAGAACGAATACATTTACAACTGGTTTCTAACATTTCTTATAGATCGAACTGATCACTGATAGAAACAGAAGAATATTCAAAATGATACTCTGAGAGATACATGAATGAGATATGGATAAACATCAAATCACATAAAACAAAAAAGCACATAATCAAGATATAACTGAAAAGATAAAATCATAATCACATAGGAGACCGAGGCGTCCAATCAGGTCAGAGTACAGATTCACATCTACAATAATATTTTTGTTTTTGTTTGTTTTCATCTTGTTGCGTTTATGTATAATAATAATAATGATGGTATTATTATCATTATAAATGCTGATAAGCAAATTAAGTGTGTGTCTGAGCTGAAAGCCGCTCTCCTCTCCTGGTTTTCTGTGTCACACAGACCACAACAACACAAAGCATCACCTGCAGACCGCTGAGCAGTATCCACCTGACTGTGTAGAAGGTCGAGTAAACCCCAAAGGGCTCTCTGTGGATCAGAACAAATGTTTCTGCTGACACACACTTAGTCTCTGACTCAAACCCTGCACACACATACTCTCCTGCATCTTCCAGTGAGACATTAGAGATGATCAGTCTGTCTTTAGAAGGAATTATCCTGACTTGTTGTTTAAAAAACCAATGAGAATAAATATCAAAAGACATAATTATTCCTTGTGTTTGGATCGACTTCATGATCCACGTTGTCAATAATGGACTTTTTGCTGAACATCTGACAGTGACATCATCTCCCTCTGAGAAGACCTCTACTGCAGGAGGCCCAAATTTGGGGCACACCAGCAGATCGTACCTTTGTATTATGGTTTGACCTTCACAGCTGTAGAAACCTGAATCATTTAACATCAGGGATGGAAGCACCAGCGAGTAGTTTTGACTGACTTCTTGGGAAAGTTTGTCCCCCTTCTTCCAAACTGGGGGCTGGTCATGACTGAAGGGACACTGAAGCACAGCTGTCTCTCCCACTGAGTGATAGATTGTCTTTGTGTTTGTTTGTTTGGTCAAATGTACAGAATGACCTCTGACACACTGCTGTTGGTTCATCACCAGGCAGATGTACAATGTGTTCATTTTTATGTTCGACACATGAAGTGTTGACATGTTTGTCTCCTTCAGGAAATGTGCTCTTCCATCATCTTTCACCAAAAGTGACGCGAAACCTCCAAACGGTAAACGTTCCCCAAGCATCTTTTCATATTTGATCCAGTGGACGGCCAGATTCTCACCTGCTCCCTCACATCGTACGTCCACTGTTGCCTCAAGACTTTCAATATACGTTGTTTGTTTACTTACTGTGCTGCACACAGTCAAGTTGATGTTTCTCTCATATGTCACGTTGCCCTCAGTCCAGCACACATCTTGGTACAGTCCAGAGTCCGAGTGGGTCAGCTTATAGAGAATAAATGAAGAAGAACCATTTAATGCTGAATATAAGACTCGTCCTGTCACATCTTCATGTAATGTGGGGACTCTCTTCCTGAAGTGAGAAATGTTCCACAGGACCAGAGTATCTTCACCAATAAGTTTGGAGGTTATGCAGAACTCACCCTCACCTGGGAGATTGAATTCAAAAGACTCTCCTTCTTCTCTTATGGCGATAAATTCATCTGCATGAATGTTGCTGATGAGAGTGAACAGCAGGGAGAAGCAGAGCTGTGCGACTGCAGCCATCCTGCTCAGAGGTCTCCTGGTGAGTGTCGTACAAACACTGACTCTGCTCGCTTCATCAGCTTCCTGTTTGTGGTTGGAGGAGGAACGCCACTTCTTTATCACATCATCAAGGAACACTTTGAACCATTTGGCTCAGTATCAAGCGCTCTGTCTGCTTAATGTGTGGATGTTACAAAAAAAATTTATATCTCAAACAAGAAAAACTGAAATTTTATTAAGAGCTTCTAAATCTCCAACCAGGGAGGGTCATTCCATATAAACTGATTTAAATTTGAAAAAACAAAGTTCCCACCTCAGAATCAGCTGATTTCTTTTTGTGCAATAACTATTGTGTGTGTTTTTTTAAAAGCCACTAAATTCGCATCTTAATACTAAGAATATTGGTTTAAATTTTTCAAATTTTGAATTTGCATTATTTTTCATATTTAGCACAGCTGCACTAGGTTCATGTCTGTGACGTACAGTAACAGAAACCAGCATTGGTACTTTGGATTTTTGATCTGTTTTCTGATAATTTACTGGAGAAAACTTCAAAAAGAGACACTGATCCTAAAGCTGAACTTCCTTGGACCCCAAACCAGCAAGAAACCAGGGAGGGTCATTCCATATAAACTCAATGAAATCTATAAAAACAAAGTTCCCACCTCAGAAACAGCTGATTTCTTTGTGTGCAATTACTGTAGTGTATTTTTTTAAAAAAAAACATTAAGTAAACTTTCAAGGGTCGTATTAGTTATAGTTTATGAAAGGACTCATTTTAACCTACATTTGGATCCCAGGATCATCTTCAAACTCAGGGTCAGAATTATTTTCCAATATACTCATATGTCATGATGATTTTTAACATCATCTTTGTGCCTGTTTTTTGCTAAAGATTAAAAAAAATAAAGATTTAAAAATAAAGCAGCAAATCTTCATATTTAAGAGAATATCTGATCCGTTTGCTTGAGAGTGTCCAAAAATAAAAATATAAAGATTAGTGTGACAGTTTTAATCAGAACCTCAGATGAAAACATTTCCTTCTAAATTCTCAGTATTCACTTATCAGCATTCAGTCAAACATCTTTCATCTCTGTGTCAAAAAAAGACTTTCCACAGCAGCTGGTTGGTCAGATACTGTGAGAGATGTAATCTATTACTCTTCCTGTGACTTCCTGAGAAAGAAGTTGTCTCTGAGATGTACTAATAATGTACTGATGCTTTCTTTGTGGGTAAAAGGTGAGGCGCATGAAACCAGTCCAAGTAGTTTCTGGTCCTGTTTCTCTTTTCATGTCACAAACTGGATGGTAGATTAGTGAATGTACTCTAGGACAGTTTGGTTCATGTGTTCAGTGTCAGACAGGTGACGTCAGCTTCATGTGGCTGTGCTTCTTGCACTGATCACACAAACAGACACACAAGTAGTGTACTGCACTCAACCACAGGGGATTTTAAACTTTAATTCAAGGAGTTTAACAGGTTTGTGTTAACTGTTCAGGAATTACAGACATCTTTATACAGTTTCTCATTTTCAGAGGCTCTGAATTAACTGAACACCTGACTCAGCATCAGTTTCAAGTCCAGGTGAGGCTTGTTCCCTCATTTTGACAGATTTAGCTGGTTAAACATCTGGAACAGTTGATTTTATCAATGACCTGAAAAAGAGAAAACATCCAGTGAGCATTACTGCTTAGGGTGAAAACACCTAGTTGATGTCAGAGGTCAGAGGAGAACGGTCAGACTGCTTTGAGCTGACAGGAAGTACGTAACACATCAGACCTTAAAGTGGGCTTCACCCCCCTCCCTACCTCATGGTTATCTTTGTTTCATGTTGATTTCATATGAAAATAAATCAGTAGTGAACTGGGACACAACAAACAGATTGAAGCATATTTAAGTGTTCCTGCAAACAGGTGAGCACTCTTTTAAAATGAAGTCAGAAATCTGTAACAAGCAGATTTATTAATTATTGTTGTGTTCACAATTTTTGGAAGGAATCTCAGGAGAAAAGTTTGTCTTTTTAAAAAAGGATTTACTTTGCTTTTGGCCGTTGAAATTACAAGTTTACACAGCGCTGCGGACCTCTATGTGAACCAGCAGCATGTTTCGCAAAAAGGATGACCCTCAAATGGGCTGTACAACATTATATAGTGAGACAAAAACAGAGATTATAGCAGCTATCTTTCACCCACATGGACATGGCAGTCTTGGTGTCTGCTGCGAAGCATCCTCGTATTTCCGTGACCCCGTCTGGTATCCGCTCCCCCCTCTGTAAGAGACAGAAAAGGAAAACACTTCCCTGCCTAGCCTTGATAATCTAATGCTATTATCCATCAATTTTCTAGTGATTCAAAGTTGGTTTAGAACACAGGTGTCGAACTCCAGGCCTCGAGGGCCGTGTCCTGCAGGTTTTAGATGTGTCCTTGATCCATCACAGCTGATTTAAATGGCTAAATTACCTCCTCAACATGTCTTGAAGTTCTCCAGAGGCCTGGTAATGAACTGATCACTTGATTCAGGTGTGTTGACCCAGAGTGAGATCTAAAACCTGCAGAACACCGGCCCTCGAGGCCTGGAGTTCGACACCCCTGGTTTAGAATATCATATTCGGAACCCTCTGACCCAGAGACTTATTCTAATCATAATCTATGTGTGCAAGCGTGTTTGCAGTTACCCCTCTGCACTCTAAGTCATTTCCTACAATATATCAGTCCAGACAGTCATGAAGCGCTGTGGTGATGACCACAGCCACCTCATGTACATGTCATTTCTCCTGCACTGATTGTGTGTGTGTGAAAACAGTCTGAACCACAAAGCTGTACGTGAGCTCCACTGCAGCAGTTTGTCGTGATGTATGTACGTATGATCCTCACAGAAGTGAATGAAAACCGAGTAAAGACAGAGTTTGTAAGGACTTATAAGTGCTGAGGCAGTTATGTAATCATGTAATCTTGGCTCGGTACACACACGCAAACACAGATACACACAGACACTCCGTGTTAATCTGTATCTAATATTTCCAAGCAGCATCTCTTCATTATCTGTGTGTCTGCAAACACTCTGGTTTCAGTGGTTTCAGATCCATTTTTCTCTCACGTTGGTACAAATTAGTAAACACTTTTTATGTTTCACTGTTTTTACACAAGTAAGCAGCACGTCCTTATCAAGATCAACATGCTGCTTGCAAAGTAGAGTTTTAGTCAAAGGTAATTGTAGTAATAATAATACATTTTAGCATTATTTTCTGACTCCATGTTCTGAGTGTTACATTTTGCCAACTTGTCTGTTGGCGATAAAAAGTAAATTTTAGACTGAAAGCGGGTTTAAGTGTCCAGTGTTCTTCATGATGATGCAGTGCACTCACACAGAGGCTGTGGATGCTCCAACAGCACAAGTGTGGTTTGTCACTGATATTTGAGACTTGAGTTTGTGCAGCTGAAAGCAGATGAAGAGGTAATTTCATGGAACAAATCAGAGGTTTAGATTTAAAACACACTTTACTTCAAAGAATAGGCAGTAAACGTGCAAATTGCTTGCAAGAAACTGACCTCACAGCAACATTGTTCCTTCAGTGGGCTGGTTTCAGTCATTATGCAAATGTACTGTTTGAAAGTTAGGGGAAACCTGCAGTCAGCCGAGACTGAAGAAGTCACTTTAATGAAAACACTACGTCCAGATGAACAGAATCAAGTTTTTGGGACGTTTATGGAAAGTGAATTAAAGTAAGGACACACAGCCTGACTTAATGGAAATGTCTTTTACATTCAGTCAGAGTGTTGTTATAAACTTCATTGGGTTGTAAGAAATTTCACTGTTACATTTATCTTTTGGGTGACAGCATGAAGACAGAGAGGAGGATAGAGAGAGAAGTAACCACCACCTCCCTTCAGCACCTCCTGACAGTAACACGGTCCTGCTCCAGAATGAGTGTTGAATCAATAATGAAGTGTAGGTTGGAGAGCTTTCATCAGGAAAACAACTTTTTGGATGTGACAACAGGGAAAAATACAACTTTTTTCTATCTTACTACTACTACTAATAATAATAATCAGGTAAAGTAGGGATATTTCTGCATGCATATGTCTTTGTGTGCTGCAGCAGGCCCTGTACTGGTGAGGGCCGCCTGGCTCCTTCATTTAGATCCAGGCAGACTTTGAGGACATAAATCCATCATGATTGTGCAGAGCACAGAGACGCAGACCTAAGACACACAGACTTGACACAACATCAGGGAATAAACAAGTAAAACAATGAACATATAGCAGAGCTGAGAAGAAACAATGAGAGCCACACATGAACGGGTAAGGGAAATGAAACACAGAGACACTATTAAGAGGGCGAGGGTAAGAATTGGAACGGCTCTGTTTACGGCAGCAAGGTCGCTATTTCTCCAGGTCACGTCTTTTAGTTAGGAAGTTAACTATGAAAAATAGTGTTGAAATGCATCCGTGTGCACTTCAGTTCCCTCCTGCTTTCATCTCCCCGATGTTGGCTGACCATGAAGACAAACATGGCTCTCCTGCCTCTTCTGTGAGGCGAGACTAAACACACAACATCTGCTGAATGAAGATCCATCCTGAACTGGTTAAACAGCAAATAGTGATTTTAAGTTTTCCCATCAGGCCTGTTTCCTTTATTTTGTACCGTAGCAGTACCGTATCTACTAGCTAGCTGACTTTGGGAGAGACCACTAGCCTCAGCAGTGCAGGAAAGAAAGGGCAAATTACCAATTATGTCACTGTTATGATACCAAGAAAAAAAAAAGAAACAAAAAGCTATATGCTTTGATATAGTTTCAAGAACTAATATTTGCCTCTTGGATGGGCCTCCAACTGCACATGGACCACTGACCAGGTGCCCAGGATGCCCATTGGATAATCCGGCCCAGTTTAAGATGATAAATTATTCCCAAAAGTTTAGAGATCAATGCAGACAACATAAATAAATAAATAAATAATTAAGAATGAGGCAGCAGTAAAAGATGATGATGTCCTGACTAGTGTGGAATGGTTTTCACCACGTGGCTGAAATATTAGAAACAGTCACAGAGACAGGTGCAAAAATGCAAGTCCAGAACCCAAGAGTGCTCTGGAAGTCAGTTCCTGTCACTTAGTTATGTTCGGTATTTTTTGCTTAAATGTGATACAGTGGGATGCAAAAGTTTGGGCAGCCTTGTTAATAGTCATTATTTTCCTGTATAAATCGTTGGTTGTTACAATAAAAAATGTCAGTAAATATATGATATAGGAGACACACACAGTGATATTTGAGAAGTGAAATGAAGTTTATTGCATTTACAGAAAGTGTGCAATAATTGTTAAACAAAATCAGGCAGGTGCATAAATTTGGGCACTGTTGTCATTTTATTGATTCCAAAACCTTTAGACTTTATTATTGGAACTCAAATTGGCTTGGTAAACTCAGTGACCCCTGACCTACATGCACAGGTGAATCCAATAATGAGAAAGAGTATTTAAGGGGGTCAACTGTAAGTTTCCCTCCTCTTTTAATTTTCTCTGAAGAGTAGCAACTCTCAAAACAACTCTCAAATGACCTGAAGACAAAGATTGTTCACCATCATGGTTTAGGGGAAGGATACAGAAAGCTGTCTCAGAGATTTAAGCTGTCTGTTTCCACAGTTAGGAACATATTGAGAAAATGGAAGACCACAGGCTCAGTTCAAGTTAAGGCTCGAAGTGTCAGACCAAGAAAAATCTCGGATAGACAGAAACAACGAATGGTGAGAACAGTCAGAGTCGACCCACAGACCAGCACCAAAGACCTACAACATCATCTTGCAGCAGATGGAGTCGCTGTGCATCGTTCAACCATTTGGCGCATTTTACACAAGGAGATGCTGTATTTGAGAGTGATGCAGAGGAAGCCTTTTCTCCGCCCACAGCACAAACAGAGCCGCTAAAGCACATTTGGACAACCCAGCTTCATTCTGGAATAAGGTGCTGTGGACTGATGAAACTAAGATTGAGTTATTTGGGCATAACAAGGGGCGTTATGCACGGAGGAAAAAGAACACGGCATTCCAAGAAAAACACCTGCTACCTACAGTAAAATATGGTGGTGGTTCCATCATGCTGTGGGGCTGTGGGGCCAGTGCAGGGACTGGGAATCCTGTCAAAGTTGGGGGACACATGGATTCCACTCAGTATCAGCAGGTTCTGGAGACCGATGTCCAGGAATCAGTGACAGAGCTGAAGCTGCGCCGGGGCTGGATCTTTCAACAAGACAACGACCCGAAACACTGCTCAAAATCCACTAAGGCATTCATGCAGAGGAACAAGTACAACGTTGTGGAACGGCCATCTCAGTCCCCAGACCTGAATATTATTGAAAACCTGTGGTGTGAGTTAAAGAGAGCTGTCCATGCTCGGAAGCCATCAAACCTGAATGAACGAGAGATGTTTTGTAAAGAGGAATGGTCCAAAATGCCTTCAACCACAATCCAGACTCTCATTGGAACCTACAGGAAGCGTTTAGAGGCTGTAATTTCTGCAAAAGGCGGATCTACTAAATATTGATTTCATTTCTTTTTTGTGGTGCCCAAATTCATGCACCTGCCTGATTTTGTTTAAACAATTATTGCACACTTTCTGTAAATCCAATAAACTTCATTTCACTTCTCAAATATCACTGTGTGTGTCTCTTATATGATATATTTAACTGACTTTTTGTTATTGTAACAACCAACGATTTATACAGGAGAATAATGACTATTAACAAGGTTACCCAAACTTTTGCATCCTACTGTGGTCGGTTTTGATTATCATGTTCAACACTGTTTATTCATATCTGACCTCAAACAGCCTATGGAAAAATAGTGAATGCAAAAGAAACAACCTCTGTGTGAGGTGATAATTTTGCAGAATTTATTTTTTAAGTAAAAAGTCTCATTGTGACTTCATGTGAAAGAAGGCGTGTCAGAGATGTACCAACAGTGGAGTGCTTTCTTTATGGGTAAAAGATGAGATGTGTGTTTCTGGTTTCATTTCTTTTTGCCTCGCTGCAGTTTAATATCTGTATCAACAACAGAAAACACTGATCACACAAATAAGACGCACACAGAGTGATGATTACAACATCATATAAGGTAAGGTCTTGTTTTCCTGTCTGCTTTCAGCTCTGTGTTTCTAAATCTAAAGTTCATGACAGGGTCTGCTGTGGTGGAACTTTCCTCCTTTAATGGTTGCAATATAATAACGTTTATTTTACCCACAGTCTTCACCAGCCCACTCACCCTCACCACTAGATGGCGCCATCTTTTGCCTTTCGCCTTCTTTCTGTTGCTTTCGGGTCAAATCTGACCGATTTACAAATTAAAAACTCATAAATAAATGTTGTGTTTTACACCCGATTGCCTCAAGGCGTTATTACATCCTTTGCACTATGCACTTGAACATATAAAAATGATGGGCACCCTTTTCTTTAAATTTTGAGTGTTTTAATCAATGTTGTTAAAACATTGTGTGGTGTTCCTGGTCAAGAGTGACCGCCATAGGAAATGAATGGGAATCCACCCAGCACCCACCCTTTGGCGTCAGCCCACCTGAATGGCCCACTGAACTGAATTTGGTGGGGAAAAATATTTTTTATGTTAATTTAAGAGCTGCTAAAACAGACTGGTCAATTGTGACTGGAACACTAAAGTGAGGGGGTGGGGGTGCACACAACCAGAGTTAATGGCTGAAAATAACATTGATGTGGATTAGATAGGTTTGTAACCAAAAAAACTGCATAGGATTTTTTTTTTTTTTTTTTTACTGTTTCTTATAGATTTTGACTCAGTGAAACTGGGAAAAATTATTTTAAAATTCCATCTCATCAGGTTTTCTTGCAAAACTAGTGTTTTTAGTTAAATTAAGCATACAGTTTCCCTTTTTAAACTGAAATCTGATATCCCCAAAAATTGATTCTGGTCATCTGGATGTAGCATTTTCAGTGGGAGAAACAATGACCTCACAGCCCACTGAAGGAACAATGGGCTGTGAGGTCAGTTCCTTGATCATTAATATGCAAACTGTCATGACTATTAATCAAAAACCACTGATCAAATCCCAATTATCAAAAACCATTGATCACTGATTGATGATCAATTGGGGGGGGGGGTGGTATGGTTCCTTTAGGCAGGCGAAGCGACTGATAGAGGATTTCCTTAATGAGGAATGGCAATGGTGAAAGTGAGCAGTGAATGCGGACCGGAGCACAAAGAAACAGAGTTAATCACACGGCTTAACATGAAGGAAGAGTGGAGCACAGACAAGGCCTCGTTACCCCAGTGGGTGACTGAACGAACTGACGATGAGTAGCCCAGCTCCATCCTGCACCACACATTTACACACCAAGATCAGACCCTGTACAGGCTACAGTGATGCTTGTTATTAGAATCAGTGTCATTCTAATTTATTAATTTATTAATAGGCATTAGAGAAAAGCTCTGTTTTAGCACTTTGATCATTTTTAATCACATAAGGTTGGATATTAAGACCTTTTATCCTCTCTTAGCTGTGATGTAAACGCAGCTGGGGGGACTTCAGTCTCTTTCTAAGGTGAAGTTCCTGAGTTCAACTCCACCACTCAGCCGGGATCTTTCTGTGTGGAGTTTGCATGTTTTCCCCGTGTTTGCATGGGTTCTCTCTGGGTACTTCGGCTTCCTCCCACAGTCTGAGACATGCGGTTAGTGGGGTTAGGGTAATTGATTGTCTAAATTGCCGATAGATGTAAATGTGAGTTTGAATTGTTGTCTGTCTCTATGTGTTAGCCCTGTAACATGCTAGGAACCTGTCCAGAGTGTATCCTGCTTCTGGCCCTATGACAGCCGGGATAGACTCCAGCCCAGCTGTGATCCTGACAAGGATAAGAGGATGGATAGTGCCTCTGAATGCCACCCAAATATTATTAGAAATATTTATAAAAAAATAATTTGCCCTTTTTTGGCTTGACCACATGCCCAAAGAATGTCTCTGCACACCTGTGAAAATAAGAATAAAGATAAGTGTGACAGCACTAATGGAGGAAAACTTAAAAACATTTCCTGCAACATTCTCAGTATTCACTTATCAGGATTCAGGTGAACGTTCATGCTGTGTCTAAAAATAGACTAATAACTAACTTTCCAAGACCCCAAAGAAATTGTTACTCTAAAGCGATTGTTAATCTGGTTATTTTGCTCCTGGTTCAAGAAAAACGTCTAATGTAAGATGAGAAAAAACAAACTGGATGTTGCTGCTGTGATAACCACATTTATTCAGGGCCTTCTTGATACGATGTTCTTCTGCTTCCCTGGCCGCTGTGTCTGTGGGGATGTTATTCGGTCTGTGTTGTAGCGTCCTGATGACACCCAGTTTGTGCTCCAGTTGATGATGAGAGTCAAACCTTAAATGATCAAGGAACTGACCTCCCAGCCCATTGTTCCTTCAGTGGGCTGGTTTCAGTCATTGTGCAAATGTACTGTTTATAAGATTGGGGAAACCTGCAGTCAGCTGAGACTGAAGAAGTCACCTGGATGAGTGACGAAACGTTTCTCCCACAGAAAACGCTACGTCCAGATGAGCAGAATCAACTTTTTGGGATCAAACTTGCTTAATATTATTATTCCTCTCTTGTTGTTCACACTGTCGAAAAATATAAACAGAAAAAACTGAAATCAAAATACAGAAATAAACACTTTTTATGGTTTTACTTTTTGCAAAATAACACACTGAGTTAAATAATCCACGTCACTGCCGCTTTCAGCCACTAAAGGAGGAGGAGAATGGGGAGATGGCGCCTCCTAGTGGTGAGAATGAGTCGCTTCTTGAGGACTGAGAGTCCAAATAAGGGAATAAAAAACAGGCATTTAGTTTTTCTTTATAAATTTGCTGTTTATGTTCTGAGAAGTAAAAATGAAGAATATGGCGTAATTAAATTGCACCTTTAATTTGGTTTCTGAGCTCTGGAGACTTTAAGTTGCTTTCTGAAAAAGTGCAGCATGGATTTGGAAACTGGTTAGAACAAAATATTGTTCAGGTCCTCCTTAAAAATGTAAGATAATTTTCATTCAAACAAAATAAATTTTTTGGGTCACTCTGAGAAACCACTGCCCATTTCTCTGGTGCATTAATGCAAGAGGAGGGTCTGGATGACCAGGAGGAGCCAGAGCCTCCACAGAGTAAAGAGGAGGAGGAGGAACTGTGCTGCAGCCAGGAGGGAGAGCAGTTTGTACTGAAGCAGGAGGCTGATGCCTTTATAGTGACTCTTAATTCTGAGGACAACAAGCAAAAAAGCAGTTCAACTTCTCCGCTAGTTAGATGTGAACTTCAGCTGCTCCATGACTGCATTTAGTTAAGGAGGGATCTGGTATTAGTGAGGAAAAGGCTGGGAGGTAGGTGGTTTGTGAGGCTGTCTCAGTAGTCTTACCATAACTCCAACTCTGCAAGCTCGCTTCTGCTTCGTTTAAAAAATAAAAATTAAACGCCTGGCTGTTTTTGAATATGATTTGGGAGGAGCTATAATCACGGTCTCATTCTAGCTGTGAAAAAAAAATCATTGCTAGATACACGATCACTGTAAGTACATCTCAGAGACACCTTCTTTCTCGGAAGAGTAATAGATTACATCTCTACAGTATCTGGTTAACCAGCTGCCGTGGAAAGTCAGCTTTGAGTCTCTTTAGGCACAGAGATAAAAAATGTTTGGTTAAATGCTGATCGGTGAATACTGAGAATTTAGAAGGAAATGTTTTCATCTGAGAATCTGATTAAAACTGTCACACTAATCTTTATACTTTTTTGAAACCCTGCAAACAAGAAACTAACAACTCTTTTTCATCATTTGCATTTTTTGCTCTTATTTTTATGCTATGTGTAAATAATTCATGGCAAAGTGTTATTTTCCTCAGTGGTTAGCTCTGTGACCTCACAGTAACATGTTTTCTTCAGGAGCTTAAATTTCTCCAGCCAAAAAATACATTTCAGGCTAAGGGAAATGTGTGTGACATAATCACACAGCCATTTATACTAAATAAGACATCTCATTTGACATGGCTTCATTTTTCAGTATGACATACTGCCAATGCAGTAAAAGCATACCAAGATATAAAAACAGTCAGGGATTGGCCTCCCCAAAGTCCAGAGAACTGTTCTTGAAGACACCTTTCTTCTAATTTCCTTAAGTAGAGTTCAGTGAGAGTTCGGTCTGTGTTGCAGGTTAAAGGTGTTAACACCAAATACTGAATTTTAAGCTTTTTACAAATGTACATATTTCCTATTTCCAAAGTATTTGTACCAAAGTATTAAGAAATGAAGGGTGGCTCAAAACCTAAGCACAGTACTGTATTGTGAGTAAACTGGCAAATTGAAGAGGAGACTCCATGCTATAGATATATAGATATATCTATATAGATATATCTATATATCTATAGATATATCTATATATCTCTCTCTATATATATAGATATATAGATATATATATATATAGATATATATATATATCTATATCTATAGATATATAGATCAAAACAGAAAACAGGCCTGAGTTTTTATAGCAGATAACCTTAAAAACATTCTGCAATATTCTGCAATTTTACATAATTTGTCTAAATTTCTTCTGTATTGAACAGCAGAAATTACGCTTTCTTGTCCGAGGTCATTTAAGTAAACAACAAAAGCCAGCGGCCGACAGCGCTGTAAACAACGGCAGACTGTTGGGTAATAATCGAATGAATAATGCAGAAAACAGAGATTTGAGATGGAAAACTGTTCTTGAAGTACAGAGAGAGAGAGAGAGAGAGCTGTGCATGAAGTGTGATTTTTATCGTGGTGGAAGCAAAGCAGCAAAGGTAAGATGGAATTCATGACAATGTTTATCAAATGTGAAGCGTAGTTTGTTGGCACTCAACTTTTTTCAGACCATTGCAAAAAATTTGGTGCTTCCATGAGATTGGCTGATAAGGTACTTCTTCGTTACATTCTGAGTAACATAAACAAAGGTAATGGAAGGCAGTGGATCACACCACACCGAGGCATCTGAGTCCATTTTTCAAACTTCAAAATGTATTGATTTCCATCTCTGATCCTCTAATACAAATAATAATGAGTTCAACACTTAGAATCACTTAGAATTTCCACTTGAATCTGTCAAAATGAGGGAAACTGATTCTCAGTTAGACGGAAAATGTGATTTTTAGGACACTCGGACGTAAAAGTATCTGGCAAAATGTTGGCTTAATATTAGCATTTAACCAGCTGTTGTTGTTTAGTCTGCTCCTGTCAGTTGTTGGGAGATGAGAGTTTTGTTTATCTAATCTAATAAATAACTTGATGATATTAGGAATAAATAAGAGTGTTTATGCATGTTTTTGTGTTTTGGATGAGGTGGAAATGAGGAAGGAGCGGGAGCAGTGATGAAGGAGGAGAGAGAAATAATGAGAAAGAGATGATGAAAAAATAGACATATAGTGAAGTGAACATTAAGCAGACAGACCACTGGATAACCAGTCAAATGTTTCATGCATAAATCTGATGATGTGATAAAGAAGTGGCGTTCCTCCTCCAACCACAAACAGGAAGCTCATGAAGCGAGCAGTGTCAGTGTTTGTACGACACTCACCAGGAGACCTCTGAGCAGGATGGCTGCAGTCGCACAGCTCTGCTTCTCCCTGCTGTTCACTCTCATCAGCAACATTCATGCAGATGAACTTATTCTCACTATTGAAGAAGGAGGCTCTCTTGAATTCAAGCTCCCAGATCAAAACAGCTCCTGCATCACCTCCAGACGTGTTGGTGAAGATACTCTGGTCCTGTGGAACATCTCTGACCCCTGGAACAGAAACTTCACAGTACATGAAGACCTGACAGGACGACTCTCATTTCCTGAGACATTTCATGGTTCTCCTTCATTTACTCTCAACAACCTGACCCACTCAGACTCTGGACTGTACCAAGATGTGTGCTGGACTCAGGGCAGCGTGACATATGAGAGAAACATCAGCCTGACTGTGTGCAAGACAGTAAGTAAGGAAACAACGCGTAGTGTAACACACAAAGCCATAGTGGACGTACGATGTGAAGGCGCAGGTGAGGATCTGACGGTGAAGTGGATCAAACATGACTTTACGTATGACAAAGACTTAAAGCTAACAGTTTTAGATGATGGCACAGCTTTGAAGGTGAACAGTTTAAAAGAAAGTTTCCTGGAGGCAAAAAAAACGTCATTTCTTCATGTCTTCAACACATTACAAACATTGTACATCTGCCTGGTGATGAACCAACAGCAGTGTGTGAGCACTCACTCAGTACGTTTGACCAAAGCAGCAAAGATAGTCCATGGCTCAGTGGGAGAGACAGCTGTGCTGCAGTGTCCCTTCATTCATGACCAACACCCGGTTTGGAGGAAGTGGGAAATGGGCTCGAAGACTTATGAAGAAGTCGGTCAAAACTACTCGCTGGTGCTTCCATTGCTAATGTTAAATGATTCCGGTTGGTACACCTGTGGAGGTCAAACCATAAAACAATGGTACAAACTTTTGGTGTGCCCCAAATTTGGTCCACCTGCAGTAGAGGTCTTCTCAGAGGGAGATGAAGTCACTCTCACATGTACTGCTGAGAGAAAACTGGGTATGAAACTCTGGTGGTTTATGAATTCGATCAAAAGAGAAGGAAAAATCATTGAATTTACTGAGATTATTGAAAATCAAATCAGAATCCTTCTTTCCAATAAAAGCCTGATAATGTCTAATGTCTCGCTGGAAGATTCAGGAGAGTATTGGTGTACAGTTTTAGAGTCAGAGACTAAGTGTGTGTCAGCAGAAAAATTTGTTCTGATCCACAGAGAGCCCTTTGGGGTTTACTCGACCTTCTACAGAGTCAGGTGGATACTGCTCAGTGGTCTGCAGGTGATGCTTTGTGTTGTTGTGGTCTGTGTGATACAGAAAACCAGGAGAGGAGAGCGGCTTTCAGCTCAGACACACACTTAATATGCTTATAATAATAATAATAATGATAATAATAATGATAATAATAATAACAACATTATTATTATAAGTAATAATAATAGTGTTAATATTAATACAGGGACCTAGGATTGATGGAATCAAAACAAAAACAAACAAAAAATATTATTGTAGATATGAATCTGTGACCTGACTGGACGGTTCGCTCTCTTATATGATTATATATTTTAAACATTTTGCCTTTTTTATCTTTCGACTTAATTCTTATTTTTTTGTACTCATTTTTTATTTCAGTTATAATGATTATGTGTTTTTTTGTTTTATGTAATTTGATGTTTATCCATATCTCATTCATGTATCTCTCAGAGTATCATTTTGAATATTCTTCTGTTTCTATCAGTGATCAGTTCGATCTATAAGAAATGTCAGAAACCAGTTGTAAATGTATTCGTTCTTCACTCTGATGTGAATCATTATCATCTCTCTTGGAAAATGTATTTTGTTATTGTGTTTAAGAGCAGATTCATTACAGCACCATGTTTATCTGCACTATATTGTTTTCATTGTTGTGAATCATTTATATTTGCATTTGAAATTGTTGTGATGCAGCAGACTGGAAACATGATTGTCTGATACAGCAAACACTTCATAATATGGACTTTACTGCTTTGATTGTGTTTTTATATTCTCCATTTTTATTAGGAATCATTTCTGAAATAAAAATATCTAAATCTAATTTAACAGGCTGAATGTTGATGCTCTTCTGTAAATGACTCCATAATGATTTTTAATTTTAATAAACACACAATCCCCATATTTCAGTGCAGGATTTAGTAAACTGGATCACAGCTCCCAAACTTTGTTTTCAGGATTTTGAGTTAATATGCAGCCAACACACTTTAACATGTCTCTGATGTAGAGTGAAACATGTTACAGAGCTGTTATATCATTTATTAACGTGGTGATTGTTTGACAGAGAAATGTCTGTCTGACTGTGTTCATTTCACCTTATTTTTGAGAAATGATCAAACAAAAGGTTTTAAGGAACGTCGTCCTGCTTTTCTTTAATGTGCACTGATAGTTTAGTGTAAATCATGCACTTAACTCACAATGGCAGATAAAAGAATGATGAAGGACATGAAAATAAAATGCACAGTAGATCACATAATATCACCAACATCAATCAGTGAAAATCATTTACACTGAAGAACGAGCCTGACTGATTTTAGGATAAAAGTTGAGGTGAAACTGTAATCGTGGCCTCAGTCCTGCTGTGGGTGTTCAAAACAAGAGCATTGCGGTAGAGCCGATCACTTTTCATACATTCTCAGAAAGTCACATGAACAGTAATAGATTGCATCGCGCACACTGAATGCTGATAAGTGAATACTGAGAATTTAGAAGGAAATGTTTTAAACTTGTTCCAGATAGTCTCATTAAAACTGTCACACTAATCTTTGTACTCTCTCAAACTCAGAAAAACTCAAGAAATCTAATTTTTTTTCACAATTTAAACATTTTCTCCAATTTGTAAGTGCTATGTAAATCAGGTGTTATTGTCCTTAGTGGGTAGCTCTGTGGTCTCACACTAAGAGGGTCCTGGGATCAAACCTGGTCAGAACTCTGTGAGGGGTTTGCATGTTTTCTTAAGGAGCTCCAATTTCTCCAGTCATCAAAAACAGTTCAGGCTAAGAGAACCATTACACCCACTGCACTGGTCGCTTCACACACCAACAATAACATCATAACAGCCACGTGCATTTATATACACTGCTAAGGTGTTTTTGACACAGTGGCAAACAGCAAAACATTCAGAGTTTCACTGATAATACCGAAATAAGACTAAAGTGTGGCTTGTGCCAATGGATTTAACATCACTTTTGTCCTTTCTTATCCTCGCCAGAGCAAGAACAGCGAGGATCATGGCTCCATGATGTCACCGATCTGGGTTCAGGACCCTAAAGAACTTGTTACTCTAAAGCGAATGTTAATCTGATTAGTTCTCTCCTGGATGTTGCTGCGGTCACATTTATCTTCCCCTCACACACCTGGGGGGCTGATGTGTGTCCCACAGGATCTAATTCCAGTTGTTCTCTACCACCTCCAACAGTGAAGCACAGCTGGAGTTGAGGACTTGTAATCCACATGTGACACAGATGTTCCTGTGCACTACCCCAGTCGTCTGGTTGTGCGTCTAAGTGTACAGATACACCCACATAGAATGACCACCCCCAGATAGCTACCAGCGAACTGCCAGCCAGTTTCCACCTGTTGGCCGTTCCTCCTCCTCCTGGGGTGTTTGGGCTTTCTACACTCCCCTTTCATTCAGTTACAGAGTGGCACCAAGAGGTGGCGCTTCCTTCACAAAAACTGAAAATGTCAAATAGACCAAACTTTACACTCAGCTTGACTTTTCAGACATTTTTCACAGCACTAAAAGTATTTCTGGAAAACATTCCTTCATTTTAATTTAAACCAATTATTAATTAAAGTAAATTATTAATTAAATAAATAAATGGAAAAAGACAACCATTGATAAAAAAACGTCCTCATACTCTAAGCCCACAAGCAGATGTGAATGTAAAAGCTGATATTTGTACAACTTTCATGTTTCGTTTACTGTTTGCTTCGTTGTTACTTGTTCAGACTTCTGTTTCATCTCCAAATATGATTTATATTTTTCCATCAGATTACTCCTTTGTTCGTTCATTTTAATTTTAGTAGTTTCAAGTGGTTGTTCAAAAAACACCTGAGGCATTGACAACATTTTTAGGTAAATAGTTGTATGAACTTTATTGTTTATAACATTTGTGCCTAGATTTTTTTTTTTTAAATTTACAATTCATTTTTGCATTTCAAGCTGTGAAAATAATTCTATAGATATGTTTGTGGTTTTTACATTACAAAAAAAAACAAAGACAGCCTTTTCTTACTCATTTTTTATGTTTTTGTGTGATTTCAGATCAGTTGTGTTAGTATGGTATGTCAATAAATAAATAACTTTAAATTCAGACATGTGAGATTGTGCTGAAAAGGTTGATACCAAACAAGGCAAGAATAAAAAATGTAAAAACAATTTAAAGGTGATGAAATACAAAGGTAAAATCAAAAGTAGCCAAAAATGGCCAATTATACCCTGGACCCCAGAGGCTTAATCCAATAAATCATGAGAAGTTAGGTTTAAATTTTTGGTAAAAATGTATTCATGACAGTGCAGATTTCTGGCATTTTGTGTAAATTAAAGCAGGTAACAATTTGATTATTACTAACAAAAACAGAGTGAAAGTTAAGTTAGACTAGTGTTTGTAAATGAACCACCCCATGTTGTGTAGCTTTCTTGATTTTATACTTATTGAGCTACATACTGATTTATTATATAAAGAATAGAAAACATAAAATCAAAATTCTCATTTTTTATGTAACTGAAATCTTTAATTATCTAAGCTAAAGAAAATATTTAAGTTATAGACTATTTATATGAAACATTTGTATACTTAATGCATTTGATGTATATAATGTATACATGTAAACTTATATAATTGTCATGGTCTTGAGTCTGTGGACTCAGTGCTGTTGTTTTGATTATTTTCTCATGTTCTAGTTTTATTCTGATTTTGTATTCTGTCTGGGAACTTCCTGTTTTACTTTGGAGATCTGTGTGTGACTTAACTGTGTTCAGCTTGTATTTCCCTTTCATCTTGTGAATTAGGATCAGCTGTGCTTTCCTCCTATATGCCAACTGCCTCAGTTCTTATGGACCTTACAGTCCTTACAAACTCTTTCTTTATTCTGTTTCCAAACTATTTTTCAAGAAGCTGATATAGTGAGGATCAAACTGATTTGTAATATTTTTGTCTCTCTCACTTGACAAAAATACCAACAGGACAAACAAAAAAAAATCTGAAAACAGAAAAATATTTTTGTTGGTTTGACTTGATGGAAAATAATCAACTGAGGAAAAAAAACATCCATCTTCTTTCTAATCCATTTGATTTTCAGAGTCACAGACTGTGACTCTGTCTGTGCTGCGAGGGATCGGGATGTCTGACACTGAACACATGAACCAAACTGTCCTAGAGTACATTCACTAATCTACCATCCAGTTTGTGACATGAAAAGAGAAACAGGACCAGAAACTACTTGGACCGGTTTCATGCGCCTCATCTTTTACCCACAAAGAAAGCATCAGTACATTATTAGTACATCTCAGAGATACTTGCTTTCTCAGGAAGTCACATGAAGAGTAATAGATTACATCTCTCATAGTATCTGACCAAACAGCTGCTGTGGAAAGTCAGTTATTAGTCTTTTTTTAGACACAGAGATTGATGTTTTAAACTTCTTCCAGATAAGCTGAAAAACTCAAGAAACTAACAGCTATCTTCATAACTAAAATGTATTTCTCCCACTTTTAAGTGCTATGTAAATAATTAGACTGTTAAAAAAAATAATTAAAGATGCAGTTGTCACGGCTGAGCAGCCAGTGTGTTAAAGGCACAGACCCAAATGCGGACACGGGAGAACTGAACTGAAGTTAAACAAAGAGCGAACCTTTTTGGGGACTGATACACAAGAAACCAAAAATCAAGGCGAGATCAAACTTGGGCCTAAACTAAAACCTAAACTGGGAGAACTAAATAATTTGACAAACTGTGACCACAATGAGGAACGATGAAACAACTATGACAAGAGGTACAAGAACGTGATTTTGAGCAGAAGCATGAGAAACATGAACTAGAGATTAAGGAGCTTGTAAAGAAAGTCGTCTGGACTACTTTAGGTTGCTTGAAGACGTTTCACCTCTCATCCGAGAAGCTTCCGAGAAGCTTCTTCAGTTCTAGGGTCACATGGTGGATAAGACAGGTCCATTTCACTATAGATGCCCTCCAGAGCAAGATTAGACAAACCCTTCTACCCTCTCCTATCCTAGAAGAGGTTTACAAGTTTGTGGACAAGGCTCAGCGGGCCAACACTTTAAAGGAAAAGAAAGACAATGCAGGAAAATCCACAGCTTGCTTTCAAAAACACTCACTCCTCAGTCTGAATCTACACAACTCAAAGAAGAACACACACCTGAGGACAGTCAGGAAAAATGGGTGAAGAACTTTTCTGACCGGAATCTCACTGAACCTGAAAAGAAAGTGTTGGCCAAAGGACTCATTTTTGCCATTTCTCCTCAACATTTGCCCATAGTGGACCTCATCACAGCCACAGAAACCGCCATACGGACTAATGAATTATCACAAACAGAAGCAGAGCAAATCAGGATGAAAGTCTCAGCCACCCTCTCCAGTGCCAAAGTCCTAACCTCACAATACAACTAATTACTTTTAACCTTTAGTAACTGGATTACTTTTTTGGAGACGTGTTGAGCAGTGCATCATCAACAGCGATCAACTCGAAGGAAAATGACGACGGAGGCATGCTTGGAAGTTCTTTGGGAAATTTATTACATACTGACACACATTACATCCTCTCTTCAAGGCTTTGTTGTGTTGCCACAGTATTTAACTGTGTTCTCACATACATTGCACACAGCATAATTTCTATGCTGAGCACCTCGAGTTTCTCATTGGCTCTTGCGGAGCCTTAGCACGCACATGAATGAGAGGTGGAAGGCGATTGTGGTTCCTATTAACAGGGTATTGCTGACTATCCCGCTAATTGCTGGGTTTACTTTTGTCTGTATGTTATACTTACCATTAAAAACAAATGTAATCAAATTAGATATTGATATTTTCATATGGGAATTGATCCTCCAACATGAAACGCTGATACTGGGAGTATTGATATTTTAGGCTCACTCCGCACATCACTACCCCTCCGTCAGTGAGTGAGACGGTAGATAGCTATGAGGAGAGTGCGAGTGTGTCGCAAAAACACATAAATATGTCTGTCACCCATAAATGAAGCAGCATCGGGCTGCAGTTTAAATAAAAAGCTAGCTAAGAGGAGAAACCGCATCAGCCCATCCAAGCTGAGGTATTTGATTTTTCTGGATGTCAACCTACTGTTTGGCTACTGAGTTTGGTTTGCAGCATTTTGTTTTTGTGTTAAATTAAAATGAAAAGTTTGATTAAAACATTAAACAAACTAATGCAAAAGGGATTTTCAATACATGAAGCATTAATATTTCCCAAGTAAGGCTAAAATATGAGGCTACAGATGATAATATATTAAAAGCCATTTGGGAGCCAAAAGAGCCAGCTATTCTTTGGGAGCTGTGCCACAAGAGCCACCCATCACTACTACATAGAATGACCACCCCCAGATAGCCACCAGCCGACTGCCAGCCAGTTTGCACCTGCTGGAAGTTCCTCCTCCTGGGGTGTTTGGGCTTTCTACACTCCCCTTTCATTCAGTTGCAGAGTGGCACCAAGAGGTGGCGCTTTCTTCACAAAAACTACTTTCAGACTGAAATTCATTCATTACAAGATTTATGTAGTGAAAACGTAAAATAGGCAAAACTTTACAGTCAGTTTGACTTTTCAGACATTTTTCTCTGCACTAAAACTATTCCCAGCAAACATTCCTTCATTTTAATTTAATCCGATTATTAAATAAATAAATGGAAAAAGACAAACATTGACAAAAACATCCTCATCCTTTAGGCCCCAAAGCAGATGTGAATGTAAAATCTGATATTTTTACAACTTTAATGTTTCATTTATTGTTTGCTTCATTGTTACTTGTTCAGACTTCTGTAAAATTTCTAAATATGATCTATATTTTTCCATCAGATTACAGCTCCAGTGTTGTGTCTACGCATAACAGACAACTAACCACACAAAAAAACAAAGGAAAACAACTTTAAATTGTATCTTTAGGAACATCAATTGTTTCCATTGAAAAGTCAAAACTAATGAATTGTGCAATCAGCAATCTTTGATCGAAAACAGCTCAATTTTCCAGCATAACAACGAGCCCAAACACACTTTCACCTTTCATGTGTCTCTGTGTTATCTGGGTAAAATTGTCACCCAAATCAAGTCTGGCTCTCCCAGTGATGCCCTTCCCCCTCGCTTTTTTAAAGAAGTTTGGGGCACTATTGGACCTTATATTCAAAGGCTTATAAACAGCAACCTGACTTTAGGTGATGTACCTGTGACTTTTAAACAGGCAGTGGTCCAGCCTCTGCTAAAACGCCCTGGCCTGGATGCCTGTTTGTTGTGTAATTTTAGGCCTATTTCAAAGCTTCCTTTTGTTTCTAAAATTTCGGAAAAAGTAGTGTCTTCACAGTTGCAGACTTTTTTAAAGAGTCAAAACATTTTTGAGGTATTTCAATCAGGTTTTAAAGCACTTCACAGCACAGAGTCTGCACTTTTGAGAGTTTTTAATGACATCTTACTAACTGCTGACTCTTGGAATTCTGTCTTACCTGTGCTTTTGGATCTCACAGCAGCTTTTGATACAGTCGATCACAACATTTTGATTTCTCGCCTGGAACATCACGTCGGAATTTGAGGCACTGCCTTGGAGTGGTTCAAGTCATACCTATCTCACTTCTCATTTCTCTGTCTCACTTGGAAAATTTTATTCATCTTCCGCCCCCCTCCCATGTGGTGTACCTCAAGGATCCATCCTTGGGCTGCTTCTTTTTTAGCGTTTATTTACTTCTCCTTGGCCATATTATTAAAAAGCATAAAGTCTCATTTCGTTTTTATGCGGATGACTGTCAAATGTATCTACCCCTGAAACACAATGACCCTCTCAGACCTATATTAGAATGTCTCAAGGATATCAAAGCATGGCTGGCTCTGAATTTTTTTAAATTTTAATGAAAAGAAGACTGGGGTCATTATATTTGGGCCGAGTAGACCTGGTGTCCCACCATCTGACTTGGGTCCTCTTACATCCTGTATCAAACCAATTGTGACCAACCTTGGACTAAAAGTTGACACAGCTCTTAAAATGGACAAACAGGTAAATACAGTGGTGAGAAAAAAGCTTTTTTCAGCTGAGGCAGCTCTCGTAAGTAAAACCTTTTATTTCTTTTTGTGACTTGGAGAGAATTTTACATGCATTTGTGACCCCTTGCCTTGATTATTGTAATGGACTTTACATTGGTATTGATCAGGCCTCACTATCACGCTTGCAAATGGTCCAGAATGCTGCTGCTCGCCTGTTGACAGGGACACGCAAACGTGAGCACATTACCCCTGTTCTTGCCTCTTTACACTGGTTTCCTGTCCATTTTAGAATTCATTTTAAGATGTTTTGTTTGCTTTTAACATTTTAAATGGCCTGGCTCCTTCTTACCTGTCAGACCTTCAACACCGATACACTCCATAAAGGTCTCTCAGATCAACTGACCACTCACTCCTTGCTGTCCCCATGTCGAGACTGAAACACTCGGGGGGGGGGGGGGGGGGCAGAAAAATTGGTCCACCCCAAGGATCGGGTCCCGAGACACAAACAGAGTAACACAGTGTACGCTGTTAAGTGCAGGAGGATTGCCATGATTTATACATCGGGGAAACCAAACAACCTCTGGCGAAGCGGATGGCACAACACAGAAGAGCTACCTCGTCAGGCCAGGACTCTGCAGTCTATTTACACCTACAGGCCAGTGGACACTCTTTCAATGATGAGGATGTGCACATCCTGGACAGGGAGGAACGCTGGTTTGAGCGCGGAGTCAAGGAGGCCATTTACGTGAAAAGGGAAAGACCATCTCTGAATCGAGGAGGGGGCCTAAGGGTACATCTGTCACAATCTTACAATGCTGTGATTGCAGCCATTCCCCAACTCTCTGTGAATGGGACTCATGGTTATTGATCAGTGGTTGTTGATCAATGGTCATGAGAATTTGCATAACTAAGATTAAGGAACTGACCTCCCTGCCCTTTGTTCCTTCAGTGGGCTGGTTTCAGTCATTATGCAAAGGTAGTTTTTATAAGATCGGGGAAACCTGCAGTCAGCTGAGACTGAAGAAGTCACCTGGATGAGTGACGAAACGTTTTGTGGGAGAAACGTTTCGTCACTCATCCAAAAAAACGTTTCTCCCACAAAACGCTACGTCCAGATGAACCAGTACTGGTGTGCAGGTTTAGACTTTTTTGAAGAGTTCACAGAAAGTTCACAGAAAAAACAGTTCTGATCCACAGAGAGCCCTTTGGGGTTTACTCGACCTTCTACAGAGTCAGGTGGATACTGCTCAGCGGTCTGCAGGTGATGCTTTGTGTTGTTGTGGTCTGTGTGATACAGAAAACCAGGAGAGGAGAGTAGCTTTCAGCTCAGACACACACTTAATATGCTTATCAGCATTTATTATGATAATAATAATGATAATAATAACAAACAAATATTATTGTAGATATGAATCTGTGCTCTGAGCTGACTGGATAGCTCACTCTCTTATATAAACATTATTATTATTATTATTATTATTATTATTATTATTATTATTATATTTTGCCTTTTTTTAAATTCTTTGATGTACATCTTGATGATCTTTTTTCATATATTCTCATTTAATTTCAGCTTTAATGATTATGTGCTTTTTTCTTTTATGTAATTTGATGTTTATCCATATCTCATTCATGTATCTCTCAGAGTATCATTTTGAATATTCTTCTGTTTCTATCAGTGATCAGTTCGATCTATAAGAAATGTTAGAAACCAGTTGTAAATGTATTCGTTCTTCACTCTGATGTGAATCATTATCATCTCTCTTGGAAAATGTATTTTGTTATTGTGTTTAAGAGCAGATTCATTACAGCACCATGTTTATCTGCACTATATTGTTTTCATTGTTGTAAATCATTTATATTTGCATTTCAATTGTTGTGATGCAGCAGACTGGAAACATGATTGTCTGATACAGCAAACACTTCATAATATGGACTTTACTGCTTTGATTGTGTTTTTATATTCTCCATTTTTGTTAGGAATCATTTCTGAAATAAAAATATCTAAATCTAATTTAACAGGCTGAATGTTGATGCTTTTCTGTCAATGACTCCATAATGATTTTAAATTTTAATAAACACACAATCCCCATATTTCAGTGCAGGATTTAATTAACCGGATCAGAGCTCCCAAACTTTGATGTCAAATGAGTAATCAGTGTGTGTGCGTGTGTGTTCTGCCTCAGTGCTTGTGGACCTTATAGTCCTTACAAACTCTGTCTTTATTCTGTTTCCAAACTATTTTTCAAGAAACTGATATAATGAGGATCAATTATCCAAACGTAATGCGTTACTATTTTGAATATTAATGATTCTTTTTTTATTAAGTCAGTGTTTAAATCAGTTTATACAGTTAGTCACTCAAATTTGTAACCAGTGAGGAAGCCCTTAAGTTAATGTCTTTACCAACAAGTGAAAAAAAGAAAGAAAAAAAATCTTATGGTGTTTACTCAGTGTGTCCTTTCCCTTTTTTATACAGATAATCATTTATTTTTACTTTGTTGATTTGTGCTTGTTTATTTAAAAAATCGTGTTTGTTCTGTCTATATGCTCAGTCTTTGTTAGAATGTTATTTTTTTACTTTTTTGGGGGGGGGGGGGGGGGTAAATAATGTAAGAATTTATGTTTCTACATCTTTAGGAATAAAAGATTACGAAACAGCTCCATCTCGCGACAGCTTTTTAAACTGCCAATCTGGAGTATGTGAATTCTCGTTGGGAGTTCTGTGTTGTCGCGATACTTTAGCGTGACGTCACCCTGAACAAGCACTTTGTAACCTGTGTTTTCAGTTTTTGTCACGCCTGTTCTCGCACTCAAAGCTTTCTGTCCCGGATCTGCTAATCCAAGGGAAGAAGCGTTATAGCACGGCTGCCGTTTACTCGCCTCCAGCTGTCGGACACTGATTTAGCACTGAGAAGTTACCCCGGGTAAAATTAGCCAGCTTTAACCAGCACAAAATTTGTCACGCAGCTGCGCGTTTTCACCGGTTTCTGTTCTTTTCCGTCCGAGCGGACCGAGGACTATGGTATTACTGAAAAACCTCCACCCTCCCACCGAGGGAGTGAGACACGAACAAGCCGAGACCACGGCGGTGATGGACGGCCAGCGGCTCGGCTGTGGCACCCTCTACGTCGCAGAAACGTAAGTGGTGCACGTGGCGCGTGTTTGGCTCTTTGGCTCGTGGGTCTGGGGTTCAGGCTCGTGTTTATTGAGGTTCTTATCGGGCTTTGACGCGCACTTCATTGCACTTCATCAAATCACACCAGTTTACATTATAGACACAAAATAAACGTCTGCTCCGCGCGCTGAAATCACTTCCGGAGCGCACTCTTTCAAAATAATACATTGCAGAACAAAATGTGGATGTCTTCTTTTAAATCCAGTATTAGAAATGTGTTTACTTATTATTTATATTACATTTTTTTCTTGTACCTCCGTAAACATGATATATTTTGTGTGTGTTTTGGTATACCTTAGACTCTCGGTAATGTTAAAAGGCGGGTTTCTTTTTCCTTTCTTTCCTTTTTACATTGCCTTTGCGTTCTTTTTCATCTTGTTGTCTTCGTGTTTTTATATTATTTCAGTTATTCAATTCTTAATTTTATTTATTTATTTTTCTTAAGCTAGTAAAAAATTTTGGAAAAGCACAAAACAGCAATAAACTGGGAAGGAAACATTGTGCGTGTAAATTCAGATTTTACAGCTGTGTTATATTTCTCACAGACCCACGCTGTTGCATTACAATTACAACAGCGATCGTGGCTGAAGAGTTGGGAGTTCGCCTTGTAATTGGAAGGTTGTCGGTTCGATCCCCGGCTTGGACAGTCTCGGTCGTTGTGTCCTTGGGCAAGACACTTCACCCGTTGCCTACTGGTGGTGGTCAGAGGGCCCGGTGGCGCCAGTGTCCGGCAGCCTCGCCTCTGTCAGTGCGCCCCAGGGTGGCTGTGGCTACAATGTAGCTTACCATCACCTGTGTGTGTGAATGGGTGGATGACAGGTTGTGTAAAGCGCTTTGGGGTCCTTAGGGACTAGAAAAGCGCTATACAAATACAGGCCATTTACCATTTACATATTTTCTCATTACATATTTTTTTTTAGGGCTGCCACGATTAGTCGACTAGTCACGATTACGTCGACTATTAAAATCGTCGACGACTAATTTAATAGTCGACTCGTCGTTTGAAGCTTTGTTAGATCCCAAAAGACGCAGGAATGAGTAGTAGGATTTAAGAGTGTAATAACGGACTGAAACAGAAGATGGCAGCACTGCATGTACAAGGATGCCAGCTGCCGTTAAACCCCGAAGAAGAAGCTGTGTCCCATAATTCATAGCGCGGCCCAGAACAGTTTCCAACAATGGCGGCAGCTAGTTAGTTTTAATATTACTCTTATTATTCTTTCTGGGTCACAAAATAAACGTTTAACATATTTTCAGGTGAGAATGTAGCTGTGTAAACCTCAAATATCTGCTCAGTTTATCAGGACACCACATATTTTCAAAAGCGCTCCCACGTTTTCGGAGACGTCTGTTACCCACTAGCTCGATAGCTAGCAGGGGGCAAGGCTCATTAAAGCCCGTGAGAGCACCGGACTCCCGGCAAATCGTTTTCAAACCCACCGCCGTCTTTCGCTACTCAGGTTAAATATATATAAGTCACTTAGATAACTTAAAAATGTTATTGTTTGTCTTTTTTCAGTATTTTATTTGTTCCTGAGTAAATCGGTTTGGCTGAGATTAAAGTTATAGTTTTTACACAGCTGAATAAACATCAAGCAGACAGCTGATTATCAGAAGTGTGAGATGCTCCCGTTATATTTTAGATAGCAAGGAGCAGACAGACAGTTGAGTTTATTAAACTCAGCTGTCTGCAAATGTCATTAACATTTAATAAACTATCATCTTGTCTTTATTTTTAGTTAGCACATACCTTAAACACTTCAAGCTGTAAGCTAATGATAGTTATATAAGAGCAGATGGATGCTGGTGCAATAAGCTGTACGTTTTACGTCCAGTGGATGATGATCTGATTAGTCGACTAATCGCAAAAATAATCGGTGACTAGTCGACTATCAAAATAATCCTTTGTGGCAGCCCTAATTTTTTTTACAAAGCACTTTTTTACTTTTAGAAAGTAGAAGCAAACAATGTTAAAGTAATTTAGTTGGCATTTTTTAACATTTTTTAAAATATCATATGATAAATTAATAGTCAGTTGAGACCGTAATTAGTCGTTGCCAGAAAAGTCATAAGCTTGGCAGACATTTAAAAGCATCTAAAAGTTGTTTAGTGCTGTTGTTTGAAGCAGTTTGTTTTCTTTTTATCAGGCGCCTGTCGTGGTTTGACAGCTCAGGCCTGGGTTTCTCTCTGGAGTATCCCTCCATCGGTCTGCACGCCATCTCCAGAGACGTCAGCGCTTACCCACAGGAACACCTCTATGTCATGGTCAACGGCAAACTCAACAGTGAGGCGAAGTTTACATCTGAACTTTATATCTCTTTTCACTTGTTTAGGCCCCCAAAAATATGCAGTTTTTGGGGGGCGAGGGGAGTCCAGTCTTCAGGGTTGTTAAAGCGTGTTTGACCCGTTGTGTACAAATAGTTTCTTTACAGTTTCTGAAGGAGTTTTTGGGTCACTGCTGACTTCTCCTGTTTCCTTACAGAAGAGAACGAGGCAGAAATGGCAGAGAAAGCAGCTGATGATGATGATGACGGCAGCAGTGATGGTGGTGACGATGATGAAGACGAAGGGGTGATCACAGAGATTCGATTTGTTCCCAGCGACAAAGCGGCATGTGAGTGACCTCGCTGAGGATGAGCAGCAGGCTGCACATCCTGTATAAACGACAGTTGGAGATGGCGCAGCATCACACTTAAACCTTTGTGTGCCTTACTTGCAGTGGAGTCCATGTTCTCAGCCATGTGCGAGTGCCAGGCACTTCACCCCGATCCCGAGGATGACGACTCGGACAACGACTTTGAAGGAGAGGAGTACGACGTGGAGGAAGCCGGTGAGGCAAAACTCAAACGCATAGATGCAGAATGCACCTGGCTCAACGTTACAATGAAGTGGCCTGTAAAAATGGGTCTGATTTCAGTCTGGATGATTTAGGATCCTCTGTTTATCCACTTCTTTGTCTCTTTAGCAGACACAAAGAAGACAACAGCTCCTCGCATTCCAACAAACAGTGATATTAATCCTCAAATTAATTCAGAAACACAAAACAGAAGCAGAAAATCTTTCCAGAAAAAAACAGAGTTTTCTTTTTAAGCATTTTATTGTATTTGTGAATACAGAGTAGAAATGGCTTTGTGCCTAATTGTATTTCTATTGAAGTGAATTTCTTACATCACCAATGGCTGTTCTTGTAAAGTTGACCTGTTCTGCTCATTTCCAACCTTAAATATTTATTCTTGGACACTAAATTATCTTTAAACACATTTCATATTTACTTTATTCCTCCTTCCGACAGCACCACAGTTCATCCTCGATGCTCCTTTGTCTGACACAAACCCCTCCCATTTATCTCCTTTAGCTCCTCCCATTTAAGTAAGCTTCCTTCTGATGGATGGATGGATACTTTATTAATCCCACAAGGGAAATTGTTGTTGATTAGCTTTGTCTAGCAAAGAGAAGGTCTGATTAGCCACATTATGGATGTCCCCGTGTTTGAGATTAGACAGATCCAGGTTATAAACTAATCCTCATTAATAAGCGCTTAAAAGCTCATAATGATTACTTGTTAGTATGGTGATCTCATGATTTGTTATGGTGGCTGTTTTACTCTGAGCACGCACCATTGTAGCTGCATATATGACAGAAAATAAGGATTAACAAATAGTTCCAGTTTAAATAGTTTACTGTAAAGAACATTTTATAAAATAGTTATTTTGTCTTAATGTAAAAGTCTTTTCATTTTTCTCCTTCTGTCTTTTCTCTTTCCCCTTCACGGACTGATGACTCGGACTGCTTGCTTGCAGAGGCTGGTAAGTTTAAATGAGATGAGCACAGAGTAACTGATGTTTATGGCAGTGCAGTGTGGACAGGTGGATTAAACAGTACTCTTTGTAAATCTGTCTTTAAATCACTGAAGAAGCAGCAGGACTGAGAATAGATGGTTATCAGCAGCTGAACTTTCAAAATAAGAGTGAGGGGATTGTGCTATCCTGTTGTTAAGTGATGATGTGTGAACCCTGCATCCAGGTCCAAACGACTGTTGTCTTTTTAAGGTGTCATTTAATCTGAACAAGCCCTTAAAATTAGTCATCACGATCACTGCCTACCTCCCACTTTTCATCTGCAGCACATATTAAAGCTCAGTTTTTAAAACCATGTGGTGTAACTACAGCCCAGCGCTCAGGTTTGCCAGACACCAGATACTTGAAGGTATCAGAAAAGAATCACTCTGAGACTAACAAAGATTTGAATGGGTACACAGCTGTTTAGTTTTCTGTCTTTGTTTATGTGTGAAGTGACAGCAGAGCTGTACATTTTAGTTTTTCAGAAATCCCTCAGAACATGGTGCATCATCTTTAGATGGAACGGCTAATGATGTCAGACTTACAGGGCAGACTGGAGATGCCACTGTTTGTTCCAACAACAAAAAACAGTAGAAAGAATTCACAAGTGGTTGTTAGACATCAGTCTGGGAGATATAGTCTGTGTGCGTAAAAGCTTTCAACACCTTTATCATGTTACAGCAAAAACAAACAGGTAGAATTTGTCTTTAAATTGTTGCTGCTGCATCACCATCTCTCTCCTCCACCTGCTTAGAGCACGGTCACGCTGACATCCCAACCTTCTACACCTGCGACGAGGGCCTGTCGGCGCTAACGCAGGAGGGTCAGGCCACGCTGGAGAGGCTAGAGGGGATGCTGGCTCAGTCAGTCGCTCAGCAGTACCACATGGCTGGAGTCCGGACGGAAGAAACAAAAGCCGAGTTTGAAGGTCAGAGTCGCACAAACCTCGACCTGTCGCTCTTTGTGTTTTAGTCTTAATGACATGACACACGGAGCACGATGAGACAGATGTGAGGGACACAATAACACAAAGTTAGACTAAAACTAAACAAAATGGCACCGTAGATACAAAAAAGGTCAACTCATGTTCGACGTTGCTCTGATGCGTATCGGGAAGGTGGATGGTTGATCAGCATGCAGCCTGGCTGTCATCCATTGCTGTCTGAACTTTGCAGCATTAGTGTTTTGGTTGCCACCATGTTGGTTTATTCAACAAACTGTATTTGTCAGATAAATTCATTAAAATGCTTCAGGAGGCACCAGCAGCATAGACAGAGTGGAGGTGAAGCTTAGCAGGCAGCTAGCAGCTACACCTGTGGTGACACACCTGTGAATCAAAGCAGCCAGTCCCTAACTTTAAGCTCTGGTATGAGTTATCATCACCTGTACAGTTGTTACTAAAAATGAAACTATCCTATGTTTTTCTTGCTTTAACCAGTCAATGAGAGACTAATAAATATACTGTTCAGTTTATAATGTAGAGCAAATATAAATTACTTACTTACATTTCCTCAAAAATCTTTTCTGTGCAGTGAAAATTAAAGTATTTCTGGATGATTTGCAAGATGACGATCAATTATTTTAAGATTTATTTCTGGTGTGTACATTTATGTTGACAGATGGGATGGAGGTGGACACAGCAGCGATGGAGGCGGGTCAGTTCGAGGATGCTGACGTAGAGCACTGGTAGGTCTCAGTGTGTCGGTCAGCATTTGCAGGAATTGGCCTTTAGAAACAGGAACAGGCAGTCTGGCCAAAGAGCAGACGTTATGAAGAGAAAGAGAAAGCTCTGTGAAAAACGTGGTGGTAAAACAGTAGCTTCAGGGTGGAAATCTTTTTAAAACTTCATTTTGGGGCAAAGGTGGCACACTTTTAAGCATTTTAATCAGATTTAACAGGTGATGCTATAAGTGCTGATTTTAATTACCACTGAAATAAGAATTCATTTACGTCATGCTTCAAAAATAAGTACAATTACATTTATAATGGCTGCAAAAGATCATGTGATGATCTTTTGGGTCCAGATCCACCGTCTGAATCTCAGCATGCCAGTGAAATTTAACTACACTCACACTACACTACCACTTGTTTAACTAAAAATGTGAGAATGGGTGGATGACTGGATGTGTAAAGCGCTTTGGGGTCCTTAGGGACTAGTAAAGCGCTATACAAATACAGGCCATTTACCATTTAAAAAAGGCAGTGATAATATATACAGAATATCATATGCAGAATAAAATGTAAAATGTGTGCTGAGATGAGAAACATACTGCACACGGCCCACTGAGCTAATCATCAATCAGTGTTTGCACTGATTAACCGTGTCGTGAACTTGTGACCACAGAAAAGTTGCCTGTTTGCAGTTTGGTTCATTCGTGTGCGTTCTGACTCTTTCTGTAGATGGAAATCATGTCTGCAGCCGGTCAAAGCATCAGTGTTGCATCGTGGGATTGAAGACAAGGACAACAGCACTTCTTTAAAGCTCTTACTCTCTTTTCTGTGAAACCTTTTACCGCTGAGCTTCCGACATCTGCTCTGCCGCATCGTGTGGTTTCTGTTAATTCGATAACAGTCACATCGACATACTGTCAGGCACTTCTGTAACAAAGCTACTCTGGACTTTTGAGATGTAGTCCTGAACGTGTTTGTAACACCAACTAACGCTGAGTTTTTGTTTGTTTTGTACCTAATGACCAATTGAATATTTGATGTTTTTGCTGAGGACAGTGGATCTTTGTATGTGATTGTCAATAAACAAGTAGTTTTTGTATCAGCTTGTTTATTTCAGTGTTAGTGCAGATAACAGTGAAACTCAATGTGGATGGGAGCACCAAAGTTTGTCCGTCTGGAGTTGCTCATTAATTCGTATATCACGTAATTTCAAACACCACAACAGTTTGAGGTGTTTGTCTTCAGTCCTGTTTTTGAGCATCAACAAGTTCATTTGTAAGGCGCTGTTCTCAGGCCAGCAGCTCTAGGAGTCCTGGTTAAAGTCGGTGTCAGCTGTGTGAGTCATAGATGTCATTTATTTCCTACAAACTAAAAAAGCTGAACCATCGTCCTCCAAGTGTTGATTACATCATTTTTTACAGGGTTTGTAAATCGAACAGTTCCATAGCATTATATTCTATAGACCATACTGGTAGATCTGGAGAAGCTGACAATTAAACCACCAGCCTTCCAATAATGGTAAACAGCCTGCACTTCCTTCTCAGCCGTCATTGAACAGGCAGTGAATGCCCACTCATTTAGATGTGCGAGGAGCAGCACACAGCAGCAGCTCTATAAGGATTTTATATATGATAGAAGCTTCTGAGTAATTTTCAGCTTTGCGTGGTCTCACGAAGGTCAGTCAAAAGAGGAAGTGTAATCTCACAAAATTATATTTTCTTGATGGGCATCTTGACACTGGATTGAGTCTTGAATTTTGCAAATGTTTAATGGACTTTATCAAAAACGGTAATCGTAAAATAGTGAATGAGCCAATTATTGCATCAGCTTTTAGAAGTTTTCCATCTTGCAGATTATCTGCACAGAAGAAATCAAAAATATCTTTATTTAACTTATTTGAGCAGCCATGTATCCCACATGGTGAAATGGAAACACAATTTTTGAAGTTTCCTTCAGTTAATCATCAGAAAACGGATCAAACTTTACGGCAGGCGTCTCAAACTCGCGGCCTACGTCACACCTATTTGCGGCCCATATATTGACGTGAAGAAATACAATGGAATTTGGTCCTTGTTAAAGTGAGTTCTTTAAAAAGCAAAAAGTTTTTTAATATGAAGGCAACAAGAGCAGAGAGCACAAACATGCTGAGGGATTGGCTGTGTTAGTCCAGTGAGAGCGTCAAAAACTGATGTGCACACTTATGTCTGTGTTTTTATTTTTTTAAATACAAACACAATTATGCAATGTTTTCTTGTTTTCTTGTTTTTCTGGTACTACTTGAACACTAAAGTGGCCCTCCAATGAGATGGCAGCGCAGCAGTGGCCCACAGCTCATTTAAGTTTGAGACCCCTGCTTTATGGTATCAACATAAAACTGATGCATATTTAACAGCAACAGATGTGTTCAGACTGACACTTGGATTTGGCTGAAATGTGCAAAATTTCAGGACAGCTTTCATAGTATGAAGCTAATAACTTTTCGTGGCTTCTTTGGAAACACTAATGTTTTTGCTGAACCCTTCCCAGGATCAAAGAAACAACCAATCAGCACTGACTACACTGTTTATTTATGTTTGCATGTACAGTATTTACAAAGAGCTCAAAGGCACTAATTGCATTTGTGCAAAAACTAACAGGCATGTGCATGTACACTCCTACACTGTGCATGGCTCAGGAATGTTATATTAGGTAAAAATATGACTAAAATACACAGATCATTTACTCAAAGACAGACTAATGAGGTTGTTGCAATATTATGCTACATCACATTTTCAGTTTGCAGTTGTCAGATTAGTTTAGTAGCTTAAAAAGTGATTTAAACATAAAATAGGGGCTAAGTGTATGTTACTGTATAACATTTGTTTGCAGGGTTTCAACACATCTGTGTCCTTTGTATCAGCTCTGTGGTTCCAGTCGTTTAAAAAAAACTCGTGCAAACATTATTTTAGTAACCCTAAAAAAGGTCAGTGTGTTGACTCAGGATTAAAAATACAAAAAGTTCTACAGGTTTGATTGAAAGTAAAATGTTGGCGTTGCCCTGTTCACAAATTTAAAAGCTAATTTTGTGTTGAACTTCTCAGATGTGCTTCTGGTATCCCTTAAAAAGAAGTGCATTCGTGCCGTTCTTCTTCTTCCTTCTTTCTCAGCAGCAGGTTGACAGTCCGTCACAAACAGCTTCACCTGAAAATCGCCGTCCAGCAACGCTCACGCCTTCTTCTTGTTCTCCGTGGGAAGATGGCGAGGTGACGGTTTTGTTGAGAGCGCAGGGACAATTTTGTCGAACAGCAGCACCGAGCTCATCATCCCTGAAAGAACCACGATGCAGAAGAAGAGGAAAAAAATTAAACTTTTAAGACAAAAGTTCTTTTCTGTATATCAACCATGAAAGTTCTGAATAAAACATTTAAGGTGTTACTGTGAAGCGATGCACACCGCTCAGATAAATGAAACAACTCCCAAACAACAGTCACCTCGAGGTGCTTTTTATCCAAAGCTGTCTTATTTTTTAACTACACAACAAATGTCAGTCAAAAACTGGAATATTTCATCGACCAAAATCTGATGTGTGCTCTCTCACGTTTTTGAGTTTTGCTGTTGCATCAAATTAAATGTGCCTGAATCCTGAAACAGCAATCATGGGATTTATTCCATTAAACAAACGATGTCATTCCTGAAGCACCGAGAGATATTTTTAGACGCTCGTCGCTCTGCCAGCGAAGGTAAATTACACACATCTTTGCTTGAAACAAATGAGTCATGAGATTTTAATATTTAAGCAGCTTATCAGATTTGTGTCAACACTTTGAACACAACTGGCTCGCTGGCTGCCAGAGACACAGGCACTAAAACGTAGCAGTGCTCATCGCTAATGTGGTTTCTTCTGTCTAACAGTTCAACTAAAACCTTTACTGGTGATCCACGTGGCAAAGAGGGGTCATTTATGACCACAGCTCTTTATTTCTGTGTACCGTCGTGTAAAAATATTTTCTATCTTGAATCTGTCCTGGAAATATAAAGACGAAACTGTCTTTAAGGCTGCACCACGTTTTGGACTTAACTTGAAAGAAAGGCAGATGTGAAGGGTAAAAGTGAGGTCATAGGTCAAATGTGACATGATATTTGGATCGAAACTATATTGTGATATTTAAAATCCGCATATACCAGTGCAACTTCCTAACTGTCGTCAAAGGCAGCAGCATTTTAAGCACAGTTTTACAGATTAAAAACGTTTTATGAAGGTTTGGCTGTATTTGACCTTAAAGAACTTAGACTTTTATTGTCATCGACCGGTTTCTTGCACAGCGAAATTGGATAGCTGGACCACAAAGGTGCAAAAATAAAGAAAAGAAAACAATATACAAGGAGGAAAAAAATAAAAAACAATATATATGTAAACTGCATGGTGTATGCGTACAAACACTGAAACAGAAACATTGTGGGGCGGTATACAAGGACAGTTATACAATATAATAAAAAAATAAATAAGGGTGGAGGGGCTATGGTCATTTAGGGTGGGGATGGTAATTTCACTGAGACCAAAATATTGCACAGAACATGGAAAGACTGAGAAGGTCAGAAAGAAGGTCCAAAATAAGGTGATATTCAGGAACCCCATTTATCATTCCCTATATGCCGACACGATGAAAATACAATGACAGTAAGAAACATAGTTTTACATAGCTCTATTATTATCCCTTTGACATTCAGAGCAATCAACTGACCTTGAAGGAAAGGTCGGAGGTCAAATGTGATATGATATTTTAAACCTTTATATGGTATTTTCTATATGTTGACAATACACACCACACTTGTTAGAATCATAGTTTCTTAGTTAAAAGGCTTTTTGTCTATTTTCAAATAGCATGTAAGGCAAATGTTACTGGATTGTTAACATGACTCCACGCTACACCCCCTCAAAGTTTTATCAGAATTCATTCAGGACTTTTTGAGCTGTCATGTTTATAAACAAAATGAAAAGCCAGAAGAAATTTCAATTTAGAAAAAAGTTTATGTGTTTATAATTATTAAATGTCAAAGACCTGAATTTATAGCACTGAGGATTTTCCAGCCAGTTTGTGCAAAAATCACATTAAAAACTATTTTCAAACTGATGTTACTGGCTTCAGTCGGCAGCAGGAAAAATACTTGTGATCTCTTTAAGTTGAGATTTTTCTAACGTCTCTGTCAGGTGTGTTAGTCTCACCGAGCAGCGGGCCCAGCCAGTAGACCACGCAGTACTCGAGGAAGGAGTGTCCACTGCAGGGGAACTGTGTGGAGAAGGCCAGCGCTGGGTTAAAGACAGCTCCGGTCACGCTGCCACCTGGACACACATGCACAGTTTTATTAGTGAACTCACATTTGTTCATCATTTAAATCTGTTATACAGCACAAAGCAGCTGAATGCATTCCTGAATCTGCCTTAGAAAGTTAAAGTCTGTGAAGGTTCTCAGTCATGCAGGTCATATTTGCATCTGGACTCCAGACGCTTTTCTTCTCCATAAAGGTATAAAAAGAGAGCAGAAAATTATAATATTCCAGCAGATGTGTGACTTTAAAGGTTACTGGCTGAAAAAAGGTTATTGATCAAACAGATTCTTGCTTAGATTTTAATAAGATTCTCTGGAGGAAAATTTGAAAATATTTCCTCCTAAATTCTCAGTATTCACTCATCAGCATTCAGTCAAACGTTCATTTAGGGGTGTAGTTAAAAAACTGCTAATAACTGACTTTACACGGGAGTTGGTTGGTCGGACACAGTGAGAGATGTAAACTGTTACTCTTCATGTGAGAAAGAAGGTGTCTCTGAGATGTACTAATAGTGTGTTAGTTCCAAATAGTAAATTAGTGAATATATTTCATTGCAGTTTGATTATTCTGGGACAAACAGCGCAGTCTTCCTCAAAGCATCACTGTGAATATAATAACAGTTTATTATTGGTCAATGAAAAAAATAAATCCTCTTTATTATCAGAGTGAAAACAGACTTCCACAAATGAATGTCAACTGATGACTCCATAAATATTCACCTCTTTAAAGATGACTAACCTCATTCAACAGCCAAATGACTTATAAAATCCTAAAATCACATATTTCTGGAAGGTCCACTCACTGGTTATTCAGCATGCCAGGCTACAGTTACACCATGCAGACAAAAGAGCACTCGCAGCAAGTTAAAGGAAAGGTTATTAAAAAGTAGCAGTCTGGGAATGGATACAGAGATGAAAACTACCACAAACAAAGCGGCTCCGTCCCTCACACCGCTAATGCGTGTATATGAAAGCAGGAGGTCTGAGCCACTGTTCAGCCACATTTAGGTGATTTTTATGTATTCGTGGCTGAAGTGTCTGATTGGTGCCCGGTTCGTGTCTCCCCCAACAGACCCCGGCACCATGTAAATACTCTGATGTGCTCGTGATTTCCGATCACGTGATTAATTAGCGGTGGAGCCGGATTTGATTCCCTGCAGCAGTCATATAGAGTTATCATACCTGCATAAACCGCTGTGGTGATGACCGCAGCCACGGCGTGCACGCGGTATTTCTCCTGCACCGATTGCGTGTGCGTGATAACAGTCTGAACCGCAAAGGCGCACGCGAGCTCAACCGCAGCGGCCTCGTGCAGGGGCGCGTGGATGGGGCTGGTGCATCGGAACCCGAACAGCTTGTGTCGCGCGTGCAGTCTCGACAGCCCGACCCCCCACAGCCTCGGCACCGCAGCGCGTGCAGCGGCGGCCGCCGCGAACTGGCACGCGATCCTCCGCAGGGCGCGGGAGCCCGACAACTTGGCGCGGTAGGCGCGCTCGAGCGCACCGGAGGGGTTCCCGATCGCCCCGCTGAAGGTGAGCCCGTGGACCACCGACGCCAGATACGTGAAGGTGAGCGCGAGACCAGGCTCGATGCCGCCCACCTCGGACAGCAGCTTGAGCTCGTGGGTGCAGCAGCACAGCTGGAAGGTGGACACGAGCTCCACCACGTACTCGGAGAGCCCGGTGTCTGCTAGGGCCCGAGCCAGCAACCTGCGGGTCACGTGGCTCAGCACGACGATCCCCGCGAGCACCGCCAAAGACACCGCCACGTCCGCAGACATGCTGCCGGCCGGTCCGTGCTCCCAGCCGGGGACAATCCCTGTGCGTGGCCGCTGCGTGCACTGAGCTGCGGGCCTCCTTTCTCCCACTAAAGCGCCCTGATGATGGGGTGCGGAAGTCTTTGCTGTGCCGGGGTGCTGTTTCTCTATACCGGAGGATGTGGAGTTCAAGCGGGAGCAAATGAGCTCCAGTCCCGGTGGCTCACATGGTGCGGAAGTGACTGAGCTCCGCAGTCCTCCTCCTGCTGGTTGTCTGCTCACAGTACGGACTAGTGATGTGTCGGTCGCGAACGAAAGCTGAAAATTTAAATAGTTAAAAGTTGAAATGTGAATAGTTGGTTTTTGTATTATATGATTTATTTATTACATTTTATGTGGAGTGAATAAATAAAAGTATATTTACGGTGGCCCCTACAGACAAAGCACGTGCAAACTCCAAAACACATAAAAACTCAGAAACACATAAAAACTCCAAACACATACAAAACACAACAGAAGTGCTCCAGGATGCTAGGCGCAGTGTTGAGCTTTTGTTACCTAGTGGCTACACAAGCCAGCAAGTATCAACGACCGGATTTGGTGTGTGGTAGTAACAGGTAAATGAACTTTTTTTTAAAATTATTTGAATATATATGAGTGCTTGTGTATAAATACACAGAAAATACACAAATGCTTTCAATTGTGTAATTTAAGTGATCTGGGTATCTCTGTTTTGGAAGTTCAGTTCATGCTAGAAATGTGTTTTGGAGTTTGTAGTGTTTTGTCTCTAGGGGCCACCGCATATATTTATATATAAACATATATAAATAAAACCACTTTTTTTACATTAGTAATTCCTTTTGTGCATAATGTTATATTATTGTTAACAATAAATTAATTAAAGCAAAAAAACAACAAGAAGAGCCGGTTCGGAGCCGAAAGAGCCGGCTCTTTTTAGTGAGCTGAGCCGAAAGACCCGGTTCTCTAAAAAGATCCGGAAATCCCATCACTAGTACGGACTCAAATCAGTATAACGATGTAGGGAAAGGAGGACTGATTCACTGCGTTTCTTCTCCTTCTTCCGCTTTCTTCCATGTTTTTTCTCCCACTCGCGGCCCCGTGACGTCACACACAAACATTTTAAAATTTACTCAAACAGAAGCAATAATCATATTTACAGTACAAAAGAGTTGCTATCAAATTATATTTAATGTCAATAATACTTTTATATTGTGCAGAATCATGAAGTATGATCATTAAAGTATTCTTCACTATTTTGTTGCAGTAGATTATTTTAATTAACCTACTTCATATTCTGCAGTGAAATCTAAATTAGTGAAGAAATAAAGCAGACACCATAAACCATCCCTTAAATTATTTAAATCAATAAGGTGTTGGCCTGCATTCTGTTTTTGGCTGCATGTTAAGGTCAAAATGCTGATGAGCTCTGATCCAGTTGACTGATATACTCTGCTCTAAATCCTGCACTGAAATATGAAGATTGCGTATTTATTAAAATTAAAAATCATCATGGAGTCATCGACAGAAGAGCATCAACGTTCAGCCTGTTAAATTAGATTTAGATATTTTTATTTCAGAAATGTTTCCTAACAAAAATGGAGAATATAAAAACACAATCAAAGCAGTAAAGTCCATATTATGAAGTGTTTGCTGTATCAGACAATCATGTTTCCAGTCTGCTGCATCACAACAATTTGAAATGCAAATATAAATGATTCACAACAATGAAAACAATATAGTGCAGATAAACATGGTGTTGTAATGAATCTGCTCTTAAACACAATAACAAAATACATTTCCAAGAGAGATGATAATGATTCACATCAGAGTGAAGAACGAATACATTTACAACTGGTTTCTAACATTTCTTATAGATCGAACTGATCACTGATAGAAACAGAAGAATATTCAAAATGATACTCTGAGAGATACATGAATGAGATATGGATAAACATCAAATCACATAAAACAAAAAAGCACATAATCACTATAACTGAAATAAAAAATGAGCAGAAATATAGAAGAATTAAGTCGAAAGATAGAAAAAGGCAAAATGTTTAAAATATATAATCACATAAGAGACTGAACCGTCCAGTCAGGTCACAGATTCATATCTACAATAATATTTTTTGTTTGTTTTTGTTTTGATTTCATCACTTCTATGTATTATTATTATTATCATTATTATTATCATTATTATTATTATTATTATTATAAGCATATTAAGTGTGTGTCTGAGCTGAAAGCCGCTCTCCTCTCCTGGTTTTCTGTATCACACAGACCACAACAACACAAAGCATCACCTGCAGACCGCTGAGCAGTATCCACCTGACTCTGTAGAAGGTCGAGTAAACCCCAAAGGGCTCTCTGTGGATCAGAACAAATGTTTCTCCTGACACACACTCATCCTGTGACTCAAAACCTGTACACACATACTCTCCTGCATCTTCCAGTGAGACATTAGAGATTATCAGGCTGCCATCGGAACAAGTGATTCTATTGTCATTGCAGAACTCATCGTACACAATTTTGCCTTCTGTTTGGATCAACTTAATGAACATAAAGTCCGAAGTACTAGTTTTCCAATTACCAGAGCATCTCATAGTGACTTCATCTCCCTCTGAGAAAACCTTTACTGCAGGTGGACCAAATTTAGGGCACACCAAAAGCCAGTACGCATGTCTTACTGTTTCACCTACACAGTAGTAGATACCTGAATCATTTAACATTAGTGATGGAAGTACCAGCGAGAAGTTTCGACCAACTTCTTGATCAATAATATTGTAGGGAATTGCCTCCCTCAACCAAACTGGGGGCTGGTCATGAATGGGGTCCGTGAAGGGACACTCCAGCACAGCTGTGTCTCCCTCTGAAGCATAACGTAGCTTTGTTTGTTTGGTCAACCGTACAGAGTAAGTGCTCACACACTGCTGTTGGTTCATCAACAGGCAGATGTAAGACGTTGGTTGTGTGTTGACATGAAGAAGTGATGCGTTTGTCACCTGCAGGAAACTTTCTTGGACTTTATTCACCTTCAAAATTGTTCTGTCTTCGAAACTACTCGGCCCGGCTTGTTGCCACTCCCCGTAATGTCTGATCCAACGCACCGTCAGATTCTCACCTGCTCCCTTACATTGTACGTCTTCAGTGGCATCAGGACTTGTGATAGATTCTTCCCACCTTACTGTCTTGCACACAGTCAGGCTGATGTTTCTCTCATATGTCACGCTGCCCTGAGTCCAGCACACATCTTGGTACAGTCCAGAGTCTGAGTGGGTCAGGTTGTTGAGAGTAAATGAAGGAGAACCATGAAATGTCTCAGGAAATGAGAGTCGTCCTGTCAGGTCTTCGTGTACTGTGAAGTTTCTGTTCCAGGGGTCAGAGATGTTCCACAGGACCAGAGTATCTTCACCAACACGTCTGGAGGTGATGCAGGAGCTGTTTTGATCTGGGAGCTTGAACTGTAAAGAGCCTCCTTCTTCTTTTATGGCGATAAATTCTTCTGCATGAATGTTGCTGATGAGAGTGAACAGCAGGGAGAAGCAGAGCTGTGCGACTGCAGCCATCCTGCTCAGAGGTCTCCTGGTGAGTGTCGTACAAACACTGACACTGCTCGCTTCATGAGCTTCCTGTTTGTGGTTGGAGGAGGAACGCCACTTCTTTATCACATCATCAAGGAACACTTTGAAGCATTTGGCTCGATATCACGCCGTATATCTGGTTTCACTCTTCACAGGCCAAAGTGTGGACACGTTTTTTTAATACTTCCTTGCATGGGTCCAGGGGTATCAAACATGTGGTCTGGAGCACAGAACCGGCCAGTCACAGTGTCCAATCTGAACAGTTACAAGTGAGATAATGTCAGCTTTACCACACAGCCATGAATATTTATGAAAATCCTTTCTAAACTATTTAAAACTTTTTGAATAGTTTTTTAGTTTCAAAAACAACTAAAAAATGTTGTTTCTTATGTGATCCTTCATAAAACATCACATATTTTCCAACATAATTCAGGGTTTGGTTTGGTCTAAGTAAGCAGAGAAGTCCAGGCATCCAGTTTCCATGCAGATGTTTACATGAAGCTCATCATCTGATGATGAAACTTACTTTGCACCCAAGCAGCCCAACCAGAAATTGAAAGTGTACATGCATCAAGGGACGGAGCGCATCCCGTCAATAGGTCCAAAGTGCAATCGAGGCTAATCCCATGATCTTCTTATTTTCTTGTAGACCGAAGCTGAAAATCTGGCAGTATTTATTTTTGTGATTTCTTTTCCACTCTCAGCTGTTCTTCTCCTGTATTTGGGCCTGTTTGTTAATTTATTTCAATCATGTAAACAATATACAGGTACATTTAGCAAAGAAAATTAGAGAAAAAAATACTATACAAAATAAAGTTAATACATTTCAATATTGCTTCTGTTCTGATTCAGTTACATGTCGAAAGGGAGAGGGAAGAAGTACACATTTATTTAATCCCACCCCTTTGCCATAAGTTATCAGTCAATATTTAGTCAGCTTCCTTACTGATATAATCTGTAATAAAAATAGTGAACAGATTTCTGATATAATATATACTATAATATCACATCAGGAAATTTTCTAAATAGCGACATTCACTTAATTTCAACATTTTCCCTTTTCTTTATAGCTCAAGAAGATCATATCTTTATAACTCTTGTTGAACTGTTTTATGTTTGGATATTTCTTCAATTCCATATTCAAACTGTTCCACAGCTTCACTCCATGCACAGAAACACAAAAGTTTTTTCCTGTTGTACGTACCTTCCCTGTTTTGAAGTTACAAAAACCCCTTAAATTATAACTTACTCTTTAAAAAAAAAAACATACTCTGAATATAATCTGGCAGTTCCTTATTTTTTGCTTTGAATAGAATTTGTGCTGATTGGAATTTCACTAGATCAGCAAATTTCAATATTTCAGACTGCAAAAATAGTGAGTTTGTATGTTCCCTATAACCTGCATTGTGGATGATTCGAACTGCTTTTTTTTGTTGAAGAGTAAAAAGTGAAAGTAATGTGGTTTAATAGTTGTTGCCCCAGACCTCTGCACAAAAGCTTAAGTATGGTGAAACCAGTGAACAGTAGAGAATATGAAGTGATGTCCCGTGTGATACCTGCTTTGCCTTGTTTAGTATTGCAATGCTTCGTGATACTTTGGAATGAATATATCTTACGTGAGCACTCCAGTTTTTCATCTATTATTACCCCGAGAAATTTATTTTCACTGACTCTTTCAATATCAACACCATCCATCCATCCATCCATCTTCATCCGCTTTATCCGAGGCCGGGTCGCGGGGGCAGCAGCCTAAGCAGAGAGGCCCAGACCTCCCTCTCCCCAGCCACCTCCTCCAGCTTATCCGGGGGAACACCAAAGCGTTCCCAGATCAGCCGAGAGATATAATCTCTCCAGTGTGTCCTGGGTCTGCCCCGGGGCCTCCTCCCGGTGGGACATGCCCGGAACACCTCACCTAGGAGGCGCCCAGGAGGCATCCTTGTCAGATGCCCGAACCACCTCAGCTGGCTCCTTTCGATTAAAGGGTTAGGGTATCAACACCATTTAGTTTAGGGGGGGTTATCAACACCATTTAGTTTAATCTTAGCATTGTATTTAAAGTACTATTTCCAAATAACATAATTTTAGTTTTATTCAAATTTAATGATAATTTGTTTTTATCAAGCCAGAACTTCACTTTACTTATTTCATTAGTCATATCATCCAATAAATTCTGCAGATCATCACCAGAGCAGAAGATGTTTGTATCGTCAGCAAAGAGAACCATTTTTAATACTTTGGACACTTTACAGATGTTGTTAATGTACAAGTTGAAGAATTTTGGGCCCCAAACTGAGCCTTGGGGTACACCACAAGCAATGTCCATATATAAGGAGCAACCACCATTTAATTTCACAAACTGCTTACTTAAACTAGAAAGTGCATTTTCTGAAGAAACTGCAGTGTGAATGCTTGAATCTGAATGTATGCACTGAAATGAAATAATTACTGAATTTAAGTTAAAAATTTTGAATGAGATAAAAAAAATCTGAATTTTTAAACTGAAGACAAAAGTGCTGAACTGCTAAAAGCTGACAATCACACAGAAGAAGTTGGAAAATAGCTGAAAATGTTTTAAATGTAAATTAGAAAAACCTAAGTAATGAGAAAAAAAATTAGAGTCAGAAAACATCTGAATGAATATTAAAAGTTCATATTCTTTGAATTACTGAATGACTAAAATGTGATCCCTCCACTTGGATCCACACAGTTTAAAAAGTTTACGTCTCTGAGCTTTGAAAGACACGCTGTTCGAAAGAGAACAACGATGGCGATGTTTTGAGGGTAAAATGATGGCTGTAGAGCAAACACTGTGGACACAGCAGCAGTTGAAAGAGAAGTGTTTAAGATGAATCTTGGCAGAGTGAGAGACAGCTTCTTAAGCAGGCAGGTGTGAGCCTGGTTGCTATAGTGACTGCACCCAAAGGCTCCATACACACGCACACAGACATGCACCTCACTTCTGCTGCTTAAAATGAACAGAAAAGTCAGGCCGAAACAAGTCGTTCCCAAATGAAAAGTACAAGTCGTATTGACAAAATTCTTGTGACATGATACAGTACATACTTAAAGTTTACTCTTCAGGCGCCCCTCATGTGCCGTTTTTTTCCGCCAAAATTATCCACACCCACTGCCGCGCTATGCATTCTGGGATATGTTGGGCCACGAAGTCTACACCGCCACATCCTTAAAATTCAGGGAAATGAAGGATGCATTTGAGGGCCGGATTTCGAGCAGCCTTCGAAGTGGGACAGCCTTCGTCGCGTCGCTGTGACGTAATTGGCCTTAAAATGCGGCCTTTAAGGCTGCAGACCCTGAATTGGGATACAGCCATAGCCTAACATATGAAACAGGAAAAGACGGCCGTGTAATCCCTTTATTTCCCTTGAGAGAGAAATGGATCTGAAACCACAGAAACCAGAGTGTTTGCAGAGTGCAGACACACAGATAATGAAGACATGCTGCTCGGAAATGTTAGATACAGATAAAAATGGAGTGTGTGTGTGTGTGTGTGTGTGTGTGTGTGTGTGTGTGTGTACTGAGCCAAGATTGCAAAACAGCCTAACTGCCTCAGTAATTATGGACCTTATAGTCCTTACAAACACTGTTTCACTAACTTCAGTAAACATTTTACATACATATGTCACTGCTGTATAATTTACAGCAAACGCCGTGAACGCAGCGGTGCACGAGCCACTGCAGTGGAGCTCACGTACAGCTTTATGGGCTCAAAATGTGGTTATAAATATTTTGTACTTGTACTTTTGTATGTGTAAAAAGAATTTGTGTGTGCGTAAAAAAGATTTGTATGTGGACTCAGTCAAAAAAAAAACGTGTGCATCTCTGCAAGTTACAAGTACGAATTTTGACCCTATTTTTCTTCCTTTCATCTGATTGGTCAATGTCATGTCAATCACAAATGTAACAATCCAATCAGAGAACAGATGGGTTTGGCTGTCGGAGGGGAGCTTTTTTGAACTGCGGGTTATTACTCTATAATATTACTTACTCTAATATTACTAATAATAATTATTAGTAATATTAATTATTAATTATCTAATAATATACTAATCTAATATTACTTACACCGTACTTTACAGTTATTTATTTGTAAAAAATGTTTGGAATCATGTATGATTTTTGTTCCACTTCTCACATGTTTACCACTTTGTGTTGGTCTTTCACGTGGAATTCCAATAAAATTGATTCATGTTTGCGGCTGTAATGTGACAAAATGTGGAAACGTTTAAGGGGGCCGAACACTTTTGCAAGCCACTGTAAGGAGCTTGGAAAGAAAAGCATCTTGCATCAGGACATCCAGATGTTTTTCTTCTCTACAAAGGTGTATTAAAAAAAAGAACAGCAAATTATAATATTACAGCAGATGTGTGACCTTAAAGGTTTCTGGCTGAAAAAAGGTCACTGATCAAACTGATTCTTGCTCACAAAAAACATTTTAATCAGATTCTCTGGAGGAAAATTTGAAAACATTTCCTCCTAACTTCTCAGTATTCACTTATCAGCATTCAGTCAAACGTTCATTTACGGGTGTAGTTAAAAAACTGCTAATAACTGACTTTCCACAGCAGTTGTTTGGTCGGACACAGTGAGAGATGTAATCTGTTACTCTTCATGTGAGAAAGAAGGTGTCTCTGAGATGTACTAATAGTGTGTTAGTTCCAAATAGTAAATTAGTGAATGTATTTCATGGCAGTTTGATTATTCTGGGACAAACAGTGCAGCCTTCCTCAAAGCATCACTGTGAATATAATCATATAATGTTAAAAATATAATAACAGTCTTTTTATTATTGGTCAATGAAATAAATAAATCCTCTTTATTATCAGAGTGAAAACAGACTTCCACAAACGAACGTCAACTGATGACTCCATAAATATTCAGCCCTTCAAAGGTGACTGACCTACTTCAACAGCCAAAATCACATATTTCTGGAAGGTCCACTCACTGGTTATTCAGCATGCCAGGCTACAGTTACACCATGCAGACAAAAGAGCACTCGGAGCAAGTTAAAGGAAAGTTTATTCAAAAGTAGAAGTCTGGGAATGGAGACAGAGGAGTTCACTTAAATCTGTCATTATGAAACGGAAGCAATCAAATCTGCCTAAATCTGACACTCAAAGGTAAACTGGATACCTGGCTGACCATCACGTTCACGACCAGGTGAGGACGGATCAAAGATCAGGAGTCGATTTCAGGCTTGGGCTTGCTTTCATCATATTAGTCCAATCCAACTTTATTTATAGAGCATTGTAAAAATAACATGGTTGAACAAAGTGCTTTCCAGCACAAAAACTGAGATAAAAGTAAAAAAACAAATAAACAGAGAAAGAAAGTAAATCTCCTAGGACCTGGCATCCACATATGTGGACATCACATTTTGGGTTTTTTAGACTAAAATATTCAATTTTGCTTTACAAGGTCCCGATATCCACTTACGAGGACATTATACTGCTACTGTTCTATCGAAATTTTAAACGAATATCCTCATATGTAGCTCTTATTTTTCTTAGAAACAAAAATCAGGTTAAAAAAAATCTGGTCATTCTTTGTTTTTACATTCATCGGGTCCCAATCAACCCAAATATCAAAGAGAAATCAAAAATACATGCCATGGAAGAGTTCGGGTCTTAGGAGGTTAAATAACAATAAAATAAATACATAAATGAAAATAAAGATTTAAAAAATTAATTAGCAAAAATATTAAATATAAAAACTAGTGCTGTCAGCGTTAATCTTGTTAAAATGACGTTAACGCCATAACCGCATTAACTAAATCTCTGTTTGTGAGTTAACGCAGATCGCTCCGTGCGTGGGGCTGGACAGCGCTAACGCATTAACGAGCTAACTGCGCTAACGCATGTAGACTATGGACATGCTGTACACCTACTTACTGGTTTTTGTTGCATCAGTCTGCGTCTCCCAATTAACTCAGTCATGTGACTGATGCAAGCCAGATACTTTTATCTGGCTTGCATCAGTCACAACCCTTTATAAAGATTTTCCCCCAGCGGAGAATCTGTATTACATTTAAACCACACTGTGAGTAATAGAATCAGTGAACGTGATGTTTGCAGCTGATTTTAAACATAAACTGCTTCCCTCCAGTTTAAATTTCTTATCTCTCAGCTGCAGCCTCTGTGCTTTTTAACGGTTTGAGAGTAAAAATTAAATATGAAAACAGAACTCAAGCACAAGCTTAGTCTGTGTAAAGATTTGATATGAGTTCAGCAAATGCAGTGAAAGTGTCTAATTTTAGGATATTAATGCTTATAGAAAATTTAATGGTTGTTTGCTGACAACAGAAAAAAGCATCAAAGGAAAAAAGTTGCATCTAAGAACACGTTTTTTTTTCTTACTGATGCTCATTAGTGAAACACAAAGACATTAGACAAAAATGAAACTTTAGACCCTCTCTTCCCCCCCAACAGAAGTCAAAGGGATCTTCCAGGAATAGTGACACTATTTTCTGGAGAATTGATTGGTCAGTACGTCGTGATTTCATACCTGCTGATTTCTAATCTGGAACCTAACCGGAGTAAAAGACACTTAACAGCTAAATTGAATCACGCATAAAAACATTTTAGGCATCAAGACAAGTCATATTATCTGTGAATTTCCCTTTTTTTGATTGGTCAGATGCTGCCAACACCTCCCTTTCCTGTGAGTGATAAACAGTGAGATAAAGATCCTCTGCTGAAGGCAGAAAAGGTTTTATATATATATCCTACACAACCTGCAGGGGTGATTCTCAAGTCTGTTGGAGCGCAGGCAAAAAAATCTGCTGGCAGGCATCTTTTTCTCTCTCTCTCTCTCTCTCTTTTTTTTTTTTTTTTTTTGCCTGTCCCGTTTGGCTCTTTTGCCATCAGAATTATTGTCTAAAGGCGAAGAAGGATGCCCAACGGGTTTACTTTACCAAATGGACCATCCCAGCCTTGCCGTAATGGTCTATTTGATTCACCTTTTATTGTTTATTTTATTTTTTATTTTCACTTGCTAGATACGGGACAGACCTGACTGAGGAAAAGAAAGGGGAGAAAGAAAGAGGGAAAGAAAAACAGCGGAGAAGAGGGACGGTGATGAAGGGCAAAAAACCAAAAACCAACAAAATAAGCAGACAAAAAATAAATATATCAATCACCTGGATCACCTGTTGAGAAAGAAAAAAGAGAAAACAAGCAGAAGAAAAAGAGAGCAATAGAATAAACAACATCACGATGATATATGGAAATATAACAGTAAATACTAAATATTAAACATTATTGTGCAGCACATAATATCAACAGCGCACAGGGTGCTTTGAGGTAGGAGTCAAAAAGGGTGTAGTTTGTGTGTGTGAGCACCCGTGTGTACACCTGTGAACATGAACGCACTTGTTTTTCCTTCATGTAATGATCTGCTAGAGGGTGTGGGGGAGCCACAGCCCCGTCCACCAGGGCATAAAGCAGGTATTGAGGAGATCAAGACTCCAGACATCCAGAGGCCCCCAGAACACAAGAGACCAAGGAAGACCAACGTTGGGGCAGCCGCGCCACTATCCCAGAAAGAGCTGAGGAGAGTCCCAGATGAGGGGTCACTCAGCAGCCGCGGAGCAGAAGCCAGGGGGGGTTGCAGTGACGTGCCCGTGAGCTCCGCCGGCAGCCAGCTGTGCCACAGTGACCGAGCCCTAGGCCGAGAGGCCGAGGGCACCCTACCCCCGAAGTGGCCCGAGCGAGCCCCAGGCTCCAGGCCCCGACAAGCAGCCACCAGGAGTGAGCTGGTGTGTACCTGGACGCCCATCCCCGGACACAAAGAACCACCAACGCACGGATGTCTGAGGGCGTCTGCCACTGGAAGCGGGAGTGGTGGGGGGAGATAGGCCTCCATACCTTGGAGGGCCTGAGATGTCCCCAGAGAGGTGGCGTCTGATACCCGACCTGACATATAGACACAGACAAACAGGCACACACAGATACAAACATCCATTCCCACCCTCATGCTCTCATATGCAATTACTCAACACTCACCCAACGTGGAGACAGACATAGAGAGACACTGTACACACAATCACACTCCCCAAGCGTACTCTAAGAACCCGGTCTAGGTACCCTTGCCCCTGGAGGGGGAAACTGCACCCAGACCCAGGTAGTGTTACCCTTTTCCCTGGGGTGGAGAGAAGCAGACTGCCCCGACTCCGCAGCAGCAGGGAGGCCCCACATTCCAGACCCCATTCGGACGGCCAGCTCCTCCTCCTAGCCCCCCTGCTCCAGCAGGCGGCAGAGAACGGGGGTGTGTGAAGACTCCAAACCTCCCTCCGCCCGCTCATATGTAGTGTTGATGCATGTGTGTTCTAAGGTGCATTTAAAACCCAGGAGGGCATGGAGCTACCTGCCAGAGAGCAGCAGGTAAGCGCATAGCCCCTCCTGATAGCCCTCAGTGTCTACGTGTATTTAAAATTGAGAGGCGTGCCCACCCCCAAGATCCTATATGTATGTGTTATGAGAGTGTGAGTAATGTGAATGTCTAAGTTGTGGGATAAAATTGAGGCACAGGCAGCCAGAAGGGGACAGAGGGGGGGGATGCCTCCCCTGCACCCTGGTGACACACCCTTACCCCAAGGCCCTGCATGTGTGGGTGATTGTGGTGGAGCGGGAAGAGGGAGGCAGCTGGAGATGGGGAGGGAAAGAAGGGAGGGGCAAGTGACCCCTCCCTGGGGCCAGCTGACCCCAGTAGGCACCCCCATACTCCGCAACCCGCCAGGGAAAGGGGGCCCAGGCCCATCTGGACCGGGGCCCAGTACAGCAGTGCCGCCTGACCCCACAGAGCCCGGGACAGCCCACCTGACCCCAACACAGAGAAAACTGCACCCACCCCTTCATCCACTCATCTTCCAGACTACACAAGACAATAGACGCCCAGGCTGAGATCTTCCTCCACCTCTCCTGCAGAGAGAGTTCCTGAAGAGAGGAGACCTCCTGCAAGATGTAACAACCTCCTCCACCAGTTGAAGAGCCCCCCAGGTGGCTCGATGCACTGGCGGCACCCTGCGCCAGGGCTGGGTTTTCTAATTAGATGAAAGGTTTTTAAGCATATCTGAGACCAGAAGTTTTGGTCTAAGTTAACTGATAAATCCGCTTCCCATTTTGCAATAGGAAGGGATATTGATGCATCTGTTTTAGAAAGCATTCTGTATATTTTGGAAAGTAATTTGGGGGTTTTAAGAGTAAGAAATTGAACCACACTTGGTGGTGTTTGTAGTTCAACTTGACCCGGTTTAAATTTTTTTTTTACTATGGATTTAATTTGTTGATATTCTAAAAATCTTTTCTTGTTGATCCCATATTATGTAACTAGTCTGTCAAATGAAATAAATTCTGTTCCTTCTAGTATATGTTCTAAATATTTGATTCCTTTACCACTCCAATCTGAAAAGTTTATCATATTATTGTTTTGTAATATGTCAGGGTTGTTCCAGATAGATGTACGTTTGCATGGGATTAATGAAGACTCCGTCAATTTTAGAAACTCCCACCATGCTGTCAGAGAAGAGCTGATGCTGACGCGTTTGAAGCATTCATGTCGTTGGATGTTTGAGCTGATAAATGGTAGATCTGAAATCTCTAGATTATTGCAAAGTGCGTGTTCTACATCTAGCCAAGGTTCATCTAAGAGGGTATGTTTTAGCCATCCTGTGATAAATTGAAGCCTGTTGGCTAAGAAGTAGTGCTGAAAGTTAGGTAGTTCTAATCCTCCTTTATCCTTGGTCTTTTGTAGTGTTTTTAAGCTTATACGTGGGGGTTTATTTTTCCAAAAGAACTTGGACATATATGAATCTAGAGATCTGAACCAATCTTGTGGCGGTTTAGTTGGGATCATTGAGAATAAATAATTTATTTTTGGTAAGACCATCATTTTTATAGCGGCAACCCTTCCCATGAGTGATATGGGTAGACATTTCCACCTAGCCAGATCACCTTCTACTTTCTTTAAAAGTGGGATATGGTTTAATTTAGTTAGATCTGCAAGCTTGGGAGAAACATTAATACCTAAATATTTTATATTTCCCGATTGCAGTGACGTAGAAGAAGAATTATGGAAGGAGCAATTAATCAGAAGGACTGTAGATTTTGACCAGTTAATTGAGTAATCTGATATTCTTGCAAAAGAGTTTATCAATTCAATCACCCCAGAGATATTAGTTTGTGAGTTTTGGAAAAAAGTAACACATCATCCGCATAAAGGCTCATTTTATGTTCCACGTTCTTGCATTTTATGCCCTTAATTACTGAATTCTGTCTAATTGCTGCTGCTAGTGGTTCAATAAAAATTGCAAACAGTGAAGGGACTTTGGCACTGGAGAGGGTGGCTGAGACTTTCATCCTGATTTGTCCTCCTTCTGTCTGTGATAATTTATTCATCCATATGGCGGATTTTGTGGTTGTGATGAGGTCCACTATGGGCAACTGTTGTGGAGAAATGGCAAAATTAAGACTTTGGCTGATACTCTCTTTTCAGGTTCAGTGAGATTCCGGTCAGACCGGAATCTCACTGAAAGTCTCAGCCACCCTCTCCAGTGCCAAAGTCCCTCCATCCAACCTCACAATACAAGAAAAGAAGGCCGTCGCTTCCCTGAGCAACACCCCACATCAAATGGTAAATGGCCTGTATTTGTATAGCGCTTTACTAGTCCCTAAGGACCCCAAAGCGCTTTACATATCCAGTCATCCACCCATTCACACACTGTTGATGGCAAGCTACATTGTAGCCACGGCCACCCTGGGGCGCACTGACAGAGGCGAGGCTGCCGGACACTGGCACCACCGGGCCCTCTGACCACCACCAGTAGGCAACGGGTGAAGTGTCTTGCCCAAGGACACAACGACCGAGACTGTCCAAGCCAGGGCTCGAACCGGCAACCTTCCGATTACAAGGCGAACTCCCAACTCTTCAGCCACTATCGCCCCCTAACATCAAGAACTCCACCGACTTCACTGACAAGGTCCAGAAACGTACCCTGGATCCAGATGAAACCATGGTGTCCTTTGATGTAGTCTCTCTCTTCACTTGCATACCCACCACGGAGGCAGTGGAGACCTTTAGAAAACGACTACAAGAAGACAGCTCCTTGGAAGACAGGACCAACTTCACACCCGATCAGATCTGCACACTGTTAGACCTCTGCCTCACCACAACATACTTCAAATACAACGAGGGTTTCTACAGACAAAAACATGGCTGTGCCATGGGCTCCCCTGTGTCACCTATTGTAGCCAACCTTTACATGGAGGAAGTGGAAAGAAAGGCTCTTGGCTCTTTCAAAGGAAGAGTACCCAGCCACTGGTACAGATATGTAGACGACACCTGGGTCAAAATCAAGACAAAAGAAGTGGAATCCTTCACTGCGCACATTAACGCTGTGGATGAAAACATCAAGTTCACCAGGGAAGACATAAAGGACGACTGTTTGCCTTTTCTGGACTGTGCTGTGCACATTGAAGAGAATGGCAACCTCAACATCGAAGTTTACCGGAAGCCCACACACACGGACCAGTACCTCCTCTTTGACTCCCATCACCCTCTGGAACACAAACTTGGAGTAATTAGGACCCTACACCACCGGGCAGAACATGTTCCCTCTTAGCCTGAAGGAAAAAAGAAGGAACACACACATGTAAAGGAAGCACTCAAAACGTGCGGCTATCCTAAATAGGCGTTCTTAAAGTCAGCAAAGAGGCACAGAAAAGAAGATCAGACACCAGCGAGGGAGGATAAGAAGGACAGACGCAACAACATTGTCATCCCCTATGTAGCCGGTGTATCAGAAAAACTCAGGAGAGTTTTCTCCAAGCATGACATCCCAGTGCATTTCAGACCCAGCAACACGCTCAGACAAAAACTGGTTCACCCGAAAGACAAAACTCCAAAACACAGACTTAACAATGTGGTGTATGCTGTACAGTGCAGCGAGGAATGCCCAGACCGCTACATCGGAGAGACCAAACAGCCACTTCACAAGCGCATGGCACAACATAAAAGAGCCACCTCCACAGGACAAGACTCAGCAGTCCATCTGCATCTTAAGGATAAAGGACACTCTTTCGAGGATGCCAATGTTCGCATTTTGGACAGAGAGGACAGATGGTTTGAAAGAGGAGTGAAAGAAGCCATCTATGTCCACTGTGAGCGACCATCTTTGAACAGAGGCGGTGGTTTACGACACCAACTGTCTGCCATCTATAATCCAGTTTTGAGTTCCCTCCCCAGACGCCTTAACGCCCACTCACATCCTGGGCCATCTGACCTCAGGAATTCGCATGATAAGGTGGGGCCAGGTTTCCACAATGAGCTCACCCGAAACCCTGGCTGATTGGGACCCACACCCAGTTTCACACCTTGGCTCAGACGATTAGAGGATCATCAGGGGGTCCTTTTGTCCCTCTGTGGGGGGATACTCCCACTAGGTTTAAATCTGGCACTCTCCACCATTTGACCTTAGAACTGAAGAAGCTCCTCGGATGAGAGGTGAAACGTCTTCAAGCAACTTAAAGAAGTCCAGACGCTTTTCTTTGCAGGCTTCTTTGACTGAGAGGGGGGTTCTTTTCTCCAGTCTCTTTGAGAGAGCTTTGCAGATTATTTTAAGGTCTACATTTATAAGGGATATTGGATGATAGCTTGAGGGATACACAGGGTCTTTGCCTGGTTTTAGCAGGAGATTAATGTTTGCAGAATTTATATTTGATGGAAGTCTGCCCTTTTCTTTGATTTCCAACAACGTTCTGTAAAAAACTGATGCTAGAATTGTCCAGAATTCTTTGTAGAATTCTGCAGGAAAGCCGTCTGGACCTGGAGCCTTATTATTGGGCATGCTTATCAGGGCTTCCTGGAGTTCACCTGATGTCAGTGGCGAATCCAGTGCCATTACTTGAGTGTCTAATAATTTTAGAAGAGTTATGTTGTCTAAAAACTGATCAATTTTCTTTTTAGATGGGTTTATTTTTCTTTTATAGAAATCCCTGAAAATGTTGTTTATTTGTTTCGGGTCATATACTGTGTTCCCAGATGAATCTTGAACAGCACATATAGTTGTTTTTTCTTTATTTATTTTTAGCTAGTTTTCTAGAAATTGACCGGATTTATTACCATGTTCATAATTTTGTAAGCGTAGTAGACATCTTTTTCTCAATCCTGCCCCTTTCATATAAGTGTGCAGGGAAGACCCAAGGTTAGAGAGCTGATAACAAACTCTGTGTGACAGTTTATCCTGATTACAAACGTTAGGGTAAGTGAATCCACATGATGGAAAGATAGCCCGGGTCTGCTGATGAGCACAGTCTGCTCTAACACTGACTATGATTGTGTTTCCTGGAGTCCCGTCAGTCCTGTAAATCAGCGTCCCCAACCTTTTTTGTGCAATGGACCGGTTTATGTATGCAATATTCTCATGGACCAGCCTTTAAGGTGTCGAGGATAAATACAACAAAATAAAACCAGTACTGCTGCCAAAAAAAGAAGAGTTATTCAAACCCCTGAAAAGCATCAATTTCACACCCGACCTCAACTCTCGTGGTCTGGTTCCAAATGATTTACGGACCGTTGCCAGTCCGTGGCCCGGGGGTTGGGGACCGCTGTTGTAAATAAAAGAAACCCCTGCTTGGACGCTGTGCAGAGCAGCTGGACCACACATTGTCACTTAATGTTTCTCATCATATTAATATTTATTTGTAAAATTGTAAATTTTAGTTTTAATTTTCATCAAATAAAATTACATTATTGAATACTACGTGCTACGCAATAATAGTAATAATATTAACTGTAATAATCGTAATGGCAGTTGTTGTTGTCATCATCATGCTGTTAATATTGTGACTTTTTAAATTCATAGTTTTTCATTAAAACATTTTTAATTCATTAAAATGAAATATTAAAAAAAAACTAAACTTTAAACTCTATCACCAACAAAAATCGAATAATAAAAATAATAAATGATAACCATGTGCAGCTTCTCTCGTCTTCCATTTTTCCATGATATGTTTCACTCTACATGTTAAAGTGTGTTGGCTGCATATTAAGTTCAAAACGCTGATTATTCATTTGAAGTCAAAGTTTAGGAGCTCTGATCCAGTTTACTGATATACTCTGCTCTACATCCTGCACTGAAATATGAGGATTGTGTGTTTATTAAAATTAAAAATCATCATGGAGTCATTGACAGAAGAGCATCAACGTTCAGCCTGTTAAATTAGATTTAGATATTTTTATTTCAGAAATGTTTCCTAACAAAAATGGAGAATATAAAAACACAATCAAAGCAGTCAAGTCCATATTATGAAATGTTTGCTGTATCAGACAATCATGTTTATTCACAACAATGAAAACAATATAGTGCAGATAAACATGGTGCTGTAATGAATCTGCTCTTAAACACAATAACAAAATACATTTTCCAAGAGAGATGATAATGATTCACATCAGAGTGAAGAACGAATACATTTACAACTGGTTTCTAACATTTATTATAGATTGAACTGATCACTGATAGAAACAGAAGAATATTCAAAATGATACTCTGAGAGATACATGAATGATAATAATAATAAATGCTGATAAGCATATTAAGTGTGTGTCTGAGCTGAAAGCCGCTCTCCTCTCCTGGTTTTCTGTATCACACAGACCACAACAACACAAAGCATCACCTGCAGACCGCTGAGCAGTATCCACCTGACTCTGTAGAAGGTCGAGTAAACCCCAAAGGGCTCTCTGTGGATCAGAACAAATGTTTCTCCTGACACACACTCATCATCTGAATTAAAACCTGTACACACATACTCTCCTGCATCTTCCAGTGAGACATTAGAGATTATCAGGCTGTCATCGGAACAAGTGATTCTATTGTAATTGCAGAACTCATCATCGTACAAAATTTTACCTTCTGTTTGAATCGACTTAATGAACCAAACGGATAGAAATCCAGCTTTACATCTCATAGTGACTTCATCTCCCTCTGAGAAAACCTTTACTGCAGGTGGACCAAATTTAGGGCACACCAAAAGCCAGTACGCATGTCTTACTGTTTCACTTACACAGTAGTAGATACCTGAATCATTTAACATTAGTGATGGAAGTACCAGCGAGAAGTTTCGACCAACTTCTTGATCAATAATATTGTAGGGAATTGCCTCCCTCAACCAAACTGGGGGCTGGTCATGAATGGGGTCCGTGAAGGGACACTCCAGCACAGCTGTGTCTCCCTCTGAAGCATAACGTAGCTTTGTTTGTTTGGTCAAACGTACAGAGTAAGTGCTCACACACTGCTGTTGGTTCATCAACAGGCAGATGTAAACAGTTTGTTGTTCATTGAAGACATGAAGAAGTGATGTGTTTGTCACCTCCAGGAAACTTTCTTGAACTTTATTCACCTCCAAAATTGTTCTGTCTTCAAAACTACTCGGCTCGGCTTGTTGCCACTTACTGTCATGTCTGATCCAACGCACCGTCAGATTCTCACCTGCTCCTTTACATTGTACGTCTATATTGTCTTCAGGACTTGTGATAGATTCTTCCCACCTTACTGTCTTACACACAGTCAGGCTGATGTTTCTCTCATATGTCACGCTGCCCTGAGTCCAGCACACATCTTGGTACAGTCCAGAGTCTGAGTGGGTCAGGTTGTTGAGAGTAAATGAAGGAGAACCATGAAATGTCTCAGGAAATGAGAGTCGTCCTGTCAGGTCTTCATGTACTGTGAAGTTTCTGTTCCAGGGGTCAGAGATGTTCCACAGGACCAGAGTATCTTCACCAACACGTCTGGAGGTGACGCAGGAGCTGTTTTGATCTGGGAGCTTGAATTTAAAAAAGCTTCCTTCTTCTTTTATGGCAATAAATTCTTCTGCATGAATGTTGCTGATGAGAGTGAACAGCAGGGAGAAGCAGAGCTGTGCGACTGCAGCCATCCTGCTCAGAGGTCTCCTGGTGAGTGTCGTACAAGCACTGACACTGCTCGCTTCATGAGCTTCCTGTTTGTGGTTGGAGGAGGAACGCCACTTCTTTATCACATCATCAAGGAACACTTTGAAGCATTTGGCTCGATATCACGCCGTATATCTGGTTTCACTCTTCACAGGCCAAAGTGTGGACACGGTTTTTTTTATACTTCGTTGCATGGGTCCAGGGGTATCAAACATGTGGTCTGGAGCAGAGAACCGGCCAGTCACAGTGTCCAATCTGAACCATTACAAGTGAGATAATGTCAGCTTTACCAAACAGCCATGAATATTTATGAAAATGTAAAAGTCCTTTCTAAACTATTAATAGTTTTTTTCACAAAAAAGACAGAAATATGGCGGGGTGTTTTTGGTTTCATTCTATAATACTGGACTCATTTTTCTATGGAGGACCGCAAGAACAACGTGCATCGAAATAAAGAATTCTGTGCATATATATATATATATATATATGTGTGTGTGTGTGTGTGTATATATATATATATATATATATATATATATACACACACACACAGCTTCAGCAGCATTTCTATTCATCTTATGAATTCCAGTCTAATGTCAATTCACTGTTTGAGTTTGGTCTTAAACTCCAGAGAATACCACCTAGTTCAACAATCTTTTTATCTTATTATTTGCAAAACGGCTTTCTTCTGAGAGATGCTCCTGAGGCTGAAATTGAGCCCAGAGAAACAACAACAAAGTTTGTCTGTGAAGGTTCTCAGTCATCCAGGTCATCATAGTCAAAGAAGCCTGCAAAGAAAAGCGTCTGGACTTCTTTAAGTTGCTTGAAGACGTTTCACCTCTCATCCGAGAAGCTTCTTCAGTTCTAAGGTCAAATGGTGGAGAGTACCAGATTTAAACCTAGTGGGAGTATCCCCCCGCAGAGGGACAAAAGGACCCCCTGATGATCCTCTAATCGTCTGAGCCAAGGTGTGAAACTGGGTGTGGGTCCCAATCAGCCAGGGTTTCGGGTGAGCTCGTTGTGAAACCTGGCCCCACCTTATCATGCGAATTCCTGAGGTCAGATGGCCCAGGATGTGAGTGGGCGTTAAGGCGTCTGGGAAGGGATCTCAAAACTGGATTATAGATGGCAGAGAGTTGGTGTCGTAAACCACCGCCTCTGTTCAAAGATGGTTGCTCACAGTGGACATAGATGGCTTCTTTCACTCCTCTTTCAAACCATCTGTCCTCTGTCCAAAGTGTGAACACTGGCATCCTCAAAAGAGTGTCCTTTATCCTTAAGATGCAGATGGACTGCTGAGTCTTGTCCTGTGGAGGTGGCTCTTCTATGTTGTGCCATGCGCTTGTGAAGTGGCTGTTTGGTCATTGGAGAGACCAAACAGCCACTTCACAAGGGCATATATATACATATATATATATATATGTATGTATAACTGTTTAACTTTCACTGAACCAGAAAATTATGACTCTAGAGATAAAATCTCTTTTGCAAGAGTCTTGACCTCAGCATGCTGCTTACATGCTTTTTACCCTTTCAGGAAAAAGGCTAAAATGTTAAAATGTTTTTTAGTATGTGTAGGGATTTATACCAAATCTACACAAAATTAGGGTCATTTGTTGCAGAGAAACGATTGATGGACAGATGTGGAGGATATGTGGGAGGAAACGGACATCAAACCACTGAAGTAAACATGTTTTCAGAGATAATAAAGAACTGCGTGTGGGAAAGTGTACGAAACAGATAAAAGCCACATGTGTGTGAGAGAGAGTATCAGATTATAAAGTCAAAGAAAAAACAACTTTAACATGAAAACAGATTGCGGAGCATCCACACTTCTCAAATCAGTAGTAAATGGCCTGTATTTGTGTAGCGCTTTACTAGTCCCTAAGGACCCCAAAGCGCTTTACACATTCAGTCATCCACCCATTCACACACTGGTGATGGCTGCCGGACACTGGCGCCACCGGACCCTCTGACCACCACCAGTAGGCAACGGGTGAAGTGTCTTGCCCAAGGACACAACGACCTTCCGGTTACAAGGCGAACTCCCAACTCTTGAGCCACGATCGCCCCTCGAGATATATACTCAATCAGTATATATCTGCCTCATGTAAATGTCTAACAGCAGCAGTTTTAACAGTCATGATTGTGTTTTTGAATGCATGTCTAAGGTGTAGTTTATACACTGGAGTAAGTATCTTGTTTGCACTTTATAGATATGATATTAATGTCATAGACGGCTGTAATGCAGGCAAGAAAGAACACAAAATGCAGACTCACAGAGACGGGAAGCTCAAAAATACAGCTTTATTTGCTGAAAGGGGAATAATGCAAAACTTTACTGGGACATATATAAACTAAACATACGAAGAGGCACACAGGGGAAACGCACAGCCATGAGGGAGAATGCGACACTATACTTACGTATACTTACATTTGTAGCCCGATTACGTCACAGCGATGCAACGAAGGGTGTCCCAATTCGAAGTGTACTCCAATGCACAGTTCATTTCCCCAAATTTGAAGGCTGTGTCCGGTGTAAGACTTTGTGACCCAACCTATCCCACAATACATAGCGCGGCGTTGGGTGTGGATATTTTTGTCAGAAAAAAACGGCGGGCGGCTGAAGAGTTATCCTTTAAAAGCAAGTACTGAATATTATGTCAGTTATTTATGTGCGAATGTTTAATAATGAAGAACATTAAAACATTACTGTTGGCCACATGTCGGCAAAGTTATGTGACATTAGTGATGTTTGTACTTTCAGCGTTAACTTGGTTTTAAAGCCTTTACTTTAAAATATATGCTGTTTAATAGTCGACCTTAATCCTACAGAGAATGTGATGATTTTATGGATAATTAAAGTCAGTCATATATCCACAAACACAACAAGCTGAAAGTCAGTGATGCTGCTCGGTTTGCAGTCCTGAATATCACGGCACAAGCAGGATTCACTGCACTGTTAATGTTAGCTATGTTACATTGCTGCCTCTGTTTGGTGGTGTCGAGCAAAACGGACTTTGACGTGTGTTTGAACGAGCTGACGGTTAGGGTGCCTGGGTTGTTGACCCAGAGTTTTGAGTTTATTATGTTATTGAAATTGATTTTGATATTATTTATCATTTCTAGTCTTTGGTTTCTTTGTTAGAGTTCTGTCTTATGGTTTATGTCTCTGTGTTATGTTTCCTGTTTTACTTTAAAAGTCTGTGTCTCATGTTAATGCGTCTGGTTTTGCTTCCTTTGTCTCGTCAGCCCTGATTTGTCCCAGCTGTGTTTCCCTCCTGTCTCTCAATCCCTGATTGCTGTGTATATTAGCCCTGTGTTCTCTTTGATCTGTGTCGTGATCTCCCTTATCTACCCTCATTCATGCTGTGTGTTCTGCCTGCCTGCATTTATTGTTTGTATTTTGGAAGTTTGTTACTTTGAGTTCAGCATTAAAGCTGTTTGAGTTCACGTTTGTCTCCGGAGTCTGCACTTTGGGTCCTTTTCCTGCCTGCACACAGCCATTTCATAACAGACGGTTCACTCGTTAAGCTGAAAGAAAGATGCTTTAATCACAGCAGTCACACATGTGTCCACTGTACCATCTGGGAACTCTTCTTGTTTAGCTCTCGTAATAACACAAACACTAAATCCTCCTTCTCTTGTGCTGTTTTGTAGCAGTGTGTACACCTGAGACTGTCACCTGTCTGTCTGTCCTGCACTCTCTCTCTGTTTCTTTCTCTCTGATTGTGGAATAAAAGTATGAACATGTATTTATAAGTTACACTTGTGTTTGAATCCTGCAGCTTATCACACATTTGATTTGCATGTGTGACAACTGCAAGTGTCCAGAGTGAGGACAGACTGAGGGACCCACTGCTGCACATCATCTGTGAGGCTTTGCACCCCTGATGATCCACCAGGACAAACTCAGCAGTGTGTGAGGAAGAGGAGGAGGAAGAGCCAGCAGCAGCTGACAGATGGAGAGAATAGACAGACTGTTCCCTGTTTGTGAAGGACTGCTAGAAAAGTTTAACATAACTAATTGTCTGTCCTGAATCAGTCTTATTAGGTAATGTTCAAATAATGTTATCATCCCAGTGTTTTCAGTGTGGGAGAAAGTACTCAGGGCCTTCAAGTTACACACTATGAAAGGCAGCAACAAGTTGAACTCACTGCTGTAATGAATCATAATTAATATAATAATAAATATAATATTGGCCATATTGTGTTTACATTACCAAAGTGTTATGACTTTAGTCTCATGAACAACATTAGCTGATTGTTATTTACTAGCTAATCTTAAATGGCTGTTCAGTACAGAAATGAAGCCCAACAATCATGTTTTTACAGTCCTGTGGTCTCAGCCTCAGATACTCAACAAATCAAAACATCTCATAAAACAACAAACGAACGAAAACATTTTTTTCTCCTTCTGTCAAACAATTCTGTGTGAAACATTTCCAGTGGTTAGTATCATGGTTGCTAGGCAACCTGAGCAGCGCGACGGAGGCTAGACGTCCCATTTCACAAGCCTCACACTTCCGCCCTTCTGGCTCTTCGGAGTTCCCGCCCCGCGTAGTCCGCGAAGGCCGCATACAGTGTGGCACCTGAATTGGGGCACAGCTATAGACCTTCACGAAAAGACAGGAAACATGAGGAGGGAAGCAAGACACAAGAACTCACAACATACATAAACACAGACACACAGAGAGACACAGAGGCCAAGGACACAAGAGGGAATCTGATAATCAAGAAGCTAAACAGGGAATATAGGAAACTAAAAACAGAATAACTAAGACTACAAATGAACCAGAGTATGAACTATGATACAAAGTAACACTAGAACCAGAGCTGTGACAATTGAACGATTCTGAGCTCAAGCACATTTTATTTCAAAACATAAAATAATTAAATTCTCTTCATTGCAGTAATTGGGATAAAAACATGGGTACAGTATGACACCTAGTGATGATCTATGCTAATTATTTAATGAGAAAGCTTATGCCAGCTTTCCATAGTGAGTGACAGCACAGGCATCTGTGTTTTTCATTGCATGAGAGATTAGTGACAGGCTAAAGTGTCACTTCACTAAAGCTGCTGAGAGGAAGAAGTGATGAAACACGGTTTTTAATAGAAGGCTTCAAACAGCAACAGAAACTCTGTTATTCTGGGTGTTTCTAGCCTTGAAATCATGCTGTGTAACTCAAGGCATCGTGATTATCTGTTCTATTTCATCTGTCTCCAAACTTTGAATGAATGCATGCTTCAGACAGGCAGAGGTGGAGCACTCACAGGCTTTGTGTTTTAGTTGCTGTCCAGGTAAATCACTTTTCTCATTAAAGATATGTTGGTGTACAGCTATCAAGCACTTTGATCATGTTGTACAGTGAAGGAGATTTAGTAGAGGTGGGAATTTAGTGTGTTAATTGTGATTACTTAATTTGGGGAAAAAAACGCATTTAATTGCACTTTGCATTCCAAGTAAAGGGGAACTTTTGTCAATGCACGATTTCCTCGTATACCGATTACACTGATGCACACATCAGAGCTACAAAGAATCAGAAGAAAGCGCAGACTGATCTCGGACTTTTGAAATTTCATTTCAAAAGACTACCCGACAGAAGCCTTGATAAAAGCGTGGTTTTGTGCAAACTGTGCAAAAAGGAGTTTGCATTACCACCGAAGCACTTCAACCTGAAGGTACCATCTAAATGCAAAACATATTGCAGCAAGCACAGAAACACTGGGAGCTGTTAATGCTAGAAGGTCGACAAACAAAAGGTGTCGGCAGCCCAAACCTGATGAAATGACTGGCTTCAGGACCAAAATTAGTAAGTCAACATTTGACAAACTTACAAATTCTCTCGCACAATCGATTGCTCTGAACTTCAGACCACCATCATTGGTAGAAGATGCTGCTGCGCTGAAAGACTATTTCAAGCCAAAAAAAAAAAAGCCAAACACCATTACAAAAAGAAGGTAGAAGAACACTTCTCCAACTCCAACCCCCGACGCATGTGGCAAGGACTCCAGACCATTACAGACTACAGGACCACCAAACCCTCCCCCGCATCCTCTGATGTCTCCTTCCTCAACGAGCTCAACAACTTTTATGCTCGTTTTGAGCGAGGGAACCCCACAATCACAACCAAAGCAGACGTGACGCCAGACCACCAACCTCTGACTCTCTCCCCCACCGATGTAGGAGCGGTACTGAGCAGGATCAATGTCCACAAGGCTGCAGGTCCTGATGGCATCCCCAGGCGTGTTCTCAGAGCGTGTTCTGGGGAGCTTGCAGGAGTGCTGACAGACATATTCAACCTGTCCTTGGCCCACGCCGTGGTACCGGCCTGCTTCATATCCACCTCCATCGTCCCGATACCCAAAAACTCCAACCCAAGTAGCCTCAATGACTACCACCCAAGTGCTTAGAGCAGCTGGTCCTAGCACACTTCAAATCCTGTCTCCCCCCCACCCTGGACCCCCACCAATTCAAATACCGCCAGAACAGGAGCACAGAGGATGCAGTCTCCATCGCACTGCACTCTGTCCTCTCACACCTGGACAACAACAACACCTACGCCAGAATGCTGTTTATAGACTTCAGTTCAGCATTCAATACAATCCACCCCTCACAACTCATCAGGAAACTGACAGACCTGGGCATCAGTTCCCTCATCTGCAAATGGTTACTGGACTTCCTGACCAACCGCCCCCAACATGTCCGGCTGGATAACCGCTGCTCATCTACAATCACAATGAACACCGGTGTACCACAAGGCTGTGTGATGAGCCCCTTCCTCTACTCCCTCTTCACCCACGACTGCAGACCTGCTGATGGTTCCAACACCATCATTAAGTTTGCAGATGACACCACGGTGATTGACCTCATCAATGACAATGATGAGGCCGCCTACAGGGAGGTGGATCGTCTGGCTGAGTGGTGTGACACAAACAACCTGCTGCTTAACACTGAGAAGACCAAGGAGCTCATCGTGGACTACAGGAGGAATGCTGACCCACATCCACCCATCTACATTAAGGGGACGGCTGTGGAGCGTGTGAGCAGCTTCAAGTTCCTGGGAGTCCACATCTCCGAGGATCTCATCTGGACGACCAACTGCTCCAAGCTGGTCAAGAAGGCTCACCAGTGCCTCTTCTTCATGAGGACTCTGAGGAAGAACCACCTGTCCTCAGACATCCTGGGGAACTTCTATCGCTGCACCATCGAGAGCATCCTGACCAACTGTATAACAGTCTGGTACGGGAACTGCTCTGCCTCGGACTGGAAGGCGTTGCAGAGGGTCGTGAAAACTGCCCAGCGCATCGCCGGAGCACCACTTCCTGCCATAAAGGACATCTACAGGAAGCGGTGTCTGAAAAGGGCTGGGAAAATCATCAGAGACCCCAGTCACCCATCACATGGACTCTTCACCCTCCTGCCCTCTGGGAGGCGCTACAGGAGCCTCCGGACTAAGACCACCAGGTACCGGAACAGCTTCTTCCCCACAGCTGTCAGACTCCTGAACTCTGCCTCCTGACATCTGACCCACGTTAAACACATGGACTGAACATACACACACCCACAACCACCTACACACACAATGGACACCTGTACCCTCAAACACACAATAATAACATGGACTGAACCACCACTCACAACCACCAGCACTTTATATAGCCTCTGTAGAAATTATCCACATATCTCACTGATCTTAACTGCACTACTGTATAATTCTGTGTAAATAATCATTCTGTACAATACGATAATTTTTAATTCTACAACTGTTTATAACCTGCATAGTTCACATTTCTGTATAGCTGTATATCTCAGATCCCTGTATAGTTTTTCATATTTATGTCCTGTTCATAGCCTGTACATAGCTTGTACTCACTACAGCCTGTACATACTTATGGTTATAGCACATTCATAACATACTTCATACCGTGTACATTATAACATACCGTAATAGACCCATTTCTGTAATATACTCACATATCTATATTATTGCTAATATATATTGTAATCTATATCATGGCTAAAGCACTTCTGGATGGATGCAAACTGCATTTCGTTGCCTTGTACTTGTGACATGTGCAATGACAATAAAGTTGAATTATATTCTATTCTATTCTAAGTAAAATTCAACAGCTTTATGACACTGAAAAACAAAATTAGATGCATTACAGACAGTCCTGCTAATATGGAGCAAACAAGACTCATCTACTAAAAAATCAAGAGGCTGTTTTTGCTGCTTTATACAAAAAAAAGCACAAGCTAATAATTTTAACTCCATCAGAGCTGGTAAAACTCCAAAAGCTGGCGACTGTCCTTTAACCATGCAGGTAAATAAAACTATTTTTCAACTTCTCCAAAAGTTGAATCTGTTCATCTGGACATAGCGTTACGTCCAGATGAACAGATTCAACTTTTGGAGATTTACTTTACTGGATGATTGAGAATGCATCAAGATATATTTTTAACTTATTGTTACTGTTTTGTCAAAAAGCTCTATAGTTGACACTAGTTGTGTAGATTAATAGTTACGTTCTTGAACTGTCTACTACAGGTTTGTGACTGAGCTTCTTGGAGGTGAGACATAGGTCTCATGTTCAGTGATTTTACCTGCTTTTTGCCATCTGCATGACAGCATGGAGGAAGTACATGGTGAAATTCACAAAGGACCTATCTCATCGTGTAGCTACACTCAACAATCAGTCACTCAATCGCTCAGTCGTTACTGGGCAGTGAGCTACAAAACGCTGTAGCGTTGCACATTTATGTTGTACAGTTTAATAATAATAACTTTATTTATAAAGTGCTTTCAAACAAAGTGCTGAACAGCTATTTGAAGATAAAAAAGATAAATAAATAAAATAAATACAGAAAAAAGAACACAATTTAAAATAGGCATGAGTAGACCAAGAAACATTGCTTTCCTTTACTCTAGCAGCATTTCTTTATTATGCAGGAAAACAAAGACATGTGTTTCAAGCGGCACTTCTTCTTCTTTTATTAAGATCTATCAGGGATTAAATGTGTAATTAACCTTCTTCACACAGACAGAAAAAAAAGTTTCACTGGTCCGACCCACTTAAGATCAAAGTGGGCTGTATGCAGGCTATGATGCCCCTGGCTTAATTTATTAGCTTTTTACCATAACATTGACTTTTCTCTCTAAAATATTTCAATAAACAATTGAACTCTACACAAACTGACAGCTGTATTGTAATGAAAAGCCATCCTCACACTATTGACCTTATTGACTTGAGGTTTTATTACTCCATTTCCAATCACAAACCCAAGGTACTCAGTTTCAGCCTTGGCAATGGCACACTTAGCTGGATTAAGAGTAAACCCTGCAGACTGAAGACGCCCCAATACCTTCTCCAGGTGTTGCAGGTGTTCTTCCCAGGTAGAACTGAAAATCACTATATCATCAAGGTAGGCTGCAGCAAAATCAGACATGTCAGACAGTACCTGGTCCATCAGTCTCTGGAATGTTGCCGGGGCACCATGCAGTCCAAAGGGCATGACTTTAAACTGGAACAAGCCCCACGGGGTCCGGAAAGCAGTCAGCTCTTTTGAGCGCCCAGTCAGTGGTACCTGCCAATAACCCTTGCAGAGGTCTATTGTTGTCAGGTATCTGGCCTTCCCAAGGCGCTCAACCATGTCATCAATGCGGGGAGTTGGATATGAATCAAATTGTGATATTGCATTCAGGTACCTGAAGTCTATGCAGAAACGGATACTGCCATCCTTCTTTGGCACCAGGACCACCGGGTGGCACCACTCGCTCTTCGAGGCTTCAATGATTCCTAGTGACAACATCAGGTCGATCTCCTCTTTCAACGGGATCAGTAGACGCTCAGGTATCCTGTAACTCATTCTCCTTACAGAAGCTCCATCTTTCAACACAATGTCATGTTCCACAATGTCCGTTCTACCAGGATTTTCACTGAACACATCTAACCCTTTAGAGCCGGTCGGAGCGGGCACGCTCTGTTTTGCGTAACTATTTTTAAATCCCGGTAGCACTGCAACCACATAAGCTAGCGCAATAATTTTTTTTGCATATGAAACCGGAGGAGTTGTACTTACATCTTATGCCATCAGCTTGTCCTCGGTCACAGTTTCCTTCCACATATAGCTTTGCAAAAACTGCATAAAAAGCACTTGCAGCAACAAAAACATAATATTCCAGAAACACGCTTTGCCGATCCGATCAGCTGTTCATAACACTTCCTACGTTGGAATAGACATCAGCGCGAACTTTTGCATGTCCGCCATTACCTGCCCGAAACCGGAAGTGACGTCATTTTCGCGGGCATGTAGTTTTTTTTACCATCAGGGCCTCAGGGCCTATACTGGTGTTTTTAAAAGTTATCTTTGACTTTATGACTTTCTGTGTCTTTTCTGGGATGCTTAGGACTCATATTGCACTGCTGGAAATAGTTCATTTTGATGCATATGCTGCTTTTTTGCAAATTTGCAGTATAATATTTATTTTCGTTTTTCCTGCAGTATATAAAAATTGGTGTATTTCAAAAATAAAACTATGAAGACACTCAAAATAAATTTCCTGTGGTAGGAAACTATTTTGTGCAACTTTTTTGTATTTACAGTTTTGAGGGATAAGCCTCTTAAATTTCTCTAACTAGAAATATATGTTAAAAAAGCAAAAACGATTTTCAATTTTTTTGTAGTTTATTGCACTTTTTTGCAATTTATGTAATTACTATGCACTTAATGAATACATATTATTAAAATCTGGGCTATAATTGTTGTATTGATGTATAGCAACTTGAAATGCTCCCAAAAATGGCACTACACCATGTAAAAATATAATATAAGCTCTGGCGGACTTGGTTCTATGGTAGGTCTTAAAGGGTCTAATTTACACAGGTTTCTCACCTGAGCCTGTCTTTCCTCAGGAAGATGGTTGAGATCCAGGTCCTGAGGAGTGGGTTTTGGCAGATACTGATCATCCACTTCCTCCTCCTCCGAAACCTCCCGGATCAGAAAGACATCTGCTTTTGGTCTCTCCATCCATTCCTTAAGCAGGTTAATGTGCAGTACTCTGCTGGAGCGGGGCTGATCTGGAATAGCGACCTTATAGGTTGTTTATCCAAGTTTCTTTTGGATCTCATATGGCCCTTGCCACTTTGCTAACAGCTTACTGTCATCACTTGGAAGAAGCACCAGCACCTTCTCACCAGGACTGAAGGATCTTTGCCGAGCTGACTGGTCGTACCAGGCCTTCTGGTGCTGCTGTGCTTCTGCTTTGTGGGCTTGGGCCAGCTCCGTCATCTTCTCCAACCATTCCCGCATCTGGACAACATAAGAGACAACATTGACAGCCTGTGATCTTTCTTGGTCACCCTCCCAAGTCTCCCTTAGAAGAGACAAGGGGCCTCGTACCTCATGGCCATACAACAGTTCGAAAGGTGAAAAACCTGTAGAAGCCTGGGGTACTTCTCTATATGCAAAGAGGAGGTAGGGCAGCCACTGATCCCAGTCTGTACCAGTTTCATTGACAAATTTGCGTAACATTTGTTTCAGGGTCTGATTGAAGCGCTCTGTTAGGCCATCTGTCTGAGGGTGGTATGGCGTTGTCCTCAGGCTCTTAATCCCAAGGAGCTGGCACACCTGCTTCAACAAAGCGGACATAAAGTTAGTGCCACGGTCAGTAAGAATCTCACGAGGAAAACCAACCCTCGAGAAGAACTGTATGAGACAGAGGGCGACTGCTTTGGCTTTTATTGATCTCAAAGGAAAGACCTCTGGATATTTTATAGCGTAATCTGTCACAACAAGCATGTAACGGTTGCCTGCCTTACTTCTTTCTAGAGGACCAACAATGTCCATTCCTAGCCGTTCAAATGGAGTGCTGATAATTGGTAGAGACTGGAGAGGAGCTCTGGAGGGGATTTTAAGAGAAGACTTCTGGCACTGAGGGCAGCTTTTACAGAACAGTGTCACATCCGAGCGCATTCCAGGCCAATGAAAATATTTTCTAATGCGGGCCATGGTTTTGTGCTTTCCCAAGTGGCCAGCCCATGGAATGGAGTGTCCCAAGGAGAGCACCACCTTCTGGACTGCTCTAGGAACCACCAACTGCAATGCTGAACCCTGCTGACGATACAGAATGCCATCTTTCAGCAGAAACTCCCCCCCTGCTGTTCAAATCTTGCTTAGTTCCTTGGTTCCTCTCTGCAGCTTTCTGGAACAGAGATGTTAGAGATGGATCGTCATGTTGCATTTCAATAATATTAACAGGGATTTTAAAACCCAAAGGTAACTCAGGCTCTGTGCTAGGAGCTGCTCGAACAGCAGTATGTAGAAACTTCTCTTGCCTTCTCTGTCCACGTGACTTACGAGACTTCCCGGGTGCAGTCTCTATGTCCGCATCATAGAAGGGCAAGGCACGGAGTGGGTGTAGGGACTCCTCTTTCTTCTTAGCTTGAGCTCTTGTTACTGCAACATTGCATGTATGACTAGGATTCAGCAAGTCAAACAACACAGGCAGATCTCGACCCAGCACTACTGGAAATGGCAGATTCTCTGCAACACCAATATTTAGAATATACGTTTGTCCTTGTACCTTGATGTACAGATCTGCTGTTGGATATGACCTCTCATCTCCATGAATGCAGCGAACAGGGATTGTCTCCACATTATTAACTTTATTTGCGGGAACAAAGTCTCGGTGCACAAGAGTCTGAGTACTTCCTGAGTCAACAAGGGCCTTTAATGGTTTCCCATCAACCTCAACTAAGGTCATTTTGAAACCATTCTCAAACTCCACTTTAGGCTCCACACTTTGTCGGGGCACAAAACACATCTGAGTTATATTTGTAGAATTCTTTGGGCACATAGGTTTTGTGTGGCCCTCCATCCCACACAAATAACAAATCACAGTCTTGGGTGGAGGTCTTGACGGCATATTGACAGACTGGCTCTTTGGAGGTTTACTCACCCCTGCTTTCTGGTAGTGAGGGACAGATTTTGAACCATCTCTCATTTTCCATGCTGTGTGGCTCCATGGCTGTCCTTTTCTCCGTGCCACCACAAACACATCAGCCAGCTTTGCAGCCGCCGCTGCAGAGTTTGGATTGCGTTCTTTAATCCATATCTGTAACTCAGGAGACAGCATTCTCAAGTATTGTTCTAAAATTAATATTTCACTAACCTCATGCACCGTTTTTCCTTTTGGCTTTACCCACTTCTCATATAACTCTTTCAATCTTGCATATAGTTCTTTTGGATTCTCATCAGGTTTTACCTCCAGCGAACGGAATCTCAGTCTATATGTCTCAGGATTAATGTCATATTTTTGAAGAATAGCTGCTTTAACTTTGTCATAGTCTAGAGAGTCATCCATATCCATATGAACATACGCACCTCTTGCTTTGCCAGTGAGTAAAGGAATCAGATGAAAAACCCAGTCCATTTTTTGCCACCGGCAAACTACAGCCATGCGTTCAAATGTTGTTAAAAAATGTTCAATATCATCCTCCTCTGTCAAGTTTTCCAGCCTGGGTTCATAAAAGCGAGACTGACCTGATTGAGGATGTATTTGCTTATTACTGGAGCCAGCACAGGGAGGATCCTCCTCTTCAAAGGACTCTACCTCTGGTTGTTCAGGTTCCTCCATTTGAGGCTCAGGGACCGGGGAGGTACGAGCTTGCACTTCTACCTGCAACAGCTGAAACTGATGTTGTAGTGCTCTAAAGCGCTGTTCCTGGCGGGTAAACTCCTCCCTTCTTCTTTCTTCCTGGGCCTCCTGCTGACCCATATGAGAATGAAGGATGGAAATCAGTTCTGACATTGTCGGCTCCTTACCTTGGCTCTCAGTACTATCCACCCCTCCAGAGGCTCCATTTTCCTCTCCTCCTTCTACTTGCTCTACCACTCCAACTGGCTGGTTTTGACAGTCTCCTTTTTCTCCTCTGCCACTCCTTCCCATTCTGTGCATGGCTTGATAAGTGAAGAGGGGAAAAAATGAGAAAAAAAATCCTGTGCCTTCAACTGCTGATCCCACTCCTGACACCACTTGTGATGGACCGAGCAGTGAAGGAAACTTAGGCACAGGTTAAAGTCCAAAAAAAAAGATTTTGAAAGTCGAATTTGAAAAGTATGTCTGAGCCTGCAAAATAACGTCACAGCACACACATTTAAAGATTAGAGAGTTTCAGAAGTGCGGATGCTCTGCAGGCTGTTTTCATACCAGTGCTGTCAGCGTTAATCTAGTTAAAATGACGTTAATCGCATTGACGTGGCAAATCTCAGTTAGCAAGTTAACACGGATCATCCCATGCACGGTGTTCCTTCTTCCTCGATTATCACGATAAATTTGTCTCCATGAATGTTGCTGATGAGAGTGAACAGCAGGGAGAAGCAGAGCTGTGCGACTGCAGCCATCCTGCTCAGAGGTCTCCTGGTGAGTGTCGTACAAGCACTGACTCTGCTCGCTTCATGAGCTTCCTGTTTGTGGTTGGAGGAGGAACGCCACTTCTTTATCACATCATCAAGGAACACTTTGAAGCATTTGGCTCGATATCAAGTGCTCTGTCTATCAAGCGGCTTTTATACTTTACAGCTCTCACAAAGTTTGTTGCGCAGGTTCAGAAGTATCAAATGTGTGATCTGGGGGACTAAACCGGGCCTTTGTGTCCAACCCAGCCCACTGGATAGTTTTGAAAGTACATTTTACAGTTTTATGGTTTGTTCTACAGTGATGTAATACACATCAGATAAGAAGAACTTTGAAAGCCTCACTTATATATTTCATCGTGTGTTTTGGTTTGTGGATCTGAATGCACAGAGTGTAGGCTTAAACTGTGTCACATCATATACACGTCCAGGTTTGGGGGTAGTAGGGATGTCTCCACAGCCATCTTCATCTTCTTCTGGGAGACACAAAGGTGTTCCCAGGGCTGCTGAAAAACAAAGTGTCATGGGTCTCCTCCAGGTAGAAGACGTCTGAAACACCTGAGCTATGAGGTCAGTCATGACCAAGCTCCTCACCATATTTTTAAAGCTGAGCCCAGACACCCACATTTTTCAGTGCCAGCTCCTCATGTTCCTTTGACTTGGAGTACGGTTGCTTCCTTGTAGTTTTAGACTCTATTTTTGGAATATCATGTAAACTATCTGTAGTGCATTTGTCTTATTTTATTTAAATCCATTAAAATCTCTTTTGTTTTACGCTCAGCTGTCAGTCCTCAGGAAACCATGAACCACCAAAGAAAATATCACAGTCAGAGTCAGAGTACTGCTAAAGTCATTAAAATTCAGCCTTTATTACTTGTGAATATCTGGACAAAATTTAAGCTTACACACACATAGACACACAATATGCAAAAAAACATTTGGATGTGTGTGAAATTGTTTGTGTGTGTGGGAGGAAACGACTCAAACCACTGAAAGCAGCATGTCTACAGACATAAAGATAATAAAGAGATATTTTCTTACTTTCAGTTTTCTTTCAGTGTGACTTATTATCTTATTTTATGTTTTTCTAATCATTGTCCAAACAAATTGGGAAAATTAGGAATTATTTTTTCATAAGACAGGCAGTAAATGTTTATTGTGAGAGTCGTGTAAATAGTGAGTATATTGTTTATAATTGTAGGAAATTTTAGAAAAATTTTCTTCAGCAAGGACCTGAGCAAATTTTTGCCCCCGCAGCTTTCCAAATCTTTCCAAACTTTCTTGGGTTTTGTTTTTTCAGAACTAGAAAACAGCCGTTTGCCCGTTTGAGTTTATGTGCGTTCCTCATTTCCACCGTGAGGTTTGAACAGCCTCTTGCCACTAGATGGCGCCATCCCATTCTTCTTTTTCATGTAATTGTGGCTCGTTTAACCTGACATGATATGTGATTGGATGGAACTGACATCAAATTTATTGTAAATTCTTTTTTCTTCTGTTTTTTCCCCATAAAGTAAAACCAGAAAAAGTGTTTCTCTACATGTTTAATTTGAGTTTACCAGAGGAGGAAAGATAAAATAATATAATTTTATCTTCAGATTCTTAAAACGTCTCAACAGCTTCTTAAATTTAGGCTTTTTCCTATCTCAGGTTTTAAATGAGAAGGAGCAGTTATAGATGTTCGTCCAGTTATTACAGACACAGCATATTTTTTATAGAGCGTTACAACTTTTCTTAGGCTCCACAATTTTGTACCCTGGACCCACTTAATGAGGCAACAGTACGTAGAATAACCTGTTTAATTATTTACTTTGAAAAAAATTGATTGCAAAATTATACATTTTTAATCTAATAATGTCATACATGCAAATGAAAGTTCTGGAGATATAATCTATTTGTTATATTTATTGTTTCATAGGTTTCTTTTATTTTCCCCTCTTCATTAAGTTAATTTCCCAAGCATGTTCTTTGTTTACCATGTCGTTTACCCCAGTAAGTCTGTGTCATCAAATAATTGATTTATTTGTTTTAACAGCTATTTTCTGTTAACTGTTTTCATTGTTAAAAGAAACATTAAAAACATTAAACTTACTTTTAATTTTTTTTATTAAAATGAGTCAGATGGTATTTTTTATTTCAGATAACATAAGACATCTTAAATAGCGTAAATAAGGCTAACTGTTACATGTTACATGTACAAATAATCTAGCTTAATACAATAAAACATTTATCAAAATGATATAATGATAAAGTAAAAATCTTTCCGTTACTTGTGTTTAAATATGCTTCGTAGATAAAACGATTTGACTTGCATTTTTAGCTGACTGGCACAGACTGCTCCCATATCTGTGTCTTAATAATCAGGTCTTATTCATGGTTTCATAAATTCCTTATTCTTTCTGCTTTCACAATCTACTGTCAGTGTCAAACATGAAAGCAACGCCGGGAGCCAGTACCCAACGAAAAGTAAAATTTCTCACTATTTTTTAGTGTTGTGAATGCACCACGGCACGCTCTGAACCGGGGCGCTGCGACCCGCCCTGGATTCTAGGGGACATCTGGCTCAGCCAATCGGAGGAGAGAGAGGCTGAACGGGATCCAATGGCGCTGGAGGAGGCGGGCGTTTCTGTGCAGCAGCCTTCTCTGCGCCTCGCTAACAATAGGCTGGGTTCGGCAAGTTTACTGTTAAAAAAGCAGCCAGGAGGGAGACGGAGCACAGCAGGGCTGAGCCGACAGGGTAGCGGAGTTTTCCCACTACAGGAGACGTGGTGTCCCGGTGTCGGAAATTACCACGCAGGCACTGTGGGATTTACATTTACGACCGGACAAGTGGTGAGTGAACCTTTGGACTTTATCTTTGAATTAGCCCTGCATCTCCATTCTCAGTCGGGCATGGTGCGCTGGGAGCTCATTTGCGTGAGAATAGAAGGGGTTAATGATTACTGTAGGCTGGGAGCGCACTGTTATCTCCTTATTCTGTCCACTGCACCTCTATATTAACGCCCCGGAACCTGCAGGCCCATAAAACCCGAATATCAGAGCTTGTAACAGTCTGAGGAGTGGGTGGTATGATTATTATTTTATTACACCGGCAGGGGCGTTTCCAGGGTTTTTTCCACGGGGTGGCACATGTGGAGACCAAGAGCAAGGCACACGGGGGACCACGGGAAATCAGAATATATCAGAAATAAATGCAGGAGACAAATCTGGCAGAAAACACAAAAGATTTCACACTGATGTGCAGCAGTGAGTCCAAACACAGATGAAAAGTTTCTCTGAAGGTTGTTTAGTACGTAATAACTGATTTAGAAAGAAGTGATAGAAGTATTTCGTTTTTACTTAAGTCAAAATTACACAGTTGGGCATTCAAGTACATGTACTAAAGTAGACATACACATTATGTGGAATCTTATATGTGTGGTGGGATCACAATTATTGACTTGTTAATGTGTACATCCCTTTAATGTTGTAGCTGGAGATGATAGTAACTGAGTGCACCAGTGGAAAACATTAAGCACGGTATATGCTGTTAGTTTTGTTTCTTCTTCTTCTGTTATAATTTGTGCTGCCAAATTTTCATAGAACAAATGTTATGAAAATGTGCAGCATGATGCTTTTTTGGGGCGTGGGGGGGCTTGATCTCAGGCATACTTTAATCTACAAAAGTCATTTAAACTTTGGACTTCAGATGATTGAATCTCTATTGATCACTGTATTGATATGTTCTATGGATTTTTAACGGTTGCATTTTTATGTTTTTTCCTTCACTGTGCAAGCACAGTATGATCACATCACTCTTGTCAAACCTTAGATTTTTTTCCATAGCTTTACTTCTGCATGAACAAATTACACATAAAACAACAATAGCACAAGCAAGAGTGGGTACCAGACCAGTTTTACTACATATTTTTGTGCACTGCCTCCCTCTGACCACTGAGCTCTATGCAGGTAGATGGGCCATCCCTGTTTACCTGCAGAGAACTTATGGTTCAGTGGATTGCAAATGTGGTCTCCCTGCTGAACCGTAAATTCCGCTTAAGGGAGCAGCCGAAAGGGAAAAAGGTTGTAGCCAGGGCATGATGGTGTATTTGGGTTAGAGATGGCACGATACCACTTTTTTATGTCCGATACCGATATCATAAATTTGGATATCTGCCGATACCGATATGAATCCGATATAGTGTATTTTTTAATCAATAAAACAGTTTTTTAAATATCTTGCTGCTTTTTGTATAAGTTCATACTCAAGTTAAAAAAAACAAACACTAAAGCTATTCTGTTATACCTGTATGCAAAAAATACACCCAAAATATTTCATAGTTCAGCAAAACTGATCAATCTAATAAACTTAAACCTACTCCATCCTCCCTATTCTGGTATTTTAAAGAGTACTTAGCAGAAATATTAAGCAACCTAACTAATAGGGTTCTAAAACTCCCAGCAAAAAAAATAAAATAAAATAAAATAAAATAGGGAACCACCTCCCACCCTCCACCTCATGATGCTTAATTGACGTAATCAACTATAATTTGATGCAGTGTGAAAAAAAAAATACACAGAAATCAGTTATTTTTCAAGAATAATCAAATAGATTCAACATCTTTCTTCAACAAAATTGCAGACTGCACAGATGGTACCTTCCCAAAGGAAAAAGACTATAGCTTACTAGGGTATATTAGACTTAATAGTTACTATATACAGTAATGGACTTCTATACATTTTACATCAGATTAAAACTTTGGGTGTAAGATTCGGATAATTATTTATTAAAAGCTAGACATTTTAAATGAGAATAAGAAAGAAAAGTATGTCTTTGTGCCCCCTTTTCCCTGTTCATGCCCTATCGGCCCCCCTGGCTAAACTTTGCTAGATCCGCCCCTGCACAGTTACCAGCCGTCAGCTACTTAGAAAAGGATCCTGGTGTAGAAAGTAATATTAAATAAATTCTAACAACAGCTTATCAAGCTTAAACGTGCTGCTGTTGTTCAGCCGCTGGTTTCCTCTTTCTGGCGCGAAGTGAGCAATAAAAGAAAAACAAGAGAGACGGACTCGCGACAGAAAAGCCGATCAGCTGATTATTAATCAGTTTCATGATTGAAGTAGCAGCAGAAGAGGGAGAGAGAGAGGCGGTCACTCCATATATCTGTTGTTAAGCTTAACGCAGGAATGCTTTACAAACATTCAGAGATGAACTTACACACTTACTTTACTTCTCTCTGGGATAACTTCCTCGGAGATGAAATGCCGGATTGCTAGCGAGGCTACAAATACACACAGCCGCTCTATCACGTGACCCGCACTGCTGCGATGTGCTACGGTTATGAGCCGAGTTACGCCGTGTCGCAAGTTTTGCGAGGTGCTTTTTTGATATTTAATGGATCGGATTACATTTTTTTATTTTTCTCCGATATCCGATCCAGTAATTTACGTCAGTATCGGACCGATACCGATACGTAATATCGGATCGGTCCATCTCTAATTTGGGTCACTGAAGGTTTAAAAATTCTTTTTAAAAAATAAAATAAAACATTAAGTGGCTCAGTGAGGCTATTAAATTCTGAGGAAAAAAAATCGCTAGATTAAAGTTGTAAATTCATGAGAAAAAACTATCAAATTTCCATCCATGGATTTTATTAACATGGTCGTTAGGGTGCTGGAGCCTGTGCCAGCTGTCATAGGGCTAAAGGCAAAGTACACCCACGACAGGTCTAACACAGAGACACAGACGATCACTCACGCTCGCATTCACATCCATGGAAATTCAGAATCACCGGCTTACTGAACTTTCATGCGCAGAAAAGACTTACATTTATGAGAAGAAAAAACATGAAGGCTTATAAGAAATAACTATGAGGATGTCGCGTTTTGATGAAAATGAGCTTGTATGTTTGTAATGAGTTATTCATCCCAGTAGTTCAAATTTCTTTCCTACTGAACCTTGAAAAAAAATAACAACACTGTTTTTATGAGTGCCTCTGCACCAGTTTCCTCCCAGTTCACATATTATCAGTCTGTCTGTACTGGAGAACTGATGACAAAGAAATTAATGAATACAGGAAATTCTACTTTGTCATTTCTGAAATGCACATCAAAGAACAGAGTGACACATGCTGCTCTCTTCTCTCTGAAATGTCTTTTTCTGCTCTCGTTTGGGGAATCAAGAATATTTGGGGAAGATTATAGGCAAGTTTTCACAAGTTGATAGTGCTACCTAACTGTGCTTATACATCAGCTGCTCTGCCTTTAATGAAGCGAAACATCCTTCTAGATTTCAGCATGTTCACTGTGTTCTGTTTGAAGCTCCTGTTTCTAGGTGGCTCAGCAGAAATCAGAGCACTGCTCCTGTTTCTGGGGGGGTTCTCTCGCCATTTATGATTTTGGAAGAGAGGATTTGTGGCTCTTGGTTGCTGCATATTATTGATTAGAGGCAGACAAGGGTGCTGTAACTTTTATTTGACATTTGAGGCAACTTTGAATTAAAAGGATGGACAAACAACTTTCTGCCCTTCAGTGGTAAAGCTAAAGTTTCACCTCAGTGTTTTTGGATTTTTAAAAACTGTAGGTATCGTATTTAGCATGCACAAAACATGATATGTGCCGTTATGGATGCGTGGCACAAAAACATTGACGTCACCACAGTCCCTTTGCCCAAATCCCAGTTTTCCCAGCAGTTGCAACCAGTTACTTTTGGGGGGGAACATTACTTTTTTAGTTAAAGTATCCATGAAAAGTAATTATTTTTCCTAAAAGTAATGCAGTACGTTGCTTAATTGCCCAGAACAAAACCAGTTTGTTACATTTATTTTCTTGTTACTTTGTAAAATGACCTGAAACACATTGTCACATAATTACCAGTTAATGACATAAACCATAAGCTACAGTCCCACACACCAACAATCCCTGTGCTAATGTCCTAACGAGAGTACACATCCGGTATTTATTTCAATGTTTACACAAAGCATCAAAACCAGCCCAAAGGCTCTTTAAAGTGGTCGTCATGGTGATTCTACTGTAGAAACATGGAGGCTGCAAGCCTGACTGCCCATCAGTCTGTTACCTGTCGAAGATCAGGTAACAGACTGGATGCTGGGATGGAGACGCTGACAAGTTCTACTTCGCTCCACCATTTAACTCCTCCCACACACAAACTGAAATCAGCTGATTGTAGCGCAGAATGAAAGAAGTGTGCTTGTTTGATGTTCCCACCCAGCATGACATAAATGCAATTGTAATGTAATTACTGGATTTAGTACACTGGTTGCATTAGCACCTTCTGTATCATTTGTGAGTCTCTGAGCTCCTGGACTGATGTATCATTGAAGTGATCGTAAACGAATGTCATGCTGTCTCATTTCATAGCAAACGCCTCCTTCTTGACGGAAAAAACGGTTGATTAGGGAGCCAGGTGTTGTGCCTCTTAGTCATAAAAAGGTGAGAAATTTTACGACTTTGTGATGTCCTAATTTGTCTCTGTGACCATCGACACAAATGTCACGTAGCTGAGCTTGGTGTTAGTTGATGTTAGCGGGGTTGTCACTTTGCTCTCTCTGGTTTCCTTGTGTGAAGAAAAGGTGAGGCCGATAACTGAGCCGGAGAGCCAAATACGAGTCAGCGTAGATCGAGTGTAGTGGTGTGAAAGTGCTCCTCTACCAGTGGAAGAAAGCTGTGATGAACACGACATTGTTGTTGAAGGGGTGATGGCGAGGCAGTGGTTGCCATGGAAATTAGGGGTGTGTCTGAAATGTTTTAATGGCCCCATGTGAAGCAGGAGGCCACCCGGTTGTGGCTTTGACACCTCGACAGCCTGACGGGAGCGAGGAAAGCTGGGAGGACTTAATGACCCATTTGGCTCCTGTGGCTTTGGGCTCGGCCTCTTCAGGAGACTGAGGACCGTGTGTGTGTGTGTGTGTGTGTGTGTGTGTGTGTGTGTATCTTTTGGCTCTGTCTCACCTGTCATTGAAGTTATTTTTAACCCCAGAGATGGTTTGTTTGACTCTGAGTGAATTAGACCTGTTGACCTACAATGCAAGTCTCTTATTCTACCAGAAACAAACCACACAGAAAGGTGTAAAGCACATGATTCTCAAATGAAGTCATTTATTCATTTTCAGTTCGATATCATGATCAAATAAGTCAGGAAAACATCAGTTTTTTGAACCAGTAATATATTCTGACTGCTTTGTATCAAAGAAGAGATAAAAAATACTCAGTATTATTTTAAACTGCAGATGAATAATTGAGTTTAGTTATTGTTTAAGCAAAATTCCCATACATAAATAAACTCATTATGTCACTGGTTCTCCCGCAAGAACACTTGTTTGTGACCCGTACACCGCACAGTCACAGCAACCCTGAACGAGCGCACTGACCGGGTGTCGTTATTCACTACAGGAGCCTTCGTCTTAACTATTAAACCTTTACTGTATTTTTAGACACAAAACACTTGAAAGCACATCACACATTCACAAGAATCAAAGTTTAAACCGAATAAAACACATAATGATAATAGCACCACTAAATCGAGGCCAGAAGCCGAACATTATCAGCCCATTAGTTTCTGTTCTTGCCATTGCAGAAGTGTTACTTGGAAAGTACTTTAAAAATCCAGTATAAAGTATTAAATGAGGCAGATATGAACAGCTGTACTCCTCATTGAGTTGCAGATAAGCCAATATAAGAGGGTAAACTTGAAAACTAGAGTAAGGTGACTTCCATCCAACTTCTGGTGTTTATCCGCATCTGTGTTGCTGTGGCTGCAGTCTCAGCACACCTCCCTCTCCCCCGGTTCCTCATCTGGCTCTTCTGGGGGGGACACCAAGGCGTTCCCGAGTTCAGATGTCATCGGGCATACCGGTATGCCCGATGGTGATTTTTCGTTTTTACGGGCCGATGGTTTTTTGTTGTTGTTGTTGTTTTTGTAACGGTATAAACAATGAAAGGTGGTGGATTGGCCAGATGCTGGCCGATGTGTAAAAATAACTCAGTTGTTTGGTGGTGGCTATGGCGGAGCTTCCACAGAGGCCAGCAGGTGGATGAGGGAAAGGTGAGGCAGGAGGAGGAGAGACCCGAAGCGGCCGCCGGTCCGAGTGTCAGGTGAACTGAACTTCAGGTAAGAAGTTATGACCTGCAGTCTATCTGGGTCAGATATGAACCAAGTTTAGGTAGGGCTGCTCGATTATGGCAAAAATGATAATCACGATTATTTTCACTGAAATTGAGATCTCGATTATTTGACGATATTTATTTAACAATAACAATGTGTTGAATAATGACTTTAAAGATTGTCAAAAAAATAATATAAAACAGTGTGCAAATACTGATAACAGTGCAAATGTTTGCAATATAAAAAATAAATGAAAAGTGTAAACATCTATGTTTAGTGAACTTTGCAGTGTTGCTCTGTGGTGCAGCTTCGACACTGTAGCAAAGTTTACACACTATGTCTACTTGATCCACGTCTGACTCCGCGAACCCATAATGTTTCCACACCACTGAAGTTTTTTTTTTACCTCTCTTTTCAACCAACAGCAGTCACTCTCCTCTCCAAATAACTTCTGCTTAGCTTTCCGAGCTTCCCTCGGGTCCTCTTAATCAGCGGTCCCCAACCCCCGGGCCTCGGACCGGTACCGGTCCGTGAGTCGTTTGGTACCGGGCCGCGAGAGTTGAGGCTCAGGTGTGAAATGTATGGTTTTCAGGGTTTTTATTGGTTTTCAGCGTTATTTTGTTATCGTTTTTATCGTTTACTCGGTTTTCCTGGGTCTTTTCATGTGTGTTATGAATAAATTTTCTTTTTTTCGGTACCGGTACTAGTTTTATTTTGTTGTATTTATCCGCGACACCTTAAAGGCCGGTCCATTGGCGGGCATAAACCGGTCCGTGGCCTAAAAAAGGTTGTGGACCGCTGCTCTTAATTGTTGTGACATGTGTTCGAAATGCAGAGAGGTGCGCTCGATTTGCCACATGGAGCAGCGTGAGAGTAAAGCACGAGGGAGGGGCTAATAATTGGCTCAGTCATTTTTAATGATCGTTGAAAGCCCAGATCGTAATCGTGATTAAAATTCGATTAATTGAGCAGCCCTAAGTTTAGGTTTAGTTTATTTTCGTTGTTACAATAACTCGTACTGCTAGCTAGCATGACGGAGTTTCTATACAGCTGTGTGGGTGTTATGATGTTACTGATAGTAAACTTTATTTTATTCATAAGGTTAGTTAGTAGAGTTGCCAACTGACCTGTAAAAAACAGAATCATCTGGTATTCAGAGAAAATATTACGCGTTTCGTGTTGAGCTGAGAAGGAACACAGTTTGTCCCGGACTTCAGCTAGGATGGAAAAAGACACAAAGCTGGAGTTATTCTGTGTCTTTGCTGCACAGCTGCCTCTTCTTCTCTCATTCTCTCTCCCCCCCTCTCCTGTTGCTACTTCAATCATGAAACTGATCAGTGATCAGCTGATCGACTTTTCTCCCTTGTTTTTTTATCTCCCACTTTGTGCCAGAAAGAGGAAACCAGTGGATGTCGTGCTAAACAACAGCAGCATGTTTAAGATTGATTAGCTGTTGTTAGAATTTATTTAATATTAATTTCTAGTATCAGCTGATGTTTGCTGGAGCCACAGCTGTAAAAGCTGCTGGTCATGATGTCGGTTTGGTTATGTGGTGAGAGGGAAACATGAAGATGAAACCAGGAGATGTCCTTATTGAATCATCAGAGCTGAACAGGTGATGGACAAACAGGTTTACCTTTTAGGTGACATGAATGAGTTGAAGGGAAGTCATGAACTGTTTCTGAGAGACAAATAACACCAGGATCCTTTTCTAAGTAGCTGACAGCTGGTAACTGTGCAGGGGCGGGTCTAGCAAAGTTTTGCCAGGGGGCCAGGTAGGGCATTAACAGGGAGAGGGGGGGGCACAAAGAAATACTTTTCTTTCTTATTCTCATTTAAAATGTCTCGCTTTTAACAAATAATTATCTGAGTCTTACGACCAAACTTTTCATCTGATGTAAAATGTATAGAAATTGTACATATACCAACAGGACAGCATACATCACTGTCACAACAGAGTTTTTTTTTTTCATTCAAAGGCTTTATGGCTTTTCTTATAATACCTGGTGGGCCGGTCTCTAGTCAAAATGCCCGGGACGATTTTTTGTCCCAGTCCAGCCCTGAATGTAATATCTCCAGGCTGCCCTGAATCTAGCCCTGGGGCCTCCTCCCAGTTAGACATGCCAAAAACGCCTGACCGGATAGACCCGGATAGATTTGAAAACGGTGTTTTCGTCTGAAAACGCTCGGCGTCCACACAAGTGTTTTCAGTTGTTTTCACAGAGTTGTGCGTCCACATTGAAATGGCCGAAAACGCTTACGTTCCAGTCCTGCACATGCGTGAAACGCAAGGAGATTCAGCCTGCCTCATTTCTGTCTGCTGCTTATTTACTTTCTGGCTCTTTGAAACGTCGCGGCAAAATGTCGAGGAAAAGCACCGAGTTTTTTAAATGGGCTAACAGTGAGGTGGAGTTGTTGCTGCGAGTAACACAGAAGTACAAAGTTGCAAAAGCGAGTGAGAATTAAAGAATTTGAAGAAAAGCTATCTGGAGCATGCACAGACTGATATGAATCTTTAATAGGACTGTCAAAACTGAGAGCAAACAAAACAACTGCTGTGTAATGCCCTCCGCTATCTTGGCTTAATTGGTCACATGACTGCATCACATGACTAAAATGTGTCATCGTTTTCGAAAAGTCTCCGCGTTCGCTGTCCACATTGCGACACGAAAACTGCGTTTTAAAATGTAAGTGTTTTGGAGAGCGTTTTCAAAACGCTGCGTTTTCCTTGACCCAAAACGCCATCTCAGTGTGGACGAGAGGCCAAAACGGAGAGAAAACGATGCGTTTTCAAACGAAAACATATTAGTGTGGACATGGTCACATAGACAGACAACCATCCGCTCTCACATTCACACCTGTGGGCAATTTAGAATCACCGGTTAACCCAAACCCACTAAGGTGAAGGTAGGAAGTTCAAGTTCAGACTCTATTGACAATAACTGTAATTTTACTTATTTTCCAGCCGTCTGGTTGGTTAGTTTGTGTTGTAATTTGTTGTTTTGGATCCAGACTAACATGTTATTGTGAGATAAACTGGAAATAAACTCGTTCACAAAGAAGACCTACAACTTTAATTTTCTGTGGGGTGTTTTAAAACATGGATGCATCACCCAGCCCCGGCTGCTGGGTGGACAAAAACAGGCTACCTTTGACCCGGTTTCTGGTTGTGTGATTGTGAAACAGTGAATAAGTGTTAATCTCCATCTTTAACTGTCAGATTTGTGCAGACTCAGCAGTGTTGCTAGCATTACCTGGCTGGTGTGATGAATCGAAAAGCCTGGGAGGAGATGGAGCACGATTTAAATTACTTCTGAGCTATTGATGGAACATAATTAGCTGCAGATATGAATTCAGGCAGATTTTCTACAGTCAGCACTGAAGTTAATTACTTGTTAACTTGCATACAGTATTTTTCTGAGACACTAACTCACAAACTGTACCAGCATAAATAGTAATACTGGCTGTGGAGCACCAGAAGTCTGCCAGCAGCTGAATAATGGATAGCCTGTCTGCCTGGAAGGCTGCTGGAGCTGCTGAGCACGCCGTCTAGACGAACCCCGACAGCACAAAACTACATGCACGCTCCTTTTCTCTCCACGTAACAGGCTGACTGGCTGAATCCAGATGAAAGCTGTGAGCCTCGCTCGATTCTTTTTTTTTTCTTAAGTATTTTATCCACTTTGTTGATGTGGAGGCAGATGAAAGGAGGGGTGATGGTGCACCTCTAAGCCGTTAATAGTATGGTTCAGGATCAAAAGATGGCTCTAATATTGTGGATGTAATTATAATGTTGAAATATTCCACTGCTTCAGATCAGTTTCATTAAACCCGGAGTCGCCACACGGCCTGATCAGAGCCCTCACCCCAGGAGAGGCAGAAGCTGTCGCAGGTGGAGCCATTCAGGAGCAACATCAGTGATTTCATTTATTTGCTGTCAGCACTGAGTTTCCTGCACTAAGACAGAGACCTGCTGTTTTAAGCTGAGCCTGTTTTTGAAGACAGCTCAGGAGCAACCTGCTGCTCTAACATAATACAGCATGTTAGCACGTGCTGTCACATGACCACTTCTTTATGTGTCCTTGAAGACCATAAGCTCTTTGGCACTTGTGTTCAGAAGTAGTGTTTCACATCACAAGTGCTTCTTTATCTGAACCACAGCTTAAAACCCCAAATATCCCTCCTGTCCTTATCAGTCCCTCAGGCTTCTGGATCCAAATCGTAGACCGTTTACCCGTCAGTCAGACTGTGCTTGATACTTTTCTCGCAAGAGAGCTTCACAGCAAGATGATAACAGGGCACAACAAGATCAAAGCAAAAATTAAATAATATGTAATAATAAGTCATTTGAAATACATCAAAAAGACAAAACATCAAAGAAATAAAGTCAAATTTAAAATGGTTTATACATAAAATAATAAACACTGTAAAAAGACAATAAAATGAATAATATAATAAAATGTAAAAAAAAAACTGTGAAAAGTCCAATAAATGTGCATCTGTGAGTGAAATGACCATGTAAAACAGTTATTTTATTTTAGCTGGTCTTTTAAATAAAGGCTTTTTTGTGGTACTAAAGATTAACAGATAAAATCATTGTAATAATTTAATACACATCATTCACAGTTTTCTGTCTGAAACAGACAACAAACAGACGTGAACACGAAAATACCACGAAGGACTTCTGCAAGTGAAGATACAGTCAAGGCCGAATCACCACTTCTTTAGAGCTCATGTTCTATGTGTGTGTGTGTGTGTGTGTGTGTGTGTGTGTGTGTGTGTGTGTGTGCATGTGTGTGTCCAGGGACCATATGGTGGAGGAACCACCCACTCATTGTGACTAACCACACCTTGCAGCAACACACTGAGTGAGAGAGACAAAAGAACCATAAACAGATAGAAGAGCAACGCAGAGACTCCGTGTGTGTGTGTGTGTGTGTGTGTGTGTGTGTGTGTGTGTGTGTGTGTGTGTGTGTGTGTCCATACGTGTGTGTGAATAGTTCCCTGTTGAGGTATTGCATTCACACCCTGTAGCCTTACACCCCCCAGGAGAGACCACGGTGTGACTGTGGATTACATCGTCATGTGATCACATGTGTTTTGTTGGATTGCTAGGAGATGAATGCGATGGTTGTTTGTGACGTGCCTGAGAGGTGACCTCGGCTGAGAGGGCTGTGCAGCACGTCTGCACAAGTTCATTTAAACTTCAGGCTCAGTTCACACTTATAACTGAATAAAGGTGTTACACCTGCAGGGGTCCATAAGTCCACAGTCAAAGCATGTCCAAGAATTTTTAATAATAAAAATAATTTAGTCAAAGAAAATGATTTGACCTCATCTCTTAAAACTAATATTAATAAATTAATCTAAAGACACCAAGACCAAAGACACAGATGCGACATCATGTCTCCTGATCCATGTGCTGATCTGTTCGCTTCACTTTTATGATGTTCTCTGTTAGCGGGAGGCTAACGTAGCATGGAGGAGAGTAACGCTACAGCAGGTTGGAGGTTTTTCGAACCTGCTACACCAACAGCTTTTCTTTGTATGTTTCCAGTATTTTCTTTACTTAAAATTATTAAAAGCTTAAAACGACTGACAGTCAGTTTCCTTGATGTTTTATCACAGGTTCTGCCAACTTTTTGGGTTTACCGCGTCCTTAACGTGCGATAAAATTGAACAAATATTATTAAACTCGCTCTCCACGTTTTATCGTTTAGTTTGACGCAGTAGGCCACTGGAAGATAAAACACTGAGCTCGGAGAAGTGTTTTCTGACATTTTATAGAATAATCTGCAATCGGTACTGGAAATGTTCGCTCGTTGCAGCACGGTGGATGTTTGCAGACGTCGGTCAGCCTCTGCAGAGACTTTAACAGCAAACTGTTTCTGAGTTGGAAGCAGGGGAAGTTCCAATCATGAAATCGTCCTGATATTTCTAAATGCCGTCATCATGATATCATTGCAGATACCACCCAGCCAAAACTGTTCCAAATACACAAAGTCCTCTCCCACCATCTCTTTCCTTCTCCCATACTCTTCATATCTTCTTCAGCTTTTTTATCTCCTCTGCATCTTCATTTTTTCTCCTTCTTCACGCTTTTCTCTGTACACCATGTCCTCGTGTATTCCTTTCGTCCTCTTCACCCTCTGTTCCCTCATTCTCTCCTCTCCTTCAGTCTATCTGAAGTAACCAGTGAAGCAACTATAATGTTATTAGCTATAAATACCCCTCCATCTCTCCTCCTGTCAAATAGAGGAAGTTTCTTTCTTGCTCTCATCCTGTAGTTATATCTTCTCTGCTATTTTTGCCTGAGGGATGTTCTCCATGTTTTCACATTTAAAGCACAATAAGAGCTTATTTCAAATGAGAGCAGGAGAAGTTTCATCTTTAATTTCTACAGAGAATATCATGTAAGGATACGTGAACTTTTAAACCTCTGTGGCTCTACCCTCACATAGATCCATGAGCTGTGGGTAGTGACCGGAAAAAAGTGGTGGATGTGAGCTTCTTGTTAAGAGTGTCTGGGCTCAGAGATACGGTGAGGAGCTCGGTTATTCGAGCTGCTGCTCCTCCATGTTCAGACGAGGCAGCTCAGTTGGTTCAGGGATCTCATTGGGGATGTCTCCTGGGAGATATGAGGGGTTCCCGATCCACCTAAGAGACAAAATGTCTCCAGTGTGTCCTGAGTCTGCTCCGGGGTCTCCTATAGCTCCCCACCTGAGTGTCTGAGACAAGCCACCGTTCAGAGGACGCTCCACAGCTTGCACTCATGTTCTTAGTCTCTCCATCATACCCACAGCTCAGCCAGCAGTCCCACAGCTTCACTTTCACGCTCAGTACATTAGCTACATCTTTATTACAAGTGGGTTTTTCTACCAACGAGCAACTGAAATGATAAAAACCTCGACCGCACACATGCCTCAGCATGATTGGCTCATACGCTCATGGCACCAATTGGCACTTTGGGTACAGGAGACATTTTTTTTCCAGAATATTATCCAATATTCTTGGGAGAATATCACTTATTAGCTGTAAGTATGAAATTAAGAAAGCTCCCCGTGCTGCCTGCGGTCAGGGAGGCTGTTTTTACGCTTTATCTGTGCCTGTTACTGAGTCTTATTTACTCTGTCCTGGTTTATTTCTTCTTATCGCTCTCAGGCCAAGAGCCAGCTCACTCATTTTCTCTCCCTCTCATCCATCTTGTCCCTTCCCCAGGGGGACGTTTCAAACTGAGTTCTCACCTCCGTTTCAACAGAAACGCAGGAACAACACCCTCTTCTCTCACCAACACACTCTACAAATTTTAAATATGGCCAGTCAAGTGTGTCAGCTTGCCCTCCACATGCACCCTATCTCTTTCTCTCCAGCCTGTTTTCTTTCCCACATACACAGAAGGCTTCCTTTGGTGAGGCACAAGATTTAGGAAATAGTGAGACGGGTCTGTCACTCCCAGCTTATCACAAGTGGGCTCTTAAATTTCCTGGTTAGAGCTGTAAATTTCAGTGCTGTCATTGGATTTTCACTTTTCCAATTTCTAGAATTTTTCTTGGTGATTAATTTGCCCTTGGGAGTGAAAAAGCACGTGTTATGAAGGCAAAGCATTCACTTTACCTTCCTAACAGAAGTCTGTGCTTATTTCAGTTACTCTCTGACAATTTTATAAACGAAAGGCATTACACAGGGGTCAGTACTTAGCCCTGTCCTATTCACCGAGCACATGACCTGGGACCACTGAGACCTGTGCATTGCTATGCTGAAGACACCGTTTTATACTTAGAAGTGCACTAACTCAGAATCTACAGGTGCAGGTTAGACTTAAGTGTTTATTATATCCTGATAAGACTAGAGGTGGGAATCACCATACATCCCACGATACGATATTATCACAATACTTAACGCACGATACGATATTATTGCAATTTTTTAAAATATTTTGCGATATTCAGATTCTGTACATAAAGGTAAACTTTAGCAATATTCATTTTATCTAATATCAAAGTCTCACACTCAGTCTTTCTCTCATTTCAGTCAGTTTTATTGTTGACAAACTGAACGGTTTGTATTACAGTCTAGTCCAACTTAACTGAATGCAACCATCTGGTACAATTATAGCTATTCTGAACTATGCAATTTGTGAAAACTATGCAGCCCCTTCAGCAACTGAAGAATTTGAAAGTAAATTAAAACAAAATATAATTTTACATTAAATAAAAAAGTTTTAAACTTAATTAAAATAAAACATGTCTTAAATTAAAATAAGTAAACTGTCATGTTTATTGCTGCCAAAAAAAAGTTAAACACATTTGGACAGTGAAGGAATGTCAGGATTCTTGCTCAGAAAAAGGATCAACATGCTCTGAAGTCAGAGCACAAAAACCTTTTTTGTAACAAAATATCGATTTCTGCTGTCCCTGTATCGATACATTATTAGCAAACAAAATATCACGATACTACACAGTATCGATTTTTTTCCCCCACCCCTAGATAAGACTAAGCACAGGCTCTTCACCAGATGCTAAATGAAAAGTTTAAAGTATATGCTGTTAAAGCAGCAATTACAGTGACAGTTAAATGCCTTGATATCTGAAGCTGAGCATTGTATGTTTTTTAATGAGCAGCGCTTCTGTTTTAGTTTATAAAGATCTGGTTTTTACCAGTAATGATCACGTCGCTGTCTTGCTTTCACAAAGCCGTTCTTATTTGAGTACCACATTCAGAAATAGGGCTGCCACAAATGATTATTTTGATAGTCGACTAGTCACCGATTATTTTTGCGATTAGTCGACTAATCAGATCATGCATCCACTGGACATAAAACATACAGCTTATAGCACCAGCATCCATGTGCTCTTATATAACTATCATTAGCTTACAGCTTGAAGTGTTTACGGTATGTGCTAACTAAAACATAAAGACAATCTCAGCCAAACCGATTTACTCAGGAACAAATAAAATACTGAAAAAAGCCAAATTAACATTTTTAAGTTATCTAAGTGGCTTATATATTACGTTTAACCTGAGTAGCGAAAGGCTGCGGGGATCTGAAAATGATGTGCCGGGAGTCCGATGTTCTTGCCGGCTCTAGTGAGCCTTGAACTCCCGGTCAGCTCATCTCTGAATACGTTGGAGCACTTTTACAAATATGTGATGTCTTGATAAATCAAGCACATATTTCAAGTTTACACAGCTATGCTCTCGCCTGAAAATATCTTAAAAGTTTATTTTGTGACCCAAAAAGAGTAATATTAAAACTAAGTAGCTTCCGCCATTGTTGGAAACTGGAATTGGCTGGGCTGCGCTATGAATTCTGGGATAGGTTGGGCCATGAAGGATACACCCGACCCGTCCTTCAAATCTGGGGAAAAAGTGGACACATTGTTGGCCGCGTTTGTTGGAGTCCTCGAATTTGGACACAGCTACGATACCGGACACAGCTTCTTCTTCTTTGGGGTTTAACGGCAGCTGGCATCCTTGTACATGCAGCGCTGCCATCTTCTGTTTCAGTCCGTTATTACATTCTCAAATCCTACTACTTATTCCTGCGTCTTTCAGGATCTGACAAAGCTTCAAACGACACGTCAACTATTAAATTAGTCGTCGACGATTTTGATAGTTGACGTAATCGTGGCAGCCCTATTCAGAAGCATGCATTACCTTTGTGTTTCTTTTATAATAAAGATGTGGGGAAAACTGCCCATTAGGTGGTAAATTCTGAGGTTAGACATGAATATTAACCTAGAGCAATTTAAAGTTTCTTTGGGTGAATGAATGCTGTTTTTTATGGCTTTTATTACAGTCAGCTAAAGTAACATATTTTAGTAAACTGTAGAAGGAAAAAAAGCTGGACTAAAAAAAGTGAATTATTCCTGCATGACTGCCTTCACAAAGTGTTTTTGTATTGTAATGTCTATCGTTGTTTTCTGACAAATAATCCCCGTATAATAATAATTAAAAAGACTAAAACTAAACTAAACTAAAGATAAAGAAAAAAATCTAACCCTGGTGAAGCTAGCCTGAAGTTCTGACATATTTTCCTGTGAGCATCTCCATTAGCTGTCAGCACATGTCATCATGCTCAGCGGGAATAACTAGGCGTGCGGCCACGAAACAGAACTACTCTCACATTTTTCTGCCAAACACATTTCATGCACGAGTCATCTGACTCGTATGTGTTTGTTTCATCTGACGGACGCGGACAGACGGTCAGAAGTTTAGAGAGCAACTCGGTGGATTTTCAGGCTGAGCTTCGTGTTGTTGTTGCTTCAGCCGTGAATGAACAGCAAAAGTCAATTTATCGGGCTAACCTCAGAGGTATTGAACAGAAATTCCTCCACAAATAGTGACATAGTGCCCGCAGGACGACAGTTTAACTGAAAAATTATATAGGGACATGAGAGATGAGAGCTTTGCTCTTACCTAGGAACATAACGAGAACAACAACCGTTTGACTCAAGTCTCCTATTTCAAAGAGACGTGTCACAGACGAGTTGGGCTCATCAGCTGATTCGGGTTGTCACGTGTTGGGATTCTGCATTTATAAATGACATGGCAGTTTGTAAACCTGTGATTACAGCCAGTCTGAGTCAGGCTGTGAGTGTTTGGAGACAGCTCGCCTCCTGCCGAGTCACCTGTGCAGTCACCTTGCGCTTAATACTGGAGGTAGCTGGTCACTGCAACTACTTGTGGTCAGTCTCTGAAAGCAGAAAATATTCAGTGCAATCACTGGGCAGCCAATGATTTGCTGCCATCCATTTTTTTGGTCTAATATGTTCATTTGGAACACATCAACCTGTGATCCAGGTTACAAATATACAGTCTAGGGTGCTGAGTCTGTGGATGAATCCTCCCTGAATACACCAATCAGAGGATGTACTGGGATACACTGGACACCGATGTGCTATAGTGTGATTAGAGAAAATGAAAATGGTCTATATAAACAAACCTGATGAGTGGCTTTCAGTCAGCTCTTTCCTGCTTTTATATTACAGCTGCTCAAATTCACACCAGGCCACTGCATGTCCTCTGTTTTATGTCCCTCCAGCTCTCTGGTCAGTCACCTGGTTTGAACCTGCTGCTATAAGTGAGCCCAGATAAAACCATCGGACAATAAGCTGCGTGTTAGTGTGAGGAAACTCCAGCTCACCTGTACCTGTAGCTTAGTGAGGGGATGTATGTGCATGATTAGCAACAGCTTACGCCGTCCAGGTGGCACAGCCACGTATGCAGGTGGCTGCATGTTGCGTTAATCAGAGATTAGAAACAGCTTAATAAGCTGTAATCTAGAGCTGCATGGATGTGACCTTCTGACTGCTGCCATTCCATTACACTGTGTGTGTGTGTGTGTGTGTGTGTGTGTGTGTGTGTGTGTGTGTGTGTGTGTGTGTGTGTGTGTGTGTGTGTGCAGGCAGGCCTGTGTGTGTTTTGTCACAGTAAGGTGTGAATGTGTGAACAGCTGCAGGGCTGACCTCCTTTTGTTTGTCCTTCCTGCGTGCACACAAATGGCGTCCTGTTCTCTAAAAGCCTGCACTGTTTGTGTGATGCCATGTGGACTCCATCTGCTGAAAGATGGAGCAAAAGGAAAGAGAAGCACCTGTCCACACCTGTGCATGGTTTATGTCAACTTAGTGCAAGCCCAGTGGCCGTTCTGACCCACGTTAACCCCTGGCATGGGGCAATGACACGTCTGAGGGGGGGTTAAAGTTTGGCAGGTGTAGCGGTGCAGCATGGGGGAAAAATTACTAGAAATAAATCACATTATCTTTTTTGATCTTCCGGCTGCGATCAGCTGACCTGTGCTGCCAACTGGATTCAGTGTTTCATGAGATATAGGCTGATTTCCAACCTTAGACACTATAAAGCCAGAATAAAAGGAAGAATGCAGTGAATCTAATGAGCAGCATCCAGTATAACCTGATGTCTGCTATCTTTGATGTATCCCAGTAACAGTCAGCTAGATTTAATCAGGACATGACTGTAAACTCTGCCACAGTACTGCAAAGTCTGAACTGAGGGGCTGAACCAAGGCCCAGAATAAGATACAAGAAATCTTCTCAAATGGAGTCCCAAGAATACAAATATGGAGCAGGAAATGAGCACAAACACTTAGACGCATACTCGTCTGAAATATTCCCACATTTAAGGTCTGAAGGCTTTTCTGGTGTAAAGTGAAAGGGCTGAAAACACAGTTAATATTGAACTACATCGTTACACTTCTTCTAGGGGTGCAACGATACACAAAATTTACGGTTCGGTTCGGTTCGATACTTTGGTGTCACGGTTCGATATTTTTTCGATACAAAAAAAAATGTTCATGCCTTTTTAATTTGTCATTTATTAAAATTATAAATATATATTTTAACTCAAAAGTACAGTTTTTAAATGTAATGTTGCTGAAACAACAAAGTAATAAAAAAAATAAATATATCTGATCAAAAAAATCACTCATCTTTGGAAAAGAGAGTTTATTACAGAGAAATGGCTCTTTCCAAAATAAAAGCTATACTATACGCTTCTTCTGGGCTATATTCTCAGCAGCATATTAAACATATCAGGTCCCCATAAGGAGAATCCTGTGCTAACGGCTGTCTAAATGACTCGGGTAAAGTTTGTAGCATGCATGCTTGTTGTTTTTGTCTGCTTCCACTTGTCTTTGCACTGGGATGATGTCGGAGTAAATGTGCAGTCATATTCGTTGTGTTCCCACTAGTGCTGTCAGCGTTGATCTCGTTGAAATGACGTTAACGCCACAACACGGCAAATCTCCGTTAACGAGCTACCGCGGATCGCCCTGTGCGTGGGACTGGACGGTGTCAACACGTTAACGAGCTAACTGCGCTAACACACTAGTTCCCACCCATGTAATTGAGCATTGCGTGGCACATCCAACATACTGTTTTACTTTTGTCCATGACGCGCTTACCTTCCTGGTCATACGTCACATGAAAACCAAAATAGTTCCAAACGGCAGATCTGAATGAGGGTGGGGGAGGTTCAATTTGCCATGTTGCAACGAGAGCTTAACTTCTGTCTCGCTAGCTTGCCCTGCGCTCAGTGAATCTGCGTTCGACTACTCCGCCTAGGCTGCACTGTCGAGCGCAGATCCACTGAGCGCTCAACACAGACAGCATCGTCAGAAGGAAAGTTGATAAAATAAATTAAAAATGTTGTATTGTTCGATACATATGCGTACCGAACCGAAAGCACTGTATCGAACGGTTCAATATCGATACGAGTATCGTGGCACCCCTAACTTCTTCATAAACTCAAGGTTCTTCTGCTTTTCAACAGATTGCTCATCATTTCCCACCAAACTGCTGAAAATCTTTTACTCTAATTTCGTCTCGTTTCACGTCATTCATGTTCCTCGGTGGCATTAAAGTGCTGCGCAGTCATTTCCTTCTCTTTCCGCTCTGTTGACTTCAGGACTGTGGAGATGAGATTGAATTTAGCGTCATAAAACACTAATAAGCCAGAAGTACTGCCACTGCTGGCCTGCTCACCTTTTGCACCCTAATGATGAGCTCTGTCAAAGTCTGACAGCGTTGTTAATAAGAGGATTATGAGCCGTGTGGCAGTCATTGACAGATTTAACTCTGCCTTCTGAGCAGGTGGGATGAGTGAAATGACAGTTAATAAGTTGTGGCTCATTTAAAAGGACGACATGTGACGGCCAGTGTTAACGGCGCTCTCTCTGTTTGTGTGCAGGCTGCAGGAGTCTCTGCCTTTCTGTGACAGGAGCGAGCCACACATCACGTTAACAGGTAAGCGTGGCTGGTTTGAACTCTGCTGGTAGGATTTTATTGATGCCAGTGTGATTATCAGTTCTCCTTATAGATATTAGTAATTCCTGCTTGATTTTAAGCAGGTATTGGATGGATTTCCACCCCTTTAATGCTTCACAACAGGATGGATTTACGCACTCGAGGAAGCATATTTGACTGTAGGTCTCATATCATCCTGTTCTTGGCTCAGATGTATTTTGTCCTTTTCCTCCAGCAGTGATGTGGCTGCAGTTTTCGCTTCTAAAGCATCACTCTCTCTGTTTTAGCAGCTTTCTCTCCTCTTGTGTCCAATCTTTGTTCTTTAAATCACTACAGCGTTCATATTTTAGACACAAGCAGCTCATTTTACTGTTGTCACCTTGGGCCACGGATATATTCCCAGAGACGTTTCTTCCTGTTAAAAGGGAGTTTTTACTTCCCACTGTCACCAAGTGTTTGCACACAGAGGCTGTTTGATTGTTGTGGTTTTCTCTGTGTCGTTGTAGGCTCTTATAAAGAACTTGGAGGTGATTGCTGTTGTGATTTGGCCGTGTAAATGCTTTGTTTTTTCAAGGCAGAGATTGAAACAGATTTTTTTCAGTCTTAACATCAGGTTTTTTCCATGTTTCAGCACCAATTAGAATTACTGCCGACATTCCTGTTTCCCCAGGTGGTATCCTGGTTTGCTGTTTTTCCCGATAACGTGTGTGACCCTTAAACTTTATTATGAATCACTAGAGTAGAAGCATCTGTAAGTTTTGTATGCTTTTCCATTAACCAGGCTGCCAGATTGTCTGTGAAACACAGTCTGCGCACACGGTCCACACCCTAAACACAATTCCTACTGACGGAGCAAACAGAGAACACACAACCAGACTCAGGGAGTGTGTGCAGCTAATCTCTGTGCACACACACACACACACTTGTGTCGGATGCTGAATGAATTACCTGCTGTCATAGCTTTTGTTTCACCACTTCAGCTCACTGTGAAGATGCAGTAAAGAGCGAGAATGTGAAATTTAAGCAAGCAGGTGGAGGCATATATGCGACTCTTTGGATAATTCGGGATACACGGATACAGCGCTTAGTGCACGGATCTGTGTGCAAGAGGTTATCAGTGGCAGTGAATGGAGCCTAACCCTGGCATGAAAAAGTGTTAACAGGAGCAGAAGCCGTTTCTTGGATCCAGCTTTTTGAAATTATTAAATCCCTGCAGCTTCTCGGGATCCATACGCGTCTCCAGATCGAGCGAGTTTGCACGTGACACAGCAGCAGTGGCTCCGTCAATTATTCGATCAATTATTGCTGAGAGAGAGAATCAGTTGGGTGTTAATAGAAAGTCACAGTCTGCTTTCCACAGCTGAGACAGGTGAACTGTGGCATGTTAAATCATTAGTTCCACATGTTCAGGAGTCCTGAGCTCCAAACAGCTGTCAGAGGTTTTTACTCTGAGTCAGGTCGATTTATTTAATCTATCTGCTCCCTCCGCTCCACCCGAGCCCCACTCCATCTGATATGTGAGAGTTAACACCACCGTGTCTTCTGTTCCCTGAGTGGATGCAGTTCTGCATCTTTAGCCAGCGCTACCTGTTTGCATACCTTTAGGTTCACATGTTTGAAGCCTGCCTGTGTATACTAGTGAGACAGCAGCAGCTTAGAGAGAGCGAGTTAGAGCACGCCAGGGGCCGTCCAGGTCGGGTGTCGGTCCACCTCTGCAGCACTTCTGGCTAAATTCAAACATAAAGCCGGACATTATTATTTGAAACAGAAACTGTTTCCTTAGTAACTCCCATTCTGGTGCAGGTTAGCCTGCAGGCACGATGTTCATGAGGTCGTTTGTCACAAAGAAGATGTTTGAGCAGTGCATCGGATGTTTGAGCAGTGCATCAGTGTTTGCAGTTGTGGTTCACTGAGGGAAACCAGAGGACTTCATATGTGAGTTGGCTGTAACGGGATTCTGCATTTCTGGTCTGACGGCTCCCAGCGTGCACTGCACCCTTCATTATTTATTGCATTGGCAGGGGCGGAGTTACACAGCTGGTATGTCAGGGATGGAGACAGACCCCCTGCCCCCCATCAGCACACCTGTGTGTGTGCTGTGTTTAGGTGGAGAAAAGGGGGGATGGTAATAGGGTGGGGTTACTGCGCTGATGAGAGCGACTCGGCGGGTTTGCCATGCATTTTTTATGCACTGCATCATTCTGTGTGTGTGTGTGTGTGTGCAAGCTCTGTGTGAGTATTTGAACTATAGGCTTACAAAAAAGAGGTGGCTGAAAGGGTAACAGAGTAAAATCTTCCTGAATCTGTCCTGATACGAACTGTACTCTGTGAAGTGCAGGGGTCCTGGGTATTTTAGTGTCGTCTTGTTTTAAACGGGACCTGCTGGGTTTTCTCTATTTTCTGTCACATTTGTACTGTTGGAGTGGCAGATGTTCCTGTAAACATACATTTGGCTGCTCTGTTTGGATCTGTATGACGTCAGTGAGAGCGGACATCCCTAATTTGTTTTTTAGTTTTGAGGGGCAGCTAAACTTAAAGGGGGAGGAGCTAAAACAACTGAACTAAGCAGCTGCATCAAGGCGCAGAATGAAATAAATGGGGTTTATTTTTAACTGTTGATTATGCAAAGCTAGTCTTGTAGAGTCCTGCTTTGGGCTGAGTGATGCTCATCACATCTTTGTGAACATATCGCTGACATAATAAGGTCTCAACTTGGTTTGGACACTGACTGAAGGGCTGCAGCCGTACTTTTCCTGGATTGGTCCATCAGTGTGGTGACTCAGTGAAAAAGTCCCGGGATTAAATCCAGTCAAAGGAGCACCATTCATGCACAGGTTTCCTTAGAGAGGTTATTTTTCCCGCCATCAAATGCGTGCTAAAACAAAGCTAGGTTTGATTCTCCCATGACAAAGGCACTCACTTAGCGCTGGAGTTTAACCCCGTACGCTCCTCTGTGGCCTCCCGCTGCTCCTCAGACTGAGGGAGGATTAAATGTACTGAATGAATTTCCTTGCGAGGATCAGTGAAGACCGGCTTAACTTAATTGTTTAGTAATGTGTCAGAATTTGGTCTAAATGTGGTGGCGAGGTGGTGTCCAAAACCCAAACATTAGATTGGTTTATATTTTTTAAAACCAAACAAAGCAGCAAATCAAGAGAAATATGTTTCAAATGTGACCAAAATTCATGTTTGGGGAAAGGACTCGTTACATTTCTGGCGGCACTTCATTAATTTCTTGTTTCAGATGAAAAAAATAAGATGAAAACAGGGTGATGGATGGTAGAAGAAGAAAGCCGATAGCAGTGGAAAGATGAAGAGGGCGAAAGCAGTTCATCACACCGTGAGGGAGCAGAGCGTGAACTCTCCGAGTTTTTCCACTGAGAAATGGTTTTGTGTAAATTCTCCCGGTTTTCTGCTCGGATCTCTCTCCTGTTTGATCCTCCCCTCTTTATTTTCCTCTGACCCCACTTCCCCCTTCCCCCTCTGTAGTGTCTCTCTTACTCCCCCCCCCCCCCCCTCCCTGTTTTGTACTCCTTTTTTTGTCTTGCTCCTCGCTTTTCATGCTCTTTGTTGGATCCTTCAGGCTGGACACATTCCTCCCTCAATCTTCTTTTCATCCAGTCCTTTTAAAAATCTTTCTTCACAAATGATTTCTTCTGTCTTACACACACACACACACACACACACACACACATATGTCAGGTATTCATATCTTGGGGACATCTAATTAACACAATTCATTCCCTAACCCTTACTAACCCTTACTCTTAACCATAACCCTGACACTAAAAGCACGTTTTGAGACTCAAAAATGCCTTCAAACTTGTGGGGACCAGGATTTTGGTCCCCACAAAGATATGAAAACACGCTCACACACACACAGACACACATTCACATGATAAGTAGCTTCAAGCAGAAAACTTTCCAGGCAGATTTAACGCAGCGACGACTGAAGTGAGGAAAAAGAAGACAAGAAAAGCGTGACAAAGAGGGAGAAACTGAGGCTGTCGTCCATGCTTCTGCTATTCTTTCATGTTTGATCCTGTAAAATTACAGTATTAAAGTGAAAATTAAAGTTTACAGACATACTATAATCTGCAACAACAGTTATAACTAAAAAAATTATTTTAGTGTCCCGTATAAATAAAATGCACTTTACAGCACGATTCTGTTTGTCCACAGTTTCCTGACACTTTAATAAAGTTTTTTGACTTGCGTGAAGTGGAAAGTCAGAGTGAACCTTTACTGGGATTTTTTGTTTGTGGTGTTGACATGTTTGATGAAGCCGTGTGAAGCAGAGAAAGATGTGAGCTGCAAAGTAAGAGAGCCTGCGAGGGACATAGAGGGAGACGACTCGCTGTGTCAAAGAGTTTATTCTGTGAAAAAAGCAAACAGTAAGAGAATGGAGAGAAAACATTTGCTGTCTGTTTATAAATAGGAATGAATACACTCTCCACCCACTGTGAAACACACGCGCGCGCACACGCGCACGCACGCACGCACGCACACACACACACAGCTTTGTATTGACCAGCAGAAGCTGCCTTCTTTGGACTCTAATCTACTGGACGTCACGACTGATTTATCTCCACTGCAGGGTGTGTGTGTGTGTGTGTGTGTGTGTGTGTGTGTGTGTGTGTGTGTGTGTGTGTGTGTGTGTGTGTGTGTGATGTATCCATCATGTTTATGCCTCACATCATGTTTTCCAGTGTGTTCATTAATATCAGTCATGGTACCGTAAAAGGTGCAGTGTGTATCTGAGGTATTGACTGAATTTATAGTGTGTGTGCATTAAGCCTCGTCATTAGAGGATGGACTTTCCACTGAAGGTGCTGCAGTGCACCCTGGGAATGCATCCGATGCTTTACGCCAGCGTTTTGAGGCTGTCTTCACTTTGGCTCTCGGAGCTTCAGCCCGGTCGTTGCCCTCTTCTTCCTCTCTCCTCATTCTGTTGCTGTATTATTAGTCAGCTGTGTCACTTCACATCTTCTATTTCATTTCCGCCAACGTGGTGCTGTGCACAGAGTCAGCCTGCATTTCTACATGAATCAGAACTGATTATTACGCAGTGCTGCTAACAGAAGTTGAGGTCATTTCCATTGGAGGAAAATCACAGCAGGCAGGATCTGTGGGCTGCGTCCGCCAATCGTAGTTCAGTTTGTCTCCACTGGTGTCAGTGTGTTTGACTTTGGGCCCAAAGATTTAATGGTAGACTGCTGGTTCCACCCTTTTGACACCAACACCAGTTTTTTATTATAGTTTTAAGCTTTGAACTGGTTCTACAGTGGGCACCAGCATCACATCAGGGTCCATAGAGTCAAAAAATAGTTTCCCACAGAGTTTGATCGTGTTTGTGGTGATAGCACAGCGCTGTGTATGCGAGCAATAAAGTGCACCTACGCCTTATTAAATGAAAACAATACCACTGGTGACAATTATAAATAATACGCTTATGTTGCCGTGGACGAACTCTTGGCTGATGCGTTTTCTCTGCTGCTCGCCGAGGCAGTCAAAGAGTTCTACCACAGGATGTGCAGCTCACTGCTGAGGCAGATGATTAAACACTCGGGTATTTATTCATCTCAAAATGCTTGGCAAATAGTCACAGTTAGGGATGGGTACCGGTATCCGGTGCCATCATGGCACCGGTTCTGACATAAACGGTAGTAACCAGACCGAAAAGCAGCGCACATTTCGGTGCTTTATTTCGGTGCTTTTTTTCCTGAGCTGTGATACACTTTAGATTCTAGCCAATCATTTTACGTTTCCGAGGATAGTAGGTGGGTCCAGGTACGTACGTTCTTTTAGAGCAGAGCTACAGATTAAAAATGCCCAAGGAGGACCGGTCAAATGTATGGCTGTACTTCACAGCAAAATATGCAAACTCAGCAGCCTGCAACAAGTGCTTTAAGCTGATACTGTGATACTGTCAAAGGAGGTAACACCTCAAATCCGATGAAACACCTGGCGACGCATAGCGTTTTTTTTAAAAGCCGAGAAATGCGCCGTATTTGATAGCTTGCTGCGAGACCTCACTCCGTGCACATCTACTGCGGGTGTGGTGCCTGTTATCGGACCCGGAGCAACATCCCCCAAAAACCCGAAGAATAGAGTCCTGGCCCCTAGCCCTGCCAGTGTAGCAGAAATGATGACGGATGATGATGGCAGCAGCAGCCGTTCTTTGCGTGAGTAGCGTAATGTTGTTCGTGTGTAATTTACGTTGAGTAGGCTAACCACGTTATTACATTAATGCATGTAAGGTGAACTAGCAAACATCATCATAGCTACATGCGGCTGTCTTCTTGTTTGATGGCAGATGCTCCCTTCACCCTGGCCAAAAAGGCTAAAATGACCAAAGAAAAAGTGGAAAACAGTTAAACATGAGAGGTCTTTGGATAAAGTTTGTGTTTTTTCCATTGTTTAAGCACTGCTTCCAGCCAAGAGTGATACCATATATGCCCCATAGCTGCAGAAAAGGCTAACATTGTTATCTTTTTACAAAAAAACAGCTGAACATGAGAGGTTTTTGGACAAAGTTGGTGTTCTCCATTCTTTAAGCACTGGTTTGAGCACCGCTTAAGCACCGGCACCGTTTCAAAAGTACCGGTTTGGCACCGGTATCGGATAAAACCTAAACGATACCCATCCCTAGTCACAGTACAGCTGAAAGAAAGAGATGTAACTGAAGCATGTATCTGATGCGCTGTAACCTAATGCTGAAGTATCTGCACAAGGTTAAATTATTGATATGATGTGAATGAAAGTTTCATTGGGACTGACACTGACCTGAAAGGCTCTCGCTCTGCTGGAGCTACTCTGATTGCAAAGTTACCTCCTTCACAAATCATATTTGAGGAGTTCAGACCCAGACAGTTCAGATTTCTCATTAAGCAACTCACCGGCCAGCATCACCGCCGTCATCAGTCAGTCACATTCACGCACATGTCCTTCTGTCCCGTCTCTTCCCTCATGTCTTGTAGTTTTCCAGCTCTTCCAGCTTGTAAAGCTCACAGAGTTTGCTTTGAATGGCCATTCAGTCGCAGCCAGTGAGTCGACACTGACCAGCGACAGCCTCTCTGATTCACACCTCTGCTATGATGTCGGACAGAGTCGGACTTCTGTCGTGCTCCTCATCCTCTTTCTTCTGCTTTGTGTTAACTGTAAACCGATTTTACCTCCACGTTCTTCTGTGACAGCAATCAATACTGCTTCATCAGTATTGATTGCTGATAATGCATTCACAGCCAGCGCCAATGAAGACTAAAAAGTGCATTTTTCTCAAATCCATGGCTGCAGACTCCTGTTTCTTAGCTTTATCTTTAAGGCCTCTGACGGTGTGGTAGTTACTTCCTGTTTGTTCCTCCTCCAGCCGCCCACTTTTCCCATAAAACCAAACTGACCTCAGACGGTTGATCCATCAGACGGTGACTCACAGCTACAGGTATCTGCAGAACAAAGACGGGAACACATATATTTTCCTACAGTTTACACTTTAACAACCGTTTTGGACTCGTGTCAAACTCAAAGCGTGACCACAAAAGATTAAATCTTGATTATTTTAATCTGACTAAATGGTGTAATAGCTGGCATCTTGGTTTGCTGAGGCCTTTATGTGAAGCCAGTATTTGTATGAAGGCTGTGCAGCAATATTACCAGAATATATTTATATATACAACATATAATCCAGTAAAAATAAATGGTTGAGGTTATTCAAGATCAGACAGCTGATTGAAACACCTGGTAAAAACACCTTTGTGTGTGTCAAAATCAACAGTTTAAATAATGTTTGTTTCTCTGCTGTTTCCAGTTAGTGAGGAATAGGAGTGCAGATTTCAGTGATATTGTTTTAATACTGTTGATGTGACCTGCCTGCAGCTCTAACAGCTACATGAGCTGGAGATTCTTGTTTAAACAAAAAGTAAACCTCCCAAAAACTTTGAACACTGTCATCAAACCTCCTCTTCTACGTGTCGAATGGTATTGATTCATCTACTAATGTCAGTTTTACTGAAGCAGAGGTGCTGCAGAGCTAGAGGAAACACACAGGGGAGAAAGTGGAACCACAGAAACCAAAATCCTCAAGTTCAGTCTCGTTCAGCTTTCCTTCCACAGTTTATTTGCATGTGTGGTGTTAAGGTCAGAGATAGCAGGTCTCCCTGCTGGGGGTCTTAATGTGACCTTGTAATCCATGTCAGTATTGATTATGTAGAGCTGTGTGTGTGTGTGTGTGTGTGTGTGTGTGTGTGTGTGTGTGTGTGTGTGTGTGTGGCTAACGATCGAGGACATTCAACTAAAGAATAATCCCCAACAACAAGGACTCCAAAGACGCTTTATGTGGCATGCCAAAACACACCCTACAAAATCCAATAAAGACACACAGACACACACACACACACACACACACACACACGTACATACAGAAACCCTCAATTTGACTCAGAGTCTTGAGATAACTTTTATTTCAGTGTACAAACACAAGCTCAGACTGTTACTATGTTACTGACTGTTACAGAAAGTCCAAGTTTTTATTCATTTATACCAATTATTTTCATTTTTGTTAAACGAAAATAGTAAGAAAATGCAGACATATATCAGTGCAGAAAAAGCACAAAGTGATGTTTTTTTCTGAGGAGTTAAAAAGTATACTGTATTCAGAAAATCAGAAACTTCTGGCATATCAGAATCTGCAGACTCAGACTTATTATTTTTACTGTTATATCATGAAAATGTTCACCTTTGTTTTCTTTTGGTAGGTCTGCTGTCATTAATTTCCAGGTCCACACAACCCTTTCCTTAAGTTAAACAAACACTAAAAGTTTCAAAAAAAGTGAAAGTTCATTTTTGAGGGCCCCCGATGTGCAGAAAAATGCCGTCATATGGGAGTAAAAACAGACTGAAAATGGACCAAACAGCAGTCAAGAGAACATCTTAGATCATCTATCCACAACACGAGGTTAGTCATTAATGTGTCGCTGTGTGGTTTGGATTCCTCACTATAAAAACATCCTGGTCCTTTGCTTGAGATTGATTCTCTTCTGCTCTGTTACACCGTGTGATTTTAAAAGCGTAAAGAAGTGCAGCACATGAATCTGAGGCTAGATTTTTGTCTTCGATTAGATCATTTTCCTCCCGACCTTATATGAAACTCAGATTCATCTCAGGAGTCATAGTGAACCATTTAATCTGAACTCAAAGTGACAGGACCGGTGCTCCGTGAAAACCAAGCAAACCTGAAAACAAAATAAAAACTACAAGAACAGAAACACACGGGAGATGAAACAGACAGTTTGAGTTTTCTTTTTTATGTGTTGAATTAAATCGGATGATTACAGCTGAGTGTAACAGAAACCTTTAAGGCATGAATTATAAATGTTTTTTTTTTGCAGTGATAAACAAATAAAAACAAGTGGATATTCAGGATGTTATAAATATGTGTCTGTAAAATAACTGTCTACCAGAAAATGTCACGATCATGAGTTGAATTGTTTTATTTTGAAAGACTTCTCTGATAAAGGTCAGAGTTACGTGACAGAGAAAAAGCAGAGAGGCTGTGACGCTGGTTCGGTCTGACAGTGAGTGCAGGCGAGACCACGATCACGACCCAGTTTGTCCAGTAAAGCCCGAGCTGATCTTTTCTCGTGTCAGTCAACCTCCAAACCTCCAGAGTCTTTGAAGAGCTGGTTGATACTTGTTTAGCTGGTCATTTTCCAGCCAGTCAACTCTCTGAGCCTCTTCCTCCCCCTCCTCCTTTCTTCTGAGTCTGATTCTTCCTCAGTTTTTTTTTTTTTTTTGGTATTGTAGATTTTTTACAAAGGCTTGATTTTGACTTTAAAGTAGGGCTGCACGATTTTGCATAAAATGAGAATCACGATTTTTTTGCTTAGAATTGAGATCACGATTCTCTCACGATTTTCTTTTCCAGTATAAATATTTATTGCGCTTATTAACTGCACATCAACTTCGTAACAGTTGAGACTGAACATAAAAACAATAAATAAACATAAAAACAACAAATGTCTCACATTTTGTCGTTACCACAAAATGTTGTACTGCTTGAAATTCCGTCTCCACCGTTGCTCGACACTGCGTGTATAGAGCAGGTAGTGCAACAATAGAAAAATAGTTGCGGGGCGGCACTGTGTAGCGTTTGTCTAGGGTGTTGATCATTTTCCTAAATCCCTCGTTTTGCACAGTGTTGATGGGAGTCAGGTGATAAGTAATAGCCTCCGTAATTTCTTTGTGCCTGCGGGAGTTCGCCGGGTATGGGGAAGCGCTGTATAAGGTTCCCGTTATTGATGTTTGGGTGGTTGACCGGGACGGATTTTCTCCAGTCACTTTCTCATCATCCCTGACCTGCTCTCCGTTGTTTTTTCCCTGCCAATTTTAGCAGCCAGCTTCTGTATCACGTAGTATAAGGCTCCGCCCTTGTCATTTGTTGAGCAGGAAGAGTGAGCGCTTGTTTTCATGCAGATTACGTCCCGGATCAAAACGCGGTACAATCGTCGTCGTCTTTTTTTTTTTTTAATCGTTTTCATTTGGAAATGAGATCGCACACAAGTATGAATCGAGATCGCGATTTTCTAACGATTAATCGTGCAGCCCTACTTTAAAGGCTGACAAAGAGTGTGTTTATTTTAAAACACAAGAAAAGCTGCAGCCTCTGCAGTATTTGAGGAATGAGAATGAGTGTAGCAGTGAGCGGACATGCAGCAGGGACTCTTGGATGTGTGGGGATCGAACGGTCTGTGATTAGTGGACGGCCCGCCTCACCTCCTGAGCAGCACCTCCATCAGTCCCTGAATCACTGAAATATAAACGATCAGAGGCGGGGGGAGCGAGGAGAGACCATCTGAATGATCTCAGTGGGTAAAAGACCAAATTGATTATGGATGTTTTTTAAGTCAGCACAGATCCTCCCTCACACACACACACACACACACACACACACACACAAACACAAACACAAACACACACACACACACACACACACACAACCTGCTCCATACCGCCATCTGTGCAGCCCCGCCTCTCAGCATATTGCTTCAGGGCCAACTGAGGCCACAGTGTGTGTGTGTGTGTGTGTGTGTGTGTGTGTGTGTGTGTGTGTGTGCGCGCGTGCGGGGAGAGGGAGGGAGGGTGGGGTTTTGGGATGTAATGCCTTGCTTACAATAACCTGAATAATCTATGTACTCCTCACACACACACAGAGTCAGGTGGATGGATAGTTAATCACATCCTGTGTGTGTGTGGATGTGTGAAGGCAGGCAGCATGGGGGAAGAGTCACCACTGAAATATTGATATTGTAAGGTAATGATCCCAAAATCTGCTTTCTCACATGAACTTTTTGCATAATCTGCCCGGGACTGAGCAGCAACTTTAAAAACCGCAGTTCCTCTAATGGCCACTTGAGGCTGGCTCCAAATCGATCAGCTTATTACGTCTTTACAATAGAAATAAAGACGCCTGCACACTGATGCACAGAACAGCTTCGGCCTCTGTCGATAGTTTCCCCCTTCATATCTGCACGGTGGGAGGATTTTATTGTAAGTCTTCTATTCTGATTTATTTAAGGCTTACAATGTAACTTTTGGGGCGTGGCTGCTTTGATTGACAGATGTTGCTCTCTGCTAAGCTCCACCTCCACTAACTGGAATCACCGGACTTCTTGACCATTTAGTTTCAGTCATCTACCAAATTATGAGACATGCAGGATATTTGTGACCCACACAGTCCTACAGACTGGGAAAAATACATATTCCACAACCTTTTTCCTCAAACCACAAAGTTTTTTCCTCAAAGCCTCATGTTTTCAAGCTGTTCCAACACGTCCCTCTATATATCTGAGCTGCTTCTGTACTCGTATAGCACCTCACCAGTTTTAGCTGGTAACTTCAAGCTAGTTGTTCTCCCTACAGCCAAAGTCTTTTTTTGGGGGGGGGACAGGTGAGGTCACCACCTGCTGGTCATTATAAAGAACACAGGTGTAAAGCTTGATTTTCCAGACCTGGGCGCTCTTTTACAGTCTTTTTGTCCAAATGTGGTAACTTCAGCCTCCCAACAATTAAAGTGGTAGCTGCTCCTTTTGCAGATCTGGGATTAGCACATGTGACACCTGACATTTGTAATATGGCAAACACCTCTATGTCAGGTAAAGTTTGGAAGGTTCATGGCTGCTGTGCGTGTGTGAAAAGTATTTAAAGTCATTTGAATGAAATATTAAACCCATGTTTTGGGGTTTGATGTGGGTTTTTTTTTTTTTTTGGCTAAATTGTGTTAAATGTCCCATTAAAAGAGCCCGCTTTGATTTTTCAGTATAACAGCAAAAACACACGATTGAATTAAGGCCCTGCTGCTTCCACTCGTGTAGAACGCTTTGCTCTGTTGTCCCAAATCAGATTTTTCAGATTGGAGTCATGTTCCTTTTATCTGGACGTCTGTAAAAACTAGAGATGGCACGATACCACTTTTTTATGTCCGATACCGAGATCATAAATTTGGATATCGGCCGATACCGATATGAATCCGATATAGTGTGTTTTTTAATCAATAAAACTTTTTTTTAATCTTTAAATTTTTTTTATCATCTTTCTGCATTTTGTATAAGTTCAAACTCAAGTGTAAAAAAAAAAACACTAAAGCTATTCTGTTATACCTGTATGTAAAAAATACACTGCACCCAAAATATTTCATAGTTCAGCAACACTGATCAATCTAATAAATTAAACCTACTCCATCCTCCCTATTTTGGTATTTTAAAGAGTACTTAGCAGAAATATTAAGCAACCTAACTAATAGGGTTGCAAACTCCCAGCAAAAAAAAAATAGGGAACCACCCCCCACCCTCCACCTCATGATGCTTAATCAACGTAATCAACTTTAATTTGATGCAGTTAAAAAAATGCACAGAAATCAATTATTTTTCAAGAATAATTAAATAGATTCAACATCTTTCTTCAACAGAACTGCAGACTGCACAGATGGTACCTTCCCAAAGGAAAAAGTACTATAGCTTACTAGGTTATATTAGACTTAACAGTTACTATATACAGTAATGGACTTCTATATAGTTTACATCAGATTAAAACTTTGGGTGTAAGATTCAGATAATTATTTATTAAAAGCTAGACATTTTAAATGAGAATAAGAAAGAAAAGTATGTCTTTGTGCCCCCCTTTTCCCTGTTAATGCCCTATCGGCCCCCCTGGCTAAACTTTGCTAGATACGCCCCTGCACAGTTACCAGCCATCAGCTACGTAGAAAAGGATCCTGGTGTAGAAACTAATATTAAATAAATTCTAACAACAGCTTATCAAGCTTAAACGTGCTGCTGTTGTTCAGCCACTGGTTTCCTCTTTCTGGTGCAAAGTGGGCCAAAAACAAAGAAGAGAGACGATCAGCTGATCATTGATCAGTTTCATGATTGAAGTAGCAACAGGAGAGAGAGGAAGAGAGAGAGGCAGTCGCTCCATATATCGGTTGTTAAGCTTAACGCTGGAACGCTTTACAAACATTCAGATATGAACTTACACACTTGCTTCACTTCTCTCTGGGATCACTTCCTCGGAGATGAAATGCCGGATTGGTAGCGAGGCTCCAAATACTCAACCAGACAACAAGTCTTGCACGCCACAGCCGCTCTATCACGTGACCACACTGCTCCGACGTGCTACGGTTATGAGCTGAGTTACGTCATGTCGCAAGTTTTGTGAGGTGCTTTTTTGATATTTAATGGATCGGATTACATTTTTTATTTCTCTCCGATATCCGATCCAGTAATTTAGGTCAGTATCGGACCGATACCGATACGTAATAACGGATCGGTCCATCTCTAGTAAAAACCACATGGAAACTTCAGCCACATTCTAGTGGTTTGAAATCCAACTAAAGTGGATTTTTAGAGATGTGGCTCAGTCCTGGATTTACATTAATCTGTATGTAATGTCACGTACAAAGCAGCACATCCCGACCACAGCCACCCAGCTGTGACTGCTGCGTTAAACGTGGCTGTGTAAACTGACGTACTCCGTCATTTAGGCTTTGCTCTGCTGTTACTTTGCTGTTTAGGGTCTGGAAAAATACGCCGTGGGTTATCATGCAACACCAGCGTCATTAAAGCACCCAGAATATCCAGCCTGACCACAGTCAAATAACTAAACAAGAGCAGACCGATGCTGCATACCTCTGCCAGGCCTGAATAATCCCCCCACACCACTCAGAGAAGTTAGAAACCACAGGAGGAGAGGACCCAAACTCAGCACAGTGTGGGGCAGATTAAAATCCAGATTGTCCAAACTTTAGCTGCAGGCAGTGGTCAGTCAATGTAGGTGACATCACAGGTGAGCAGCAGGGAAACATCCAGTAAACAGTTTAAAAAGGTCAAACATGAGGTTGACTTGAGCGGGCCACTTCTGTCCTTCCAGCAGCGATACCTGCAGGGCACTCAGCATTTACTCCACTGCATTTAAGGCCAAGCTTTAGTTACTAATTATTTTAGATTCAGCTAGCAGTAATTATGGTAATTAAATGAGCTTTTTTATCGTCACTAAAAATATACAAAGGCCCTGATCTACAAGCCTGGTGTCACAGACATTGCTTGACACAGGCAACTAAATACACTAAATGTACATGCGTTTGGTTTTTTACACATTATGAGGAGTTGCCTGTGTTTTAGTGAAAAAAGTTCTGTTATCATTAAATCTTTAGTTGAAAACTTGGTTTGAAGTTAAGTTAGTCTGCAGGATATGAATATATGTCATTGCAATGTCCTCTGGAGAGATGGAAAAACGCCTCTGTGTGTGTGTGTGTGTGTGTGCGTGTGTGCGTGTGTGTGTGTGTGCCCCCTGCCAAGATGCAGTCTGTTATTTGGTCACGCACTCACTTCTTCCTTTCACCCACACTCTTCCCTTCGTTCTCTTTTCTTCCCCTACCTGCATCCTCTTTTTATCTGCTTTCTTCTTCTTCTTCTTTGTCTTTGTATCTCTTATTCCAGCCCACTCAGGCCCGCGGTGCCCTTCGTTCATGCAGAAAAAAAACACTATCCCCCCTCCTCTCCCCTCTGTTTTTCTCTTCGTGTTTCCTTTATTTTATATTTGGCCACGTCCTCGTGTTCTAAATTACCATCTGTCCTCTGACGAACACACACAAACACACTCACACTGATTGCCACCTGACAAAAGACTTTAAGGTTTCTGCATAAAAAGCCTTGACACGCTCTCTGCTGTTCAGATGTGATTCATAATGTTGAAGTTTTCTGCTCAGTTAGAAAAAGTGCTTCTTGCTTGGGACTATTTTCAGTAGCTCAATAATCCACTTTTGTTGTTTTAATGCATTTCTCTACCGTCAGAGCAGAATATGTGGGAGTGAGTCTACTGTGTGTGTGTGTGTGTGTGTGTGTGTGTGTGTGTGTGTGTGTGTGTGTGTGTGTGTGTGTGTGTGTGTGTGTGAATTAACCTGTCACCCGGTCCAACAGTGTGGCTGATTGATGTATTTTAATATAATGGAGCTGTGTAGCACAGACTAATGGCTTTAATACACACAATACTTGTTATTGTAATGTGAACAACAGGAAAAGATGGAGTCTTTATATGTCTGTATATAAAACACAAAGGCAGCTTCTGGGCTTGCAAAGTGAAGTTTTCTAATGACCAGCAGGGGGCGACTCCACTGGTTGGTGACCGATTTTTCAGAAAATCAAAGGATTTATTTTAAGTGTGCCTTATTTTCCAAAACACACGGTAATAACGGCGGCCCGCTAGCATGCGCTACCAAAAATAGTGCTTTGTTGTGTATCTGACGGACGAAAGCTAAACCAGTTCCACACCACTGAAGTTGCAGCATTTTTACAAACGTTCATCTGTTTCATTTAGCGATCCGCTTTCTCCCTTCTCGTTCTCCGTCGCCGCCATGCTTTTTCCGCCATGTGCATGTGAAAACAAAGGCACTGCACATGCACGTTTTACCCATATTCTATTGCGATATTTCATTTTCTTATCATTGCCCAACATTATACCGGTATTACCGTGAACAGTATGATATGGCCCAGCCCTACATGGAAGCACCATGTTTAAATCTGGTTTAGGAGGGGCAGCCAATCCTAAAAAGGTTAGCTTAAAGGCAGTAGGAAGTGAGCTAAAACAGCTTCAGTCAGTCAGAGGTTGAGCTGAGGCCCAGTATAAGAAATCAGGCAAAAGATATAAGAAGGATTATTTTGCACTGTGAGTCGTGCAAAACTGCTTCTCAGTCCAATAATAAAAACACAAAATAAAAGACGGAAGCTGCTTTAGATAAAGAAGGAACAGAAGCATCAGGGTGTGCTGTGCAAACCAGGGACTCTCCTGAGGTGGAAACTTCAAAGACCCAAATTATAATGGGTGTGGTTCAGACGTTTGTGTGGCTGTGTGTGTGTGAACATGAATACAGACTGTGTGGGGTAGACACTGATACATGCACATGTATCCATGCGTCCATGCATGCTGTCAAACCTGTGAAAATATGTTAAAATATACATTTGAAGTCTGGGCCTGGGGGTTCGTCTCATTACCATGACGACATGATTTTGGAGTCAGCTGCAGGCAGACGAGACAGAATTTGATCTCTTTGTGGTGATGTCTCAAACCGGTTCAGACTCTTCACGCTGCTGTTTGTCGGGACTTTTGCAGACGTGTTTTTTCCTTCTTTGTTCTTTATCCAGAAGGCTGCAGTAACGCCTCCATCTGTCTTCTCATCTGTCCCTTTGTCTCTCCCTGTTTAGATTCCTTGTTTATGTCACGCCTCCTCTAATATCTGACACCGAGAGCTTGTCGGGTGTGTGCAGTGTTTAGTGTTTGTTGTAACAGCGGGAGCTCCAGGAGCAGCTGGGGGGGCCTCCGTGGCCTCCCACTGCCAAGCGCACTGAGCTCTGCTGGGCTACGACTGGGGCGGATCCCCCCTGCTGGGTGTGCAAGTTCAGCTAAATGTTTAACCCATTTCTGCAACATCCTCCGGCATGTAGACGCTAGCATGCACAATTTATTTACATGCAGAAAAAAGCAGAGCTTGTGCATTCTGGTTCCCATGTTCAGGCAAAAACCTGCCTGACATGAAACGAACATTTTATTCCAAATCCTAAAATGGAATTTTTACCTCTGAGGTAACTCTGCTTACACTAGGCAACCTGTAACTCCAAACCCTTCTGAAACCCTCCGCCAAAGCTTACACCACAACCTGATGTGCACTTTTCTAGAGATGTATGTCCACAGTGTGTGTGGTGTTGCCTGTGATGACTGTGATTGATCAGTGTGATTGGAGGCATTTCTGTTTACTTTTTCTTCTGCCACCATTTTTTCAAATGAAGAGAGAAGAGAGAAAACCACCTGCCTAAAATTGCAGATCAGTATAGGCACAGCATGCACACGTGTAAATGCTGATAATGGTGTCAGGCACGAGGCTGCTGCACAGATTCAACAAAGTCGGAATTAAGTTGAAAGGGCATCCGTGCAGGAAGTGAGCAACTTTAGGCAACCACAGGCAGAATGACAGTAGATGAGTAAAGCGTTTCTCGACTATGAGTAAAGGTGATTAAAGTGACTACCAATGAGAGCAATGGCTATGATGACATCAAGACTGAGGAGACAACATTCACAGCTTCGGTTCCTACTGCAAAGAAAGAAACAGCAGCTACAAAAATGTAAGAGTAGCTTCTTAAAATCAAGCCATGATTGCATCATATGCATCATCCAGACACGGGGTACACATTTATATGACTGAACATCACAGGCAAGTCGTTCACAAGTGGATACATGTAACCCCTCTTTTAAGTGGGTTATCTGCTGTTCAGAAGGTTGTTGGTTTGGTCCTCAGCTCCTCAGATTAATCGCTCCAACAAACATGTCAATTTTAATGCTTGCATCAACTTTTGAAAGGTTGTTTCAGATATCTGCTGCACAAGGTGGGGAGGGGGCATGATCTCACTGCGAGGGACACTGAAGGCGTGGGGGCGGCGTGGGTGGTAGCTCCTCATTAAGTCCTCAGGGCAGTGCCAGCGAGGAGCGAATGCTTTTGGTGATCCATGATTTCACATCTACTGCTTGTGTCACTCAGAAACTCTTGAGGTGAAAAACCCACATCATGGTTACCATGGCAGCCAGGCAGGGCTCTAGAGTGCGACCAATTTGGTCGCAAATGCGACCAAATTTTTCAGTGGTGCGACTAAAAAAAAATATTTGGTTGCACCTGTGCGACCAACTGTTCGGGTAGCAAAAAAAAAAAAAATCTGCAACCTTCCCTGTGGTCAACAACAGACACATTTTGCCCCTATCGTGGACTAAACCAATCAGAGATAGTAAGGGGCGGGACCTCTCTGATTGGCCGTGGTCCAGTTGAAAGTGCAGGTGGAAGTGGGAGGTGAGTAGCTTGAATAAAGTGATATCAATTCATTAAATCCTGAATCGACTTTTAAATATAACTGTGTTTTGCCAGAAACGCCAGATTCTCAGATCAAAGCTCACAAAACCATTTCAACAACAACCAAACAGCAAATGAGAGCAGGTACACGGATTCCACACAAAGACGTAAACACGGAGCGGAACCGACCCATCAGAATCAGCTTTGTCTTTCTCGGCTTTCTCACCCGACGCCCGTAGACGGACACGCTGTCGGAGCCTAGTGATTCTGATGCGTCCGGTCCGCGCTGTGATTACGTCTTTTTGCGCTGATTCTGAGCTGCAGGTTTTGTCTCTCCAACCAAAATTCACTGAGCCAGCAGCAAAAGAAGCAGCAAACTGCGCTTCACATTTGATCAATGTCGTCATGAATTTTGCTGTTTTGCTTCCACGACTATTAAAATCACACTTCATGCACAGCTAGCTCTCTCTCTATCTCTCTCTGTACTTCAAGAACAGTTTCCCGTCTCCAATCTCTGTTTTCTGTATTATTCATTCGCTTATTACCCACCAGTCTACCGTTGTTTACAGCGCTGTCGGCTGCTGTCTTTTTTTTTCTTTTTCTTTTTTTCACTTAAATGACCTCGGACAAGAAAGCCTATTTTTTCTGTTGTTCAATACTGAAGAAATTTAAACTTTATATGCAGAACATTGTAGAATATTTTTAAGGTTATCTGCTATAAAAAGCCAGACCAGGAAAATCTCCTTCATGTTTTTCTGTGTTTTATTCTCAGTTACTTTCACACAAAGGCATCTGCTGTGATGTTCACAATTCTGATGAAGTCAGTACTGATAAATGATCAGAATTATAATATTTCTGACTGTCTGAGGCTAAGTTGAATCGAATCGGGACTTTGAAAACCGGAATCGAATGGATTATAGAAATCAGTGATGATACCCAGCCCTAGTGAGCAGCCTAGGCATGACAGAAGTGGATGTAGCTGTAATAGGAAAAGAACTATTGCTAACTTTTCTGTTAAGTTAAGGCCTGATCCTTCTGAAATTCATAGCCAGTGCTCTGACACGGTGTCATCAATCTTTGAATGCTGAAAAAGCACAGTGTATCCAGAAAAACACATTATATTATATAAATTATTATAAAATTTGTGTGCACCTAACTTTTGTGCGTAGCGGTACGCCCATGGCAAAACCAGAACTTTTTGTGCGTAGCGGTACGCCCATGGCAAAAAGTTAGTCTAGAGCCCTGCAGCCAGGGGCGACTGGTTCCAGGCTGTTAGCAACAAATCGATCCTTAAACCTCTGCTTTTGCCTTAAGTGGCCCCCTTTTTTTCACATTTCTTTTCTGACCTCTAGCAACACAAAAAGCCTTTTTCTGATCGTCCCGGACATCGTGATGTTTTCTTTTACTCGTTTCCTATTTTTGTGCCACCACAGTATACACGCAGTAATGAAACTGTGACATCCACCCAAAATTGGTCTGTGAGAGGAAATAAAACACAAGAAAACACTCAGCTCACAGGATGCATCATAAAAACTTTACTACAGGGCGGCGCAATAATTTAGTAATGCAGCCATTCAGTTCCCGTTTCTCATAAATCTTTACCGACAGTGACGATAAAAAAGATACAAGGAGGGGGGCAAAGTGAAACCTCGGTGATGTGCAGGAAAGAGTCAGAGGGGAGTTATCTGTGTGCGTGCTGATACGGCACTTCCAGGAAGCACTGACACTTAATGGCAGCTGTCTCTTGAGGTGTTTGTGGGTATATCTCCATAATGTAAGCTTCCCTGTGTGGACACACACGTATTCATCATCTGTTTGTGTTTGTGTGTGTTAGATGACATGATTGACTGCAAATTCCCAGAATAATATTCAGCCGCTGTTTATTTCCTTTATAATCACTGATCAGATCGAGTCGATGAGGTAGACTGTCACTGTTTCTGGTTAGCTGCTGGCAGACTTTATTCAGCTTCAATCTGGGAAACATGAGGTTTTTATGCTGTTAAATATTAACGTCGTCTATTGTAAGGTTACCTACGGATGGAACTGCTGATGTTAGTTGTGCTGAAACAAAATAATAATAATAAACACCGGGGGTCTTTACGATGCTTCACCACGTTTGTTGTGCTGCTGTTCATGTGTTCGGCTGCTAGTGGGGGGAGGGGCTGTTGGAGGATGAGTGTTAAATGAGCATCAAACCCGACGGTGATTTTTACTGTCAATTAGAATCTGAGTATCACCTTTTTTAACAACCCTACTCGGTACATATGCTACCTGATAAAAACTTTCCTTTGGATTTTCTGATTTTTGTTTTTAAAGGTACCAGAAGTATTAATTCATTAGACACATGTTTTAAAGAGATGGCGATGATGAATGAGTGAGATTCACAGAAGTGCCCCCTGAAGAGGTTTTAACTCATAAACTGTATATAAAAGACTGACATGTCACAGTGACATCATCAATTGTTATGTTTTTCTGCCAAAACGGGAGTGGAATAGTCACCTCACAGCAAGGTCGTCGGTTTGAATCCCCTGTCCTGCAGGAGTTTCTCTTCGTGGGTTTCCTCTGGGTGCTCTGGTTTCCTCCCACAGTGTTTTTTCTTTGAGCTTTTTCTACATGTTTCACCTTCACTTCCTCCTCCGTGTCCGGGTAGCAGGCACTGTGCCTCAAGCCGATCCGTATCGAGGGTATTTTAGATGATTTGATGTCCGATCAGATATCGATTCTCTAGTGTAGTTTCGTTGATGCTGCTCTCAGCTCACACTGCGAACGATTGGCGGTAACAAGCAGCGCGACGAAGAGGAAAAGGAAATGTTTTCACTGAGAAGACAGATAAGAGAGCGAGGAAGTCGTCAGCTGGAGAAATCAATGTGTCGGACATGACAGCTCAGACAGTTTGTGATTCACAGAACAGACACACACTGTAATCATCCTCTGAGTGAGTGTGTGTGTGTGTTGTAATTCTTGATATCATAAAAGTTGTCTGACAGTGATATTTTCTTATCACTCAGACACGGGTGTGGTTGTGCGTGCAGCCCCTCCCCTCAGAGTAAACAAATGCTGTGTGTTGTTTGATTTTGTCGATACTCATTTTATTTCTGTTTTGAAAGTCTTGTTTTTAGATTTTTTTAAAGATATAAAAAAGTTTAATTCATAAAGAAAGATGGAGTTAGTTCATCTAACTTACACTTGTTCTCCACGCAGAGATCCAGGATTAAACCGCGTCTTTCCTGTAATAAACTCTGGGTTGACTCATCCAGTTGATAATCACGTCGCTGATCTGCTTCACTGAGCTCTGGAAACAGAATTAGAGTGAACGAGCTCGGAGATGAGTGCGTACTTTTTGCAGTTTAGTTATGTTAAAAAATGCCGGGACAGAAATGGTCTCAGTCACAGAAGCACATGCTGCAGAAAAGTCAAATAGTCCCTCCAATCCTCCGTCATCTCGACCCAGAAAGCAGCCGTCACCCCCGCCCAGCTGTTCTGACCTGGGAGGCTTCAACCACCTGTTTCAGAATAAGACGTCAGGATTTCCTGTTCTTCAAAGATCCTCTCCTGGTGAGAGTGATCACGACAGGGCAAATCCAGATTTGTCTGTAGTTTGGGAGCTGTGGTGTATCACCTCGCTGGGAAGACTCGACATTAAACTGAGTTTTTGTCCCGCAGGGAAAAGTTGGAGTCTGGAAAATTCTTTGAAACCTTGCTCACTCATCCTGTGGTTATTTTTAGAAGATCAATTAGTGTGTGTGTGTGTGTGTGTGTGTGCGCCCTGCAGCAGACAGTGTGTGGCTTTGTTTGGTAACAGGTCTGTGCTGAAACTGACAGCACAGTCCGAAATATGAGACGTCTGCTCGTGTGTCTGGGTTTGTGTTTCACAGAAAGACCAACAACAAAGACATCACCACACACACACACACACAGCGATTGTTTGTGTGTGGCGGCTGTAAACATACACACACTCTTGTGTTTGTGTGTGATAATGCCTGTGTGTGTTCTCACCCAGCAGACACAATAAAGAGTTGTGTGTTTGAAGTTTTCCTGCTGCCTTTCTAAAACATGTGTGTGAGTATCTGTGTGAGTGTGTGTGTTTACTGTATGTCCCACTTCCTCATGTGACTCACCTTGTGACATCACACAATGACATCACCGTCTATAGGAGGCAGGATTGGTCAAAAGGCTCACAGAGCCTCTCAGTCTCTGCTAGACTTTAACCCTCAGTCGATCCAACAGTTTCTCTTCGAGCAGAAAGGTTTTCTCTTTGTTTGTTTGTTTGTTTGTTTGTGGATCACCTCTATGCTGTAAACATGTCTGTGTGCCTCGGCTAAGGTAAGAACTGCTTCATGAAGGACAAACCATCAGTTTTAGGATTTAAACATGAAAGTTTTCAATGATTTCAAGACTCAACCTTCATCATCTCTCTGTTGTTATTGTATTCAAAGTCTTATTTTTGTGAATGGCTTATAAAAAAGGCCCATTTGTCCTCTGATAACTATGAAATATAACTTGACCTTGTAAATCTGAACCTTTTAGTTGTTGATGTAATCTTTAGAAAACAGTCAGATTTACCCTTTGATGGAAAAAATGTAAAAATGATTTATGTGCATGCTGCGGTGTCGCTCCCAGAGCAGCAGGCGATTAAAACTCAGTGGGAAGTTTTTATTGTCGTAACTGTTCATATGTTTTCTTTTGTGAGTAAAACCTGAACAGTGGGCTGTGACAAAAATTCATTTTGAGGTGATTTGCTTCATTAGTGTCATTCTGATAACACAGAGTGTTTTCATTGATTGTTTTTTGGTCTTTTGCTTTGTGCTGTTCAACACTTTCGCTCAGCCCTCTTTGCATGAATAACAGTTTATTGCAGTCGTGATGATGCCTACACAGCTGTATAATATCTTATATAACGCTCATAATATTATCAGATTATTTTGATTAGGTCCACAGAGTTCATGTGAAAGAGGCCATAGCCTCTGTGCTAATTTTGAGCGAAAGTGAGATTTTGGCTTTAAATTGTGACCCACCTCTTTTTACTTTGAGAGCCTGAAACTCCGAGCATTTCATAGTATGAAGCTAAAATTTTGCAGTCGCTTAATTAAATACATTAGAAGTTATATGTGTTAAAAAATGCTAGGAGACATAAAGCAAATTAAATGAACTTGTACCATGTTTTTGTGGTGGGTTGTTGTAAATTTGGACATTTTAACACTGGAACCAGCCCTTCAGTCATTATGCAAATGTACTGTTTATAAGATTGGGGAAACCTGCAGTTAGCTGAGACTGAAGAAGTCGAAACGTTTCTCCCACTGAAAACGCTACGTCCAGATGAACAGAATCAACTTTTGGAGATTTACTTACCTGGATGATTGAGAATGTATCAAGACCTGGAAGACGTGGGAATTGACTCACATTTGGAGTGAGCCTCCAGTGGACTTTAGAGGAACTGCAGGCTTTGCCCTGTGAGGTACTGTGATGAGGTGCTTTACAAGATTTGGTGTCCTGTGCACAGGAAGCCTGGTTGAAAGCAGGGACAACAATTTAAACTTATTTCCAAACCTTTAAAAAATTGTTAAAAACGACTTGTCTTATAAAACCCTGTCTGAGACGCCGTGTTTTAACCCCTCCCCCTTTAAGTCAACATTCTTCCAATGGCTGCCCCTCATAAAAAGATTTCAACAGGAGTTGGGCGGGGCTTAAGTTGGGTGCCGAGTTGACACATATGAAAGCTATATAGTCTCTCTGATGTCATGAAGAGCCAAGAGTAGAAAAAAACTGCCTGAACCAGAGTGTTTAGAGCAGGGATGTCACACTGAACTTACATGGGTTTGACCAGTGAAACTACAGGAACTGCAGGAAAAGTTCCAGTAGCTCCTCACCTGGATTGTCCTGTAATCAGAAAATATAAAGTTTTGTTCATTCTCAGTAGAGGATAAGCCTTGAAGTGGGGTGATGCGGTGCAGCTGTTATGAATGAGACATAGTCCAATAACTCCAGCTGTGCTTATCATGTCTGTTTAAACCTTTATTGCTTTCCATCGGTTGCATTTGTTGTTCAACAGTTCTCTTAGTATCCAACATCATTTAACATAAATCACAAACCGTTTGCTCTTTCTGACCAACAACACCTCACGCTAATTACGTCCGTCTACCTTTAATGCTGCACCATTAAAAACACAAAAAGTGACCCCTAGTGGTACACATAAGCTAACAACACGAAATGGCTCCTACAGTGGACCCACTGTAAAACAAAACAGGTATTTCCGTAGTATAGCTGTGCATCACATAATTACCTTGGTGTAGTGTGAATGACAGTGGGGGGGTTGGGAGTCTTTTTTAGTAGGAATAGCTTTAAAATCTTTGCTGGGACGATTCTGGGCCCCAGGCCTTATGTTTGACACCCTTAGTTTAGAGCATAAATAACTTTTATTTGTCTCACACTTGGTCTTTGTGCCCTACTTCAGTTCTGTCTGTGACAAGGTGTTTTATCTCCTCCCTTGAAATAAATCTGTCCCTGTTTGATATGAGGATCTGTCGCTGCAGCAGTGCATGCAGCAGCGCATGTATTAGTGAATTTGAAGGAAAACTATACATGCCAGTAAAAAAATCTACCGTCTGCACGAATATCAGGGAAGTAGTGTTTAAAGTGAAGCATCTGGTCAGAGAAGCTGCTTCACCCAAACCTGCAGCACTGGGTGAGATTAGGGTCGGATCAATTTCCCACCACAAACAAACCGCTGGAGAGTTTGTTTGACTTGGACTGAGACTGCTTCCTCTCACTGTGGCTGTGATAATCCACACCTGGGATCGATTGCCCGAAGAAACTGTACAAAGGGGGAGAAGAAAAGATTTACAGATTTGAAACATTCAGTTTTCTCTCTGTGTTTGCGGCAGTGCTGCTAAACTACTGAAACAGCCTTTTAAACAAGCTTTGATTTCACCTTAGCTACACCAAAACTGAGGGAGATACAGACACACAGCAGTTTGTTTGTTCTTGTTACTGTGGGTTATTTCTATTTATAGTATGAATCGTGGTTCATTCTGAGTTTTTCTGACCTAAATAGACTGGCCTCGTGGGTTCCTGTGCCCAGTGGAGCATTTAGCCGAGCAGGTTGTGTTGTAGTCTGTGCGTGTGATTTTGTGTATTTTTGTATGAGGGTGTTGTGGTAAAACTGGTCATTAAAATGTCCGTCTTCTCCGCTCAGCTGTGTGGGCGCCTCCTCCAGGTTGTACGTACAGAAGGAAATGTGTGTGTTATCTTTTTACCAAGACTGCATTTAAGTCTGAGTCAGCACACGCGATGTTTTAGTCATCTTCCGACAAACCTCGCTCAGTGAGCAAATACAAAAACTTAAAGTTTTCTTTTTTTAATCGTACTGATTTTTCACCCATTTTTGTTGTTTTTTATGATCAATGATCTCCTATGATTAAAGCTGATTAAGCTAACAATGTGGTGGAAACATTTAATCTCAGTGTTCATGGTTCTTTGTTTTCTCTTTATGAGAAACCACAAAACGTCTTGTAAAGAGTTTCAATTTACTGGGAAACGCGACCACGTGCGCTGAGCTGTAGAGACGGGAGATGCAGTGATATGAGATGTTGTTATGGGCCTTTTGACAGAAAATAAAAACAGCATAATTAGTAAGCAGCTGATATTGTTTTTGTTTGTGTCAGATCAATAATGAAGAGTTGACAGATTTAAAACAAGTCCGTTATCGTCTGTGTTTCCGTCCTTGACTTTGGCCTCTCTGGTGCACAGGAACGGTCGGCTGCAGCCTATCTGAAGATGTCTGATAATGGGGAGGTCGAGGACAAGCCCCCAGCTCCGCCCATGAGGAACACCAGCACCATGATTGGCTCCTGCAACAAGGACCCCGTCCCCCTCAACCATGGCTCCAAGCCCCTCCCTCCAAACCCGGAGGACAAGAAGAAGAAAGACCGCTCCATTCGATTCATCCTGACAGGAGGAGGCGATAAAAGTGAGTCGTGATGCCGCAGGGTGCATGTGTGCAAACTAAATAAACATCTACTGATATTAACAACAAATTAAACCCATAAGCTAACATATTCATCCCTGAAATAGAAGCTTGGGGTCATAAATATCTGTGAGAATCCATCAGACACTGAGACCTTTTTCTTGATCCACAGCTGATACTGAGTAACAGCTCATCAGCTTTAATCCTGTAAAATCCTTAAAGAAGTTGACCTTTGACCCCCGACAGGTGCTGGAGTTAAAATGTCGACTAACACCACGCTGTAAAGGATCAGCTAACTCCATAATGTGTCATTTGTCAAATGTAGACGAAGCAAATAAAACAAGTTTGAAACAAAATAGAAGTCCAATGAACGGACACCACAGAGCTGAGCAGCATCAGCTTGTTGCTTTCTTAAAATTACAGATAACGTGTTGCAGTAATGTGAAGAAGAACATTGTCACATGACTCTATGTAGTTAGGTTAAAAACTAAGCACATCCTGCTTCCATTAGAGGGTAAAGAGCAGCCAGGTGCTACTAATAAAATGCACCCGATTAATTGATCATCAGCACGTTTGAGGACCTCTATAAAAGCATTCAGCTGTGTAAACACAACACCACAATGTTGTCAGGAGTGGACACCCCACCAAAGTCCCCCCAAAATCAGACCCTACTGACAGAAGGTTCAGTTTTATTTATGTAGCGCCAACAGTTGCCTCAAGGTGCTTTATGATGTAAGGTAAAGACCCTACAATGATGCAAAGAAAACCCCAATAAACATATGACCACCTACGAGTAAGCGCTTTGGCGACAGTGGGAAGGAAAAACTTCCATTTAACAGGAAGAAACCCCCAGCACAGGGGTAGGGAACTCCAGGCCTCGAGTGCCAGTGTCCTGCAGGTTTTAGATGTGTCCTTGATCCATCACAGCTGATTTAAATGGCTAAATTAGCTCCTCAACATGTCTTGAAGTTCTCCAGAGGCCTGGTGATGAACTAATCATTTGATTCAGGTGTGGTGACCCAGGGTGAGATCTAAAACCTGCAGGACACCTGCTCTCGAGGACTAACGTTCCCTACCCCTGCTCCAGCAGAACCAGGCTCAGAAAAGGGGCGGTCATCTGCCGCAACCGGGCCTGGCTAGCGACGGGTTTTTCAAGGCAAAGCGGGGTCTCCTTTTCAGTGATCGTGGCCTCCAAAGCTGCAAACAGGCTACAGTTATTACACTTATCGTTACTACTAAAGGAAACCAAACGTCTCACTCACAAAGCAGGAAAGTGCAGGAGGGAGAGGTGAAGAGGCCATGCCGCTAGCAAGTCAGCTACGAGCTAAGCTAAGCTAGTGAATCCTTAAAGATGGAGTGAGCGAATACTGTGAAAATAACTAGCGGGTGAAGCATCAGCCCTCAGAGAAACTGCAGAAACTCCAAGAGCTCCACCTCAGACTCTACAGGTCTCAGTTAGCATGTTAAAGGTTAAAATTCATGACAGTACAATTAGAAAAACACCAAACGGGTAGAGCAATGTTTGGAAGAGAAAGCCTCTTCTCTCTAATAAGAACACGGCGGCATGGCATGCAAAGTTACATCTACTCAAACTAAAAGACTCGGAACAGGGACTAAAGTGGAGATTTGAATGCACAGCTACACATTTCTGAGAAAACCACTGCAGTGATGGGGGGTGATGATTTGGGCAGTCACCGAGTCGACCGTGAGCTCCCCTGTATAACAAAATATTCCAGAGTCAAATATGAGGCCATGAGTTAAAGTTTGGCAAATGTTCAATCGTGCAACAGAACATTGATCCCAACGACAGCAGCAAATCTACAACAGACAGAAAGGCGGTAAAAACTGGATCAAAACATTTAGTTTTTAAAGATTATCAGAGTTGGTTGATTGTTACTCGTCTGCTGCTGGTTCTTTTTAGATCAGCAGTAAAGTATATTTTTCTCCACCTAAACAAACTGTTGTGCATCTGTGGAGGAAAAACTGTTTTTGTTGATGTGCTTCTCGTGCCCACACTTGGACACAGATTACCCATGATGCTTTGCAGGAAGCTGGTGGTCCTGCGTCAGTGTGAGTCCATCCAGAGGAATCTGCTGTGTGTGATTCTCACTGGAGTTATGATTCCCCAGAAGATCTTCACACTCTTTCCAACATACGGCGTCTCATGTGTTGGCTCGTTTTCTGAAACACTCTGTTTCTGTACTTTTCTCTCCGTCTCCTCCTGATTTTCTCTCCCGTGTTTTGCATGAACTTTTGTCCCACTGTTTCTTTCTTTTCAGTGATCCTCTCTGGATTTAAGATCTTTTCAGGAATTTTAATGAACCTGAATCTCTTTGTTCCCCTCATGAAGGGCTGCATTTAGGATTTTCGGTTAGAGCCGGGATCATTATCGAAATGGTGCAACCAGCATCTCAGATACTCCTCTGCAGCCTTTCAACGCCAAGTTAGAACTTGTTTTTGGGTCTGCCGCTCTTTAGTGTCTATTTATTCTAAACTGAAATAAATCCTGGGATAATCCAGAGTCCTTAAGGTGGAAAACTGTTCTGTGTTTTATTACAACACTTTAAAAAAATCAATCAGTGTGTTTGTTTTTTGTTCCTTTGTCATTCAGCCTATAAGAGGAAGGAGCGCCCAGAGATCTCTCTGCCGTCAGACTTCGAACACACCATCCATGTCGGCTTTGATGCTGTTACCGGGGAGTTCACTGTAAGTGCGTGTGTGCGTGTGCGTGTCTGTGTGTGTGTCTGTGTCTCCTCTCCTGTGTATATAAAGAAAAATATCAGATTCAACCACAGTGTGTTTTGTGGTATTTGGTATTTATTTCTGTTTACATACTTTAATTGAACCCATGCTCATTGTGTGTGTGTGTGTGTGTGTGTGTGTGTGTGTGTGTGTGTGTGTGTGTGTGTGTGTGTGTGTGTCTATGAAACAGCTCCTAACAGACACAAATGCTTGGCAAATGAACCTTTTTAAATAATCACTTTAGACAAAGACGCCTTGTTTCACTGACTCACTCGGTCCGCCTGACCAACTTCTTTTAGCTGGGAGTTAACTGTGTGTGTGTGTGTGTGTGTGTGTGTGTGTGGTTTCCAGGTTTCCACACATCTACATGCAGATGAACATTCCTGCTCAAATTGATGTAATCTAAATATAATTTAGACAGTAAATACACGAATGGATGGATATGAGACATGATGGAACAGGAAGTGGAAGAGTGTGTGCAATGGATTGATTCTGACAGATGAGTAGAGAGAGAGACAGAAAACACGGAGATGTGACCCAGATCTGTGGCTGAAGTACAAATATGATAAGACTTCCTTGCTAGGACTCGAAGAAGTGTGTGTGTGTGTGTGTTCCTTACTGTAGTCATGGACTGTATGTAAAAGCAGGACGTCACTCGATGGTTTCTAGACTTCACATTTTGAAGCCTCAGCTTTGGTATACTGGCTGCGATACGTTATCAGCTAATGCTAAGTTTAGTTTAAGCTGCATTCATATCCACAACGCCGCTTTAAAATTGCTGAATGACCTTGAATGTTTCAGCCTGTTTAGGGAACACTCTCGTGCAGAGGGCCGTGTTTTTCACATTAGTTGGTGTTTCACAGAGATACAAACTTATAATGGGAGCAGATGTTCTGTGAGCAGCAAATCCAGTTTAATGCTACAACTCTGAGAATAACAAGGGTTTCAGTATTTCACCGTTAGCGTCATTTTTCATACACAGAGTTTGGTCTTTGCTGTGTTATTTGTGTTGTTAATGTTGCCATTAACAAAGGTAAACTACAATAACACAGTTCACATAGAAATAAATGAATAAAATATTGATATTTTTTATCTGTGTGTGTGTGCAGGGGATGCCGGAGCAGTGGGCTCGGCTTCTGCAGACATCCAACATCACCAAGCTGGAGCAGAAGAAGAACCCTCAGGCCGTCCTCGATGTTTTAAAGTTCTACGACTCGAAAGAAACGACCAACAGCCAGAAGTACATGAGCTTCACTGGTAAGACCCGCCCCCCGCTGTGCTCCCATCGCCTACGTGCATTCACAATAACGTTCAGTTCACATTAAACAAAGTTCAAACAATGAGCCTCAGAGCCTAAAAGCTCAATCTGCTCTGAACACTCAACTTTGTGTTTGTGTTGTGTTTCCTTCAGATAAAACTGCTGACGCCTTCAGCTCCTCCACCACAACGGTGAGACCTCTTCAGTCACAGCGTTATTCTCTCACACAGCCACATACAGGCAGCACTGTGAGGAAGGCTTCCTCTCATTATTAGCTGTGTCTGCATGTTTTCCACCAATTTAGCCGTTACCTAAGCCAATAGCAGGTAACAGGTCAGGTCATTTTCTGAAACTGCCTTTTACACCCTGCTATTTAAAATGAATTCAATAAATGTTTCTACTTCACTCATTTTTACACTTTACACAGTTTCATGTTGGATTTTATTCATATTTTATTTAGCTGTGTTTGAGCCGGCTGTGGGAGAGTTGAAGATGTTAACTGGGATGTTCATGATTAAAATTAGGACAAAATTAGAGAGGCAAGGCTGAGCTGGTTTGGGCGTGTACAGAGGGTTAAACTGGGATAAACTGGACAAAGGATGACGAGGATGGAGCTGCCAGGCAGGAGGAAACGACGAAGAGGTTTGTGGATGTAGTGAAGGAGGTTGGTGTGATAGAGGAGGATGCAGGAACAGGCAGATGAGCCGCTGTGGTGCCCCCTACAGGAAGCAGGCAAATGTATTTTTCAGTTATTTTTCTTCTATATATTCAGGTTTTTACATATTTTATTTAGATTTTTGTTTAGAAAGTTATTGATTTCATCTTATTTAACTAAGTGCTTTTCTTTTGAGCAGTTTTTGATTGTAATATATTTTACGGAGCTAGTCTACTTTACTTTTTTTCTTGTTAGATAATAGTATAAACGAATAAATGCTTTTTTCTGAGCCTCTTATGGCACAGGTGTCCTTCCTGGTTTCAAATACAGAGCCAGCGTTATTGCTGGACGACAGACTCGAGCTTTAAGCTGAGAGATTCTTGTTGAATGAATGAGGATGTTTTGTTTTTGTCGCAGTGTGTGTGTGTTTTCTGAAAGACACATTTAAACCCAAATGTAAAGGTGAGAATAAGAGACGGAGGGAGGAGGATGATGGCACTCCTCTTCCTCCCACTCTCTCTCTCTCCCTCTCTCTGCATTGTGAATCAGCATCTTTTCCTCCTTTCACCGTTTCCCTGTCTCTGCAGCTTGGCCACCAGCCGAGCGTCAGACTATCAGCGAGAGACAGAGAGGAAGAGAGGGATAGAAAGGTAGGATGTGTGGCATGTAGTGGCGTCAGAAGCCAGATGTGACCTGAGCTTTCAGACAGCAGTGATGATGAGAGGAGGGAAAACAGGGTGGAAAGACAGAGCGGGAGGCTGAAATCAGAGAAGAAGAAGGAGAGCTAAAGACGGGCCGGAGGACTCCTCTGTATGATGAGACAGTGAAGCAGTAGAGGAAGTGGCAGGAAATTCAGGAAGCGATGATGGGTCTGGTATCGTTCGTGGCTCATGTGACCATGATGTCACTGAGGCTCCGCCCTCTCTCTCCCTGTGACATCACGCAGAGCTCCAAGGCCGTGTCCGAGACACCCGCCATAGCAACCGTATCTGAGGATGAGGACGAAGACGAGGCCGAGCCCCCGCCGGTGATCGCCCCCCGACCGGAGCACACCAAATCAGTAAGAACACAAACGCTGTCGCCTTTCTGCCACTGCACATACGAGCTTAACACACACACACACACGTCAGGTATTCATATCTTATGGGGACATCTCATTGACATAATGTTTTCTCTAGCTGCTTACCGCAACCCTAACCATCAAAAATGAATGCCAGACCCTAACCCTTACCCTAAACCTAACCATAACCCAATTGTAACCCTGACACTAAAACCACATTTTGAGTCTCAAAAATGCCTTCAAACCCATGGGGACCTGGATTTTGTTGGTCCGCACAACTATAGTAAACTTCCAATTTTTGGTCCCCACAAAGATGTGAAAACCCACCCACACATACACACTGATCCTCACAAACACACACACCCAGTGTCCTCACCTGTCAGTCCAGGTAAGCCCACTCCTGTTTGCCTTCACTGGACACATAAAACTTCACGTCTCCTGCTCTGTAGTTTTATTCTTGGAATTTACCAGAATTATTTTTTAAACAGATTTTTTTCTGATGAGAGTTTGCGTTAAAAAACAAAGATGGTGGGAATGAAAGATTATTAAAATTAATGTTTAACAGGCATCAAAGACAATGACAGCTTTTTAATGTAACTGTTGTTGTTAGGCAACATTGTTTCATCTCATCCTACACACACACACACACACACACACACACTGTTGCTTCTCACTCAGACAGTTTGCGGTTGAGAGGCTGTTTCCACGGCGCCACTGCAGTTTCCTCGGTGATGAGTCTCATGCACCTGACTCTCACCATCCCCTCTCTCTCTCTCTCTCACACACACTCACACACACACACACACACACACACACACACACTGTTGTGTTTTGTGTTTGTCTCAGTTAAACTCATTACTTTTACTTTAGGTTCACTCTCCAGTGTTTTTATGGCTTACAGACAATCAGCCTTTATTTAAACTGTCTCACTGATGTCCACGTCTCTGTTCCAGAGGCCTGTGGACAAAAAGAGATGAACAGATAACAAAAGCTGTTTTAATGTCTTTCAGCTTCGTCTTTAAACGTCTATTTGGCACCACAGATAAAAACAGGAGTGACTTTTTTCATCTTTCAGATTTACACTCGCTCGGTGATCGAGCCCCTCCCTCCTCCTCCCACGAAAGATGCTGCGACCTCACCCATCTCTCCACCGACCGGCGCCTCGGCCGCCGCCGTCACCCCTGCCCAACCTGCTGAAGCAGCTCCTAGCAGCCCTCCCAGTGCTAGCCCCGCCCCTGGTCCTTCCTTGCCCCACCCACAGGACAAAGCCAGGAAGAAGAAGATGTCTGACGAGGAGATCCTGGAGAAGCTACGTAAGGCTCATTCAGACACTCGGAGCACGCTAACATGACAAATCTGACCCCGGTAACGGTTACTGTGCTGAGGTGGAGATTCAGCCCTGACTGACGGAGCTGTGCTGAGATTTGGGCAACAGCTGTAACTCCACACAGTAATGACTGTGAGGGCTCATGGCTCACACCTGCTAGCCAAGTTATTTTTATTGATTATTTTTAGATTTGAATTTTCTGTTCAGTCTGGTTTCAGTTAGTTTACAGAGTGAGATTTAATTTCAGTTTAGTTGAAAACTCTTTAGTTTTCAGTTTGAGAACAGAAAAGCTTTAAAAACACAGCCCACAGATAAACGTGGTGACAGCGAGTGAGCCTGCGAGCCTCTTCAGCTGCGTCCTGTTGTTTGGACTCGTCATAAGCTCCGTGTCGGCGTCACCCACCTAGCTTTGAGGTGGCGTCAAAGATTTTGTATAAAAGAGCAGCATGCTGTTTCTGTAGCGCTTTAAAGTTGTGCCGGCAGCGCTGGATTGTTGTTTCTGGACTCAGTTTGTTGTCCCTTCGTGCTGTGAGTTAGACATAACTGTCGTTCCCTAAAAAGTTTGCTCAGACCTTTATCTCCAGCAATTTGTAGAAATTAATATAAAAAAGGTCATTTTCTTCATCCCGCCGTCGTACAGATAAATGAAGAACAGAAGCTCGGACTCAAAGTGGCTGCAGAGCTTTGTCTGATCATGCTTAAAGGCATTAAGCCACTGCAGAATAATCACACATGGTAAAATATCTGGATCGTAACTTTCAGGAATGTTGACCGGCTCAGATTCCATTAACAGGCTTTGTCACCTTCATTAAAAGCCTCAAATGTGTTTAATGTGTGTGCAGGTCGCTGACCTCTGACAGAGACAGATTACCACTCGGACAAAGGGGCAGATCCCCAGAGAGCTGGAGTCAGGCAGAGAGCCTTTTAGGGTTCTTTAATGTGTACATTAAAAAACGTTTCTACATTTTCAAAAGACATTATGAAAATGTAGAAACATTTTTTAAATGGTTTGAATGCTTTAGAAATAAGCTGATTGAATGAAATCATAATGACGTAGGCTGCAGGTCGACAGGGAGGAAGCATAAAGAGAGAAAAGCTGCCACAGTCCTGGATGCTAATGCTGCTAGCCAGAGGTCACAGGGCGATGAGCGATGGTGACGGAGCAGCAGTGCGAGGGAAGGTCACTGCACCCTCTGACATCTGCTGTGGAGGAAAAAGGTTCCTGATTACGGATTCACATTCAGCATTTTCCAAACAAATACGGCTCAGAGTGTCTGATGCTTCCAGCCGAGGGGAGGGGTCCTTTTTAAACATGTTCAGAGTGAGCTCGCCTGAACAGCCTGAGGTGGACTTTAACTTGATCAACGAAAGTCGGTGCTGTTGATCAGACTGCAGTTTTATTAAGACATAAATGTTTGTTTGACTCTAAGTTGTGCATACTTTACTGTATGTGTCAGATATGGAAGCTAACAGAGGAGCGGTGTGAATCTCAGCGTGAACTCTGCAGTTAGGAAGTGCAGGCTCAGTGTGCAGGTTTGAGTCTGAGGCCTGTGGTCCTGATAATCCATCCATATTCTGATTTACCTGCTGCAGAGCGCAGAGTCTCCGTGAGCTAATTTTAGCTTCTCTTAGTCGTGACAGGACATTTCATCGCTTTATCTGCACGCGCAGCTTCCCTCAGAGAGCAGGCTTTGAGTTTATTTTGGGCTCGTCTCTGCTGATTTCAGCAAACTGATTCTTATTTTCACGTTTAACATCATTTATGAGTAAGACATCAGCGTAGCAGCATAAAAAACACCTTTTTTCCACGTGTGTCTGTGGCCAGCTTGTTTTCTGCTTCATTTGCTCAGACTTTCCATCGCCATGAAAGATTTTGCTTTTTGCTGTGCTTGAAGGTCTGCAGTCTGTGAAGCAAAGTGAAAGAACTTATATAACATTATCACTTCTTGCTAACTAAAATATCCGCCTGCGCTCGCTCGCTGTTCCTGTGAAAAACTTTATTATGGCAAGTACAAATCTTCATATTCTGGTTCCACCGCCCCCTGCGTGACCCCACAGAGCTGTGCGGATACTAACAATAAAAGATCCCGGTTTGTTTTTTCTAGGAAGTGATCCACAGATATGAACGGATATTTGAACTTTCCTGCAGACTCGCAGATATTCTCCACTGACTCTGGCAGCTGACATGAGCCAGATGAGAGTAAGAGTCAAACACAGGAGATTTTATTCTATTTTTTACTTGATTTAAAGGTTTTTAGGCTACCTGGGAGGGGGCACGTCCCACATGTTTAACTCAAGGGTCTGTGAGGTTTTTCTATTAAAAAGGAAGGTTAATAACAACTCACTGGTTTTTATCTCCTGAAGCTACGAGGACTCAAATATCCTAAATAAATATTCATTAAAACACATTTCATCGCCCCCCCTGTAATGCCTGTAACTCTGAACATAATAATAGCATTAATCTGAAAGAAATCAGGTGATTCTGAGTCAGGTGGGAGGCACTGATTGATTTTTTTTTTTTACCTGTGACCCTGATCGTAGGCTACATCTGTCAGATTAAAATCTGAAAGACTAAAATGATTCAGTGCACCGGTGCAAAAGGAGAATTAATGGAGAAAATAAAAAGCTCTACCTAAATAAACCAGCACATTAAAGCATCTCATCTCTGCTCAGAAGTGTAGTATTTTAAAGTAATTATGTAATAATTATTATTTAAAGTGAGCACAGTTTTAAAGCTTTCTTCGCTGCAGTGAAATGTTTGAATGTTTGAATGTTTGAGTAAGAGCCTGTATATATTTCTTGAACCATGCCACGCGCCTGTCCAGATGTGCTCAGGTCTCCCTCTGCTGGTAAGACCAGGATACTGCTCGTCTGTCTGCCTCTTCTGATCGACAGACCTGATATCCTCTGTCCCGCCCCCAGTTGTCCAATCCTCACGTCTGATTGGCTGTCCTATCTTTCCATCGTTTCCTAAAAGAGTGACTTAAAGTTTTGTCCTGTAATTCTGAACTGCAGGCAGAGCTTCTCTTTGTTTCTGTCTCTTCCATCCTGACTTTTCAGTTCTGACCTTTTTCACGTCCTGTTTTATCTCTGACCCGCCCATCGCTCGTTACTGCTCTCCACCTCTCTTCTCTCTGCTCTTCCTCCCAGTCAGCATGCTGCATCGACCTCAGTGTGATGAACGTAGAGTAGAACTAGGATGGATAGAAAGACACGCGACTCTTCTATCCATCCAAATTCAGCGATTCTGTAAATCAGCATATAAAAATATTTTAGCTCTCAGTGAGGGCCTGATTTTTATTTTTATTTATTATCATTTTTTTTCCTGCAGTTCCTTAAAGCTGCTGAGATAAAAGTTTTTTCTCTTCTTTCTTTGTCCTTCCTCTAACTCAGGGACGATCGTCAGTGTGGGCGACCCCAAGAAGAAATATACACGATTTGAGAAGATCGGACAGGGGTGAGTCCAAAATCTGCCATCTGTGTTCGAAACATGAATCTTAGCATGTACACAATAAATATTCATACAGTACAATCTGTACGTGATGGTGTTGAATGACTACAAACTGTACCTAAATGATGGATGTTCCCCTGTGGACTCCATTGGTCTTAATATTAACGCTTTGTTGGCCGCCATGTTGGATTTCTGGAGCAGGAGGTGACCATTGCTGTGTCCCAATTTTGAGGCCGCATCCTTCGGAGGCCGCATTTGAAGGCCGATTACGTTACAGCCAAGCGATGAAGGCTGTCCCAATTTGAAGACTCCGACAAATGCGTCCTTCATTTCCCCAGATTTGAAGGACTGGTCGGGCGTATCCTTCGTGGTCCAACCAACCCAGAATTCATAGCGCAGTCCAGCCAATTCCAGTTCCCAACAATGGCGGCAGCTATTTAGTTTTAATATGACTCTTTCTGGGTCACAAAATAAACTCTTAAGATATTTTCAGGCGAGAATGTAGCTGTGTAAACTTCAAATATCATATAATTGCAAAAGTCCTCCGACGTTTTCGGAGATGTCTGTTACCCATCAGCTCGATAGCTGACCGGGGTTCAAGGCTCACTAGAGCCAGCGAGAACACCGGATCTCGGCTTCATCGTTTTCAGACCCCCGCGGTCCTTCGATACTCAGGTGAAACATGATATATAAGTCACTTAGATAACTTAAAAATGTTAGTTTGGCTTTTTCCGGTGTTTTATTTGTTCCTGAGTAAATCGGTTTGGCTGAGATTGAAGTTATAGTTTTCACACAGCTGAATAAACATCACACAGAAAACTGAATAAACAGAAATGATTTAATGATGATAGAATTTACTCGTGTCCTGATATATTTTAGATAGCAAGGAGCAGACGGCCGAGTTAATTAAACTCCACCGAGAGCTGGTGACGCAAATCTGAAGGTTAGACAGTCCAATTTCACAGCCTCGCACTTCCGGCCTGCTCGGTCTTTGAAGGACCCGGCCCACATAGACCGAGGTCCTCCGAAGGATGCGGCGTGGAAATTGGGACACAGCTCATATTTGAATGTGATAGCAGATAGCTTGGTTAGCTCGCTGCTTCTGTGCTTTAAGTCACCAAACTTCATCACAGTGAATCGCTGATGATGTGGAAACCAGGCCGGCTCCAAAACAAAAAGCAATGTTTCGCTTTAAAACGCTTTAAAACGTAAAACGATTATTTGCTATTTTTCCATCGTTCTTTCTCTTGCTGCACTTCATCTTCCTTTGGTGAAACATCTGTCTTCATTATTTTAAAATGTCACTAAAGCAGATTCAGAAAGTGTAAATGTAAAGTAATATTAACTGCCGATGGACGTTTGTGATTTAAAGACTAAATTTAAAGGTCATAAAAGGCAGCAGAGGCTCAGCTGTAATGTTTGAAAGCTGCTGTTTTAACAAAGAAAAAAACTTTCCTGCCGTCATAAAGAAGATAAAAAAGAAGGATTTATGACCTTTATGAGCTGATCCAGTCCTGCTGTGTGATGTTTAACTGAGGATCTCTGCTGTCTGTTTCAGGGCGTCTGGGACGGTGTACACAGCTATCGACGTCGCCACAGGACAGGAGGTACTTATTTGTCCTCAGCATGATTTTCTTCTCCTCTTCACATTTCTCCGTTCTTTCAGATACAAAGGAAATACTGACCATTATTAAAATCCAGCAAGTAGCTGCTGAGACATTTGATGTGCACAGTAAAGGTGGGAAACACGACTCAGACGTCCCACCGAAACGTCCACGTTTGGACAAGAATCGAGATAAAAGATTTCACCTCCAACTATTCGTGGCTTTACCAACATTTTGTATGGAGTGTTTTCTCGCTCAGACATAACGATATAGGGACTTACAGGATACACAGACATACATGCAGATGTTTAATGTGTAAATCAGCGCCACCTGAAGCAAACAGAAGGAAAACTAAACCACTGTGTGATGTTAATCTACACCAGGGGTGTCAAACATAAGGCCCGGGGGGCAGACAGCCCGCCAAAGACTCCAATCTGGCCCACTGAACGAAAATGTAAAGTGGACATAAATTTTAACTTTAACCTGTAACTTTATACTTTTTACATTTTTATGACCTCCCCCCGGCCGTCCATACAACACCAAAGATTAAATAAGTAATAAAAAAAAGATTCAATAATAACAAATCTGCACAGTGAGCTAATAAAAGTATTTTTCTAATTGTACACAATTGTTGCTTCCAGCCCGAAGCAGCATTTGTTCATCATGTAGAAAAACTGAGATGCAGTGTTGAAATTACACTGATTTTTTTTATTTGAGAATATCTCAGGGATTAAATGTGTAGTTAAACTTCTGTACACTGACCGAAAGACGACTTTCTCTGGTCCGTCCCACTAAGATCAAAGCGAGCTGTACGTGGCTCACAGTGTAGAATGAGTTTGACCTCCCTGATCGACACACTTTGGCTTCTTTATGGTGAACAAGCAACAAAACTGCTCTTTCTGTTGTTTCATCTCTCTTAAAAAACAACCTTCCACAGTAGATCTGACAGCACTGGTGCTTGTATCTGGGGACTGGACTCCTCAAAGACCAGCTGGTCTTTAACCTGCCAGCTCTCAAGTCTGTGTGATGTCCTGTTGTCCCAGAATACAAGTAGTCCTTTTGCTGAGGCTTAAACGCCCTGAAGTCTGAAAGTCCAGTTTAAAGGAAAACCTTGATTCGTTCCCCAGACGGAGTCTCAGACTAAACTAAACTAACAGCATGATGTTAAAAACTCAGCAGGAAGTTTGAAGAACGTGTCGATTCGTGCAGACTTTAATCAGATGAGATGAAGTGAAGAAGAGGAAGAGAGAAGTGATCATATGGAGTTTGCACTGGGATGATATAAACACCCGTTACTGGATTTAGTCTGGCTTCATTTACCGAGACTTCCAGGTTGATTTTAACCCTCAGCTCGCTCGTCTGTCGGAATAATCCTCCTCAGCTTCGCTCTCTGAGGATCAGTCTGTGTGCTCGCGTTTAAATGTCTGCCACAAGCCTTTCACTACCTTCAGATTTAAATACTTCCCCGCCTCGCGGCCTTTTCTCTGTCTGTCTGTCATCCTCTTGCATTATACCTCATACACAGACTTCTCCTTATAATAATTCTTCCCTCTCTCTATTATTTTTCTCCCTAAAGGTTGCCATTAAACAGATGAACCTGCAGCAGCAGCCGAAAAAGGAGCTGATCATCAACGAGATTCTGGTGATGAGGGAAAACAAGAACCCAAACATAGTCAACTACCTGGACAGGTGAGGCACGCCATCACGTCACGGTTTAAAATTCCAGTTTTAATCTTTTACATTGTTTCACATTTTCACAACACCTGATTTAGAGCTTTGCAACAGTTTGTGGTGTCAGTGTTAACCTCATCATTGCACTTAAGTAATTAAAAAAAATTAAAATAGAAAAAAGAAAACACAAAACTATTATAATAGACGTGCAACTACTGCGACAGACTGGCGACCTGTCCAGGGTGTACCCCGCCTCTCGCCCTATAACAGCTGGGATAGGCTCCAGCGCCCCCCGCGACCCTGAAAAGGATAAGCGGAAGCGAATGGATGGATGCAACTACTCCACAATAAAATGCACCTGTCAAGGGAACTTCCTGGACACCTCCAGGAGGTGTTTCCTCAGGGACAGAGCAGCTAAAGGATGAGATGTTTGCATGTCACTACATATTTAACATGTTTAAATGTTATTGGGTGGGTGTTGTCCTGTACGAGCGTAGCCTCACAGGCTGGTAAGCGTGGAGCTTTTCAGGCACTTCCTGTTTCCTGTTCAGAAAGATTAAAGCTGACAGATAAGACTTTCTAGAAGCTGCAGCTGAGCTGGTGATTATTTTGTTGGGTTTTTATTTCCTGTCTTCTCTTAATGGAGTCCAGCGACCAATCAAGTACTTTTTTACTAAAAACAAAAAACATCCATCCATCCATCCATCCATCTTCATCCGCTTTATCCGAGGCCGGGTCGCGGGGGCAGCAGCCTAAGCAGAGAGGCCCAGACCTCCCTCTCCCCAGCCACCTCCTCCAGCTTATCCGGGGGAACACCAAGGCGTTCCCAGGCCAGCCGAGAGATATAATCTCTCCAGCGTGTCCTGGGTCTGCCCCGGGGCCTCCTCCCGGTGGGACATGCCCGGAACACCTCACCTAGGAGGCGCCCAGGAGGCATCCTTGTCAGATGCCCGAACCACCTCAGCTGGCTCCTTTCGATGTGGAGCAGCAGCGGCTCTACTCTGAGCCCCTCCCAGATGGCCGAACTTCTCACCGTATCTCTAAGGGAGAGGCCAGCCACCCTTCGGAGGAAGCTCATTTCCGCCGCTTGTATCCGCAATCTCGTTCTTTCGGTCACTACCCACAGCTCGTGGCCACCAAATTGAAAGCCCTCCGCCACTTGGCTGCGCCTAGAAATCCTGTCCATAAAAATTATGAACAGAACCGGTGACAAAGGGCAGCCCTGGCGGAGCCCATCACCCACCGGGAACGAGTCCGACTTATTGCCGGCAATGCGAACCAAGCTCTTGCAACGGTTGTATAGGGATCGAATGGCCCGTAGCAATGGGCCAGACACCCCATACTCCCGCAACACCTCCCACAGGACACCCCGAGGGACACGGTCGAATGCCTTCTCCAAGTCCACAAAACACATGTAGACTGGTTGGGCAAACTCCCATGCGCCCTCAAGTATCCTCGAGAGGATAAAGAGCTGGTCCAGTGTTCCGCGACCAGGACGAAAACCGCATTGTTCCTCCTGTATCCGAGGTTCGACTAGCGGATGAACTCTCCTTTCCAGCACCCTGGCATAGACTTTCCCAGGGAGGCTGAGGAGTGTGATCCCCCTTTAGTTGGAACACACCCTCCGGTCTCCCTTCTTAAAGATGGGCACCACCACCCCGGTCTGCCAGTCCAGGGGTACTGCCCCTGATCTCCACGCAACATTGTAGAGGCGTGTCAACCAGGACAGCCCTACAACGTCCAGAGCCTTCAGGAACTCGGGGCGGACCTCATCAACACCAGGGGCTCTGCCACCAAGGAGTTGTTTAACTGCCTCAGTGACCTCGCCCCCGGAAATTGGCGGATCATTCCCCTCATCCCCAGACTCTGCTTCCTCCTCGGAAGACGTGTCAGTGGGATTAAGGAGGTCCTCGAAGTATTCCTTCCACCGCCTGACAATTTTCTCAGTCGACGTCAACAGCGCTCTGGCAGCACTATACACAGTGCAGGTAGAGCACCGCTTTCCCCTCCTGAGACGCCTGACGGTTTGCCAGAATCTCTTCGAGGCAGTCCAAAAGTCTTTTTCCATGGCCTCTCCGAACTCCTCCCACACCCGAGTTTTTGCTTCAGCCACTGCCCGAGCCGCATTCCGCTTGGCCTGTCGATACCTGTCGGCTGCCTCCGGAGTCCCACAGGCTAACCAAGCCCGATAGGACTCCTTCTTCAGCCTGGTGGCTCCCTTCACCTCTGGTGTCCATCATTTGGTTCGGGGATTACCACCACGGCAGGCACCAACCACCTTGCGGCCGCAGCTCAATGCAGCAGCTTCGGCAATGGAGACGCTGAACATGGTCCATTCGGACTCAATGTCCCCAGTCTCCCTCGGAATGCTGTTGAAGCTCTGCCGGAGGTGTGCGTTGAAGATCTCGCGGACTGGGGCCTCTGCTAGACGTTCCCAGCACACTCTCACTACACGTTTAGGTGCACCGGGTCTGTCCAGCGTCCTCCCCCGCCACCTGATCCAACTCACCACCAGGTGGTGATCAGTTGACAGCTCAGCCCCTCTCTTTACCCGAGTGTCCAGAACATATGGTCGCAGGTCTGGTGATACGATTACAAAATCGATCATCGACCTACGGCCTAGAGCGTCCTGGTGCCACGTGCACTTATGGACACTCTTATGTTCGAACAAGGTGTTCGTTATGGCCAAACTGTGATTGATTTGCACAGAAGTCCAATAACAAAACACCGCTCGGGTTCAGATCAGGGAGGCCATTCCTCCCAATCACGCCCCTCCAGGTCTCGCTGTCGTTACCCACGTGAGCATTGAAGTCTCCTAGCAGGACAACAGAGTCTCCAGGTGGAGCACCTTCCAGCGCGCACCCCCCCCCCAGGGACTCTAAGAAGGCTGGGTACTCTGAACTGCCACTCGGCGCATAAGCGCAGATGACAGTCAGGACCCGTTCCCCGACCCTAAGACGCAGGGAACAAACCCTCTCATCCACCGGGAAAAACCCCAACGTACCGGCAGCAAGCCGAGGGGATATGCAAAAAACATGCATGCTTTAATTTCTGTTTTTTTAATGGAATGGTGTGTTTAGCTTTTCTTGTTTTGTAAAAAGAGCCGGTGTGACTGGACCTCTGTTGTCGATGTCTGTGTTTCAGCCATGTCTGCTGGGTAAGTGCTGCATGAATCACTGCAGCACATTATCTCTCTCTGTCTCACCAATGCAAAATCTGTGTAGATTTCAACAGGGGCAACGTAAACCCCCCTCATCCTCGCATGAACTACACAGATTCATCACTAACAGTTTTCGTCTCTCTTTCATTTTTACTGCTGTTCTTCTCCTGGATTAAAAAGTTGCTTTTTAATCATTTTTTCTTCTCTTGATAAAAGAAGTTGTTTCAGAGCCATTTTGAATGATTTACTCCGTAGTGGGCAGGGGAGGTTCCCACCGTTGAGTGCCACCCAAAAACCTGATTGTTCCTCACATGTTGATTCCTTACCTACATACTGTGTGCAAACAGATATTAACATGCGAGTTTCCTAAACGTTCCCTTTAAACGCGGAGAACAAATCAGAGGCTCCAGATGTTTCTGGACAAATGATACACAGCAGGCGTCACCACGGAAACTCAAGCTCAGCTGACAAATGTTCAGACTGAAACGACTTGAGAGGTTACCCGGTTCAGGGCTGCTGTTGCCATGGTAACCCACTGGACATGTGTCTGTGAGCGTGGTGTCTGGTTACCGTAGTTACCTGTCTGCCTCAAGAGACAGTAAAAAAATGTGCGAGACTGGTGATAATGCTGCCATCCCCATGGAAACAACATTCTCTGTGCCACTGATTTACTGTGTGTGTGGGAGGATCTGTGCTGACTTAAAAAAACATCCATAAACCCACTGATTGCTGCATTGTGTGGATTCATTTCTCTTAACTTTTTTAGACAGCTATCGTAGAGCACTGTTGTTTTCAGTGACGAGGGAGGAGGAGAGTCCCAGGTTGGGTATTAAAGGCAGGACAGTTACATTTTACAGGGAGCCGAGCGGTTTGCGCTGTTTGAGGATTTTAGTCACGCTTCCACACAGACCATAATGGAAACTGCAGAAAGCACAAAAGTATTTGTGGGTCGTTCCTCAGCAGTGCACACACAGAGCAACATAAATCAACTGATTTACCTTTAGCTGCGTCTCAGTGATCAGATGTGTGACGTGTTTCCTCAAAAACAAACACAGTTTAAACCTGCTGACACTGTTTGGTGCTGCTTATCAGTCCTGCTTGTTTTTGGCCTGCTGTCATTGATACAACAGTTAGAGCATTGTTACTGAACCATGCAGAGAACTTTTCACTCTCATCGATACATTGTTTGCCGTAATTTGGTAAATGTGATGCTAAAACTTGTTTTAAAGTTATCGTGTTACCAAATGAATTAAGTATTAATAATTATTCCTAAAACTTTAAGTTTAATGTATCAAAGAAACTCTGCTGTGTTTGTGGTTACCGCCTTCCCAGATCTAAATGTCTTTGGCTTTGTGCTATTAAAAATGAAAGCTGAGGACTCGACCTCAACGTTTTATAGATTAATCGATTGAAAAGAAAACAATCAAGAAAAGCGGTTATTAAAATGATTAATTTGCATCTGTGCCAACAAAACTTCAAGAGTGAAAAGCTTTAAGGCCAAAGTTCCAAATTACTCAAGCCAAAACAGTTCACAGATTTTCTGACATTTGCATCTTTTTCTTAGCAGAATAGCAAAAAAACTAAAAATGTTTCTTGTGTTTAACTTTTTTCATGGTTGCAGAAAAAGACGTCACAAGTTCTGAAGCTCAGTTTCCAATAAAATGTCTTAATTTCAATAGTTACCTGGTGGGTGATGAGCTCTGGGTGGTGATGGAGTACCTGGCCGGAGGCTCGCTGACTGATGTCGTAACAGAAACGTGCATGGATGAAGCCCAGATTGCTGCTGTGTGCAGAGAGGTAAAAACAGCTCTCACTCTGAGATCACCGTTCTGTCTCTCGCGAGCTCCTAGTGACAGAAAAGCAACACATCTCTACTTCTGGGGGGAAAAAAATATTACATATATATACAATATTTAACGTGAGCTCAAATTTAACGTGGAGCAGAATTCCTGAAGTGACTCTGTTCTGCTTTTCCTCATTTTATATCAAAGATAAATATTATCTACTCATCAAATTGTAATTTGTTTGTGTTCATCACTAATGAATTTGCACTGGAATTATATTTCAACAAAATGATCAAATTATTAACTTTTCCAGTTTAACCCATCTTTTTCTATACCCAACCCAGCTGCGTTTAACTTTGAAACCTAACCAAGTTATTACTTATGAAAATGAGCATCCCAATGAAAATAATACAAATCAAGTGTAAAAAATCTGAGTTGGACAACAAAATAATTTCAAACCCTCCAACCTCCCTCCTAACCTCAAATGTGGACCTTTTCAACCTTTAAAAGTAAAAAATAACAACTTTGTTTACATGTGCATGAATCGTTGTGAGAGGGGGCAGACAAATGATCATGTGACTGTTTCACAAACTGCCCTGAGATCCACATTTCCTGTTCCTGTGATGGTGTTAAACACGGCGTAGTTCAAAAACAAAGTCTATGTGTAAGAAATTGCAGCGAGTCGAATGTTCAGGCTCCAGATTAACACTCAATTTTAGACAGTTTTTCTATTGTTGGCTCTGTATGATGTCATGAAAGTGGATAATCTCAATATGATATTCTCAGACTTCACTGCCTGTGAAGCCCCGCCCCCTGGTTTTTCAGTTTGTGATGAGCAGCCAGTCAGAAGAGGGGGAGGAGCTAAAACAGTTTGCTTCAGTTTGAGGTTGACGACAAGGTTCGAGGTCATGCAATAAAAATATGAAGCTGGATATTTGCTCTTTCCTGTGAATCTCAGATTTTTTTCAGTTACAGTGTCAGTTTCTCCATTTTATTCTGACATGTTTCTTTTAATATATATATTTTGCATGCTAAAGTTATAGTTTTCTGTTTTTTCAGTGTCTCCAGGCGTTGGAGTTCCTGCACTCAAACCAGGTCATCCATCGAGACATCAAGAGCGACAACATCCTGCTGGGCATGGACGGCTCCGTCAAGCTCAGTCAGTCCACAAAAACTTACATTCAACTCTTAACTCGCTGCTTTTATCACCTTACTTTGCAGTTGTTAAGGATACTGTTTTTAAATTACCCACTGCCAATTTTAAATGAATGTTTCACCACCAGGGGGCAGGTGTGGTGAGATGTTACTGGATGTGTGCTGCTTTTAGCCCAACCTTAAAACCTACATTTCCTCGAGAGGCGTTTTCTTTTCCCATCATCATCATCATCTACCAAACACTGCTTTACATTAATGTTTTTTCAGTTTTTCCATCGACTAACTCTGTCTGCTCTCCTGCTCTCAGCTGACTTCGGATTCTGCGCTCAGATCACTCCTGAGCAGAGTAAACGCAGCACCATGGTCGGCACGCCGTACTGGATGGCTCCGGAGGTCGTGACCCGCAAAGCTTACGGTCCCAAAGTGGACATCTGGTCTCTGGGCATCATGGCGATAGAGATGGTGGAGGGAGAGCCGCCGTACCTGAACGAGAATCCGCTCAGGGTGAGTTCTGAGGGGGAGGCTCTTTGAAAAAGGTTTGAAAAGGGGAACAAAGGCCAAGATCACTTCAGCAACTCAAAATTAGCACAACAGCTGCAGCTGTGTGTTACGGCGCAGTGGTTAGTCAGAGCAGCCGCTTTCCCTACTTCACAACTGGAGGGAAATTCCTCCACTCCATGCATGAGTTAAGTCCAGACGCAGATATGGATCCAGGTTAGTTTGTGATATTTTCTTGAGCACACTGAGATGATTTTAATTTAATAGTTTTTTTGGGGGGTAGACAAAACTTGAGATGCCCAGTTTGCCCAGCTGTAACCACCCCAGGCTCTCTCCAGTATCTTATCAGATCCTGGAGAAGAGAGAAGAAGACACCCATCCTCAGATTTATGAGAGAAAAGACTTTTGGGATCACGACTCTCTGTTTTTCAGACAGATTGTATCAAAGTCTATGATTTATCTTTAAAAAGCCTCCTTACACATACAGGTGTTGGAAAATGAGGCAGATTTATCTTTCTGTGTATTCAGGTCAGCACAGTGCACGTGATCATACAGTACTGTGCAAAATGGTTAAGCAGGTGAGGAAAACTTCTGTAAACAAAGAATGCTTTAAAAAAAAATCATTTATTTTCATCATTCAACAAAATGCAGTGAATGAACAAAAGAGGAGTAAATAATAAATCAGTGTTTGGTGTGACCACCCTTTGCCTTCAAAACAGCATCAGTTTTTGAAGGAACTCGGCTGGTAGGTTGTTCCAAACATCTTGGACCACTAACCACAGATCATCTGTGGACGCAGGCTTCCTCACATCCTTCTGTCTCTTCATGTAATCACAGACACACTCGATGATGTTCTGTGGGCTCTGTGGGGGCCGTACCATCACTTCCACTACTTCTTGTTCTTCTTTACCCTGAAGATAGTTCTTAATGACTTTGGCTGTGTGTTTGGGGTTGTTGTCCTGCTGCAGAATATATTTCTGAGAGCATTCTTTGTTTACAGCATTTTTCCACACCTGCCTGAAACTTTTGCACAGTCCTGTATTGCTTCTGTATTTCTTAAGACACCACTGGATGGCACCAATCCTTCATTCTGTGACTCATTCTGAGTTTGCCTCGTGGGGATGAAGACAGACATGTTGCTTGTGTGTGTTTCACGTGTTAGGCGCTGTATCTCATAGCAACCAACGGGACGCCGGAGCTGCAGAACCCGGAGAAGCTGTCGACGATATTCAGAGACTTCCTGAACCGATGTCTGGAAATGGACGTGGAGAAGAGAGGCTCGGCTAAAGAGCTGCTGCAGGTGCGTGTGTGTGTGTGTGTGTGTGTGTGTGTGTGTACATGTTTATACGTCTTTCTGAGGCCAGAAAATTGGCATGCTACCATACTTGTGAGAACCAAGTCACTTGTGAGGACACACTCACCGGTCCCCGCAAGTTTGAAGGCATTTTTAAGACTCAAAATGTGGTTTTAGTGTCAGGGTTACAGTTAGGCTGAGGGTCAGGGTTAGGATTAGGCTGAGGGTTAGGGTTTGGAAAAGGAAACAGGGTCCCAGCATTTGCTGGTCCCCTGTTAGTGCACTCTCACTCGACTGGAGTGGGCATTGATGCCCCCTGATCAAAAAATTGCCCATCTTGGGTTATAGTGGCCATCTGCTTGTGTTATTGAGCCCGTCGCGACGTTTCGGCGATACTGCGCCTTCATCAGGCTGGGCTCAATGAGGTAGGGACTGTCTTGTCCTCTATTTATATGTTTCCTTGAACTTAGTTTTTCTTTGTGACTTTCTTGTCTTCTATTTCTCTGTTTCTTCTTACTTAGGTTTTTTCTGTACTTTCTTAGTTTTTTCTGTAAGGGTCAGGGTTAGGATTAGGCATTCATTTTTGATGGTTAGAGTAAGCAGCTGGGAGAGCATTATGTCAATGAGATGTCCTCACTAAGATAACAAACAACAAAATCCAGGATGTTAAATGTCAAACATAAATCCAGATTGATTACCGCTCTGAATTTGTGTTGGAACGTTTTCTTTTTAGTTCCTCGCTGTTTCGATCGTTTGTGTTTATTGACAGAAAAAAGCTTTTAATGAAACTCTTTGGTTTCAGTTCCTCTGGAAGGAAAATGTACAGTTAGAGCTTAAATACAAATAAAAAAAGAATAAAAAGACAGTAAATGTAAAATGTAAGATTTAACATAATTTGCTATTAAATAAAAAAAAGTTAATAAATGATTTATTCAGTTGGTTTTGTGATGTTAAAGTGTGGATCTGTGCATCATTAATCTGACAGGCCGAGGAAGGAAACACTCTGATGTCTGGTTTGTGTCACTGTTCAGTGAACAGACAGCAGCGACGCTCACTCGATCTCGACATCCTTTAACCCCTAAACCTCCAAGATATTCTTTCAAACATTTACCTGATAAAACATCCACAGATTTATTGAATAACAGCGACGAAACTGAAAGGTCAACATGAACGACCTGTGCTGTGTGGACAAGAGAAGGTTCAGAGAATATAACAGACACTTAAGAGAAGTCTCTCTCTTCAAGTGAATAACAGTCAGTTTTAACAGGAAATTAGGAGCCTTTTGTGGATCCTGGAGTCTGCCAGGTTAGAGTAACACAATATTTCATTATTAAAACTTCCTGAAAACAGAAAGAGCTGCACAAAGCTGACAGGATAGGTTAGAGAAGGAGTCGCAGAAAAGTACAAAGAAAGCTGAAAACGGGGGGATTCAGGGCCAGGCGGGCAGTCGCAGACATGATCGATCCTTTGATTAACCATCCCAGCCCTCAGTGACTGAATACAGTTTGTTTCATGGAGATTAGACAGAGGACATATAACCTGTAACTTTAACACCAAACAGTCATAAACATTTAATATGCAACACCGTGAAGGGCGAAGCATTAAAACACACCGACTGAGGAATGAGAAACATTGGAAAACACAATAACTGTAACGATGAGACACGCGAGAAACTAGAACCAAAACTACCTGAAAGACAGAAAGAACACGTTAAACAGGAAATGAAACGACATCCATAAAACAGTGAGTCAGTCACACGGAGGACATCGAACTGCACTGCTGAGATTTGATGCAACAGAAATGACGCACAAAAACAAATCAGTTTTATTGGAAATTAGTAGCAACGAATGTGCCGTGATTGGCCACCTTTAAAACATCGTATCAGACCTCAGACCAGAGGAGCTGCTCTGGTCTGAGTGAGACTACAGACAGTCAATAAATGGTCAGGGACTTATATCACACTCTAAATGAGCCCTGAGGAGTTTTTACTGCGAGCATCATTCACACACCTACCTAAGCACTTTGACTAACATGCGCACACTCTCACTCCGGGGTTCAGTATCTCGCCCAAGGACTCACACAGGAGGATCCAGACTCAAACCACCGACCTTCCCATTGGTCGATGAGCCACGGCTGCCACTTTAAACAGAGTTCAATCTGCAGTATTTCCACTGCAGCAGAAAATAGAAATATCTCAGTAAAGTACAGGTTCCACTATTTAAATTTATACTTATTTTATTTCTATTGGATTTGGCATAAAACATCCATTTAGACTTGACGCTGAGCACTTCACCTCCTTCAGAGGAGGCCCGAGCCTCACAGACAGACAGTTTGAGTGGGTGTGGAGACGAGGTGGAGGTGTGAGTGAGGAGCAACGTGAGTTGTGTAACTGCGATGAGTCAGATCTCGCAGGTCTTTGTAGTGTTCCAGGAGGAGCTCTGTGGAAGATGTAATTCAATTTAATGGATCCTCTGAGTGTGTGTGTGCAGTTACAGGTCTCGTTGTCTGAAATAAAAGTTAAAAGGCTGTTTCAGGTGTGTGTGAGCGTGCATTCATATGTTTGTGGGGACCAGAAATTGGAAATTCACCAAACTTTTGGGGACGAAAATCCTGGTCCCCACAAGTTTGAAGACATTTTTGAGACTCAACATGTGGTTTTAGTGACAGGGTTACAGTTGGGGTATGGTTAGGGAAAGCATTATGTCCCCACAAGATATGAACACCTGACTGTGTATGTGTGTGTGTGTGTGTGTGTGTGTGTGTGAGAGAGAGAGAAACAATTAAATAAGAGGACTTTCACAGTTACTCAGGTTTGTTTATAATAAAAAGATTCAGTTCAGTTTTATTTATATACCATCAAGTCACAACAACAGCTGCCTCGAGGTGCTTTAGACTGTAAAGTAAAGACAGATGATGACAGGGACGGTGCTGTATTTGCATTAAAGGCATTAAACTGATTTAAAGGGACTCACTGTAGATGAAAATAGTTTGCATGCAAACGAAACAGCTGCTGTGACTTTATGTCCGAAGCACCCGTGTCTGTATTTATACGGGACTTCATGTGCCAGTAATCTACTACTACTGGTCTATATGGTAGGTTTGCCATTTTTTGATGGTGTCAAACTTTCCCGTAATGTCTCAAGATGCTCATTAGCCAAACAGCCTGTATAATTTTAGTAGTATTTCTATTTAACAGTTTAAGAAAATACACCATGTATGTCAGTATTAATGAATTTCCTCTGCCTGGATCTGTGATGTTAAACAGTTTGACAGCAGTGACGTCAGTGACAGTCGACACTGTGAGGAGAATGACTTTCAAAGTGTCCTGCAGGTTTCTGATAGCAGAGAATGAAGTAAAGAATAACTAAAAACAGATTTCGAGCAGGTTACTCAACATATATAATCCCTGTTTTAGCGTTAAGTACATATGTTAATACTTACAGAACAATCAAATGGAATAAAGGGTTAAAGTTGCTCCAAAGAATCTGTTTTCTCTCATTGATGCTAAATGAAAGACAAAAACTCCTGAGGGCTCCTCCAGGTATCTGATTGGTCTTTAGGCAGTGATTTTGCACCCGTTGATCTCAAACACCACCTGCTCCAGAGCAGTTACAGCTGCAGCATAACTCTGCGTGGTGATGTGATCCACCTGTCCTACTGCACGCCCAGGGTCACACCTGAACTTGTCTCGCTAAGCCTCCAGATCCTGCTCAGCGCTGCAGGCCTGTGGTGAATGTTCTGTGCAGTGAACTGAAGTCTTTCTCTGTTTCTCTCTCCCCCTCCCTCTGTCCCCTCCTCCTCCCCGCCCCTCACTTCCTCCCTCAGCATCAGTTTCTGAAGATGGCGAAGCCGCTCTCCAGTCTGACTCCTCTCATTCTGGCGGCGAAGGAGGCGGCCAAGAACAACCGCTAGCTCTCCTTTGGCTCCTCCCTTCTGTCTCTGTGTGTCTGTCGTCCCTCCTGTGAAGGCGGCGATGGCTGCTGGCTGGGTTTGTCCAACCGTTTGAACGCCTTCACTCTTTCTCTCCTTCCTTGTTTTTCTGTTTTTACCTCCTCCTTCACCCCGTCACCTTTGACCCCAAGCTTGACCTCCCTTATCCCCCACCCCCAACTCCACGCTCACAGGGATGGCAAAAGGTAACATCTCCTTCTTCGACACTCCACTGGACTCAGACAGGAAGGTGGGGCCTAACTGTAATGAAGTGATGTCATTTCTGGCATCATCACCCTCTCAGCCGGCATGAACAACCACAGCATGGGAGCGAGAGCCCAAAGACTCTTTTTTTTTTTTTTTTAATGATGTTTGTTTCTAACTGTAAACACCCCGGACCACAAACAGCCAACCAGCGCCCACTGAGTGTGTGTGTGTCTGTGTGTTTTAACTTCCTGTGATGCATCGGCGGATACGGCCGTACCCGTTTCATCATCTTCTAAAAGTGCATTTGTTGATTTTCATTTTATTGTTATTTTTTGTAGCGCGTGATTGTGAGTGTCACAACGGGGGATGTTGGGTTATTATTTCTGTTGATTGTAGCGTTAAATTCTGTAGTTTCTGACACGGAGCAGACAATTTGTGGTACGTTGTCGTGTCTGCAGTGTGAGCTGTGAGTTAGAGGAGATTATTAATTATCAGGAGGAAACACTGGTGGACCCAGAGCCGTCGATGGACCCGGTTTGGACACGTTTTTCTCTGGAAGCTGTCATTTTACGCTGAGAGGAAATCATTCACAGCTGTAGGGTTCAAAATCAGGAGCAGAGTGCAGAATATGAAGTACAATCAAAAACTTCAAGGAGAAAGAAAAATGTAGAAATCAAAAACCTTCTCCTTCTCAATGTCATCTAGTGCACATCTGGACAGCTGTTAGCACTGCTGCTATCACGTTATGTCCCCTTACAGCTGTGAGGCATTACAGGTGCTGGATCTCCTCCAGTACACCAACATCTGCAGTCCTGTTAGCCTCACATGAAGGTTTTATCATCTCAAGATGTGAACCCTGGCTTTAAATATTCATATAGATATGATTGCACGACTGTAAAGGTCAGTCGACCTCTCAGTGTCTGAACCCAAACTTGAGGGTCCCACATGTAAGTGAGGCCTCGGTCACACAGGCCTAGAGACTGACTGGTAACCAACAGTCGCTAGGGAAAAATTAGCATTCAGCATTGAGTGCTTGCAGTGATCATTAGATAAAATTCATCACAAACAGCTACACGAGCTGCACTGAAAGCCTTCATGCGACTGCACTGGTCCATGATTCGTATGGAAGCTGCAGGCTTATCAGCAAACACTCGCTGTCTCGCTAAAGCTGCATACTCGCTGGAAGCGAACCTACGAGTCTCCGGGTGTCTCAGTAACCCTCTAATATATTTACTACCAGGCCAAATGCCGATCGCAGGTATTCTTTGGTCTCAAGTTTATATTTGGGTCCCGCCCTCTTCCCATTGGTTGAAGTCCTGAAATGTTATTCACCGCTTACGTCATGTCGCTGCAAATCGCTTCCAGTGTGCAAGTAGCATTAGGGGTAGTGAAGCTGTGAAGAACGATGGTTTTGCGTCACTCATGGCCCTAGCAGACCTGCAGAAAATAAAACTCTTTTATGGCTTATAGAGCAATAAGACGGATTTAGAAGTCACATGAATCGACAGCAAAAAAGAGAAAAGGAAGCTCCTGCAACAGCGGCTCATAAGAATCCACATTTCTTATTGACACTGCTCAGGAAACAACGAGCTGCAGACGCTGACTGAGATCAGGGGTGAGGATTGGTCGGTAGATGACCGTTTTGCACATGCTGATCTCTGATCTCTGCGTAAGTTTCTGTGAGCTTCCTAACTGATCACTCAGAGTTAAACCTGAAGTTATCTTGTCAGCTCTAATCCTGCTTCGACCTCTGTGCTGTTGACATCCTGTACGAGAGGAAAATCAAACTCTGTGTTTATCCATCACCAAACATGAGAAGTGGCTCCATCTGCGGCTCTGGGGCTTCGGTCTGCGGGCTCGACGCTCAGGCTGAGGGAGAGAATGTGCATGTGAACAAACTTTTTTTATATGGTACGTTAAAGATAGAGAGAAACAAAATAATGAGTTGTGGCGATGCTGAAACGTGCAGTCACGAAGGACGCCTGTGTACGATACGGGAGATCATATCTTAATCCTATTTTTTAGAAGCGAGATGGTACGACGCCGTTTTCGTCCTGCCTGGACGACTGTGCGATACGAGGTGTATATTTTACAAGATGACAAAAAAATGACAGCAACAATCTGTTTTTGCCTTTGTTTACAAACTCACTGTTTTTATTTGATTGTTTTTAGCTGATCGACCATAGAAAATTAGTTGTTTTTGATTCAGATGTCAATATTTGAGTAAGTGTTTTGGAACAAAAAATTTTCTTTTTAGCAAAAAAAATCTTTTAAAAAAAGGAGAAACTCCTGTTTCAGGTTCAGATCCTGCAAGAGCCAAAGCATCCATCAGCAGCCACGACTGTTTGCTCACACAATGAACACTTGCAATGTAAATACTCAGCAGACGTTTCCAAAACATTTATTCAAAACCGTCTCTATGATTTTATTGTTTTTATGTACTGTTGATGTACCTCTGGCCTTAAACTGTTTCAAAGATGCAGGACTGCTTTTCTATCAGAGTGACGGCAACGATCCACGGCAACATTTGAGGGATGCAGCTTGCTGTAATCTGCTGATTCTTCTCTTTGTTTTTCAGTTAATCCGTAAATTTCTCAAATATTGAAAAAAAGTGAAAGCATGTTTTTCTCGCTTACCCAGTTTGACATCTGTAGAAGTTTGCTATGTAACAAAAAAAAGTCCAAAAGCAGCAGCAATTGATTTTCTCTAAAAAAGGTGACGATACAGTCGTCACGGAGGATACGTTTCCTAACCTGTACGCTCATAAATTGTGATTTTTGACTTCAATTTTTTTTTAACTAAACTTTAGTGATCAGAGGACAAGAAAACATCCTTACTAACTAGCACATATCAAAAAATATTGACATTTCGTGTCTCCAAAATATGTAACGCTGAACCTGTGATGGGTTAAATCTCTCACACGGTTAATCGATTACCAAAATAGTTGCAGGTTATTTTCTTATAGTTGCAGCATTGGCAGATGTATTAACATAGCATTCAGGGTTTTTCCTGGCTTAAAGTGAGCCTTTGTGGGACGATTAAGCACGTAAACATGACTGATCTGTAAATCGTGACGGCAAAGAATCCCGTCTCCTGTTCTTTTTGGCCATGTGATAAACAAAAGTGTTTTTTAAGCTTGAAAACATGAAACCCTTTCACAAAGAATCACAGTCCTAGTGGAAGACCAACCCTTTAACGTGGATGATAAACTCATGTTAATGATCTTTTTGAGGGCACAGATTTGGACAATGGCTGCTGAAGTGTCATTAAGCAAGGCACCGAAGTAAACATCCAAAGCCTGTGTGAAGTGTGTTAACCACCACCGTGTATCTTTGTGTCCTGGTCTGAACCCCACCGCTGAGCTGAGCTGGACTTAAAGGGTTGTTCTGTGGTTACTCTGAAGCAAAAGTGTGTTTTAAAGTGGACCTATATATATGCTCACTTCAACTGCTGCAGCTTTGCATGATTCACAGTTCAGAATAATCCTTTGTGACTGGCAAGTTGAAAGCCTGTCAAAATGAACAAACTGTTAATAGACTGTAAATAACATTTAGGGTGTGATGTCAAGGACAGGTGTGTACTGTGCTGCAGTGATATCAATTTAAGGTTAAATAGGGCCGTGCTGCAGGATTATGCAATACCACTTTGAACCACAAGATGGTGCAGCATGAAACATTTGAATCTAATTCAAGCTGCTTTTAGCTCAGCATTTGTTTAAAATCACATTATTGTCATATTTATGTGTACCAACTAAAAGAGAACAGGTATAGAAACATTAGATTAGTTAAAAGTCGGCTGTTGGGGACTCACACCCATACTAAAACGAGTTTGGAAAATGCTGCCACCTTGTAGTGAAAGTTGTTAATTTTTTTTAGGGTTTTTACAAAAGTACCTTTAAAGGTCACCCTCCCTTTGAGCCAACTTTCCTCTGCCTCTCACAGAAGGAAAAAACGTCTTTTGTGTCTGAGACAACCATATTAGGAACAGCCACTCTCTATGATGTCATCCAGAGTAAAAAAAGAAATACTGTCTGAAACTGAGCGTTTAAAACAGTCCTGAGCTTTAAACTGAAATAAAACAGTACAGGAAATAACAGAATGAAAATCAATAAATAAAAGGAACAAAAGCTTATTTTGAAGCTGCTACCTAAATGAATCGGAGGAGAGATTTAGTTAGAGCTAAAAACTGTGTACAGAGTAAGTAAAGTGAGGATATGCATAATAGGTCCACTTTAACTCCAGTAAAACAGAAAATGTTAAATGTCTCTACCTGTACTGTCTGCGGGTGTACAAACACACAGAATATGTGCTTTAAGTGATCCTTTAAATCTCAGTAAAATGTTTCATTACCTTTTTTAATGTTTTTCTGGTTGGTGGTCCTCATCTGTGAGGTCTTTACTATGACGTACTTTGGTAAAATTCATCATTTTACTGTAGGAGGTGACTCTGTCCTCGCAGCAGTTCAGAGGGGCGGGTTCAGACTTGGTATGGTCCAAATGAAGGTCAAATGAAGTCTTCGCTCCCCGCTGTATCAGAGCCATAATTTATCTGTTTCTCAGTCATTTTGGATTTTTTTGAAACAACTCTAAAAAAAAATAAAAACTAAAAAAAACTGAAAACCTGGTCTGTTTTTTTTAAGCTGCTGCATGTACTGACCTGTTGTGTTTACACAATGTTGAGTTAAGAGGCACAACCAGAGACTGTAGGGGGCGCTAGAACAGAAACGTATATTTTGTATTTGTAGAGCTGTATTTATTGACCAGGACATGTCCTTCAACGCACATATTAAACAAATATGTAAGACTGCTTTCTTCCATTTGCGCAACATCTCTAAAATTAGAAATATCCTGTCTCAGAGTGACGCTGAAAAACTAGTTCATGCATTTATTACTTCCAGGCTGGACTACTGTAATTCATTATTATTAGGATGTCCAAAAAACTCACTGAAAAGCCTTCAGCTAATCCAAAATGCTGCAGCAAGAGTACTGACAGGGACTAGAAAGAGAGAGCAGATTTCTCCTGTTTTGGCTTCCCTTCATTGGCTCCCTGTTAAATCCAGAATTGAATTCAAAATCCTGCTCCTCACATACAAGGTCTTAAATAATCAGGCCCCATCTTATCTTAATGACCTTGTAGTACCATATCACCCTATTAGAGCACTTCGCTCTCGCTCTGCAGGCCTACTTGTTGTTCCTAGAGTATTTAAAAGTAGAATGGGAGGCAGAGCCTTCAGTTTTCAGGCCCCTCTTCTGTGGAACCAGCTTCCAGTTTGGATTCGGGAGACAGAAACTATCTCTACTTTTAAGATTAGGCTTAAAACTTTCCTTTTTGCTAAAGCATATAGTTAGGGCTGGACCAGGTGACCCTGAATCCTCCCTTAGTTATGCTGCAATAGACGTAGGCTGCCGGGGGATTCCCAAGATGCATTGAGTTTTTCCTTTCCAGTCACCTTTCTCACTCACTATGTATTAATAGACCTCTCTGCATTGAATCATATCTGTTATTAACCTCTGTCTCTCTTCCACAGCATGTCTTTTATCCTGTCTTCCTTCTCTCACCCCAACCGGTCGCAGCAGATGGCCGCCCCTCCCTGAGCCTGGTTCTGCCGGAGGTTTCTTCCTGTTAAAAGGGAGTTTTTCCTTCCCACTGTCGCCAAAGTGCTTGCTCATAGGGGGTCATATGATTGTTGGGTTTTTCTCTGTATCTATGAAGCGCCTTGAGGCGACTTTTGTTGTGATTTGGCGCTATATAAATAAAATTGAATTGAATTGAATTGAATTGAATTGGCAGAACAATAATAACAGCTCTATTTTTAAGTATTTAAAGGTTTCAATTGTAGCATTGTAAGGTGAGACTCCACATCACTGCATTTTGATCTCAGCTATAATGTGAAGTCACAAACTGCTGATTATCAGGAAAACTGAGATTCCATGCTAAAACAAAACTCAGCCCTCGTCGGAGATGTGATGCTGGTGACCTGGTGGATGTAGAGAGGTTAAACCAGTATTCCCCAACCACCGTGCCGTGGTACATAGGTGTGTCATGAGAAATGGTCAGGTGTGCCTTGGGAGATTATCTGGTTCCACCTGATTGGTACTCTGAGCAATTATATCCTCTTCCACCAGAGGGCAGTACAACTACCTGCTCTAATTAAAGGGGTTGCCAACTGCCAGTAAAACAGAAGAAGACGAAGAAGAAATTACATTAATTAATGGTTAATTAATAGTCATGGTGTGAGACGACGCATTGCATAATAGCAATAGATAAATATTTGAAAAGAAAGTAGTCAATCCGACATGGGGCTTGGAGAAAGTTCCGACCCAGATGAAGGCCCTGGCATGAGTAGTGGTCTGTCACGACTGGGGCAAAAGCCGTGTGATAAGTGGAAAAGAGGACTCAAAGGCAGCACTTACTAAGATGTGGTTTATTGTAAATGCAGAACTAAGGATAAACTAAACTGGGAAAACTAAACTATAGAACGACAAACCTGAACACGGAGGGAGGACGACAGGGAGAGCACTCAGTAGATTCACAAAGAGTTTCCAGGAGATGGACACGGAGATCACAGAGGATGAATACAGACGAGGAACAGAGGCAGACACACACTAAAATACACAGAGGGACACTGGGAAATCACACACAGGTGGGAGACACAGCTGGACCTGATTAACCTGACGAGACAGGGGAACACTAACACCAGGGACCAACAGAGGGAGCACAAACCCAGAAACCCAGTATCCAAAACCCCAAAACACAAACCATCCCAAAACAGCCCACAAATAATAATAATAACAACAACAACAAATACACCAAACACAAAATCACTGAGTCATGGACTCAGGACCATGACATGGTCAGAAAAAAGCAAAAAAGGTATACAGGGGACAAACTGAGCCATTTCTGCTATACCTGGTGTACGGGGAAAAATTATCAATATGATTTTTGTGACATTTTTGTTTGTTTGTTGGTGTGCCGTGTGATTTTTCTAATGTGAAATATGTGCCGTGGCTCCAAAAGGTTGGGAAACACAGGGTTAAACTATACTTCTGATATCCAGTGAGTCTGTCCTAAATGTTTCACTGGCAGATTGGTGGTGCTTTAACTGGCAAAACTGGCTTTACTGTAAGGAAAAACAACAGCACGAGTGTTTGATTTCACATCACCAGTGCTGTATAGAAAACTCAAATGTGGGAATTATTTGTCAAAGGTAATTTTAACATTTAATGCTGACCTCGTCTCTCGTGCACAGAGATTTCTCCAGATTCTCCAAATCTTTTGGTCCTGTAGATGATGATGTCCACAGATTCATTCTGAAACTGGTCCACAATTTTTAAATCCAGTTTTATGCAGATTGGTGAAGCTGTACCCATCTAGAGAGCGCGGGCGGGGTGGAGTGGGTGGAGATGAGTATCAGGGGTGTTTTGCGATAAAGGACAGGAGCGTGAAAGAGAAGGCTTGCATGATAGTAGTGAGACCTGCTGTGGTTCAGGTGGTGGCACTGTCAAAAACAGAGGAAGTGAAGCTGGAGGAGGTGGGACAAGATTAGAAATGAGTCCATCAGAGGGACAGCTCAGCAGTTTGGAGACCAAGTTAGAGGCGAGGCTGAGAGAGTTTGAACATGTGCAGAGGAGGGATAGAGCATATACTGGGCAAAGGATGTTGAATATGGAGCTGCCAGGCAGGAGGAGAAGATTTAGTGATGTAGGGACAGAGTAATAACCTCTGCCTGCCTATACTTCTGAAAAACTGCCTCTCTAAGATGCTCTTGGGTTTTGGAGATCAGCAAATCCTTCCTTTTATTTTCATTTTCTATAGTTTCTGTCTGTCCGTCCCGAGAGTCGACATTTTTCATCTCTGACTAAACTTTAATTAAATCTATTTTAATTTCATCAACTTTTCTTTATTATTGAAACAATTTAGTGGCAGTTATAACTGGTGCACTGCAGGCAGGAGCTGCTGATCGCTCTGCACACTTTCATGAGTGCCAGTTTGCACCACCTTGCTGAATCCATATCATGTAACATCATAATTCCTGTTTACAAGAAAAACTATTTGGAAAACCTCCAAAAACACAACGCCACCATGCAGCAGCACACAGTGTGAGGCTTGAGTCTCACTGTTAAATAATAAGGATTTTTTATTTATAACATTATTTCCTAATACCTCCAATACCTCTAAAGCCGCTCCGTGACTCAATTATGTAAAATGCGGTTCTTTGGCGGAGCCTGGAGCAGAAATGAGCTTAAATCTGTCTCGCTGTGACGGCCGCCTGCAGCTTTCCTCCCCTGCTGTTCCCGATTGTGAAATTAGATCCCACCTATTTTTCTTTCTCCTTTAATTAAAAGTGGTAATTAGTGTTTGCCAGCTTCCCAAGCCCCCCTTTCATCTTCATGTTAATAGAGGAGAGTTTTCAGTGCGAAACAGCCCGTGTAGCTGCGTGAGAATCAGTTTGAAGCTCCCAGTGGCCCCACTTTGGATTCAGTCCTGGCTGTTGCATAATTGTAAACTTTCATTAATGTTTCAGCTGAGTGAACTCGGGCCTGCTGGCTGTGCTCAGATGTAAAGACTGGCAAACATGCAGAAAACCAACAAACAGCATCTGAACAGACACGCTCCGTGAGCTGACACGTGCAGGCCGATCTGTTGTTGGTCTTAAAACGATCATAAAAGAGAATTTTTATTTGTTTGGGATCATGAAGTGTCACGTGTTTTTCATGTTAGCATGATTTTGTAAGTAATATATTTTAATAAGATGTATACAGTTCACAGGACTCTGCATTCATATTTAAAGTGAAGAACACCCCATGATTCATCTTTTTCTGTGCGACTTTATCAGTCTCTCGTGTGATTGTGGCCCGCTCTTCTTGGCAGCGTTGCTTCAGTTCATTGACATTTGCAGGCATTTGTTTATGCACAGCTGATTTCAGCTCCCACCTCAGCATTTCAATCAGGCTGAGATCTGGACTTTGACTGGACGACCTTGCTGCTGTCTTGGATTGCTGTCATGTTACGTGGCCCAGTGCTGGCTAAGCTTCAGCTGTCGGACAGATGGCCTCACGTTTGATTCGGGAATACTTTGATATACAGAGGAGTTCAGGGTCAACTCAACAACCACAAGCTTTCCAGGTTGTGTAGCTTCAATACACGTCTAAATCCTCACGCCTCCACCGCCGTGCTGACAGCTGGTATGAGGTGTTTGGTTTTCTCCAAACGTGGTGCTGTGCATCATGGCCAAACATCTCCACTTTGGTCTCATTGCTTCAGAAAGCTTGTGATTTGTTCAGATGCAGCTTTGCAAACCTGACCCATGTTGCTGTTGTTCTTTTTAAGGGTGAAGAGGCTTTCGCCTGTCAGCCTTTATAAAACAAGCTACACATGTTCAGTCTTTTTCTAATTGAACTGCCATGAACTTTAACATTTAACATGCTGACTGAGGCCTGTAGAGTCTGGGATGGAGCTCTTGGGTTTTTGCAGATTCTCTGAGCATTGCACGGTCTAACCTTAGGGTGAATTTGCTGGGGCGTCCGCTCCTGGGAAGCTTGTAGCCCCGCGTAAACACACCTGAATCCTCCAGACCAGCAAACTGCTCACACTTCCTGATGATCTGTTAATCAAGTGCACTGGATTTGCAGCATTTGGCTGGTATTTAGTGAGGCTGTACTTTTTTACAGCACTGCATAAAGTCCTGTGAAAACTCACTTTTTCACATCATGTGGGTCCTTCGTGTCACTCAGGGATTGAGTGAGATGGAGGCAGATGATCCACTTTGGTGAGTCATACGGGGAGAAGCTGAAAGAAGAAGAAGAAACCTAAACAAGTTCTTTTTCAATGCTTAAACCTACCCAAGCTATTTTTTGCCTATCCCTAAGCAAGTCATAAAAAAAATAAAGGTAAGAGTGATTTTTAAACCCTAAACCTAAAGCATTGAATACATAATAAATACATAATAAAATAGCCAATATACGTTTAATGGTATGTAATTTTTGTAATATGTAACTGGCTCTAAATACATTTTTCCCTACAGTAAAAACCCCCAAAACACTTCTCTTTCACACTCCAGTCATATATCCTCCTCTGCTGGTGCAGCGTGGAGAGTAATGAGGCTCAGTTCTGCTGAGGTGGTGGAAAAAGGACGAGTGACAGAGTGTGACGCATCGACGACAAGGACACGGAGGAGGAGACGGAAAAACTGAAATGACAACAAGACGGAGACGAGAAAGGAGTGTGAAAGTGAAACAAAATGATATCGGATTGGAGCAACACAGGAGAATTTAGAAAAGGCTGTAAGTGATGAATGATGCGTTTTAAAAAGTGACGAGTTGTTAAGTGACATGTGCAGGATAACAAAGGAAACACTGAAAAATATAAATGTAACTTTAGTGAATTATCAAATGAAAACATCTAAAAGAAAGAAACTAGACAAGACCATAAAACCTACATTTTGAGCAGAACAAAAGTTAAAAAGGTCGTACACAAGTGAAAGAATCATAAAAACACCGACTTAAACGATGGATGTCATCCAACATTTTATTTTTGAGAGCTATAAATGACCAAATTTGGACAAGAGGGTTATCAATTAATAATCTAAGATAGTAATTAGGCAATTGTCACGTAACAAGTTATTAAATAAGAAGCTAATAAAATGTTAAAATAAACTTTTTAAAGCTGTGAAGTTTTGTGATGATGTCATTATTGATACTGTGACGGCCCAGGTGCAAGAAACCAGGAAAAAGGATCTTCCCTAAACTGTTGCCACAAAATCTGAATAGTACTGTTGTTCAACTAATGGCTCCAAAGCTGGAGGTCAAGATACTGCAGATCCCTGCCTTTGCTTACCACCCAGCCTACACAGCAAATTACCCCAATGCTTCTCTGTAGAGTCACTGCTATCACTATATGTGGAAGAAAATTGATGGATGAGTAGATTATGTAGCGCTCTGTACTGTTGCCCTATGATTTAACACTGAAGAAAGAAACATCATCTTACAGTCGAATAATTAAACTCCACATGGCGTTTTCTGTCACTGTGTGAAACACAAACTGGATCCTGGCTTCACAGAGGAAAGTGACAGACAGCAGAGGTTAACCACAACACTAGGTGGTGATTGATTACTGTGTTCTCCACACTCTGTGTGTGTGCATGTACATGTTTAGATGTCTTTGTGAGGACAAAAAAAATTTGGTATGCTACTATACTTGTGGGGACCAACAGTCACTTATGGGGACAAAGTTCCCGTCCCCGCAAGTTTGAAGGTATCCTTGAGACTCAAAATGTGGTTTCAGTTAGGCTGTGGTCAGGTTTAGGCTGAGGGTTAGGTTTAGGCTGAGGGTTAGGATTAGGCTGAGGGTTAGGTTTAGGCTGAGGGTTAGGTTTAGGCTGAGGGTTAGGATTAGGCATTCATTTTTGATGGTAGGGGTTGGGGTAAGTTGCTAGGGAGAGCAATGAGATGTCCTCATTAAGATATGAAAACGTGTGTGTGTGGATGGGGTTGAGTGGGTGTGTGTGCATGACGTAAAGAAGCACCGAGGCATTCAGAAAGATGCCTGACTGAGCGAGTGTGTATGTGATGATGGGTTTAATCTGTGTGTGTGTGTGTGTGTGTGTGTATATGTGTGTGTGTGTGTGTGTGTGTGTGCGCGCTCACTGAGTTCCTCGGTATTGCAGTCGAGACCTCCCTCCCTCCCTTTTATTTGTTACATAACAGCCTCCACTGCAGAGGAAGATCACTGCAGAGGAGTGCTGGTTCACACACACACACACACACACACACACACACACACACACACGCATGCTTCCATCCCTCCAGAGGATTTTCTTTTTTGCACGCAGTTTCTGAAGACTTACTTGAGTTCAACTCATTATGTTATTCTGACGTCTCCTGAACCCGTCACACGATGCATCTGTAAGTTGCTCTTTCTGAGGACAGCTGTACGTGTGTGTGTGTGTGTGTGTGTGTGTGTGTGTGTGACTTATCCTGTGGTTTGGAGCTTTCTTGAAAATCTCCCATTCAAACTCACTGAGTGTGAATTTGTAAAGACAAAAAAATATGCAAACTTGTGCGTATGTCAGACCTTACCTGTGTCACCGTTGTTCTTCTACATAAATGTTCTGAAGTCACTCAGTTTAAAATATGCAGTTTTGTAACTGTACAGTCATCTTTATTAGTTTTCCTGGATGATTCCTTCTCATGGCAAAATAATTCAAATTGAAGCTTAAATAATCTCACAGCCTGTTACATGATTTAATTTGGTCCTTTTTTTGTCCTTTTCTGAGGAAAAGTGTTTGCAGCAGAGCGCAGAGTGCTGTTGCACCAGAATATATACGTCTCTGTTTAATGCTCCACATGTGGCTTGCAGGGATCCTAATGGGCTTCTCAAGCACTCTGCATGATACTGAGGGAGGAAAAGTAAATTTACCAGAAAAGAAGACATGGAGTGTGCAGGGAATAATAAACACTGAGATAAAAAGAGATTTTATTTTTCATTTTCACCTGAGGATTAAAGAAGACAGGAGTGAGGAGGTGTGAGAGCTGAATAGTTTTCAGCCCACCTCGTCTTTCTTCTTCTGTGTGCACAGTGAAGTTTAGTTTTATCTGAATGGCAGGTCGAGAGGGAGTGGATTATGATTTGAATCGCACTGTAATCCACTATGAACAGGAGCATCAGCTGAATGTCTAACGTGACTCTGGCAGCAGCTGCAGATGGAGGCCATTGGTTTATAAAATGATCTCAAAGGAATCTTTTGTTGTTTTAAAAACCAAATTTCTTTAGCAATGCTACAGAAACCCATTTATAACACCTTAAAAATACTTTTAATGTATGTCCTACCAAAATTTGGCTTGAGCATCAGTAGAAACCAAGCACATATACACTATATCACCAAAAATGTTCACTCACGTGTCCACATCATTGAATTCAGGTGTTCGGATCACTTCCGTGGCCACAGGTGTATCAAATCAAGCACCTACTCATGCAGGAGCTCAGTGAATTCCAGCATGGTACCGTGACAGGAAGTCACCTGTGCATCAGGTCCGTTCGTGAAATTTCCTCGCTACTAAACATTGCACAGTCAGCTGTTAGTGGTTTTATAACAAAATGAAAGCAATTGACAGCAACTCAGCCACGAAGTGTAGGCCACACAAAATCACTCAGTGGATGCTGAGGATAGTGCAGAGGTCACCAGCTTTCAATCACTAAGGAAATCCAAACCTTCAAAATCTTTATGTGGTGGGTTTTCATGGCTGAGCAGCTGCATCCAAGCCTGCCAAGCGTTGGCTGCAGTGGTCTATGGCACACTGCCACTGGACTCTAAACCAGTGGAGACGTGTTCTCTGGATGATGAATTGCACTTCTCTGTCTGGGAATCTGATGGACGAGCCTGGGCTTGGCGTTGTCAGGAGAACAGTAATTGTCTGACTGCACTATGCCAAGAGTAAAGTTGGGGGAGAGACATTTTGGACAACTACATCCTCCAAACTTTATGGGATCAGTTTGTGGATGGACCCTGTTCCAACATGACTGTGCACCAGTGAACAAATCAAGGTTCATAAAGACATGGATGAGCAAGACTTGACTGGCCTGCACAGAATCCTCACCTCAACCTGATAAAAACCCCTTTGGGATGAATTAGAGTGGACACTATGAGCAAGGCTTTCTCATCCCACATCAGTGTCTGACCTCACAAATATGCTTCTGGAAGAACAGTCAAAAATTCCCATAAACAGTTCTTAACCCAGAAGAGTTGATGCTTTTAAGAGTCCTATTAAACCCTATGGACTAACAATGGGTTGTCACTTAAGTTCATATGAGTGTGAAGGCAGATAAGCAAATATTTTTGGCAACATAGTGTAGGAGACCTCAGCAGCCTTGTGTTTTTGAGACAGAAGTGACCATATCTGGACAAAAGGGTAGAGTGTTGCATTGAAAGTGGAGCTAGCAAGCTTAATTAACAAACTGCATTTATAAACTGTCCAGGGGCATCACACAGATACAGATACCTGCTAGGTGCTGCAGAGTAATAAAATACAAGAACTTCAGTCATCAAAAATTAAGGACAAACTCCTTGGAGAGGCTACCACACAGAAAAACATATTACTGGTCAGATTAAATACAAAATCCTACAAAAGGCACCAACAGCATTGTTCACTGACTCAGATTAGCTGAGATGAAGTCTAGCAGGGAGCTAATGGCAACACACCAGTCAGTCATTGCAGGTGCAGCCTGAACTTTAAGTCTCAATAAATTCAAATAGGTGAGGTATAAAAAAGGAGACCCCCTGTAGAGTTGTTATAAATGTATAAATTATTCACAATTATGTAATTTCAGTCAGTCAAATAGTCAGTAACATTAAAAGTGGAACAGGATCTTGCATAAGTATAATTAAACACCTGTCATGTGTTGACTGCTGTGCTTAGAAAAAAGTTGCTCTAGTTGCACAACCTTGAAGAATGAGTTGCTGAAAATCCAGCTGAAACCCAGAATGTGCAGACAATAAAATGCTTTTATTTGACATCAGTGTGGTGAGATGAAAGAAGTGAAATGTGTGCTTGTAACCAAAACAACTGATTAAAAGTGAAGCTGACAGGTATTCAGGGCATTGTAGTAGCATTTTAATTACTTTGAAACTAAAAAACTTGGAAAAGAAAAACAAGTATGCATACAAAAGGTGGCACACGATGATGGCAGGAAAAACATCTGAAAAGGGCAAATAAGAGAAATCAAGAAGCACAAAGAGCCACGAGAAAACATCGAGCATGCAACCTGACAGAGACTCGGGGAAGGACAATAAAGAGCAGGTGTACTTAATCAGACACAAGGATAAGAAAACATCCACCCACTTGTCCAAGCTAGGGTTACACAGGTGGTGGAGCCTACTCCAGATTGTGATATGGTTTTTCATTGTTGGATTTAACAAAAAAATTATCTAAAACATTGTGATTGAACAGCTAACCTTTCTTTGTGGAAACTTCTTAATGATATCTGACAATAGTCTGCACGGGGTTGTTGAGTCCTCGATCTCTCGAGCAGCGACTGAACTCTTTGAACATCACAGGCTGGGATGCAGTAATGTGGAAGGTCACTGATGGATGCGAACTTTTACTTTTAAGCTTTTTACTCAGCATTATCACACATGCTCTCTAATAAAACTGTTTCCCCTGTGTGTGTGTCTGTGTGTGTGTGGGCGGGCGGGCGGTTGGTGTCTCCTTTGTGCATGCCAGTGTTGTAATGACTCTGTTACCGTGGCGACCCATGCCTTGTTGACCAGATTCAATGCATTATGATTAAAGGTACATCAAGTCGCCATGGCAACACTCTGCATAGGCGTTACATAATCAGAGTGAAGGGACCCCAGTGGCTCTTTGTGCTGATACCTGTGTGTGTGTGTGTGTGTGTGTGTGTGTGTGTGTGTGTGTGTGTGTGTGTGTGTGTGTGTGAGTGTGAGAGAGAGAGAGAGAGTTCCTCCTTTACATTCATACATTCACTACTCACATTCACACCTGGGAGCTGCCCAGTTTACAACAGCCTGCTGCTGTTGGGCTTTCAGCTCCTCACTTGCAGCACAAAGGAGTAAACACACTCAGGAATAAAATTTTAGTTTTTCCCATAGACAATATAAAATAGGCGAGAGCAAAATCATTTTCCCAGAGGGCAACATGAGAAACTGATAGGTTTGAACAGGTGCATTAAAGTCAGGTTCAGTGTCTGAGGTAGAAGAACTGAATGTTGCTGTTGATGTGAAGAACTGTCACATCGACAGCAAATTCAAGATCAGCCTTTTGTTCTGCATCTCTGAGGTTTGGAATGTTTTTGCCTTTCTTCTGACAAAACTCTCAAATCTCTGCTCTCGGGTCCCAAAGACTTTTTAGCACTTTGCCCAGGCTGAAGTATCTGATGGCTGTGTGGTAGCCTATGTCACCATGTTCAGTCTCCTGCTCCCGCAAAAGTGCAACAAACTGTCAGTGACTGTCAGTGAGAAAAAGTAAAAAAATGTTGACTTCATTTTTCAACTTAAGTTCCAGATTTCCTTTCCAGACATCCTTGATGCTTGACTCTCGGGGCATATTTGTGATGCAGAGTTCACCAAACACTCTGATATACTCTTCATCAAAGACTGGCCCACAGTTTTTGTTTTTTCGAGATTTTGTGGGACATCACAAAGCTGTCATCACTCCTCGATCCCTGAATGTGTAAAACTTGGTAAAATAAAAGTTCTTGTTGCTTTCGCAGCTTTGCTAGCAAAGGTTCAGGTGTCTGTTTCCAGTCTGCGTCAGTCAAGTTCTTGTATTTCCCTGTGTGTTTAGTCCTGCAAGGTGATTCTATCCAATCTGCTCTCCACAGATTAGGCTGTGTTCAAAATTGCGCTGATATCTTTTGGGGCTAGTAAACCCCTATCCCTTATAACTGTCTTTTCCAACATATTTACTGTGATGTTTATTTAGCTTCCACACAAGTAAATAAAGAAATTTTTAAAACTGGCAATCGCTTTCAAAATAAAGGTTTGTGTTGATTGACATCTGAAACAAACATGTGAATGTTTGCTAGCAAATCTGCAAAAGCAGCAAGGACCTTTTACTGGGCTTTACACATCAAGCGTTTCCCCACAAAAGTGCACAAAACATTGTGTGATGGGAAGTTTATCAAAGACTGTTTGGTGGCTGAAATGATGTATACTTCCTTACGTTTACGCCAGGGACAACCAAAAGGCCGGACGTGGCCCACAGACTCTACAGTGCCTATTTGATATAAAAAATGGACTTAGCTTCTGGGTCTCAAGCATCTCTTAAACCTGCATTATTTTAATGACCACCAGGGCACAACTTCTCTCACTGCCAAAAAGCATTCCAGTTATCTAGGTCTGTGGGAAGATAGCCATTGAATCACTTGTTTTGTTACCTCAGTAAACACATTATGATTTGAAGGGCTAGTCATTTTAAAATACAGTGGAACCCCGACTTACGAATACCCCATTTAACGAAAAATTCAAGTTACGAAGGCACTTAATGGCAATATTTCTGCCCATGTTACGGCAAAATGCCCGGTATACTGTAGGCCTTCTGGGCTCAGCCAGTATCTGATTGGCTGAGCCCAGAAGGCCTACAATGCCCACAATGCCTTCCGAATCATATGACAACCCCCTTGGCTTTCGTACTTGCGCTTCGCTGTTCCACTTGAACGACGTATTGTTGTTGCAGTTAGCAATTAGCCTATAGCCTGTCGTTCACTCAAAAGGAGCGATGGGTGCTTCGACTTCCGAAAATTTTCGACTTCGGGAACGAATTAATTTCGTAAGTTAGGGTTCCACTGTATGTCAGTTTTGTAAATTATGGTCAGTATTAGTTTCAGGCAGAATCAGCCAGAAGTCAGTGTGAAGAACAGGCAGTTGTGCAGCAAAAACACAGAATAACTCCAGCTTTGTGTCTTTTTTTCATTCTAGCTGAATCGGGACGAATCGCGTTCCTTTTCCCCTCAATACGGCTGTATTATAATTGGTCCAGCCCAGAGTTGATCATGACCAATTGGCTAATCCACCACCTTTCATTGTTTATACCGTTACAAAAACAAACAAACAAACAAACATAAAAATGAAAAATCACCATCAGTCCTCCGGGCAAATGCCCGGTATGCCTAATGGCCAGTCCAGCTATGCGGTCAGCTGGTGGGTAACAGGCATCTCCGAAAACATTAGAGCACTTTTGCAAATATATAATAAATCGAGCAGGTATTTGAAGTTTACACAGCACCATTCTCGCATGAAAATATCGTAAAAGTTTATTTTGTGACCCAGAAAGAGTAATATTTCAAACTCCGCCACTCTGTGTTCCTCCGCCACTGCCTTGTTTGAGTTTAGGACAAAATGGATTCTGGGATATTGCATTTCGTCATTTCGAGCTGACTGGAGACCAAAACAGACAATCAGATTTTTTTGCATCCAAGTCTGTGATTGGCTGGTTTTGTGGCACAAATATAACGGTGTAGAGAAAGAGTTGAACGCGCACGGGCAGAAATGTTGAGAGCGCGAGCAACACATTGTGAACGAGCGCAAATGCAAAAACTGAGCGAGAGGGGCTGCTATTGTGTGTGGATAATAGCAAACACTGAAATACAGTTTTTGCATGCAGCAATGAATTTTGTTCACTCAAATTTAGCTTTTCTTCGCTCAAAACTTCTCCTCAAAATGCAACACTTGCACCTGCAAAATTTTTTTTACATGCACTCAGAATAGTGGCACAAAAATAACGCCATAGTCCATGACCCTCCTGTGGACACTCTAATAGGACTGAAAAATCTGGGACTCTCCACCAATTGACCTTAGAACTGAATAAGCTTCACAGATGAGAAGTGAAACATCTTCAAGAAACTTAAAGATTTCCAGACACTTTTCTTTCCAAGCTCCTTAGACTACAATGACCTGGATGACTGAGAACCTTCACAGACAATGCAGTTTTAAGATATTCTGCACCAACTTCACTGTTCAGACCTGGCAGTCTGTGTTATTAAAAAAAACACCAAAATATGTTTCAAACAATATCCTGCATTAAACTGAAAATTGTCTCAAGGGGTCCAACTTCCCGTTTCCCAAAGATATTCTGTTTTATGTGCAGGCTTCTAAAGATCATTAAGGATTAAAAGACTCAATACTCAGGTTTCTTCTTTAACGGAATAAACTAGCTCTCAACTGGAAAATCTGTGCTCTGTTTGAATGTTTTCCTCCCTCAAATTAAACTTTGGAAACTGGAATTCGGATCAGGCCAGGCTGTGGTTATGTAATAACAACTGTAGTCTGACATTTCCTCGTGTTTGGCAATGTCTTCTGCTCTGTTGTCAGCAGGGAGTTAGCGCGCTCCTGCCTCGTGTGGTAGATTTACCACCACAGCATCTCCTCTAATGTAAAACAGAGACACACAAAATCACCACAGACATTCAAGGCTTGTTGCTACACACAACTGTCATTAAACTGTGTCTAAGGTGTTTACCATTACACAAGAGAACTGAAGCGGTTGAAGCAGGCACAAAAAAACAGCAAATAGACATTTTTATACTTTTACATAGTAGCTTCAGCGTTTGACCTACTTCATTCCTTCAAATTGTGATGCACTGCAGTGTGAGGAAATATTTTTACGAGCAACAGACGTGCAAATCAGCATGAGCTTACAGTTAGGCCCATATGTATTTGAACACTGACAAAAGTTTTGTTGTTTTACATTTATGTTTACGTAAACAAATTCCAATTATAGTTATATATTGGACATGGACATAATGTGTAGACTCAGCTTTCTTTTGAGGGTATCCACATTCGAATTTATGGTGGCCTCTAGAGACAAAGCACGTACAAACTGCAAAACACGAACAAAACTCCAAAACACTTACAAATTCCAAAACACTTACTGTTGTGAAATCTGTTTATGTTGTCCTAGTAAGGCTACCATGGGGGCAGCCACTAGAGGTCGCTAGAATGCTGGTGTATATGTTTTTTCCATAAATTGATGTAGCCACGTACACTGCTGCTACAATTCAATAAAAAGCGGTTCGTGCTTGAGAACCCTGCGTCTTATTGCCTCCAAACATGACATGGTGTCAGAATTGAGGACTTCACGCCGAGTTACACGAAGAAATGGCTAAATTTGGACCTCCGGAGCCGTTCGACTTTACACAGCCGGCAGAGTGGCCGATATGGCGGCAGAGATTCTCCCGTTTTCGAGTGGCATCCAAGCTAGGGATGGAGAGCGGCGAAGTGCAGGTGAACTCGCTTCTTTACTCCATGGGGAGAGATGCCGAACCAATACATGGCTCATTTGTGTTTCCTGCTGCTACGGAGGCCAGGCCAAGTCCGCAGTTTGAGTATGATCTGGTTATACAAAAGTTCGATGAGCACTTTGTCCCAAAGAGAAACGTTATCCACGACCGCGCCTGTTTTCACAAATGGAGCCAGAGGGCCGGGGAGACGGTCGAGGCTTTCGTGCGGAGCCTGTACGAGCTCGCGCAGCACTGCGAGTTCGGCGGCAGTAAAGACGAGCAGATCCGGGATCGTATCGTCATTGGATTAATTGACAAAGATGTTTCACAAAAACTCCAGCTCGAGGCGGACTTAACTTTGGATAGAGCCATTCAACTAGCACGCCAGAGTGAACAAGTCAAACAGCAAAGTGCAGACCGAGTGGAAAGCACGGTGAATGAGGTGAAACAGAGGCATTATAACAGCATGAGAAGGAGTTACTACCAACCTCATCAGGTACGTGAGCAACAACATGGTGAGAGTAAACCAAAATGCCAAAGATGCAACAGGGTGCATGACAAAAGAGAAAACTGCCCAGCCCGCAATAAAAGATGCAGAAAGTGCAATAAGTTGGGACACTTTGAAGTTGTATGCAAAACCAAAATGCTAAAAGAGGTCAGGGCTGAGGCTGTAGAGGACTCAGATGAGGATTCATTCTTCATAGGGGAGCTTTTCCTGGGAGCAGTAACTGAGCCAAAAACAACAGTCATTGAGGAGTCAGGCTCAGATGCCGACTGGGACATTGAGCTACTGGTAAATGGCAGTCCAGTTGATTTCAAAATTGATACAGGCGCAGACACCACTGTTATGACAGAAACGACCCTTAATAAGCTACAGCAGAGACCCAAACTTATCCAGTGTAAGCCAACTGTGTACAGCCCTGGTGGAAAAGTCAAGTGCATGGGTAAATTCCTTGCTACTACAGTGTACAAAGGCCAAAAGTACCAGTACTGGATTACAGTTATAAAAGGGCAATATGCAAGTAACCTACTGGGGAAGACAGTGGCAAAGCGCATGGGACTAGTCGCTAGAGTTAACAAAATCAGTAGTGACTTAACAGAGGACGTGTTCTGAGAAATTGGCCTGCTGAACTGTGAACCTGTAAAAATCGAGCTGACTGAAGATGCAGTGCCGTACAGTGTAACCACCCCACGCCGGGTGCCTTTTCCTCTCCTCCCAAAAGTGGAAAAGGAAATAAAGCGCATGCTCAAACTTGGCATCATTGAGGAAGTCACCGAGCCAACAGACTGGTGTGCACCAATGGTGCCTGCTCCAAAGCGCAACAAGGATGAGGTCAGGGTGTGTGTGGACTTAAAACATCTGAATAAGGGAGTAAAGCGTGAACGGTACATCTTGCCCACATTGGATGACATAACTCCTAAGTTAGCAGGGGCTAAAGTTTTCTCCACTTTGGATGCCTCCAGTGGGTTCTGGCAAATACCACTGGATCCCAGCTGCCAAAAACTAACCACGTTCATAACTCCCATGGGCAGGTTTTGCTTCAGACGCCTGCCATTTGGCATAACTTCAGCACCCGAGATCTTCCAGCGGCTCATGAGCACCTTGCTCAAGGGCCTAGAGGGGACTGTCGTCGTGATGGACGACATATTGGTTTTCGGGGCTAACAAAGAGGAGCATGACCAACGCTTAGATGCAGTATTACAGACAATCAAAGCATCAGGACTTGAGCTCAACAGGTCCAAGTGCCACTTTGGAAAGAATGAACTACAGTTCTTCGGTCACATCATCAGTGCGGATGGTGTGAAACCTGATGATGGCAAGGTGGAGGCTATTGCCAGGATGCCCAGCCCCACCAATGTAGAACAACTCAGGCAGGTACTCGGATTAATAAACTATGTTGGAAAATTCCTGCCAGGCCTGTCCACGGTGCTGCACCCCCTCTCCAATCTACTCAAAAAAGAGACTGTATGGGTGTGGGGCGAGCCTCAGGAGCAAGCATTCAACAAAGCAAAAGCAATGCTCATGGCTGCACCAGCACTTTGTTATTATGATGCAGGCCGATCAACAGTTGTCAGTGCGGACGCCAGCAGCTATGGCCTGGGTGCTGCACTGTTACAGGACAATGATGGGGAGTTACGGCCCGTTGCTTTTTGTTCTCGCACGCTCACAGACGCAGAGAAAAGATATTCGCAGATCGAAAAAGAGTGTTTAGCATCTGTCTGGGCCTGCGAACGTTTTACCCGCTACATCCAAGGCATGGGTCATGTACGTCTACAAACTGACCATAAGCCCTTGGTGCCTTTGATCAACTCATACGACCTTGATAAAACGCCACTGAGATGTCAGAGACTGCTGATGCGACTGATGCGATTCAATGTCACTGCTGAGCATGTTCCCGGTAAACAGTTAGTGGTGGCGGACGCACTCTCCAGACATCCACTGCACGGATGCTACCCGTCCGAGACAGACAGCCAGGTCAAGGCATATGTGAGCAACGTAGTGACAAGCAAACCTATCAAGTCACAAAAGTTGGAGGAAATTCGTAGAGCTACACAGAGGGACCCAGAGCTTCAAAAAGCAATCATCTTCATCAGACAAGGGTGGCCTCGGAGAATGGCAAAGAGCTCACCACTGCAAGGCTTTTATGCAACCAGAAGCCACCTTTCAGAATCAGATGGTCTAGTGCTCTACCACGATCGCATCGTAATTCCCACAGCACTCAGACTCAGTGTCCTTGACCAATTACATGAAGGCCACCAAGGACTAACTAAATGTAGAGAGCGCGCAAGATCAACCATGTGGTGGCCCAACATTGGACTTCAAATAACACATAAGGTGAGGTCATGCAACTTTTGCAGAGAGCACAAGCCTACACAGTGACGGGAACCTCTCGTGACTACTCCTCTGCCCAAAATTCTTCAACTTGTACATTAACGACATCTGTAAAGTGTCCAAAGTATTAAAAATGGTTCTCTTTGCTGACGATACAAACATTTTTTGCTCTGGTGATGGTCTGCAGAATTTATTGGAGGATATGACTAATGAAATAAGTAAAGTGAAGTTCTGGCTTGATAAAAATAAATTATCATTAAATTTGAATAAATCTAAACTGATGTTATTTGGAAATAGTAGTTTAAATACAAATGCAAAGATTCAAATAAATGGTGTTGATATTGAAAGAGTCAGTGAAAATAAATTTCTGGGGGTAATAATAGATGAAAAACTTAACTGGAGAGCTCACGTAAGATATATTCATTCCAAAGTATCACGAAGCATTGCAGTACTAAACAAGGCAAAACAGGTATTCGACAGAACATCACTTCATATTCTATACTGTACACTGGTTTCACCATACTTAAGCTATTGTGCAGAGGTCTGGGGCAATAACTATAAAACCACATTACATTCACTTTTTACTCTTCAAAAAAAAGCAATTCGAATCATCCACAATGCAGGTTATAGGGAACATACAAACTCACTATTTTTGCAGTCTGAAATATTGAAAATTGACGATATAGTGAAATTCCAAACAGCACAAATTCTATTCAAAGCAAAAAATAAAGAACTGCCAGGTAATATTCAGAGTATGTTTTTTTTGAAAGAAGGAAGTTATAATTTAAGGGGTTTTTGTAACTTCAAAACAATGAAGGTACGTACTACAAGAAAAGGCTTTTGTGTTTCTGTTCATGGAGTGAAACTATGGAACAGTCTGAATATGGAATTAAAGCAATGTCCAAACATAAAACTGTTCAAAAAGAGTTATAAAAATATGATCTTCTCGAACTATAAAGAAAAGGAAAATATTTAAATTAAGTGAATGTCTCTATTTAAAAACAAACAAACAAACAAAAAACTCATGATGTGATATTATAGTATATAGTATATCAGAAAGCTGTTCACTATTTTTATTACAAATTATATCAGTAAGGAAGCTGACTAAATATTAACTGATAATTTATGGCAAAGGGGTGGGATTAAATAAGTGTATACTTCTTCCCACTCCCTTTCAACATGTAAATTAATCAGAATGTTTTTTTGTATGTAATTTGTATAGTATTTTTTTTCTCTCTTATTTTCTTTTCTAAATGTACTTGTATATTGTTCACATGTTGAAATAAATTACCAATCAATCAATCAATCAATCAATGGCCCCTGGCAAAAGATTGCAGCTGATCTTTGCGAGCTTGAGGGTAAGAACTTTCTTGTCGTTGTTGACTATTTTTCAAGAGACGTTGAGATTGCTTCCCTCACTACAACAACCAGCAGACAGGTCATTAACAAGCTTAAACACATGTTCGTTAGATGGGGCATCCCGTTAGAACTGGTCAGTGATAATGGGACGCAGTTCACATCATCAGAGTTCCAAGACTTCAAACTGAGTTATGGCTTCACCCACACTACGTCGAGCCCTCATTACCCCCAGTCAAATGGAGCTGCTGAAAGAGCTGTCCAAACGGCCAAGTACATTCTCAAACAGCCTGACCCCTGCTTAGCCTTAATGAGTTACCGCTCTACACCAATTGCAGCAACCGGTGCAAGCCCAGCTCAACTTATGACAGGACGTCAAATCCGCACCACCGTCCCAGTACTCGAAAAGACATTGCTGCCCAGTCCAGTCAATAGGGACACGGTGTGCCAAAGAGATGCTGCTGCTAAGGACTCTTACAGATTCTTCTACAACCGCAGACATTCAGCTCGTCCACTTCCTGAGCTTCTCCCAGGCCAGGATGTTGTAGTGAAGCTTGACGGGGAAAAGGGGTGGACAACTCCAGCCAAGGTCATCAGTAAGTCTAAGGAGCTGAGATCCTACTGGGTGGAGATGGCGAATGGGAACGTGACTCGCCGCAACAGACGACACCTTCAGCCTGTCCCAGGCACCGCTGATCCTGAGGAGCAGCAGCAGAGCACTGTTCCAGCTACACCGACTACTCCAACTAAAGGGGCGGCTGCTTCCCAAGAACCACCAGTAAGGCAGGCATTGCCAATCCCTGTCCCGGGGTCTCCTCTCCGCCCTACCACACCTGTGAGAGTGACTTCCAGGGGGCGGGAAATTAAGGTACCTCTCAGATTCAGAGACTGAGGACTATCTCCTTTCTATGTTCTAAGGGCAGAATAATCCCTTATCAGGACTGAGGGTAGTCTACCCCCGTGATGTCCTGCGTTCTGACAACACTGTTTTATGTTTAAGGTACTTTTGTTAAAGGGGGAGATGTTGTGAAATCTGTTTATGTTGTCCTAGTAAGGCTACCATGGGGGCAGCCACTAGAGGTCGCTAGAATACTGGTGTATATGTGTTTTCCAGAAATTGATGTAGCCACGTACACTGCTGCTACAATTCAATAAAAAGCGGTTCGTGCTTGAGAACCCTGCGTCTTATTGCCTCCGAACATGACACTTACAAACTCAAAAACACTTACAAACTCACAAAACACTTACAAACTCCGAAGTGCATACAAATTCCAAAGCACGTACAAGCTCCGAAGCACGCTCAAACTCCAAAACACAACGGAAGAGCTCCAGGACGCTAGGGGCAGTGTTGAGCTTTTGTCACCTAGTGGCTACACAAGCCAGGAAGTACCAACGACCGGATTTGGTGTGTGGTAGTAACAGGTAAATGAACTTTTTTTTTAAATTATTTGAATATATATTAGTGTGGTTGTTCTATCTGTGCACGTGTTTTCTGCCAGTATCCAACTCCATGTGTTTGCAACAAACTTGCTGTTTATTTTGCAAATCGAGCTCAACACTGCCCCTAGCATCCTGGAGCACTTCCGTTGTGTTTTGGAGTTTGCGCGTGCTTCGGAGCTTGTACGTGCTTTGGAATTTGTACGTGCTTTGCAGTTTGTATGCGCGTCGGAGTTTGTAAATGTTTTGGAGTTTGCATGTGTTTTGGAGTTAGTGTTTTAGAGTTTGTTCGTGTTTTGGAGTTTGCATGTGTTTTGGAGTTAGTAAGTGTTTTGGAGTTTTGTACGTGCTTCGGAATTTGTACGTACTTTGGAGTTTGTACGTGCTTTGTCTCTAGGGGCCACTGTACAAATTGGATGAAGGGTTTAGAAGTTTCAGCTCCTTAACATGTGCTACCCTCTTTTTAAAGGGACCAAAAGTAATTGGACAATTGAGTCAAAGGCTATTTTATGGGCAGGTTTGGGCAATTCTTTAGTTATGACAGTGTCAATTAAGCAAAAAAAAAAAAAAGGCCTGGAGCTTGCTTGGAATTTCAGGTTTGGTGCTTGCATTTGAAAGATTTTTCTGTGAACAGACGAAAAGCGGTCAAAGGAACTCTCCGTGCAGGTGAAACAAGCTATCCTTAAGCTGCGAAAAAATAAAAATCCGAGAAATTTCTACAGTACTAGGAGTGTTAGATTCGTGTTCTCATGAGTAAATATATTAATTTATCTTATGTTGTGAAAGACGTTTTCTGATTGTCATTTTATTTTGAAAAGGATTTTATTTTGGTGATTATAGATTACTTCACTTCCTGTTCCTTGTGTTCCGAAGCGCGAACTGCTGAAGTAATGTATGGTTTTCCCTCCTGTGTTGCTAACAATAAAAGAAACGGGAAAAGTAATCAACCAACCAAGTGTGTGCATTATTAAGAGAACATGGCCGAAGAAGAAGAAAACTCTTCGAGCTCAACAAGGAGTGTCAAAATCTACAGTTTGGTACATCCTGAGAAAGAAAGAAAGCACTGGTGAACTCAGCAACACAAGAAGATCTGCACGTCCAAGACAACAGTGGTGGATGATCGCAGAATCATTTTCATGGTGATGAGAATCCCTTTCACAACAGTCAACCAAGTGAACAGCACTCTTCAGGAGGTAAAGAAGGAGCCTGCATGAAAGTAAATACAGAGATTTCACTGCAAGGTGCAAACCACTGATAAGCCTCAAGAATAGAAAGGTTAAAAAACATCTAAAAAAGCCAGCACAGTTCTGGAAAAACATATTTTGGACAGATGAAACCAAGATCAACCTCTACTAGAATGATGGCAAGAAAAGTGCATGGAGAAGGTGTGGAACAGTTTATGATGCAAAGCATACAACAGGCAGTGTGATGGTTTGGGCGTGCATGGCTGCCAGTGGCACTGGGACACTAGTATTTATTGATGATGTGACACAGGACAGAAACAGCCGGATGAACTCAGAGACTTACTGTCTGCTCAAATCTGGCTAAATCCAGTCAAATTGATTGGGCGGAGTTTCATAATACAGATGGACAATGACCCAAACCATACAGCCAAAGAGTTTATTAAAGCAAAGAAGTGGAATATTCTTGAATGGTCAAATCAGTCACCTGATCTTAACCCAACTTCAAACAGAAAGGCCCACAAACAAACAGCAACTGAAAGCCGCTGCAGTAAAGGCCTGCAGAGCATTAAAAAGGAGGAAACCCAGCATGTGGTGATGTTCATGAGTTCAAGACTTCAGGCTGTCATTGCCAGCAAAGGGTTTTCAACCAAGTATTAGAAATGAACATTTTATTTTCAGTTATGTAATTTGTCCAATTACTTTGAGCCCCTGAAATGAAGGAATAGTGTTAAAAAAAAATTAGTTCATCACATTTTTATGCAATCTTTTTGTTAAACCAACTGAATTAAAACTGAAAGTCTGCACTTCAAATGCATCTGATTTGTTTCATTTAAAATTTATTGTAGTAATGTACAGAACCATAATTAGAAAGAAAGAGTTGTCTCTGTCCAAATATTTATGGACCTACATGTAAATCGGTTTAAGAAACATATCCATCACAGTGTTAGTCTGAAGATGTTTTTATACGGAATGTATATTTATTTTGTAGTATTTGAGTTAATTTTCAACCTTTTGACACTCTAATGCAGCCTCTGACTTAACAGTAATAGAGATAAGAACATTTTGTCCACTCATTTTAGAATATACTACCAGACTTTTTAGCAGAGGAGCATGGTACTCAGGGAATCCTGAATTTAAATGTAGTGGAGAACTGTAACTTCCACTGGGTTTTAAGAAGCATTTAAAATCACAGTTTGGGGCAAAATCAGCAAACTTTTTAAGGTGCTTTTTTTCTTATTAGATTGGAATGACGATTGTTACGGAAGAAGATTAGGGCCAATGGAAAAAGAAAAAAAAAAGTGGGGACATCTTTTTTTCAGAGTTTTGTCTTTAATCCCAGAATTCTGAGGAAAAAGTTGGGAAATACATCTTACAGCAACCAAAACAGTAACATCAACCCATAAGATCATATTTTATTGCAGAGTAGTTAAATGAAATGCAATATCACAAAATAAAAGCTCAACAATGTAAATATTATACAAAACTCACGTGCTCAATTGAATTTAATAAACAGGTAAATAAAGGAGCCCAATAAGTGAACATCTAAATAAATTAGAATAAACAATTAAGTAAAACCGTGATATAATACAATAAAGTGGCTGTATAAAGACAAAAGCTCTATGTCCAAACAGGCCGATATTTATACTTGAACGAGCCTTAAAAATGCATTTATCAGGTATTTAAATGGTTGCGATTGATTTTCACTCAGGCGATTAGCTCCAAAGTGAGTAAAAAGCTCAGCACCTGTGTGGCGTTTACTGGAACAATGTGAACGTATCCATGGAGAGCGCTGTCGTGACGTAAGCAACAGGTTGAACGGAGCCCCTCGCGGACGCCCAGTGCCCGCACTTCTGTTGTTTCCCTGTCCGGAGCTCGCGCGGCATCATCATCAGCGGCACACGCGGAGCCGACTGCGTGCATGTGTGTGTGAGGCTGCGCTGCTGCACGAGACCACTGCAGCATTCGGCTGGTGCCTCAGAACCCATTTTAAAAACTAACGGCTCAAAACGAGACGGAGAAAACGGACAGCGGCGGGAAAACTGACGTCCTTCAGGTAGGAAAACCTTAATTTATTTGGGGTTTTTTTTTACACCGTCATTGGGATTTTACTGCGTTCTGTCATGTCTTGTCAGTACTGGTCACACACAGTGAATAACGGTTTTTATGTCACGAGCAGCGTCCGTGTAACAGCGACTTTATGTCCTGGCCAGCTGAACGATGTCGCGGTGATTGAGCACCGCACTAAATAGGCTGCTTGGTTCTTCTGTCTGCATAGTCCTTACATTGAAAGAGCGAAGAAGACCAGTCATAATATTTATAATTTAAGGTATCTATGACTGTGTACATCTAAGCTATGTTTTAATGGGTTTTAATTTCCCACCATGGACTGGGTGTTTCTTGTTCAGTAAGTTCTAGTTTTATTAATTAGAGTAAAACTGGGAACAATGTGGGCAAGAGTAGACCTTCATTTGACTTTAAGTTGTACAGATTATGCAGCACACTTTGTATTTCACGAGTTACAGTCACAAAAATGCATTTCGTTAGTGTGTTTTAGTCAATTTATTCACACATGTCCAGCAGAGACTGCAGGCGAGTCTGAACAGTGCTGTCACATATTAGTGGTTACCGTCAGTGTTGATCTTCAGCTGCTTTTCTTCAGTTTGATGGTTGATTTAGTGGCACATGTCGTGATTGATGCCTGTCAGGCTCTCTCATTGCTATCCCATAGTTCAATACAACTCAGTACAGTGGCAGATTCCATTTTTTCTTTGAGGACTAATATTTAAAGTTGAAATTAAAGCCTAACAGGTAGAAAAGAAGCTGACTGGTCAAAATAAGTTGTAAAAATCTATTTTTTTAGGACATGATTTATGCATCGATGATTTGCTATTAGAACACTCTGGTTAAAGATTTTCACTTATGACTGCAAATCTTTTAACTGTGACTGCAGATGTGTCATGAGGACATTTTGAAATGTCACAGGATGATTGAAGATTTGTTTTTCCAGTCGTTTCGTCCTGTACCAGCAGCCTGCACTACAAAGCACCTTCAGCATACCCAGGATGTGTTTCAGATATCTCACTCTGACATCAGCAGTCAGGCTAAACAGTCACACGAAGGTAGGTATCAACTCAGGGTTTATCAATCTAGCTGCGAGCGTGTTCACATCAAAGAGGCGGCGTTGGCAGCATCTGACCAATTACAAACATCAGTGGGTACACAGGAAGCGATGCGGCTGATTCATAAAGGTAAACTGGAATATTAGACACATATGAAGAGGTTAAACTCACAATACAGATGAAAGCAACACAGCTGCTGCAGAATAAGCAACAGTGTGAGAGAGGAAATGTTTATTATCAGAGCTGCATGAATGTGTGTGCTTTCAGGGCTTTGGCCAGTATGACTGGAAAGGACTTACCATATTAATAAAGTCTAGCCAATTTGAAGCCAGTAAGGAAATGCAGCAGAACTGCTGATTGTGTAAATTGATACTCATCAGTGTTACGGCTCTGTCATTAACACACAAACAAAACTGAGAGATTACATTAAAATGATGTTTAGATGCGTGTAGGACAGCTTTGTTTCAGCTGCTGCACCAGTGGTGTTAATGGTCTGAGAGCGGGCATATAAATGTTAAATAAAGTGGTTTCTAATAATCAGTTTCTTGTTGATGCTTTTCTCACTGAAGACTTTAGATGATATTGAAAAACTGATATTGAAAGACTTCAGACCCGCATCCAGCTTCTTCTGGGAATATTGGTGCTATTTTCCAGGGGATTGATCGGTCTGTAGGAGTTGGTTTCGTACCTTCTGGTCTCTTACCCAGAGCGTTATCTGTGTCAGAGTGGGTTAGGTCTGCAGCATAAGTTGCCGTGGTGAACTAGGATCTTAAACCTGAAAAGCCAGGGTTAAACCTGTACTTGCTTCAATAAGCACCTTATCGTACTCCGTGGTCAGGCCTCAGGTGTGTGCACTCTGTGGTTGTTTGTGTATCATATAAAGATTTGTTCTATCATCTCTTATTGCTTTGTGAAAATATAAGAAGCAAAGGGTCGCGTCCTCTTAACACTACTGAAGAGAGAAATATTAGCCTCTGTTTCTCTCTCAGGCGTCTGCAGGTTGAAGTGAGGATCCTGCCTGAAGCCATCTCATACTCGGAGTGTCTGGGGAGTAAAATTGGCCTCCATCAATGCTCATCCCACTCTGACCTTTCAGCTTGATATTTCTGTACGGGTTTGTGCTGTTTTATCGCAGATTTCTTTTAAGCAGCATACAAAGCTTTAATACTGAAATTTTAAGCAGTTTTTCAGTTATACAGTTGGAATTAGAAGTTCCCCCTGTGCATTGTGTTTTTTTATGAGGTAATGTGGTGCTTGCTGCAGTGTTATTACTTTAATTTTCAGTACACTTTAATCAGATGGGTTTTATTACAGCTGATGAATATTCCCACAGCATAGCAGTAAAAGCAATTTAAAAACATTGTGATATCTTTTTCTCACTGAAGGTGTTGGGTGGACGTGGTGATCATTCTCTCAGCAAAATGTGTAACAGATACGATGGTCCGTGTTTTTTAATGTGAAACTAACACTGCTGGACCAGCACAGCTCTTAACCTTTTTTAAATAAATCTACTTTTTTTCCAGCTTATATTCGTGTTTTATCAAAGTTCAACACATATTTACTGTTGCCCATCCAAACATTCATCAGGAATTGTTGAATTTCTGTCTTTGACAGATGCACCAATGAGTGCTCTACATGAGCTTTCATACACGCATTAAACAAACTGGGCTTCCTGTACAGATCGGTGAGTGGATAGGACTTTCTATAACAGGAAGATGTAAATGTGAGGTGGAAGATGGAGGGTGCTGTAATAGGGCTGGGCCATATCATACCGTTCACAGTAATACCGGTATAATGTTGGGCAACGATAAGAAAATTAAATATCGTGATAGAATATGGGTAAAACACGCATGCGCAGTGCCTTTGTTTTCATACACACATGGCGGCAAAAGCATGGCGGCAACGGAGAATGAGAAGGGAGAAAGCGGATCGTTGAATGAAACGGATGAACCGGAATTGGTTTGTAAAAATGCTGCAACTTCAGTGGTGTGGAACTGGTTTAGCTTTCGTCCGTCAGATACACAACAAAGCACTATTTTTGGTAGAGCATGCTAGCGGGCCGTCGTTATTACCGTGTTTTTTGGAAAATACGGCACACTTAAAATCAATCCTTTGATTTTTCTGAAAATCGACAGTGCCCCTTATAATCGCGTGTGCCTTATGTATGAACTCTGGTTGTGTTTACTGACCTCGAAACGATTTTATGTGGTACAAATCTGCCAAATGTTTTAGCACGACTTTGCTGAGCTACGAAGCCGCACCGCTCGATGGATTGTCGGAGCATTACGGCTATCGTAGGCAGGAGCCTCGCGGAGTGATACGTACTGTGCTTCAACATAATATTACCATATTGTGTGTGTATAACCTCTTTTTAAGTTTTGTGGATATTATACATGGTTATGCTGAGGATATGTCGGCCAGTTTCCACTGGAAATACTTTTTGGTTAAACTGTCAGCAAGGAATTTGCATTTTCACTGTTAAATTTTTATATAACTTTAATGCACATAAAAAAAACAGCTGCTTGTTAAGTGAAAATACATTGATGTGTTGGGTTTTTTTGCACTAATAAAGTTGTGGAGTTGTAAAGTGTTTTGTCTAGTGTCAATTATATCGTCAGTTATATTGTTATCGCAAATTTTCAAATGTATATCATGATAAATATTTTTGGTCATATCGCCCTGCTCTATCCTGTAGTATTTTGATGTAGAAGATGATAATCTGCAGGCACTCAACCCAGAGTGTGTGTTTAACCACACTCTGGCAAGCATGCAGGTACTAACATCCAAAAAAGAAAGCTTAATGATGACATTAATGTTACTCAAAATATTTGCTCTAGAATAATTTCTGCAATTTTAACCACAAATTTTTGACTGTAAAGCTTTGACAGCAGAAGCCTGATGGTTGTAGCTGTTGCTGTTGAGCTGTGCTGTGATGGTGTTTGGACAATGAGTGAACAGCTGATTGTGCTGGATACAGAGGGCTGCTTTGTCTTAGCTGTACAGTCTCTCCTGCTCACTCATCTGCTGAGCTACAGTGTCTTCTTTTTCTGTGTGGCACACACAGAGGCTTTAAAGATTGATATACTGTATTTGTGCAGCTTTACTGTTGACATTTTGGTTTTTTGGTGCTTATTTTATTATGTTTAGTATGTTTTTGTCTGAATTTGCTATGTACTAGTTAAAAACAAAACTGGCAAAAGTATACAAAAGAAATGGAAACATTTATGTGAAATCTGGCAGATTAACAAGAAAAACACATTTATGAAAATGGAAAATTACACAAAAAAACCCTGACATTTACAAGCCAACTTGCAAATTTACAAGGAAATTTACAGAGTTGAGAAAACATGACGAATATATGAGAGGAAAAAAATATTTTGTCTTGTAAAATTGCCAGTTTTTCTCCTAAATTTCCATCTGAGGGCTTTACTTTTTTTTTCTCCATTTTTAGCCCCTTGAATTCTTTTCCTTAAATTTCCCTAATACAATATTGTAAAATTTTTAACTTTACATAAAATAAATATTACATAAAAAAACACCTGAGTTATAGGGGTGAGCCTCAAAACTATGTCATGGTATTTCAAAACAGTTTATGATAATGATATTTCTGATGGTATATAAAAAAAAATATTGAATGACGTTTTATGGATGCTCGCGGGCAGTAGCATGTGTAAGTGTACGAAAAGCATTTTCCTTCTTTTCCGATGAGCTACTGTCACTGATGACACACTTCCTAATTTGAGGTGTGAATCGAGGTGCCAGCAGCAGCGCTGTAGTGCAGTAGTATTGACACAGCATTATATCCAGTAACACAGCATAAGTCAAATGTAAGCACAAAAGCAGCCTAGTTGGTGTTTTCCCAGGAACGTTTCTGTATAAAATAACTCCTTTAAACGCTTCAGTTCAACAATAACAAAAGTATGTTCACTTTGTAACACTTCAGGAGTTGCACAGCACTGTCACATAATAAAACCTGGGATGTTGTGTCTTGGGTTGAGCTTTTTAATCAGCTGCTTAGAGCCCTGCTTTTCCACCATGTGACCACATTGGTAATTTGCACACAGTTTGGTCCTCCTGTTATATGAAGTGCACTTAGCAAAGCTCAGTGGACTTATTTGTTACCCTTCGGGTCACACATCGCCAGCTGCTTGTATCTCCTCCATCGTTGGCTGGTTTTAGTCTGTGTTGTGCTTTTTCATCCCCAAGTGGTGAAACAGCAGAAACTGTTTTCTTACATTTTTTTTTATTTTTTTTTTATCTTTTATCAATTTGTAGGTGCTGAATTGTCATTAGAGGCTCATGCGGCCCTTGCTGTCAGACATACTTGGGCTTGTCTTGTTGTGCGCACTTTGGAACATGAATACATGCCATTGCTATAGCAACAATATTTTATTAAGTCAGTGTTATCGCAGAAGATATCATGGAAGGGCACAGCCCTACTAAAGCACCAACTGCTGTACAGAGACATAAAACAGCCTTTTTCTTTCACATATTTGAAGTGTCAGTCACAGGCTGCGTGAGAGAAATCAGGAAGGAAGGAAGGAAATGAAAATCTAGAAAGAACAAGATGTGCAGATGTTTCTATCAGGAACATGTTGACATTCACCTCCACACTGTCTGCACATTTAGTCGCAATGTTTTTCCTCCACCTTTTCCTCCTCCTCCTCCAGTCTTGTGTGTTTTGCTGCATCATGTTTTACAGATGAAGTCACTCTACAGGCAGCCTTCAGCTCTGTGGATTCAGTATTCAGCTCTGTGATTGCATTTTTCATCCCCAGCAGGCCTCTCTTCGACTTTACCCCTAGTCTTGGACCACTTGCAGTCAGCTCTACTGCTGGGTGTCTCCAGCAAAAAGAGCTGTGCATTGGGACTGCTGTAACGCATTTGTTTACTCTTAGCCTGTGTCATTAAACAGGAACAACAAAAAGAAGACACGATTTCCTTGTTTGTCTTTTGTGAAACACTTTTTTAAATCTATTAAATATTCTTTTATTGCCAATATTTGAACTAATGGCAATATAGTTTAAACATTTTGTCTCTTGGGTGTCTCTAGCAGCTGTCAACTGATTTATATGTCAGAAACTTAAATTGTATTTCCTTATGCCTGCATGTGAATGCTTTAGCTCAGTGAGTAAAGTTATTAGCTTAGAAATGAAGTCTACAAATCACTACGTTAACAAATGACTAGCCCCCAGCACAGCTGTTTGGACAGCCAGATGCTACATATGGTACCAAGATATTTGTCAGTGTTTGTGGGTAATCTGACATTAGCCAGGAGAAAGCGAGGTTTGTCTAATGAAACCTGTCAGAGAAAACAGGAGTTTGACCTGGCTAATAATTAGTTTCAAGTTTCATGTTACATTACTCACACGAATACAGTTGCACTGAAAACCCACAAATATGTGCCCCTATCTGCCAACAAGATGAGGACGACAAACAGAAATGTTACAATAACATTTTCAGAAGCTATTATGACGTTTTGCAATTTTTCTCAATTTTTCCGACTGCCTTTGAAGAGCATCACTAAGCTTGTCTTCCATTTCCGATGGTCAGCAGCATCACAAAACTCCCAGCTTTTGTAACTAAAGTAACAAATAAAAAATCCAAATATACCATAGTCTGACAAAGAACTTTAACTCGTGCAAAAACAGATTTCGTGTTGTCACTTCGGTATCTGAGTTTGCATGACCGGAATGGAAACGCAGATTCCAAAAGTAAATACACAGCCTTTACTTGCAAGAATACAAAAGTTCATAGAAGAAGGAAGCTAAATAAATTTCAGGCAGAGAGCGCACAAGAAGACAAACAAACGTTGACAAAGACTAAAGGGAAGAACATGGCTGTAAATACACAAACACAAGGTAATCAAAAGATCGCACACAGGAGAACACAGCTCAAACTAATCAATACATTAACTTCTGGGAACTAAAACTAATAGAAAAGCACAAGAGACCAAATAAAACAGGAACTAAAGTAACAGGGGTGCAGGAAACTGTCACGGTCCTGGGTCGGTGACCCAGTGTTTTGAGTTTCTTGTGTCTCTGAGTTTTTGTATTATGCTCTTAGTTCTTTGTTGCCCCAGTTTATTCTATAGTCTAGCGTCTTAGTTTGGCTTTCTTGTATTCTGTTTAGTTTTCTGAGTATTTAGTAGCTGCCCTCTGTCTCTTTGTTGTTGTTCTGTGTTTCTTAGTTGCTCTGTCTCCCCTAGTCAAGTCTGCGTCTGTGCTACTTCCTGTTTTACTTTGAAGGTCTGTGTCTCATGTGAGTGTATCCTACTTTACTTCCTTGTCTCGTCAGTTCTGATTTCCCCCAGCTGTGCTCTCCTTCTGTGTCTCATTCCCCTCGTTATTTCCCAGTGTATTTAAGCCCTGTGTTTCTCTTTGTCAGTGTCGCGATCTCCCTCATGCTGTGTGTTTCTCCCTGTGGCTCCTTGTGTGTTTTGTTAGATTCTTCTCAGTTTAGGTTTTGTAGACGTTCTTTGTTCAGCAATAAAAGCTGCCATTTTGAGTTCAATCCCGTTTCTAGTGAGTTTGCGTTTGGGTCCAATTCCTGCCTGCACACAGCCGAAACATGACAGAAACACACACAAACAAAGACTTCACTGGTATCTTATTAAATTCAGTTAAAATTATGGATTTTGTTAAGGATACTCAACCAAATACAAAGAAAACTCAGAGAATCAAATATAAATAAAATCCACAAACACTAACCAAAAACTAGAATTCTAGAAGAATAAAACATCATAATACAAAAATAATGTAAATGAAAAGAAATCCAAATCAATCTAACATTCCTCAGTAAACAGTAAATAAAACCAAAGCAAAGTCTCTAAAAACATACAAATACATAAAACTCATTAGAACATATGATTCTCAACAATAATACCAAAATACACAAAAGCTCTGAATGATATAACGTAAGGTATCAAAACAACAAAGTCACAGAGCGTGACAGCCACCTCGTTGCATAGACTTTGTATGCAATCGCCTCTTCCTGAAAACTAAACTTCAAATCAACCTACAGGAGGTTCATGCACTCCAAAGCACGATTGGTTGGTTTACATTTAGTTAACACAATGATCCCGGGCAATTACACTTAACAGAGGTGTTTATATCTTCCTGGTATTTCTGGCTATATAGTAAACAAAACTGGGTTTACAGAAAATTAACCACATTGGTGATTTTCACGTCAGTGGGCAACAAAATATTTTCTATGCAGGAAAAATCCCAACAATATTGACTTCAGTTCAGCAGCTGTTTTATTAATACAAGTGGTTCTGTGGTTTTCTGATAATCTCAGCTCTGACCTGCTTTACATTTCCACTTCTAATATTCCCTAAAGGGACCACTGAAGTTTAGCCTGATGCATATTAACGCCCTGAAATCACAGTTGTTTGTTTACAGGAGCAACAAGCATTAACTGTCTGGTTTAGAGGGCACTTCAGATTAAACAGAAGATCCATGCTGTGTTTTTTATCTAATAACTCTTTGTTCTCAGTAATGCAATGCATGCTTTTTAAATAATATATCAGGTTAGTTTATAATCGTTTCATTTTTGATTCAGCTCACACAATATATTCCTCAGTGTTTTGGTGCCCCAGGTAGGTTATGATTTGTCCCCATTAACCATTTGCCCCACCTGTGGCACCTCCAATCAAAGACACATGGCTCAAGTCGCTGCATTAAATTACGTTTGGCACTGGAAAGGAAATCCAAACATCATGGCTCACTGGTTTCACTGCATTCATCCTCATCTGTTAGAGCATGCCTCCTGTGAATAGGCTACATATTTCCAGTGTTACCAGAGGTAATAATGTGATTTTTGGGAGCAGCCAAAAATCTGGTCAGATGTATTGACGGCAAGCAGCAAAGTGAAATACAACAGATTACTAACCTCTTTAGTAATCTGAGGTTGCTTTATCCAGCAACCTCAGTTCCCCACATGATCTTGAGATTAACCGATATATGCACTCCACTCTAGCAAACCTACTTTGGTGTCAAAGATGCTACTTAAATGCTAAATTATTATTGATAAATTATTCTTGGGTACCCAAGTCTTTCTCACATAGCTGTTATATTGATGCTCAGGGAACCGTCTGAGCAGGAGAGTTGCTTTAACATTAAAATGTATCTTTACATTTTGAAGAAACTAAAAAGAGACACAAGGACGCAAACCTGCCAGGACTAAGGTTTGCAGGATTGCTGAGAAAATTATACAGACCCACATGTATTAGCACTGGAGCACATTTGACACAATTGATATGTGGGAAAAAAAGTTGGCACTTAATGACTGTTTGCAAGTTATGATGCCTACATTTGCATGTGGCAAAAATGGTCAGAAACAAGCGCCAAGCTTGATATTCATAGATATTCATGTTATCATCATTGACCAGGACATGTCCTTCAACGCACATATTAAACAAATATGTAAGACTGCTTTCTTCCATTTGCGCAACATCTCTAAAATTAGAAATATCCTGTCTCAGAGTGACGCTGAAAAACTAGTTCATGCATTTATTACTTCCAGGCTGGACTACTGTAATTATTATTAGGATGTCCAAAAAACTCACTGAAAAGCCTTCAGCTAATCCAAAATGCTGCAGCAAGAGTACTGACAGGGACTAGAAGGAGAGAGCATATTTCTCCTGTTTTGGCTTCCCTTCATTGGCTTCCTGTTAAATCCAGAATTGAATTCAAAATCCTGCTCCTCACATACAAGGTCTTAAATAATCAGGCCCCATCTTATCTTAATGACCTTGTAGTACCATATCACCCTATTAGAGCACTTCGCTCTCGCTCTGCAGGCCTACTTGTTGTTCCTAGAGTATTTAAAAGTAGAATGGGAGGCAGAGCCTTCAGTTTTCAGGCCCCTCTTCTGTGGAACCAGCTTCCAGTTTGGATTCGGGAGACAGAAACTATCTCTACTTTTAAGATTAGGCTTAAAACTTTCCTTTTTGCTAAAGCATATAGTTAGGGCTGGACCAGGTGACCCTGAATCCTCCCTTAGTTATGCTGCAATAGACGTAGGCTGCCGGGGGATTCCCATGATGCATTGAGTTTTTCCTTTCCAGTCACCTTTCTCACTCACTATGTATTAATAGACCTCTCTGCATTGAATCATATCTGTTATTAACCTCTGTCTCTCTTCCACAGCATGTCTTTTATCCTGTCTTCCTTCTCTCACCCCAACCGGTCGCAGCAGATGGCCGCCCCTCCCTGAGCCTGGTTCTGCCGGAGGTTTCTTCCTGTTAAAAGGGAGTTTTTCCTTCCCACTGTCGCCAAAGTGCTTGCTCATAGGGGGTCATATGATTGTTGGGTTTTTCTCTGTATCTATGAAGCGCCTTGAGGCGACTTTTGTTGTGATTTGGCGCTATATAAATAAAATTGAATTGAATTGAATTGAATCATCATTTTATGGGGTAAACTCCTACAATCACTGATTATTTTTCTAGGGTCAGTATCAGTTTTTTTGGAACACCTCAGAGGTAAATACTCTGGATTGCACTCAGCAGCTGGAAACAACAAAACAATCAGTACGACACAATGACTGTGTGTCAGCATAATGCCAATACTAATGAAGCTGTAAGTAAAAACCTCTCTAATGGAAAACAAAGCTGTGACTCTAATAAATGTCCTGGTGTCATAGTAAATCTACACACAGCTGCAAAACATTTAAATACGCATATTAAATTATTTTAGCAGCATACTATCCACAGAGTAAATTTGTTATTGATCACACTTTAGATAAATTTAGACTCTTGTGTACAACATGAGAGCAATTGTTAGAAGTCTATTAAGTACAAGTAAGAAGGTCCTTGAGTGATAACTTTGTCCTTTGTTTGCCCTAAATATCAGGCCTTTGGTCTCAGCAGAGGAGAAGGCCGACCTTGTTTGCTAAACTCTTTCAATGATTTGTCCTTTTGGGAAACTGGAGCAGTTTTTTTTATTTTTATGTTTTGAACACTCGTGTAAATCATAAGAATGCTTCCTGATGTTTTTCTGGGTCAGTAGGATCTGCTGTAACGGCAAGGTTTATATATAATTAATAAGTCCTTATTTAATCATGTGCAATGTTGATGATGACGTATAGTTTCTACTGGTGGTGCTTTGCAAAGGTTCTCTGTAGTAACAAAATGTGTGTTGATTGAATGTGATTTGTATACGTTATGGTCACTTTAAAAATGCTTTTTATTATGTGTTTAAAATATCATGAGAAAATCATGGTTAGATATCCTGAGATGATGTGTTCTAGGTTTTCCAGCTAATTGGAAAACCATTAGGTGTAAAAATTTAGGCTATAGTGAAAAATGCGCACCAGAATTTCTTCTCAAGTCACTGGTTTTCTGCAGTTCATTGCTGCTGATTTGGTCTAAGGCCTGCTGGTAAACACCTGCTGCTTAAACTGTATTATTATAACATCCACATCAGTTTCCTAAGCCATCTTCATCCTTAACGTTAAAGCATTTCTTCATCATTAACATCATTAACCTGGGCACACACTATGCATTTTTTTTTTGGGGGGGGGGGGTTCAGTCGCGTTATTCAGCTCCAGCTCAAAAGCTCAAACTGTACGACTGAATGGCAGGGGTTAGAAGTTTGTAGGTCACGATGCATGTTCTCACACTACAGGGAGTGCAGAATTATTAGGCAAATGAGTATTTTGTCCACATCATCCTCTTCATGCATGTTGTCTTACTCCAAGCTGTATAGGCTCGAAAGCCTACTACCAATTAAGCATATTAGGTGATGTGCATCTCTGTAATGAGAAGGGGTGTGGTCTAATGACATCAACACCCTATATCAGGTGTGCATAATTATTAGGCAACGTCCTTTCCTTTGGCAAAATGGGTCAAAAGAAGGACTTGACAGGCTCAGAAAAGTCAAAAATAGTGAGATATCTTGCAGAGGGATGCAGCAGTCTCAAAATTGCAAAGCTTCTGAAGCGTGATCATCGAACAATCAAGCGTTTCATTCAAAATAGTCAACAGGGTCGCAAGAAGCGTGTGGAAAAACCAAGGCGCCAAATAACTGCCCATGAACTGAGAAAAGTCAAGCGTGCAGCTGCCAAGATGCCACTTGCCACCAGTTTGGCCATATTTCAGAGCTGCAACATCACTGGAGTGCCCAAAAGCACAAGGTGTGCAATACTCAGAGACATGGCCAAGGTAAGAAAGGCTGAAAGACGACCACCACTGAACAAGACACACAAGCTGAAACGTCAAGACTGGGCCAAGAAATATCTCAAGACTGATTTTTCTAAGGTTTTATGGACTGATGAAATGAGAGTGAGTCTTGATGGGCCAGATGGATGGGCCCGTGGCTGGATTGGTAAAGGCAGAGAGCTCCAGTCCGACTCAGACGCCAGCAAGGTGGAGGTGGAGTACTGGTTTGGGCTGGTATCATCAAAGATGAGCTTGTGGGGCCTTTTCGGGTTGAGGATGGAGTCAAGCTCAACTCCCAGTCCTACTGCCAGTTTCTGGAAGACACCTTCTTCAAGCAGTGGTACAGGAAGAAGTCTGCATCCTTCAAGAAAAACATGATTTTCATGCAGGACAATGCTCCATCACACGCGTCCAAGTACTCCACAGCGTGGCTGGCAAGAAAGGGTATAAAAGAAGAAAAACTAATGACATGGCCACCTTGTTCACCTGATCTGAACCCCATTGAGAACCTGTGGTCCATCATCAAATGTGAGATTTACAAGGAGGGAAAACAGTACACCTCTCTGAACAGTGTCTGGGAGGCTGTGGTTGCTGCTGCACGCAATGTTGATGGTGAACAGATCAAAACACTGACAGAATCCATGGATGGCAGGCTTTTGAGTGTCCTTGCAAAGAAAGGTGGCTATATTGGTCGCTGATTTGTTTTTGTTTTGTTTTTGAATGTCAGAAATGTATATTTGTGAATGTGGAGATGTTATATTGGTTTCACTGGTAAAAATAAATAATTGAAATGGGTATATATTTGTTTTTTGTTAAGTTGCCTAATAATTATGCACAGTAATAGTCACCTGCACACACAGATATCCCCCTAAAATAGCTAAAACTAAAAACAAACTAAAAACTACTTCCAAAAACATTCAGCTTTGATATTAATGAGTTTTTTGGGTTCATTGAGAACATGGTTGTTGTTCAATAATAAAATTATTCCTCAAAAATACAACTTGCCTAATAATTCTGCACTCCCTGTATACGGCCCGATGCTCTGATGTGACTTGAGTGCTCACATTGTGCATCTATACACAACTGCACACACGCTGAACTGGCGTGCTGCTCCGTCTTTTTCACTTCCATTTCTGTGTTTGCGTATGCGCAGTGTGAGAGGTTGCGTTAAATCGGCCCGTGGCACTGCTTCCACAGTGCGATACCCTCACGAGGGGCGACCAGGATTTCAAACAGGTTTGATTTTCTTGTGACCATACGATTGCTGATAGGGAGCTGGTCGTGAGGTGTTAATCGCTTCTCATTACCCCATGTATACTACACGAAGCACGACACACGATTAAGGTGAAACTCGGGCCGATCCCCAAAATGGTCACATGACTGGAAAATCGTCTCACAATGGGCCCAAACTCTCAGTGTATGCCCAGCTTTAGCTATTTCCGGGTCTGAATGCGGTTTCATTTTCTAAAGCCAAACAAACACGAGGCACCGCTGAGAGGTAAAAATGGTCCAGGCTTTTTCAGCTCCAATAAAATGTAGTGTAGCTGTTCTAACGGGTGTTACAGTAAAATTTAACGTCCAGGCATCCATAAAGATTAATACCCACACTCAAATTTCAATCAGCCTGAGAGGGATTGAATTCTTAGGCTTAAGAATATATCTGGGATACAGTGAGCCTTCTGGCTGTAGTGTACACCTCGTGTTTTAAAAACTTACAAATCTGCGACTGAGAATGGCCACTAACTAGTTTTGGTGGGAGCTCATGACAAGATAAAAAAAAAACAAGAGCCTCATCCAACCTGAAGCAGGATTAATACAACATCACTTAATATGTATTAAGTGTGTGTAGGGTAGAGTATTAAGCCCTTTGTTCACGCTTTAATGCCTGAACATTAGAGCTAAAATGAAGCCTGACAAGGCATTCGAAAGGCATCACAACATCAACCTTATCAACAAAACAGAAACCACATTTCGCTGTACAGAACTTTGACGGTTTTTAGGTGTGTAAATTGTGTCGGAGCGTCTTAGTTAAAAACTGTTGTTTAGAGACGCTCAGTCCCCTTCAGACAGCAGCACATATGGTGAGGTTCCCACCTTTCCTGCTGTCACTGGGATCAGAGCAGTGCTGCATGTCTGAAGCTGTGTCAAACACAGACTCTTTACCTGCGTTGTGTTGTTCCTGTGGCGCTGCAGCAGTTCAGTGATTACAGCTGTTTCAGGGTTCGACGTGACCGTGACCAGGTGCATTAGGCTGTCATTTAAAATGAAAATGCCAGACAGAAACACCCTCCTTCTGTTTTCTCTCATTTTGACCAAAAAAGGCAGTGTTGGTTATCTGCAAGGATGATAAATGTGAAACTATAGAAGGGTTTAGTCAAATGTTATGGAAACTATGCTAAACTTCTAAATCTTCCATGTTAAATAAGATTTAAAATAAATTAACAAGGAAATAATTCAGACATACCATAGTGTGACAGAGTGATCTGGGATGTTTAAGGAGCGAGAAAAGTAAAGAGCTGCAGGACTAAATAACGAAACGAGAGTGTCGTTGTGAAACAAAACGCACAGCTGTAAGAACTTTATCTGACTTACCTGTCTTTACACATCAAACTACAGCCTTACTGACAAACACAGTTTTTTACAACACCTGAAAGTAAAAAGTTGGTGCTGTAGTGTCGTTGTTGATATAGTGTGCATAAATATAAATAGAAAAGTGTGTGGGCAGGTGAGGTGACCTCAGCTGAAGTTTTTTTTTGCCTGTGGCCAAATAAAGTGCTGTCCATGCGTGCAGTTGGATGTCCTGCAGCTAAGGCACTGGCCACAATCCAAAATCTGCACTGAGACGAAGAGGAACTGACAGATGGATAGGTGATGGGGGAGAATGTGGAAGGAAAACTGTGTCAAGGCAAAGAAAGAGAGCCAAGGAAGGAGAGGTTGACATAAAGATTGAAAAACCTCAGTAGCACATTTTCCCGTGATCCACTTTTGTGCGTCCTCACTCGTTGGACAGCGAATTTATCCACCTAAATTTAACAAGTGCACCCTACTTTTCAGGAGCTCAGGTAGTGCTCTCTTCACGTCACAACCTGCCTCACATCTGACGCACTTTAGGTCCTAAACCCAGCAACAGACAGAAGAAAAAACACTTTTATCGGGTGTTAAAACTTTCTGACAGGCTGTGGGTTGAGAGTAACTTTAGACAACAATGGTTTAGTTATGTAAGCCTATAGAAACAGAGCTGTCTGCAGAGTGAAGGGAGACAGTCTGTGGACTAAAATACCAATTAATCCTTCTGCAATTTAACTGTTAGCAGTAAGCCGGTCCAGATAAACAGCTGCTGGTGTGAATCCATTGTGGTGCCTGTAGACCTTTTACAGTTCGGGTGTCTTTGCATACCTTGTGAAAAACTGTCCATACAGAAGGAAACTAAAGAAATACAAATTCTTTGTGATTATATCTGTATATTATATATAGCCACGATTAGTTGTTTATTTATTTATACTTTTTATTATTACTCCCATTGGCTGTGACACAAAGCTCACAAGTCACTGATTACTCAGAAGGTTGGAGGTCCGATCCCTGGCTGCTTCAGTCTGCATGCCAAATATTCTTGAGCAAGTTACAAACCCCAAGTTGTCCTCCGATACGTCCGTCAGAGTATGAATGTGTGTTAATGTTAGATAGAAAGCACTTAAGTAAAAAAAGCAAAGAAAAAAGTGCTTGTATGAATGGGTGTGAAATGATATAAAGCACTGTGAGTGCTCAAGTAGAGTAGGAAAGTGCTATATAAGAACCAGCCCATTTACCACACTTTAAAACAACTAAACTAAAACTAATAAAAGATGGTACAAAAAGGGTCATTTGAAAGTGATGTCTAAATTTCTGCAGTTCCACACATTAGAGATGGACCGATCCGATATTACGTATCGGTATCGGTCCGATACTGACCTAAATTACTGGATCGGATATCGGCGAAAAATAAAAAAATGTAATCCGATCCATTAAATATAATAAAAACACCTCAAAAAACTTGCAACATGGCGTAACTCGGCTCATAACAGTAGCGTATGCGTCACGTGATAGAGCGGCTGCTTGTATTTGGAGCCTCGCTACCAAACCAGCATTTCATCTCCGAGGAAGTTATCCCAGAGAAAAGTAAAGCAAGTGTGTAAATTAATCTCTGAATGTTTGTAAAGCGTTCCCATGTTAAGCTTAACAACCGATATATGGAGCGACTGCCCCTACCTCCCTCCCTCTCCTGCTGCTACTTCAATCATGAAACTGATCAATGATCAGCTGATCGTCTCTCTTCTTTGTTTTTGGCCCACTTCGCGCCAGAAAGAGGAAACCAGCGGCTGAACAACAGCAGCACATTTAAGCTTGATAAGCTGTTGTTAGAATTTATTTAATATTACTTTCTACACCAGGATCCTTTTCTACGTAGCTGACGGCTGGTAACTGTGCAGGGGCGTATCTAGCAAAGTTTAGCCAGGGGGGCCGATAGGGCATGAACAGGGAAAAGGGGGCACAAAGACATACTTTTCTTTCTTATTCTCATTTAAAATGTCTAGCTTTTAATAAATAATTATCTGAATCTTACACCCAAAGTTTTAATCTGATGTAAAATGTATAGAAGTCCATTACTGTTTAAAGTAACTGTTAAGTCTAATATACCCTAGTAAGCTATAGTACTTTTTCCTTTGGGAAAGTACCATCTGTGAATTCTGCAATTCTGTTGAAGAAAGATGTTGAATCTATTTAATTATTCTTGAAAAATAATTTATTTCTGTGCATTTTATTTCACACTGCATCAAATTAAAGTTAATTACATCGATTAAGCATCATGAGGTGGGGGGTGGTTCCCTTTTTTTTTTTTTTTTTTTTTTTGCTGGGAGTTTGCAACCCTATTAGTTAGGTTGCTTAATATTTCTGCTAAGTACTCTTTAAAATACCAGAATAGGAAGGATTGAGTAGGTTTAACTTTATTAGATTGATCAGTGTTGCTGAACTATGAAATATTTTGGGTGCAGTGTATTTTTTACATACAGGTATAACAGAATAGCTTTAGTGTTGTTGTTTGTTTAAACTTGAGTATGAACTTATACAAAATGCAGCAAGATATTAAAAAAACTGTTTTATTGATTAAAAACACACTATATCGGATTCATATCGGTATCGGCAGATATCCAAATTTATGATATCGGTATCGGACATAAAAAAGTGGTCTCGTGCCATCTCTACCACACATACATGTATAATCATTAGTACACGTGTTGCATGGATTTCCTGTGTTGGCACAAACCTCCCAGTTAAGGCAACCACACTTATAAATGAATGAGTCATAAAACATGTGCTCCCCGGACAGTTGATGAATAATGGCCAAAACCATTTAGTTGTTCTAGGTTCTTAAGCTCGTCTGTTTCTTCTGTAAGTTGCTTGTTTAGAGGTTGTGTCTGAGCAGTGTAGCTGTGCTATTTGCTGAAATCTTTATTCTACCATTCAGACCTTCCACACTTTATCCACATGTTTCTCTCACGGCACTGCTTTTTTTTTCAGTTAGTAACTCCTCTGATTTTTAGCACTTGTATATTCAGCCTGGCTGCAGGCAGATGTTGTTGTTTACAGGAAATTTCCAGCACAATAGACATTCAGTATCTCAGGTTTTGCTTGAATGACAGCATGTGGGTGCTGACTCCTTCGCCAAATATTTACATTTCCTGTTTTTATATTCCGCGTCTCTCTGAATGTACTATGTGCTCACTGTGAACTGCACAATTCACTGAGTGTGGGACAGAGGACTCTGTGTGCTTTTATGTTCTGTACATAACAGCTTTGATGACGCCTAATCGTGGTTTCCCTCTCACACTTTCACCCTGTCATTTCCTCACTCTCCCCTTTATCACTCCATCTGGTCCTTTCTTGTTTGCCCCACCTTCCATCATCCTCTTCACTGCAGTAATAATATCTGATGTCACAGTTGCCATGGGAGCTGTGCGATAAGTTTGCTGGTCGTCTAGTAACAGACTTCAGTCACAAAAATTAAAATGGAAATGACAAACAACACACTGAACTGTGCACATTTTAAGATGGGGATATGTATATAGTATAAAATATATTGCTTATGTTAGCACGTTTTAATAAAGTACTGTCATCTTATTTCACCTATTTCCATTTTGCAAGCAAAATGTAAAGAAATGAAGGGTTGCTCAGTGCTTACTGCACATTACTGTGTGGTATAGAGCAGAATAGTTTTTGGCTGAAATGAATTACACATCAGGAATTTCAAACCTGATTGTAAATTTCTTGAGCTACTGTTTTCATTATTGTGGAAGAAGCTGTCTTATCAGATCCAGGAACAAATCTGATTTTTAAATAAATCCATCAATTATGTCCACATTAGGGCTGCAGTATCACCAGGTGAAATGGGATTTTCTAGATGTCCTTCACCACAAAACATTTTCTTCTGGGAAATCCCAGCTGCACTTCGATGCCATATTTAATCTATCGAACGAGGTTTACATCGGGTTTCCTGCCACTTTTGGGTGCCCAGAAAACCTCCAAAGGCAGGTGTCAAGAATCACCCTTATAAGACATATGAACCACCTCACCTGGCTCTATTTGAGATGAAGGAGCAATGTGTCTGCTCCAAACTCCTCAGCTATCTGTGGAGGGCTGTCCACACAGAAGTGATGCAGGAAGCGACTTCCAGTAACTTGAAGTAATGTCATGTGAAATAACAGCTTGCAGTGTGAAGTGAGTCCATTCTTGTGTTTATATGTTAAGACTGAGGAAACTCGTTTTGGATGCTTGTGTCTGTCACTTCATTCTTTTTGGTTGCTACTCACAGCTCGTGACTGTGAACGAGGTGCAGCTTTACAGCGATGCTACTCCAATCCCCCTGAAAAATTGCTGCCATTACTCTGTCTTTAGGGGTAGATGGAGAGAGAGAGACTTGTTCTTCTTCTGTGGGTGTAGTTCAGTCGTTCTGCTCCAGATGTGGCGTGATAGATTAGCTGAGCATGTAGGACATTTGATTATCATAAATCACATGTTTGAGCTGTAGATCAAATACAGGTCAGTGTGTATTTCTGGGTTACTTTAAGCAGGCCACAGTAATGAAACCAGGACACTCTCATACGCTCTGTCTTGCTGAGTCTACTTTTCCTGTGAATACATTTTAAATTGAGCTTTCTTTTCTCCCCCTTAGGTAAAGAGTTGGTGGGCAAAAATCCAGCTTTTCCCCTCTCACTGTCCTACATGTCTTCTCTCCTTTTCTGTCTCTCTCTGTGATGCTGGGCTGTGGCTGACTGTATGCCCGTGACCAGACTGAAGCTGGGGAAGCTAAAGGTGGTGCGGCGGCAGCTGCTGCAAAGGTACAAAACACCATTACACTCACTGTGGTACATACAGACTGTAGTTGAATAGTCCAAAAATGGCCTCTAACCTCTTTTTTTCTTAGTCATCTTTCCTTGATCTTGAAGGAAACATTGTAAGTTAATATAGCTTCTAATCATTATTTACCAAGGTCCGGTGGATTTAGAGAAAGTATATATTGGAAGCCAAGAGATGAACTGTGGTACTTCATGAGGAAGTCATGGAAAAAGTTAGGGCAGAGAAGTGTGTGAGGGTGATGCAGGACATGTATGAGGACAGTGGTGAGGTGTGCAGCAGGAGTGATAGATGGGTTCATAGTAGGGGGTGAGATTACATCAGGGATAGACTGAGCTTCTTCTTGTTGCAGTGGTGATGGACAGGCTGACTGATGAGGTCAGATCTCTGAAATATGATGTTTGCAGAGATCAGGTGGAAGAGAGCCTGGAGAGGTGGAGGTGTGCACAGGAGAGACGCTGGGCAGAAGATGTTTAAATGGGAAGGAGACAGATGGAAAAGTGAAGATGCGAGGAGCAGAGATGGTGAAGGAAGATGAGTTTAAATAGCTTGGGTCAACCATGCAGAGCAACTGACAGTAAACAAGTAAGGCGAACAGGCAGGGTGGAGACATGGTGGGGACACATGTTACAGGCAATTTTTGACACAGGAATAGCAGCAAGTGTGAATGGGAAGGTTTACAAGATGGTAGTGAGACTTGCTATGATGTTTGGCTTTGAGATGGTGGCACTGACAAAAAGACAGGAAGTGGAGAGCAGGACTCGCAAAATCACCAGCCCGACGTCCCGGGGCTAGCGATTTTGCGAGTGACCAGGATAACATTAGAGTACATCAGAGAGACAGCTCAAGCTGAGCAGTTTAGAGATGAAGAAAGAGAGGCAAGGCAACCTCAGCAGCAGATTTTGTTACAGCTGCGCTTTTTATGAGGGTTTAACAGAGCCTGCAAAGTTAAAAATAAAACACATCCAGAAAATGTAAACAGCAGACAGGATTAGCCTAAAGTAGCTTGAATGGAGTGTCCTGAATTATTTTTACACACTGGTACAAAGAGGCATTCAATAAAACCAAATACACCCTGATTTCAAATCTAGAATTTAGACCATTTTTAATTGTCATTGGTTCCTCTGGGCTGAACTTAATTTGTTTTAAAGTATCAGAAACTAACTTTTCAAACATCCTGTCTGTATACGATGAGCTTTACACTGTTTTCATGGAGGACTGTTCGTTCTAAAGTATGACCATCTGTACAGGATGAGTCACACAGCTTATTTATGTACCAAGATAACCTGAATGCATCATCTAAACTGTGCTATTTTCCTATGTGTTTACTGTAGGAAATGTTTGTTGCTGGCAGTTTGTTGATTTCAGTAAAATCTCGAGCAACCAGCACATTGTCATGCAAAGATTTATTAATTTTAGATGTTAGTGAATCTGGGTTTTCACTCAACATTATTTTGATTAGATTATTTCACACCCTGCACTACTCTTCTTTGCTCATTTCCAGCTCAGTATTTTCATGTTGGAGTACCTTTGTATGAATCATAGATTAAAATAATGCTTATTCATCATATCAGTTGGACACAGTATAACACAGTGGTCACAGGATCATTAAACATGCTGTCATGATTTGAAATACTGTGTACATCCTCACGTTTATGTGCTTTTCTTTTCTGGTTTTTCTTTTTTGAGTCGATGCTCTTGTGTTTTTAGTTTTCTTTTACTCTTTATGCTGTAAGGGCCATCGACTTGTCAGGGGCTGCAGATGTAAAGCTAAATCTGGCACATTTATACGTTGACCCTTACTGTGCATGATCCCTTTTTTTTAAACATTTGAAAACAAACCTTCTGGGCCTTGATGCTTCAAAGACGAGCACTTTTAGCTCCTGTCTTGTCCTTCCTGACTCTCTTCTGTCCCTTCTGGCAAACAAAGGTTTGAACAGTAGGTGGGTGGAAGGCCAAGATTTGGGGTGGGGGGCCAAAGAGACCAGTCTGAAGCCTGTTCCTTTGGATAGCAGAGGTTACCTGCCCATAGGCTTTGTCCATGTTCTATATGAAGATGACATGACAGAAAAAACATAAATGTCCAGTTTAACATCTCAGAAATGACAGTAAAGTGTGTTGCTCAAAGCCTATTTGTAATAAAATTGTAGGAGTACAGTTCATTCATAACATGTATTTAATATGTTGAATGCTGTATTTAGAAAAGTGTCATCCTGAGTGTTTTTGTATCTGTATCAGGTATGAACACCAGCCATTTGTCTCCTGCCTGGCTGGCCTCTACGGCTGCCAATGGAGACGATACCAAAGAGCCCGGGCACAGCCGGGAGAGTGCTGCTGCAGCAAGGTACACACACACACACACACACACACACACACACACACACACACACACACACACACACACACAGTCTGCAACAAGCAGATTGTTGGTTAGTTTGCTGATTGTGCAAAGAGTATTGATTACCCAGCCGGTTCTCCTCAGTCTGGCCTGCTGACTCTGACTGTCAGTAACTGCTTTTTCTATGAAAAAATATCAGTATGTGCATACGCTCTGTCAGCTGGTTTTAATATTTAGTGGTTCTATTTGCACCTGGTAATAAAATACGTCCTCAGCATCAGGGAGTTTGTGCTCCAAATATGAATGTAAACTTTTTTTACCCCGAGAAAACGAGTTCGCCTTTAAACTGTTTCACATCTTCACCAGGAGCTAGCGGAGTATGATACATATATATTTGATTTTTTTCTTTTGTGGAGTAGAAATGCGATGTTTGATTGAACTTCTGTGTGTGTTTTACAGGTGGAGTGTGGCAGCTTTGGCCTCCTGATCCTCACCTTTTTCCTGAGTTTTGTGTTCCTCTATTTCTGGAGTGAAGCCCAGAACGACTACAATGACTTTGACTGGTTCGTACTGAGCACACTGACAAACACTGACAAGTGCTCACACATTAATGTTTTGCCTCAGGCACATATGTCTGGAGAGGAAACCTTTACTCTCTATTTTCCAACTGATTGGCAAATGGTTGCTGAAGGTTGCTGGCTGTTGCTGGGTGAAATCAGTCCCAAACAAGGTTCTGGACCAAAAACCTTTGCAATGGCTTTGGTCGCTAGAAGATTGTCACTTTTGCCCATAGTTTGCATTAAAAACACAGATGACATGTCTGCAAACAATCAAGCAGTAGAGAAAATGCAAACTAGTAACTGAGAATGTTTGCCTTCAAAGTAAAAGTTGTTCCTTATTGCTGAAAGAAAAATGTCACAAAAGATGAAACTTTTACTTTGAAGACGTCTCCATTTCTGGGTTGCATTGTACGCTTCAGTTTCACAACCGCTCATCAAGTGTTTGTTGTAATTTTTAGTGCATCCATTGTTTTATGTGATGGAGTTGGGATGTAGCCATAAGAGTAGAGCTGTTTGGAGGAAATAAAGTTGAAAACCAATCGTCAGTGAAACATTTTTCAGAGTCAGAAAAAGACAAATTGAGCAGCTGTAACTGTCATAAAGCATTTGAATCTCCCACAACATTTGTTCATAAGTCTAAGTACACTCATATGCACTGATTCATGAGCAAGACACACATCTTGGGAGTTCATTCAATCGTCACCGATTTTCACACTTTGAACTTTGAACAATACAATACTACATTAACTGGTTATTTTTTTTGTAACAAAACCTACCTGGTTAGGTTTCAAAGAAAACATTGTTTAAGTTAAAAATACAGCTGTTGCTGCTTTTAAAGAGCTTTTCTGTTCCAGCTTTATCTGGTTAAACATGTGCTCCACACACAAAATATGCATAAAACACATCACTTACAGATTCATGACAATTGTCTCCAAGAAATGTTGCAGTTTTTGTCCACAGGTATAAATGTCCACAGTTGATGACTGTTTGATGTTTTGTTCAGAGTTGGTGTGGATTAAACTGACCAAACACACCATGAAGCACACTTTAAACAGACATGAAGCTGCTGCTACAGTTTTGTTTCTGTCCTTTTGTATCTTCAGGTTTAACTTTGGGAATCTTGGGTTCTGGTTCCCCTGGTCTCTGGTCCTGCTGATTGTTGCTGCGGCTCTCTTCACATACATCGCTCTGCTATTGGTATGAACACCGATTTCAGATTTCAACCCGTCTGGAACCTGGAAATGTAATAGAAAACCAATAAAAAAAAAGAAAGAAAGAAAATAGTGGTTGCCACTTTAATTCCCTGGAGCTGCCAAGAAAACCTTTGTATTACAGCTAAATCAATGTTCTTATTAAAGTTCAGCAAGTTTTCAGCAACACCTTATTAGGACCAACTTGACTGTTTGTTTGCTCTCCTGTTACCAACCTGTGCCCTCCTGCAGTTATGTAATAACAGCAAAGCATTGAAATATCACAGATTACTTGTTTGTTTGTTTTTTTTCACTTTAACTGGAGTTCTTCAAAGCGTTTTATTAGACACAAGTGTGCACGGTAGCTCGGGCTCTATCAGCAGGTCGTTTGACATTTAGGAGCTTGTCTTCTTCTCTAGAGTGACAAACTTATGTAAGACTTTTATATAAAACATGTGAAAGAAAAATCTGTATTAACAGTTGACTTTCTGCTTTGAAGATTCGCTTTGATCAAATCCGTAGATATTTGACTGTTTTTATTGGACACATGAAAGAAATTTAATAATAAGAAAAAAATCAGGACAAAATAAATGTGATTTTTTTTTTTTTTTTTTTTTAAAGTTCTTGAAGTTAAAGGTTTAACAGATGGTTGCTTTAATCAGCTTTATAAAACGCTAATATTAATAGATATTGGATATTAAGAATATTAATGTCTGACACTCTAATAAGCCTGTTCTGCACCTGTTGTTTAGGTGCTGGCGGTGTGTTTGCTTTCTGAGGGCCAGAGGTTGTACCTTCATTGGAGCCACAAGGTATTAATACAGAAATGTAAAAGAGCATGAACTGTTGGTTTTTCAGGTCTCCGTTGGTGTGCATTCACATACGTTGTATTTTCTCGTCTTCCTCTCTTTGTCAGTCTGGTATTGTGGTGACGCTGGCGTTCTCCGTCACAGCCACCGCCATCCTCTCTGACCTCTGGAGCAAAGAATGGAAGACTCTCCTCCTCTCTCTGCAGGTGAGCCACACCAGCCAATCACAGCAAGGAGTGATTCGTTTTTTGGTTTTGTTTTTTTTTCAAATAATTAACCACAGTTTATTAAACATTGTACAGTTATTATTGTAGTCATAAATATTAGCAGAGAGATTTGTACAGTTATGTTTATTACGTGCTGTCGCTTTCTTTTTATATTTAGGTCACAGCACCTTACCTACATGTGGCTGCAGTGTCATTGATGGCGATTCTTTCCTGGCCAATAGCATTACATTTCTTTCGCATGAACAAGAAAGGTAAGGAATGTGATTTTTGCTCTTTAAAAATAACAGTGAAAGTCGGGTGGGGCATAGACGGTGTAAAACATGGGTTCAACCTTCTTAGGGTGAAGCCAAAATGGAAATGTCTCAAATCTGCCATTTTTTTAATGGCCAGCAGGGGGCGACTCCTCTGGTTGTGAAAAGACTTCGGGTGTTCATTACTTTACAAAGTTTCAGGTCAAACTGAATAAAGCATGAAGTTAATTTAGTAATTTATTCATTCATCACTTGAGTTACTGACTAATGACTTGGCCGTCCTAAGATCATTCCTGGAGCTTGCAGTGTCTTCAGTTTCTCAGTCTGATCCGCTGAAGTTTATCATATTTTTTTTTTTTTATTATTATTATTTTATTTCAAATTTTCAAAATATAAACCAACACAAATCCCAAAACAAACAAAAACAGACAGGCTCAGCTGTGTTCCAGAAAAAACAATTAATCAAGCAAACATGCACTTCACAGAACACCACAGGATAGAGTACCAAAAGCTGGAGTTGATGAGAGTTTACAAATCTGGGTCCAGTTTAGTCCAATCTGGCCCTCGCAAAGTGTTCCAAGAAGGGGTTCCAGACACTCAGAAGAGAATCTTTTGAGTCTTTGCTGAACTTTTCCATTTGTATTATGGACACCATGTCTGTTACCCACAACTGAAAGGAAGGAGGAGTGGGGGACTTCCATTCCCTCGTCATATCTGATTTTTAAACACCAACATGAGGACAGTGCAAACACTCAGGTCGATGCTTTAAAACAGAACCTGGGTGATGTCTTTGTGCTTTGTCCATGTCTTTCATACTGTGGGTGATTGTGCAGTTGCAACACTTACTGATGAACCTTTCTTAAGCATCTGATTCAGTTTTTATATGCTTGATGTTATAGGTTTTTAATCATATCTCGTATGTAGATCTACATGGAAGAACTCGTGAATCAAAATCACATGAAAAGTAGTTAAATATTTGATAATGCTACACCATAACCACACCCTTTAAAAAAACTATGTTTTTATGTTTTATTATAATAAAGGGAACAAACAGCACATTTTTGTCTCAGTTTAGAACCTGTCCTCTTTTAAAAGCCAGAGTATCAGATAGTTGGGAAAGAGAGAAGAATAGAAATAGGTATATGCAGCCTATCAGTACAGTAACTGGAAGAGAAAAAAGGCTGAAGGATCTTAGGGAATTTCTTTATTGGCTTTTTGGCTGCAAAAGTTGTACTCCTGAGCAAATCCTTTCTTTTCTGTCAAAGCTTATCAACCTGTAGCTCTCCCTCCAGCCACTGTTAGGCACAAAAGGGTTTTCATTTGAGTAATTTTCCTACAAACTGAGTCTGTTTTTATTGGTCTCGAGGTCATTCTGATCTCATGCCCTGCCAGCTCTGCCCCTTTAGCTGCCATCTGTTTCTTTTAACCTGTCTTCAGGTTGCTTTCTGTCTTGTGTCATGTCCTTTCCTCTCTGCTGAATGGCTTTGACCTCCGTGTCTCTTCTCTCTCTTTTCTCTCCGTCGGTACTTTCTCTTGTTGCTATGGTGATTTAGCGGGCAGAAGGATGCAGACTCGTGTCAGGGGTCTGTGCTAGCAGAAGCAGATTGTGTAATATGGCTTAGTCCTCTTTAATGTTTTGAGATAAACATCTGGACAAAGTTAAACTGGATACTGGGAGAACTTTAAAGCTATTAAAACCTGTAAAATGAGCCATTATTGGCGATTAGGCCCATCAACTTATCAGGAAACTGGATGTCCCATAGTCATTGCCTCCTGTTGGCCATTAGAAAGTAATCCAGACTTTGAAGCTAAGTGCGTTTATTATACTCGGTTAAATCTATGACTTTATTTAATTTAGGATTGGTTTAAACATTGGTAAGGATTCCTGTGAAAGAAAAGCAAAATATCTGTCCTCTATTTTGATGATGTTTGTAACAGTAGCTGATGGTTTCTGATGGTTTTGGGCAGGTTGTTCAAAGAGGAGGCAGACGGTGCAGCAGTAGGAGTGTCTGTGCTTAGTCATGCTGAGACTCTTTAGTGGGAGGCTGACAAAGGAGCACCTGTTGACATTTCCCAAAAGGGCAGAATTTCTCTCTCTATTAATGCCACAATGACCACAAAAAGTCCCACTTAAATCTGGCTTTTATCTGTAGCAGGGAAGTGTAAAATTGGCCTTCCTTCCTTGGTCAAATGACTCAGCAGTAGTCATAGCTCTCGTGCATAGATATATATATACACATAGAGGCCACAGCAGGGCTTGCCAACGCTGTCTTGCTCGGGGCATTAATCCTGTTCCTGTGCAAAATGCCAAACCTTTGTTCTGCTTTTTGATGCTCTAATGAAAGACATGGAGTAGCAGCACTGGTGTGAGGATTTTGTGCAACATTTTAATTATATATTTTACTAATTTGATGATCAACACATAACTGACAACTTAGAAAGATCACATTTTAAATTGAATTTTTAGGCACTTTCTTATTAGCAGTGGGTCACAAAAAACACAACATGTTCCCTTTTTTTTTTAGTTTAATGTACAAAAAACATGCACAAGGCAATTGTGCAAACTCTGCTTTGTACATGTGTGGCTGCACTCATTTCCATCTTCCTAGCAAATTATAAAGAAATGTGGGGTCACTCAAGATTTGTGCACAGTAATGTATAACCAAAGATTTTTTTTTAAATATTTTCTTTCCCTTATTAACCTGATTCAATAATAAGTGATATTCTTGATACTAATAAATTGATATATTAAATACAGGCAGTCCTCACACAGTTACAGATTTATTGTTTTTGCTGCAACTGTCTAAATAGTCCTTATTCTGGTCTCACCTTTTAATTTGACCTGCACAGAATAAACAGAGGTGCTGCCTGCAGAGTTTCTCTAAATGAAACAAACTCAGAGCCTCGTTTATTAGTGAAGACGTGGAGTGATTTGTTTCAGCCTAGTTGGAGGCAATTTACCCCTCATTAAAATCTTAATCCTGCTGACCTCTGGTGCTTTATTTGTCAGCTTGCTGTGTCGAACAGACGAATTCTGGGGTAACATGGTGTTCGGGGTGGATTCAGAGGGTGGGGTGATGAGTGGGGTAAGATATCTTTTATTCATCAGGGAAGAAATAAAAAATGCTATTCTGCCTGTTGTAAAGTTTAAACCATACACAGTCTTGCATGAAGTTACTATAAAAACTCATAGAATAGTCTTATTATTATTCTCTGTATTTAAGAGGCTACAATTCAGGTCTTTGGATTTGCTCTCTGTCCAGACTTCCCTGTGTTGCCCATATGGCTGCTGTTGTTAAGCACTATGTTGATCCTATCAAGAAAGATTTACTCCATATTATCCTGATTAAGTTCCAGTTTCTACTGCATAGCACTCCTGTAACTGTGATGTTTTATGCTTGTTAGTATTAGGATTTGTTTACATGTGAATTGCACAAATTACAGCAGAATGCGTGTATTTTATGTGCAGAATATTTGGACAGTAGTATGCAGTAGTACGGTCCTGTTTCATGACCTTTTATTTATTTTTGTGGCATTTAGTCCGTCAGGTGGCCGTCCTGGGACTCTTTCTGTCCGTGCTGTTCTCGCTCTACTTGGTTCCTCTGGGAATGTACTCGCCCTGCATCAAAGAGGCGGGAACTCTGGGACCTGCCCCTACTCTCATTGGGCACAGAGGAGCTCCAATGGTGAGGCTGAATTAAACCATGATCATCTGATCTAATTTTGTTTATTCCTAAAGTAAGTTTGCAAAATATTTTAACTTGTGTGATTGTGGATTAGCCTCCCTTTGGGTAATGTACGCATCATAACGCTGACATCATCACACCAAGAATCGCAGTGCAGTTATGTAAAAATAGAAAACAATGATCCACGCTGCAGTTTCACACCTTGCATTTCCATCCACTGGGACAAATTGGACCCTTTGCCATCCTACTTATGGGGGATTTAAAAGATAAACTGCCAAACAGTTTTTTGACTTTGCCCTAAAATAAAGTCATTAAAAATTTTTTCACTTGGAGTTAAAGTGGACATTAAACACCATGTGTATAAAGATTAATTTGCACCATGAAGCCCTGCTCTCACAAACTTACATAGATGTAACATAGCGGCTCATAGACTTACATTATATTAGAAAACCAGTGAACCTCAGTGGAAAACAAGATTAAAACTAACAAGTCTAAGGGGGTCACTTTGGTACTCCCCCTGGCTACAGCAAAGAGTTTCATGTTAAGAAACCAAAGATATACTGTCCACTTTCACTCTGTCTCCTAAACAGTCAGTGTTTCCTCGTTGTTTGGCTAGCTGTGAAACGGGAAAATCCACCTGTTGGCTGTAATGTTCATGCAGGTGGCAGCAGGGAAAGTGGATATTTGTTATTCAACATGCGTCTGAGCTTATATTGACACCATAGGAGGTAAATTCTTTCGTGGAAGTAGGTTTCCATCTAAGTTAATGTCAGCTGTGACAGTTCTAACAGTTGTGCTGCTTGTCGTAGATCAGAAATAAATATAAACAGCTTATATTAAGTTGTGCCCAGTAGCTCAGCAGATACTCTAAAGCTCACGATGTAATGAGGAAAAGAAAACAGGCTGATATCCAGATTGACGTTTTGGAAACTGATTTTGCTTCTGCAGCATCCTGTGTGCAATCCCTGTTAGAATATGTCTGATCCGGGCGATGGTTGGATCCTGTTAAATACCCCAATTCTTTGATCTTTGGGCTGAAAGAAGAACAACACTTGGTGTTTAATGCTCAATCAACAATCTCTTTATACCATACAACCCTTTAAGCATAAACGTCTGGATGGGAGATTTGCACAGGAGGGTGTCCGGCAAAATCTCGAAGTGTCTGACCGTTTCTCACATTCTTATAGCTTCGGCTCCTTCCAAACCAAGCATTCACAGTCTTTCTCTCTCAGTGAGCCTAAGTTATGACCTTGGCTTCCTGTGCAGTATGTTTTGTTCTTTCTAATCAGACAAATAAGGCCATGATTCTCTGCAAACAGTATTTCTTATAAATCAGCAGTATCATGCATCATAAAACAGTGCAATCTCCCCTTCGAGTTTTTCATCTCGGAATAAACAATCAATTACAATCAAACAATCAATCTGCTGGTCCCTCTCTAGTCTAAACAACAGTGTTTCAGTAACTTTCCACTAGAAGATTGTCCCCTGTTATCTACTTTCTCCCAGGCAAGCGTGAGCAAGAGTCTACAGCTTTCTACCCCCAAGGACACGTAGTCTAATGCCTTTATTTTCAGGGCCGTGTCGACTTAATACTGCACATTATGGTTATATGGCATTTTAGTTAATATAAAGCATAGAATTGAGGCACTTCAAATAATTCCATTCCAACAATCCCTTCTGAAATTGTTGCTTGTTTTTCTGTAGCTCGCTCCGGAGAACACTGTGATGTCTTTTGAGAAGGCAGTGGAAGCTGGAGGAGAAGGACTGGAGACTGATGTCACCATCAGGTGTGTCATCCTACTGATTTTTTCTTATCTCACTCTTTTATTTATGGAGCATGTGAATTGTACACAGTAATGTCACTGCTGTAAATACAGATAGATTTTGAATTTAATCTACAAAATTCATTATAAACTTGACTTCCTGATTACAAGGACCAGTCTCAGTGTTACAGAGTTACTTAAAGTAAAATGTCCCAGCAGGTCTGATGGTGCTGAGGATAACTGCTGGTTCAAGCTAGTTCAGATGCACCACTTGAGCTGCGTCGTATTGGATGCCCATAACAAGTGTATCAGTCTTTCTTTCTTAACCCTCCTGTTATGTTGGTTTCCAGGAACACCAATTATGCTCCTGGGTTAATTTGACCCGGGGCAAATTTACTCATCCAAAAGTGTCAGAAACACTGGCATTGATTATTTTACAATTTTCTTTTATAATTTTGATTTTTTTCGTTTTCTGTAGTGATGCAGATGACATGTGACATCTCTTCTGTTCTGGGTCAATCTGACCTGCAACATAACAGGAGGGTTAAGCTGCAAATTTCCCATCTTTCACTCTAATATGTCAGTACTACTGCTACGTCAACCCCTCCACCACCCCAGCATCCACCTATAACCGCTGACAGGATGTGCTCTCATCAGTCCCCAGTTTCTGCGTGCATCGTCATATATGCTTGCATATGCTTTATTTATCTCAGAGGCTTATTTGGTGGGTTATTTGTTTGCTGACAATAGGAAGAATCAGTGAATAAGTGTGTCTCACACCAAAAGTGTGAAAGTTTGGAACCTGGCATGTAACTTAAAATCCAGACTGCAGATGGCACGAAAAGATTGCTCATCTAAAGCCAGCCTCACATTACAGGATTATAAAAACTCATGACTGCAATCGGTGCATCCTTTGACACTGACTGTTACCTCTGGGCGTTTCTTTAATGGTAAAATGATCAGATCAATCAGATCAGGTGATCAGTGAACTACAGCCGAGTCTCTTGAATTATACAGATCAGATGCTAGCACGCTCCTCTCATTGCTGAGGTGATTACTGCCATGCTAATCCAATTAGCGGTGAGCACTCCCGTGAGCCTACAACCAAACGTTTAGCGCCATTTTACAACCTGAAAACAGGAGGATCAGCAGCACTGCATGGCTCAACATCAGCGGGTTAGTTTAATCCAGTGCTGTTGAGTCTGGTGGTGCTTTCATAAGAATGAGTTGTATTTCTATGTTGTGCATGATACTGGGCTCCTGTTGTGTAACTGCACTATATAATGTCTTTCATAAGGTGAGCTTTCTGGTAGGAGTGCAGCGATTAATTTTTTTTATTCCTTCAGCCACATCAACAGATTTGTGAAAGAGGATTGAAGCTCAATAAATGAAACTTGGAAGTCTGTAGGGCAGATTCTGGGGTTCAGTTTGTAAATCTACATATTGTTGTTATGAAGTCATATTATCAGTGCTGACCAGTGAATCTGGTCATCCTTACTGCCTCTTCACTTCCTCTTCCCTTGTATCACTTACCCTTCATCTTGGAGTCCTACTTTTCCTTCTTGAATCCTCGTGTTGTGACTCACTGAATATTTCTTTCTGTCTGTAGTTTTGATGGCGTTCCCTTCCTGATGCATGACGCCACCCTGAAGAGGACCACTAACATCGCGGAGGTTTTCCCAAACAGGACACACCTCGACGCCTCCATGTTCACTTGGACCGAGCTGCAGCAGTTGAACGCTGGTGATTGGTTCTTATCGGTATGACCAACACGCACGCAGCTCAACACAGAGCAACAGCAGCATGTTGTTGGCTTAGAAATGCATCATCTGTATAGAAACTACTGAAAGAAACACATTCCTACAGATATTTAGAATTCACAAATGTTGTTTTATTTCCTGCTGGCAGTGACAGACAGATAAACAACTAAGCCAAAGAAAAAGACAGAAAATGTCCCTCTAAGTTAAGAGCAGGTGAAATTCCACCTGATTTTTTTTTCTCTCACTCTGCTTCTCACTTGCAGAGGGATCCGTTTGGCACCGTGTCATCCCTCTCTGCGGCAGACCGCTCCCAGGCCCAGAACCAGTCTATTCCCTCACTGGTCCAGTTCCTGGAGGTAGCGGCCCGAAGTGGTAGACTCGTACTGTTCGACCTGCGCAGGCCACCGCTTGGACACCCATACAGTCAGTCATACATCAACACCACTCTACAGGTGGTACAGGCCCACATCAACTCCTCGCAGGTAACTGATCAGGATTAACGTATCTGCACTTTGATTTAAAGATAACGTTAAATTGGTTTAATGGGGATATTTTTGATTTCAGTCTAGTGCCGTTCTGCAAACACAATCAGTGCATTTATTTTTCCTATTGTTAATTTTTCCTGGTGTTTTCCTGTGTTCACTGTGTTATGTGTGGCTGTAGGTCCTGTGGCTGCCATCTGAAGACAGGGACCAGGTCCAGGCTGTGGACCCACACCTGCAGCAGACCTCTGGAGAAAAGGCTTCTATCCAGGAGTTGACAGACGGACACATCACCAGACTGAACCTGCACTACAGCACCATGTCTCAGCAACAGATCCGGTACAGAGCTGATAAACGGCATACATTAAACGTCTGTCTTAGGCAGTTTTAATTAAAGATTGTTAATCACTGCAGCGGTAATTATTTCAGAGTTTCTTCAGATTTAGGTTGTATTCGTGTCAGGAGAGGCCACATGCTAAAACGTATGAATTATTAACCAATACCAGGGCTGTTAATTATTTGAATTGTCATTTTAACTTGCATAAATTACTCAAAAAAACACATTAAAGATAAACCAAATATTAACCAACACAATTTTAATTGTGAGTTTAATTATAATCAAGCAGATATAAATAATAGCATTTATTTAAATGTATTTGCTGTCATCTTTGTGACAAACAAACAGCAACACAATCAGCTGCTTCTTCAGGTTTTGCCTGACCCGATGAGCTCCATCTCCACTGTCCTGGTGATGGAAGTTCTGCTCTGTGTTTCTTCTTTTTATGCACCACAGAAAAACTATTCATGCAAAATCGGATTTCTAAAATACAAATTAAACATGGTTATTTTCATTTGACAGCACTGATGATGTACAAGTCTGTAAGTTCAGACTAGAAAAACAACAACAGATATAATGGCCTGCACATAGTTCAAACATTCAATTATGCAATCACATCCATCTAGTGGCAAAACAACCCTATTTATACCAACTGAGAGAAACTTGACATTTTGAATTGGTCTCTTGTGTTTGTGCATGTGTGCAGTTATGTAACCCAGATACAGATGGACGCAGCTTCCTCAGTGACTCCATCTCGGTGCTTGTAGAACAACCTCAGGGAAGTGAGAGGGAGATAAAGGGCAGGTGTGAGAGATGCTCATCGCCGAAGTGAGGAGAGGAAAGTGTGGATAAAGAGGAATTTGTTCAGTAGAGGCGTGAAGGAAGCAGTGGAGGAGGTACAGACGGGTCCAGCTGACAGGAGAATAAGAGAGGGAGGTAGTTGTACATTAACAGTAGCTGTGGGAGAACAATCTGGAAAGAAAGATGGTGGAGTGACTCACATACAGACAGTTTTCAACACAACTTACACAGGCGACTGAAATAATCTTCCACTGTTACAACTGATTCATCTTCATGAAAACGTTTCAACTGTTATTTGTCACCAACTAGAGGTGACGGGTGGAATGAGTCATACTGTTATTGCCTGATAGGTTTTAATCAGAGCATAAAGCATGCGGTCAAACTTTTACACGAGTCTTTTACAGGCCACTGACTCACTGGAAAAACTGCAGTAGAATGTATGATTACCAGAGTTAAAGTTTAACAGCTTTCTTTTTCATCAGTAACAGTCTTTCATTAAATTTAAGGCTGCAAATGTGTAGAAAAGTTAATCCCTCAGAAGCCCACGTCTTTGTTGGTATGAGCGTGCATTAGTACAGATGGAATTGGCAGCTTGCATATTTGGAAAAGCCCGATCAATGCTGACAGGTTTCAGAGCAGCATGCGCTCCCATCCAGGCGATGTCTCTTTGTCAGAGAAGGCTTGGCATGCTAAACTGCATCTCTCTCTCTCTCTCTGTCTCTCTCCCCAGAAAGTACCAGTCAGTGAACATCAGCACTAACCTGTATGTGATCAGCCAGCCTTGGCTCTACACACTGGCCTGGTGTGCTGGAGCGCAGTCCGTGACCACCAACTCCATCCACATCCTGTCCAACATCAACAAGCCGCTGTTCCTGATGGTGAGCAGATTCAAACCTCCAATTCTTTTATGAGTCATATTAGACTTTATTAACCTCCTAGGACCTGGCGTCCACATATGTGGACATCAAATTTTGGGTTGTCTAGGCCAAAATACTAAATTTTGCTCTACAAGGGCCTGATATCTAGGGATGGGTATCGTTTAGGTTTTATCTGATACCGGTGCCAAACCGGTAGTTTTGAAATGGTGCCGGTGCTTAAACAGTGCTCGAACCGGTGACCGGTGCTTAAAGAATGAAGAACACAAACGTTGTCCAAAAACCTCTCATGTTTAGCTGTTTTTTTTGTAAAAAGATAACAATGTTAGCCTTTTCTGCAGCTATAGGGCATATATGGTATCACTCTTGGCTGGAAGCAGTGCTTAAACAATGGAAAAAACACAAAATTTGTCCAAAAACCTCTCATGTTTAGCTGTTTTCCACTTTTTCTTTGGTCATTTTAGCCTTTTTGGCCAGGGTGAAGGGAGTATCTGCCATCAAACAAGAAGACAGCTGCATGTAACTACGACGGTGTTTGCTAGTTCACCTTACGTGCATTAATTTAATAAATAAAATAAATTACACACGAACAACATTAAGCTTCTCACGCAGAGAAGAACAGCTGTTGCTGCCATCATCATCCGTCATCATTTCTGCTACACTGGCAGGGCTAGGGGCCAGGACTCTCCTCTTCAGGTTTTTGGGGGATGTTGCTAACTCCAGGTCCAATAACAGGCACCACACCCGCAGTAGATGTGCTCAGTGCTCGGTCTTGCAGCAAGCTATCAAATACGGGTACATTTCTCGGCTTTTAAAAAAACACTATGCGTCGCCAGGTGTTCCATCAGATTCGAGGTGTTACCTCCTTTGCACAGTGTCACCTTAAAGCATTTGTTGCAGGCTGCTGAGTTTGCATCTTTTGCTGTGAAGTACAGCCAGACTTTTGTCTGCTTCGCCTTGGGCATTTTTAATCTGTAGCTCTGCTCTAAAAGAACGTACGTACCTGGGCCCGCCTACTATCCTTGGAAAGGTAAAATGATTGGCTAGAATCCAAAGTGTGTGAATTCTCAAGAAAAAAAGCACCGAAATGTGCGCTGCTTTTTGGTCTGGTTACTACCGTTTATGTCAGAACCAGTGCCATTATGGCACCGGATACCGGTACCCATCCCTACTGATATCCACTTACGAGGACATTATACTACCACTGTTCTATCAAAATTTAAAATGAATGTGCTCATATGTGGATGTCAGGCCCTTGTAGAGCAAAATAAGGTAAAAAGATAATTCTTTGTTTTTCCATTCATCGGGTCCCAATCAGCCCAAATAGAAAAGATAAATTAAAAATGCATGCCGTGAAAGAGTTCGGGTCTTAGGAGGTTAAAGAAACCAGAACTTAGAAACTGTTAAAAGTAATAGGATTTGGTTACAAGCATTTACATGTAATATATTGCATGCTTCATTAAAGAGTTATTCACAAGCTGGCACCACATACTCTGTTAGATATGAAAGCATTTGTAGAAGATAATGGCAGATTGTGTAAGGATGAACTGAGGCTGCAGTTTGGTGAAGGCCTGTGAGGGGACTGGCAGCAGCTCCCGAGGAGACAGATCTCCATGTGCTAATGACAGAGAAGCAGAAGGGAAGTGTCTGAGCTGTGGTCCCTCTCCTTAGGTTCAGATAATTACCTCCCATTATGCCTGATGAAAACAGTTTTTAGGCTTGTGTCAGCAAGCTTCAGGTAAGGCTCTGAGTAATTCACTAAAAAACATCTAAAATTTGTTGTTATCCACTGAAGCTTGTGCAGCAGGCGTCGTGTGTGTTTGGAGATTGTACCTGTGAGCATTTGATTACATAAACCTTCTCTCCTGCTCCAGCTCCAGTGCAATTATTATTTTAATAAGAGTGTTCAGTCCGTTTACCATCACTGTGTTGAATAATCGTATTAATACTCAGTCTCCTCCATCTGTGACCCAACAAATCTCAGAACTCTTTGTTTAATAAATGTAATAAATCCTTTTATTGTGTCTCTCTAGACCCCAGAGGAATATAGTCTGATGTGGATTCTTACTGATGTGGTGTCAGCCTTCCTCATCACTGCAATTTTCATATTCCACTGGTAGGAACACACACACGCACACACACACACAAGCCCGTTCAGCTATCTTAGTGAGGACCTTCATTGACATAATGGTTTCCCTAACCCTAACCATTAAAAATGAATGCCTAATCCTTACCCTAAACCTAACCATAACCTGTGCATAAGCTGTGCTGGGCTGAGTCGGTGTGGCTCACTTTTGTGGAAGCAAACATTTTGTTTCTTCACACAAAAATAATATCGGAATATTTTTTTCGTTCAGCTTCAAGAGATCCTAAAATTATGTTTTAATTTTCTGTGTCTAATTGTTTACTTTAATCTCTTCTTCAAATAATAATTATCTTCAAGTATAATATTTTTAAAATATTCTAAAAATATATTTATTGATATTTGCACACATTTCACAGTATGTGACGCTCGGCTGGTTTTCTCTTGATGTAAGATGTCAGTTTCATTTAAAGATTTATTAACTTTGATTATCTGTCTAGTCATACATTAAGAAGTAATGAGCTACTAAGAACAGCATTAATAATGATAAATGCTCCTTTTTATTTAAAGAAGCTGCCTTTTTTGTGCTTTCAAATATTCAACCATGATTTGTTTTATCAGCTCAAACTGAATTTGTCATGAGATTGTGTTCACAGCGAGATCACGAGGGGTTAATTTAGATGTAAACTCAAGCACAGCTTTTTCAGGTTAGTTATTTGTGACTATAACTAGCAGCCCTTAGACTGAGGATATGAAGAGAGTTGGAGTCTTTCCTGTCACACAGACGATGCTCTTCACCACAAAGAAAATCCTCTGTGGTTTTATTTGTACTTTTTTTTTCTGCGTTGCCCCTTTCATCATCTGCTCCTTCCTTCACTCTTTTTATAGGCAGGCTTCAGTTGAGGCTCGCCCAGACCTCCTCTTACATGTGTACACATCAAAGCTGCTACATGCAGCAGCCTCAAAGCACAGTGGTAAACACAGCAGCACACCAGGTTACGCTCTGCTGCTCTGATCTCTGTTTGCGGTGTGTGTGTGACAGGTGGAGAGAGCGAGGCCTGCCCTTCTGGTCCGGCAGCCGGCAGACTCACGAGAATGGACCATACAGCAAGTTCAGGACAGGTATAACAACGTTTTTCTTCTTCTCGTGTTTTTGTGGCTTGTTTTTGTACACAGTGCTGGATAAATGTGAAACATCAACTTTCGTGTTCCAGTAACTTTGTCATGCTTTGTCCCCGTCATGGCTGATATTACCTGTTTTCTGTGATACGTTGAAGTGTCCTTGGGCAAATACTGAATGCTTTATTTCCCCTGATGCTTCCATTATTGTGTGACTGTGTGAGTGAAAGTTAAGGTTCAAAGGTCAAAGTTCTGCATGATTGGTGAATCTGCAACTAGACAAGACAAACTGATGAAAACAGATGTAAACATCTGTGTCACTTTCATCCTGGCTGAGGTTTAGCTTAGACTTTAAAGGTGCTGCTAGTCTGCATTCATTGAAGACTGTGTTACATATTCAGGGGTTTTTACTACATGGAAATTAAATGTTTGGTGATGTTGTCATAAAATTAGGTTGTCCTTTTTAAAAAAAAATAAAATTTGGTATTTCATTGATTTACACGTCATACTCATATTTGGTTGGTGAATGGTCAGAAATGTGAGGAAAACACTCAGATTTCTGCCAGTAGGGATAGTCTCACAGCCTTCACTTTGTTCAGTGATCGTGCTTAACGGCTGAAATAGTCACCCACACAGTGCTGTTGTAGCTTCTTATGTAGCAGGCTAGCCACCAACACTGTAGCTATTTCATGAAAACATCTGTGCATGCAGTGATCTCCTGCTGTGTGTTGTATGTGTCATGTGTGTCAGACTCCGCCGAGATCATCTGTGTTCGCTGGAGCCCTCTTCACTCTGACCCTCCTCCTGGAGCCCTTGTCTCTCTCCCCCTGGTCTTCAACCCATGACCCCCCCGCATGTCGTCCCTCCAAGAACCTTGTATGAGTCATGAACCCTGTTTTTAATGTGAATTTTTCTGTGTTTCCTGCTGAAAAACTGCTTTCCACTATCCATGGAAATCATATGAAACTCTGTGAAACTACAAAGATCATTAGCTGTTACGAAAGTTTTTAAAAAGTTCAAGAACATAGCCCCTTAAAATTAAAAAGACAGTTCAAGATCATCTTGTCGTGCACCTCTGAACTGTTTCAGTGCAGCTGCTGTTTTTAGATCACTCTGCAGATTCAGTCCTTCTCTGTGAGTGCTGCCACGTTAAAACAACACTCCTTCAATTTTGGTTTTTATTCTAAGGAAGTGCCTGAAGTTTCACTGAGGCAGAGCTGGTGGAAGAGGAGGAATAAACATCGCCTCTGTTCTGTTTTCCACTTAACGTTCTCCCTCAAACACCTCAGGATGTTAGACTACAGTCTTTTTTGGAGGGGCGGTGCCTCTGATCTCTGTTTACACCTGATCTAGTGCCTTTACGGTTGCACACTGTGGACTCTTCAGTTTAAAAAAAAAAATGTTGAAAATGGCTCGGTCATATCTGGACACCCAGCTCTTATGATAACGATCTTTCACTGACAGTGTCAGTCTGAAACAGAAGTTGTTTGCTCTCTCCGTCCTCGCTGACATTGCAGACTGCCGAGGTGGTCACAATAAGGATAATTTGAAGCATTAGCGTTTTTTAGGTGGTAGTTATATCTGAAAAAGATCCTCACTACCATTTGTCACATCAGCAGTTCTTTTGACTTCACTGTCAGATGAAGACTCTTCATGATGTGACACAAAATTTCTTTTCTTCGCAAAAAGTTCCACGAGCACATCTCCTCCATCCCCTCATCACATTCTAGAGTTTTTAATGTGTAACACTGAAAATATTCCCACCTTCCAGGAATGGCCCAAACAGGATGTGGTTCCCTTTGAAATTATTTTTTGTGTGACTTTATGTTCTGCAGTAAATGACTTCCTACTGAAAGGACTGAAAGAAAAAAGTAATTTATTACTCATTGTGCAGCTGCACATGGCAGTAATATGTGATTTGCCAGAGTTTGTGATTGGAGTTTGTGTCACAGCACGCTGTTTGAGACCCGCTGCTGTACAATAATTACAAATTGGAAAATAATGATCTGCAGGATTTGTGCTTGTGTATCATGCACTTACCTCAGTAGTGTACCCCGTCATTTATGCTGTCCTTCCTTCTTTCCTTAAGTCCTCTGACCTCCAGTTTCACCTTTGTATTAATTCCCACCATGCTGACACCATGTGACAGTATAAACTGTTGTCGTGAACTCACTGAACACTGTTTGGGTTTTTCTGTTTTGCAGAGCTCAGCGATGTTTGGTCCATCTCCAGCGTCACTGTCCGGCCTGATTTACGGAGCATGCCTACTTCACCCAGCACCCCTCACCTGCCCACCATCACAGAGGAGTGAGAGGGAGGGAGATTAAAAAAGGAAGGTGCAAGTCAGGAAAGGACAGATAAGAGATGGAAAAAGTCCTTGTTGAGAGTGTGATGAAGGCCTGTCAAACTCTCTGATCTTAAGCTTTTGTTATTTAATTATTGTTGCTTATAATAGTCAGTCTATTACTTAGCATCAGTTTAACACCCACAAAATCGATGTGGATTGATGGGACTTGACAGACAGTGTGAGCAGCCAACACAGCATTTGTCATCACATTTTGATGGAAAACTCCGAGCAGTGCACAGAAATTTGTGACACCACCTTTTAACAAACAAATGAAAACTAAAAATGTTTGGAAGTCATGACAGAGAGAGCAGGAAGTAGACGGCACACTCTATTCTCCATCTGTCATCCTCTCGGTCTGTGGGTGGGCCGCCTGTAGAAGACGAACAGCTGGAAATAAAAAGCCTTCATTCATTTCCCATCAGAGATGAAGCAAATGGACTGTGGACACGCGCCCTGGAGGTGTCCGTTTCCATACTGTAATCTCATGATGCCATTAAATTCCTCAAAGTGAGGACAGTTAAAGACAAGACCAGAGGATGAGGACGTTTTCATTTCTGGTCATTCGGCACGGTGAAAGAACAAAATAATGAACGTCTGCAGCTGCAGTGATCCATCAGTCACCTTTGTGCGTCTGCTCGCTGATGAAGGACCAAATGTTGATCAGAGACGCTCTGTGATAAACTGTAAACACAGAAGAAATGAAATGGACTCTTACATATGAGCTGTGCTTTTTCATTTTCAGCTGTACAGACATCAGGTGCATCAGACAAAAACCTTAAACCATGTCTTAAATTATCATTTGTGTGTGTCTGTGAATTGCTAGATTCAGTGTGTGAACTCGACACTGTTGGACTGACAGAATGAATGTAAACCAAAGGCTCGGGAAGGGTACAGTTCATCTATCTGTGTACTAAAGTGAATGTAATATTAAGTTTCCAAAAAGTACGCAGATGTTTTGGCTGTATGTCCAACATGACATTTTTCCCAGGGTCAGATCTCAGTTTTACCACCGTGGGGAAAAAGTCATTTAAATTAGTTTATATATACATATATCTCTATATATTGCTGGTTAGCTTAATCTATAAGTACTATAGCATAATTAATCAGTAGGTTTATTTTTTTATAGTAATAGTCTAAACCTGCAATTAATAACTAGAGCTTTAAGATAAATGTAGTGGTTTAAACATCCTACTGCAGGCTCCCCCTGCATGCTCCCCCTGCATGCTGCAGGCATCACTGCTCGAGAGAGACAGCGGCTGCTGTCAGCCTGCAGAGGTTTACAAGGAATCTGCAAAATGTAATGATGGTGACAAACTAAACATTCAGTTTGTCTGCATCCAATCAGCTTTTGTTTTATCTTCTTCTTATTTCAGTCGCTCTGTCACCGTGTCAAACACACCTGGCGGTGGATGGTACCAGGTGTGAAGTTAGTTTTGTAGATCAAGGACTCTCATTGGCTTTTTACCTGTACTGGTTTTGAATGTGATTGGGTCAACGTGCCACTCACAGCCCTTCATCTTTGCTCCCTGTGTGTGTGTGTGTGTGTAAGTCTTTTACAGTTTATGGATCCATCAGGGTCCACTTTGGTCCAGGTGATGTAAATTTTCTTATCTGATATAAAGCAGGAGTCTCCGTGTGGAGGCCTGCGGGGGCGGTTGGGCAGTCTTTGAGCAGACTTCAGAGACATTATGAATGAATACCGCTCTGTGATGTCTGCAGCTGACTGTGTATATTCCCCACCACTGCTCTGCACTCAGATTCAAACCCAAGTCTGCTTCAGTTTGTCAAAACAATCACTCTCACAAGCTTTTGAAAACCCCTCTTGCAATGCAGAGAGGTTTATAACTTTAGTGGCTTGACTGAAGCAATTCAAACGAACAGAGTCGCACCTCTTCCAGGTTAGGTGATCACATGGTTAAACAGACCTCATGTTGGGGATTATTGTGGAGCAGGCGCTGCAGATCCACCAAGAACAAACTTGTTTATGGTGTTGTGTTGAGTAAAGTGGGGGCTGAATCTAAATCTAAGCTCCTAAATCCTTTTAACCGTCCGCATGGCTCTATTTTAGTCACACTGCCTCCCTCATTGCCTCTCCTTTCAGCAGCCTTGTGGACTTTCTTTGATGTGAGAATACTGACTGCAAGAAAAGTCTGTTTGTTAGTAAAACGTGCCAGCGGCACAAACTGCCCGACACGTGGGTTTTTTTGTTTGTTTGTTTTTTTTTTAAACTTGCTGCTGGTAATTTTATTTTGGTGTCTCATCAGTGCCAAGTGTGGTATCAGTGTCAGAGAAACCAGACTACTTTAATGAGGTGATAAGTGCAGTATCAGCTTTGTCTTCAAATATATACCCAGTATTTCCTGGCTACACACTGAATCTGTACTGTGTTGTCTTAACTTAAACTGATTTCAGCGATGAAATGCAGAGCGTCTTGTCAGCTTTGCAGGTGTGAAATCTGCAGGGTGATGCGGCCTTGGCTTTTCTGCTGTAAGTGGATTTGTTTTTCATCACTTTGATCGCACATCATACGTAAATGTCTGTGAAGGTTCTCAGTCATCCAGGTCATCGTAGTCAAAGGAGCTTGCAAAGAAAAGCGTCTGGACTTCTTTAAGTTTACTTGAAGACGTTTCACCTCTCATCCGAGAAGCTTCTTCAGTTCTAAGGTCAAATGGTGGAGAGTCCCAGATATACGTAAATGTGCCGGATTCTTATTTAGAAAATACAAAATCATTTCTAAAAATTCTCCAATGGTGACTCATTATGCTAAAAGTGCAGTCTTTGCTACAAGCACATGTTTAATGGACCAATTTCTGTGTAGAAATGTGAGTAAAAACAAAACACTGAAAACCTGTCGACTTGGCGTAAAAAGTAATTTGCTGCTGTTTTTTCTTTTTTTGTACCTCCAGTGCTTTTATCCATCCTTTATTTGCCAGCTCCCGTCTGCAGTGCTTTATGTCAGTGTCTGCAGGCTCAGCTCTAAACATTCAGGGTGAAGAGCAACAGGACGGAAACAGTTTTGTTAGCTTTGACCAATCTTGTATGTTACTCCCCTCCTGTCCCCTAATCAGGGTCGTAACACTGATAATGAGAAGTAAATTAAGTGTCTCGTCCCTTAATCAAGGCACAAAATAAGACTTTGTACCCCTCAGCAGTAAAAGCCTGATGGGACGTTATCGTCACCCTGCCGGGCAGGCCGGTAGCATGGACACAGTTTGTGAATGGAGGAGAACGAAGCAACATTGATACCCTCAACCTCTCAGAAGATGCACCCGTGGTAACGCTGGCAGCTGTCATTATTTTCCTATAGTGTTAAAATCTGCACAGTTTTCAGTAAATGATAATTCATTTGAATACTCGCCTCCAAAAATCTTCAAAAAAGTCAGAATTAAACAGGACAGCTGAAATCTACCAGTTATATGCAACAAGGCAGTTGAAGTCTGACACCAGGTGTCTTAGCAAATTCAAACAGTAGTTTTCAAAAGAGGGTTTTGTGCCAAATTTCTCCAATTTTAATCAATTCTGAGATTTGAATAAATGATTTTGTTGGAAACTTGGAGCTGCTCTCGAGTAGACTTGCAGCTTTCCCTGTTCTGGGGCTGGTTTTGGTCCAGCAGAGGGCAGGGAGACACAAGACCTCCGAATGATTAAAGAGCTCAAACAGTCACAGACTCCAGCCTGATATGATGCACTGTAATCTGAATGTGTAGTTGGTGTTTGACAGTGGCTGATCTGCTGTGTAAGCTTGATGTTTTAACTAGTTTCTGTAAACGGCCGTTTTTAGTTGAGAGTAATACTCGAGCATCCAGAGGAACTGCTGGAATTTCACAGGACAGGCAGCAAACAAACAGCATCAAAGATAAATCTGTGTAATACGTTTATCAACATGCCAATTGCAAATAAAATCTACTCAAAATCATAAAAACGTAGTTGATATTTTGTGACTTTTGACCAAAGAAAGCTACGAGAGTAGCTTTGTGCGATTGATGCCTGAAAATACAGTCCATCCTATTTGTCTTACGGTGCTTTGCTGGTTATAGCATTTATGACGAGACCCGGATTCTTTATACAGAAATAATTATCCACTAATCATTAATAGGTTTTAAAAAAATCGATTGTTATCACCAATAATGGGCGGACAGACGTGTTTAAGTCGGCATGTGTTTGAGAAACCCCCTTTTATGCCAGTTTTTCAGTTAAGAAAAAAGTCAACAAGCAGCTGGGCACACAGCGCCATCAGCAGGCAGTCAGGTCGTCGCACTTTGGCCCAGCAGTGGGCCCGTTTTACAAGCAACTCTGTTACAGTTTATGCTAGAGACAAAATTCAAATGGTTCCTGAAAGATGAGAACTGTCCAGCCAAAATTACAAAATGAATTCAGGCATCCTGTTTGATACTTTAGGTGATAAAGTTTAAGACTTACAGAGACTTCAGGCCTCTCCAGGTTGAGGGGTTAAACCGTCCAAAACAGGCCACCTTTAATGAAGACTGATGATCTGGATTATCTGGTGCTTGGAAAGATTTCGTTTCGTAGTCAGTGCAGCGTCTCTGCTTTGCTGTCTTCATTCCTGCAGGAGTGCAAACATTTTTAAGCGGGTACAACTGAGGCTGTCTGTTTGGTACGTCGATCCTGGAGGGGTCCTGTCTGCACACTGAGGTTCTGTTCATTGGCTGCTCTTTGCCTGTAAATGTCTCTTACATCCGTAACATTAAAAGTGGGACCTCTGAGGTGTTAAATGATAAAAATCACTGAAAAGAGCGAGAGCATCTAAAATCTTATGTATCGCTTAGTGTTGTTTTTGAATAATGAGCTTCATACTTGGTGCTGAGAAGTGATCTGTGATATAATGTAATATTATAAAACTAGTATCATAGTTCAGATGCTAATCTTTCAAAATGTTAAATATGTTTTGGTTTTTTTACATTGTGCTGTTCTGACCTGCAATATTTTATTTTATAAAAGCAATTATTTTGCTTTACTGTAACTTATCTGATGAAATGCTGCCGTCACCTGGTATTAAAACATTAGAAACAGAAGGTTTGATTCTTGAATTTTACAGACACGCAGTACAAAGTAGCAGTAGACCGGGTTTACAACTTTAGTAAGACATTTTAATCTTTTAGTATTTCAGATGTTTGACTGATCATACTTGTTTTGAATATTACAGTAGTGAAATTAATTAAGTTGAATCCAAATTTACTGAATGCTTTGTACAAAAGTGAGAGCACACGTTACAGAAACACTACAGGAAGTCAGGATTATGAGTTACACAGAGTCAAAACACAGACTAATACTCTGAAAACAGAAACACAAAAGGCAAAAACTTCAAACACAAATGTATCAAATGGGCTGATTGGCACAGTTACAAACACCAGTTTATTATACAGACAAACTATCAACAGTGTTTACTGACTTGTGAATGGGTTTGTTGCAACTTTATGATAAACATGCAGATCATTTTTATTACCTTTACCTTCTGTTCAGTTAGATTTAGTGGATCATAGTTTAGGTTAAAATATCAAACCTAACGACTCACACAGAGCCCCTGCACCACCAGACCGACGCCACCGGACAAGTCTGAGACACCAGCAGCTTCGACATAAAATTATTTATTACACAAACGAAAGTCAAACTGAACCATGAGACCTTTATTGTAGTATTTTTAATTTATATCTGACTTAGTTTCACTGTCGTGACTGTTCTTGCAGGTACAGATGCTGAGTCTCTGTACATTTCCAGGAGCTCAGCCTTGATATGGAGCTACGTGTTTGCTTCTCTGTTAAATTCATTAGTTGTTCCCATTAATAGGACTTTCATGAGCTAATTATAGTTACTCAGTAATGATTTGCTAATACATTGGACAAATTGTACTTGAATACCTGAGTACAGGTCTAAATGGATTTTGCATCTAAAACCTCTAATATGTATTAAAAGGGAACTCGAACTTAATATCCATAGTTTGCAATTTCCAAATGTACTCTTATTTTACTTTAACTGGGAGTTCCAACAGAAATCAGCAAGTGTGGTTTTTCTTTGTACCTCGTAAACTTGAAAAAAATGATGACTGCCGTGGCGTATAACCAGAGTAATGGCGACCTTTACAGGTCAAAGTGTGTATTTAAGATTTATGTAACAGTGAAAATAGAGTTTTTAACAGCATGTTTTAGCAGGAGAGGACATTTACTTTGTGTCTTGCTTCTATATTTTTATATCCCCATTGCTATAAGGGCTGTGTAACACCCAAATTTCTCATTCGCTGGATAATAAAGATTTAAAGACCTACACAAGTAGGTAGGCAAAGTTTACTTTAAAGCAGGGGCGGGGGAACTCCAGGTCTCAAGGGCCAGTGGCCTGCAGGTTTTAGATGTGTCCTTGATTCAACACACCCGATTTAAATAGTTAAATTACCTTCTCGATATGTCTTGCAGTTCTCCAGAGGCCTGGTAATGAATTAATCATTTGATTCAGGTGTGTAGACCCAGAGTGAGATCTAAAACCTGCAGGACACCGGCCCTCGAGGACTGGAGTTGGCCAAGCCTGTTTTAAAGGCAGGAAAAAGTGACGTGACTGATGGTAGTTTGTTTTAACTCAGGGTCCACATTACTCATCAGGACAGTATTGGCTTTGATCCTCATTAGGTCAATTCCAGTTCAAAAGATAAAACTCATTCATATTAGGAAAACTGAGATTCAGCTGAAAACCCCAGAACCAGCTAACAAGTGACCTTTGAGAACATTTTTACAAACTAGAATGTAAAAGCCTCATACAGGAAGAAGCAGCAGCTCTCACAGAAATGACGCAATACAGGCAAAAATGTAAAACTGAACAGTTGTAAAGAAATAAAAAGTGTAAACATAAACCATGAGTATTAAAATAATCCCCTGTATTAAACTGTGACACACACTGAAGTCATTAACCTAAAAATTAAAAACATGTTACAGGTCAATTTAGTGTCACAAAAACAACAGAAAAGTTTTAAATAAGCTCAGAGAGGTGTGCTACAAAGGACGTTCACCACAGCCAGGTTTTCTTTGTGTCAGCTGGATCAAAGAACAACCTGAAACCAAAGTCACGTCATGTGACTTTATCCACAGAAAATGATCCCCGTGAGTGACACCTACTTTAAAGTCACAGATGATAAAAATAGTGGTACAAATTTGAATATTTTAATTCAAGCCAAGCGCACTCTGCGCTGCTGATTATTTCTAACCTGACGGCTGCACATCAGAGCTCTGAAACCTTAAACTGGATACATTTAAACAGTGAAATACTTGAATAATCTTAGTGTGTGTTCTAGGTTCTGCAATTGCAGCAGTGTAAAGCAGACTTTACACTGCTGCTTATAAAAACATTTCCTGCATTACCAGCTGAGTACATGCAGATTCACATGTCAATGCCATGCAGAGTTTATGCTGCTGTAAGTTTGTCATGGTAGTAAAGTGCGGTTTAACAAGTTGCATATCAAACGTATTCCCACAGCAGAGGATTCATATTGCACTTAAAGCATGATGTAAATATGAGTCAGTGACTTAACTCTGATCCTGACCAGGTTATGTGTGCCAGTTAAACAGAGCCACTCTGACTAAGCTCGACATGGCCCACTAAGCCATCGTAGTACACCCCTCTGGCCTCCTCTCAGTTTGGACCTAAGGTCAGGGAAAGAACTACTAAAAACAAATGATGAACTGGAACCCAATAAGAGCAGACGGTACACATGAACATAAAATCTCAAATGTGTCTGACCTTGACTTCCAGGAAGTGTTGTATCAAAGAAAAGCCGTAAACTTTTTGACTTTGAGTATTTCAAGATGCTCAAAAACAAAAATCACTAAATCTGCTGTAAGGCTCTAATTTACACACATGAAACTAACGAATGACAAATGTGTGTTTCAGGGTCTTTACAGAGTTACCAGCTAAATTTAAGACCTTTTTAGCCCTTTTATTAATAATTAATATACAGTCTAATATCAGTTTGAAAATCATTGATGTTAAATTTACTGAAATGTAAGTTCCTGTTAATGTTGCATATGAAACTACTGCTATTTAATCATCTGGATAAGATGGACGGATCAAGTAATTCAAAGAACAAACATTTACTCAGTGAGAGATGAGAAAATATACGCCTTTAAAAGACTACGCTGTTTTTAGGCTCTCAGGGTGGATGGTTTTTGTGATCTGATATAAAATTTTTCTACATTCTGAGCTACTTTTTAAAATCAGCCTCATGTCTCAGCTGAATATTTGTGCATTTTAACTCCTTCTGGGGTAATTTAGAGTTCATCAAATTATTTGTGAAAGTGCTGAAGAAACAAAAGGAATCAGCAAGAAATGGCCTAAAATAATTTATTATCTGTGTATGTATTAAAACATGTAAAGGAGTAGTCAGTCCATTAGTTTGACCTAAACATGTAAAAGTGAACTTTAATGGATGGATTTGATGAGCTTATAATGAGGCAGGGGGTCCCCACAGGTGTGACATCTGAAACACGTGATACCGTAAACATCGGGCAAAAGTAAGAGGCTTTAATGCTCTCTAAAACCTGCACAAACCCTGTTAACAGTCAAATATCCCCTTACAGCAGTCTGGCGCATTAGCGTGTTGCTATGCTAATATGTAAAAATGCTCAATTAGAAGTCAGGTTAGCATAAAGTGCTAATACAGGGTCATGTTCAGGGTCACTGCAGTGTGTACTTAAGGCTCAGACCTGACGATAACAGTGTCTTCTTAAGGTTACGCAGTCAGAAAGGACAGTTCAGAGGTAGTCATCCTCACTGGACGGCTCGTCTTCATCATAGCTGTAGTGGTAGTTGTTGCTGGGGCCTTCGCCGGGGTCGCTGCTGCCGCTAGCATTCGAACTCTCCCAGGTGAACTTTGACCCTTCTGAGCTAGCAGAAGGACTGCGGCTCATCCTCCAAAGGTGGCTGGTAAAGGTCCGCCCCCAGCTGCAGTGCTGGCCAATAGGACGTAAGAGGCGGATGAGCTCAGTGGCCTCCTGCCAGTAAGAAGTTCACTTGCTGTGGCCCCGCCCTGACCGGTGCTTGTTCATGGTGGTCAACATTTGGCTGATGTAGGAGGTCAGCAGGTCATCCATCTTGTAGCCCTGAAGGTTTAATCACACAGTCAGCTGACCTCTCCACTCCAATCACATTTTTATTATAGTTTTACATAAATGAAACCAAAAAAAGTGAATTAAGTGGAAAGAATAAATAAACTGATACGATCAAGTTTAACTACACTATAAAACAAAGCTACAATAAACAAACACACACTTTCTACTGGAAACAAATATCAAAGAATAAAAAAAAAAATGAAATGGCAGATAAAATAATGTTTCAATAATCATGATAGACTCAGTTTGTGTTTATCGCTTATTTTAAGTCTTTTTTTTTAATTCGTGAGACTTTCCTAATTTTTTTTTTTTTTTTTTAAAGTTTATTCAAAAAAAAAAAGATTTTGGGACTGTCAAAGGAGCTTGCAAAGAAAAGTGTCTGGACTTCTTTAAGTTACTTGAAGATGTTTCACCTCTCATCCGAGAAGCTTCTTCAGTTCTAAGGTCAAATGGTGGGGAGTCCCAGATTTAAACCTAGTGGGAGTTTCCCCCCCACAGAGGGACAAAAGGACCCCCTGATGATCCCCTAATCGCCTGAGCCAAGGTGTGAAACTGGGTGTGGGTCCCAATCAGCCAGGGTTTCGGGTGAGCTCTGGCTGATTGGGATCAGGACTTTTTTCTTAAGTATTTTTATTTATGTTTTTATGCCTAAAGATGAATAAAACTATGTAAGAAAAAAATCCTGATTGAGGTTGCCATCATTCATGCATGACAGGGTTAAAAAGTGTTGTATGAATAAAATACCCACAGGACTTTCACTGTGAATACTCGTAACGCAGCAATGCTCCACCTTCTAAACCTCTGACTCCCAGCTCAAGCACCTGAACTCTTAGTAAATCAAACATAGTGTGTGTTCATTGCTGGCACCCACCAGTGAGGTCTCGCACAGCAGTTTGCTTCCTCTGACCAGGTTGCCGATGGTGATGTGGAAATAGGTGTTCCCGCTGCTCCAGTTGGAGATCTTGGTGAAGGGGTGAGTGGTCAGGATGTCCTGCAGACACAGAGGTCATCAAAGCTACTGCACCGGCTTAACAGGTTAACGAGCGCAGCGGCTGAAACATAACCGATATGTATGCTGGGAGTTATGATTATTAACGAACCTTTGACTTGGGGTCAATGAGACTGACTCCATGCTTGTTGATGGCGATCAGCAGGATCTCCGGGTAGTTGGGCTCTGTGGTTTGCTAAAAGACAGAAGCCACATGTTAGGATGGGTAAATATTCACTAATCATCTCTAACCTTACATGTAAAACTGTCGCGTTTCTCTGTAGTTTGTAGCATAAATGTGGACTCTGTTTGTGTAATCAGGTGTTTCAGATGGCGGGCTCAGACTACACAGCACTGATCCTTCCATCCATCATCATCCCTCTTTTGCTCCTTCATGTTCACAGCTGTAAACAGCTGGCAGAGTGCTCGGCGCTCACACTGGACGTGTTGGTTTTCTGTCTGTTATGGCGCCCTGCACAATCAAACTGACCTCTCATTAACGTGAAAGTTATTATTGATAACTAAAATAAACACACACCTCAGTTTGTAGCCAGCATTAGGAGGTGTTGGCACATTTGTCTGCATAACTACAGCCTGTGTCATACCTGCTCTGAACTTTGCCCTTAACAAACAGTACCCATTACTTTAACTGAAAGAAAACTAAGACTGAAAACTAATAAAAACTAACTGAAACAAGTAAATCTAACTGAGCCACTAACAATCTGTAGTCAATTAGATGTAGACCATCCACAACTACTGAAGCAGCCTGAAGAAAAATGGCAGAATGATTATTTATTGCCTTATTTTTCTGTAAATCAGCCTACAGTAAAGTCTGCATGCTTCACCTGTCTGGGTTTATTCCTTTTTTTTTTTTTTTTTTTTGTGTCCCGTTTGGATCTTTAGCCATCAGAATTGTTGTCTTAAGGCCAAGAAAGATGCCAAGCAGATTTATTTTACCAAGTGGATCATCATGGCCTTGCCATATTGGTCCATTTGATTGACCTTTATTATAATTATGAATTTATTTTATTTTCGGTTGCTACAAACGGGACAGACGTGACTGGGGGATAGGACAGGGAGAAAGAATGAAAGAAAGAGAGGGAGAGAAAGAAAACCAAAGGGGAGAAGAGACGGTGAGAAGGGGGGGAAGAAAGGAAAAAACAAACAAACAAACAAAACACCTGGATCACCTGTATGGAGAAAAAAAACAGAAGAGAAAGCAAACAACAAAGAGCAACATAATAAAAACAGCACCATCACAATAAACTAGCTAGCAGTAGATAACAGTAGATACTAAATAATAAATGATATTGTGCAGCACGCAAGATAGACAGCGCACAATGTGCTTTGAGGCAGCAGCCAAGAAAGGTGTAGTCCGCGTCTGTGAACACCCGTGTGTACACCTGTGTGCATACCTGTGTGGATCAGCATGCTTGTATTCCAAAGGTTTCTCCATGTAACGATCTGCTAGGGAGTGTGGGGAGCCATAGCCCCGTCCACCAGGGTATGAAGCAGGTATGGAGGAGATCCAGGCCCCAGATATCCAGAGGCCCCAGAGTACAAGGACCCGAGGAGGACCACCAAAGGGGGGGGGGAACCGTGCCACCCTCCTGGGAAGAGCTGAGTAGAGCCCCAAACGAGAGGTCACCCAGCAGCTACGGAGCAGAGGCCAGAGGGGGTTGCAGTGGCGTGCCCGCGGGCTCCGCCGGCAGCCAGCTGTGCCAGAGAGGACCGAGCTTCAGGCCCAGAGGCCAGAGGCCTGAGGGCATCCCACCCCCCGGAAGGAGCCCAGCCGGGCCACAGGCGCCCGGCCCCGCCAATCGGCCACCAGGAGTGAGCCGGTACATGCATGAGCGCCCAGCCCCAGACGACAAGGACCACCAACACACCAACGTCTGAGGGCATCAGCCACCGGCAGGGAGTGTGGTGAGGGGAGATAGGCCTCCGTACTTTAGAGGGCCTGAGATGTACCCAGAGAGGTTGAGTCTAAGACCCAACCTGACATATAGACACAGACAAACAGGCACACGTGGACACAGACGTGCGTTCCCACCCCCATATGCACAACCAAATACTCGGCACTCACCCAACGTGTAGACAGACACAAATAGACACTGCACAGACAGTCGCACTCCCCAAACATACTCTATATCCCAGGTCCAGGTACCCCCGCCCCCAGAGGGGCAAGCCGCACCTAGACCCAGGAGATGTAACCCTTCTCTCTGGGGTGGAGGCAAGCGGACCACCTCCTTATCTGCAGTAGCAGGGAGGCCCCGCATCCCAGACCCCAGTCTGACGGCCAGCACCTCCTCCCAGCCCCCCAGCCCTGACGGCTAACAGAACCGGGGTGAGTGAAGACCTCAAACCTCCCTACGCCCGCTCATATGTAATGTTGTTGTGTGCTGTTCTAAAGTGCATTTAAAACTCAGGAGAGCATGGTACTAGCTTCCTCTCAGAGAGCAGCACGGCTCCTCCCGAAAACCCTCAGTGTCTAAATGCATTTAAAATTGAGGGTAGGGCACCAGCGCCAGAGGTGGGTTGGAGTACAACGACCATCCTCTGGATGCTGTAAATGTGGATGATGTCTGGGTTTATTCCAATTTCGTTATTTTTTACTTTGAGGTGGGAGTTCGAGAAGTCCCGAGACGTTTGACAAAGACTTTGTCGGTCTTTTCCTCTGATCATTTTTTAGACTGTGGCTGTGAAAAATACTGGAGATCTTGCAGGATAAAGTCGGTTTCTATTGAAATGAGAACATTCGGAGATTTCAGCCACAGTTGCCCCGGAAACAGCACGAGCGTGTGTAATGGTCGCTGATTGCTTGAACAAACTTTAAATGTATTTTTGTTTTGAGGCAAATGTGTAAATAATAATTTAATGTGAACATATTTTGGTGATGTTAGACATTCGTCCTTCCTGGCATCAGCCAAACACTCAGGTTACACTGTGGAGGTGACAAGCTCAGGCGCGTTTACCTTAACCTCAAAGAAGGCGGAGCCAAAGGTCGGCCATTTGTAGATGACCTTCAGAAACATCAGTTTGGCCTCTTCCCTCGATTTCCCGGCCTGCTTGTTGAAGTATGCAACAACAGACTGCGTGCACACACACACACACACACACATACACACTTACTAAACAGCAGCAGGACAGACTTCAGCACAGAAACAACAGCTGTTCATTTCTCAAAGCAGCTGATTTGTCAAACTTTAAAGAAACACTGATCAGTCTGTACAAACGTCTGACTTCAGTAACTTTTTTAAGTAATTTTTAAAAAGCTTGTTTTTTGTTTTGTTGGGGGAGTTTTACCCTCTTCCAGTCATCTGGTGACATCTGGCGGATGAGGTCCTGGGGAACCAGCTCCCGAAGCATCTTGGGAATTGTGGGGAAATGGGATTTGTCATCTTCGAACTTGACGCGATAGATAAGCGCTGCGAGCTGGAAAACCTCCTCTCGTGAACATTTGTGGTAGCCACGCAAGTATTTAGGCAGCTCCTAATTCAGTGCAGAGATGGTGAGAGAACAAAGAGACGCTTCGTTAAACTGTTGGTGACAAAATGAAACCGCACACAAAGACCATCTTTAAAATGAACGTTTCCATCACTGGACGAGACGCTGTCATTTTGAACAATCATGGAGGTGTACAGATGTGCCCTTGCTTTTTCAAAATAAATTAATATATACTGATATGTACTGTGTGGCACATGTAACAGGAATAATCAGCTTCCTCTCCAGTGAATTCTTCTGTGAACAGGGGGCTGCTCATTTATGGCAAATATAATCTTTGTGGGTAATTATTTAACATGACTCCTCAATCTTTGAGATTTTTTGCAGGCAAATTGTTTTTCAAACTGTGAACTTGCTGTGCTGTTAGTACTTTTAGCTCTTCTAACCAGCATTGGTGAGCTCAGCATAGCAGCTCTAGTTCTCCACCTGCTGCAGGTTCTGGGGTTCTGCAGCTAAGAGACACGAGCCCGACCAGACGGCCTGCAGCTGAACTTTCAGAATAAGATCCAAGGGATTGTCCAGTAGTAAGTAGACGCTGTTGTCTCAGACAGATAGGAAATAATGTAATTACATGATATGTGCCCCACTAAAACAGAAGCTTCATGATGTAAAGCACGTGCATGGCTATCGTCTTACACAGGAAAGTGTTTTTAACTGATCTGCTTTCCAGTCGGACTGACAGTAACGACTGGCACGTGGATCAAGTCTGGGGTCAGATATAAGTCCTGAAACATGCAGGCCGAGTCGTTCTCAGTGCGTGTCTGGTAAAACTGACCTGGTAGTAGTGGAAGATGGAGTCAGCGAAGGAGTCCTTCCCTGGAACCGTGTTAGTCCACAGCTTCTTCATGAAGAACACCTGATAGGTCAGAGAGGGAACGATTCCTGTACGACGAGATGGAAGGTCGAAGGTCAACATGAACTGTGATTCTGTGTAATTTTGCAGTTAAGCAAACCCCAACAAACTAACGGTGTATTCAGCACAAACACACAGAGGAGTTCAGCTGGAGTGTTTTTACTGTTTCTCAGCCAACAAATATTCACCGAACAGCCAATGACGAAGAAACATTTTCAGAAGTCACCCGAGTCCAAGAAATTAAGTTTAAACTTCTCTATCTTGTCATTTTTTCTTCTCTGTTTAAGTTTTGAAAACACTGCACGACGTGAACTTGTCCACCATTCTGGGCGTGTGGTGATCAGGATGATAATGATGCTTGATAAGAAGGCCCCCGGTCAGCTTGGCCACCGGCAGCCGCTGGAAACAGACTGTTGGCCTTCAAAGTAAAAGCTGCACCTTTTGAAACGTGTTGGCTGATCTTACTCGCTGCTGTATTCTTAATGAATACCACGTGATGTTCAGTTTATAAATCACTCCCATTAGAGTGGAGGGGATAACAAACCAGTACCTTCAAAGAGCCATGATGGCAACAAACGCTCAGCTTCACTGACCAACAACTGACCCCACAGTGGCTACATGCATACATCTGTATATTACACAGCAGGCATGCCTACTCCTCTCCATCTGTTTTTGCTTTGAATGTAATCAACTTGTCTTATTTCCTCTCAACACAAGTCTGTAACACACACACACACACACCTGGTGTATGTGGTGAAAAACATCTTATAATTTCACCTGTTTATCGTGTGCGCTCTAATCAGAGATCTCTGTCATGAAGGTTACACCAAGAAGTTTTGTGAAACTGTTTGATCAGCATGAAATCTGCAGTTTGTTACTTAAAAAATATTGTAAAGTACTTGAAACGAACCAGTCTAAATGATGCAAACAGTAACGATACATCAGGTCAACCCAAAGGAATCCTGGGTAATATTTCAGTCCTGCTGTAGTCACATGTACACAGACAGCCCCTGCAGTTGTCTGATGAGAACTTCTCATTAATATTTCACAGTTTTGCTTTTAAAAGTCCTGAACTCAACCGAAAGATATTTTTAACACGGTACCGACCGTCTTTAGCCGGCCGAGATTTCTTGATCCAGTCCGTTAAATGTCTGACGAAGTCAAAGAAGAAATCTCCCTCAGGTACACTGATCACCTGCAGAGGGCACACACACAGAAACATCAGCGTGAAGTTAATCAAGAAATTAACTACAGAAATTAAACTTTGTGAATGAAAGATTTGTGTTGTTATAGAGAGCAGCTTTAATCATTGAAGTGTTAAATGCAAGACTCAATTTTAAGAGGCAATAGTTTAAACTGTTAACAATCAAAAGAATTTAAAAAAATAAATTCAATTGCAATATAAAAGTGACATCTACTCGACCATATAGCGGTAATTTTAGAAACTTACAGAAATGGTTTGTAAGCTGCACACAGAATCATAACTGTGTCCTTAAGACATTTAAATGTATTTGTATTTAGAAACTTTACATTTTCGCGTAAAAACTGCACGTTCCTTCTGTTGAGGACGTGTTTTGTGGTTAAGGTGGAACAAACTGTAAAGGAACAATAGTGATGACTAGTACAGACATCTAATAATCCCAGTATTTCTTTAGAGTTGTGTACTGGTTTGAGGAAAACCTCCTGAAAGCAGTAAAGCTGTAATACTCTGAGGTTCTGAGAAACCATCGTTGACCTCTGACCTTGTCTGAGATCTTGACGAAGAGGCTGAAGCCTTCGGGAGATTTGAGCAACAGTCTGGTGGAAATGTTCTGACAGAAATCCTTCGCCTTGGTGCTCGACTCCACCTCGAAGGCCTGCAGGTGTGAGACCAACACAAAGACTCATTTTTCAAACACGTTTATTTACAGAGAAAGTTTACACCTGCAGGCTTGTGTGTCCGACCTCGTCTGTGTCGTCGGGGAAGTAGACTTTATGGAAGATTTGGGTCGTTTTATGTTGGATGGCCTCCACTTCCACCAAATGAGGAGGGTACTTCCTGGATCCATTTCTGTTAATGATGACAAAAAGCAGCAAAACTGGTTGGAAAAAAAATATTTCAACACCAAATACGATGATTGTTTTAGGCTGAAAGTCTGAGGTGTTACCGTAGCGCTTTGTGCACCCTCTGCATGCAGTCTCCAGACAGCGGGTGGTGCTTCTTGGACTGTAGGAAGCGCTGGATGTGCGGCAACAGCACGTTACTGGGAGGAAACAACCCAGTGCACAACCACAGCAGCTCCCAGCCTTTCTCCTCACTGTACCTGCAGCAACACAACACTCACCTTCAGCTTCTGCACAGAAAAATTTAATCTGCCTGCAGCCACAGACTGAATGATGACTGTCCACTGAATGCAACAAGTAATGTGAACATTTAGAGATTTAACTTCTACTCAATTTATTTTGCATAAAAGCACTTTTGCTTCATTTCATGGACAAAGCAGCATCTCTGGGGTTTTTATAGGGGTGGGTTTTGATTATTGATTTAGCGATTAAAATCGATTCTAGCTTGGATAACGTGATATCGATTCATTCAAATCCTGAATCAATTTTTAAATATAAATTTATTTTGCCCTCAGGTTAAACCTCACAAAATTTCAACAACCACCAAACAGCTAAAACAGTAAACGAGAGCAGGAACACTGATTCTGCACAAAGACGTAAACAGACGGATCAGAATCAGTGAGCTGTCGGCTTTCTCACCCGACGGCACGGAACGGTCGCGGCTGAAAGCTGACAGCTCACTGATTCTGATCCATTGGCGGGTCTGCGCTTTGTGTTTACGTCCTTTTTGCGCTCGATTCTGAAGCTGCAGGTTTTATGGTAAATGGCCTGTATTTGTATAGCGCTTTACTAGTCCCTAAAGACCCCAAAGCGCTTTACACATCCAGTCATCCACCCATTCACACACACACGGCAAGCTACATTGTAGCCACAGCCACCCTGGGGCGCACTGACTTTATCTCTCTCCAAACAATATTGACAGAACCAGCAGCAAAAGAAGATCCAAACTTCGCTTCACATAAACATTGTCATGAATTCACTCTGACTTCTGCTGTTTTGCTTCCACCACGATAAAAAAAAAAAAAAAAAAAAAAAAAAAATCACACTCCATGCAGAGCTCTCTCTCTCTCTCTCTCTCTGTACTTCAAGAACAGTTTCCCGTCTAAAAACCTGTTTTCTGCATTATTCGCTTGCTTATTATGCACAAGTCTACCGCTGTTTACAGCGCTGTCGGCCGCTGTTTTTTTCCTTTTACTTACTTCTGAAAAGAAAGTCTCATTTCTGCCGTTCAATTCTGAACAAATTTAAACTTTTTAAAATGATGCAAAATTGCAAAACGCTCAGCTGTGTCTCTAATAAAACCTCTGCAACTTTGCTCTGCTTCACTTCAGCAGCATCAGGTAATGTTCATATGTTGATTAATGGTTTTCTTTCGTTTTTGATCTACTGCAGAATATTTTTATAAAATCCCAGGCCAGGAAAATCTCCTTCATGTTTTTCTGTGTTTTATCCTCAGCTACTTTGACACAAAGGCATCTGCTGTGATGCTCACACCTTTGATAAAGTCTCACAAGTTTCAGCTTTCTTTTTATAGAAAAAAAAAAAAATATATGGAAATGTACTGATGCGTGATCAGAATTATAATATTCTGACTGTGAGGATAAATTTCCCTGAATCGAATAGAATCGAATGGTGGATCGCTTTGATTCTAGAAATCAGTGACAATACCCAGCCCTAGTTTTTTAATTAAATCAGTGGGGGAAAATACAGTTTCTCTAATGGCCACTAGAGGCCGACTCCACCACAGGTTGACAGGCCGGCACAAAACAGCATCATTGTCTATTTCACATCCCCCCAAAAAACCAACAAAAATCTGAGTTTCATCCATCGTTTTATCCTTAAAAATCTGTAAATGAAAGTGTGACTGAAGTGAATTTACACACTTGACGTGATTGTCTGTGAGCTGTTTGATGATCTGACAGTAGATCTCATCCTTCAGTGGTTCGGCCTTCAGCGCCCCTTCAAAGATCTGGTCTGTCAGCTCGTTCACCGAGCGAGTTCGTTTGGATGGGTAGTCGCCCATGTACTTCATGATAGGTAGGCTCTAGGTCAAGGAATAACCCTGACACATGTACTTGCTTATAAAAGCAGAGAGATTACAAGAGCAGAGACTGTGGCAGACGTTTAACTTCCAGGGAGCAAAAAAGGCTTTAAGTTTTCACCATTTACCAGACTTGACTGGTGATTCTTTACATGCAGTTTTTATGGACAGGTGGCCGCTGAAATTAAAGTTATTTTTGATAAAACTTCAAAGTAAACCTCCAGGTAAATGTGTAAAGGTATCAGAAGTGGCAGTAGGTTATAGCAGAGTACCCTGACCTGCTTCTAAGAGGTGTTTCTAACCTCCATCTGATTGTATTTTACACTGTAAGGGAAAGACTAACGATGTAAAGACAGAGAAAACTCAAACCATGATAGAATCACAGAAGATCATCTAATTAGAATGGCCCTAAAATCTGAGAGATGAATGCCGTTACTGTTAATGATGAATACGTGTGACTGTTGTGAATACATGTCTGTGGGGTTAGTCTGAACACAACATAAGCTCAGAGTCTGCTTGGTGATCCACCAGTCGGCAGTTTAAAGGATATCTATAAAAGACATGCAGGCGTCCTGAGCCAGCTCCTCGTGGCTGACGACCTTCTTCAGCAGCGGCTGTTTCAGCGGCTCTCGGGTGCAGCTCCACAGCTTGTCTTTCCCGCGATTCTTCGTGACCATCACCCGGCTCAGGGTGTGTTTGGGAGGAGGCCTGACAGGAGCAGGTTACACAGAGGATCATCAGAACAATAGATATTTGTTTTTGAAGCAAGAAATTTATTTATTTTTATATATATATATATATATATATATATATAAATAAAATGTTTTTTTTTGGTCTGTGTACCTGAAGTAGTCGTAGGAGAACTCCTCCAGCGTGTAGGGTTTCGTTCTGTCATCAGTTTCCACCATGACGACCTGCGAAACACGAACCGACTCCTGACGCTGCTCGGGTGTCATGGTGACCAGCGCCTGATAGTTCGGATCACATCAGACTGCATCATGTTTTGTGTACAGCACAAAAGACAACCTAACACAGCAGCATCTGTGACATCACAGTGGGCCATCTTTCATATACAGTATATGATCTCTAAACTGTTAAACAGGAAATGGGAACATTTTGTAATTTTGAAATGTAATAAAAACATAATTTTGTGGTTATTGTGCTTTTTGCTGTTGTGCGTACAATCTCAGCAGTCCTCTTTTTGTTTTTTGCTTATCCTGATGTTTGGCTATAGTCTTCTTTAAATGCTGAAAGCCCATTTTTGAGGCAGTTTGATGCTCATTAGGTGGTTGGAGGAGTCACTAAGGTGGCTCTGAAATGACTGAAAGTGCCCAGTAATCACATTTTTGTATTCTCTGACGTTTTAGGTATGTTTTCCTCCTCACCACTATGTCCTGCTGAGGTCGGGTCATGGTGGGCAGGACGTAGACGCAGTCCGCTGGGAAGTCTCCCTTCTGATTGGTTCGTTCGTTAACACCGTGTGCCCAGCCAGAGTTGAGGACCTGCTCGCCGGTCTCCTGGTCCAACAGGATCAGGTCTCCTTTCCGGAAGCTCAGGAACGTCGACTCCTCTCCAGCTGAGGAAGAAAACGGCACTTTGTAAATCTTTTCCACACTGAATTTATTCCATTCCAAGCCGAGCGTGCCTCTCTGCTCAGGACTCACTGGGGTTGGGGTTGTCCTGCAGAGCGACCACAAACTTTGACCTCTTCCTCAGACCCTCCAGGAAGGTCACCACCAGGTCCCGTATGTCCTCTGCATTGTTGGAGGTGAAGGTGTACTCATCTCCTTTGATGGTCGCTAAAGTGAAACTCTGACCCTGCAGCTTTCCTCCCCTGAAAGAACAACAAAATATGCACTGACCAGCTTCGCTGTCCAGGATGACGATGAAACACCTACATTTAAGTTTAGGCTCCACTTTATACGCTGAAACTCTTAACCCCTCATTCCTCACTCACGGCCCTCAGATCAGAGAATCAGGTTAGATATGAATGTCATTGGTCAGGTGACTACAGGTAGACTCACCTGCTGCTGGAAACTGCAGTGATTTCTGGGAAGGAGAGCTCTAAGAGGACCTGTTCCTGCTCATCTACAAAATAAACTCCCGTCCAGTTGACGGCGACGATGAGGTCGTTTTTAGGCAGACTGGGACCTGAGAAGTAAAGATCAAAATAAATTAAAAAAAGAACTTACAGAACCAAGAGGTTAAAATATAAATAACAATTCTGAATAATTTTGCTTTAAACAATATCCGTCTTTATTTTCGTGTCACATTGTATCAAAGTTAGTGGAATGAAAAGCACTGATGACAGACTGGAGGTGCTACAACAATGCCGCTGGTACTTTACATAACATTGAAGTCATATCATGATATCAATGCTACAGCAACCCTATGCAGGCACGTTTCCTAGTGCCGAAAAACAACACAAGCCCGTGATTATCTCTTGTTTAATAAGAGAGCTACTTCAACAACAAGAAGCACAGTACTGAAGGTGGAAAAACTGATGTGTTGCAGCACTCGAGGCAAAAAATGCACTCCTCATTTGCATTTTTTGAGATGCAAATGAGGAGACTTCACTCAGGCAAGTCTGCTGGACCAGACGGAGTGAGTCCCCTCGTCCTCAAGAGCTGTGCCCCCCAGCTGTGTGGAGTCTTTCATAAACTGTTTATGCTGAGTCTGAGTCTGCAGAGGGTCCCAGTGCTGTGGAAGACATCATGCCTCGTCCCTATTCCAAAGACGCCACGTCCCAGTGGCCCCCAGGATTACAGGCCCGTGGCACTGACCTCCCACATCATGAAGACCCTGGAAAGGCTCATCCTGGACCAGCTGCGACCCATTGTCAGACCACATCTGGATCCCCTTCAATTTGCTTATCAGCCTCGTCTCGGAACAGAGGACGCCATCATCTACCTGCTCAATCGTCTCTACACCCATCTGGACCAGCCGGCGAGCACTGTGAGGGTCATGTTTTTTGACTTTTCCAGTGCTTTCAACACCATCAGGCCGACCCTCCTGGGTGATAAGTTAGCAGCGATGCAGGTGGATGCTTCTCTGGTGTCCTGGATTGTTGATTACCTGACAGGAAGACCACAATATGTACGTCTCCCACAGGGTGTGTCTGACAAGGTAATCAGCAACACAGGGGCACCACAGGGGACCATCCTCTCCCCCTTCCTCTTCACCCTCTACACCACAGACTTCAGCCACTGCACAGAGACCTCCATCTTCAGAAGTTTTCTGATGACTCTGCGGTGGTTGGATGCATCAGCGGGGATGATGAGACAGACTACTGGGCTGTGGTCGACTCCTTTGTCACGTGGTGTGAGCAGAATCATCTGCAGCTCAACGTGGCAAAGACCAAGGAACTGATCGTGGACTTCAGGAAGACCAGGAAACACTTGACCCCTGTTTCAATCCAGGGGGTCAGTGTTGACATTGTGGAGGACTATAAATACCTTGGAGTACACATTGACAATAAACTGGACTGGGCTACAAACACCACAGCACTTTACAGGAAGGGCCAGAGTCGTCTCTATTTTTTGAGGCCAGTGCGATCCTCTATGCTGTCGCATGCTGGGGGAGCAGGCTGAGGGTCGCAGATGCCAACAGACTCGATAAACCGTAAGGCCAGTAATGTTGTGGGGATGGAGCTGGACTCCCTCAAGGTGGTGTCGGAGAGGCGGATGCTGTCCAAGATAAAGACAATGTTGGATAACACCTCCCACCCACTCCATGACATGCTGGTCAGACACAGGAGCTCGTTCAGTGAGAGACTGAGACAGAGGAAATCATTCCTGCCTGTGGCTCCCTGTACAACTCATCCACTTAACACACTGTTTACTGCAACAGCTACACCCTTCTTGCACATGTTCTTTTTCATTTATTTATTAATAAGTGACTTTTATGTATATATATATGCCTGCATATATTGTGCTATTCTTAGTTAGTGTATTGTCTGTCTCTGTTACTGTTTGTTTATAATGGAGCACTGTAACGAAAAATAATTTCCCCCAGGGATCAATAAAGTATTCTGATTCTGATAAAAACAAACTGCTGAGCATCACTGTAGCGCTCGCCAGCTGCACTGCTTTATGACAGGAGGAGCAAGCAGTGGATGGAAATGACTGATGATGGAAAAGCAGCTCCTTAAGAGTTTACAAAGGAGTTTTTCCTTCCCACTGTCTCCAAGTGCTTGCTCATAGGGGGGCGTCTGATTGTTGGGGTTCTCTCTGTATTATTGTAGCATCTCTACCTACAATATAAAGCACCTCGGTGCTATATAAATAAAATTTTATTGAACTGAGTAACTTCAGTCATAGTTGAAATAAACCTTAATCAATCATTTTACCAATAATCAATAAAACGGTTCAGTATTTTCACACTTTAACTAAGTGTCACCAAAGTTGTTCAAAGTAATTAAAAAAAGTTTCACCTGAAAACTTGAAGGCTTCGTAGAAACGAGAGAACAGCAGAGGCCACTTGTGGCGAGCAAAGTCGACCACTTCCTCCTTCACCTTCTGAGGGTCAAATCTCTTCTGGGTGTAGATGCTCTGAGCACAGAGATGTTTATTGCATTTACATGTGAAAATAAAAAAGTATATAAAATAAATGTATTTATCATACTGCTACAGATAATGTCCAAGCTAAACATCTTAGCTTGGATATGAAATTTCAGCGTTTCAATAATTTAAGCTGCGGTTGGCCCTAAAAGACAAACAGAATCACGTTCATCTACAAGCCGGGCTAAAAAGACCTCTTCTTCTTACTGGTGATAATCACCTTTTTATGAGCAGCCATGATGAAGTGAGCCCACTTCTCCACCGATCTGGAGGTGGTGATCTCTCTGTCCGGGATGTAAGATGGGATGAGGCTCAGCAGGCGCTCCAGCAGGATCTCTGAACCGTAGTCAATGTAATACTGCTGAGAGGCCAGCTCTGCGAGGTCATCCTGGAGACACAGAGACAGAATAAATAAAAAAAAGTTTGACCTGCCTCCTGTTCAGCCAGCCTGACATTAATCAGTGCTCCTAACACGTGAGCGTTACCAACTTCTTACCCTTATTAATAATGCTGAATATTTGCAGTTCCTCTAAGGCCCACAGAAGGCTGACTACAAAATGTTATAATGTCCACTGTTGGAGCAGAAATGTTTCCAGCCTGCTACAATCACTGCTTCAGTTTCCCATGCACTTGCTAAACACTATTCTTTGAAAATAAAGAACAAAACAAAGGACATGTAGTCACCCTGTCACAGCGGTATTCTCCAAACTTGACGCCCCTGACGGTTTGCTGGTAGATCAGGTTGGTGGCGACCTGGTCTTCTGTTGGCTCGTGCCACGGCGTAAAGATTTCTTTCCTGAAGAACAGCCGCCAGGGGGCGTTCCTCTCCTGAGCTCCCTGCTCTTTGGCGTACTGCTCGCACTGCGACACGGCGTCCATCACATGGTCGCTCCCACTGCCTAAAGAGGAGACCTGCAGGACGAGATCAGAGGTGCAAACTGGTGACTGTTTTTTCTCCAACAAACAGAGAGGTTCACATCCCTGCAGTGGCCACAAGATCTCTGAGAAAGAACCAGATGATCCAAACTGTTCCAGAGCGTGAGGCCTAACAGGTGCTAGAAAGGAGTGTCATGCCTTGGAGCTCATATGATGCCGTGTGCATGCCCACCTTGTCAAACAACGCGATGTACAGCGAGAAGCCAAAGCGGTCTTGCAGGTTGATCTTGTCCGACAGGGCGTTGCAGAGCTCCTTTGCTGTGGTGGCCGAGTCTGTCAGCAGCGTTTTGGTCGTGCCATCCATGAACGTCACCGGCAACATGATGGGCTTCTTTGATTTGGTGGCCTGGACGTTGATTTCACAAAAAGAAACAGTTCCAGCAAACGGTGGGTGAAGTCACAATGGCCATGTCTGTCTTTTATATACAGTCTATGGTTTATACCTGCAGCTCCAGCCAGGACGGAGGCTGCGTTCGCGTCCCATTCACAAATGTTCGTCTTAGACGTTCTTCACAGTACGGAGCGTAGCCTGGAGGCCCGCAGCTGATGAAGTTCCTCAGATACTGCAATCAAAACAAACACAGATGTAACGTCATGGCTAATGTGTAAATACCAACACAAATGTTGGACGTACTGACCTTCACAAATTTCTCTGATGGAGCGAAGCAGCCGACACACAAAGAGATGAGGATCCAGCCGCGAGCGTGAGAACTCTTAGACGGGTTCTGACTCAGCTGCTTACAGATCTGACAGTAGATCTCATCCCTAACACACACACACACACACACACACACACACCTCAGAAATATCAAAGACATTAACAGAGACCCAGCAGAACTTTATGAGACACATTTTAAACGGTTTAATGTGGATTAACTGAAACTGAATGTCGAGAAACTTTGTCCTGATGGTGAACGCTGCTTCACATTCACAGCCAGACACACACAAGTGTTCACCAGCCTCTGCACTATTATTTACTCTTTAAAAGAAATCATGCCGTTTCATTAAATTACCATTTAAAATGTATTTTTATCTGCATGGCTTTATTAACTCATTCAACGGCATCTTCATGTATAAATTCAATTCACATCAGGTTCATTTGTGAAGCACCAAATCACAACCATGTCACTTTATACATTGAGATGAATATTAATGTACAACAATAATAATAATAAAAATAAGAATAATAATAAACATACGGCAAATATGACAAAATGAAGACTAAAAGAAAAATCAACGGGATGACAGCTTAGATGTCCAAAGAGATTCATCTTGAATTTAAGAGCAGCTTTGAGTCCGTAGACCGTCGTATTGTGTTAATCTCCCATATGTGAAGCAAAAGTTTTTAATGGGGCAACAGCTTGATAAAGGAACATTTGAAAGTATCTGCTTTTTAAAAAACAAACAAACTTCAAATTAAATGTTTCACTGAAAACTGGAAAATTTTAAACTTTCACTTTTAAATTTCAAAGTGGGCCACAGCGCTGTGACATCTGGGATGGTCTATTTTATCAAATACACAAAGGGCGGCTTAGATACAAGTTTTTTCCTCCACATGTCCAGATTTTATATCCAAGGTAATTTTGTGTAAGTTTGGGAAACTACATGATGACCCTTTGTTTGTTTGTTTACCTGAGTCCTGGCCTCAGGATCCCGTTGCCGATGATAAAGTGAAGTTTCTCCAGGTTGGATGTGGGACGATCTTCCAGCATGCTGTTGCCATGAAGACCGTACTCACCATCGTTAAGGCGCTTGGTGACCTGAAAAGCATCAGATTACATGATTATCTTAATTTGTCTGTCTGTTAGCAGAATTATTCACAAATATATGGATTTGACCCAAAATGGACTTGAAATATCTTCATCTGCGCTTGAGATAAAATCTGACTTCATGTTTTTAACATGAAGTTCAAACCCAGATTTCCTTCTGCACCAGAAGCACAATTTTCAGTCTCAGACTGCTCATGTTTAATTAACAGAAACAAGACCAGCATCATATCACCCTCCCTCTCTCTCACCTCCTCGGTGATCTTGGATTTCTTCTTCAGGGTGAGGGACACAAGTTTGTGTCGGACGCTGTTTTTCTTGTGGCTGTCAGAGTGAGGCGTCTGGAGGTGAGAGAAGGAAATCAGCTCACAGAGATCCCTTACACAGTCACTGTGACCTGCACCCTGTTATTCCTGATCTTTGGAAACTATATGAAGTAACAAATGTTAAAAACAGATAAGTTACATGAACACACTGAATAATAGTTCATACTTTATAGTCAGTATCACAGAACCACCAGTTAATCTAAACTAGATTTTTGAAACTTCTTTAAAGGAAATGTCACTTTTAGCTCATGTTAGCGTTTACTCGCTCAAACCTTTAAACTCCGTCACTCTTCCTCCTCACCTCTCCCTCCCCTTGCAGCGCCTGCAGCTCTCGCTTGTACGTCTTTTTCCCCAGCGTCTCGTAGATTTTGGTCATGACGGGGATCTTCTCGCTGCCGTCGCTGATGGCCGTGTGGTACTTTGGCTCCGGGAGATCGCCCATGAACCTCAGCACCGTGATCCACACCGCCAGAGCAGCCTGAGCAGACACGCAGGGCACAAGGAAACAAAAGGTTCATCAGGTGAAATAATTGTTCCTTTATTGGTTCCTTCTTGGCTGGTGACAGGTCTTAGTAGTCGCACCAGTCATCAGCATCATGGAGCACAGACTGTAACAGCTGCACACAGTCAGAACCTTTCTGCACTCATTACGTCTAAATTAAGTTAAGGCTTAAACCTGAGAGACGAGCAAAGCTCGCTGTAGAGCGACAGCCTCGTGTGGCCTTTTTCAAAACAAACAATCACGTCTTCAGTCGCTTGCAAAATACATTTTTACTTTTGCGGGGTCAGAGGTCAGACCTACCAGCTGGTCCCCCTCATCGTCGTGGAAGAGCAGCGGCTGTTTGAGAGGTCGTCGGGCGTAGGTGTGCGTGGTGGTGCCCTGGAAGTAGGTGGCAGCAAACTTGGCGAACTTGTACTCTGATAAATCCTCTTCATCATCGTCCTCAGGCAGAGGAAGAGCCTCATCCAGATCCTCCTCCTCCAGCTCGTGATGGGTCCGCTCCAGATCCTGTAGAGAAGACAAGAATTTACTGTCTGCTGAAGTTTCCAGAAGTTTTTCAAATTCTCCAACTTCAAAAATCCCTCAAATCTATCACTGCGTCTCAGAAACATGCTCTCCTGCAGTACTGTTATTGGAAACAGGTCATTCTTTTTAGAGAAAATATTTACCTCACACATTCTTATTCATCTAAAGCTGTAATTTCACTGGATGGATGACTTCTTATCTCTAATAATTTGAAATAACTGCCAACATGATATCTGCTTTTAATGCCCTGTAAATCTGCCATGTCTGTTTAAGGAGCTTGGAAAGAAAAGCGTCTGGACTTCTTTAAGCTGCTTGAAGACGTTTCACCTTCAAGCAAACGTCTTCAAGCAGCTTAAAGAAGTCCAGACGCTTTTCTTTCCAAGCTCCTTAGACTACGATGACCTGGATGACTGAGAACCTTCACAGACATATTGCCATGTCTGTTATTCACAAAGTAATAACTCCACCACAAACTACCAGAAACTTTTCACCAAACACACATCCTGTATTTATTTTTTTCTTCTTTTCAGAAAGAGTTTTGTTCTCTTCACAGCTTTCTCCTGAATTTTTCCTGCATGACTTTGAAATATAAATAAAAGTTTGCAAATTTAGGAGAGTCCAGGCAAGTTCAAATCAACCCAAACACTGAAGTCTTCAAGGATTATGAGATTTATTATATTGATTGCAGGTTTTATAGGACCAACATACTGATGTGTAGCTGCGTATTTGAGTAAGCAGTCTTCATGTGTCCTGTGAACATGCCACACACACAGACGATGGTATTATTAACGATCGAGGCTTAAGGACTCATTTTCCGTCCTCCTGATCAGACACGTTGGGTAACTGTATCTTTGGCCTTTATGAGAAAACGGTTCATTAATAAGAGGAAAACTTTGGTCGTGTCACCTCAAAGCCAGCGGGGGCTTGCCCTTCCTGACCCGGGAAAGAACTGGTGGTCCCCAGGAAGCCGAACATCTTGTCCACCATGTCGGAGTCATTGACAGGCTCCGTGCGGGCCTTCTCCATCTGCTCGACCATCTCCTTCTTCCTCCGAGCCTCCTCCTTCTCCTTCTTCTCCCGCTCAGCGTCCTCTTTGGCCAGCTGAGCCAGACGCTCCTGAAGAAAGAAACATTGCACTAGATCTCAAAAATACAGAACAATCCAGTATGTTTCTCGGCACAAGCAGAGTCCAATAATTCAAATATGGAGCAGGAAATATTGTACCTGCTGCTTTATTTCACAATAAAAGTGCTGAAGCAGAGAGATGAGACCAAACGTTCAAGCAGCTCTGTGGGAGTTTCGGTTTTAGTCAGGAGTGAATTTAAACGTGATGATGAATTATTATTATCCACTTCCCTGCTCTGCTTCACTGATGTTTTAAATGTTGTCAGACGTTACATTTGTTCACCTGGTGTTTGCGTTCAGCCTCAGCTTTCGCTCTCTTTGCAGACATCTGGTTCCTCAGTTTGGCTTCTTCAGCCAGACGCATCTTCTCGGCCTCCAGCCTCCTCCGGTACTGAGAGGAGAAATGAAGGAGTCCACCATTAAAGACTAAATCAAAACTGCAGCAGCCAGCTGCCAAAACATCCTCGGCACAGCAGCAGAGGGCAGTGCAACTTCTGAATGCCTTTTTTTATACAACAGTGAACAATGTAATGACACTTTGAGGCCAAGCATTAATTTAACAAAGAAATCAAGAGAAGCACAGAAATCACAATGTATGAAACGATATCAAATCTATCAAGCTCTAGATTTTGTAAACTGATGACATGAACGTGATCTCATCGTCTCTAAAACTGAAAACTTGTGTGTAAAAGGAGTTTTATGTATATGTGCACTGTTCTGTCTGTGTGTGTGTGTGTACCTCTGCCTTCAGCCTCTTGTACAGTCGTCGAGCGATCATTCCTCTCGTGTAGGCCTGGATGGTGATGACGGCCCACAGCCGGTGCCTGAATGCTCGACGCACCAAGAAGCCGCGACAGCGACCCTGGAAGGCTGTGATTCGCTGACGGGCCACGTGATACGATGCGCACAACTTCCTGGAACGAACCAGAGCTTGGAGGCGAGAAAAGCCAGCTCGCATCTGAAAGTAAAGAGGAGGAAAGTTCAGCGAGTCTTTGCTTCGATTTTATTTTGTTTCCACTTTATTCAAACTGCTGCTCGATGCTCACAGCTCCATAGTTCTTCCTGCACTGATATCCTCTCCACGTCTTCTGGATCAGCACTGCCGACTTCTTCAACTTTAGGAAGTTGGATCTGAAATTGGAAATAATCAGAAATGACTATTTATATCAGCGGTCCCCAACCCCCGGGCCTCGGACCGGTCCGTGAGTCGTTTGGTACCGGGCAGCGAGAGTTGAGGCTCAGGTGTGAAATGTATGTTTTTCAGGGTTTTTATCGGTTTTCAGCGTTATTTTGTTATCGTTTTTAATTGTTTACTCGGTTTTCCTGGGTCTTTTCACGTGTGTTATGAATAAATCTTTTTTTCGGTACCGGTACTAGTTTTATTTTGTTGTATTTATCAGCGACACCTTAAAGGCCGGTCCGTGAAAATATTGTCGGGCATAAACCGGTCCGTGGCGCAAAAAAGGTTGGGGACCGCTGATTTATATGACCTCTTGTTTTACTGTTCATACAAAGAGAAAAAACCTCTGAGAAATAGTTATAAAGAGTCACAGAGAGATTTGTTCGTCTTATTTTCTGCTTTCAAAGAAAACAGAAAAGTAAACAGGAGAAATAAAAGTGTTTCTCACACATGCTTGTGTAAAGTGTGCAGGTAGCATTAGTAACTCCTTTAGCATTTTTATTTATTTTTAATAGTGCAAATTCCCCACTGTCTTATTTTGAAAGTTCTGTTTTCTCTTCCCCCAAATAGCCCCGACTCATCCTGTCTTGTGTTAGACTGGCTTCCTGGCCAACTTGTATCTGTGCCAGTCCTCACCGTCTCAGGGCGTACTGCTCCAGCTCGGACTGCAGCTAGCGATGACAGTCATACTCAGGAGATATGTGCAAGTGTCAGTTTTAAGCAGGTGCAGAACAACACCATCGCAAGCTACGGTCCGAGAGCGTGATGTTTGAATTCAACTCCTGGACAAGAATCACTGGCAGCTGCATAAAATAAAATAAAATCTCAGTCTGTGAGAAACGCTGACGACCCACCTGTCCTTGAAACCCCGAACCACCTTCTGGATGAGGATGACCTTGTCTGTGATGGCCTTGTCTCTCTCGATCTCCAGCAGCATGTCGTGATGATCCTGGACAGAATAATAAACACACTCCATACGGTTCTGTTTCTCTGCTCTGACTCAGTTTGAGAACGTTTTAGTGATGATTTGAGACATTTTACTCAAAACCCCAAAAGTCACCTACTGGTCCTGGAGGAAAAGCCAGGAGGAAGTCGGTGTACTTTAACTGAAGTAGAGCAGCTGTCACTTCCAGCTAACGTGGCAAAATATAAATATCTGCTTTCTAAAAATATAAAATGTAAGACACAGGCAGGATACACAAGCTTTAACCTGACAGTTTTCAACTAACATGACACACAACTAAATGTAAACACCTAAAGCTCCTTCCCGTCATCTGTCCACCCGCATGCAGGCTGATCTGACCACGTCCTGTTGGGGAAGTGTGGGCACTGCTCTGCTTTCACCCACTGAACTTTCTCCTTCCTGCTGTACTTCCTGTCTGGCCGAGCATCGAGGCCTGAGGGAGATGAGCCTCAACTCCACCACAGTCAACACATCTCAGTGCTCCACCCCCCAACTTATCAATCTAAAACACTTTAAAGGTGAAAGTGTCACATTATATCCACTATGATTTAAGGGCTGAAGAACCACCCCCTTCACCAAAATTACATTTTATTCCCAGGAGCGATCTTTGATGAGCGCTTTGAATGCAGGAAGTAAAGAAAATAAAAGGCAGAAACATAAAAATGAAGCTAACGGCTGTGCTGCAGAGTGACTATAAACAACAACAACAAAAATGCTTTGACAGGCTGTGCTCGCCCCGACAAACTACACTGTGGAGCCAGATGATGTTCTTTTAACCTCTGTGTGGGGACGGCCAGCTAACAGACGTGACCTCTGACCTGATCTGCAATACATGCTTGTATAAAGTAGGCAGATAGACAGCTGGAAACTAAAACACGCAGTGTTTCCCATCAGCAGACGTGTGGACTATAAACAACCAGAGCAGATTCACGGCTGGGATGAACCACAGCTGAGCGAGTCAGAGACGAGAATGTAAAGAAGTTCTGGAAAATGTGGAAACATTTCAGTGGAAAGATAAGAGAACAGTAGTTCACGCGATGTGCTGTGCCAGCCGTTTAGCCCGGGCATCAGTGTTTTTTGGAAATACAGCGAGCCCTGTGAAAAGTTTCACACTGGTCCTGTTAGCAGCTGTGTGAAGTGGCACCTACGAATCTGAGACTTTGAACAACACCCTGCAGGCTTTTCTGCCCTGTGTGGACACACGCCTGCATGGACACACGCCTGCATGCAGGAGTACCTTGAGGAAGATCTTGGTTTTTCCCATCTGCCAGTCATCGTCTCTGCCGAGCACGGCCTCAGCAATCCTCTCACAGGTTCCTCTCAGGTCCTCCTGATGGAAACAGAGACGGTATCAACCAATATATTTTATTCCTGGACTCTACCAGAGTAGCTTTGCATGATTTACAGTTCCAAAATAATCCTCATTTATCTCATTCTGAGCCTCAGTGTGAAACAAGCTCTTTAAACCCTTCAAACCAACTTTCTCCAGACAGGCTGGTCCTCAGAAAAAGACGAGGGCGGGGCTTCTGTTCTCACAGAGCTGTGTGTCCAAGATGATCATATAACGCATATCCTCTCTCGCTGACATCACATGGAGCAAAGAATAGAAAAAACTGTCTGAAACTGAGTGTTCAAAGAATTCTATAGCCTGTTTCTAAATCACAGGGATTACATTTGAAGGTAATCCCTGTAATCCCAAATGTGTCCAAAGCTTGAGAAATAAAATTTCTTTTTCCAACAAAACCCAAAATTACTTTCACTGAATTTGCCAAGTTTGAGCAAAATAATCATCAACTTAATCACAATGAACGCAGGTCAAACCACGACACGCATTTAACTGCAATAATAAGTCAGGTATTAAAAATACAAATGTTTTCAAAGTGACAAACACACACAAAATATGACCTGTGAAGCAGCACAGGGCGGGGTGGAGGAAACATGCATGTTCCAAGAAAAACAGGCAGCTGGTGGGAGTGTGGGAAAAACTGCACCAGAAAATACCCTCATGACAAACTCTCGCACACACAAACCCACAACAAAGAGAGACACTCGCTCACTTCCCGTAACAACGCCGCTGGGCCCGTGTCACACAGAGGTTAAACAGCAGGCCACCTTCCCTAAGAAGAAGCTACAGCTGCTACAAAATTACTTATCCAAGCTCGGATAAGTCCAACACTTTATTCCAATTCAACAAATTATTATTATTATTTTTTAACTGAAGTAAACGCTGAGGTGATCCGCAGCTTTCTCAGACCACAGTTTTACACAGATGAATACTGTGATATAAGATTATTCTCTGCACAAAGATTTTCACTGAATCTCAAAAATGCTTTTGGTCCAATTGGAGATTTTAACAGTTAGACAACAACTGTTTATTTATACCACAAAAAGTTCAGAGTTGAGGTAAAAGGGGCTGAATGCAGCCATGTGATTCCCGGTTAGATAAATGCTTCTACCATAAAACTGTTGATCTCCTCCTACAGCCTTTTTGTGTTTTTTGAAACTGCCTGATTGGTGTGGCCACAAAAATGGAAAGATGCGCATTATTAGTTTTAACTTTTACTTTCTTTCTTTTCTTTTTTAAACTTTAACTTTCAGGCAGTTACTCCATCGTCAGGTTTTTATTGTGACAACTGCAATTTTCAGATATTGAGTATTTAAATCGTTTTAGTGTTTCTGCGCCTACAAACCAGATTAGGTTCATGTTTAAATTGAAGCATAGAAAAAATAAAAGACTTGATTTAAAAAAAAAAATGATTTAAAAACTGCCTGACTAGGATGACGTGATTCTATTTTTTAGCTGATTAAAGTGTTGAGTTACTAGTTCTTTATTATTTTGAGTTTAAGTGATTTTATTTATTTCAGTGAATATGTAACTGACTCACTGTAAATTAATTAAGTCATTAAGTCACATCATTAAGACAAAGAAAATTAGTTTTGAAAGAAGCGACAGGGGAGGACCGCCTAAAAACAGCTCTGGTATAAAATCTAATGCACTCGTGATTCCAATCTGTAAAAACCATCCTGATCACGAGACGTTCCTGATCTGTCCCATGTCCAACAACAACAATATGAGCTGCGCTGTGTGGAAAGAGGACAGTTTCCAGGCATCAAATGCAAGAATCACACAGTGAAACTTTTCTTTTTCGTGAAACTGGACTTCAACAGTGATGAGAAACTTTGCTTCATTTATATTTGATGAATATTTTTTGATCTTTACTTTTTTGCCACATTTTCCAATAAAAAATGAGAAGCTGGAGTACCTGGAGTCGGGAATACATAAATTATTCTGGGTGTGTTGATTTAAAAAACCCAATAATACGGTGCGTCTACCAGACCCATCAACACACCTGTAGTCACTCTACCTGTTTGTACGCCGGTTTGACTCCAGGCATGAGCACCCGGTAGCGGTCGACGAACTCCACGAAGGTGTAGCGGATGGGATATCCAGCACGGCGGATTCGGATGGTCTCCATCATACCCGAGTACCTCAGCTGACGCACACACAGCTCCCTGTCAAACAGCTGCAGACAAACACGAACAGTTTTTTGACAAAGTCCCAGCTTTGGCTGAAGAAGCTGAGAAAGGTTAAAGGTCATAGCTGCAAAGATTTGGTACTTGGAGGCAGTTGAGAGAAGACATGACGGGCGAACAGGGATATTTTATTTAATCTATCAACATGAAACTCCTTTAGATCACTACGTACTTTTATTTTTCTACAATTAAGTAACCCATTAATCATTTCCCCATCTTTCCTCCTCATTGTGCATCTTAACAGCCATCCCACTTTTTCTCAAACAGTCCTGTTTGTCAGATGAAGTTGTTGTGGCTTCTTCATCACTCATTTTCAGCTTCTTAATTACAGTTTGAACTCTGCTGACTGGCATTCTCATTTCCCTGATTATATTTTCATATCCTTTTCCTGTTTTATAAAGTTCAACTATGTTCTCCAGCAGATCCTTTGAGAAGTCCAACATCAGTACAGCACTGGAAACGTGCAGGAGCCCAGAAACTCACCGACCTCATTACAAGCAAACAGATCACAGGTGAGAACGATCATCTTTAGTAGTCATTTAAACCTGTGTGTGTCAGCATATGTGTATGGTATCATGCCAACACTTAAAAATAATAAATGATTTTACTGAAACCACCAACCATGAATGAAAAACATTTTTGTAGCATCATTCATATTTTCTGAAAAAATTCTGCCAGGATACATAAACATGAACTGAACTCAGGATACAGTTCAGGTCCAAATGTTTGACTGACGTTTGTGCTGCACTGTAACATAAACTCCCCTCAAACTTTCAGCTACAGCACAGCCTGAATTTAAAGACATAATCTTTATTTGTCACAGCGGCTGTGGTAACGGTCAGACATGGAGTCACTGCAGGTAGAGAGCGGAGAGCCATGGGAAAATACGGAGGGAAATTAAGTTATGGGAATGACATTTACAGAGAGAAAAACAAGCAGAAGCTTAATTCAAATCAGATTTGATCCATTTCTATCGATTAAGTTTTTAATCTAATTGATTAAAAACTTGTTCATGCATTTTTGCTCGTGAGGATGACTCCAATATGTTTTAATGACAGGAAGGAAAAACAAAGAAAGCCTTGCACACTATGGAAGGTACAAAGCATAAAAACAGGTTTGTACTTTATCAGGTATCTGCAGGGTTGGACCGAAATAAAATAAAAGAAAAAGTTTTCTAATGCAAAACAAAGTAAAAATACTATTTACTATTACACTATATCATGTTAACCTCTACAACTTCTTCATAACTAAAGTGTCCCTCCTCTGCAGCAGAGTTTCTAATGTCCATTAACTTCTGAATCAACCTTTTTTACCTTTTACCTTCGTAATTCATCTCAACACTGAACTAAGCAAAGACATGTTTTGCCTCCCTGTGACTGCAGTCTTCCAGTAACTGCATGTTTTAACCTCGACTTCTATCTGCGGACAGCGTGTCAGACTCACCATTGGCTTCTTGTATTCATTGGGTTTGATGCAGCGGACGAAGAACGGCTGACAGACGCTCAGAGTTCTCATCAGCAGCTCCAGAGATCTTTTAAACTGGCTGCTCAGGGTGGGCGAACGCTTCCTGGTTTCTGCTCCCTAAACACACACACACACACACACACACACACAGCAACAACCCTGTTAGAAACAATGAGGACTCCTCCTGCTCTTCCTGAGCTCGGACACCAACCTCTTTCCTCTCTGAACAGCAAAGTCTGACGCTTCAGCTTCACTCAGTCAAACCTGCTGACTGAGCAGCGACTGTGTCAAAAGGAAGGAGCTGCAATCAATTAACTGATGCATCAATCAGCTCAGCCAGAGAAAACGGTTTTAGGCCTGTTTTTAAAATTATTGTAAAACGTATTTAAATTAATCACATCATTTAAATTAAAGTAAAATGGCATCACACAACAATTTGATTTTAAAAACAACAATAACATTCTGGTTATTTGTATATTTAAAGAAATTTCTTGAGTTTTGAGACCTAATTTTAAAAAAAATTGCGACATTTTCCTCCAGACTATGAATAAGCTGATGAAAATAAAATAAATAAAGATTTTAAAAATAATTTTAATATTATTCAGCAACATTATATTATTTAAAATTAATAGTCTAAAAATAATCACGTTACTGTCCATTAATAATTACAGCTTATTGCAGCCATAGTTTTACTATTTCAACACACACGACGACTTGTAAGGCTACCGGAGAAGCCTTAATAATAATAATAATAATAATAATAATAATAATAATAATAATAATAATAATAATAATGATGATGATGATGATGATGATGATGATGATGATGATAAAGAGCGAAATTTGAGAAACAAAAGTGAGCTTCTTACCAGAGTTTCGTGAGCACAGAGCTAACTGAGCTTTGTGGCTATAAAGAGAAAAACTTTCTAATATTTCTCCATCCTGCGTGTTTGTACTTGAGCCTCACTAAGGTGGAAATGAGTGATTCCGTCGGTGTTTGAGCTGTTTACAGATCACCTGCTGCTTCCCTGCGCAGGCTAAACTCAGCGACCTGATCTAAATCTGACCCCGTTCACTCACTTCTACCTTCAAGTTAGATCAGCGCGCAGACTTCACAGCACGAGCTTCTGCACCGATCAACACCGTCAAATAAACCTCGTCACCGTCTGTGGAGGTGTTCGTCTGATAGAAACGTTACTGCCCTCCGGCGGTAACAGGCATCTATTACAACACTGCAATTAATACAGTCAAGTGATAAAATATAAATAAAAGTTATAATTATATTAAAAGCAAATTAATGTACAGGTCTGGATTCACCACTGGTTTGATTATTAAAAACAACTCGAATACTAATATAATCCATATTTATTAACAGCTTTAGGTGGAGCAGAAACCTTGCTGCCCTTAAAACTTTAAAAAGTATTCATTAGTAAAAATGACATTCATAATATGTCAAGTAGTTTGCTAAAGCAGCATCTGATGTCACAAAATAATGTAGTTTGTCAGTGTAAACAAACAACATAGATAAAAAATAAATAAAATAAAGGCTCAGTGGGGTTTGTTTGCCGTACTTCTGCCCGCAGTCGGTTTGTGAAAAGAAGTTACGGCTATATGTTATTGTTAACTGCATTAAATTTTTGGTAACATTTACTAATACTTGTTTTTACCTCGCTGACTCAGTACTAACTTTGAATTTGTTTAGCATCACGGCAGTAAAATGGATAAGAAACAAAAAATAAATGATGTTTTTTAAAAGATGGTTCAAATATATGCTGTGACTGTGTTGCAATAAAGAAAGGGTAAATAATTTTTAAAAGTAAAAATAAAAACACAAAAAAGTATAAAAGACTAAAATTACAATGAATGTGACATGAAGCTGTTTACAAAAGAGGTTTTTTGTTTGTTTTTGCTTTTTTCTTTTTACAAAAGACTAAAACACTTTTAAAGGCAGAAAATAAAAATGATCGGTGAGCTACGGTATAATCTTGTGACATTACTCACAGATGAAAGCACACACAGTATGAAAATAACCACCATAGTTGACATGGAGTTGTATTCATCAGCCTTTTGGTTGAATCTCATTCCGCTATGACAAACGTATGTGAGCTATGGGATGTTCAGACCATGTTTGAAGTCAGAGAGGAATCAATGAAATGGAAGTAGATGGTAAAATGAAGAGGATGAAAATGCAGCGCTGGGATGTTTGATTTCTCATTTTTACCTTGGAGGGAGCTGTGGCTGAACTAACAGGAGCGTAACCACACAGAAACTGGCAGAAGCAGCACACAGACATGCAAATGCAAACAAAGAGACACACAGGGAGGGAAGACAAAGAAGTCAGACATGTTATTTTGGGCTGGACTTCAAAGAGAAACATGCAAGTAAACAACAGCATGCAGGAGAAGAACAGCTCAGAAAAACTTTCTGCAGTTCTCAAATTAACGTGTCACTCAGTCAGGAGGTTCCTAGATGGGGTACCGCTGCATTCAGGGACCCAGAGAGCATACTCGCTGTTATCAGAGTTGCCAGGTTTGTGGTTTTCCCACAGCATCTAAATACTGTCTACATCTGATCTGAAAAGTAAATGTAAATTTAGTAACACAAATCGTAAAGTGGACGTCTTCGGTTTTTTCCATCCTTGGGTTCTCATAGCTCAAACAAATCCTTATTTTTGATATAGTGGGTCTTGATTATGGCTGCCTTCTTCTCATTGGTTGACCCTTACAAAAAGCAGGTGGGTGGGGCCTATGTGCCTAGTATAAGACATCAGGGCCTGTTTATTTGAAACTCTAGTCATGTCTAGTCATGTAACAGTATGACAGAAATAAGGGAAAGCAGGATCTGCTTTGAACAAGTTAGTAAGTTATTAATTCTGCAAATTGTTACACTAACAAACACAGAGAAACACAACCTGCTGTAATGCTTCCAATCTCAGCATCCACCAATCAAGTGTTTAGTTTAAGTTCCAGTTCAGGGCCTGGTTGGTGATAGTTCTGGTGTGGTCACACAGGCCTGACAATGGTCTTCTAGTTAATTTCCTTAATACATGTTTGTGTGTGTGTGTGTGTGTGTGTGTGTGTGTGTGTGTGTGTGTGTGTGTGTGTGTGTGTGTTACCATAGCTACGTCAGCCTGGAAGATTTGTTTGATGAACTTGTTTTTGGAGGAGTGAACCAGCTGAATGATGTCGCCATACAAAGTGTCCCTGTTCTTCTCCAGGAAACCTGCAGGACACACACAAGTCAACATCTTAGAAACATCAAAGGTTTAAACATTGCTAATTTGACTTTACGACATTTATTTGTCAGTGGTGATTACAATGTATTTGTAGAAGTTTAAAGGAGTTTAAAAAAATTATAATAATTGTACAAGATCTGACATAAAAATATTCATGAAAAAGACATAAAAGATTAAATTTATGATTTCCTGAGAACTGACATGTGGATCTATAGAAATGTGTAATTTGGGCCCAAATCCAGTGAAGAAACTTTCAGTTATAAGTTTCAGTAATAGGTTTGACATCAATCAGAAGAAATGTTTTCAGCTCTGACTTAGTAAAACATTTTTAAGTGGAAGTGGTGCTTCCATGCTGTTATTTCTATTTCAGCGTGTTTTAAATACACACTCCGGCTAATGGGATAAAGATCAAGACACATGGCTACAGGCAGCAAACATACAAAGCCCACAACTGCACACAATTTCAAGCAAACATCCATCCCGCATCAGTTTCAGGTTTAAACCAGTGACTCGTGTGACTCTGCATGAAATTGACCTTTGAATATGAACCACTAAAGTCATAAACAGAAGGTTTAAAGAGCAGGTTGGTGGAGCTTTGATGCCCACAGCCAGAGCTGTGCGCTATCACTTTGATATAGACTAGAAAAACATGGTCAGGTGCGTTACTTGTACATACACTGAGCTCATTAGGTGAAACTTTGGTCAAAGAATTTAAATGCAGGATTTTAGGCTGTATGTCGTTTTGGTAGTTTTATTTAGCCAGAGATCAGAAAACCATCCTGACTGGCTTCATAAAATCTCTTTTACTGTACATTCAAACAACGGGAAAGTTGTAGTAACTGCATCTTTTAGTGATGTGGTGTGTGTGAAGTGACTCTGACCTCTTGTTTCATAGTAAACCACTCCAGCAAAGTGTTGGATGCCAAACTGAGTCTCATAGTTGTTCTTTGGAGGGATGTAGTTTGTGTTGAGTTTATGCTGAAAGTTCAGCTTGTTGAGCATGGTGGTGTCTGTGCCCTGCAGGAGACAGGCAGGAAAATGTGAGAGTTTAGTTTAAAAAACAAGGCTTCGAGTCTTTAGGCCACTTGGCGGCAGCAGAAACAAGCTGTGAACAAGCTGCTGACACCTTATTGACTAAAATCTTCCACACACTGTTTGTTGGAGTTGTAGTGAAAACAGTGTCCAGCACGCTGTGATTCAGTGGGTTTGCTCCACTGCTTAGGCTGCTATGCCTCAGGATGCTTTACATTTAAAAACAAATTTAAAACCTGGTAAAAAACAAAAGGTTTTTAGTTTCTATGGATAGTTTCCCCGTTTATATGAGCTGTAAAGTGGATGATTCTTGTTAAAAAAAAAAAATAGATCTATTGTTATTTTAACTGCCAAGTGTGCAGTTTGCTGTGTTTAATGGAAATATCTGACAGATAACCATTCAACAGACTTAATTTTCATTATTGTGTTACATCAAGAAGGCAAAATACAGTGTTGTTCCATCTGTGAATGTAAAGCCAGTGTTTTGTGCGCCATTTTTTCACTGATCTCCTCCAAGTCTTAGCCAAGTTAAACAAATGTGTCCTAATATGTGGTGGTAAAGTTCCCCAGCATCTATGTCGTCATCATTTTCATACAATATAAATAACTCATTTGGGCCAACATTAAAATCTATTCCTCTATTAATCTATATTAATTTTACTGACAGTAGTTGTAGGCTCCATGTCACCACTATGTTACAGATCCAGGAAGTCAAACAGGAAACGGGAGATTTCCAAATCTTTTTATATTAGGTGGGTTTTGAAATTTGACAAGTTGATGGAAATTAGGTCTATTGGAAGGTCGGTCTGGTTTACAATAATTAGGACATCATGAACTTTTGTGTTTATGTTTTATGTGTGGGAACTCTTCTATAGAAAAATGTCACCTGTGTGAGTGAACTGAGAACCGCATACATGGTTGGTTCCTGTGGGAGGAGCTTAAGGTGTCCAGTCCGCTTCATGCCACACTTGATAGCCAGGTTTCCTTACATTCTTCAAAACGCAGACTCCATGAACCAATAGAAGCTGTCACAGTAGCCATGTTTCTGCTCAGTTTGTAAGGAGCACAGTGTTTCTGCTTCTCTTGTCCCGAGAGCTGTACAACAGTTGTGTAGCATCTTTTATCTGCAGTTGTACTTTTGTTCAGATGGCAAATGTAAGTCAAGTTTACTGTTTTTTTAAATGCTTCTGGTGTCCTTCAGCTCCTGCAGAGAATTTCTGGTTCTTTGGTTGCTAAATGCTCCACTGCTGGTGCACGTATACCGTCATCATTACAGAACTGAACTTTGGGGAATCAAAGACCAGGTGACACAAATATGGGAGCGCATACCTTCGGAAATTTGCTCTCCTCGTCGATGAGTGAGATGATGTTCATGGGTTTGATGGCGATCATGTCCAGAGCGTCCTGGTTGTCTGTGAACTCAATGTGCTGCCAGTTGATGTTCTCCAGGTTGTATTCCTCCTGCTCTAGCTTGAACACATGACGCACGAAGAACTGCTGCAGGTTCTCGTTGGCAAAGTTTATGCACAGCTGCTCGAAGCTGCAGGAACGAGGACGAGAAGTGACGGAAAAGCTGACAGAATATTTCAGTTAAACTCAATTCAATATGTAGTGATGCCAGTGGGTTTCACAAAATAAATACATAAACAATGCCACAGGCATAAGAACAAACTTTTTAAATTTGGTATTTAATAAAAATCATACAGGGTATAAAATGTGTGCCAGTTTCAACAGAAAGTACTTGTTAGCATCTCTCATTAGCTATAACACAATACATGTGGTTTTTTTCATGCATTCATGGTGCTCATTTAGAGGCAGGTCACATGGGTGTGGGCGGTGATATTTAAAGCTATTAGTGAGCACCTCACCTGAAGACCAGGAGGGCAAAGGGTGCATATGAATGCCTCTGTGGACGTTACACTTCACTCACAAGGGATTTGTAGCTGGCTTTGGAAACCCCTCAGAACAAAGTTTTAGTGGGTAGGGTGGACAGCATCACTATGTGAGAGTTAGTGTGTAATGTACCTGTTTACTGTGAAGTTTTCAAAGCCAAAGATGTCCAGGAGTCCGATGGAGCGTCTGAGCGCTTTGGGCTGAGATGACGGAGGCTTATAAATGGCTGCATTGATCTTTTCCACGATCCACACAAACAAGCGACCGTAAATACCCTGCGCGTACACACAGACAAAGTCACAGTTCAACACATTAAAGGTCCCCAATGAAGGATTTGATCTCTAGTAGAGATATTATGTGCATGTTGATCACTGTCTCAGTCTCATTCCACTTCTTGGTGGAAATGCAAAAATATGTAGGAAGAGGCAGTGAAGAAGACCATTATTCTGCAAACCTGCAGGTCGAAATGAAGGTAAACATGGCAGGATGTAAGATACTTAAAGTGTTTGAATGGCTCTGAAAATGTGTTGAAGGAAAGGAAATACAATGAAAAGGTTCACACCAGAGTCTGTGTTGGACAATCTCAATATATTCTCTTTTATCATCTCTGCTACGTGGGGCTTTTAACCCCTTTAGTTCATTAACTTAAATGAATAAAGTGTGATAATTATGAGCTGTACCTTAACAAAAGCGTCCCGTACATCCAGAGCTTGTTCCATGCTGAGAGGGGTGGAGACCGTCTCTCCTCTGGTGATGAGTGTTCGGCTGGTCAGACAGTTCATCAGATCCTTAACATCCACCTTAACACACAGAGACACATAAACACAGGAGCTCCTCAATGAATCTCCAAAACATCCAATCAAATTTAAGGTTTTGAAGTACTGTGAAATAATAGCATAAAACTGCTTTTATTAACACCTGAATGGAGGTTTGATTTGAGTGTCACTGAACAGTGAGTATAGCATGTGAACCTGTAAGACCTGTAAGTGATCGATTGTCTGTTGTTGTTGATTTATTTATTGTTTGCTACTAGTGGGCAGTATATATGTCGCATGTTTATTTTGTAACAGTACCTAACAGTTTGCTTTTTTTTAATAACACTTGTGATGCAGTGTAGAAGATCAGAAGCAGGATGTTCGATATGGGATTTTTAAGTTCAGATAACACAGTGACATTGATCTTCTGCTAAATTAGACTAAAAGAGAGAAGGGTGGGTAGATAATGTGTTTGAGCACAATGGGATCTTTAAATTAGGGTGAAACTGCTGGCCAATTCTACTATTATTTATTTTCTATCATATATATACTGTTGCAGTGGTGGATGATCATATTAAACTTGACCAAAGTTTTTAAATAATGAAGGCAGTGGACGTAGGTACAAAACTATGGGTGCGAATATAGAAGTCCCGCCCACTTGTTGCCCATACATCTGTGTATGAGGGGCATCTAATCAAAAGAAGGAGGGGCAAGAAAAGCAAAACAGGATGAAAGAGGATGAAAAGGTGTGTGTGTGTGTGTCACCTCTAATAGTGTGGCAGAAGTAGTGAGATGAGGGCTCCGCACCACCTCACAGGCATCAAGGTTGTCATAGGTGCGTGCTGAAAGGTCAAAGATCAACAGAGTGTCTAAAGAAGTTTTCTTTATAAATAAAATTAAAATCACAGATAATTTTTACGAGGTGTTAATTATGTCTGTACTTGTGTGGACTGCAAGGACTGGACACTAAGAACAATACTCATAAGGAAACATGGCTACAGGAAGCTAAACACAGCGGACGAGTAAACAGTAAATTCCTTTTCTGGTAATATTTTTCACTTTACCCTCGTATCTCAGGTTTCCCATGTGCAGTATAGCAGCCAGCAGCTTAGAAATCTCCCAGTTCTCCTTGTCAGTGAACATCAGCACCTGAGCAAACAGACCCAAGCAACAATCATTACCTTTCAGTGTCTTTCAAATATAAGATGATAAAAACAGTATGTTGGTGATATTTAAATAGTTGAATACACAATATTAACTTTAGGTAAAGCAGCACACACGTTAGTACCTTCATTGCAGAGCGGATGTTGGAGTACTCCTTCATATCATTTCTGCCATCACAAACGGTACAGTTACCCTGCAAAGAGACGGAGGGATGGATGGGGATCACAACAAAGTCTTTGTCTTTTCATTATTTATTTACTTTTTTTTAATCCTATTTTTATTTGATATAATCTCTGTTTTCCTGATTGGCATGATCCCCTAATAAGAGACTATTCAACAGCTGTAAAGATCAAAGCTCCTCTTGACCGATAAGGCAACTGATCAGCCAATTACGCAGCGTGAGACAGTAACTCACGATGGTCAGGTAGGTGTAGTCTGTGGCTTTGCTCAGCCCCAGTTTCTTCTTCTCATCGACAGTCATTCCCTTCAGCATACAGTAGAAGATGTGGTAGTTTCTCTCATCGTAGGCCTGTAGAGAGAGGAGAAAAGTCAAATCAGTGTTACACCACTACATATTATAAAAGATAAGGTAAGGCTTTGCAGACTGCAGGGATTAATTCATCATAAGATAGAACTGACTTTTGGCTATTTTGTTTTACTTTAATTCAACAGAATGACGTTTTTTATGTCACAGTTAGTTACTGAGAAAATGCTCAGGAGTTTAACTTTGAGCTGATCAGCTTCGGACTTACCTGTCGACAGACTCGGGATTTCTCCAGCAGGTACTGCTCTATCTTGGCTCCTTCTATGGCTCCTCGCTTGTTGAAATGGATGTCAATGTATTTCCCAAAACGAGATGAGTTGTCATTGCGAATCGTTTTGGCGTTTCCAAAGGCTGGAAAGAAAAACAGAAAACACCAACAATTTCTGTCAAGGTTTGATTGCCCACTGGGAATCTTAATGGAGACTCTTTAGGAATTATCTTCTTTCTTGGGTGTAAATGTTTTCACTGTGTGTTTTCAGTAGATTCACTGAAATATGAGAGGAGACCCAGACATGTGAGCATGTAGCGTGGTGTGTTGTTTCATGATCGTCTTTCTCTCAGGTGAGACATTCACGCAATGCTGGATTGAAGTGTAAATGACGCCTTCTTTGCACTCACAGTGCACTGCACATACGTAATAGGTTGCCTGCTTTTATCATGACGGCTATAAAGTAGATTGGCTTATGCACAAAGAATCACCAGGTCACATTTTATTATTTTGCCCAACATTTAAGCCAAAGTAGAGTTGATTTTTGATCACAACGAATGGCTAACTGGCAAAGAATTGACCAGAGATGTTGAACGACGTCTTAATCTTGCTAATTTGGTTTCATCTTATAAGTAATTCCTGCTGATTTAATTAACAATTAAATGGAGGTAGATGTTTCATGTGACATGTCCTGTCACTGCACTGCTGCAGACCTCTATCTTACAGTGTTTTGCTCTTCTGATCATTTTGAATTTTGTTATAATACATCCAGTAAATCTTATCTGAAGCTTTAACTTTCAGGTAAAGCTTAAAATTGTATTAATGAAGAATATTTTTTAATGAAGTAATGTACATGTTTAAAAATAACTTTGGTAGTCAGCACAGTCTCAGTCTGTGCTGTTGGGTAGTTGTAAAACCTTCAGCTGCAAGATTACTGAACTAACATGTCTCTGTTACAACTGTGAGAGAATAAACGTAAATGCTGAGTGAATCCACATCATCATCTGTGAGTTTGTCTACTTCATAGAGATTTTCTTCCAGATAATGAGTTAAAGCTCACTTTTCTGTGTGTGTGTGTGTGTGTGTGCGTGCGCGCGTGTGTATGTGTTACCTTCTAGTATAGGGTTTGCCTCCAGGACCTGCTGCTCTATCCAGGAGTGTTGACCACTGATGGCCGCCAGAAACTGAAGGATCAGTTTGGTGCTTTCTGTTTTTCCTGCTCCAGATTCACCACTATCAAACCAAAACAACAGCAAGAAAATGTGATCATGTTTAAGAAAGACCAACGATTTTAAGAGGTTGTTTATCATTTTAAAGTTTCTGATGATTCTACGAGATCTTCAGCACCTACATTTTTATCAGTTTCTTACTTTTCTTGTTTTTTCTTCTTTTAACCACAAATTTTAATAATTTGATAAAAAAAATAAATAAAAATTAGATATCTGACTGACTGACAAACCTTTTGGTCTGCACGGTTAAAACTCACATCCTTGCTGTATGATTGCTGGTTTGTATTTGAGCCACCTGCAGTCTGAACTTTTCCTAACCTGATGATACAGCACTGGTCGCGGTTGTTCCTCTGCATGTTGAAGTAACAGTTGTCAGCAATGGCAAATATATGAGGTGGCATTTCACCGATCTTCTTGTTGGTGTAGAGGCGGATCTGGTCAGCCGTGTAGATGGGCAGCAGCTGGTAAGGATTGACAGCCACAAGGATGGAGCCTGTGTACGTCTGTACAGAAAAAACGAGGATGAACCAAATTATGTTTTGGGTTTTTTTTAGGTCACAAAAAAATGTCACGTGGCTGTCTGTTGTCGAAAGGATCGAGCAACAATCCGGTGCCGGTTAGCGGGTACATGAGCTGACACAGGTCGCGTAGCTCAGATGTTGAAGGATGACAATGAGAACGTATCATTGTTCGCCATAAGAGAACAGAAAGCCATGTTGGAAACATGGTGCAGCTCTCAGTTTGGTTACTGTTAAGCCAAAGTGAGTTACTATAGTCCCTACGCCAACATGACACATCCATCTATAGTGCATATAAGAAAAGAAGTCCCATCAAATACATGATGTCTACTGAAACGTGCAGCAAACACGCTGTATACTGTGATCGAGGCCATGCAGCGTGCATTAAATCCATGCAGTGGGTGCATATCCTTGTATATTTTTTAGCCTTTGTCTATGCTTGGGTTTCAGGGGCTGACTTACCCTGCCACCACAGTTTGTCTTCAGTAGAAACAGGAACAAATAAAGGAGGGTAACAAACAGAGGTAATGAGAAAATAAAGCAAGGAAGGTATTATGATGACAGGAGAGGAGTGAGAAAATAGTGACAGAGAGTTAAAAGAGTAAGGTGACGAATAAAGTGTTAAAAAGCTGCTTAAACAGACAGAACATATAGCAGTAGGGTCAAAATAAATGAGATATAGCAAATTCAATATAAAAATGAGGTTTGTATTAAACTTTAAACCCTCATTTCTGATTAATATCTAACTGGAGAACTGAACACAGATTCACTGTTCTTAAGTACATATGCGATAAAGTTTAATTCAATTCAGTTTTATTTATATAGCACCAAATCACAGCGACAGTTGCCTTAAGACACTTTCTGTTGTAAAGTCAAAACGCTGCAATAATACAGAGTAACCCCAATAATCAGATAAACCTCTATGAGCGAGCACTTGACGGCAGTGGGAAGAAAAAACTCTCTTTTAACAGGAAAAAACTTCCAGCAGAACCAGGCTCAGCGAGGGGCATCTGCTGCGACCCATTGGGGATGAGGGGATTAAAATTAGGTTTAGTGTAAAGTAATGTAAATAATCAAATAAAAAATTAAAAAAAGACTGTTTTAGTGCAGAAGAGCAAATATTTGTTACTCTGTGTAGAAAAATCTTTTTAAACAGTATTAAAGGGATTAAACATGAAGGTATTTCTATTGTTGGAGTTCCATCCATCCAGCAGGATGAGGGTTACAAGTGTGAAGTTACAAGTGTGAATGATTTAGTTTGTACTCTACATAGTTGTTGGTAGAGTTTCTTTAATGAGCAGAATTAGGCTTTTCATATTTAAGCATTGCTTCTGCCTGAGCCTGCTCAGTCACTCCTTGGTTCCAAGTACTGATTACAGTTTCTAATATATCAAACACTACTTCCTGCCACAGTCCAAAGACACACAGTTTGAGTCAAGTTGTAAGTGTAATGTAATTGTGAAGAGTAGCCATAATGGTGAGGAACTGGGAGCCTGTCCAGGGTAAACTAGATTCAGTAGGCTCAGCCCTGCAGTAATCGCTGCAGTAATACTCACATATATAAGTTTTTCTCTGTATCTGATGAGCAGGTTACGGAGGATACCAGCTTCATTGAGGTCTCCCAAGCGAATCATGTCTTCCACCCCGTGGATGGAGGTGGGATGCATTGGCTTGATGTTGGTGGCATTTTGGGGGGAGATCCAGTGCTCCTGAAGGAGGATGGGAAGTTAAGTTGAGAAAGCACATTGGAAATTCAGGACATTTTTGATCCTAAACAAACCATTTTTAATGATCTCAACGGTCACATGGTGTCTGTGATTAGTGTTAGACACTGACATGCTTCCCAAGACATGTTCTTTAAAAAACAAGTTTTATTTGTATGTAAGTGCTTACATTTCCTTCATCGTCCACCACTTGGATCTGTCCGGAGTCACAGAGTTTGACCACTGCGCCGATCGGCACCTCAAACTCCCGACCAGTCTTCAGGTCCAACCAGACATAGTCACCCTGAAAGGAAGTCAGACAGTCAAACAGTCAAACCGAAATCAGGATGTTAGGATTTTGGGAGTTAAATAATTCAGCATCAGAGTAACAGAGTAAGTATCAAGGTCAGAGTAACAGCAATGTCAGATCACATGAGAAATCAGCCAGAAGCAGAAAGAAACCGTGAAGCAGCATTGACAAAAAAGTGCGTTAATATGTGAACTCATCATGAAAAACAATATTTTTCATCAAAACCTAGAACCAGCTCATTGTCTGAAGAAATCAGACAGTAGGTTAAATAATTCCTCAAAGCCTTTCGAAACAAATCTTGCCACACAGCAGAAATACTTAAATGTCCTTGAAACTTTTATTTTAAAGGCTATGAAGACAGAAAACCTGCATTTATAAAATGAAAAGTAAAATCGAATAATACAGTTTAAAAAATCTGCTGATTTCGGCCCAAAATAAAGCCATAAAAAGCTTTTCCCCCTAGAAGTTAGAACTTCTACCTTCATCTCTGTGTTACAGGATTCTGTACGTGAACTTAAATGATGGTTTCTTTAAGAACTGTTTCTCTTTAATAATGTGTCTTATATACCTTTACTCTACACTTGACTGGCTTTTAATACAGTACCTGCAGCAGACTGACAATCCTTGCTTTGCTTTGAGGGTTTCTGTCTGACCTTTAATCAGTTCCAGACTTTTCTAGTAGGTTACCACTAGACCCAGTTTTTAGGTTTAATACAATTTACATAAAGATTTTATGTTAAGCCAGTAATCTAAAATTACTGCAGTCAAAATTTCACAAAAATTCATTGCAGCCATTTAAAATGGTACTCAGTAGTTTGTACGGCCTACAGAAGCTTGCATGCCTGATAACATCGGGGCATGTTCCTAATGAGACAATAGATGGTGTCCTAGAATCTCTTCCCAGATCTTGACCTCAGATCAGGGCATCGCTGAGCTGCTGGACAGTCTGAGGTGCAACCTGGCAGGGTTGGATGGACCAAAACATAACGTCTCACTCAGCTGGATATAAGTCAGCTGAGCGTGGCTCCTCCTCAGTGGTATCAGATCCTCCATCCTCCATGTGCTGCCTGCATACTCTCACCACATGAGGCGTATCGTGCACCAGGAGGAACCTGGGACCCACTACAGCAGCGTAGGGTCTGACAGTGAGTCCAGGGACTTCATCCTGATACCTGATGGCAGTCACGGTGATATTGCCTAGCGTGTAGTGTCTGTGTGTCCGTCCATGGATATACCTCCCCAGGCCATCACTGACCCAATACCAAACCAGTCGTGCTGAATGATTTTACAGCTATCCTAATGTTCTCCACAGCTTCTCCAGACCCTTTCATGTCTGTCACACGTGCTCGGGACGACCCTGCTCTCATCTGTGAAAAGCACAGGGCTCCAGTGGTGGACCTACCAATACTGGTATTCTATGGAAAATGCCAGGCGGGCTTCACGGTGTTGAGCAGTGAGCACAGAGCCCACTACAGGACGATGGGCCCTCAGGTCTCATGAGTTTTGTTTCTGATTGCGTGGTCAGAGACATTCACACAAATGGCCTGTAGCTCTGCCAGTGCTCATCCTTTTCCTCCTGTCACAAAGGACCTTATACTGGTCCCGCTGATGGCTTAAGGACCTTCTGCGGTCCTGTCCAGCTCTCTTAGAGTAACTCCCTGTCTCCTGGAATCTCCTCCATGCACGTGAGACTGTGCTGGGTGATGCAGCTAACCTACTGGGGGGGCACTTGTAAAGTTGTTCCTATTTTGGGGGTTGTGTCATCGTTGTCTTTCAGCATTAACAATCCCCTTAACTGACCAGCTCAATGCTCACGAAGTTTAACTGAAGCTTACTCTGACTAAAAATTATTCCCTTAGTGTGTTGAGCAGTGTATAACACTATGAGGTCTTTAAGATACTATTGATGGGGCCTTAAAATTCATCTCTTTGTACATGAGCAGGGGATTTTAAATTAAATTGAAGAATGAAGAGAAGCTCAAATGGGAAGCATGAGTAAAAGAAGTATACACACATAAACAGCCATGTTAAAAACGTAAACACATATGATCTCTTCAGATGACCCATGAGTCAAAAGTGACCCAGAACAGAAAACCATGCATAATTATTTTAACACACAGTTCTGCAGTATTACATCAGCATTCTTCTCATGTATAAGAAAAAAGGCACACGTAAATATCAAAACAGGGAGCAACACAAATGCTACAGATACAAGCCATATAATTATGACTCATGAGACTTAAGACACAAGCAGTGTCAGCATACCGGCAGCAGAGTGCTGTGTTTCATCACAGTGTTGACGTTGCGTATCAGCGCCCATTTGGCCTGATCCTTCTCATAAAGCTCCACATAATCCCGACGCTTGAACATCTTCACGTGCACAGTGAAAACTTACTTACAAGCACGTTCACAGTTATATCCAGAGGTAACGGTTTAGAGGCGACACCCACAAGTATGAGAGGAAATGTTTCGAAACTGTTCAGATGTTCATTGAATTTTAGTTTCTTGCAAAATTCTCCAAAATCTTCAATGTTTAACAAATGAAATTCCTCCCAGATCACAGGCACACATCACCTGTGTTTGTCTTCACCGGGTTTATCTAAAAAAAAAAAAAAAATGTTGGGGTCGTGGGGAAAAATAATTCCAAGAAAAACAGGTCGAGTATCAGTCCTCTTACAGTCAAACAGCTCTGCCCAGACCAGGGTCCTGTTTTCTGACCTTGCTGGATGTAAAATCTTCAATAAAGAAATCAATTTGAAAATGTGCAGTAAGTTTCCACTGTAACATTTTGGGACCAACAATCCTCCTGCTCTCTCGCTCTCTCCCAGACTCTCTACATCACATTTTGTTAACCCATCCCCTGCTGCCCATGGCAACCAGGTGTCACTTCCTCCTCAGGTGTGTCCTATGGTGTTGGATTTCTGCCTAGATAAGCCCACTGCAGACTCCTACTGTCATAAATACTCTGTAGTCACCACAGGATGCATCACATAAGTAAAATAATGGCCTTTCACTTTCAGCTTAAATTTGAGAGGAGGGTAGAATTTGGTCATTTCAGATGCTGTCATGGTCCTGAGTCGGTGACCCAGTGTTTTTGAATTATTAATAGTCTTTGCTTTCATTATTATTTAGAATTTCTAGTCTCTTGGTTTCTGTGCCTCCCCTGTGTTTCACGTTTTGTTACTCTTGTTTCCGTGTTTTGTTCCGTCTGTTCCCCTAACCAGTCATGCTCCATGTCTGCGTGTCTAGCCTTGGCTGTATCCCAATTCAGGGGCCGCATCCTTCGGAGGACCCAGCCTTCGGCGTCTATGTGGGGCTTGTCCTCCGAAGACCGAGAAGGCTGGAAGTGTGAGGCTGTGAAATTGGACGGTCTAGCCTTGAGATTTGCATCACCAGCTGTCTCGGTGGAGTTTAATAAACTCAGCCATCTACTCCTTGCTCACTAAAATATATCAGGACACTGGAGTAAATTCTCGACCATCTCACACTTCTGTTTAATCAGTTTTCTGTTTGACGTTTATTCAGCCGTGTGAAAACTGTAACTTTAATCTCAGCCAAACCGATTTACTCAGGAACAAATGAAACACTGAAAAAAGCCAAACTAGCATTTTTAAGTTATCTAAGTGACTTATATATCATGTTTAACCTGAGTAGCGAAGGACTGCGCAGGGTCTGAAAACAATGTGCCGGGAGTCCAGTGTTCTCGCCGGCTCGAGTGAGCCTTGACCACCCAGTCAGCTATCGAGCTGGTGGGTAACATGTAATATGTGATGTCTTGATAAATCAAGCAGATATTTGAAGTTTACAAACTTACTTTCTTGAAAAAATCTTAAAAGTTTATTTTGTGACCCAGAAAGAGTAATATTTCAAACTCTTTAGTCGTGCTCCTCCGCCATTGCTGCATTTGAAAAGTATTTTTATATTATTATAAAAATATTATATATAATAATTTAAATAAAAAAGTATTGAAAATAGTAATAAGAGTAATATTAAAACTAAGTATCTGCCGCCATTTGCTGGACCACGCTATGAATTCTGGGATAGGTTGGGCCACGAAGGATACACCCAACCCCCCCTGAAATTCGGCGAAATGAAGAATGGGTCGGCCGCATTTGGAGCAGCCTCCTAATTGGGACAGCCTCTGTCGCCCGGCTGTGACATAATCAGCCAAACCAAAACTGATTAAAAGTTTGCACATAAATAAATGACGAGTGAAACTTGCCCAACCACAAAGAAACTCGTTGAAAAGAGATCTGATGGGCTTTGAGATTTGTCTATAATGTTAAAGGTAAAAAGTAGCTTTTGAGTTGTAGGAAAAAATGTCTCTTTGCATCTAAATTTGGTGAAAATGAAATGACTTACTGTTCCAGACTTACTCCAGAGAACAACATCTTTGCAAACGTCAGATTAAAGCCAGACCTTTCTCAATGTGAGCCAACGCTGCTAACTGCTTCATCACTGCACTGCATCAGTATGTGGGATCAAAATGTTTTTACTGTCCAGAGGCTTGTACAAATAAAATATCTGAACGGACTGGCATAAACTTTGATATGAATAATAATCTGTCCTAAATGACCCACTGACCCAGACTTTTTCAGTTTTGAGTGGATGGGTGGAAAATTTAATTAGCAGCAACTTTAAAACATCCTGTCGGCCATTATTATTGTTTTTGCCGGTTTTCATATTGGTTTGTTTATCTTCTTCGTCTCCAACTACAGAAGAATGCCAGCCGTGTTCAGTATGAGACGTGAGCTCTGACTCAGGGGTGAGTGTGTCACCATGAATAGCTGTTTGAGTGTGCGTTACATATAAGTCACTTTAATTAAGTAACTACTCCGTCTAGCCAACTGAGCCACCTGAACATTACACCACCAAGCATCTGTCACACACACACACACACACACACACACACACACACACACACACACACACACACACACAGAGGCTATGACACAGTCAGGAGGAGTGAGAGAGACCACATGCTGAATTATTTAACACAGAGGATCTGTTTGGTGTCTGTCTGTCTCTTAGTTTATATTTCTTGTTGTGTGCCGCTCTCTTTCACTCCAGCACTGAGATCAGAGAGCTTTTCCACAGATGAGTTTGTTACTTGAACAGAAGTCAAATTACACGACTACAAACAAAGTTTAGTAAATATTATTTCTCATATGCATAGACTAACATAAACATTTTTTCTTTAAGCATATATTTTTTTAAAAAAAATTCCTAAATAGAGCGATTTTAAAGACATTTTGCAGCCAATTTCAGCATTTGCATTGCATTTCTATTTCTCCATGAATCTGAATACTTCCTGCATCTCTGTAACACAGTATAATGAAGTTATCTGATGCATCTATTCCAATGTCTCATCATGGTGATTCTGAAAGTGTTGGGAGACTCATTTTCTTTGTGACTGTTAAATGACTGTTAATGTTTCGACATCACATATGTGAAGCATATATGGGCGATCGTGGCTCAAGAGTTGGGAGTTCGCCTTGTAATCGGAAGGTTGCCGGTTCGAGCCCCGGCTTGGACAGTCTCGGTCGTTGTGTCCTTGGGCAAGACACTTCACCCGTTGCCTACTGGTGGTGGTCAGAGGATCTGGTGGCGCCAGTGTCCAGCAGCCTCGCCTCTGTCAGTGCGCCCCAGGGTGGCTGTAGCTACAATGTAGCTGCCATCACCTGTGTGTGAATGGGTGGGATGACTGGATGTGTAAAGCGCTTTGGGGTCCTTAGGGACTAGTAAAGCGCTATATAAATACAGACCATTTACTAAGCTATGAAATGTTTTTAAAGAACTATAAGATGAGACAGATTTCTTCCTTGAGTTTGTCCTTTTAGCTCCGCTTCTTCAGGTAAAAGCATTTTAGGTGATCTGTATATATTGTGCTATTCCTAATATCTTAACATATTGTATTGTTAAATAGTCTAGTCTGTTTTTGTTAATGTTACTGTACTGGAGCTACTGTAATTCTACTGATTCTGATTAACCTTTAAAGGGTAAGATGTCTGTGAAGGTTCTCAGTCATCCAGGTCATCGTAGTCAAAGGAGCTTGCAAAGAAAAGCATCTGGACTTCTTTAAGTTACTTGAAGACGTTTCACCTCTCATCCGAGAAGCTTCTTCAGTTCTAAGGTCAAATGGTGGAGAGTCCCAGATATAAACCTAGTGGGAGTATCCCCCCACAGAGGGACAAAAGGACCCCCTGATGATCCTCTAATCGCCTGAGCCAAGGTGTGAAAGCGGGTGTGGGTCCCAATCAGCCAGAGTTTCGGGTGTGTTCATTGTGAAACCTGGCCCCACCTTATCATGCGAATTCCTGAGGTCAGATGGCCCAGGATGTGAGTGGGCGTTAAGGCGTCTGGGAAGGGATCTCAAAACTGGATTATAGATGGCAGAGAGTTGGTGTCGTAAACCCCCGCCTCTGTTCAAAGATGGTCGCTCACAGTGGACATAGATGGCTTCTTTCACTCCTCTTTCAAACCATCTGTCCTCTCTGTCCAAAATGTGAACATTGGCATCCTCGAAAGAGTGTCCTTTATCCTTAAGATGCAGATGGACTGCTGAGTCTTGTCCTGTGGAGGTGGCTCTTCTGTGTTGTGCCATGCGCTTGTGAAGTGGCTGTTTGGTCTCTCCAATGTAGAGGTCTGGGCATTTCTCGCTGCACTGTACAGCATACACCACATTGTTAAGTCTGTGTTTTGGCGTTTTGTCTTTCGGGTGAACCAGTTTTTGTCTGAGCGTGTTGCTGGGTCTGAAATGCACCGGGATGTCATGCTTGGAGAAAACTCTCCTAAGTTTTTCTGATACACCGGCTACATAGGGGATGACAATGTTGTTGCGTCTGTCCTTCTTATCCTCCCTCGCTGGTGTCTGGTCTTCTTTTCTGTGCCTCTTTGCTGACTTTAAGAACGCCCATTTAGGATAGCCGCACGTTTTGAGTGCTTCCTTTACATGTGTGTGTTCCTTCTTTTTTCCTTCAGGCTTAGAGGGAACATGTTCTGCCCGGTGGTGTAGGGTCCTAATTACTCCAAGTTTGTGTTCCAAAGGGTGATGGGAGTCAAAGAGGAGGTACTGGTCCGTGTGTGTGGGCTTCCGGTAAACTTCGATGTTGAGTTTGCCGTTCTCTTCAATGTGCACAGCGCAGTCCAGGAAAGGCAAACAGTTGTCCTTTGTGTCTTCCCTGGTGAACTTGATGTTTTTATCCACAGCGTTAATGTGCGCAGTGAAGGATTCCACTTCTTGTGTCTTGATTTTGACCCAGGTGTCGTCCACATATCTGTACCAGTGGCTGGGTACTCTTCCTTTGAAAGAGCCAAGAGCCTTCCTTTCCACTTCCTCCATGTAAAGGTTGGCTACAATAGGTGACACGGGGGAGCCCATGGCACAGCCATGTTTTTGTCTGTAAAAGCCTTCGTTGTATTTGAAATATGTAGTGGTGAGGCAGAGGTCTAACAGTGTGCAAATCTGATCGGGTGTGAAGTTGGTCCTGTCCTCCAAGGAGCTGTCTTCTTGTAGTCGTTTTCTGACAGTCTCCACGGCCTCCGTGGTGGGTATGCAAGTGAAGAGAGAGACTACATCAAAGGACACCATGGTTTCATCTGGGTCCAGGTTTCACCTTTAAAGGGTAATCTTCCCAGGATATGTATTTGATCTGGTTTAAAGTAAAGGCACATAGAAGGCAAGAAAATCCAACCATCCATTTTCTTCTGCTGGTCAAACTCAGATTGTGGTGGTGCTGAGCCTATCACAGCTGTCATAGGTGTCACAGGTGGGCTACACCCTGCACAGGTCATCAGTGTGTCACAGGGCTAACAAGACGTCATGCTCACATTTACACTTACAGCCAGTTCAGAGTCACCAGTTCACCTAACAAGCATTTATTTGGGCTAATGGAAGAAACTGGAGTACCCACAGGAAACCTATGCAGGCACATGGACATGTACAGAACTCCACAGAGAAAGACCCCACCCAGGCAGTGACTCCTTACTGCAGTGGTTTATACATTTGCCTAACAAGTGAAACACAAATAACTTGGCAGCTGCTCAAAAAACTCCCAAAATCAAATATGTGGATCTACCTGCTGAGGTAAACAGGGAATGGTTTGAAGTCTGGCGGTACTTTACATAATCTGAACGTCCCATTTAAATACCAAAACCAACAATTCCTCAAACCTGGCTCACACTGGCCTGTTGCCCAGTGTGAGCTGGGACAGGCTCAAATAGGCCCTGTAACCATGTTTCAGGACAGTATTCCCCCCACGGCAACCCCCAGTCTCACATTAACAGCTTTATATAGAAGTCATTCAGAGATCAATGAAGCCCCCAGGTCAACTAACCAGACAGCAAATGGGGACATGACCCACTGAACAGCACCGGGAAGCTCGTGTGACCAACCAGGATATAAAACTCTGTGAGCCACACACTTCATTCTGCACAGTGTTAATACTATAGTAATCTCAGACATACAGTTTTCAAGGTTTCACACTGACACCCCACTCAAAGCTTCTGTTTACAAGAAGCAACCAGTCAGAACAAAACTGTCTTAAAGGGAGAAGGAGGGAAGCTTGTTTCAGACAGAATAAACTGAGAGCCTTAAAAATGCATAGAAATTATTATTTTGAACTGTGAATCATGCAAAGCTACTTTAGAAGAGTCAAAAAATAAAAACACAGCGCAGAAAATGAGCAAAATAACTTGATTTAAGGTGCTTTAAGGAGGTCTGCAGGTTTAGAAGAAACCATTATATTTATAGAGAGCATCTTTTCTGTGCTTTTTCAGTTGAGGGGAAGTTAGAATCAGGCAGTCCCATATGGAAAAGATATATATAAATCTTATAAAGTTTGTATCTGTCTTGTGTGAAACTTGTATGAAAGCATACAAGAGTGAAAACAGATGTAAGATTCCTTGAAAAATTATAGAAATGAAACTTGTATGTTTTGGATACTTACTAAAACAATATATGAAAGTGGCCACTTTCATGAGTAAATCATATAAGCCTTATATGATTCACTATAGGAAGTAGGCCACATCTGATGCAAGTGTTTTATAAGTTTTGTCTATTTCTTTTCCATATGGGGTAGTCTGGCCATCATAAGAAATAACATTAATTCAAGCAAAACATGTAAATTATTAGTACTTGTCTTCAAAGATGATTTAAAGACTGAAACTGTTGTCAAACTTGAGCTTCTACACAAACATGAAAAATATGCTTTGCCAAATGGGCCTAGTCTGCAGACACAGCAGCGCATTATGTCCTGCCAGTTCTGTACTTTTTCCAGTTTACATGAGACTGTAGAGTAAACTACAACTTTACTGATACAGAACACAGACTCATGAAAGGCACATACGCCCTGACGTCTCATTCTTTGGACAAACGTGACTGAGACGAGCCACACTGATGTAATGTCCATGCTGCCTGCGGTGGATGGGTGTGTGTCATCACCTCTTTCATCAGGTAAATAATTCAGGCCTGACATGAGCCAGGTACTCACTTGCAGCTGCTATGGTGTCTCCTGTGTGGAAAGGTAACAAAATGCAGATAGAGGCCTCTGGATGTCAACTATGAACCACGGTGTCCCCACGTACTACCCGTATGAAAACAGTTATTCCTGTTTCAAATGATAAACTATGAATGTACGTCATTCTGCTCCCCGTTCTTTTAATGGGGTTTAAATTTTGTAAGTGACTTTGTAACAATGCTTTTGGTAAATAACCCACATTTAGTCTTTTCCTTGAATAAAAATGCAAACAATAAAGAAACCCTGCCCGAGGATGCTGACTCCTGTCACACTTTATCCTCTAAACCACAAGATGTCATTTTATCCCGTCATTTATTGACTGATATGAAGCATAACATGGGGTTCCTTTCACAATAGAATTTTCCTTGACTTTTAGGGCAGCAAGCATTAAGTAGCTTTGATATCTGTTATTTGAAAATGTGTCTGATCAACAAATTAATGTCACAAAATCTCTTGTCAATGAGATTCTTAGTCTAAAGGCTCCGGCCAAGTCACAACTGTAACTTTTATGCGTCTTGTTACTTTTGAAGGTTCACTTCAAGTTACACAAACTGTTTCCAGAGTGTGTGAGTATCATCTCACCACTGCAGACTGCACAGCGTCCGTCTGAACCTCTTCTTCAGGTGAGTCTGCCCTCTGCTGGAGTTTTTGAACATTTTGGTACCAGTTAGTCTGAAACTGTAGCTGCAGGTTACGTTATTCAAATTGTCAACGCTGTCACTAGATCTCAGTCCAGTAGAGCACCTTTTGGGATGTGGTGGAATAGGAGACTCACATCGTGGACGTGCAGCTGACAAACATACAGCAACTGTGTGATGCTGTCATGTCAAAATACAGCAAAATCTCTGAAGAAGGTTTCCAGCTACTGGTCTATGTCATGAAGAATTAAAACAGTTCTAAAGGTAGGATGGAGTCAAATCAATGCTGGCAATATGTAACTAAAGAAGGCACTGAGTGTGTTTCTTTAAAACCTTATTTAACCATTAGGGGAACTTTTATGAATTAGAATATATTTTGTGAGAATTTCCTGGTCGATATTTGAGGCATTAACCTGGCATGATGTCAACAGAAGGAGAAACCAGAGCTCCTATAAACGATAACCTACATAGTGACATGCAAACTCTAGACTGAAGGGCCCTGCCCCAAACCTAGGACACTCTTAAGAGAACTTACACACGAAAACCACACACTGCCGATACAGCTAAAGAAGCCTCCTCACATTTTGATTATATGGGAATAAACCAACCTAAAGAGACATTCTGATCATTGCAGAAATCCTGAATAATCCAATAATTTAAGACAAAGGCGGACAAGACAGTTATTAAGTGAATATACAAGCAACAAATGCATTTACAGCTAATTTGCATTTAGATTGGAGTGACAAATCAAAGGTCACAGGATGAGATATGGTGATATGCTAATTGTGCCATAAAATCATAAACAGGCACTTCTTTTTGCATCAATGAACAAATAAAAACCCTCTGCAGCGAGCACACAGAGGAAATAATCTTTGAACAATAAATTCACAAGAAACATTCATGTTCAAAGAGCAATAACACAGCAAGTTTTTACACAGTGCAACTACAAATACTGAAACTGTGTGGCAAAAGCTTATAAACTCATATTCTCCCACAGACTGTGGATTATCCAGGTGCCACGGACAATCAGAAATGGAGGACAAGCTTGTTGTTGCCACCTGTGGGCAGCTGAGTGATTAAACTTTGATTTCCTGCAGAGACAGGACAAAAAAGGGGAGCTTAGATTCTGAATTCCAGGTTTTTTATTTGTACTTGTGAAGGAAGTGCTTAATATTAATATGTGATTGGAAACTTAACAAAAATAATTTTACAAAATTTAAATTGTTTAATGCCTTGCACCTTTGCACCTCCTACTGGCCTTGCAGTGACAGTGTAAGAGACTGTGCTGCCTGGGATCAACCATTCATTGTCTACAGCTGAGAAGCTGTGGATATGGTATGCCTCAGGTTGTTTTCAGAGGGACACCACTTCTTATGAAGAGTGCCATAAAAGCTAATATTTCTTTGGCAAATTTAAGTCATTTATCATTCGTCTTTTAACTCCATTTTTGATCTTGTCTAGATGGTTAATGCATCGTGCTCATCAGGTGGGCTCTGGCTATGCCTCTAAGCTGAACTGTTTAATGTTTCAAGTACCACATATTAGCATTTTATCACATCAAGTGAGTGTTTTTACACAGTCACTCTGATCAAACTGGCGTTCTTAAGACCCAGCCTGCTTGGAGATATACCTGCAGCTTTAGGTATCTTGTTACCCTTTCTGTGAAAATGGTTCCCTAGAAGTTACGCAAGCTCTCTCCAGGCTCTGCAAGTATCATTTCACCACAACAGTGTCTGTCTGCAGGTTGTGGTCTGCCCTCTGCTGCTCTGCATGAAAGTTTTACTACACCTCTCTCTCACAACTCAAGCAGGCGTATTTGGTAAAGAACAGATATCTCTGAATTATAGTCTATCATAACTACTGGCGTCTGTTTGATGCTCCCATAAACATTTAGGAGGTTGATGGATGTTACTACTTTCACCAGAAACAGAGAACTATAACATAATTACATAACATTATTAAAACACAACATAATTATAATATAGTCTCGTATCTAATAGTTTATAATCTTTTTGGATGGATAGTATTATATGGACATAAATGGGTTTTTAAAAAATAATTCTTCAGCCCATGGCCACGCCCACTGTGTGCAGCCAACCACAAATAATGGATGTGTGCCTGCTGATCTGACATCACAAGACAGCCATCTTCACAGACACCAGAGTTTCCCACAGTCTATGAACTGAAAAGCATCGTTGAGAGCAATTCAAAGAGGCTCTTTGTGGCTTCACAAATCAATAGCCTGGTCTTAGGCCCCGGAGGAAGTAGTTTTCGTCTGAGGATTGATTCGTTTAAACATCTGAGAACTGAGCACCTCACTCCCCAACACCTCCCTTAAACTGTGAAGCTTCAGGATGGAGGACGTGCAGTGAGGTATGGGGAAACAAGGGGACAAAGGAGGTCATAGACAAAGAAGGTGGGAAGGTGATTCCTCAGCAGGTGATGACTGATTGAACACAGAACACAGATTCTCCTTGGTGTTAATGTGATGGTGCTTCAAAGTGAAAATTTATCCTGAAATCAGCAAACATATGCAAGATAAATGGATCGTTTCACATAAGACTCTTAAGAGATACCTGAGGGACTTGAAACACTGTCAGTCATCGAAGGTTTGGGCGTGGACGGAACAATTGTTTAAGGAAATAAAAATGATTAATCGCAGATCACCATAACAGTACAGTGGACAAATAATGTTAAATGTATTTATTTAATGAAATCACGCTTCAGTTGGTAACATGTGCTCCAGCTGATATTTAGAAGTAGACCATTAATTAATTAGAGCTATTTAACGTAAATAAACACAGGTTGGGGTGAAAGAAGCCAAACAAAAAAGCCAAAATCCTACAAGAGCATTTTGTACTATGTAGAAAGGATAAAATAAACTATGAGAAATGTCACAGAGATTTATTTGATATGTACATAAAGTGTAGTAGGGGTGATCTTCTATGTGTATGTTTTTAAGCAATGATGCCGTTGTCTCAGGTCATGTGCACCGACTCTCACTTGGACTACTGACCCAACTCAGGGCTTTATAGGTCACCATGTGACCTGATCACAACGTTCCCTCTTAAACTTTTAAAGAAAAGACTCAAAACTTCTTATTTTTCTAGCAGCAGGTGATAACTCGGCATAAACTAAAACACACAACAATTTGTGTTTATAAATGACAATCATTCAAACATCCCCTAATTGGACCTGAAGTTTACCTTGATGAGGGTGGTGCATTTGTAGCTGAGGCGGCGTATGTTTGGATCCCAGCCCTCCAGTGTCCAATCAGATCCCTTCCTGTTTATTTTCATTGCCATGGTTACCACATTAACACCTGCATACTGCTCATCTACAGAAAATCCTTCATGTTTAAAAAAAATAAAAATCTTTTTCAAGCCAGATTTGACAAACGACTGCTTTTTTGTAACAAAAAATAAATAAATCATCGGGACTTTTCCAAAGTAGAGTAATAAAAAAAACATGTACATAAAAATTCCTTTTCCATGTCGTCTTCCAGATTCAACAGTTGCTTTATTCCACGGTCGAAGTAAAAATGTCCTGCTCCTGAATTATTTCCCCCAACTGTCTGTTTTTCCACCTCACATAAGAACCTAAAAAATGTATTCCACTGACTGAGTAAATCATGCCTCCTCTCCTGTTTAGTTTGGTTACACCTTTGCAGACTGGATAAAAGTCAGAGTGTGTCTGACGAGACAAACATTCACAGAAGAGATGGGTGGCGTATTATTGAATGTATTTGCTTGTTCTATTGGCTCGCCCCATTTGTGCCTCTGCAGCAGGGGAACGCTGTCAGGGCTCATTAGCTGATCAGAAAAGAAGACAAGTTCAGCAGCGCATTAACTAAGTATCAAAGAGGTTGATACTAAAGTAGTGCATACACACACACACACACACACACACACACACACATACATACAGCATCTTGTTTGATTTGACTGGTCTCCCTGTTTACAGTGTGTGCATGCTTTTTAAAGAAAAAGTAAATAAAGTGGGAACACTGTAGCTTCAGATGTTGTTCTTTCTTCTTTCATTATTTTATGTCATACAGTATATATTGTTAGAATGGTGAATGTTTGTGTTAAACATGACAAAAGCTTCACATGAGGTCAGCTTGCATGCCAGTCCCTCTGTGCCAAAAGCTCCAGCTTAAGAGTACTCCAAATGCTCTGTTTCATATGTTTTACTCTCATTTCTGTCTGATGTCACTGATTGGACATATCCATAGTATGTTCATCGAAAGGGCACAGTTTAGCCCTACTAACCCAACCGGCTGTTCAAATCATGCAAACTTTTTGTAGTAGAGTGTAACAGTGAACGATATGGAGCTGGAAAGGAGTAAAAGGCTTCTTTAATAAGAGTTGAACCTTCAGTGCAAGGATAAACAGAAGCATACAAATGTTTATGAAATTTTTCTCTCTCTCTCTGTGTGAGAGTGTGTCTGTGTGTGTGTGTCTGTGTGTGTGTGTGTGAGAGAGAGAGAGAGAGAGAGAGAGAGAGAGAGAGAGAGAGAGTGTGTGTGTGTGTGTGTGTGTGTGTGTGTGTGTGTGTGTGTGTGTGTGTGTGTGTGTGTGTTTTCACCTGCTGTAAAATGACCATGGCCCTGGTTTTTATCCTTATGGTTGGACATCAGCAGTCACCTGTAGACTCTAATGAAGAGAGTGAGAAATAGATTCATTTATTCAGAGTTTGCTTTAAATACATGAAAAATGATAATGATTCAGATCATCTCACAGTGAACTCATCATTATGTATATCATTATGAATTATAAGGTTTTGGGTCTGATGTATAATTAGAAACAAACAGAATAGACAAACTGTATTGAAATAAATAGAGACTAATACAACCTCAACCAATATAGCGGTCTTAATTTGTCAACATGGCGGCAGGTTGTAAAGTATTGCCCGAACATCTGAGAAACTACAATGTTATAAGCTGCCATACTGATTAATTATAGAAAGTGCAGAGGCCTTGAAAATTACTTGTTCCCATTTTCAAATACTCACTCAACAAAGTGATTAATAAAACATGATTAATAAAACACTTTTATTAATCATGTATCAGTAAAACAGATGTTCACTGATAGAAACCTTTATAAAGGGCTCCAAGGGGGAAATAACTACTTACAAATGGCACAAAAATGCCACATGAAACTTTGCCAAAGTTCATTAAAAGAGCCTAATGAAAACTGGCAGTGCATTCTACGGTCAGATGAACCCAAAATAAATGAATCTGGGTCAAATGAGGTGCAGAATGTCTGGCACAGATGAGCTTGGGACCATCACTGTGCAAAAACATGGGAGAGAGTGAGTGCTGGTATGAGTGCAAAAAAACAACAACACACAGCAGAGGCACCTGAACAGTATTCTGTTACAGTAAACAGGATAACTGGGTTTGTTCTTTTCAGGTCACACGCATGCTAACAGTGTTTATGCATGTGTATCTGTGTGCATGGGAATTAGTCTTAATAAATTATTCAGGCTCCTCTTGATGAAGCTTCAGGCTGATCCTTTGACTTTTTGACGTATGACAGCTGCAACACCTCAACCTCATTAGATGCTTTGTTTGGGTTTCTCTTTGAACCGCAGCACAGCTTGAGTTACACCAGAGCTCTGAACAGAGCCTGGACCTCCATTATATCAAATCTAAATGTTCTCCAGTGAGTCAGGTGTGCAGTGCACTTCAGACAGGATGTTGTTTGATTTGCCTTCTTTTCATTCACTTTAAAAGTTTCCTTATTTTAGGTCACAAACATTTAACATCTTTTACCAAACTACCTCTAATTGTCTAATTTTAACTTTGTAGTAATCAGTGGTTTTTCTATTATGGTGTTATTATGGTATAGAAAATGTCTTCAGTTTTATTCTTTATTTGGTTTATTTTTATAGAGCTGGGAGGAGGTTTTTGAATTGGTACATAAGTGACTAAAATATTGTCACCTTACACTGAAGCAACAAATTCCTGTCTGAAAACTGAACTTAAACAAACAAATTAAAAACTAATGAAAGGTACAAAACTTTAATAACTATGACCTCAAGAAAATTAAACAAATAAATAATATTGTAATATTTTTCAAAAATAAGCAGGTAAAGCCATGAAATCTTTAGCACTTTTGAAAGAAAACATTACTGTAATAATTGTCCAAGTATAAAATAAATGCTTTTTGAATAAAAACTGTTATCAGATAAGTCTAGAGGAATAAACAGAAAGCAGGAATAATACAGCCAATGTCAGCCAAACTACAGGGTGCAAATTGAAAAAGAATTTAATTCCAGCTCGACGTCTATTGTTGCATTTAACTTTCTGTTTCTTTTGTCCTTTGTTTCTCGAGTCTCTCTCCCTCACTGACCTTTGCTAATTCTTCCGGGACTTTAAAGGTCACAAAAATGGTCTAATAATAACAACAGAGAGAATTACCATCACATACACGTAATACAAACACATGAAATGTCTCTCTCTCTCTCTCTCTCTCTCTCTCTCTCTCTCACACACACACACACACAGACACTATCAATATTTCAGCATCTAATTACCCCAGCAGGGGGCTGGGACAAAGGTTGTGTGCAGTCATGCCGTGTATGTCTGCACGTATCAGATTTTATACCTGTACATTAATACACAGTAGCCAAAAAAACCTCACAGTGTAAGTGAAACATCCTCCAACGGTGAGGCAATGTTTAGACGGACAGAAACAAAATGATAAGGGAAGAAAGAAAAGCAGTGATAGGAGTGACTGTAAAAGAGAAGAAAAGGATGTAAATGGAGAAAAAACTTGGAGTAAATAAAGGGAAATGTGAACGAAGAACGAAGGATGAAAAGCAGGAAGAAGAGTCAAACAGAGAGAGAGCAAATATTCACAGATAATTAAAAATAGGAGGACAGGTTAGGCTGTAGGAGAGGGTGAATAAAGAAACACCTCTCTCTAAACTAGCTGCAAAAGTATGGAAGCTTCACATAGAGGCTACCTCCATGTTTAAATGATTTATCACAGCTTGTGTCCTTCTAGCAGGGCCTTCGAGAGAGGACATTTGAAACAACTACAAACGTGTTTTGAGCTGCAAACACGATGTGAGCATATCAGTATTTTATATCATATCAGTTCTGAAAGTAAATTCTGGTTTACAGCCTTTTTATCAATACTTCCTGCCAGTGCAGGGGTTTAGTTTCCACCTCACTTCCAGTAGTTACTTTATCTAGTGAATGTTTAGTGGCTGTTTTTGCTGTTAAAGAATGAGGAATGTTACAGGATAAAGCACATGCCCGCCCCTCCCTGACCCTGATTCTGCTGAAGGTTTCTTCCTGTTAAAAGGGAGTTTTTCCTTCCCACTGTCACCGAGTGCTTGCTTGCACCGAGTGACTGTTTTTCTCTCTGTTACTGTAGGTTCTTTACCCGACAATATAAAATGCCTTGAGGTGACTGCTGTTGTGTTTTGGCACTATATAAATAACTCTGAATTGAACTGAATTTGACTTCATGCAGCTTTAATTCTTTTAAATACCAAAGAATTGCACTAAGAACTGAAACTACTAAACCCTGACTCGTCTCTCTCCTTCTCATGACAGTGTGGAAGCTGGATTTTTGGTTTTAGAAGACTTTGACACGGCTGTCTTCTGACACACCAAAGTGCTTTAGAGAGCGGTGCTATTGTCATCTAAACTTTATCAGCCTGAATAACCAGAGCGTGCTAACAGTCTGTGGACCTAAATCTAATTCCTGCTTGCCCTTCATGACCTACTGATAGGCCTGAGGGAGGTACTGCATACCCCCCACTGAGTGAGGCACACTGGCTAAATTAAAACCCTTTAATTGGACGGCTGTGGACTAATATGGTCCCAAAGGCAATCGGTTTTGGGTAGCTTTCCAGGACAGACCCACTCGAGAGAGACTGGACATTTTAGTTACTGTGACAAAAAACAAACAAACAAACAAAAACGCTAGCTTCCATTTACATAATTTAAATGAAAGATAATAATTTAAATGAAAAACTGTAGACCACATGACCAATGCGAAGTCTCCATCCTGCATAGTTTCTGTGTTTATTAAATTAGATATATGAAAATTTAAGCATTTGTAATGCATCCCACGCAAACATGCCTTTTGCATCACATTTGGTTTAACACATTTAGCTGCCGTGTATGCATAAAAAAACAACAAAATTCATGTGACTCATGTAATTTAGGACAACCTCGATGGGTGTTTGCCGGACCTCTGCAGGCCTTATTTCTCCTCAAGAATAGCGTTTACAAAAGTGGGTACCAGCATGACGCAGCCAGGACCACAGAAACTCTCAAGATGCATTTTGTGTAATGCAGAAAAAAACTAATCAAGTCGAGAGCATTTACAGAGCACCTTTTAAAGCAACAAATGCTGACCGATGCCGACGGCCTAAACACATAAATGCATCTATAACACATAATAAATCAACCACTGCCCGCTAATTAAGATCAAATTTAAAACAAAGTCAAACTTGCATTTTTAAAGTATTAAAAGTAGTGGCCTGTTCCTAAGCTTAAGGGTGTCAACTGAAAAATCAAAATCCTCCTTTATTTTAAATCTGGATGCAGGAACCAGGAGCATCTGGTGAGATCTAAGGAAACTGGTTGGGACACGAAAGTAAACAAGTCCCACCAAGCTATGAAGGAGCCAATTATTAAGAAAATATTCCCTATATTTTCAATGACAGTGTCCTGCCATTTAGTGCTTTACAGTCTTTCAGATGCTTCCTAAGCATTATAATGTTACACAACTGAAATAGTAAACCAGAAGAGCGAGCTTCAGCTCAACTTTATGTACTCATTAAGCAACTTTCTTTATTCCCCCTGATGAGATAGTGTCACCAAAGAGCCCATTTTACTAAGACACCCCCCCCCATTAATTTACTTAAGGATTAATAAAGTATTCTGATTCTGATGATTCTGATGAAACCAGAATAAATACCAAATATACACTGAACTCTACTTTAAATATTTCAATTGTTTCTGCATGCCTGCAGACTGTACTATATGAAAAACACATCTCTTACAGTGACAGTATCACATGTCATGTCTTCAGCTTGATTCTTTGCCTCCAGAAAGACAAAAAGAAGGCAAATAATTCAGCTGATGCTGTTGTTGCTCATATTAGCTGGTTGTGCTGAAACATTAGTGTCAACATGACCTTTAGGCAATGCCCAGTTCAGGAAATATGCATTGTAATGTGCAAATTAAAGATAAGAGTATAAAAGCTTGTGAGTACCCAGGGAGGGAGCAGGAGTAGCAAACCTGCAGCACTTTATGCTCAACATTTAAAGGTTTGATACATGCAACCAGTGTGATCAGTAAGAATTGAAGGAGGAGTGTTAAAAAGGAACCAGAGATTAATAATGTGCAGCTGAACAAAGTATCAAACAAAAAAACAAGGGCCAAAAGAGAGAGACCTTTTTACTGACACCGATCCCACAAAACAATGTGTTTACATTTGAAATACGATGTCCCGAAACAAGTCACACTTCAGCCAAATATCATTCATATGCTGAATTTCCCCACCCTTCATCACATAAGTTCTCCAGTGTTTAAATTTGAGGAAAAATTGTTCTGAGAGGCAGATGTTCAAACATGTTCTATTTTTTTGTCTATTTTCTGTATAATAAAAGTGGTTTCTGTCCTGCATTTAATATTATTATTATTAAACAGCCTGATATGATACCAGTGCAAAAAGCAAATAGCATTAAAGACGCAGACTAACATCCCTGCTTATGTTTACATGATTTCTGAACAACTGCTGTTTGATGAATACTGCAATGCTGAATTTGCACGGGTATTTTGTCTGTGTGATTACTGCATCGATATAATTCAACATGTTGTAAACTTGTTAATAGTTCTCTTAATATTTTAAGAAATGAATAAAGACATGCCACCTGGAACACCATGTGGGAACACATGGTGATCCCTTAAATCACACACACACACACACACACACACAGATTTAGGAGATTATGAATAAAGCCAGTATGCCTCTGTAAGCCTCACCAGTTTGCGTGATCTGAACACTTCTTGCCTCTTCTGTTTCACTCTCCGTCTCCTGTTGATCCACTGCTGGTCTCGTTTTGAACGTCCTGTGTGGTGGATGGAAGGATGAAGAAAAGGAAAAAAGACTGAAACTGTTGTTTATTCCACAGTGTGACACTTTTTTTGTCCTTTCCACACCTTTTCTCGTATATATGCTTATTTCCAGTCTCTATCTTTCTCAATTTCTTTCTCTCTTTCTTCTTCTGTTTGCTTCCAGTGTTAAACTCTCATACATGACTAATTCTCTTCTTCCTATATCTGTTTTTGCACATTCGCTCACTCTTCCTCTGTGAAGTCATACAGAGGTATAAGAATGGCTCCCTTCTCCTCCCTTCCTCCCTCCCTTTCTTGCCGGTATTAAGAGTGACACGGCAAGCTGCTCATTCACTGCCACTGATCCCTGTTTCCCTGTGTGAGAGAGACAGAGTTAGTGGGGGGTGATGTGGTTCAACATAGAGGAGGTTGTAATTAGACACAACACACACACACACACACACACACACACACACACACACACACACACACACACGTCGGGCAGAGAGAGAGAAAATGTTGCAACAGTTGCATCAATGCAGACAAAAGAAAATCGTTGCATGCACTACTTTCATAAATAGGCTGCAGTAAAAGTCTATTTCTGTCCTTACAGGCAGTCTATACTGATGTGATCTCCTAAGGGCTGATTATTGGACCCCAACATTATGCCCTTTTAAAGGACCAAAAAGCAGTAAGAGTACACATTTTTACCACTCCTAGATTTTATTGTGCAGTATCAGGAGAAAGTCTATGTTCTCCTAACATAAACTGGGCTTTCTCCAGATGCACTTGTTTCCTGGTACAGTCCAGAGACATGCATGTTCGGTTAATTAGCAGTTTTCTTTGGGCTGTAGGTCCACATGTGATATTTGAGTGGCCAGCAAGACAAGAAAAGTTCTATCCATTTCCAATTTTCTGCAACAATAACAATACTTAACAGAATTAATGAGACTCATGTAAAGAATTCTAAAATATCCACTTTCAGTACTACTCTCCAAAAGCCACAAAGCACAAGGGGCCAACTAAGTGCCTCACACACAGGATTCACTTTGAGCACCTTAACCATCCAGTGATAAGCTGTTAAAAGTACAATAAGAGACTTTATTTTTTGAAAGTGCATGCATAAGAGAGGGTGATACAAGTTTCAAGGTTTGACCGCAGCAAAATGGTTTGATCAGTCAGAAGATCAACCAAAAACATGTACTGAGTTTATATCAAGCTAATCTTTAAGTTTAAAAGTTTCAGGAGCAGTACAGATTACTTCTGAATAAAACGTGAGAAAGCAACTAAGATGCATCTCCCCATATTTTTAGGAAATGTCATCTTGTTAATCGGTATGAGCTGATTAAGTTCATGATTAAATCTCTTCAAGCACATTTCATTTGATATTACTAGTGAAGAGAATCCTTCTTCAGGGAAAGGAAATATGTGATCTTCTCTCTTTGAGTTACAAGTTGAACAGCTGTGAGTGAGCACCTGAGAATAAGAGCACTATTAGTTACATTTAATTAAACACATACTGCTCTAGCTCAACATTTTATTTGCCAGTATGTACCATTGTTTTCCAGCTCTGTTATATATTAGAATATTAGAGCTTATGAATATTTATGATTCATAACAATTTGAAAATGTAATCCAAAAATCTAATCTAATTATTATGTGTGATCTGAGTTTATTTTTGCATTGTTAGTGTGTTAGTGGTGTTAATTTCTTTGTCTAAGTGCATTTAATTAGACTGCAGTATACTTATATGCAGTATTTAAAAAATAACTATACTACACTTTAAAAAAAAAAAAAATACAACAATTTAGATGATCAACTTTGTGACAAAAACTATACTTTCACTATTTTAAACAATTTGCTTGAATATTTATATGAAATGAATATTTTTTGAAAAACTGACCTGGACAGGCTTTCCACATTGCTGTTTACGGTCCTCTAGTGGCCACAGTTAGAAACTGCAACATACTAAATAAAGATATGATAGCAAATTAAAGCATCGGAGAAGGTCTTTCACACTCATTGTGCATATAATAGGGAGAAAAACAATTTTTTAAATAATTTTTAATATATATATTTTTACTAGGACTGAGGGTCATGCCACTGATGTACTCAAACTCAAATATGCGCAACAGGCATATTCCTACATCCTGTAAGATGTTTTTGGAAATTGTGTAAGATTAAAATTTTTGAAGGACAAAGCAAGAGGTGGGTACTAAAAAACAAAAATATGAATATAATGAATCTTTTTTAGCTTAAGTTTTACTTTCAAAAAAGGCGGTACAGGATGTAGGAATACAGCACAAAAGTCAGGCTGTTAAATAAGGCTGTTAAAGTTGAGATGTTTTGGTAAAAATTAGAGTTATTCTTCACACGAGCCGTTGAGAGCATGACGTCAGTACGTCGTCGCTGGGCGGGGTCGTGTTGTTGCTGTTGTGCTGAACGTGAAGCCTCTTTAAACACACGATTCGCGCTTATTTAAAACCTCAGATAATACCATCATCATCTTCATCTCCGTAACGGGCTCCTGAGTCTAACGGTTTTTTCCCCTCGCCTTTTTATCCTGAGTCAGGATGGGAAGCTGTTTAACTGTGGGGCCAAACGAAGCGTTGGTGGTCTCCGGTAGGTGTTTCCCGTCGTGTTGATGGAGCGAGCTAGCAGGGATGGGGAGAAAGTAGCTAATAGTATTAGCTGGCAAACTAAACCACGTTTGGCATTCGGTTTTTAAAATAAGTGCAGAGCGAGCCAGTGCCTTTAGAGCACTCAGTTACTGTGTAAAGTGAATAAATTAGCGGTCGTGTCGTTTCAGAGCTTAGCTTAAAAGCTGCGACGCTGATCAGGCGGTGCGTTAGCAGTGATTTGGATCATGTGATTGAAAGGCATTAGCATCTCAACGCAGATATGTGAATAAGTCAGGTTTTTATGTTTTATTGATAACAAGTGTGATTTATTAACAAGCGGATTTGAAAATCAACAAAGTGCATTCACTCAAGTATTGTACTTGAGCAGAAATTGTCCCTACTTGAGTATTTCCATTTGGTGCTACTTATTTCACAGCTAATGGAGACCGGTATGTCTACATTTATGTCACAATAACGGGTTAATTTTAATATTTTACAAGCTCTAAACACATCGTTAAAGATGAAATCATTGGCTTCCAACCAATCTAATGAAGTAGCCGAGAAGTGTATATAATCATATGAGGCAGTGGGACCTGAACAGAACTTTTACTTTACTATTTTTACTGCATTTTAAGGCTATTTTTATGTACTTCTTCTCAAGTAGATTTTTCCATGGAGGATTTTTACTTAAGTAAATGATGTGAATACATCTTCTACCACCGTTAATGAGCATGGTGTAGCTAAAAGTAACAGGTTTAGTCATCCTGAACCAATTCTAGCCTTTTTAGTGACTATAATTAATTGGTAGAGATATCAGGAAAAAGACCCCCCCATGTACATCAGACAGAGTATACCAGTGTAAAATAACTCAACGGTATAACCTGAAGAACATACAACCTTTCTAAATTCACACAATTAGATTAGATTAGAGAACTAAAGTGTCATATTGATAGAAATCTTCTCTAAGAGGAAAAGACACATTGAAGGGCATTAGATAAATATTCATTTTCTTAACTGCACATCTGGTTGGAGTCATGGCTGAGTGGAGCCGACATTGGGTGAGAGGTGAGGTAAGCAATTTACCAGGCCATCACAGGGCTTAACGCACAGAGACAGACAATCATTCACCCTTAGATCTACACCTACAGCCAGTTTGGTGTCGCAATTTACACCCAGTATGTCTTTTGACCATGTGAGAAAAATGTGGGACATACAAGTTTCACAAGGACAGGCCCCAATGTCTTCTTACTGTGAGACCACAGTGTCAGCGTCATGTCTGTACATGATAACCTTAACTCTATAGTTAAAAAATCATGCCACTTACATTAATTAATAAATATATGAAATAAACATTATATAAGAGGCTGGGGGGGGGGGGTGGACCCTGTCCCAGCAGCTCATAGGGCGAGAGGCGGGTTACACGCTGGATAGGTCGCAAATCTGTCGCAGGCAGATTGGAAGGCCACGGTTGCCAAAATTGGTTCCTGGGAAATAGAAAATAAAGAAACTATTTGGTAACTCTCTGAAATCTCAACTTTAATTATTCAAGAACCCGATGTATTTATTATGGCCTTTGTTTGAGAACAACAGCTGGATAACGTTTCCCCATAGTTTTTCTCCCCTTTGGCTTTTACACATGCTGTGTTTATTATCAAAACCTGTTTTTACTGGCAGGTTTTGAACAAGCCCTCTACTTAAAGTAGTGTGAGCAATAATGATTATAGTGGTAAAACACCTTTCTAAAACAATGTTAAAAAGGCTTAATAGGGACCTAATAAGCTCAGTGCATATCTTTGGACTGTATCATTTAACGTTATAGTCAAAGAATTTCTGAAGAGTCCTGATGGCGCTGTCCTCTTTCCTCAGGTGGTTGCTGCGGCTCTGATAACAAAACCTACGTCGTAGGAGGATGGTCCTGGGCTTGGTGGCTCATCTCAGACGCCCAAAGGTGACAGTGTACTAGAAGCAATGATGTAAATGTTATCTTGAAATATAATATGGACCAAGCTTTCTAATTAGACCACAGCGAAAAAGATTAACCACAAGAAAGTCAATTGCATTATCTGAAGGCCATCAGAAGGCAAAGTGAGGAATGGAAGCTGTTCTCCCACACTTTGTCTCATATTACACACAGTATGTTTCCAGTCACATTGTATACAAACATTTCCTCTTACATGACTGGGGTAGTGTTACTGAGAACTAAATGTATTCTGCTCTCTTAATGTGCAGTGTGCTAAGTGCATATTTCACATAAATGTTTTGTGAGTTGTCATAGATAAAATGTTTTATTGCAGGATTTATATTTTACACAGAACTGAATGGTCAGCAAATGCTTTGTGAAATGCTTAATCCCATCATTTTGACTGTAATGCATACATTTTAACTTTAGCTTTGGCTAAAGTTGTTATACTCACAATTCAAGTCATAATTGAATAACTGAATCCTAATAGTTCACTTTTGTTAACAAACAAACATGATCTGTGAGTAGGGAATTGCCTTAAAGTGCAAAGAAGCTGGTTTTTGTTCTCTGGTAAGAGACATCGGTTTCTAGTCACAAGTAGATGCAGTGCTTCAGCTCTGTGTTGAGTAGTGTCTGAATAAACTATGAATGGAAGTTAACAAAACACAGCTGCATGTGGACAGTGTAAACAAACTCTCTGGCAAACAAGTGCTTCACATAACCATCGGACAGGTGTGTTGAAATGTGAAACTAAGCGGGGTGGATCCATCCCCAACGTACTGATTCTTCAATACAATTCAATTCAGTTTTATTTACGGCCACGTGAAAAAGAAAGTACAGCCTTAATGCTTCCATAGGAATTAACAGGGTAAGTAGCAGCCAGGTGCTGCAAATTCAGTGCGCTTGATTAATTGATCATCAGCAAGTGTGAGCACATCTGTAAAAGCGGGAGTTTTGGCATTGTAGTGGTCAGGATCATTCAGGTGTGTGTATCGACAAATCATTAACACAGTGTTAATACAATCTCCCCAGGAGTGGGTATCCCACCTGATTCACCGCACCTTGCAATGCTCTGAAAGGCTGCAACACCCCCCCACCCCACACCAAGTGTTGTTCTCTCTAAAAAGAACATGGCAGCACAGCCTAGGTTTGTAAAGCTGCATCTAAACAAACTAAAAGACTTCTGGAGCATTATCCTCTGAACAGACGAGACCAAATAGAGATGTTTTGCCATAATGCACGGCACCACGCTTGAAGAAAACCAAACGGAATATCAATACAATGCTTTACCCCAGCTGTTAAGCATAGTGGTGGGGGTGTGTCAGTTTAGCTACCGTGCAGTCATTGAGTCAACCATTAACTCCTCTGTATACCAAAGTGTATGTGAGTCAAATATGAGGCCATCTGTCTGACAGCTAAAGCTTTGAGTCGTGGTACAAGACAATGATTGATATGCACGTCAGCAAATCTACAACAGAATGGCTGAAAAAGAAAACAAAGTGTTGCAGTGACCCAAAGTTCAGACCTTCACCTGACTCAAGTGCTGTGGTAAGGACTTATGTATTTAAACACATATCTGCAAATGTCAATGAGGTGAGGCAAACTTGTATAGACGAGTAGACTAAAATTCGTCCTCTATGATGAAAGAGACAGATAATCATACAGAAAGTGATTACTTCAAGTTATTGCTGCTAACGGTGGTTATACGAAATACTGACCTGGGGTGTACTTACTGCAATCAGAATCAGAATACTTTAATGATACCTAAAGAAATTATATGGTTACAGTTGCTTCAAGACAAAAACAGTAACACACTGAACTAAATTAAATAATACAATATATTCCAAAGTTTACAAAATATAAGAAATGGCTCTAATATATACACAAAGCTCAATTATAAATATCCAGAATATCACAGAGGTGACATTTTGTTGTTATTTGTTATTTTCACTGTAGAGGATGTGCAATTATCAAGGGTGTAACTATTGCACTGTGTACTGTGCATTAGATGGATGAGTTGTACAGCCAGAGGCAGGAATGATTTCCTGTGTTGTTCAGTGGTGCATTATGGGTAATCTCAGTCTCTCATTGAGCGTGCTCCTGTGACTGGCCAGCATGTTATGGAGTGGGTGGGAGGTATTGTCCAGCTTTGTCCTTATCTTGGACAACATCCGCCTCTCAGACACCGCCTTAAGGGAGTCCAGCTCCATCCCCACAACATTATTGGCCTTGCAGATCAGTTTATTGAATCTGTCGGCATCTCAACCTGATACCCCAGCATGCAATAGCAGGGAGGATGGCGCTGGCCACAACAGACTCAAAAAAAACCCCTGAGCATTATTCAACAGATGTTAAAAGCCTCAGAAAATAGAGACGACTTTGGCCTTTCCTGTAGAGTGCAGTTTATTATCTATGTGTACTCCAAGGTATTTGTAGCCCTTACAATGTGCACATCGACCCCCTGGACTGAAACAGGGGTCACAGGTTTCCTGTTGAATGAACTGGAAAAGTCGAAAAACATGACCCTCACAGTGCTTGCCGGCTGGTCTAGTTTGGTGTAGACATGATTAAGTAGGGAGATGATGGCGTCCTCAGCTCTGAGGCGGGGCTGGTAAGCGAACTGAAGGGGATCCTGATGTGGTCTGACTGTAACAGGCTGCACACAGAAACTTGCACTGCACTGCAGAGAATCCTGTAAAAAGTGTCTTTTCATAGGACTTTGACAAAAGGTCTCCTCAATGCCAGATAGAGACACTCAGCAGTCAGATGATCCCTTATAAATAAAGACTTGAAGATGGCGTAGAGGAAGAGCTCTGAACCGGAAGAGACTTTCACAACCATCTGCTGTGACTGGCTGGGTCAAAAAATTTTTGCTATAGTTTTGTTTTTGTTTTTTAAATAAATTTTCATGTACCACGATTATACCCTCCACGACATTTTAAATCTCTTTTGCAAGAGTGTCTTACACAAATTGTTATATGCACAGTAGACACACACATAATCATAAAGAATGAGGTATAGACTCAGGGTTTTCCTTCTGCATTTTGGGATCTTTCAAGGAAAAGATGCAGGAATTTAGTAGTTTTGCTAATTTTGGTTTCTTTTACTCAACTAAGGGATTTTGTGTTTGTCAAATGTTCAATAATAACAGGTAAATCTGTGGATTTCTGTTAAATAACACAACACATACTGCCTTTTACTGAGTGAGGAATGATTGTGCTCAAGCCCAAACTTACTGCCCAGAGGCCCATTTGAAGACAGGAATACTCTTAGTGTTAAATATTTAAAGGTTCCACCTGTTGCTCTATTGTTTCAGAGTCTTGAGGTGGGACTGGGCAGCCTAATAACTGTGCCTGTGTTTGTTGCTGTAGGCTAAGCCTGGAGATAATGACTCTGCAGCCAAGATGTGAGGATGTGGAGACAGCAGAAGGAGTAGCTATCACTGTCACAGGGGTGGCTCAGGTAAGACCAGATCCCAGCGTCTTCTCTGTGAACGCTGACACAAACACTTACACTTACTCACTCAAGCCAAGCCTATTTGTCAAACATCATCTGTTATCAAAAGTGTCGTGTTCTGCTGCAGGGCTTTCTGATGTTTTCTAAAATGTGGCCCTATAATCTAATGGTGTAATTCCAAAGAAAAATCAATCAGTGCTTCCCAACAGACTGCCTCATAATCAGCAGTCTTATTTATTTATTTATTTAGTAAAATGACTTTAGCATACTTGATGAACCCCTTTAGCCACAAAAACTATTTTTTTGTTCAGGAATTCAAGAAAATAACTGTAATTTGGCATCTCCATTAAAAAAATAAAGTGTGCTTTACTATTTTTGTCCAGCGTTTTTGAAAATAATTCAATTATAATTTAGCATGAAAAATATAATGATCAAAGAGCTTGCATATATTGGTTAGTTAGCCATTAGAGAAAAAAATATTTTGGTGATTATCAATACTGTTAATTTAGGACTGCTGTGGCATGAACCTTGGACTGGGTGATGGTCTAGCAAATGTGTTAAGTACTGTACATAAAGGTGGGCACACTCAGAGCATCACAATCTATCTATAACAAAACTGCACTTCTGATCATTCACAGAAGAAAACATCAAAAAAGGCATTTTGGATCAAATTTACAGTCGTATCATAGGTTCCTGGTCAAAACAGCATATAAAAGCATGAAAAGGTGTTGTTGTATTTTTATCTACATTTTCTTAACAGGCTCATCTTCTAGCCAAACAACGTTGGTGTTAGCACATTCATTTTCAAAATTCTTGACTTAAATTAAATTAACTTTGCTTGATTGTTTAAAATTGCACTGATGGCACTCTGAGCCCATGTGCCATGATTGCTTCTTAGTGTAGAAAGCTTGCTGTGTAAACACACTGTGTGTCTCCTTCAGGTGAAAGTCATGACGGAGCAGGACCTGCTGGCAGTGGCTTGTGAGCAGTTTCTGGGTAAATCAGTAATGGAAATCAAAGGTGTGCTGCTGCAGACTCTGGAGGGACATCTGCGCTCCATTCTAGGTGTGAACAGTTAACACTAACCACAACAGTAACACTACACATATATCGATTTTATTTCAAACAATATCATAGTTATTTTATTAATTTATAGTTTTAGCGTTCTTGGTTTACAAGTCCAGAATAGCTCCTCGTGCATGTATACAGAGGAAAAGAAGCAAAGTATTAAATTGATTATTGATTAGTTCCTGACTTTACTATACAAGTTAGCCTTAGTTTGCCTTTTATGTGTTATACATATTGTGTTGGCTTTTCTGTTTGAGGTCTGAATTAGAGAAGAAAAGTAATATATAAGTGCTGTATAACTACTAGAGATGCACCAGCTTATTCAATGTGAAATATTATTTCCACAAGGAAAGACATTATTCAACTTTACAGTTTCCCCCAGTCTGCAGAAAGTTAAAGAATCTTCTGCTACTGGAAACCTTTACCACCTTTACCTGACATACCAAACAAAGCAGCTGGTGCAGATTTATGTACTTTACATTTTCCAGTTTATAACTTCACTGGAGACTTGAACTCTTTTCTATTTTCCTCATAATGGATTTGATCCTTTGGCTGCACATACTGAGGCTGCTAGCTTGTGGCTGTTTCTGAGCTCTGGATAGCTTTAGCTTTAGCACTTTTCCTTCTTTCAAATGTTAAGCTGGGCAAGAGTGATTTTAAATATGTGATTGGAGTTGTTGTTTACCAGGGTTTCTGGGGTGGGCCTCCAGACTTTTTGTCTTGACTCACAATGGGTAGCTTCCACACTAATAACATTAAAATTACTGTGTGAATTTGATTGTGATTTTGAGCATTTGCCTCTGTGCACATGCTGAAACGAACTGACTTGGATTCAGACATATGTGAGGCGGACTGAGAACACTGGCAGTCGTCAGACTGTGGTCTATGGTCCGGTCGATCTCTGATTAGTACCAGCAGCTCTGTGCTGACCATTTATGCTACTTGAGTTCAAGGGGTGATGCATTTCTCTGACAAAATTCTGATGCGGTGACGTGAAATAAAAAAAGAAATTTGGATCAAAAATAAAGCTGCCCAGCATAGAGCTGCTGGTAGTTTGTTAAAAGTGAATTGCAGGCTAAATGATGTTGAACGATGTGTCTCTTTTGCAGGTACTCTGACAGTGGAGCAGATCTATCAGGACAGGGATCAGTTTGCTAAACTGGTGAGGGACGTAGCAGCTCCTGACGTCGGCAGGATGGGCATCGAGATTCTGAGCTTTACCATTAAGGTGAGTTGAAGGAAAATGAAACGAGTAATATAACAGAAGAAGTAAAATAAAAACAAGAATATTAAGTATTCATGTAAGTATATAACTACTTAAACCATGTAAGCGCCGTTGGTGCTCTCCATTTTGCCTCAGTGTGGATGTGCAAGAGAGATGATGCAGAGTATCAAAACTTTAGCTTTAAGCCACATTTCTTCAGTCAGAAGAAATGTGACACTGAGACGGCGACACATGGGACAGACAGTCGTTCAAACATTAATCAGCAGCCTTCCCATCTTTCTTTTTAGACTGTAGTTTTGTAATATTACTGAAACTGAAAAAAGGTCTTTCTCTGAGCTGTTGATGCTGCTGGTTATTAGAGTAGTGATTCCTAATGAGTTTAACTGGTTTTTATAATTGACTGGACTCACCCTGTGGAGTTCACTGTTGCTCATTAGAACTAATTGAAGTGTGTGGTGTGGACAGAGCGGCTGAGGTTAGTGCTCTGCTGAAACCCAAAGTCCATTTCTGTAACATCTTTTAGTCCATGTCAGGATTTCTGTAACACGTCAGATTCTGGACTTTAAAATATGATTGAATGTTACATGTAGAAATGAGGCTGTTTGAGTGCCACCCTATCATCTGCTTTCTTTGCACCCACAAAGGCCCAGCATTTTTTAATCTGTATGTTCTGTTTTATTTTGGCTTCGTAACCTTGTTAATCACATGAAAGATGCTGATATACGCCACACCCAGTTTAATGTTACGTGTCCTGTGGTTCTGTGTTTTCAAAGGATGTGTATGATAAACTGGACTACCTGAGCTCCCTTGGAAAGACCCAGATTGCAGCTGTCCAGAGGGATGCAGACATCGGTGTGGCCGAGGCAGAGAGGGATGCTGGGATACGGGTAAGAAAATCTAGCAAGCTTGAAATTGATTCTTCCGTGCACAGAGACCAGCTGTTCACAGCTGTTTCTTTATTATCACCTTAGGAAGCCGAATGCAAGAAGGAGATGATGGATGTTAAATTCAAGGCTGACACCAAGATGGCTGACTCCAAACGAGAACTGGAGCTGCAGAAAGCTTCATTCAACCAAGAAGTCAATGCTAGGGTCGGTACTGAATGTTTCGTTTGCACTTACAGGTTGTCTGTGTACAGTTCAAATAAAAATACTTGTTATTATACTGTATTATACACTGCTTTAACCAAACTTATGGCTGTTCCCAAAAAGTGCCAGTGTGTATTAAATCACATGGTGTGTAAACAATTTACCTGAAATCTGCAGTTAGAGTGATTAAAATCAGAAAAACAACATGTGCTTGTGGTGGGGCGTGATTGCGGATGCCGTGCAGGTGCGTCCGCACGGCACCGCAGACCACGCCCCACCACAGTGCTCTTTTGATCTGAAGTAATGTATTAAATTAAAACTTCAAAATGTGCACGTGTCAACACAAACAGAAACTGTGTTGCCTCAGATGTAAACGCCTTAGACCACCTCTGTGTTGATGTTTTCAGAAAGCAGAGGCCCAGCTGGCATACGAGCTGCAGGCTGCCAAAGAGCAGCAAAAGATCCGGCTGGAGGAGATTGAGATCCAAGTGGTGCAGCGGAAGAAGGAGATTACAATTGAAGAGAAGGAGATTGACCGGACAGACAAGGAGCTCATTGCCACTGTAAAGAGGCCTGCTGAGGCCGAGGCCTATAAAATGCAGCAGCTGGCTGAGGGCGAGAAGTGAGTAAAAAGACATTCAGTCAGATTTAGGAATGAGTAGAAATGGCAAGATCCCCAAGAATGTACCACAGCTCTTGTCAGACATGATTAGCAGCACATTACCTCCCTGATGTAAAATATATATTTATTTATTTTGTTGGTTTAATCCCTGCAGAATCCTACAAAACAAACACCTGGAAAGTTTGGACTAAGGAAGCATGACTGTGTTTTTAATGATATATTTCCATATATGTTTTTCCTTATTGAAGTGAAATGTATTGTGTAATTTCCAGGTGCTCTGCATGAAATGTCTAATTGCATGTCTAATTGTACTGATTTGCAAAAAGCTGATATTCCTGTGCATCCACCCGTAGAAGCAGAGCAAAAGAGATTTTAAATTTATCGTGTGCTGCCGTGGGCTTTATTTGAGAAAGGAAAGCTGTAAAAACTATCCCAACATCCAAAACTTGTGCATGAAGACAGATTAACATATGACACGTCACTAAGAAGCAAATTGTCTCAAAAAAGTTGCATCCTACCCACTCAGGAAGTGATTTTGATAACAGCAAATATTACTTTAATGTTTCCCTGCTTCAGGCTGAAGAAAGTGCTGATTGCCCAGGCTGAAGCCGAGAAGATCAAAAAGGTCGGTGAGGCGGAGGCTAGCTCGATTGAAGCGGTGGGAAAGGCTGAGGCTGAGAAGATGAGACTGAAGGCTGAGGCCTACGAGCAGTACGGAGATGCAGCTAAGACAGCTCTGGTCCTCGAGGCCCTGCCTAAGGTAACACACAGATATGTGCTCATACAGCTCAGACAAAGGAAGAGAAGAACTTGGATGTCATTTTACAAGCATCACCCGGCCCGAGGTTGATGAATTAGAAGTATTTTTCTTTTTATGTCCACATGAATTTAAGCACAAGTTTTTCATCACTTCAGTTTCATCACGTTTTGGTTGCATTTAACGCTTTGGTACAAATGTTATTACTAAGAATTCAACAATGCGTGATCGTAAAGAACCATAACCCCAGTCTATTAAAAAAATCCATCTGTATTGCTTCCAGCACTGCTGTCAACCTCAGCCATCTGCAGAAAGCAAACATCGACTTCTGTTGGATTTCCCCTCCTGCGCCAAACTCACTTAACTTTCATTTGGAGGATCATTTTGTGCTAGCATGCTAGCTGATATTTCTGTTTGCTTTTGTAAATTCACAGAGTTATGCATTTTGAATCGATCCCCCAGAGTGAGACTGTTGGTGCTCAGATCTGCTGTAAGGTCTTGAAGCGTCTGAGGGGAAGACATTCAGGAGAAACAACCTGAACTGTGGCAGGTGCCATGCAGTGTTTTGGCCACACAAACACACTTTAAGCTCACCTCCCATCAGATTTCTCTCCCTTTGACTTTGAGTACTCATTTCCCCCAAAATGAAATGCAAGCCATTTTTGGCACACTTGGAGAGATTTGTCAGAGGCAGAAGTGCAGATTCCCAAAACCTTATGATCTCACATTCTCTGGCAACAAGCCTGCTGTCCCATGACAGTTAGCAAAAAGTCCAGAAATGGTGGACCAAATTTAAAACAATCGGCCTTCCAGCTGATTTAAGTTTAATGGACCTGGAAAAGTGTTGATATTTGATTAGGTATGGGTTATTTAATGTATAATGAAGCTTTGGCCATGTCGAAACCTTCAACAGAACAAAAAGTTGGTATTTTTCTTTAGGCTAGTCTAACATGTCACATAAAACACCAGAGCTGGATTATTTCCATCTTGCTGTAAATGCTTAACAATGTCTTTGCAGATTGCTTCCAAAGTGGCGGCGCCCTTAGCCAGGACGAATGAAATTGTCATTCTGAGTGGCGAGGGCAGTCGCGTGACAGGCGAGTTGAACCGCCTTTTGGCCGAACTTCCTGTGTCGGTCAACGCTCTCACTGGAGTGGATTTGTCGAAGGTAACATCTTTATATCATTTTATATATGATGTGTTCCTGTTAACCTTTGTGATTCAGCGTGTTGGATTTAAGTTTTTGTTTCCAGTGTGAACCTAAAGGACGCTGAAACCAGCGAGGTTGTACTTCAGTTAAGCCTTACAAATAATCTGTTCGTTTTGGGGATTTTTGTTGGCAGATCCCTCTGCTGCAGAAGGTGACCGGCTCAGCTTAAGCCTGAAAACCGAAGACTCCACATGACTCCAGTCTCTGTTGTATGCACTCTCATAGACTGCCTTTAATACACTTGAAGATTTTTGTTGTTTTATACGTATACTCTGTATACCAAGTGAATTTTGGAAACCTCTGGTGCCTTACTTTATACAGGACCAGAAAATCTGCATGCACTGCTGCTCATTCAAAGATTTTGATTTTAGTTTAAAACTTGAATATTTTGTGATTGATTTTTATTTGTTGTGTTTGAATTGTATTTATTGGCCGGCTTGTATAAAACACAATTGAACAAGAGAGCTGATATTAGACTGAAAGATGAGGCAGATTATATTTGTTATTTATTATATCATAACACCTACTCTTTGGTAATTATACACTGAGGCCAGTTTGTACATTCTTTATGTTTCAGCCCTTTTGTTAATTTATATACCTCTGTTATGCGACACATCTGTATTCCACAGATAATTTCAATCTTTTTTTTTTCCAGTGTGTTTCATGTTGTCATTTTTACCAGTGAAACACTGTTTATGTCTCAGAAGTTGAGACAAAGGTGCTCTCAGTCTCAAAAGAAGCCCTGTTGATTTTTTTCAAATCTCCACCTTCAGTCCTTTGCAGACTTTTTGTCTGCTCCCCTCTGAATGAAGTTTTTCTCTCCGCGTCTGTTGATATCAAGCACGACACATTTTAACATAATTTATATGCTGACAGGGAAACGGGTAGCAAATTCTTGTGTTAATGTGGTTAGTGTGTAATGTGTATGACTTTTTTGATTTTTTTATATATATATATATATATATATATATATATATGTATGTGTGTGTGTGTGTGTGTGTGTACACTTATAAATATATATACAGTGGGTTTTATTGTAAAATGTAGCTGCTGGCTTGGCCTTGATTAAAAGTAGAAAAATGTGGCTGGTGAGGGGAATTTGGGGGGGAATTACAGAGAAATTGTGAAAGTAACTGGTTTAGAGAACTGAACATGTTTATATTGTATAAAATGTGAGGCAATCGAATAGATTTAGAACATGGAAGGCCAAACAGTGATGCCAAATAGAACAGACTGACTTGATTTTTAGTGTATCAGAAGGAGGGATTGTGCATCTGAGGACCAATGTTTAATTTGACACTACAGTTACCTATAGATGCTAAGCCATGTTTAACAGAGTGTGTCAACAAACCAAACTTTCACATTTTAGAGAGACACTCTTCTCTGTTCAGCGTTTCTACATATCTGCAATTTCTGAACTGTGGCATCAGATATGAAGTGATATTCTAGCGGGGTACACTGGATAATCAAACTTAACAGATATAACATTGTTTATGATAAAATTTGTAATTGTCACAGAGCTTTCTAGTTTGGAAGTGTAATCCACTGCCGCTGCTCACAGAATCCGTCCATTTTAGCAAAACGTGCAAATGGTTTCCGCATTTCTATCCACTCTCCTGTTTCCAGACGACCTGACTGCAACCTGGCAGGGATGTTTAGTTTGTGTAGTTATTAGGGAAGAAGCGGTCAGTCTGGGAGAATTTATAGAAGACTGTTATTCTTGTTGTTGATGCTTTTTTGTGTGTGTGAGTCTCTCATCTTCACTTTCTTCATGCCCTGTTTGTCTCAAATGTTCATATGTTTGTGTATGCTCCTGCTGCATGTCATCCATCTGTATACAATAGAATCTGCTCACTCTCAAACTGTCATTCTAATAAATCAAACTGCTATGATTTATTTCTTTATTTTCTCTCCTTTAAATTAAAGCAGAAGTGTTAAAAGGCAGGAATTTACAAGTTGAGTATACAATATAAATACTCTTTTGTTACAGCAGTGAACATAATAATTTTAGTAGTAGTTAATAGTAAATAGTTAATAGTAAAGGAAAATATTTAAAAGTCAACTAAACAAACAATTGTAAAAAAAACAAACAACAACAACCAAAAAACAGATGTTTCCCTGGCAAGATGGTGCAGTGGTTAGCACCATCACCTCACAACAAGAAGGTCCATGGATCAAATAGCCTTCCCTCTTCCTGTAGCCCAACGATGAGGTTAGGTTAATTTATGATTCTAAACTGGCCACCAATTTAGAATCATAAAGTAACTTAAAATAACCTTATCTGAGTTTGTTTGAAGCTTTAAACTCAAATCTTTCTCAGTTGTTTCCTGTTTTACTTCTCACCAGAGTAATTGTGCAGTAGTATTCTGTTTTTCATCAGTTTTATTTTCTATGTGATTTTTAATTGTATATTAGTAAATTCAGTTAAGTTTCTGTTATTTCCCCGGGGGGATCAGTTGGTTTGAGTTTTGATTAGTTTTAGTGTGAATTTAATTTTTTTTTTTCTTCAAAATATTAGTGGTGCCAGATACTATTATTTTAATAATGTGCTTATCTAAACCTCCTAAAATACAAATTCTTGTCACACAGTCATCCCAGTCAGGTTAACCGTCTGCATTAATGTCTCTTCGGTCTGCTTGTGCTGGAAAATTTGACAAACCACAAAACCATTTTTTATCTGTTTTATATTTATTTATTTATTTTTTCGTTTGATTGAATTTTTAGTTCCGTTGGCCAAAATGGTTTTTTTTTTACACTAAGTGTTACTTTTTAGTTTAATTCACTATATAAAAAAAACAAACAAAACTTGCTTTTTTGTGGAAGTTTTTTTTCATGCCACCACTTCAGAAAATCCAAATCATGCCAGGTGATAAGTAAGTGACCAACTGTTAACATTTGTCCCAAACTGCTGCTGCGTCCGCCTAAATATAAGGCTGACAGGAACACCCAAGCAGAATAACCAGATCTCTTAAAGTTTATATAATCTGTGATAAATTTATGATAAAATGACGCTCTTGGGCTTCAATAGCGTCTCATCTGTGGTGGATTAATGGACAGGCGTTCACCGTCGATGCCTTAAATGCAGAAAAGGGGTCCTGTCTGTTTGCGCATGTCCGACAGATGATGCTGCTTTAGCAGACAGCAGCACGAAGAGCTGACACGCTGATTACAATCCTTATCAACGTTATGTCGCCACAAAATGAAGTTTCCTTACTCAAAGATTCCTGAGGAGTAAGTATCGCTCTCTTTAACACAGGTCACGTCGGCGCTTTCCGTCAACGACAAGCTAAAGTTTGCTAACCAGCTGGCCTGTTCACAATAAGCACAAAGAGGCTCCTTATTTACTGTGGTGCTTGACTTGAGGTAACCTTTTGAACGATTTAACATCAGTTTTCTGAAGGTGTCCGGTTCTGCTTGGGGTTCACATGGTGTTTGGCCACTGGAATCGTCCGGGGTGCTTTATTGAAGGCTACAGGCGTTAGCTAGCTGTTTGAAACTGCAGCAGGTTGAGACTGGATTGTTAGATAGATGGCTAACGTTACCTAGCTGCAGACTGGCTGTCAGAAAGTTTACCTCTCCCGCTGTAAGACCACTCCAAGAAAGCGGTTTAGTCTTAGGAAGACAGCTTTAGCTGGTGTGAGTATGTTTGAAAGGTTGGGTACAGAGGGTAAAATAAGTGTGTGTATATATACAGCTAGGACTGAAGCGTCGATGTGTAGCCCAATGCATTTTAATTAAGATTAAGTAGAAAAGCCTGGTGTCTGGCATCTGACACAAACACCATTTCTCAGCAGGAGACTTCATCTGAAACCTCGGGGAAATTGTGCCAAAATAAACGCACCTTTGTGGTAAGGAAGGATGAGTGCTGATAATGTTTTATTGATTCCTGATTGTTTAAAAATTAGGGTTACACTGGCTTAGTAACTAACTGCTTTATATTCTGGGTCTGAACACTGTAGACAGACTTGTTTGTGTGTATAATCATAAATATGTCACTGAATAAAGTCAGTGAGCACACTAAAAGGCCTACAGTTTCTATGGATTGTATAGTTTATAACTGGTTTGTCTTTCCTATCCTGAATAACAAGTCAATCTTAACTTCCACTGTTCAGACAGTTAACTCATGATGAATCATAAACTGCAAATGGAGGGTGATTCGGCAGTTGTGCTTCTTAACAGATCCCTTCCTCTTCCCTCTCAGTGGAGGAGCTGAGAAAGGAATTCGGCTGCAGTTCTCAAAATCTTTATATTCTCAATTAATCTTAATTCCATTAAGATTCCATTAATCTATTTTCTTAATTGTTGTCTTATTTCAAATCTTAAAAAAACTCCTTGAAAATATATTTGAGTTAACATGAAGTCAGAGGTTTCAGTGACACTTTAAACCACAGCATATATAACTATGCAATATTACAGAAAAGTCTGAAGACTGCCTTCCATTTCCTTTTTATGGAGTTAGGAAAATGGAACTAGGTGCAGCAATTTACTTAATATCTAGAAATAAAAACAAATGCAATATGTAAGGCAAAATCACAGTTTGTACTATTATAACAAGCTTTAAAGTAAATATTTGGTCATGACCACCAGCCTGACTTCTTAGGTAGCTGTCTTGTAACTTGCCAGTCTTCAAGAATAGTTCTCCAGGCTTCTTGAAGAACATTCAAAGCCCTTCTTTGGATGTTTGCTGTCTGCTGTTTGGTTTTGAGATGATTCCACGCTGCTTCAGTGTTGATGTCCAGACTCTGACGAGGCCAGTCCATGACTGAAGGTGTTCCACTGTCCGTGGGTTTTTTTTTTTTTTTTAAATCAGGGTATGCGTTTACTACACAAAGCTGTGGACAATCAGATGCTTGTACCGCATGGTGGATCAAAATCTGATGGTACATTTCTATATTCATGAATCTATCAATTTTGAAAATATCTCCACCAGCGTGACTGAATGCAGCTCCAAACCATGACAGAACCTCAATTATGATTTGTTGCCACTGATTTTCAGTGTGGTTCCTATGTAATTTGGCATCCCTCAGCCTTTTCTCCCCCTCCAAACATAAAAACATTCTTATGAAAATGGTAAGGTACAAGAACTGAACAGGAAATGAGTGAAAAAGCCACCAATGTCCAAAAAGAACCTTGAAAGACATTAAGAAAACTTGGAGAACTATTGCTCTGTGCCACACAAAAAACAAAGCCTAGATCTGTTGAAGCAAATTGTAAAGAAATGAGAGGTACTTCAAGGCTTTTGCACAGTTCTGAATATGAGGTGTCTGTGTGGACACACAGCTTCCAGTTCTGAAAAGTGAAGCTAGCGTATTGCTGGTATAATTGACAGTCAAGAAGGGGATATAACAGTGAGATGTTAAAGAATGGCTTGTATGAAATATGTTTGTATTACTGGAGAAGATGAAAGTAATTCTAAAAGGACAAACAAAAGGAAGAAAAAATGGCATTGTGTTTGTTTTCCTTATTTAAAACAATTCTTTATATATGTCACTGGTTCTGTACCTCTGCATTATGATGAAATATTTAAAATAAAAGTTTTAGATTGTGTTGTAAGCATGGCTCTTTGCTTTAACCCAAATTTTTTTAATTTTCTGATTTGCTGCTAAAACATTTTGGCACATTCTTAGCTTGACACGGAAAGCTGGCTGGCTTACAGTCTGCCATCACTCTACAACTATGTGCTGCTTTGTTCATCTCCATCTCAGCTCCTTGCTGCCTGCAGTGTGTACACAGTGAGCTTATACAGAGCCATGGTTTCTCTTTATTACAAGCTGCCATTTGCAAAAGGTCAAACTGAACTGTGAAAATCAGTGATGCCAAAGTATTTTCACACCAATGTAAGTATGTGTGTGTCAACGGCTGACTTTGACCTGCTCTGTTTGTCCCGCAGTATGGTGAGGAAAAGGTGTCCCGTGCTGCATTAGTTGAAGAGTGACATGCTGGCCCGCCTGCCAGCATCAGTTAAGCCTACCATCAGACTACTTTCCCGCACGCAGATGAACACTGGACCTCCAAAATGTAAGTGCCGTCTTTTATCATGTTGTGGTGTTTCTTTTGACTTATCATACTAGTCAAGCTGTTTTGTAAACACGATATCCACAATTTCCAAAGATTTAAATGACACTAAAGTTTAGTTGTATAAAATATCTAATCACTGAGCATCTGAAACTCGTAGTGGGATGACCTTCTAGAGCAATGCAGAAAATGTATGTAAATGATAAAAAATTACCAGTAAGTTTTAGACAACTGATTTTAAAAAGCAGTTCAATTGTGTCCATGCTTCCGACTTTTAAAATGCAGTTAAATATTCAACATCTGTTCAGAACATTACCGTAAGTGAAGTGGATTTTGTTTGAGGCTAGTTTGGGTGCACAAATGATGGCAAATTATTGAAAACTTCTGAATTTAGGTGGCATTTCCCACAGAATAAGATTGTGTTTGTGGCTATATTGCAGCAGGATGAGTATGGACAAAAACCAAAAACATACTTTACTAAATAACCCAGTGAATGTTAGCATATTTACAATAAGAGCATTAATCATCTGCTTCTGACATAAATATCGTCATTGCTGAACAAATTCAAAGTCCCCTGCTGTGGCAGTAGTCTTTGTTTGTCACCCGGCTCTCTGGTTTACAAAAGATTCCAGAGCAGAACGTGCATAATCATAGCCAGCAACAACTTGAATGGGGATGTCCATGGGTTCTGGGGTCTGACTATTTTGGGTTTCTGATAATGGGGAGACTTTGTATAGGGTGTTTCTGTGTTTTGTTTTTTAAGCCCAGGATGATTGAAATCTGGTCCACTTGGCAGCTTTAGAAAATATGAGTGCATAGATAACTGTATAACTTCTGTGTATTTTTGTAAATGTTACAGTTTTGGCTATTAACAAAGACCCCCACCAAACACATTTTCAAAACTCTATACCAGGGGTCCCCAATCCCAGTCCACGGGGGGGCCGGTGTCCCTGCAGGTTTTAGGTGTCCTTGATCCATCACACCTGATTTAAATGGATAAATTACCTTCTCAACATGTCTCGAAGTTCTCCAGAGGCCTGGTAATGAACCAATCATGTGATTCAGGTGTGTTGATCCAGGGTGAGATCTAAAACCTGCAGGGACACCGGCCCTCGCGGACTGGGATTGGGGACCCCTGCTCTATACTATAGACCAGGGGTGGGTGAACTCCAGGCCTCAAGAGCCGGTGTCCTGCAGGTTTTAGATCTCACCCTGGGTCAACACACCTCAATCAAGTGATTAGCTCATTACCAGCCTCTGGAGAACTTCAAGACATGTTGAGGAGGTCATTTAGCCATTTAAATGAGCTGTGTTGGATCAAGGACACATCTAAAACCTGCAGGACACCGGCCCTTGAGGCCTGGAGTTGCCCACCCCTGCTGTAGACAGAAGATGTTTTAAAGTTTCCCCTAAGAGACGGTCACCTTGTTTTTTCCCTCCAGTTTGCATTGAAGAACTTGTATAACTGTGCAGGCTGACAGCATGTTTCTCTATAAAGTTTTGTGCTATGTGAAATCCCAGTTGGTGTTATTTTCTAAGAATGCCTTTTTTTCTGATTTTGCACATCTTGCAGGGGAAACTACACAGAAAATGAGATCTGCCAGCTATCCAACCCCAGCAGAGTTGGATGCCTATGCTAAGAAAGTTGCCAACAACCCTTTGACCATCCAGATCTTCCCGAGCAGCGTCAAAGTACCTCAAAAGAAGCACATTCGTCGCACAGTCAACGGGCTTGACACATCCTTGTCCAACCAACGCCAGAGTCCCTACTCCTCTCAGGTCGGCACCAGTGGGGGCCTGCTGGCTGTCCTCCGTGCACCTGTCAAAAACTCAGACACTAGCCACGCCCGACAACTACATAATTCAGTCATGAACCCTCACAGTGGGCCCTACACCACTGAAAGCACTTTAAACCATCCTCAGCCTGCTCCTCACCTACAGGGTCCGTCTCAGTCTGCACTCCAGAAGCAAAACTTGGTTCACCCTCAAGCACTACAGCAACAGCACCGTTTGACTCATCCAATGGCTTTACAGCAGCCTCACCCACAAGCTTTACAGCAAAGGAATATGGCTCGTTCACAAGCTCTCCAGCAGCAACAGAGCTTGTCCCAGATTCAGGCGCCACAGCAGCAGAGATTGGCTCATCCACAGGGTATGCAGAGACAGCAGAGCCTCCCTCACACCCAGACTGTGCAGCAGCAGCCACAGCAGGGCCAGTCATGTTCGTCAGGTGTACCACAGCAGCATCTTTCTCATCTGCAGTCACTAAAGCATCAGGTGGCTCCTCCACAAGCTTTACATTCACAGCAAGGAGTGACTCAGGATCTGCGCCACATATCTGATGGATCTCAGCTTCCGAGCATGCAGCACACCCAGGGGCTAGTTGGGTCACAGGCCCTTCCCCAGGCTGTTGCTGCAGGCCCTCCTACCATGCCTAATTGCCCCCAGCAAGCCCGACTGGGACCTTATGGGCCGCAGAAGCTCCCTGACCCAGATGCCCCACCAAATATAACTGTATCTACCTCCACCATCCCACTGTCCATGGCAGCCAGCCTGCATCAGAACAGACCTGGTGACCTGAGCATCATTGTGCACCAAATCAACCAACTGTGTCAGGCTCGGGCCGGTATGGGCACCACCTCAGTCTGTGAGGGACAGATTGCAAACCCCAGCCCCATTAGCCGCAACCTGCTCATCAATGCCAGCTCAAGGGTGTCCTCTCACCACCCAGCTCTGGGCAACGTACCCAGCAGCCTCATGGTGGGACCACCAGACAAAGCTGCAGCCCAAGCTCCCAGCGTTTCTCTCAATTCACAGCAGAGTATAGCTGCTGCTAATAGTGTACCTGCTTTTCACACCAACCCTGAGAAGGTGGCGCAGCAGCAGCTTCAGCACCATTTACATCAGCAGAAACAACAGCAGCAGCAACATTTTCAGCAGCTTCAGCAGCTGCAGCAGCAACGCTCCTGGGCTCAGCATCAGTTAGCCCACATGCAGCAGCCTCCTGAGGGGGCCAATCCTTGCAAGAATCCAAGGATGGAGCCTCCAGCTGAGTGTGCTTTCCCCTCCAGAAACCTCTCCTACAGCCACAAGCTACCAAACAGTGCACAGAGCTTTCCCCTAAATCATCCTGCAGAAAAACCGCAACCCTCATCCCCTGTTAAATGCCCAGCAAGTTCTATGCCTTACATTAATGGCCACTACATGAAGCCACCGTGGAGCAGCGTTCAAGCAACAGCAGGAAACAATGGCCCTCAAGACCTCTCAATGGCTTTCCAGGGAGGGCAGGCTGCTGCTTCCAGAGACAGAATCCCAGGGGCAAAGTATAGGCCAGGGAAGGAGGGTCCTAATGACCAGTCAGAGCTGATGCAGAATGTGGATTTCTTAGGTGGGGATTTTCAGATGCCCAGCTTTCAGGAGCAGAATGTGGATGCAATGGGGAATATACACAGGTCCGCCAGGAGCCAAGTTCAGGAACCTGGCAGCAGCGGAGCAGTCCATGCTCATCGCCCAGGCTACTGTTAAATGTGCGTTTATGCCCATGTGGCGTGTACTGAATTTTTTGTTTTTGTTCTGGTCTACAGCTGCTTTCAGCTTCTGTATTTTACTCTTTAAAACCTTCAAAGTGAGCAGTTAAATTGCATTGCTTCAGAGCTTGATTTGGAGACCCACCAGGTGTGATGTTTCAAAGTATTCCTCAGGTCTTAAGCCATGTCGTACTTGTTGCAGATGAAGGGTTTTTGAGATCGTTGTCGACGGTTTTATCTCTGGCACAGATGTGCTGCTGTTTGTTCATATATCTATGGTGTTCAGAAATGTTAATTTGCAGCTGAGACTATGCTTGCCTTATGATTGTCACAGTGCTTTTCATAGGTTGACATGGAACTCAACTTTTATTAGCATGTGTGGCCTTAGAACTGCCCAGAGGCAAGATAGAATAGGATGTCTTTGTGTAATGTTTTTATTTGCAATTATTTATCTTCCTAACAGCTTTGATCCATTTGAATGGGGGTTACTTGTATATGCAATTATTAGGACTGTTGACAGTGCTCAATCCCATAGCTGCAGTGTACATTTGTAAAGGGGTCTGGGTGTGAGCCAGAGCTCCCTTATCAGGAATACTAACATGGCTTCTGAACGATATTGTTGGTGGTCCAGGTGATTTTTGACATTGCTCTTGGTGGGATGTTGTTTGTTTTTGTTTTTGTTTTTTAAGGAAGAAAAAAAAAAAAAACCCTGCCAGAACTAGCAAAATCGGTAACCTTCTCCATTTCTGAGATTCTTGTTGTGTGGGAGTTCTTTTTAAATGTTTCTTTTTTGTTGTTGTTGTTTTAGCATTTCTGTACATTGTCTTACTTGAATCGTAGAATTTGCTTTTAAATGTCATGCTTAACATTTGGAACAGGGGCAGAAAGTCTCATTAGCTCCCCACATGTTAATCTTTAGGCAATGTGAAACAGAATGGGTCCCATTACTTTAAACTGAGCGTGTCTGTATGTGAAAGGTAAACTGATCATATGCATGCAAGTACGTCAGCTCATGCTACCGGGGAAAATGTCATTTCCCTTGAGCACAGGTTGTCACCATTTTACTACTGTAATGCAAGTGAATTGATGTGGCGTGGATGTTTCCTTTTCTGTGGGGCTTGTGGTCAGTTGTTCATCTACTAGTCACCGGCCTTACCACGTGTCGTATTTTTGTGACCTACAGAGAAAGAACTAAGAACATGTAATGCAGGTCATGTTTTACTAGATGTACCATAGTTGATGTTGTCTGGGCTTGTGTTGCTGTATTAACCTCAAGCCTTCTGGAAAAAGCCTTAAATGACACACTAGTTATAGTCTACTTTAACAGTTTCTTTGCCAGGGTCACAACTTGTGTATGGCTGTGAGGAAGGTTGTTTGTTTTTTCTCCTTTTTTTTTTTTTTTTTTTTTTTTTTTTTTTTGCCCCTGAACTTTGGTTTCCCTGTTTAAAGCTAATGTTGGATTATTTGGGAGGTGTTAACATGTACAGGCAGTAGGAATGGATGATATTGCCTTAAGGTAATAATGCTACTCATCCCAGATTATAAAGCCCTCATCCTTCTGTCTGAAATGTTGCCTAGCTAAGGATTTAGGATAGTGGAGAAAAAAATGACTTGATAGCAGATTTAATAGGTATTTAGACCAGGGATGTAGCAGTTATTTTAAAGTATTTGAACTGTTTTTAGTTGTTACATGTAATATCCTCATAGTTTAATTTATTTTTTGGACCACTGCATCCTGAAGCCATAGGTATTTTCACATTAGGTGCCATAGGTGACATACTGATGCAGGCAATAGGTTTGCATCATTGCTTTAATGTCTTTCACAACAGCAGTTCTTTTTCTCCTAACTGGATTGTTCTCAGAACATCGTACAGATTAAAAGGGAGAAAGAATTGCAAGATGATGAATCTTCAAAGAGACAATTCTCTTACAAGCTGTAGCTTTTCTGGAGTTCAGTCTTTGTACTTAATGGCAGTTTTTTTTTTTTTTTTTTTTTTTTAATTTACTTTTTAGTTTAGGTTTTTTGTTTTTTCTGGCTCTCATTTTTGATGTGCCTGCCCCCTGAAGCTGCTATTAAATTAAATCTTGACACACACGTATGATCTGTGTGTGTGTGTGTGTGTGTGTGTGTGTGTGTGTTTCTGTGGTGATGATATATGGGCTGTATCAGTGAAATAAGTTCCTATTTATTTGATGGGTGAAAGTTGTCACCAGTCAAATGCAGGTATGTTTGGCTGTTTGTATGTCTTACGAGCCAAATTTAAAGAAGATTCTGTATTAATGAATTAAAACTGACCAGTATTCAAGGTGGCAGAGTGAAGTCTGACCCACTGTGGCCTAAAGACCTTCCAAGCCTGTTTGGGTTTCTTTAACATTAAGTTGACTGGGTGAAAACACTAAAGGATTAGACAGACCCGCCCTGTTAATGTTGAACTGCCTCGTTACAGCCCACCACAGTCAGGTTCTGCAGTTTCATAATGAAGTGCCTCCACTGGGTGTAGTATGGAGAAGTGTGTGTGTGTGTGAGAGAGGGAGTGAGACTGAGTGCTTGCGTGTATGTTAAGCTTGGGTACTTGCACACAGGTGTGCATGCTGACAGAGGTGCACAAAGTTGATCTCTGATGGGGGGGACCAAGCTGCTTAGTATAACTACTGATACTGTGTCATGGACTGAAGTCCTGGAGTGTGCCACGATTCCCAAACACTGTCAGGATGTGTGAACTGTTTGCTGCTGACTCACTGACCAAAGTGACCAGAAGTCCCTCTCTAACCACTCTGGCTGAAAGCCTTTTGAAAGCTTGTTAATGAGCAGCAACCTGGTGACCTAACAAAAAGCTGCTGGGGTTCAATAAAGTCTTGTGAAGTAAAAGTAACGATGTGAAATGCGCATTTATTTAAAAAAAAAAAAAAAAAAGGAAAAAGACAAAGGAGGGAAAAAAAAAAAAAAAGTAAATGACTTAAAAAAAAAAAAAAAAAAAAAAAATCTAGAGTGAGTAGTTCCTTTCTGCAGAGTGCACCTCAAATGTTCTGGCTTTACCCAGAAATCTGGAAATGCATTAAAATACAGAAATATTGTACAAGAACCGCGTCAAGAATCACATCTACTTAAGGATGTTGTAGCTCAGCTTTTAAGTTGATTCAGATGGCAATATTTACTGGGGCACAGACATAACAACTCTCTCTAGATTTTGACTGATTTATATAATTGTCTTTGGTTATCAAAGACATGTTGTGAACAGTGGTGGAGGGGGGCTTACTTTCTCTACTTTGAAAATGTGATATTCCACTTTTGCCTAACCTTCAGGAAAAAATGTCTTGCACAAACATTCCCCTAACCAAAATAAAGTTTTCAAACACAAAGCTATTGACTGACTTTTTTTTTTTTTTTTTTTTTTTTTTTTTGTTTGTTTTTTGTGAGCAACATGTTTCAAGGGTTTAAAGCTAATAAAACTGCATGAAACTATATGGAATTTCACTTGAATCTGAATTCAGTTTAAGTAGAAAGATATTTGTGTATGAATATTGAATGGACAACATTCTCCTTCAGGTTTTTCAGGTAGAGAGCAGAATTTATGGTTCCATCTATTACAGCAAGTCGTCCAGCTTCCAAAGCAGCCAGACCATCACACTACCACCAGGTCTGATTGTTTGTTTCACCTTGGAACTTTCCCATAGGCGCCGTTTTTGCTCGGTTTCTTTATTGTTGTTGAATCATGAACACTGATCTTAACTGACAAGTGAAGCCAGCAGTTCTTTAGATCATTGGTGGGGAACTCCAGGTCTCAAGGGCCGGTGTCCTAGAGGTTTTAGATGCATCCTTGATCCAACACAGCTGATTTAAAAGGTTAAATGACCTCCTCAACATGTCTTCCGAGGCCTGGTAATGAACGAGTCATTTGATTCAGTTGTGTTGACCCAGGGTGATATCTAAAACCTGCAGGACAGACATAACAACTCTCTCTAGTAGTGATGTGCGATACCACTGATTTCCTTTCCGATCCGATACCAAGTAAAATTCATGGTGGTATCAACGATACCGGTCCGATACCGATACTTTGTACAAAAACATATTTTATTTATTGTATCTCAAATTATAGCATCATAATGATTACAGGACATCAGATTACTTGTTCTTATCACTTAATAATGCAGAATTCATCATATAGAAATAAAAAACCTGAAGTTGTGCGCTATTTGAACACCTTGCCTGCCTGCAGCACTAAAGGACTCCGTGAGAGACGTCTGTCTCGCCCTAGCAGCACCTGTCCCTGTCCACTCCTCCTCTTCCAACCCCTCTTCAATTCGCCTCAACATACGCTCGTCATATTCTGTGATGATTTACTCTGAGGTGTTTGACAAATTTGTGGTGTTGCCACAACACCTCACTTTCTTGCCACATGTATCGCAAACCACGTTTGTGGATGTAAAATACGTCCACACATGACTCCAGCCATTGTTGTGAGTGCGCACACCAAGGGGCCGCGACACATTTATACAGCCGTATTTCGCACATGACTATGAAAGGCGGAAGATGTAGACAATCCGAATGAAATAGGTTCTTCCCACTGTGTTCCTGTTAATGATAAACTACAAATTTACCCTAAATTACTAAAATATCGATATTTTAATGTGAGAATCGATTCTAGAACATAAATGACTGGTATCGAAGGAATCGATATATATCCACACATCACTACTCTCTAGATTTTGACTGATTTATATAATTGTCTTTGGTTATCAAAGACATGTTGTGAACAGTGGTGGAGGGGGGCTTACTTTCTCTACTTTGAAAATGTGATATTCCAGTTTTGCCTACTTGAGGCCTGAATTCCCCCACCCCTACTTTAGATGTTCTTCAGTCGCGGGTAAAAATAAAAAAGAGAAGTTAGGAAAAGGCACATTCTTTTTCTCGGCACTGTAAAAGATGTCATCAATTTTACCAATTTGGCTGTTGCTAAACTGGCAACATACTTAGATAAGAGGGCTAAGTTATAAGCTAATGCTAGCCAGTTTGTTTAGATAACTGCATGCATAAACTATCGATGCAACGCACAGATACCTGTTGACTAGTGCTGAGTAACATAATAAAATTCCCGAATTTCATTCACCAAACCTGAAGCACAGACTTCTTGGACAATCAGTTTCATGCCAGATAATTGTTTTGAAATGTTCTAAAAGACACAGACCAACAAAAAAAACAACAAAGAATACGAGTTCAATAACTCCAGTCAGCAAAGTTATTGCCTAGCCTGCAGCTTTGGACTAAAGCTAACTGTGTCAGCACACTTGTCAATCAAAGCAGCCGCACCATAACTTGAGCATCCGGATTGATGGGTTATTAGAAAAAAAAACTTCCTCCGCCTGTTGTTAAGTAGGAAACAATGCATAAAGATGAACACTGTATTCTGTGCCATCTCTAAACCTGCTTTTCATTGCTGTTAAGTTGAACATTTTAACCTCAGTTTGTGGGTGGATTGCCCAACTTGTGGAAATAGCTTTGAGTTGACATTGGAGGAATTGCAGTTTTAGGCACTTCATGATGACTTCTTCCTTCAGTTAGAACAGTTGGAAGAAAATAGTTCAATTTAGTTTTATTTTATTTATATCACTCTGAATTGCAAAAGCATTCACCTGAAGATGTTTTACATTGTATGAAGGAGACACTGCAATAATACAGAGAAAACCACCAATCAAACAAGGAAGCACTTGGCAACAGCGGGAAAGAAAAACTCCCCTTTAACAGGTCGAAAACTCCAACAGAACCAGGCCTGGAAGGGGCAGCCATCTGCTATCTGAACTACAGAAACGGGCACAAATTGAAACTTCAGTCCAGGAATCTCCTGTCCTCAGCTCAACCATTATATAAATAATATAAACTTGAACACCAAGATACGCGACCAACAAATCAGTCTTTAAGCTGCTTTAAGAGAACCACAAAATAATCGGTTTAGATGAAAAGTTTCTTTAAGACATAATAATTTAATAGTGATTACCAAAGTGAGGGCTGGGCCTGCTGGTGGGCCACAGTAATAACAGAAATTCAGGTTGTAATTATTCACAGGTATGAACAGTTACATATTTATATAGACTTTTTTATTTATATTAAATCTGTTTGTAAGTTTGTTGGTTAGTTTGTGATATTATTCATTATTCTGACCTAAATTTACTGCTCTTATATTTAAGTCTGGGTCCCAGTGGCATGTGGACAGTGTTGGGGAGTAACGGAATACATGTACCGGCATTACGTATTTAAAATACAAAATATGAGTAACTGTATTCCGTTACAGTTACCATTTAAAAAGGTGGTATTCAGAATACAGTTACTTTGTTGAAATAAATGGATCACACAGCGGTCTTTTTCTGTTTCACATGTTAGGCTATGCAATCTTTTGGTAATTCCACGCCAGTGGAAACCCAAACAAAACACGCACTAAGAGGCTCTAATGGCTGTGTTTCAATGTCGCGGCCCATGTCACCTCTACTTGCGGCCACATAATGACATGAAGAAATATTTTTTTTAAATTATTGTTCAAAAAATTATTTAATATAAAGGCAATAGGCAGAGTGTTCCAGGCATAGCCCTAAAGAATGTAGCCTCATGGGCAGTGTAGCCCAGTTGTAAGTAAGCTATTAAGACTCGACTGTACACTGTTTTTGTGTTTTCCTCCAAAACAATAAGTTCCGTTGGAGCAGCCTTTCAACGCCTCTCTCTGTCTCTCGCTAGCAAAGTTGACCCAGACAACAAAGTAAAGCTAGTTTTCGGCTACGAGCCCGACACGGAACCAACATATTAGCCCAGGGGTGGCCAACTCCAGGCCTCGAGAGCCGGTGTCCTTTAGGTTTTAGATGTGTCCTTGATCCAACACAGCTGATTCAAATGGCTAAATGATCTCCTCAACATGTCCTGAAGTTCTCCAGAGGCCTGGTAATGAACTAATCATTTGATTCAGGTGTGTTGACCCAGGGTGAGATCAAAAACCTGCAGGATGCCGGCTCTCGAGGCCTGGAGTTGGCCACCCCTGTATTAGTCCCTTTACTACGGTTTGGAGTCTCAGACCTCTTTTATATACGCGCGGAATAGTTTTAATACGAGATCGCTGCTAAAAGTGCAGCCTTACCTAATGTTCAGTTACTCATTTTATATTAAGATTTAAAAATCTAGTTGGTATTGGTATGGCGAGTAACCTTCAGTAATACGAATAAATCACACAACAATTGCACATTCAAGTAGTTGTAAAAAGCTTGATAATATATTAAGTAATCCAAAGTATTCAGAATACATTACTCTCATTGAGTAATGTAACGGAATATGTTACAAAATACATTTTGGGGCATGTATTCTGTAATCTGTAGTGAAATACATTTCAAAAGTAACCTTCCCAACACTGCATGTGGATCATCCAATGGGCTTAACGCTGTTTTTTTTTTTTTAGATGAGATTTTCAGCAAAATACATCACTTTCTTCTGTACTTTGATTCGATTTTCTAGTTTTTAGTGGACCTCAGCGTTTTTGACTTTGGGAATTGCTGAGTTAGTGTAACTATTCTCACTTTCTCGAATTTCTGCTGTATCTGTCCCAGTGATAGATTGAAATTGAAAATAGCCATTGTTTCAAAAACAGCATCAGTGTATTTACAGGTAATCTCCCCCTTATTAAGAGTTACACCTGCATTTGTTGTTTCTATTTAAGTATTGCTGTGTTAGGAATTCATTGCTGTTGAGTCAATGATTGTTGCGTCTGTCCACCAAAGGCTGGGTCTGGACTATGTTTTAATAGGGGTAACACCCACATATACAATAGAAAGGCTGTGGAAAATCACAGGCTGAAATGCACCTGTTTCTTTCTGCAACCATACAAAACTATTTTACATGTAACTGTGAGTGCAATCCTATTTTATAGCGCATATTAGCAGTGAAAATGTGCTTTCTAAACACAGTGCAATGCACAAAGACAGTGGGGCGAGCTGTTTTTAATCTCATCTTGCCCTTGGATATAATAAGCAGGGCTTACTGAAAATACAAATATATAAATGTAATATTTTGTATATTAACACTGGTGATGTTTTGCTTTTTGCTACTAAAGCTGTCACTTTAGTCTGAGAAAAATTGCACCTACTAACTTAAGCTAACCATTCTTCCCTCTCCGTGTCAGTGGGCAAGAGTATTATCACACTCCTTTCTCTGAGTGACTGGTGCATCTCCATGCTTTCCACAGAAGAAGGACACAATAAAGGAAAGCACACTGTTTAGGAAAGATATTTTTAATGAATTAATTGTAGTAACTTAGTGTGTAACATTTAAATATTTGTTTTCATTCAATCTGTCCAGTCTGAGGTACTAATTTACCCTAAATAAACAGACATTTTCTCCACGAGTAAACCAAAGAGAACTTTATTCCATTTTCACATGTTTGAAAGTGTGACTTACGTGATAATAAGTACAGGAGCTATAATATAATTATATGAAGATAAAAAAATAACAAAGATTCTTTTAATTCTACCCATTTAAATGGAAACAGAATCAGTTGGCTAGTTGCCCTCCTCAATACATCATTTAATATAATATCCAGCAGAATTTCTTGTGCACACTAAAGATGCAAGATGAAACATTTTCTGAAAAGTCGACTCCTCCCTCATATGCATCACATTTGTTTGAGGTGATCTTGAAACAAATGACGTGTGATATTGTTCTTTGTTTCTACTCAGAAGAATGAAACTTATTTACACTTGTGACCAGACTGCATTTTGTTACTACTTTTTAATCTTGTTCCTCGGTGGAAACTGAAACACCCATGTCTTAATATATCAATACTAGGATGTGAACACTCAACTATCATGAGACTGTGAACATGTAATAAAGAATGCAAAACAACTGACAACAGCAAAATCCTCTTAGGCATATGCTTCAGTTGTGTGTAGGTAGGCAGTGGCGGTCCTAGCCTTTTTGGCGCCCCAGGCGAACACTCCCTCTGGCGCCTCCAGAGGGAGTGCTCTTTTTGGAAGCAGCCACCCCCTCTCCCTTTTCGATGGGTTGTGTGTGAGACTTTAAATCATCAAACTGTAAATTATACATTTTAAATTGTTATTGATCCCTTTACCCCTGGTCCTAAAGTGTATATTTATTTTCTTACTCTTCTTATATTTATTCAGGGGCGATTCTAGAATCAGAGCTTTGGGGGTGCTGAGCACCCAGAGAGCTGCCCAGCCAGGCAAGATAAAATTTACTCATCACGATGAGACTTCTTCCCTGTCTCTGTCAGTCCCTGCATCCTTAAATCTCTCCAGTTGTCCTGAGTTCTCTCTGTCTGTCTCCTTGGTGCATTTAAACCTCTGTTCCTCCCTGTCCTCATCCTCTGTTGTCTTCATCTCCATTATCAGTCATCATAATTTTACCATCTCTGTGCAAGTCTGCAAATTTCTTTATTAAATCATAAGATTCTTAAATTCATCAAGTCTCTCTGTGCCTGGGTTGTCACAAAACATGACATCACTGTTTTGTACATTTTACCACAATTTAATCCCACATTTGTGAAAGAAAAGCAAAACACTTTTTTGAAAAGTCTGTAACAAAACCATCAAATCTGATAAAGGTTATTTAAATGCTGCTAAAGAAGAATGGATTGGAATTAAAAAAACAAACAAACCATATCCTAACCTTTATTACTGGGGGAGAATAAAGAATGCTGCTCATAGTGAGTAAAAAGTAAACACTTTTAATGTGTATGTATAATACAATACAGATACATAAAAAATACACTCCAAAAATAGAAGAGTCCTTGAAATGTACAAATGTACAAAATACTATTAAAAAATTAGAAAAATGGAGACACCTTGGCCTATGGTACAATGTATACAATGTATGAAAAGATCTTTAGTCCAGATACTACTGTGGCTCTGCAGATTTTTTTTTTCTTTTCTTTTAACCTATGTCGCCTCACCTTGAGGTTGGCAAATCTGTCTATCACATTTTGGTGGTCAAGTCTCTCAAGCGTCTCTTTCTCAACTGACATCACAGCCAGGTGCTGGAGTCTGCTTTGACCCATGGTCCTTCTCAGCCAGGTATGGAGCTGACTCAAGACACTAAAAGACCTTTCACAGCAGCTGTAGCTGTGAAAGGTCTTTTAATGTCTGGGTTTGTTAGGGCAACCCGAAAAACAGTTTTCAGTTCGGGGAAGATCTGATTATCCAGAAGATTGTACAATGTTAACATATCTGGAATGACACCAGCCTCACTCTTGTGCTTCAAAAAGTTTTTGGCAACCGTGACTTCCTCTGACTGAAGTTCAATATGGTAATGCAGTGCCAGGGCTGACAACCCAGTTTGTTTTGCAGATTCTGTATAGCAGCTTTAATATACGGACAACACAACTTCCAGATTGTATGAATTAGTTGGGTTTTTTCTTTGCCAGTTTAATAGTTTCTGTTTTGCCTGTTAGTATTCCCTGCCTGTTTTCTTACCTGGTTCTTCCTGACCTTGTACTTTCTCCTCATGTTCCCCTCTTTCTTCTCTCCCTCTTTGGACTGACAATCACACACAAATAGATTGTATTCAATTAGATTTTTAAAGAAAACTATTAAGATCACTAACAAAAAGTCCTCTCTCAGTGTACTTTCAACCAAAAGGCAAATAACCAAACCACATGTACATCTAATAAAAGATATGAATATTGAAACACTGATCCAACATTATCCTTTATTGATGGATCATTTGATCTTACACTTTTACCTGAATGTGGCTCCTTTTTTTGAAAAAACTTCCTCAAATCCATTATGAACCTGGCTCTCTCTCTCTGTACACAAACAAACACACACACACAACAGGAGTTATAAGGTTAATGGGCATCCAGTCAGTTAGCTAGTTAGTACCTTGGGTTCAATATCGGCACATGCACATATGACAAAATAACCAGTTTCTCTCATTACATTTCAAACAGGACAGTGGCAACAGCAGCAGGCTACGGATAATGTTGTTTTAGATTGGAAATAGGCTATATAAATTTCAATGGGAGCAACAGGACAAATATCGCTGATTTTACTACAGAGCAGGACGGATTGTAGGGTAGCAAACATCGTCGGGAAAAAAGTTTTCAACACAGCAGGTTACCTGGGTGTAATATTTTTCAGCTAAAAAGAAACATGGTCTGACTCCTACCTAACTACAGGGAGTGCAGAATTATTAGGCAAGTTGTATTTTTGAGGAATAATTTTATTATTGAACAACAACCATGTTCTCAATGAACCCAAAAAACTCATTAATATCAAAGCTGAATGTTTTTGGAAGTAGTTTTTAGTTTGTTTTTAGTTTTAGCTATTTTAGGGGGATATCTGTGTGTGCAGGTGACTATTACTGTGCATAATTATTAGGCAACTTAACAAAAAACAAATATATACCCATTTCAATTATTTATTTTTACCAGTGAAACCAATATAACATCTCCACATTCACAAATATACATTTCTGACATTCAAAAACAAAACAGCGACCAATATAGCCACCTTTCTTTGCAAGGACACTCAAAAGCCTGCCATCCATGGATTCTGTCAGTGTTTTGATCTGTTCACCATCAACATTGCGTGCAGCAGCAACCACAGCCTCCCAGACACTGTTCAGAGAGGTGTACTGTTTTCCCTCCTTGTAAATCTCACATTTGATGATGGACCACAGGTTCTCAATGGGGTTCAGATCAGGTGAACAAGGTGGCCATGTCATTAGTTTTTCTTCTTTTATACCCTTTCTTGCCAGCCACGCTGTGGAGTACTTGGACGCGTGTGATGGAGCATTGTCCTGCATGAAAATCATGTTTTTCTTGAAGGATGCAGACTTCTTCCTGTACCACTGCTTGAAGAAGGTGTCTTCCAGAAACTGGCAGTAGGACTGGGAGTTGAGCTTGACTCCATCCTCCAACCCGAAAAGGCCCCACAAGCTCATCTTTGATGATACCAGCCCAAACCAGTACTCCACCTCCACCTTGCTGGCGTCTGAGTCGGACTGGAGCTCTCTGCCCTTTACCAATCCAGCCACGGGCCCATCCATCTGGCCCATCAAGACTCACTCTCATTTCATCAGTCCATAAAACCTTAGAAAAATCAGTCTTGAGATATTTCTTGGCCCAGTCTTGACGTTTCAGCTTGTGTGTCTTGTTCAGTGGTGGTCGTCTTTCAGCCTTTCTTACCTTGGCCATGTCTCTGAGTATTGCACACCTTGTGCTTTTGGGCACTCCAGTGATGTTGCAGCTCTGAAATATGGCCAAACTGGTGGCAAGTGGCATCTTGGCAACTGCACGCTTGACTTTTCTCAGTTCATGGGCAGTTATTTTGCGCCTTGGTTTTTCCACACGCTTCTTGCGACCCTGTTGACTATTTTGAATGAAACGCTTGATTGTTCGATGATCACGCTTCAGAAGCTTTGCAATTTTGAGACTGCTGCATCCCTCTGCAAGATATCTCACTATTTTTGACTTTTCTGAGCCTGTCAAGTCCTTCTTTTGACCCATTTTGCCAAAGGAAAGGAAGTTGCCTAATAATTATGCACACCTGATATAGGGTGTTGATGTCATTAGACCACACCCCTTCTCATTACAGAGATGCACATCACCTAATATGCTTAATTGGTAGTAGGCTTTCGAGCCTATACAGCTTGGAGTAAGACAACATGCATGCAGAGGATGGTGTGGACAAAATACTCATTTGCCTAATAATTCTGCACTTCCTGTATATAAAGAGTAACTGAAGGTTAAATGCAGCTAATATGTCCTGTTTTAAGCCAGGCACTCCACCTCCGCTCCACTGCATCTCAGCCACCATCGCTCTGGCAGCAACAGCGCTAGAGCCAGAGTAGGGGAGAGCCGAGCTGGAACAAACCATTTTGGCAGGGGGGGAGGGGTTATCTATACTTTTGTTGTTAAAATGTTCCATCTCAATTAAGTACTGTATGGTTTTTATATTTTTAGTAGTGTGTCCCACAAACAGCAAATATTGTCAAAAACGTAAGAAATCTCTGGGGATGCTTTGAGTCATTTTGGGGGTGCTTCAGCACCCCCAAAAATGGGCTAAAATCGCACCTGTTGTTTGTTTACTTGCACTGCTGTAACTGGAGCCTCCTACTGGACTGTATGTAGCGGAGATGACAATAAAGTTTACTTTGACTTCAGCAGCGAGCAGGCGCTCCAAGGGCTCTCGCGCTCATGTTTCGCGTATAGAATTTCGAAAAAACATCGGTGAAAATTATAAGTCTGTATCATAATGTCTGGTGTTTTCGTGTTTGTTGGTTTGTTTTTATTTTGTTTTATTTTGTTAGTTGGTTATTAGATGCTGCTCCAGCCAGCCAGAGAATCCCCCGCCGCCCTGCCCTCTCCTCCCTGCGCCGCAAGCAGCAGGCGCACCTCGCAAACAGAGGGCGCCCTTACTCCCAGCAAATGGGCGATAGAAAACCGATCGGTGCCTATGCCATTCCCAATATGCGCTGGCTGATGTCGGGGCAGCATGAGTACGAGCAATTTTTATTTTTTTTTGCCGATGCCCGTGATGCCTCCCCCCACCACGATGCTGCCCCGGGCAACCGCCCGTGTCGCCCGTATCAAAAACTGCTACTGTAGGTAGGCAACACTTTTTATCCTAAGGCTCAAAAGTTTGACTTTAAATAGAGTCATGCAGATTCACACACATGCATCTGTGCTATCTACATATTTAATTTAATACAAAAATTGCAGTTCTTTCATTGCAATCACAAATTTTAATTTGTCTGCTCAAGAATGTGACAATCAAAAATTCTGAACCCAAGCTGAAGCTCTGTTTATAGAAGACAGGTAATGGGAAACCAATCAGGACATAGTGGGCTTTCAGGGAGATAGCTTGAAAGGGACATGAGATAGAACTGCTTGTTTCAGACTGGAGCTGCTTAAAGTGCAATAAAACATCATTGTTAGCATTGTTAGCAGGGACTAATATAAAGCTACTTCAGTCTAATCTGGTTCTGGCTCTAGCAAAAATAATTGGGGGATTTTTATATTCTGCTTAATCTAGGGAATGTGGGACTGCTGCTGATGTTGACCACGGTTGTGTATCCTCTTCAAGAGCAGATTTACAGGCCCTCGAATCCCTGAAGATTTAAATGGTAGTAGCATTTTTGCAGAAAGAAATCGTAAAAATGTGCATGTGGTCTTTTGTCCTACCAGTAAGGCTGCTGTGAAGCTTGCTTCCAGTTTGGATTCGGGAGACAGACACTATCTCTACTTTTAAGATTAGGCTTAAAACTTTCCTTTTTGCTAAAGCATATAGTTAGGGCTGGACCAGGTGACCCTGAATCCTCCCTTAGTTATGCTGCAGTAGGCATAGGCTGCTGGGGGACTCCCATGATGCACTGAGTTTTTCCTTTTCAATTCAATTCAATTCAGTGTTATTTATATAGCGCCAAATCACAACAACAGTCACCTCAAGGCGCTTTACATTACACAGTAGAATAACAGGTATGATTCAATGCAGAGAGGTCTATTAGTCAGTCACCTTTTTCACTCACTGTGTGTTAATAGACCTCTCTGCATTAAATCGTACTTGTTATTAATCTCTGTCTCTCTTCCACAGCATGTCTTTATCCTGTCTTCCTTCTCTCACCCCAACCGGTCGCAGCAGATGGCCCCGCCCCTCCCTGAGCCTGGTTCTGCTGGAGGTTTCTTCCTGGTAAAAGGGAGTTTTTTTCCCACTGTCGTCAAAGTGCTTGCTCATAGGGGGTCATTTTCTCTGTATGTATTATTGTAGGGTCTACCTTACAATATAAAGTGCCTTGAGGCTACTGTTGTTATGATTTGGCGCTATATAAGTAAAACTGAATTCAAATTGAATTGAATTAAAGATTAGAGTCAACTGAATTTTGTTTTTTTACCCATGCCAATTCAAGTGCATAACTCTAGCTCCTAGTGAGTGGCTGGGTAGAGAACAAAGACTCTATTGCAGCGGTCCCCAACCTGTTTTGCGCCACGGACCGGTTTATGCCCGACAATATTTTCATGGACCGGCCTTTAAGGTGTCGCGGATAAATACAACAAAATAAAACTAGTACCGGTACCGAAAAAAAGAAAATTTATTCATAACACGTGAAAAGACCAAGGAAAACCGAGTTAATGATAAAAACGATAACAAAATAACGCTGAAAACCGATAAAAACCCTGAAAACTATACATTTCACACCTGAGCCTCAACTCTCACGGCCCGGTACCAAACGACTCACGGACCGGTACCGGTCCGAGGCCCGGGGGTTGGGGACCGCTGCTCTATAGTATTCATCTGTAGTCAGTGTAGGCTGTCAGTCCACTGTTTACCTTAACTGTCAGTGTGTGTCTGTTTACTCTGTAGGAGGTCATAAAATTTGGAGTCTGATGAGTCAGTGAAGCTCACTTCTGTCCAATGACAGTGATACTGTGGCAGATACTGGGGCGATCGTGGCCTCGGTCATTGTGTCCTTGGGCAAGACACTTCACCCGTTGTCTACTGGTGGTGGTCAGAGGGCTCGGTGGCGCCAGTGTCCGGCAGCCTCACCTCTGTCAGTGCGCCCCAGGGCAGCTGTGGCTACAATGAAGTTTGCGATCACCAGTGTGTGAACGTGTGTGTGGATGACTCAATGTGTAAAGCGCTTTGGGGTCCATAGGGACTAAGTAAAGCGCTATACAAATACAGGCCATTTACCATTTACTGAGGTGACTTGTTGAGGATATCCTGAAGTTTTCGGTTGGTAAACATCTGCTGTTTTTATCGCTGTTAGCTGGCTTTTGTGAAACTTTTTTTGATGTTAGGCTCAGAAATTTAGAGAATAAACTCTCATACAATATGAGAAATGATTTATCAGAGGTAAAGTGCGATTTTAAGGAGACTCAAGCCAAGATTAGCTGGCTTAATGTTATCTTATGACCATCTGCTGATAATAAGTAATTCTAACAGTATCGAGACTAAATAAGCGTGTTTATGCATGTGTTAGATCACTGACTTCAGTTCAGGCAAGGAGGAAGAGGATGCAATGGAAATGACAGAGGAGAGAAAGGAGTAGAAATAGGAGAAAGACATGAAGAGAAAGAGATGATGAAAATACTATGTGACCAGTCTCTAGCCACATACATAACATGTGATGATAATGGAGCAACATGGTTACTACCACACACCAGCCCCAGATTCTTTGTAGTTTTAATGGATTAAGTTTCTTTGAATGGAGCGGAAGACATAATTACACACTTACCAATGTATATTTATGAGTACAACATTCAATTTTTCTACCAAATAACCTAAAGAGATTACTTACTGTACATTTTAACATGTTTGAAATATTACTACACTTCAAATACCACTTCTAATGTTTTCATGCATGCTCAGTCAAAATCCCCAAAAGTTGATTTCTGTTTATCTGGATGATGAACAGAATTAACTTTTTGGGATACCACCTCTAATGCATATCAATAAGTTTCAAAATAACCCCAAAAAAGATTTTTGTAAATCTGCAAGACTATATTATTTTACCTAAGACTGTCAACCATTAAAAAGGGAGCTTTGGTTAAGAGAGGTGTGAAAGTACAAACACTTTTGGCCACAATTACAGACATGTAGCATGTTTCCAAAATTGTTTTCTCTACCTGTTCATTACTACACGTGTTTGGTGATTTTTTTTACCTGAAAAATTTCTGTGTGTCCATGCTGTTTCTGGAAGACAAATCTTAGATGATCTGGAAAGCAGCTTATGCCTCAGGGGTTTTGGCAGAGACCTCTCCATGTCCAAAATTGTAAAGGCCCGCTAAAGATATGAAACAAGTCGTTTTTGTTTCTTTTGTGTTTGTTTCATTTTTTTTGACACAGTCTAAAAACACTTATTATTTATATGAGTCATAATAAAGTACCAGGAGTATGGGTAAGTGCAAAGCAAGTGCAAAATTAAATATAATATCCAGTATCTTAACTAATATAATGAAGAATTGCCTGGAATTTTTGAGGTCATGGTTGCAGACTTTAACAGCATCCCACCTGCAGGTTCCAGATGTTTTTGCTTTGGTTTGAGAGTCTTTCAACTGTGTTGCTCATCAGGGCTATCAGCATGTTCAGCAGGAGGATGTATGTGAGAACTATGTAAGAGATGAGCAGGATGTGGTAAACTTCTTTGTACTGAACGTCGTCCGTGAACTGCAGCTCTCCCATTCCAATAGTGAACTTGAACATTTCCAGTATAGTAAAACGAACGTCACTATAACTTAGCTTATTTACAGAAGTAGTCAAGCTCCCTCCTTGTAGCTGTATGTCAGCTGTCAGGTTTTGGGCAGCTGACACTACTGTAGGCGGGTCACGTATAAGAGCAACAAAAGCTATAAAAAAAAAGAGAAAATCCAAGTCAAAACTGCAAATCTTGGTAAGCATCTATTTTGCACATTCTTAAGTTCTTAGATTTGGAGTCTATTAAAATCTTACCAGCAGAAAATCCAAAAAGCAAGACACAGTAAACGGATAAAAAGTGCAACAGGTCACGTAAGATCATCTAAAGAGAGACACATATTTTAAACTGAGCCACTCATATCTGCCCAGGCAGCCTATTTTGATAGTTTTGGTAACAAAACTCTTACCCTTTGCATCATGACACCATACATCCCTAATTGCTTGGAACCTCTTAGGTAGTAAAGAAAGTTCACCCAGGCAAGAGCCAAGGAGAGCACAAGAAGTCCAACGTATTCCTCCTGCCCACAGCCATACATAATCACACAGATCAGAAGGAGTGCAGCCTGCAGGAAACTGCAAAGACAAGAGATTTCTAAGACAGCAGTAATAGTAAGGTATAAAAAAATATTTCATGGTGATACTTACAACACAATATCATTGAATCCATCAATAGATAGGACCCTGAAATTCGGAGGGTTCCTACAGAAATGATTTATCTAGAGATTTCAAGGTTATTACATTAGTAAGTTTAACTCTTTCTGTGTGAATGATGTGACCAGGTTCCACTTTCTTAGCATCTTATAGAGAAAGATTAGTGCTCCAAAGACACTGAGGATCTCACCAACACAAGTGGAAAATTTTCAATGGGAAATGGCGGCTGAGGGTTTAAGAGTCTTTGCTTAGGCAAAGGTGAATGTCTTAAAACATAAACATTTAACCCTTTTTACCTTTCCATCCTTTCTGTACAAGGCCACAGCAGTGAAGATTGTCAGGTACACCACATAAAGCAAGAAATTCATCAAGAATAATTTGGAAGCGAACCTTTCCCACTTATTCTGAAGACGACTGCGAAGTGGTTCAATCTGAAGCATCTCGGGACGATTCTGAAATTTACAAGATAGGTTTTATATTAACCTCCTAAGATCCAAACTCTTTCATGGCATGCATTTTTAATTTCTCTTTGCTATTTGGGCTGATTGGGACCTGATGAATGTAAAAACAAAGAATTACCTGATTTTTTTTCCTGATTTTTGTTTCTGAGAAAAATGAGATCCACATAAGAGGACATTCATTCTAAATTTCGATAGAACAGTATATATCATATATTTAATATTTGCTAAATTTATCCCATGCAATACTATCTAAGCACAGTGAGGTAAGAGGATTTTGCTACTGTTAATTTCACTCTACACTGCCTATGCATAGAGTACTTCTAGTTTCATCTGAGCACATTCAACACTGTTTCCATCATTGTTTAAAAGGCTCTACTGCCTCTACAAACATACAAAACAGCATACCCCATTTCCTACTTTATCTGAAACATTGGAGGGAATAAAGCATAGAAATATAATAAAATAAATTAAAATGAGGTCAAAATTGGAATTTCTCACCGGAATCTCACTCCCAAAAATTATTATCTCTAACACAGAGTCTTCTTCATTGGTGTCAATGGAGGTCATGTCATAAAGTGAAGACTGAACAGGTCCGTAGACCCATTCTGTAAACCTCCTGGATAGTGGCCTTGTCTCCTCATCCATGAATTCTCGATGCAGCATGTGCCTAAACAGCTGGCAAATGAGAGAGCAGAAAGGAAAAGATCTATCTCAGAGACATTATCATTTTTATTTTCAGTGCTTGCTGTAAGTAGGTCAGGTCATAATAAACCTTTGTTAAATGCCCATTAATGCCACCTGGGACATTACTATTAACTGAAGTGATTCATCAATCTAGTTGTTTAATTGCTCAGGGGGACTCAGGCCAACTTCTGTGGAGGCAGAGGTCTATATTATATACATGTGACCTCTAACCACGTGACCTTAACTTGTCTGCTGTTTTGCTTGTGTGACAATCATGGTGACTGTATAGAATCAAGTGGATAAGGCCCCATTCACACAGGCCTCCATGACTATCTGGTAACCACCAGCCATGAGGAGAATGTGAGTATTACCCAACCAGCTGAGAGTGGTTGCTGCAGCTTTGAGGCACAACTTTTACCATTCTCCGTTTCCAGTTTACATTTCATTTTTTCAAGTTGCATTTGCAGACAAGTATGGAAAAACTACATACATAGTGGCAATCTGCTAGCACCTAAAGGAATCACTAAGAGATTTTGGTGCAGTGCAATGTGTTCATTACGTCATGTGAGAAACCTCATTACAATTGAAACTCTTAACTTTGTATTGTGATTCTTATATTGCTCATTATTTTGTTCTGCAGCACAAAGAACCGGCACCATTAGTTACATTATTTAAGAGCGCTTACTCTAAAGTTTGAATTTAAATGGGAGCTTAAGGCAAGTCATTTGGCTCACATCATCATCTCATGTCAGTCCTGCAGCCTATGAGTGTCTTAACTTTATCTTCTGTAATGTACTCAAAACATAAGTCTGCAGCTCTGAATGCATTTGTAGCTACAGCCAAGGTATGTACATATACAAGCTTTCTATTGCTGAATGTCACCTTTAAACATGCCATTAAACAGGTTTAAGTAATTTTGCATTACTTATCATAATAACACGTAGGGCGGCAAATATAATTTTTGCATCGTGATACAATCTTTATTTCATCTTTACTTCTTTATAAAGAAATACTTAAATTAGTGTAAGATAATCACTTAATCTCAAGTCTGCTGAAAGAACCTGTCATATATTGCAACATATCAAAACTTAAACATGTTGCAACAGCTACATAGTGTAATACAACTTCTTACCTGCCAAACATTATTACCTATTGTTTTGCTGAATTTTTCTTAATTTTATTAAAACATTAAAAAGTAGCACAAAAGCTTTGGCATATGGGAATGGGTCAGAACCCTTAAACTTGTCCCCTGAGATCCCCCGTTTTAACAGGTTTTATTTTAGTGTTTAGTTCCCAGACCTCTCACTGTTGAGGTCTGGGAAGCGCTTCCGCTCCCTTAAGGCCAAAACAGAGAGAATGAGGAGGAGCTTCTTCCCCCAGGCTATTCGGGCCCTGAACCAGGTGTAGGACTGGACTCTCCCACACACGTCACTATAAGACTGGACTCTCACACACATCACATCACCACACGCTTCCTATAATCCTATAATTCCTATAATTTATAATCTTTATAATCTTTATAATCTCTTCTGCTATTTGCACATTCTTTACTGTAAATTCCTAAGTTAATTTGTAAATTTTGTAGTGACCTGTAAATTGTAAATATTGTAAAACTTTTTTTCTGTCATTTAATGGTCGGGCATTGTACAGCTACAAGCATTTCACCCCCATGTCATACTGTGTATGGTTGTGTGTGTGTGACAAATAAAATTTGAATTTGATTTGAATTTGAGAAGGCAGTGTACACATGATAAATCAAACTGCTGAAGAAAACTGTTCCATCAAGTTAAAACAGACATTTAGTAGAAATCAGACCTACCTCTATCTTGCCGAGCTTGGCTGCTAGTTTTAGAGGAGTCATGCCTTCAGTATTTTCAATCTCTTGCAACTGGACTTTTTTGTCAAGCTTGTTCTGTTGAACAAGTATTTCATGATACACCTTTGCAATCATATCTGTGTTTTCTTTTGTGTTGTCTGCTATGACCACCAAGGTGTGCAAAACAGTGTTTCCTTGTGAGTCTCTGTCAGTCACGTTAGCTCTTCTGTAAGGGTTTTCCATGAGAAAGGACACAATATCAGGCTGGTTGGTGCAGGCAGCCAATGACAGAGGGAGCTCCCCTAATGGAAACAGAAACGGATGAGCTTAGAGATAACACTTAGCCATAAACAACTGAGACAGAAAGTGTAGCTTGTTGACACCAATATGACATTACCCACCAGAATAAAAGCCCATTTCTGCAGTACGCTGGATAAACTTTCCATTGGCTTTGGCTTGCACATCAGCTCCTTTCTGGACTAGCAGCTTCACATGCTTCTTTCTTATGTTACGAAAATGTGAGCTGTTGACCAAGACCACCAGTCCCCCCTCTTTGTAGTAAGGATCTGTATAAGATGCATTGATCAAATTTTCTAAATCTCCAGTTTTCTCTGCTGTGTCAAGGATGACTTCAATAGTGTCGTTTCTTCCATCCTTCAGATTCAGCAAAGCTTTCAGGAGTGCTGTTTTTCCGTTTCTATCATCTGAAGGAATTGAACAAATTACTCAGTTCTTGACAATTTCTCATACAATCTTAAATTCATACTGCAATAACTTCTTAATTTACTTGGGAAAGTATTACCACGCAAGAACAAACCACTCCTCTTCTCCAGACCTTTGTTTATAAATGCAGTCCACATTTTTTATTAACCAAACAATCCTGCTATTCCAGTACTAAACTGCATTTACTGTACAGGATATTTCTGAGGACACACTACAGACAAGCATGTTCACTACAAAGCATAATAGCAGAATATAGTCATATCCTGCTATAAAGACTGTCCCCATTATTTACCTGTGAATTCTGGGCTTGTAAGTCACTTATTATGACGTTGCAGGTAGTCGAGCAGGCCATGAAGTTCTGCTGTGTTTCCTTGGGAGACTGCTTTAAAGACTTTCTCACTTGTGAACGTGTCACTGGGAGTAGGTTCACCAATAGGCCTAAACAATAAATAAAGATAAAAACAAAAGTACTAAAATACATTATCAGAATCAAACTTGCTTTTATTTGCCAAGTATACACATACAAGGAATTGGGCTCTGTTTTTTTCTTTACTCTTAATACATGTATCAGAATAGACAACAGACAATACCAACAATAGCAACATGAGACAGACAGTAATAACACATGTGGCATATGTATATGTAGCTCCAGATTTTCAACAATGCATCAATTAAATAAATAATAAGCAATTAAATAAATAATAAATAAACATTAGTTACATCCGCACTGGGTCGATGGTATCCATAGGTATATGTGCGATTCTTTTTCTAAGGAGACATTTCAATTCCAATTCTTCCCCTTCTGGTTCTTTATTTGGCTCCATATTTTCAGGTGTATCGTTGTTTTCCATTTTAAGTGTGGTTGATGAAAAGATTTTGATCTTCCACGAAAAGATACTGTTTGTTCCCACAAGCAGGTCTTCAACAACAATGAGCTAACGCTGCACGAGTGTAGAATTCTAAGTGTTACGAGTGCTATGCAGGTGTTGCTGTTTGCTACCTTTGTCATGTTTTAGTCTCCACCCTCTCCCCAGAGAAGATGGAGCATGTTGTAAGTTTTTTCATAGTGGAAATTTTGACTTGGTGTGGCTTGCAAAGAAACAGCACAGGATTTCAGTGTGATAACTGGCTTTACAAAATCTAGTACCAGTCATTGGTAATATATATCAAAATAGTAGCTTACATTGTTATTTATCAGGCTCTCTTCAAGTTCTGATATATTGAAAGCATTTGGTGTGAAGTTTCACTCCTTTTCTGCACAAAATCCAACCATTGCCTATTGCCTTCTAAAGTTGAGAGGAACAAATCGAAAATCTCTACAGGTCATTTTTTGTTTGTTTTCTATGTAATTGTTCAGATTATTTTATGCCAGCTTCTTTGAAAGTCAGTTGTAAGTTTACAAAACTGTGGAAATCAAAACTTGGAAACCTTCAAACAAACACTCACAAAATAAAAGTACTTAGCAGAATAATCTATTAACATTAAACCCATTTTAACTGACTGTGTGCCTACGGCTCTGTCCTATCGTAATAGGTACCTACCATAGGTCACATTAGGATTACATTTTGATTCATGCCAAGAAGATGCAGCATTGTCATTACTGCAACAGCTGTTCTTCATAACTACCTGAAACGGCATGGATGCCCAGACCCTCCAATATTAGGAGATACCAGTCCAGTGTACCTTCAATTCCCACAAACTGCAGACAACAACTTGCATACAGAGAAGCTTTTGCATTGTGTCACTTTAAATAGCGGTTTTTAATATTTACCTTTTCATTGTTCATTTACATTTTCACATGTCATGATCAAATTACTGCATTCTAAAGTATATTTGTGTCTGGTATATTAAAGAGTTATACAATTTTTATTGACCTGTGGGTATGAGACCATTGCATCTCACTCTCCTTTATCTTCATTTCTAGTTCTACTTGGACCATCTTCATTTTCATTTCATGCTCCTTTAGATACTTCAACTTGTGTTCATGAAATTCAATAGCCAGCTTTTCATGGATTGTGACCCTAACCCCTAACCCTCTTTTCCTGTAAGCAGTGCTGGCGCACATAACGTCTGAGGATGTGGAGGATAAACTCCCTTGCAACTCTGCAGTTCTCTCAATCCACGTGTGCGTGCCCCCTCGTCTGAACTGTCTAGATCAGGGGTCCCCAATCCCAGTCCACGAGGGCCGGTGTCCCTGCAGGTTTTAGATCTCAGGGTCAACACACCTGAATCACATGATTAGTTCATTACCAGGCCTCTGGAGAACTTCAAGACATGTTGAGAAGGTAATTTATCCATTTAAATCAGCTGTGATGGATCAAGGACACATCTAAAACCTGCAGGGACACCGGCCCTCGTGGACTGGGACTTGGGACCGCTGGTCTAGATGGTCATTATCTGGTATGTTCTCCAAAGGTTGTTGGTTCTCCATTATTCCTGTCAGCAATTCATCCAACTGCTCTGTGCCCTTATTTGCAGGTCCTCCACCAGTCTTAAACCTATCTCTTCTGGCGAATTCAACAGTCTTTTTTTTTTTTTTACATTTATTTTTATATTCTTCCACAAAACCTGTATAACATAACACATGCAATGAGAAACCATTAACATCACATAACAGTAATAGAAGTAGGGCCACTAACAAGGTTACATTAAGTTAACAATTCCTACCTTAAGTTAGTAAACTATCCTTGCAGTCAGTTGGGACTGAAGAAGTCACTTGGATGAGTGACGAAACATTTCTCCCACTGAAAACGCGACGTCCAGATGAACAGAATCAACCTTTGGAGGTATCCTTGTAGAAGTTTGTTCATTTGCATTGAAGATTTCTTTTTCTTGAATTCCTCAACAGATGTGTGATGTTTGTCCACCCCCACTGTCAAATATGGTGGTGGCAGCATCATGCTCTGGGGGTGCTTCTCTTCAGCAGGGACAGGGAAGCTGGTCAGAGTTGATGGGAAGATGGATGGAGCCAAATACAGGACAATCTTGGAAGAAAACCTCTTGGAGTCTGCAAAAGACTTGAGACTGGGGCGGAGCTTCACCTTCCAGCAGGACAACGACCCTAAACATAAAGCCAGGGCAACAATGGAATGGTTTAAAATAAAACATATCCATGTGTTAGAATGGCCCAGTCAAAGTCCAGATCTAAATCCAATCGAGAATCTGTGGCAAGATCTGAAAACTGCTGTTCACAAACGCTGTCCATCTAATCTGACTGAGCTGGAGCTGGGCAAGGATTTCAGTCTGTAGATGTGCAAAGCTGGTAGAGACATACCCTAAAAGACTGGCAGCTGTAATTGCAGCAAAAGGTGGTTCTACAAAGTATTGACTCAGGGAGCTGAATAATTACGCACACCCCACTTTACAGTTATTTATTTGTAAAAAATGTTTGGAATCATGTAAGATTTATGTTCCACTTCTCAAGTGTACACCACTTTGTGTTGGTCTTTCATGTGGAATTCCAATAAAATTGATTCATGTTTGTGACATGAACATGTGACATGTTTGACAAAATGTGGAAAAGTTCAAGGGGGCCAAATACTTTTGCAAGCCACTGTATAAACAATTACAGCAATATGACGCAACAAACACAGTAGTACTACTAATCCAAAATACTCAAAGCTTCATAGAACTGAAACAAACATTTATTTTTAGGTCCATTCTGCTGCTGATACATACTTTAGGTTTCTGAATATTAAACTTGTTGCTGCCTTTCATAGTGTGTAACTTGAAGGCCCTGAGTACTTTCTCCCACACTGAAAACACTGGAATGATAACATTATTTGAACATTACCTAATAAGACTGATTCAGGACAGACAATTAGTTATGTTAAACTTTCCTAGCAGTCCTTCACAAACAGGGAACAGTCTGTCTATTCTTTGCATCTGTCAGCTGCTGCTGGCTCTTCCTCCTCCTCTTCCTCACACACTGCTGAGTTTGTCCTGGTGGATCATCAGGGGTGCAAAGCCTCACAGATGATGTGCAGCAGTGGGTCCCTCAGTCTGTCCTCACTCTGGACACTTGCAGTTCTCACACATGCAAATCAAATGTGTGATAAGCTGCAGGATTCAAACACAAGTGTAACTTATAAATACATGTTCATACTTTTATTACACAATCTGAGAAAAAAAAAAAAAAAGAGTGCAGGACAGACAGACAGGTGACAGTCTCAGGTGTACACACTGCTACAAAACAGCACCAGAGAAGGAGGATTTAGTGTTTGTGTTATTACGAGTGCTAAACAAGAAGAGTTCCCAGATGGTACAGTGGACACATGTGTGACTGCTGTGATTAAAGCATCTTTCTTTCAGCTTAACGAGTGAACCGTCAGCTCGTTCAAACACACGTTAAAGTCCGTTTGGCTCGACACCACCGAACAGAGGCAGCAATGTAACATAGCTAACATTAACAGTGCAGTGAATCCTGCTTGTGCCGTGATATTCAGGACTGCAAACCGAGCAGCATCACTGACTTTCAGCTTGTTGTGTTTGTGGATATATGACTGACTTTAATTATCCATAAAATCATCAGATTCTCTGTAGGATTAAAGTCGACTATTAAACAGTGTATATTTTAAAGTAAAGGCTTTAAAACCAAGTTAGTACAAACATCACTAATGTCACATAACTTTGCCGACATGTGGCCAACAGTAATGTTTTAATGTTCTTCATTATTAAACATTTGCACATAAATAAGTGACATAATATTCAGTACTTACTTTTAAAAGTTTACTCTTCAGCCGCTCCGCTTCAGCCGTCTGCCGCTTTTTTCGGCAAAATTGTCCACACCCAACGCTGCGCTATGAATTGTGGGATATATGGGACCACGAAGGTCGTGTCCAAATTCATGGGCTGCATCCTTCTGAGGACCCGGCCCACGTAGACCGTGAAGTTTGAAGTTTACACACCCACATTCTCGAAAATGAAAATATGTTAAAAGTTTATTTTGTGACCCAGAAAGAGTAATAAGAGTAATTTTAAAACTTAGTGGCTGCCGCCATTGCCGGAAACTGGAGTTTGGCTGGGCCGCGCTATGAATTCTGGGATATGGTAGGCCACAAAGGACAAACCTGACCCATCCTTCAAATTCGGGGAAAACGAGGACGCATTTGTCGGCTGCATTCGGAGGAGTCTACGAATTTGGACAGCCTTCGGCGCGTCGCTGTGACGTAATAGGTCTCAAAATACTGGTATTTTCCAGAGAGAGGGGGTCAGGAATCCAGATGGAGTGTGTGTGTGTGTCTTGCTCAATAGCTCACATTTTTGTAACATAACAAAGATAGCCTGTTTACTGTAACCAGTGTTGGGGAGTAACGGAATACATGTACCGCCGTTACGTATTTAAAATACAAAATATGAGTAACTGTATTCCGTTACAGTTACCGTTTAAAAAGGTGGTATTTAGAATACAGTTACTTTGTTGAAATAAATGGATTACACGGCGGTATTTTCCTGTTTCATATTGTGGCGGGTCAGGACTGTTTGGGTTTTGTTTGACATGTTCTGTTGTTCCAGGCGACAGCTTACGGTTGCCATGGTTACAGGGTGACGCTCTCTCTGCTACTGTGTGTTTCCTGGGTGAGAGAGCGCCTTTTTGTTGTTGTTGTTGTTGTGCTAAGCTAATAGGCAGAATGCTACAGGCATAGCCCTAAAGAATGTAGCCTCATGGGCAGTGTAGTCTGTGCTGCAGGGAGAATGGACTGCCATACCCGTTATGTGTCTGTGAGTGAGAGGAGGGAGAAAAAGGAGAGTGGGAAAGTATGAGTTGTCATCGAGCAGAAACGGGAGCTGGAAGCATGTAAATATAATAATAACCACTGCAGCCAAGAAGAGTGCCTGACGAGCCCAGTTGTAAGTAAGCTATTAAGACTCGACTGTACGCTGCGCTCGTGTTTTCCTCCGAAACAATAAGCTCCGTTGGAGCAGCCTTTCAACGCCTCTCTATGTCTCTCGCTAGCAAAGTTGACCCAGACAACAAAGTAAAGCAATTTTTTGCACGGAAGCCGATGTATTAGTCAGAGGTCCCTTTACTACGGTTCGGAGCCGCGGACCTTCAGTAACAGTAATAAATCACAGCAATAGTACATTCACGTAGTTGTAAAAAGCATGGTAAGATATTAAGTAATCAAAAGTATTCAGAATACGTTACTCAATGAGAGTAACGGAATACGTTACAAAGTACATTTTTGGGCATGTATTCTGTAATCTGTAGTGGAATACATTTTAAAAGTAACCTTCCCAACACTGACTATAACAACAAACCCACGCCTATAACAGGTCAGACAGCCTTGCATGTTGCCATTGAGAGACGGAGCTTTGAGCATGTGAAGCTGCTAGTCCAGAAAGGAGCTGATGTGCAAGCCAAAGCCAATGGAAAGTTTTTCCAGCGTACTGCAGAAATGGGCTTTTATTCTGGTGGGTAATGTCATATTGGTGTTAACAAGCTACACTTTCTGTCTCAGTTGTTTATGGCTGTGGCTACAATGTAGCTAGCCATCACCAGTGTGTGAATGGGTGGATGACTGAATGTAGTGTAAAGTTCTCTGGGGTCCATAGGGACTAAGTAAAGCGCTATACAAATACAGGCTATTTACCATTTATTGTCAGTTCCTTTCTGTATAGAACTTTTTTTGTTCTATTTTGCAATTTTTTTTTTTTTTTTTACCATTTTATTCTTCATTTTGTGTCTTTCCACTAATCTACAAGGTTGAAGTATGAATTCTTCACCTCTAACCAGTCCTCAAAACTACACCTGAAAAAAAACAATCTCTACAAATAGTGTTATTTAACTTAAAATAACTTTTACTATATTTTGGCAAATTTGCCTCCATGCTTATAAATATTGACTTATGAAACAAAAAAAAGTAATAATAAACAAAAAAATCGGTGATATAAGCAGACAATATTTTAGATTTGCTTATGGCCACTGTCCTAAACTGGGCCACATGGCCATGACAAAAAACCCGGAAATACATACAAGTATGTGACAAACTGGTTAGGATTGTATTTATTTACCACTTGTCCCTTTAAACATATTTCTAATTTATCCCATGTTATTTTAGTTTGCTATAATGCTTTAGTTTAGACATTGCTGTTGTAACTTTGCTCTACATACTATCCCGGGTTTGTTTGTGGTAGCACTATGTTACAGTTTACATCCATGCATATTTTTTAAAGCAAATTCTGCTGAATAGCGATGGCTCACTTGAAGCTTACACTCCGCGTGTGTCAAAAAAACCCCCAACACACTGCTTCAGAAGCACTGTGTTGAGGCTTTATTTGTTTAGCCAGAGTCTCGTTATCAGTGACGTCCAAAGCTTCATTTCGAACGTAACTGCTTCGGTACCTAATTAAATCGGATATAAGGAAGTGAATCATTTGCAGGATTTGGAGTGTTTTGATGGAGAGAGCTAGCGAACCACAGATCATTGTACTTAGAGATATGGAGCCAGCAAGGAAGAGAGGATGTTCTTCCATGTGGGATAATTTTGAGTTGATGTCGGTCAGTCGGGCAGGTTTGGCAGTTTTCTGTTCTTGTTTGCCTTTGTTTTGTGTTTGTTTATTTTATGTGAAAAGGTGAAAAACTGGTGCACCTTATGTATGAATTCTAGTTGTGCTTACTGACCTCGAACCGATTTTATGTGGTACACGGCGCTCAAAAATCTATCCAAAAATGTTTTAGTATGACTTTGGTAAGCTACGAAGCCACACTGCTTGATTGTCGGAGCATTACGGCTACCGTAGTCAGGAGTCAGAGTAACCTGGGTCCAAAACTCTGTCTGCTTCATGAATGAAGACAGAAAACTAAACAACAGTGACTTTTGTAGGGTTACTGAAGTTGGGCTAGCTGGAATATAATGATGTGCTATGTGATTGCTAGCGACACAGCTCTATTAGAATAACAGAAACACAGTGAAGCTGGAGGATGAACGCTAACTTTTTTTCCACTCGATAAAAGATAACGTGATGGTTCCTGATGGTTAGGGACAAATGCAATCGCATGGCAGGATGCTGTAAACAGACCAAACTTCATTCAGGAGAACAACTGAGATAATCCATCCACAGTACGAGGTTAGTCATTAGTATACTGCAACAACATGGGATGTTTCGCTTAATGTGCCTTATAATCCGGTGCGCGTTATGTATGAAAAATACGGTATACATTTGTATCTGTGTACAAATAAGAGTGAAATTACTTCATGTACTATTTAGGTCCAGTGCTTGGTCTGTGAAGAGCAGCTGGCCTACAACAACAACACCTCATCGATGCTGAGGCATTTCCGTGCCAAGCACAATGCTGTCCCCTCTTGGAGTAGACTGACAGCGAACCCAAGCAGTCAGTGAACCCAAGTGACATCAAATGTGTCCCACACCAACTGTGGTTTCACAGTTGGACTATTGTTACAATAAAAGTGCTGTCACCACATAAGCTGTGTTGTGACTTCTTGGGAGGGGTCTGACATCACAACATAATTTATGACTATTGAACTAGCTGTGAATAACGGCATTAAAGCCTAATCAACTTACACAAGACAGTTAAGCACATTTTTATACTCATATTCAAATGTTTTTGTTTTTGTTTTTTGAAGGGATCATGAACCCAGAGCCCACTCAGACCAGACAGCAGATGGTTGCTGCTGCTTTGGTGAACAGGATTGTGAAGGACTCGCAGCCCAGTTTGTTGGTGTGTTGGACCCAGCCTACACAATTCTCACCAGAAAAGCTCTAAAGGAAACAGTGGCGTTAAAGTTCAAGGAGGAAAAGGAGGAAGCGAAGAGAGAAGTGGAGAAGGCTACAGCTGTGAGTCTCACCAGTGACATGTGGGCATCTATTTATATGGATACCTACTTGGCTGTGAACAAGATACACCGTCCACAGTTTTGCTAGGAGTGGGACATTTTCCGAAGACACATACAGCAGAAAATATTTCTGAGGGAAAAAAGGCTTTGATGGAGGATTGGTGCATCCAAAATAAGATCAGATGCCTTGTCACTGATGCAGAACCAAACATGATTTCATCTTCAAAAATATTGAAAGTGTGCCACACAAAGTGCATTGCACATACTTTGAACCTAATTCTGAGAAAATCAATTGATAACACACCTGGACTTGAGGAGATCAGAGGTCAAGGCTCAAAAAATAGTAAGCCATTTCCGATCTAGCACAACAGCAAAGGATAAGCTCTGACAAATGCAGCAGCAGATGGGGAGACCACATCTAAAGCTCCTTCAGGAGGTGGACACCTGGTGAAACAGCACATATACCATGCTGCAGTGTCTGTATGAGAAAGAGAGTCAGTTAGTGCTACCCTTGTCTCAATGAGAACGGGTCTCACACCCATCACTGCCGAGAAGTACCACTTAGTTGAAGAGTGCCTGGGGGTGCTTTGTCCATTTTACACGGCCACTACTAAACTGTCTGGAGAGAAGAGAGTATCTGGGTCCAAGGTCATTCCACTTGTCTACATGCTGCGGTATATAATCGCTAAAAAGCAACCCCAAGTCCTGGAGGACAAAGCCCACCAGCTGTGCATCAACCTTGTGACAATGCTAGGTGACTGTTTGTCACTGACTGTTAATGAGTGCGATGACCAATGCTACACTGCTTGATTCAAGATTCAAGGCTGTGGACTTCTGCAGAAGGTGCCACCATCATTGAAAACCAAAAATACCAAACGATGTCTGTCCCTCCTGCCCCATCTACCTCCTCACAGCCAGAGCCAGCAGCTGGTTCTGCAACTCAGTCAGGTGTAACTTTTGTTGACCTGAAGTGCATAACACATTGACAGGGTTCCAGCATATTCTTAACCCTCTCAAGGCAGGCGTTGCCGATTTGCAACAGTTAAAAACTAACAACCTGATTACCCCACATACATATTTTATGAGTTTTTTTTACTCAGAAGTACCACTGCAGGACTTGGTTGTGCATTAGCAACAAAAAGTTTAATGTGAGCCTGAGAGGGTTAAAATGTCTCAATTGTAAGAATTTGCTTTAATGTCTTACAGTTTTAATTCTGTTGTTGAAAATATTTAAATATAAAATGTCTCAACAAAACTAAAATCTGCTTTTCAAAATATAAATATCATTAAATATCTTCAGAGACACTTACATTTGACACTTCAATTTTAATGTAATAAATAAATAAAAAATCTTTGTTATTCTACAAAATGTGCAGCCATTTAATTTATGTTTTTTTAGGTGATGGTCTGTGGGATCTGTGAGAAGCCATGTGGCGGAGAGGCAGGCAAGGAATGCTACCATAGATACCACAGTGGACGTACAGAGGTACATGGCAGATCCTTTGATTCCCCGGACAGAGGATCCACTCTACTTCTGGGCAACCAGGAAGACTGTATACCCCCATCTGTACAAACTTGCGTTGCAGTTTCTGTGCACTCCAGCATCATCTGTTCCATGTGAGAGGATTTTCTCTAAGGCAGGAGAAATTACATCCAAGAAACAGACTCAGGCCTCACACAGTGGAACAAATTCTTTTCTTAAATAAAAACCAAACAGGATAACCTTAAATGCATCGTGTGTTTACTTTAAGAGTTTATCGAAGTTTATAGTTTTAAGCATTTTCCCCTCCCAGTTCACAATCAATTCTTTCCTCAGGTCCAAATATGTAAGAGATTTGCCCAATATAATATGATTTATAAACATACCGGTCCAGCTCTCTAGTGGTTAATTGCTAAGTACATGATGTATCGGAGGGGCTGGCCCAGCACTTCCTGTTTGTATAGGTTCATGATGTCATTGATAGCATCACTGGGTGCAACCAAATGAAGGGTTTTTCCTTTTTGCATAGTATTGTTTATTTTCTTTAAAGTAACCTTTTGAGTTTTACTGTATGAAGTGTTTTACTTTTCAAACCATTTAGTTGTGTAAATTAGATGAATATTCTTATTCTTGTTTCTTTTTTAGATTGTGTTGTTTGATCTAACCTATTTCTTAATGGTAGCGACTAATGAGGTTCAGGTGCGTGTAAAAAAAAATTGTACAAAATGAGATGGCAGAATGGAGATGCCAGAAAATAAAATACACTAAGAAGAAATTTGACCAGTCTGCTGATAAGATCACCTTTATTAGTCCCACACGTGAGAAATTTGTTTTGTTACAGCAGAAAGTGAACAGTGCACAGTTATATAGCAAAAATTAGATAACACTGGAATACAATAAGAATAAGATACTGTACACAACTGTACAGAATAGAAAAGAATAAAATAAAATAAAATATTCAATAGGATAAAAATAGAATACAAATGCTATATACAACTGAGTAAAAATACAATTTTGTCAGAAAAAGAATATTGCACTTAGTCTTATTGCACATGTGTGGGTTTGTGTGTTCGATCAGCTGCAAAGTCTTTGTTGTGGAGTCTGACAGCAGTGGGGAGGAAAGACCTGTGAAATCGATGCTGAAGTTGAGAAGTAGATGCTGTCTACTTCTCAACTTCCTTACCGCTTGAACTACACTACCTCACCAAGTATCATTCAAAAATTTATTTCAAATAAAAGAAACAAAAACAAAGCCTTACACAAACCCTGGAGTGTGTGGTCAGTACAATCTGTGGTATAGATGCGTGCATGGGTGGAAGAATGGCGTACGCAATGTTGCTTAGTGCAGAACCAAACCAAAGGCAAAGGTGTCTCAAAGTAAAGCAGCACCCAGCAACTGACTGCTTATGGCTGTTAGAGAGCACAGGGCCCAGGTGTTGCCATTGTCACTGATTGGGAATCAGCCCTTCCACCCCTCCAATGCCTGCAAATTAGACACACAAACAGGCTAAAAAAAAAAAAGGCAATGTGGAGTGGGTCGTCACATCACTGGTCTCTCTCTGACTCCTTGTCCTCACATACACTCAACCTTGCCTCCTCTTTACATACATATTGCGTGGCCACACTGACTACATGCCACTACTTTTCCACAACTGTCTTTTTTCTTTTCCTAATTGCTAATTGACACACTCATTTTCCCCACCTGTGCCACTCTGTCTCTTTCAAGAGAACAGAAATCTTTTTCAGTTTCACTTGTTTCACTGCCATCTGCCAAAATCCCTTCCCTCAAAAAAGTTGCATAAAGTCAGGGTTTCAGGCAGTTCTTGACCAAATGAGATTCAGCATAAAGTACATTTCCTTAACTCTTTAGAGCATAACACAAAGCCTGTAGAGTGTTGCAGTTTTGGCAACAAACCTGTGTGCAATTATCAACTGAGTGTCTGCACTGCAATGTACCCACCCCACATGCCATTTGGACTCTCCCTTGATCCATTCCTTGATAAACATGAGTTTGTCAAAATTACAAGTTGTTAAGTAAGTAAAGACTGCTCCTCCTCTTAACAGGTCATAATTTTAAAATCCATCATGGTTATTATGAATGTAGTTTAGAAAATGCTTCTTACAAAAATATCAAAAGACAATTAAAAAAAAAAAACTACAAAGGATGCCAATGTTCATCTTGCTCCTTCATCAATTAGTAAGCTTGGGGGGTTGCTAAGGCATTCCAGTGAGAAAAAAGTGAGAAATACTGACTGCAGCATCATTGGTATCTTTTATTTCAAAGGTCCTCTTTGTTTCTTGGCTGCTGGCGAAAGTATTGTTCCTAAGAACAACTGCATGGGATCGAGGTTTGGGACAGTTTTTAGCCAAGTGAGATTCTGCATTACATAAATGATATTTCCTTAATTCATTGTAGTCTCTTACGTTGTGTCCCAGTGCATTACAACTTCAGCAACACACCTGGCTACATGCATCTTCTGTATGTCCATATGTACTGCATTTCTAAAAAATTAATTGACATAATGAATCCCCCAATCTGCCCGAATAGTGAAACATGCAGGTGGGTGACAATGTCTTTCATAACCAGTTGGGTCTTCCTTTAATTTAATTCTAAATTGTCTTTTCCCTGTCCATATTCCCAATGCGACTTTGATCTCCTTGACTCTGGGTAGCACAGTTACAAATGTCCCTAAAAAATATTGTATTGTCTTTTCGGACATCCACGGATTGTCCGTGTGGACTGTTACAGTCTGGTAGTCATTATTGTACAAGGGAGTTACAAGAAAGTCTTGAAGAACGATGTTAGCAAGCTCAAGTACTAACCTGGATGGTTAGTATTTTCTAATCCATACTAAGCAAACTAATGGGTCTAAAATTAGACGGGTCTGTTGTGTCTCCATTTTTCTTCCTTTTTGTCCCTCTCCAACCAATTTCAGGACCTGGTACAGATGTTAAAGCTGGTGAGGTGTGATTGCAGATGTCATGCAGGTGTGTCCATCTCCCCTGCAGCAGCACCGCAGACCACGCCCCGCCACAAGACCATGTGCTATTCTTTCATACGTTAAATCACATTTATGACCATCTCATCCTCTCCACACTTTCCTGTGGGGCATTGAAAACTTCTTGTGGACTCCCTCCTTTTTAGGAATGTTCTTGTGGGTAAACATTCCAGAACAATTTGCCATGCCAAATCTTTTTAACATTATTCCAAGTCAACTTGCAAAAGACTTTTTATTCTGTTTAAAGGGAGTAAAATTGATTTCCAGCTACTGGCAGTTTGGTGTGAGTAGTAGTAGTGAGCTACTGCAGAGTTGGCTGTTTTTTCAATTAAAGGAGGCCTTTGACCTCGCCGAGGAGGCGCTGCTAGATCACGTTCACCGTACTCTGCCTCCCAACCCTAAGACAGGTGAGCAGCCCCGTGCCATAGTAGTGAAACTACATTACTATACTGACTGTGTTAAAATCCTGTCGAGGGCAAGGGAGCTTCAGTGGATTAAGGTGAACAATTTGACCGACTCGGTTTTCCCCAATTAGGCCGCCAAGACGGCGCAAGCATGTGCGGCCTTCACAGACTGCTGCCGCCAGCTCTGAGGAATTGAAGGGGTCCGGTTCCCACTGCTCCACCCAGCCTGGCTGCGGATTACTCGTGATGGGGTCACACTGGGTTTTACCTCTACAGAGGAGGCCAAAACTTACATTAAGATGATAACCAAGTAAGAAAAATATACCTAGGGGAACTGTCGAGGTTTCTGGTTTATACTTTTGAGGAGTGTATTTTTCTTTCTCTTGGGTAAGCTATTCTTTGATGTTCAAAAAAATATATGGGTCAGTTTTTAAATGTTTGTTCCTTATGGGTTTAACTTAAACACAGTACTTTCACGGCAGGCATTCTTGGTTCTTGAGAATACTGCCTATCGTATATTTTCCTTTTATACTACTTGTCTAGTTCTGCAGAATTCACCCAGCACTTAGAAGTGTTTTTTTTTCCTATTGCGCTATTTAACTGTAAGCACAAGTTTGTCATTGACTCTGTACCGTTCCTTCATTTGGGGAAGGACAGAGTGCAAGCAAGGGGAGGGATGGATGGGTGGTCTGAAGCGTGAAAAATGTGAAAAAATCCAGATATAATTTTTTTTACAAGAAACACACCTGCAGGATACACATCATTTCAAGCTTAAGTATTCGTGGGTTGGGGAGATCTTTCATTCAGCCTTTAACTCTAAAGCCAGAGGAGTAGCCATTTTAATTAGTAAGAAGGTTCATTTTACAGTTTCCAAAACAATAAAGGATAAAAAAAAAAGGAAGATTCCTTATAATCACTAGTACTCTATTTCACACTCCTGTTTTAGTAGTTAAACTTTTTGTTCCAAATTTTGATAACCCAGATTTTACAAATAACCTAATTAGCACTCTTCTACCAATTGTCTAATTCTCACTGGGGAGTTAAATTGTGTAATGAGCCCGACATTAGCCGGCTCCTCACCTCGTGTCTTTCCTCAGTCCTCTATGTCAAAATCAGTCTTGGACTTCATGTCTCAGAATGGGTTTGTAGATCCTTGGAGGACACATAATCCACAAACAAAAAAGTATTTTTATTCCTCTGAGGTACACCAATTCTATTCCCATATAGATAATTTTTTTGTTGATAGTTCTCTAATGCATAAAGTCAAGTCTTCTGAATACTACCCAATCAATATTTCAGAACATGCTCTGCTAAGCCTTGATAAAAACTTCATTGGTAGACCTCGCTCTTGCCCCCCTTGGAGATTTAATACTCTTTTACTATCTGACGATTTATTTAACCTTTTCATTCTATTAGCAATCGATGACTTTCTGGTCAACTATATCAAACTAATACATATAGCTGCCAAGTGCCTATCTTCTATATAGGCCAATCTATGTAACGGTATATTCCATGATATATTCTTACCCTGAACTCCGCATGTTTGATCTAAATCCAAAATATGTGGCAAAGCTACAGCCATGCGGTTGGCTACTACTTTGCTCAGTCTCTTATAATCAACATACAGCATCATTAATGGGCCATAATTAGCAAGCAGTTTTGGGTCTCCTTTCTTATATAGCAACAAAACCGCACCTGTTTGCATATTCTTACCCATTTTCCCTGTCTTATCTATTTCACTAACCACTTCTTTTAAATGCCCTCCTAATATATTCCAAAAGGTCATATAAAATTCCTTCATCAGGCCATCTACCCCAGCACTTTCCTGTCCTTTGTTTTTAACATCATATAGTTCTTCAAAAGTTATCTCTTCCTCTAAAGCAGACCTTCCCAAAGTGTGGGGCCCGCCCCCTCGGGGGGGCGCGGGATGAAAAGGGGGGAAAAAAAACAAAACTCTTGGACTCTGCTAGCACAGGGCGCCTACAGAAACGCAAAGCAGGAGATGAAGCATAGCTGAATACGTTTCCAAACCAACTTCATTCTAAGCCAAAGACTAGAAAATATGGTGAAGCATATCTTCCCTTTGATTTCACCTGCACAAGTGCCGAGGTAGGTCTCCCCTGCAGAATTGCTTTTCCCTTAGTGGGAGCAGCGCTGGGCTTTTTAAATCAGGGACAAACAGTATCCCACATTCGTGATTTAGTTCACAAACACTTCTTGTAATGACTAACTATTCCTGACATTTTGGAGATATACATACTATACTATACTTTATACAGTAAAGTTACAGTGGGATACAAATAATATCAGGCTGATCCTGCCACGATTTGTTCCCCCGGTTCAAATCATGGACAAACAGGATCCCACAGCTGTTTATGTTTTTAAACCTATTTTGCACAGAGAGGCATTTTTTGAAAAATGTATTGATAGCAATGTTGAATATTATTACACAGGAAAAAAAAACAACTACAGTAAAATAATCACATCGTGACGCCTCTGCCTTTGTAAATGGTGTATGTAAGCGTGTGTGTATGTAAGCGTGTAAAACCTGCAGATAGTCAGATTAACAGTATTTTGTCTCTATCTGCCATTCTGCAATTCATCTCATGTAAACAATAACGTGGCGCACAGCGTGACGTGAAAAAAGGCACATACCTTTGACGTTGCGTGACGAACTCTGTATTCCTCGTCCACACGTAAACACAAAAAAGGAGTTTTAAAAAAATCTCAGTTTTCGGTGATTCGAAACGCCGTTTACGTGTGGACGAAACAGCTGCATTTTCAAAAATACCTGTGTAGGTGCGGACGTAGCGTAAAAGAGTTAGTAGTTTATTTTCTTACTACCTGTAATTTATTACTTGTATTTGCTTAATATTTTACTAAATGTTTGAGGTGTGACATAAACCACAATGGAGCAAAATATGGGTGTGTGGAGGATGTGTGTGTGCTTGCGTGCGTGCACGCGGGGGGGCGCGAACATTTTTCTTGTAAAACAAAGGGGGGCCCAGCAAAAAAAGTTTGGGAACCACTGCTCTAAAGCATTTCTTATTTCCAGTGGTATTGTTTTATCTGCATAACTCCCCAATCAGACCAGGAGTGACATGTTTAGCCGCATGTTCTCCTTAAATTGCTGGCTGTCTGAGTGGTGTCCCAGAAACGATGTGGGCTTCATAGATAATTGGCAAACCTTCTGGAGGAAACCTGGTCTTGTTAGGAGAGACGGCATCCATCCCACTTTGGATGGAGCAGCTCTCATTTCTAGAAATATGGACAAATTTATTAAACCCCCCAAAATATGACTATCCAGAGTTGGGACCAGGAAGCAGAGTTGCAGTCTTACACGCCTCTCTGCAGCTTCTCTCCTCCTGCTACCCCCCCAAAAACCCATCTCCATAGAGACTGTGTCAGCTTCCAAAAAGACAAAAAACAAACTAAAAACCAGCAACAAACAACTTAAACATAAACAATCAAAAAGAAAGAACAATACAGTATCCACATCTGAACCAAAGAGTAAAACAGTGAAATGTGGATTATTAAATATTAGGTCTCTCTCCTCCAAGTCTCTGTTAGTACATGACTTAATAATTGATCAACAAATTGATTTACTCTGCCTTACAGAAACCTGGTTGCAGCAGGATGATTATGTTAGTTTAAATGAATCAACACCCCCGAGTCATTCTAACTACCAGAAACCTCGAAGCACAGGCCGAGGGGGCGGTGTGGCAGCAATTTTTCACACCAGCCTATTAATTAATGAAAGACCAAGACAGACTTTTAATTCATTTGAAAGCCTGATGCTTAACATTGTCCACCCCAGCTGTGAAACTCAGAAACCAGTCTTACTTGTTATCATCTATCGTCCACCTGGGCCTTACACAGAGTTTCTGTCTGATTTCTCAGACTTTATATCTAATTTAGTTCTGAGCTCAAATAAAATAATTATTGTGGGTGATTTTAACATCCATGTAGATGCTAAAAATGACAGCCTCAACATGGCATTTAGTCTGTTATTAGACTCAATTGGCTTCTCTCAAAATGTAAAAGAACCCACCCACCACTTTAATCACACTCTAGATCTTGTTTTAACATATGGCATAGAAACTGAACATTTAACAGTGTTTCCTGAAAACCCTCTCCTGTCTGATCATTTCCTGATAACATTTACATTTACAATAATTGATTACACAGCAGTGGAGAGTAGATTTTATCAAAGTAGATGTCTTTCTGAAAGCGCTGTAACTAAGTTTAAGAATATAATCCACCCACTGTTATCATCTTCAATGCCCTGTACCAACACAGAGCAGAGCAGCTATCTGAACGCTACCCCAACAGAGGTCGATTATCTTGTTAATAATTTCACCTCCTCACTACGTACGACTCTGGATACTGTAGCTCCAGTGAAAACTAAGGTCTCTAATCAGAAGTACCTGACTCCGTGGTATAATTCTCAAACACGTACCCTAAAGCAGATGACTCGTAATCTGGAGAGGAAATGGCGTGTCACAAATTTAGAGGATCATCATTTAGCCTGGAGAAATAGTTTGCTGCTTTATAAGAAAGCCCTCCGCAAAGCCAGAACATCTTACTATTCATCACTGATTGAAGAAAATAAGAACAACCCCAGGTTTCTCTTCAGCACTGTAGCCAGGCTGACAAAGAGTCAGAGCTCTGTTGAGCCAACCATCCCTTTAACGTTAACTAGTAATGACTTCATGAACTTCTTCACAAATAAAATTTTTATCATTAGAGAAAAAATTACCAGTAATCATCCCACAGATGTAATATTATCTACAGCTACTCTTAGTACCATTGATGTTAAGTTAGACTCTTTTTCTCCAATTGATCTTTCTGAGTTAACTTCAATAATTACTTCCTCCAAACCATCAACGTGTCTTTTAGACCCCATTCCTACAAAACTGCTCAAAGAAGTCCTGCCATTGATTAATTCTTCGATCTTAAATATGATCAACCTATCTCTAATAATCGGCTATGTACCACAGGTCTTCAAGCTGGCTGTGGTTAAACCTTTACTCAAAAAGCCATCTCTAGACCCAGCAGTCTTAGCTAATTATAGGCCAATCTCCAACCTTCCTTTCATATCAAAAATCCTTGAAAGAGTAGTTGTCAAACAGCTAACAGATCATCTGCAGAGGAATGGTTTATTTGAAGAGTTTCAGTCAGGTTTCAGAGCTCATCACAGCACAGAAACAGCTTTAGTGAAGGTTACAAATGATCTTCTTATGGCCTCTGACAGTGGACTCATCTCTGTGCTTGTCCTGCTAGACCTCAGTGCAGCGTTCGATACTGTCGACCATAATATCCTATTAGAGCGATTAGAACATGCTGTAGGTATTACAGGTACTGCACTGCAGTGGTTTGTATCATATCTATCTAATAGACTCCAATTTGTGCATGTAAATGGAGAGTCCTCTTCACACACTGAGGTCAATTATGGAGTTCCACAGGGTTCAGTGCTAGGACCAATTCTGTTTACATTATACATGCTTCCCTTAGGCAGCATCATTAGAAGACATAGCATACATTTTCACTGCTATGCAGATGACACCCAGCTCTATCTGTCCATGAAGCCAGATAACACACACCAATTAGTTAAACTGCAGGAATGTCTTAAAGACATAAAGACCTGGATGGCCGCTAACTTTCTGCTTCTTAATTCAGATAAAACTGAGGTTATTGTACTCGGCCCTGAAAATCTTAGAAATATGGTATCTAACCAGATTCATACTCTGGATGGCATTACCTTGGCCTCCAGTAACGCTGTGAGGAACCTTGGAGTCATTTTTGACCAGGACATGTCCTTCAACGCACATATTAAACAAATATGTAAGACTGCTTTCTTCCATTTGCGCAACATCTCTAAAATTAGAAATATCCTGTCTCAGAGTGACGCTGAAAAACTAGTTCATGCATTTATTACTTCCAGGCTGGACTACTGTAATTCATTATTATTAGGATGTCCAAAAAACTCACTGAAAAGCCTTCAGCTAATCCAAAATGCTGCAGCAAGAGTACTGACAGGGACTAGAAGGAGAGAGCATATTTCTCCTGTTTTGGCTTCCCTTCATTGGCTTCCTGTTAAATCCAGAATTGAATTCAAAATCCTGCTCCTCACATACAAGGTCTTAAATAATCAGGCCCCATCTTATCTTAATGACCTTGTAGTACCATATCACCCTATTAGAGCACTTCGCTCTTGCTCTGCAGGCCTACTTGTTGTTCCTAGAGTATTTAAAAGTAGAATGGGAGGCAGAGCCTTCAGTTTTCAGGCCCCTCTTCTGTGGAACCAGCTTCCAGTTTGGATTCGGGAGACAGAAACTATCTCTACTTTTAAGATTAGGCTTAAAACTTTCCTTTTTGCTAAAGCATATAGTTAGGGCTGGACCAGGTGACCCTGAATCCTCCCTTAGTTATGCTGCAATAGACGTAGGCTGCCGGGGGATTCCCAAGATGCATTGAGTTTTTCCTTTCCAGTCACCTTTCTCACTCACTATGTATTAATAGACCTCTCTGCATTGAATCATATCTGTTATTAACCTCTGTCTCTCTTCCACAGCATGTCTTTTATCCTGTCTTCCTTCTCTCACCCCAACCGGTCGCAGCAGATGGCCGCCCCTCCCTGAGCCTGGTTCTGCCGGAGGTTTCTTCCTGTTAAAAGGGAGTTTTTCCTTCCCACTGTCGCCAAAGTGCTTGCTCATAGGGGGTCATATGATTGTTGGGTTTTTCTCTGTATCTATGAAGCGCCTTGAGGCGACTTTTGTTGTGATTTGGCGCTATATAAATAAAATTGAATTGAATTGAATAATTTATAAACATCTCCCCTATATTAAAATTATCGCCCAGCCAAGATTGCCATTACATGGGTCCCACGCACTGGCAAGCGAAAGCAAGGCCGACCAAAGATCACATGGCGTCGAACGTTTATGGATGATCTGAGAACTGTCGACATTGCCTGGGACGACCCATATGGAAAAGATATATATAAATCTTATAAAGTTTGTACCTGTCTTGTGTGAAACTTCTATGAAAAGCATACAAGAGTGAAAACAGATACAAGATCCCTTGAAAAATTATATAAATGAAACTTGTATGTTTTGAATACTTACTAAAACAATATATGAAAGTAATAAGAAAGTGGCCACTTTCATGAGTAAATCATACAAGCCTTATATGATTCACTATATGAAGTAGGCCACATCTTATACAAGTCTTTTATAAGTTTTTACTATTTCTTTTCCATATGGGGAAGCTTGAGCAGTCACTGCTGACCGGCATAGATGGAGATCATTAGCTGCCCGATGCGCCGCACGGCGTAGGAAGATCTAAGTCTAAGTAAGTCTATATTAAAAACAGCATCCTCCTCTTGGAAGAGTTGTGCATAATATGCTGCAGCTGTCTCTAATAATTCTTCTCGTGTCTTGACTATAGTTTCATCTTCTCACTGCTATTTCTTTATTGTCCTTCTTTCACGTTGCTTCTCACCTTCTCTAATAAAATAGGCAGAGCATTTTTTGGCTTTCTATATAATTTTCTTTCTGTATTTTTAGCATAAAGGCCTTTGCTCTTTTCTCTAAAAGTTCTTGCTGTTTCTTTTTTTTGTAGTATTTTTGTGTGATCTCTATCGATTTTGCTATTACTGCAATTCTGGGCAATATATATGTTCGCTATTTCATTTTGCAAAGATTTTAACACTTCGTTCTGTTTTATCCACTTTAATTTACCACTCCACCCGATTCATATATAGGTCCTTCATTTCCAGCCATACTTTAAATGAAGATTCAAAACTATCCCTAAAATCTTTAACCATTAATATTTTGTTATTCATTTTCCATCTTACAATGCTGTGATTGCAACATTGTAAGATCTGTAAGATCCAGCTCTCTGTGAATGGTACTCATGGCTATTGGTCAGTGGTCTTTCATCAATGGTTATGAGAATTCGCATATTAATGATCAAGGAACTGACCCCCCAGCCCACTGTTCCCTCAGTGGTGCTAGTTTCAGTCATTGTGCAATGTACTGTTTATAAGGTTGGGGAAACCTGCAGTCAGCTGAGACTGAAGAAGTGACTGAAAACACTACATCCAGATGACCAGCACCAACCTTTTGGGATTTTCCAATATCCTTTTACATATTCTGGTGATTTCACTACTATACCTACCAATAATGATTTATGATCCAAAAAGAAAACCACAGAAATCTCTGTGGACAAAATGTTATCTTTTCCAGTTAAAAAAAAATGTAATCCAGCTTACTCCTCATTCCTCTGCTATTTTCCCAGGTATAACCGGGATCGCTTTTGTGTGTCTGGTTTGTGTTGCCTTTGGTTGGCACTGTCACTTGGTGTTCGCTCTCTCTGCAGTAGAGTATCACTTCCTGTTCCTGTTCCAACACACAGTAGTGTTTTTGTGTAGCTTATCTGTGTAGCAATTTTATTAAAACTTTTAAATAAGTTCTTATTTTATAGTGTAATCTTTGCATGCTTCATCCGAAGCAGACTTTGTGTACTCACTCGCTAATTTATAGTCAAAGTATTCATTCACTGTGTCTTTAGTGTTTTGCTAGCTTAGCTTAGCTTGTAGCTGACTAGCTAGCAGCTGGCCTCTTCACCTGTCCCTCCTCCACTTTCCTGCTCATTTTGTCAGATGTTTAGTTATTCCTCAGCCTCTTTTAGCAGTAGTGATACTTGCAGGTCTGGAGGCCAGGATCACTGAATTGGAGACTTGGCTTCACACCTTTGAAAAGCCCGTAGCTACCCAGACCCCTGTAGCGGGTGCTGCCGAAGGTAGCGTAGGCCCAACTAGCTGGCCCCCAGCAGATTGTTGCGAGCAGCAGGAGAAACAGGATGGCTTGGTGATGGTAACAAGGAAGCATAGTCTTAAACAGAAGCCCCAGGTACACCACCAACCTGTTCTGTGTCTAAAATGCTTTTCCCCACTAAGCGACACACCTGTTAGGGGTCAAACTCTGGTAATTGGCGATTCTGTTCTGAAGCTAGAGACACCAGCAACCATAGTCAATTGTCTTCCAAGGGCCAGAGCAGGCAACATTGAGGGAAATTTAAAACTGCTGGCTAAGGGTAAACGTAAATTTAGTAAAATTATAATTCACGACAGCAGTAATGACACCCGGTTATGTCAGTCGGAGGTCACTAAAATCAATTTTGGTGTTTAACTTTGCCAAAACAATGTCGGACTCTGTAGTTTTCTCTGGTCCCCTCCTCAATCGGACCAGGAGTGACATGTTTAGCCACATGTTCTCCTTCAATTGCTGGCTGTGTGAGTGGTCTCCAACATGTGGGCTTTATAGATAATTGGGAAACTTTCTTGAGGAAACCTGGTCTTGTTAGGAGAGATGGCATCCATCCTACTTTGGACGGAGTAGCTCTCATTTCTGAAAATCTGGCCAAGTTGATTAAAGCCCCCAAAATGTGACTATCCTGAGTTGCAGCTTCTCTCCTCTCAGCATATGTCGGCATACATCTTATTCTATTCATGCTTGATTGTCTGGCTGTTATGAACCTACCCATAATTTGAATCCCGGTGGCTGGATTTTGTTCTGTGTGTTCTGAATTTTTAAGAACTTGCAGGTCCTTGCTGATTGGAGAGCTGGCAGCTGCTGATTGGTTTCCTGATCAAGTGGCTGATTTGAAAAACCCTCTCCAGCAGTTGTCCCGGGGCAGCAATTGACAGCAGCAGCAGACCTGTCCTTGGCCTCCGAAGCCCTCAATGACTTTTGTGTGTGTGTTCCCTGAGGATCGCTGAGTTGTGTAAATAGATTGTAGTTACTTTTCACGTGTAAAAAGGTACTGAAGCAGAGGGGGTGAACTGCCTTATTATTATCTGTACTGTTTTTTCAGTTAGGGAGTTAGGTTTAGCACTTGTCTTTTGTTTGGTTTTTGTTTCACCCATGGTTTAGATAGTGTTTTACTTTGACAGTCTGCATCCTATGTTAATGTTTTCAGTTTTGCATCTGCTTTGTCTCGTCATGTTTGATTATTCCCAGCTGTGCTTTCCTTCTGTGTCTCCTTCCCTCGTTATCCCTCTTTGTATTTAAGCCCTGTGTTTGACTTGCTCTGTGTCGCAATCTCCCTCATTCCACACTGTGTTGTCTGCCTGCAAACCTGCCTGTTAAGTTATTTGTGTTCTCAGTTTAGGTAGTTTTCTAAGGTTTTTTTTTTTGCCATGCACCAATAAAGTTGAGTTTGAATTTCCTTTTTGCTTCTGTGAGTCTGCATATTGGGTCCTCCTTTCCTGTCTCCCGCACACAGTACATGACATATTGTTGGTAAAAAAGTCACATCGTAGTGCTTATTGGCAGAGCTCTGTTGTAAGCAATATATTTCCTGTGTTGATCTGCTTCGAAAAGAATCATTCTCCCAAAAGACAGTCTGTCCATTGATTCTTCAGTCTTGTCCTTCAACTCAAATCTTAAAGTGTTTTTTGGTCCGGGCCACCATCTCAATTCCACTGGCCGACAAAGTGTTTCTTCGTTCTTATTAAGAACAGTTTTTTTTAAATTTTCATAAATAATTCATAAATTTAATAAGTAACATTACAGAGTAATGCCAATAATACAACCCCAAAAGCAACAATTCCATTTCCAGTGAAAATGAGAGAGAGAGAGAGAGAGAGAGAGAGAGAGAGAGAGAGAGAGGGGAAAAAACAGAAATAAAAAGAACATCAATAATTTACATCATCATTTTTATAACATGAACCTCAGAAAATTCAAAAAAGCTTAAAGGGTCATATGATTTGTCATCTGGTTATTTCTTGTTATTAAAAAATGCAGGGGAATGGAAAATCAGAATCTGAGACACACTTGAAATGTATGCAAATATCTTTCAGACAATTAGGTGCACAAGTTGCCGTAATAAAGTGCATCCAACTTTAAAGGGATGTGTGGAATATTTTTGCCACCATTCTCTATACATTGATAAAGAATGTCCCATTTAATGTATTCATAGCTACCCCAAAAGAATCTAAACATTGACCTTTTATTGTTTCTTTTCTAACTGCTTCATGCATGGGGAATATGTAAGCCAGGTATAGCAGGGTAGGAAGTATATCTATTTTCATCACCAGTACTTTGCCAGTAAATGAAAGGTTGCAGGCTTTCCATATTATTATTATTATTATTATTTATTTATTTATTTATTTGCCATAGCTAATCTTTTGGACCAGTTGTGTAGGGCATCCCCTTTGAGGTTCCCAAAGGAGATACCCAAAACTTCCATAGGACCAGTGCATAAAGTAAAATCACAAATATTGATCCCTTCTCCAATCCCATTTACCCAAAAGCTTTTATAGTGATTTCTTATTTACTTTTGATCCTGAGGCATAAGAGAATTCTTCTACTATTTTAAGAGCTTCTACTACACTATTATCGTCTGCTACATACAGTATGGTGTTGTCTGCATACTGTGAGATTTTGAGGCTTTCCCCACCTGGCAGTTGTATACCTCTGATTTTTAAAGTCTTCCTAATTGCACATGCCAAGGGTTCTGCGCATAAAATGTAGAGCAAGGCGGATAAAGGGCATCCCTGCCATAATCCTCTTGTTTAATTTGTTTACTTAGGTTCCTATTCATGTTAACCCTAAAGTATATATTACTGTAAAGAATATTAATCCATTGTAAGAAATTCTGCCCAAAGTCAAAATGATTCAATATTCTTATTAAAAGGTTGTGATTTATCCTGTCAAAAGCCTTCTGCTGTTCTAAACTAATGCAGATGGCTGACAGGTGTCTGTCTTCCATGTATGCTATCACGTCTCTATGTAATTGAAAATTCCAGGAATGTTCAGCCCTTTAACTCCACTTTTTTGGTCTATATCAACTATATGGGACAAAGCCATGGCCAAATGGTTGGTAATTGCCTTGCTTAGTATCTTGTATTCTACACACAACATTGTTAAAGGACGGTATTTGTTAAATAATTTTGGATCTCCCTTCTTATAAAGCAGATAATGCAGTGAGATTATGCCTACCTGCATGCTCTTACTCATTTCCCCAAATTTATAAATGTCACTGGCACCCTCCAACAAGTGTCGTCCCAACAAATCCCAAAAAATTCAAATAAAATTATTTTATTTGAAGAATCTAATCCCTGGTGCTTTTGTCCTTCATTGATTTCAGGGCACGGTACAGTTCATCTAAAGTGAGGTAAAGTGTTTCTTAATCTTTTTTTTTTTTTTTTTTTTTTTTAATGTCTGGAGCAATTTTCTGTCTAAAAAATTTAGCAAGGTTCTCCCACTGTCAAAAGCTACATCTTAATTCTGAAAGAGTTGTGTCATAAAAAGGCTGTGTGCAGGCAGGAAGGTGAGGACCCAAATGCAGACTCATCCGCACAGCTTGAACTCAAAATGCAGCTTTATTTCCTGAGACCAAAGGAAATACAAACTAAACTGGGAATTTATGTGACTAAGGACACAGAGAGGCATACATGGAAACGCACGTGAACAAGGAACGTGAACTCCGAGTCTAACAGTGATTTAAATGTGTGGTTAAGAAAGGAAGTTATTAATTCACCAGAGATTCATTTGATGCATTACTTTCTAATTAAGTTGATGATATTTCTTTCACAAAACTGAATCCTGGCCTGAGTGGAAAGCCATAGCCAGAGACTTTGCAAACAAGTGGCAGTTTCCACACTGCCTGGGGGCTATACATATCTTTATCCAACCCCCTCCCAAGAGCGGCAGCATGTATTTTAACTAGTCCAGGTTTTCCACCATCCTTATGCCTGTAGTTGATGCCAGTTACAAGTTTGTATATGCCAGCGCAGGGACACAGGATAGGGTGTCTGATGCGGGAGTGTTTGACCATTCAAACCTAAGAGAAGCAATGGACACAGGCACGCTGAACATTTCCCCCTGTTGATACCCTGCCAAGCACTGATGCTTATCCCCTCCGACCAGATCTCATGAAACCATATTCATTTTGAAACCTCAACACTAATCAGAGAATATACAACTACTGTCTGTCCAGGGCACGCCGTGTTGTGGAGAAAGCTTTCAGAGTTTTGGCAAATCACTTTAGAGTTTCCAAACAACAATTTGCCTGGACCCAGACAAAATTGTCACCCTTTTCTTTGCATGTCTTTGTCTGCACAACTTTCTCCGGAACCAGAGATCTGACGCCTACGTACCACCTGGCTATGTGGATTCTGAGGATGCCAGCCATCAGCTGGTCGAAGGTGCACGGAGAAGGGAGGGAGAGCTTCAGTCCGTTTCAATGGGCTGAACCCCTCACTGGAAGCAAAGAAGCAACGTCCTTTGTCTCACCTGCAGGCAGTGTTTCATGGCAAGAAGCAGTGTTGGGGAGTAACGGAATACATGTACCGCCGCTACGTATTTAAAATACAAAATATGAGTAATTGTATTCCGTTACAGTTACCGTTTAAAAAGGTGGTATTCAGAATTACAGTTACTTTGTTGAAATGAATGGATTACACGGCAGTATTTTCCTGTTTCATAAGGCTATGCCCTCTTTATTTTTGCTTTCCATGGTGGTCGAAACCAAAACAAAACACACATTAAGAGGCTCTAATGTCTGTGTCTCAATCTCGCGGCCCATGTCACCTCTACTTGCGGCCCGCATAATGACGTGAAGAAATATTTTTAAAAATGATTCACAAAAATTATTTAATATGAAGGTAATAGGCAAAGTGTTACAGGCATAGCCCTAAAGAATGTAGCTTCATGGGCAGTGTAGTCCGTGTTGCAGGGAGAATGGACTGCCATACCCGTTATGTGTCTGTGAGCGAGGGAGAGAGAAAAAGTCGGAAAGTATGAGTTGTCATCGAGCAGAAACGGGAGCTGGAAGCATGTAAATATAATAATAACCACTGCAGCCAAAAAGAGTGCCTGACAAACCCAGTTGTAAGTTATTAAGACTCGACTGTACACTGTGTTCGTGTTTTCCTCTGAAACAATAAGTTCTGTTGGAGCAGCCTTTCAACGCCTCTGGCAAAGTTGACCCAGACAACAAAGTAAAGCTAGTTTTTGTCTACTAGCCCGTATTCTGTAATCTGTAGTGGAATACATTTTAAAAGTTACCTTCCCAACACTGGCAAGAAGACATGGTGTATATAGACCAAAGTTTAATTTTTTTTAATCTACTTTTTAAATTTACGTAAATAACAAATTCCTTTTGTAAGTACTAACAAAAATCTACCTCTGGGAAATTATAAAAATGGTTTGCTTCATTAAATAATTACAAAAATATCTTGGATCAAATTGTGCAAACAGTTCTGTAACACGCCACAACATTGAAGTAGGAAAGTCACATTTTAGTTATAGTGCCACAAAGAACATTTAAATGAACAATTTGAATGAAGCTGTAGTTTCACTGCACTGTGTTAACAGCAGGAAATAGTAAAGTGGAGCTAGTAAACTGAAAAATTCTCTTAGTTATATTACTGTTGGAAATGTAGTATTTATGCTACTCCAGAGTTGAAAAAAGAAAAAGCCCAGGTAGCCTTTCTCAAGGAAACCCACCGGAGTCAACTTGAACATACTAAGCTAGAAAAGAGAGGCTTTAAGCATGTATTCTCCTCCTCTTATAAATTATGACATAGGGGTCTCAAACTCCAGTCCTCGAGGGCTGGTGTCCTGGAACTTTTACATGTGTCCCTGTTGCAACACACCTGAATACAAATTAGATGGTCATTAGCAAGACTCTATAGAACTTGACTGCATGCTGAGGTGGCAGTTCAGCCATTTGTTTCATGTTACAGCAGCTCATGAGTGAACGAACATGGTGTGATAAAATTGATAAATGATAAAAAGTACATTTTTCCAAACTTACATTTACTTAAATTTACTTGAGTAGGGTTAGGGGTTGCCACTTCAGCATGCACTCAAGTTTTATACAGGTTTCAGGACATCGGCCCTCAAGGACTGGAATTTGAGACATCTGGATTACAGGGAAAATGGAAGGCTCGGAAATAACATTTCTAAATGTTTATATTCCTCCAGGTAGCAGTTTGTTAATTTACCTAATTGTCATGGTCTGTGTGGTAGACCGTGGGGAAGGAGGACCCAAACGCAGGACTCTTGCGATGAACAGTGCGCTTTATTATCAGTAGGGATGGGTATTGATAAGATTTTCACGATTCCGATTCCAGTTTCGATTCTGTTTAATGATTCGATTCTCTTATCGATTCTTTTTTAAAAAAAAGGAGAACACTAAGGTCGATTAGCTTAGAACTTTGTTTTATATCTTCTCTTTGAACAAGATAGAAATTTAGGAGTAACATGGCCTTACAAACCCAACAGTGAGATCTTAAGAGATCCAGCCTATGGCTCTTCCATGGGGTGTCACAGGGTCCCCAGGAAAAAAAAATAGTAAAATAAATATTCTTCTGTAGCAATAACAAAGTATAACATAAATTATTCTGTAGGAATTACACAAGAATATCCAGTAATGTCCCTGCCTACAATTAAACACATTCACTTACCGAAAATCGGGGCATCTGCTGTGGCAAATAGGTGCAAGCCTTTGACCACAAACTTAGTCACTGCTCGGTGACATTCGTCTATCCTGGCCTGAAAGGAGACGCTACCGGTAAACTGCAGCGAGAACTGCCAGCATCTGAGCCAGCCAGACTCTGTCTCTCTCATCATGGTCACCTAAATGCACAGTAATGGCAGGTTTTGTGATAAGGCAGATCGCGCTAACATAGTATGCACTGTTAGTTGATTATTTACCTGCCGCATTAACGGGAGAGGACGTGCAAACGTTACCGCTGCTGCTGGGTTGAGATTCATGAGTCCGGAGCGGAATTAAAATTACGACATTCATTTCAGGTCATCGCGTGTTTTGTGAGCAAATGCTTTTGCATATTCGTAGTGTTTCCTCCCTTAAATGAAATATCTACTTTGCAAGTATTGCAAGTTGCCCTGTTGTCATCCGTTCTCGTAAAGTATAACCAAACTTTTGAGCGTTTGAGCCGCTTAGGTGCCGTGTTTCCTGCCAGGTAAATGACGCTCCGCAACGTGGTGACGTCATTCGGGGCGACTGGAATCGATAAGGGAATCGTTTGCAAAAATGGCAAACAATTCCAAGGAATTGAAACAGTGGGAACCGGTTCTCAACAAGAACCGGTTTTCGATACCCATCCCTAATTATCAGTGGAGTAAATAAGACAACACAATAATCCCCGTGAGCTCCCTTGACTCCTGTTTTGTGTCTTCACCCAAAACTCCATGTTGTCTGCTCCTGTGTCTTTGCACTCCCTGTGCTTGCTGTCCACCTGTGCTCCACTCTCCTCCTACTGGGGGAAAAACAACAGGTACCCTGAGCAGTTAACTCCCAAACCCTAAACCCTAACCTTGGGTCGCTCATACCCAGGTCCCTGACACTAATGGACCTCATGGTGAACATCAGGCTGAACCCCAAATTAGATGCATCAGCAAGTCCCTTTAAGAAACCCTAATAATTAAGAAGGTAAAATCTTTAATGACAGAGCTAGGCATAATAGACTTCTGGAGGGATTTGTATCCCAACAGCAGAGACTATACATACTATTCCTTTCCACATTCTGTCCATTCTAGAATAGACAGCTTTTTTTTTATGTTCAGCACTATCACTAGACTTAGCAGTGCTAACAAGTTTGCAAGGTAAAAAAAAAAACTAGTACAACCAATAACGAACAACACTTTGCTATTTCTAAATTTTTTGCACTTTAACCTGTGCCTGACGTTCCTTCACTGCTCGGTCCATCACAATACTCAAAAGTTAGCAAGGATAACATATCTCATTTTAAATTTTAATTAAAGTGAATGTAAATAGATACAGGGAGTGCAGAATTATTAGGCAAATGAGTATTTTGTCCACATCATCCTCTTCATGCATGTTGTCTTACTCCAAGCTGTATAGGCTTGAAAGCCTACTACCAATTAAGCATATTGGGTGATGTGCATCTCTGTAATGAGAAGGGGTGTGGTCTAATGACATCAACACCCTATATCAGGTGTGCACAATTATTAGGCAACGTCCTTTCCTTTGGCAAAATGGGTCAAAGCATCCCCAGAGATTTCTTACGTTTTTGACAATATTTGCTGTTTGTGGGACACACTACTAAAAATATAAAAACCATACAGTACTTAATTGAGATGGAACATTTTAACAACAAAAGTATAGATAACCCCTCCCCCCCTGCCAAAATGGTTTGTTCCAGCTCGGCTCTCCCCTACTCTGGCTCTAGCGCTGTTGCTGCCAGAGCGATGGTGGCTGAGATGCAGTGGAGCGGAGGTGGAGTGCCTGGCTTAAAACAGGACATATTAGCTGCATTTAACCTTCAGTTACTCTTTATATACAGGAAGTGCAGAATTATTAGGCAAATGAGTATTTTGTCCACACCATCCTCTGCATGCATGTTGTCTTACTCCAAGCTGTATAGGCTCGAAAGCCTACTACCAATTAAGCATATTAGGTGATGTGCATCTCTGTAATGAGAAGGGGTGTGGTCTAATGACATCAACACCCTATATCAGGTGTGCATAATTATTAGGCAACTTCCTTTCCTTTGGCAAAATGGGTCAAAAGAAGGACTTGACAGGCTCAGAAAAGTCAAAAATAGTGAGATATCTTGCAGAGGGATGCAGCAGTCTCAAAATTGCAAAGCTTCTGAAGCGTGATCATCGAACAATCAAGCGTTTCATTCAAAATAGTCAACAGGGTCGCAAGAAGCGTGTGGAAAAACCAAGGCGCAAAATAACTGCCCATGAACTGAGAAAAGTCAAGCGTGCAGTTGCCAAGATGCCACTTGCCACCAGTTTGGCCATATTTCAGAGCTGCAACATCACTGGAGTGCCCAAAAGCACAAGGTGTGCAATACTCAGAGACATGGCCAAGGTAAGAAAGGCTGAAAGACGACCACCACTGAACAAGACACACAAGCTGAAACGTCAAGACTGGGCCAAGAAATATCTCAAGACTGATTTTTCTAAGGTTTTATGGACTGATGAAATGAGAGTGAGTCTTGATGGGCCAGATGGATGGGCCCGTGGCTGGATTGGTAAAGGGCAGAGAGCTCCAGTCCGACTCAGACGCCAGCAAGGTGGAGGTGGAGTACTGGTTTGGGCTGGTATCATCAAAGATGAGCTTGTGGGGCCTTTTCGGGTTGAGGATGGAGTCAAGCTCAACTCCCAGTCCTACTGCCAGTTTCTGGAAGACACCTTCTTCAAGCAGTGGTACAGGAAGAAGTCTGCATCCTTCAAGAAAAACATGATTTTCATGCAGGACAATGCTCCATCACACGCGTCCAAGTACTCCACAGCGTGGCTGGCAAGAAAGGGTATAAAAGAAGAAAAACTAATGACATGGCCACCTTGTTCACCTGATCTGAACCCCATTGAGAACCTGTGGTCCATCATCAAATGTGAGATTTACAAGGAGGGAAAACAGTACACCTCTCTGAACAGTGTCTGGGAGGCTGTGGTTGCTGCTGCACGCAATGTTGATGGTGAACAGATCAAAACACTGACAGAATCCATGGATGGCAGGCTTTTGAGTGTCCTTGCAAAGAAAGGTGGCTATATTGGTCGCTGATTTGTTTTTGTTTTGTTTTTGAATGTCAGAAATGTATATTTGTGAATGTGGAGATGTTATATTGGTTTCACTGGTAAAAATAAATAATTGAAATGGGTATATATTTGTTTTTTGTTAAGTTGCCTAATAATTATGCACAGTAATAGTCACCTGCACACACAGATATCCCCCTAAAATGGCTAAAACTAAAAACAAACTAAAAACTACTTCCAAAAACATTCAGCTTTGATATTAATGAGTTTTTTGGGTTCATTGAGAACATGGTTGTTGTTCAATAATAAAATTATTCCTCAAAAATACAACTTGCCTAATAATTCTGCACTCCCTGTATAGGTTAAAAAAATATATAAGCAAGTGTGATTGCACAGCTTGTGTAGCCTGGACCGATCATTCGGACAATTAAGTCAGTGACTTTCATCTGTGAAGTAATGACAGGCTGCTTTCACCTAGTGTCATAGAGTAGCTGAGTAGCTAGCACTGCCTCCATCTAAGTGAAAAGCAGATTAGCTGTATACTGAGCAGGGTCCGAATGCAGCCGACATTCTCAGCCCCGCCAGGTTGACCCTTTAACAACTTGGCCTTGTGTGTTGACTAAGAACCAAAAGCTTAATATAAACAATATTAAGGACTCAGTAAATTAATCTGTTTTGTTTTTTTTTTAACTTTGATTACACGTAAACTTTGGAGTGGCGGACCTTAAAGCTACCAAGGTCTCAGAGTTAGGATCAAATATGGTGGCTAAATATTGGTGTTAGCTAGGGATGGGTAACGGTATCCGGTGCCATCATGGCACCGGTTCTGACATAAACGGTAGTAACCAGACCGAAAAGCAGCGCACATTTCGGTGCTTTATTTCGGTGCTTTTTTTTCCTGAGCTGTGATACACTTTAGATTCTAGCCAATCATTTTACGTTTCTGAGGATAGTAGGCGGGTCCAGGTACGTACGTTCTTTTAGAGCAGAGCTACAGATTAAAAATGCCCAAGGCGAAGCGGTCAAAAGTCTGGCTGTACTTCACAGCAAAATATGCAAACTCATCAGCCTGCAACAAGTGCTTTAAGCTGATACTGTGATACTGTCAAAGGAGGTAACACCTGAAATCCGATGAAACACCTGGCGACGCATAGCGTTTTTTTTAAAAGCCGAGAAATGCGCCGTATTTGATAGCTTGCTGCGAGACCTCACACCGTGCACATCTACTGCGGGTGGGTTGCCTGTTATCGGACCCGGAGCAACATCCCCCAAAAACCCGAAGAGGAGAGTCCTGGCCCCTAGGCCTGCCAGTGTAGCAGAAATGATGACGGATGATGATGGCAGCAGCAGCCGTTCTTCTCTGCGTGAGTAGCTTAATGTTGTTCGTGTGTAATTTACATTGAGTAGGCTAACCACGTTATTACATTAATGCATGTAAGGTGAACTAGCAAACATCATCATAGCTACATGCGGCTGTCTTCTTGTTTGATGGCAGATACTCCCTTCACGCTGGCCAAAAAGGCTAAAATGACCAAAGAAAAAGTGGAAAACAGTTAAACATGAGAGGTCTTTGGACAAAGTTTGTGTTTTTTCCATTGTTTAAGCACTGCTTCCAGCCAAGAGTGATACCATATATGCCCCATAGCTGCAGAAAAGGCTAACATTGTTATCTTTTTACAAAAAAACAGCTGAACATGAGAGGTTTTTGGACCAATTTTGTGTTCTCCATTCTTTAAGCACCGGTTTGAGCACCGTTTAAGCACCGGCACCGTTTCAAAAGTACCGGTTTGGCACCGGTATCGGATAAAACCTAAACGATACCCATCCCTAGTGTTAGCAGTATAAATATTCGCGTATGTTCCTGTCGTCATCACGTTTTCATTAGTAGCAAGCAAGCTAAGCCCAGGGATGCACGTACCCTTTGCACATGTATTAGCACAACCTATCCTTAAAAAATCTAAATGGGAAAAATTATCATTTCCTTTCAATTTTAAAATAAAAAGATGTTGTTATCAACATAGAGGTCATTTAGGTAAATTAAATAATTAAATTAAATTAAATAGTTTAGATAGCCTGTGTTCCTTTTTCTTTTTTTACCTTTTGCCCACAAATGCAACACCCAATCTCATAATTTCTTTGTTCTGTATATAGTGATCTCTAAATAGTTTGTCAAAAAGAGCAACCTCAGCCTCATTTCAAATAATAACTTTAAAAGATGATAACTTTTTTAATCACTAGCTGGCTGGTGTTATCTGTTAAAAGACCTTTAATGAGTAGGTAATGTTCTAGACTAAACCAATAAATTGCATGATGAAAAATAACCCTATGATTTTCAAACTGTTAGAATTCACTTTTTACTTACCATGTTTTATTTCATAGTAATGGATAAGTCCAGTGATATCTGATCAGGTCACAGTCTAGTTGAAAATGGCAGTTTGTGAAGAATGATGTGGCTTCTTGTGAGGCTTACCTTCAACCCAATCAATTGGGGAAGATTTTTACTCAATATTTTATCAAAGCTGCCTAACCTATGACCCAACAGAACAAGTCAAGCTGTGGAGTGAATTGAAGAACCCGGCACATTACCAACTCCTGAGTCATGATTTCTGAACCAATATTGGGTCACAATAAACCAACTTACGAACCTACGGCTTTTACCCAGCAGTTGAGTTATGAAAATAACACAGCATTTTCAAGAGTGTACATACAATGTCCGTGTACATCATCACTACCCACTTCAAAAACTCTTTTCTCAATACAAAACGCTCTACCACCCCCATAAAAATTTATGATCTACCCTATCAAAGGCTTTCTGCTGATCAAGACTACCACAGATTGCAAGTTTCTCTCTACTATGTACTTTAACACATCTCTGTGCAATTGTAGGGTTCCATATTATCTGCCTACCTTTTACTCTGCAGGTCTGATCTATCCCAATAATGTGAGGCATAGCCCGAGCCAAACGATTTGCCAGTACCCTACTCCATATTTTATAATCCACGCAAACCATAGTAAGCAGCCGATAATTTGAAAGGGAACTTGGTTGTCCCTTCTTATTAATCAAAGAGACTATTCCTGCCCACGTGCTTTTTGTCATTTTATCCTTCTTAACCATATCTATAAAAACTTCCAGTAAATGTCCCCCTATCAGGCCCCAAAATGTCAAATAAAACTCTTTGGTCAGTCCATCTATTCCGGGAACCCTATTATTTTTCATTGACCTTACTGCATTATACATTTCTTCCACGCATGCACACATCCTCCAACCACACACACCCATATTTTGCTCCATTGTGGTTTATTTCACACCGCAAACATTTAGTAAACAATTAAGCAAATACAAGTAATCTGCAATAAATTACAGGTAGTAATAAAATAAACTACTAACTCTTTTACGCTGCGTCCGCACCTAAACGGCGTTTCGAATCACCGAAAACTGAGATTTTTTTTAAAACTCCTTTTTTGCGTTTACGTGTGGACGAGGAATACAGGGTTCGTCACGCAACGTCAAAGGTATGTGCCTTTTTTCACGTCAAACTGTGCGCCACGTTATTGTTTACATGAGATGAATTGCAGAATGGCAGATAGAGACAAAATACCGTTAATCTGACTATCTGCAGGTTTTACACGCTTACATACACACGCAGTTAATGTCCCTCCATTTACAAAGGCAGAGGCGTCACGATGTGATTATTTTACATGTAGTTGTTTTTTTTCCTGTGTAATAATATTCAACATTGCTATCAATACATTTTTCAAAAAATGCCTCTCTGTGCAAAATAGGTTTAAAAAAAAAACAGCTGTGGGATACTGTTTGTCCATGATTTGAACCGGGGGAACAAATCATGGCAGGATCAGCCTGATATTATTTGTATCCCGCTGTAACTTTACTGTATAAAGTATAGTATAGTATGTATATCTCCAAAATGTCAGGAGTAGTTAGTCATTACAAGAAGTGTTTGTGAACTAAAAAGCACGAATGTGGGATACTGTTTGTCCGTGATTTAAACAGCAGAGACCTACCTCGGCACTTGTGCAGGTGAAGCCAAAGGGAAGATATGCTTCACCATATAGTCTTTGGCTTAGAATGAAGTTGGTTTGGGAACATATTCAGCGATGCTTCATCTCCTGCTTTGCGTTTCTGTAGGTGCCCGTGCTAGCAGTGTCCACGCGTTTTGTTTTTTTTCCCCCTTTTCATACCGCGCCCCCCCCCCCTGCCATGGCTCTGCGCCCCACACTTTGGGAAGGTCTGTGCTAATCTATACTTTGCCATAAAATCTCTAAGCAGGGAAGATCCACCATCCTTGTCTAGTGAGCAATTTAACCCTCTCAGGGCAGGCGTTGCAGATTTTCAACAGTTAAAACAACCTGATTACCCCACATACATATTTTATGAGTTTTTTTACTCAGAAGTTCCACTGCAGAACTTGGTTGTGCATTAGCAACTAAAACTTAATTTGAGCCTGAGAGGGTTAAGTCTCCTCCCGCGATGATCACATTACTCGTCATAAAACATATATCCAAGCCGGCAAAGAGTTCTCTGTGGGCCCGTGATTCTGCATGTGCATAAATATTAACCACACGACATTGAAATCCAGCCTTCTTAATGTCCACTACCATCTCTCTACCCTGGATTACGGAGAACATATCTATGATTTGGATGCTTTTCCTCCCACACAAAACTCCCACTCCTGATCCATGTACGCTCCCCACGCTCCATGCTGCTTCACCTCCTCCCCACTCCTTAGTGAAAAGGGATACATCATCTTCGTCTCTTAGATGCACTTCCTGAACCAGACATATATCAAAGCCGCATGCTATCAAAAATTCGTACACCGCTCTTCTTTTCTGTGAATTTCTCAAACCTCTAACATTTATGGTCATTATTTTCATTTCATCCATCTGCCTGACGAAAATAGAAAAAAGGATCAGTTCCCGAAACCTTGCCCACTGACCCCAGCAATAGCAAAGCACCAAAAATAGAACCTAAACAGGGCCAAAGAAGCCTGTGCCAAACAGTAGGTGCAGGCATAGCCCTTCTTTCTATCCGTTTCACCAGTCATGATGAAATCTACTTCCCCAAGCTTTCTTGGGAGAATAGTGGTCGTATGATGAATTTATCTGAATTACCTTCAGTCTCACTTCCATCCTCAGTTTCATTTTTGCTCGTCAAAACGCTCAGAGGAGTGTGCGTACACTCTGTTTGAGTCCCTTTCGGGGCATGTCCTTCCGCCTCACCGGTTAGGTTCTTGATAAGAACAGATTTTTTATTTTTCAATACACAACATATTCCAAATCAATATACTTTACATAATACAAAAAACAAACCATTATCAACATGTATTCTTAAACCTTTTACATCCAGTGTTTATGTTAGCACTCCATTGTTCCAACCTAATCCCCTTCCCTGCCCCCTACCCCTGGAGGTTTCATAAAAATAGCTTTCCACCTATCCTTAATTGCCTCCCACCCCCATTTTGAAATCTCATACATACAAATTTGTTCTATTTCCTTTTCTATTCTTTTGCATGTTCCCTCGACAGACCATTTATACACTCCTTTAATCCACCCTTGCCGTGCCCTCCATAGTTTTAATTTTACTATTGACAACAGCAGGTAAATTTTGCCCTCTGTTGCTTTCCTCCTTCCTTTATTTCAAAATACACAGAACTCTCATATGTTATATCCCTCAAGCATTCATAATATTCCTTTACCCCCTTCCAGACCTTTTTGGCAAAACCACACTCCCACATCAAGTGCACTATAGTCTCTTCCTCAAGGCAATTTTCTCTTGGACAGTACTTACTTTTCCCCAGTCCATGTGCATACATTGTGGACCTCACAGGCAATCTCCTATGCAGGAGCAACCAGTTGAAGTCCTTGTGCTTATTGCTCAACTCTTTATCTTGGACTCTTCCCCACACCTCCTCTTTCACCACAACAATTTGTATATTATGTTTTTGCACCAAGCTCCTATATAACTCTCTGTGCTTCATAATTACCCCTACATCCTTGCATTCAGTGTACTTCTTTCTCCCGTCGTCCATTTGTTGGTAATAATCTGGTCTATCTCCCGCCTTTGGCACATTATTATCCCATTTAACCAAAAAACTAAAGGGTCCAGATAACCAAAACCACATTAAAATCTGACATTTATGCACATAGGTCTTGCTCAACAAATTACACACATTACTATAAAAAATCGCATCGAGCTTCAGCGGGATACAAGGGACATCCCTCCCTCCTTCTCTTATCGTCTGATACATTATCGTCCTCTTCACGTACTCATAGCCCCCCCATATAAACTTGAAAATTCCCCCGATCACCTCTTTCCTAAAGAAACGAGGCATTGGAAAAATGTACACCAGGTGGAGTAAAGCTGGTAATATATCAGCCTTTATGGCTAAAATCTTGCCCGTTATAGACCAGGGGCGGAGCGTGGGGGTGTCTTACTGGGCTTAAGCCCGGGTTGTTCTTTCAGAAGCCCGGGGTCTTTTGGAGTGTAATTTTTTCATAGTTAGATGCCTGGCTGACAACTGTATAAAACAAAAAGTACACACAATATTCGAAGCACATAGTGCACACTGTGGGAATTTAGGACTGTGCGTGAATCCCCCCTGATATTGGTATGATCCGAGCTCAGGCACTAAGCGACTGAGCGAGAGGGCGGGGCAGCTGCTGCCTGTGAGTGCGCTGTTGGAGAAACGGAGCCAGCCATACTAAGGAGAGTTTAAGTTTGACCAGGTACCAAAGCAAATCATTCGTACCGTACAAATAATGTAAATATGACAGTGTATCACGAAAGATTGATATCAAACTGATCACTTGACCCATATTACGTTACTTGCTCTTCAAGTGAATCAACAAATGGCGAAATGAAAAGCCGAACAACAACAATGCTGTTTCTTTAGAGAGTCTAAGCTTACATGTGTGTTTATTTCATATTTTCAGTTGTTACCCTCCACGGCTAAATAAATCGGTATCAGTAATGTACTGATATACAAGAATGGACATAAGGAGCTTCTTTCAAAGAAAAAACTCTGGTAGTATTTTACATATTATGCTTTGTATGTTCAGTATGTTTTTATGCAAAACAAGAGGAACTTCAATACACAGCAGTATATTCACAGTTTAAACCAGATATTTACATACACTTTATGGAAAACACAAGAACATTTTTTTTACTGTACAACATCAATTTAGAGTAAACTTGTTTTGTTTTGGATAAATAAATATTGAAATATATTTTGAATTAGTTACATGTCAGAATAAAGAGAGACAGAGCTTTCTATTTTTTATCACTTTCATCAAATTTAGGAGTACATATAAGTTTATTGTTAATTAATAAGAAAACTCCAGACGATTCCATTCTGAGCTGAAGAAGCTTCTGATAGGTTCGTAGAGTCCATGTGAGTAAATTGGAGGCACACCTGTGGATGCATATAAGGCAAAACACAGAGAAATGGGAAAATTAAGAGATGTCAACCAAAACACCAGAAAAAGAATTGTGGAGCTCCATAAGTGTGGCTCAATTTTGAATACAATTTGGTGCCATTTACAATTAAGAAATACAGATAGTTTCTCTCTTTACTCTTAAAGTTAACAAATATGTTTTTTATATTTATCAATCTAAAAAAAATAAACATTTAGTCTGATTTGATGTTACAATTAAAAAAGTGTTTGTGTTTTGATCTGAAGAGTGTGTAAATATCTGGTTTCAACTGTATATTTGATGATTGTCAGCACAAAGAGGGAGAGAGAGGAACAGAGAGGGAGAGAGAGGGAGATGGAGAATGAGGACAGAACAGAGGTGGAACAAGAGCAGGTGAGACACACATGTTAGTCAAATGGTTGTTTACCAAAAGTATCACCGTATCAAAGGTACTCATGTATCTCGTACCTAGTGTTTCTTTTTAGGTTTACTATTTTTCAAATTCTACATTTATTAAGTTATGCAGGCTTGTTTGCACAACAAGGCTAAATAATTATATAAACTTTTCTCAATCTAAATAGTGTACTTTGGTAGAATTAAAAAAATAAGTGTAGTGCAGGTCTATGATGATTTTTAGTGCTACTATCATCTAGTTCTGATTGTGGTTCTGTCTTGGTTAAGTCCTCAGTAGTCCTGATTTTGAACTGTTGTAGTCCTGTTTTAATTCCGGATCAGTTCTGGGTCTGGTTGAATTGGGGTTTAGTCCGCGTGTCTTGATACAGCCCGACTTTGTTCTGCCTTGCTGCTTAATTAAAAAACTAGTTTAAGGTGTCCTGCATATGTGATATATATTTTTCCCTATATGAAGTCATTCTTTTTTGAACAAAACTCAAAACAGAGCCAATTAATCTTTCAGTCATTTCTAACCCCCCCCCAAAAAAAAAAAAAATCCCACATGCATACTACCCTTTAGGGCTAAGCCCCGGGTGTTTCAAATGTCTGGCTCCGCCTCTGTTATAGACAAATTTCTTTTTTTCCATAAACCCAGTTTTACATTTATCGTATTTAATTTTTTTCTCCAGTTTACATTTGCATCTCCCTCTAAATTCCCAAATGTTATCCCCAACACTTTTATGGGCCCCCCACATAACGGAAATAAGTCCTTATGTTCCCTCACTATCTTACCCTCCCCTCGCTTTTCCAACTCCTCTATCGTAACCGTACCATTTCTGTCTTTTAATTTCTTGAAAAAATAAGCAGAACATTTTTCATGCTCCATATATTCTTCCTGCTTTAATTTAAATGTTACCGCTCTCGCCCTTCTCTCAAAAAAATCCCTCTGCCTTCTTTTTAATATTTCAAGTCTCTCTTCCTCGTACCCCTCATCCCTAATATTCCGAATCGAAATTATCTCCTCTATCTCTTTTTGCAACCCAATGAACTCTTCTTTAAATTTTCTTGATCTTCTAGAGCAACAATCCACAATGAAAGATTTTATTTTCTTTTTTGTTCCCTCCCACCAACTTACTCTATCCTGATATAAACCTTTCATCTCAACCCAGATTGCAAACATCTTCATAAAACTTTCTCTAAAATCATATTCCGATAATACTTCATTGTTCATTTCCCAGTACCCCTTCCCGTACTGTGGTCCACTAACCACCACCCTAGCACTTACTGCGCTAACATCCGAGAAAAATACCGGCATCACCTTTCCATCTATTACTTCATCCTTAGTCCCTATTAGTATGTAGTCTAACCTACTCTTTATTCCCCTACTATTCTCCCAAGTGAAATCAACCTGATTTCCATACAACCTACCCATAACATCCACCAGATCATATTTTGAAATGAAAGTCCTAAGTATATAAGAGCACTCTTCCTTTTCCAGGGAACAATTGAAGTCTCCCCCCACAATTATCTTTTTGCTTGTCATAAAACATGTATCCAAGTTAGTCAAAAGCTCTCTGCGTAGCCCCGGTTCTGTATGCGCATATATATTAATTACCCGACATTGGGATCCCCTCTTTTTTTATATATCAACACACATTACCCTCCCCTGCACTACCGTAAAACTATCCTCAATTCTTATTTCTTTATTCCCACATAACACTCCTATACCCGACCCATGTATGCTCCCCACGCTCCAACAAGCATTCCCCCCCCCTTTCTTTAGTAGATAACTCAACATCCCTTTCATCCCTTAAATGAACTTCTTGCATTAGGCAGATGTCAAAGATACAAGTTGTTAAAAACTCAAAAACCGCTACTCTCTTCTGGGAATTTCTCAACCCTCTAACATTCACAGTCATGATCTTCAATTCTTCCATGTTTTATGTGGACTGTGTTAATACGAGCGTAAAGGTATAAAAAGGACAACTAGAAAACAAAGTCACACAAATATAAAGAAACTAATTACCCCACCTCTTCACATATCTTCTTAATTTCCATATTTAATAACAAAAGACGATAAACATCAGTTCTCAATTCACCCCCTGATCTCCAAAGTCCGTCTGGGAAAATAGTGAACGTATAAAAGATTCTTCTGATTTTCCCTCTCCCTCCTCCTCTTCCATCTCAGCCCCACTCAGTGGTGTATGCATGCATTCAGTCTGAGTCCCTTTTGGTGCATAGCTGTCCATAATCTCAGTCAGCACATCCCCAACCTTCTCATCCACCTGATTGTCTTCTGGGGATACAACAGGGCTCACTATTCTCCTATTTTTTGAAGCTTTCCTCCTTGACCTTTTGACCACTTTACACTGCTGCTCATACTCCTCCTTCCCCTCCTTTTCCACTCTCAAACGGTCCTCGTCGCTCTGTCTCTCTTCCTCGTGAAACTCCGCCCCATTTTCCTTTACTGCTCCCTCTACTTCATCAGCTTCATTTGCCTCACCTGTGCGCACTTCCTCACCCATCACATCTTCCTCCCCTCCTTCCTTCTCTTCTCCATTGTCCCTTTTAGCATCCCCCTTCAACACAGCTGCGGAGGGCCTAGGTTTTGTGCAGTCTCTCGCCATGTGTGAGTCTGAGTCACATAAATGACACCTTTTGGGTTTACTACAATCTCTTGTAGCATGTCCCATACTCCCACAATTCCTGCACCTCACCTGGTCACAATTATCCATCATGTGTCCATGTCCCCCGCACTTCCTACATGACTGCGGCTGCCCCAAGTACACCAGGAAGCCCCTATCCGCCCCGATAGAAAACACAGTGGGCAGATGTCGATACCCGTCCTCGCTCGTCAAGTCCTCCTCCAACTTTATACGGAACTGTCTTTTCCCAGTCCATATTCCAAGGCCGTCTTTTATAATCCTTACTCTGGGGAAAACTGTGACATATCTCCCCAGGAAATATCTAATAGTCTCTTCGGTTACCCACGGGTTGTACATGTGGACTGTCAATATCCGATAATCATTCCGGTAAAGTGGAATTACAGCGTATTTCCGCAGCTCCTCATTAGCTGTTGCAATAGCTGCTCTCCTCACCTCCTCTGCTCTGTCACTGGTTAGCATAGTCACGTCGTAGTATTTAGGCAAAAAATGTCATCTGGTCTCATTTTCAGGATGTCAAACAGGATTCTTCGTCCGAAGGTCACTCTGTCTTGAAAGACTCCTTCTTTGTCGATTAGGTCAAATCTTAAAGTGTTCTTCAGTCCACTCCCTCTTGCGTTCTCCTCACTGGTTCTGGCCGACGCAGTCGCCATTTTGCTTCTCAATAAGAACAGATTTTTTTTTTCCTTTTTATTTATTTACAAATTATTCCCATACTTGCATTTTACATTTCACATTTCTCATACATCATGACTTAAAACATTCCCAGTCAGCAGCATACCTTCTTATCTTTACACCCAACAAAAATATCATAAAAGGGGAGGCAAAAACAAGGCCTCCAAAAAAAATAAAAAAGACCTTTCCCTTGACACTCTTCTTATGTCTTACCACCTTCTTTTCGGTGGTTTTGGGAAAATTGCTTTCCACCTATCTTTGATTGTATCGCTTCCCCATCTTTCTAATTCAAACCAATATATGCATTCAATTTCTTTCTCTATTGCCCTGCATGTCCCTATCTCCCTCCATTTGTACGCTCCAGTTAAGTGCCCCTGCCTTGCTTTCCATAATTTGAGTTTTACAGTGATATTAACATGCATATTTTTTTACTCTGCTCTTTTCCAAACCCTTTAATCCCAAACGATATGATCTCATCGTATGTCACATTTTCCAAGCACTCAAAGCATTCTTTCACCCCGTTCCACACCTTTTTCGCATAATCACTGTCACGGCGAGTGAGATGAGCCGTGTGGAAAATAAAGGAGGATCCAAACGCAGGCACTTGTACAGGTGTGAGGGTGGTTTATTAAACACAAAAGGAAATGGACAAACGGCGAACGGAGCAAAGACTAAACTAAACTGGGAACAAACTAACTACAGAACACGAACCTGGAGATGAATGAGAGCGGGCGGAAACAGATGATGGTTGACTGCAGGGAAACACACAGATGAAGCAGGGTGGAAACACAGACGGACCAGCAACTACAATGACCGAGGACACGACTTAAATACACAGGGAAACACAGGGGGATTACACACAGGTGGTGGACACAGCTGGGAATAATCAACAAGACGAGACAGAGGTAAAACTGAACACACTCACATGAGACGCAGACCTTCACAATAAAACAGAAAACGAGAACACTACACCAAGACGCAGACCTGACACTGAGAGACAGACGGAATGACACACAGAGCCTGAACTAAACCAAACGTGAGATACAACCAAGAACAAATCCTTAAACATGAATAAACAGAAACATAGAATTCTAATAATAACAATCATTATAATAATACTCATAGTGCCCAAAACCACAACAAACATTCAAAAATAAACTAATCAATCAGCACTCAAAATACTGGGTCGAAACTGACCCAGAACCGTGACAATCACAGTTCCATACAGCTCTTTCTTGGACAGTCCTTCTGTTTCCCCACATGATAGCCCTGACCGGTAGTCTCTTATGCAAATGTAACCAATTAAAGTCTTTAAGTCCGCTCCTCAAGCTTTTGTCCTGCGCCCGCACCCACACTTCAGGACTCACCGTTGCTAGTTTGTCATTTAATTTCTGCACCAGCTTCCTATATAACAACTTTTGTTTTGTAACTATGTCCACATCCTTGCATTCCTTGTATCTCCCCCCCCCCACTTGACCATGCACTGATAGAACTCGGGCCTAACCTCAGCTTTAGGACCCTTGTTATTCCACCCAATTAAAAAGCGGAATGGTACAGACAACCAGAACCATAACAAAGTTTGACATTTATGCATAAATTGCTTTTTTAAAAGTGTACATTCATTGCTGTAAAATATTGTGTCCAACTCCAGGGGAACGTTCGGCACATCCCTCCCACCATCTGATATCTCTTGATACATCAGTGACCTCTTCACATATTCGTAACCCCCCCATATGAACTTAAATATTGCGCTCTGTACGAATGCGGCATCGGAAACACATAAGCCAAGTACAGCAGCTTGGGCAATATATCGGCCTTTATGACCAACACTTTTCCTGATATAGATAGCTTCCTTGTCCTCCATAATCCCATTTTCCTCTCAACTGCCGCCATTTTAATTCTCCAATTACCAACCGCATCCCCCCTCCCCATTCCCAAAAGAAATACCCAAAACATCCATAGGACCTTCGCACAACAAAAAGTCACAAACCTTATCCTGTCTCCCCTCCCACTTTCCCAAGTATTTGTACCTAGATTTTTCCTTATTTATTTTAGATCCAGATGCCCTCTCGTAATCTTGTATAAGTTCTATCACCTCTCTTAAACTTTTGTCATCTGCCAAATATAAAATCGTGTCGTCTGCATATTGCAATATTTTAAGTATCTCGCCCCGGGGCAACGTTATCCCTTTAATAATCTGATTTCCCCTTATTTCACACGCCAAGGGTTTTGCATATAATGCAAATAGCACCACAGATAACGGACATCCTTGCCGCAGTCCCCTTGTTTGCTGCACTTTACCCGTTAGGTTTCCATTAATTTTAATTTTAGAATTTATGCCTGTATATAGCACCTTCACCCATTTTATAAAATCTCCTCCCAAACCAAATGCCTCCATAACCCTCCACAGAAATGTATGATCCACCCTATCAAAGGCCTTCTGCTGATCCAAGCTTATACATATTGCGGCCAAGTTTCTCTCCTTTATGTATGCCAGAACATCCCTATGTAAATGTAGGTTCCATGCAATGTGCCTACCCTTCACTCTAGTGATGGGATTTCCGGCTCTTTTTAGAGAACCGGCTCTGTCGGTTCGGCTCACTAAAAAGAACCGGCTCTTTCGGCTCCGAACCGGCTCTTCAGGTTGTTTTGTTGCTTTAATTAATTTATTATTAACAATAATATAAAATTATGCACAAAAGGAATTACTAATGTAAAAAAAAAAAGTGGTTTTATTTATATGTTTATATATAAATATATGCGGTGGCCCCTAGAGACAAAACACGTACAAACTCCAAAACACATTTCTAGCATGAACTGAACTTCCAAAACAGAGCTACCTAGATCACTTAAATTACACAATTGAAAGCATGAAAGCATATGTGTATTGTTTGTGTATTTATACACAAGCATTCATATATAGTCAAATAATAAAAAACAAAAAATGTTCATTTACCTGTTACTACCACACACCAAATCTGGTCATTGGTACTTCCTGACTTGTGTAGCCACTAGGTAACAAAAGTTCAACACTGCCCCCTAGCATCCTGGAGCACTTCTGTTGTCTTTTGTACGTGTTTTGAGTTTTTATGTGCTTCTGAGTTTTTACGTGTTTTGGAGTTTTTACGTGTTTTTACGTGTTTTGGAGTTTGTACGTATTTTGGAGTTTGTACGTGCTTCAGGGTTTGTACGTGCTTCAGGGTTCATACGTGATTTGAAGTCTGTAGGGGCCACCATAAATATACTTTTATTTATTCACTCCACATAAAATGTAATAAATAAATCATATAATGCAAAAACCAACTATTCACATTTCCATTTTTTTTTTTTTTTAATTTTCAGCTTTTTCCTTTTACAAATTTAAAGTAAACCACAACACAACCACAACACAATTAAATATAAATTATAATATGAAAACAACAAGAAGATGCATATTCTCTGTCATATGGGCCTGCATGAATAAACTTTCTGACTCCTTTATCATCTGCAACTGAAAATAGTTGTGGATGATTACTATACCTTTCTAATGTGATGTTGTTGTCCCTGGCTCTCTTTCCCCCTCTCTCCCTCCCGCTCTGTTCCTGTGCTACTGAGTGTAACTACCCCCACTTCCCAGCGTAAAGCACAAGGCTTGCGTGCTGAGTGAAGCGAAAAAAGTGCGAGAGAGAGGGTGAGAGAAAGAAAAAAAAACAAAAACCCACGGCTCGCGATAAGGAGCCGGCTCGCGTCGTTCACGTCAAAGACCCGGCTCTAAGAGCCATTTCGTTCGCGACCGACCCATCACTACTTCACTCCACACGTTTGATCCATTTCTACTATGTACGGCATAGCTGCTGCCAGCCTGTTCGCCAGGGCCTTGCTCAAAATTTTATAGTCCATGAACAACATGGTTAGTGGCCTATAGTTTGCAAGTTGGCTCGGATTTCCCTTCTTATATAACATCGTTACCACACCCATTTTCATACTCTCCGACATCTCGTCCTCCTCCATAATTTCATTAAAAACCTCCAAAAGTTGATGCCCTACCATATCCCAAAATGCCAGATGAAATTCTTTCGTCAAACCATCTATACCCGGCGTCCTATTAGCCTTCCGAAACGGCATTAAACAATTCTCCTAATGTCATTACCCCCTCCAGATCTCCATTTTCTTCTGGAAGCCTCCTCCTCAAAGATCTTATAAACCTTTCCCCCTTTCCTTCATCCATTTTCTCCTTCGTGAACAAGTTCCCATAATACTCTTCTACCGTTCTTATTAAATCATCTCTCCCTCTCATCATCTACCCTTCCCTCTCTAGTTCCATTATCACACCTCTCTTGTCCCGTGTCTTCATTTTACTAAAAAAATATGAGGAGCATTTCTCGTGGTCCAAATACTCCTCTTTCTTTAACTTATATGTTACCGCCCTCGCTTTTTCCTCAAGTAGTTCCTCCTGTCTCTTTTTTAAATTTTCCAAATATCCTTCCTCATCAATAACCCCTCCGATATTTCTCAAAGCATAAATCTTCGCTATCTCCTTTTGAATTGTGACAAACTCTTTCTTTCGAGCTTTTGACCTCGCTGTACAGTAATCGACCGTGAACTTTTTAATTTTCTTCTTTATATCCTCCCACCAAGCCACTTTATTTCTATATAGACTCTTCATCTCGACCCAATTCGGGAAGATTTCCGCGAAACCTTCCCTAAAAGCATATTCTTCAAGAACGTCATTATTAAACTTCCAGTACCCCTTACCAAAATCTGGCCCAGCTATTTCTACCGCCACTGCAACTGCGTGATGATCTGTAAAAAAGGCAGGTATCATTTTCCCTTATATTATTTTACTCTTATTATCTACTAGAATATAATCCAACCTGCTCTTCACTCCCCTTGTATTTTCCCATGTGTGCCCCACCTGTTTGCCTAACAACCTCCCCATTACATCAATTAAGCCAAATTTGGTTATAAAGATCCTAAATGGGAGGGAGAACTGTTCCTTCTCCAAAGAGCAGTTAAAATCCCCTCCCACAATAATAGCTTTCCTCGTTGAAAGACCAGTATCCATCTTTGCAAAAAGTTCTTTGCGTAGCCCGGGTTCCACCTGTGCATATACATTGATTATCCGACACAGGCCCCCTTTCTTATCGATATCCGCCACCATTACTCTTCCCTGCATTATAGTAAAGCTCTCCATTATCCGTATTTCTTTGGACCCACATAATATCCCAACCCCGGAGCCATGTACACTCCCAATACTCCAACGTGCTTCCCCTCCTCGCCATTCCTCAGAAAACAGAGCAGCGTCCCTCTCATATCTCAAATGAACCTCCTGAACCAAACATCAAAATAACAACTTAGCAAGAATTCAAAAACAATTTTCCTCTTTCGGGCATTTCTCAGCCCTCTAACGTTAAGCGTAATTATTTTTAATTTTCCCATACCAAAACAAAAAACAAAATAGAAGAAAAAAAAAGAACGGGAAAAATAACGAGTCCAATAAAGTAATCACCGTCTCTATTATCTTTAGGTTACCACAAACTAATTACTAACAAAACAAAATAATCCTTCATAATTCACTTTACCTCCTTTCTTAAACTTCCTAACTGGGCATATTAGCATGTGACAGAAGAGTTGTTAACCCTTTAAGACCTACCATAGAACCAAGTCCGCCAGAGCTTATATTATATTTATACATGCTGTAGTGCCATTTTTGGGAGCATTTCAAGTTGCTATACATCAATACAACCATTATAGCCCAAATGTTAATAATATGTATGCATTAAGTGCATAGTAATTACATAAATTGCAACAAAGTGCAATAAACTACAAAAAAACTGAAAATCGTTTTTGTTTTTTTTTAACATATATTTCTACTTAGAGAAATTTAAGAGGTTTATTCCTCAAAACTGCAAATACAAAAAAAGTTGCACAAAATAGTTTCCCACCACATGAAATTTATTTTGAGTGTCTTCATAGTTTTATTTTTGAAATACACCAATTTTTATATACTGCAGGAAAAACGAAAATAAATATTATAATGCAAATTTGCAAAAAAACAGCATATGCATCAAAATAAGCTATTTTCAGCAGTGCAATATGAGTCCTAAGCATCCCAGAAAAGACACAGAAAGTCATAAAGTCAAACATAACTTTTAAAAACACCACTATAGGCTTACAAGGCACTGATGGTAAAAAAAAAAACTACATTTCCGCGACAATGATGTCACTTCCGGTTTCAGGCAGGTCATGGCGGACATGCGATAGTTCGCACTGATGTCTATTCCAACGTAGGAAGTGTTATGAACAGCTGATCGGTTTGGCAAAGCGTGTTTCTGGAATATTATGTTTTTGTTGCTGCAAGTGCTTTTTATGCAGTTTTTGCAAAGCAATATGTGGAAGGAAACCGTGACCCAGGGCAAGCTGATGGCATAAGATGTAAGTACAACTCCTCCGGTTTCATATGCAAAAAAAATTATTGCGCTAGCTTACGTGGTTGCAGTGCTACCGGGATTTAAAAATAGTTAGGGAAAACGGAGCGTGCCCGCTCTGACCGGCTTTAAAGGGTTAAAAAGGAGTCCTCCGACTTTCCATCGCTCTCGCCTTCCTCCTCCAATTCTCCATTACTTATCAAGTCACTTATGGGGGTATGCATGCATTCAGTTTGTGTTCCCCTCAGTACATAGCCCTCTGCCCTTTCGCCTTCCCCCGACACCTCCTCCCTAATTCCCTGGTCACATTGCTTGCCGTCTTCAGGGAAGACGACCGGGCTCACCTTTCTTCTCCTTTTTGCTGTCTTTCTCCATGGTTTTCCTACCACTTCCCAACACTGCTGGGGTTCCTCCCCCTGCTGTAGTCTCTTTTCATCCTAATCGAAACTCCCGTCTCCTCCTCCACTCCTTCCACCTTGTCGTCATCAGCCTGATTTCCCACACCTGTTGGCGGCTCCAAAGGGCTCATTTCTTCTCCAAAGTCTCTTTCCTCTTCGCTGTGTTTTTTCTCCACAGGACTGGCCTTTACCACCGCTGCGTAAGGCCTCGGCTTGGTACAATCTCTTGCTATGCGTGCCTCCGAGTCACATAGATGGCATCTCCTGGGCTCTTTACAGTCCCTTGTAATATGGCCAATTTTATTGCAGCTTCTACACCTCACCTGGTCGCAATTTTCCACCTCATGTCCCGTGCTCCCACATTTCCTGCATGCCTGGGGCTGCCCTGCATAAACGAGGAAGCCTCTATCCGCACCAATGGAGAATACTGCGGGCGGGTGACGGTAGCCATCCTCGCTATTTGTGTCCACTTCCAACTTTGCCTTTTTCCGGTCCATATGCCCAGGCCATCCTTTATCTTGCCTACTCCGGGGAGTACAGTGACATATCTCCCCAAAAAGTACCTGATGGTTTCTTCCGTGACCCAAGGGTTGTACATGTGTATCGTTAGTATTCTATAGTCGTTTTGATACAGTGGGGTCACCATATATCTCCGTAGCTCTTCATCTTCCTCCGCATTGCACTTCCTTCTAACTTTCTCCACTCGTTCGCTTGTAGAAAAGGTTACGTTGTAGTGCTTACTAGCTGTACTTTGTTGCAGGCAATATATCTCCTCCGGTTGTATCTTCAGAGTTTCAAAGAGAATTCTCCGTCCAAAAGTTATTCTGTCATGGAAGGTGGTGTCTTTCTCCATAAGCTCGAATCTAAGCGTTTTTCTTGTTCCAGTAGTCCTGGCATCCTTCTCGATAATGCTGGCCGACGCCGTCGCCATCTTCCTTTGCTTCTCAATAAGAACAGATTTTTTTTTTTTTTTTCCTTTCGAAAATTTTTTGTTGGCACTCAAACATAAAAACCAAACACAGTCATCTCTTAAAATTCAATTTCTACCTAGTTTAAAGGATTGCTTTTTTTTAAAAAAGGGGGCCTGTGCAGGAGCGATGTGCCTCTCTTTTAAAAACAGTTTTTAGGACCCATCCCATCCTTTCAAACTGTCCTGGTGCTCAGAGGGGATCCCCACCCCTTTGCTCCTTCCCACCTGCCTCTCCCGGAGAGCCAGGCCACTGCTGCTTTGACCTTACTGTGTGTGGCACCGACTCCTCCGTCCGAATGGGCACAGAGGCGATTCTTCTTTGTGGCTGCTTCCTAGGCTTGCCGCTTGCAGCACAGGTCTCTTTGATTGTTGCTGCTGCCATTCGGAGAGCAGCCACGGGGGGGATCTGCATGTGCTTGCTTACCAGCAAGTTCCTGGAGGTCCAAATGGCGTCTTTGATGGCGGCGAGAGTAAGCCACTGCTTCTCAAAGTCTTTCCTTTGTGCTTTTGTTCCCTGGCTCACCCCATAGAGCACTAACTGTGCTGTTAGGACCTCCCTTGCTGGTAAGTACGGGAATTGCGAGGAGCCGGCCTTTGCCCACTGGTCTACGGCAGCGCTGCACTCCCAGAGCAGGTGCCTCACCGACTCAGGCGCGCCACAACCAGGTGTCGGGGACACATGGATGTTGCAGACATGCCCCGGGAGTGCATGACGGACCTGACTGGGAGAATCCCATGGGCCACCATCCAGGACAGATCCCGGAGTTTGTTCGAAAGAATGGGATGGTTCACCAAGCGCCACACATCTGTGGCCTCTCCGATTGAGAGGCCGCACACTGGAGTCACAGATTCTCGCTCCTGCACAACAGAAATAAGAGACCGGTGTTTAGTTAAAATGTTCAAGTCTTCATTTTCCAAATTAAAAGAGACTAAAAATGACTTTAACTCAGCATAGGCTGGAGGGAGGCTAAAAGAGACGGGTACTTTAAGATCCACTGGTATCAGTTTCTTCTGTCTTAAGTAGCTCGCCATCCAAAATCTGACCCACGCCTGTGTTTTGGAGTTACTGGAACCAGTGTTGCCAACTCCTCAGTAAGGAAAATCGCTATTGGTTGTCCTAAAAGTCGCTAGAAGTCGCTAAATGACGTCATCACCTAATTTGCATAATTGGTCATGCTAATCTAATTGTAACCTATGTTGTTGGAGAGAGAAATAACATCGTGGAAGAGACATAAAGTGAGTAAAAAACGTCCTAAATGCATTTAGAGTTTATTTAGAACTACAAATTAAATTTCTTTTAGCAATTATTGTTTTTTTTAATGTCACAATTCCAACCCTGCTCCTTTACCCGGGCTTGGACCGGCAAAAGTGACCCGAAATAGGCACTCTGGTGGAGTTACTTTGTGTGTGTGTGTGTGTGTGTTTATAAGTAGTTTTAAACCTTGTGATCTACAAAACAGCCTAAGTGTAAAAGAGTAAAAGAAGAACTGACTGCGTTACAGCACCCGCTGCTTGTTGAGAGTAAAAGCAATACGCGCTTTCACGTCTTTTTTTAGCGACTTTTTTTTTAGAAAAAAAGTCGCTAAGGGGTCTGAAAACTCGCTAAATATAGCGACAAAGTCGCTAAGTTGGCAACACTGACTGGAACGGGCCGTAGCCTGCCTCATGTGGCTGCTGGTATAGAGACTTCCTACAAACAAATACAAGTCTGGAACCCCTTTTCCTCCATTCTCTTTCATTTTCTTCATTGTTCCCCTTCCAAGTCTTTCCCATTTAGAACCCCATAAAAAGTAAAAAATGGCCCGTTCCAGTTCTAAAAGCACTTTTCTGGGTGGGATAAAAACTGAGCTGACTAATAAAAGCAGGGGTAAAATCACTGCTTTGATGATTAAAACCTTGCCCCCCAAAGTCAACGTTCTCAGTCCCCAGTACCCCAGTCGTTGCTTCGCTTTCCCTATAATGTCAGGCCAATTGGTCTTTCCTCCTCCTTCCTTGTCAAACTTAATCCCTAAAATCCTCTGGTCATTTTGTATAACATTCATCTCAAGTCTGGTCAACTCTGTAGCCCCCCATGGTCCATAAAATTGTGCCTGAGTCTTACTCTTGTTAAGCTTTGAAGCTGAAGCCTTCCCAAACCAGTCAGTTACGTCAAAAGTCCTTTTTACTGACGAAAGGTCTGTACATAAAATATTGATGTCATCCATGTACAGAACACATTTTGTTGTTTGTCCGCCACTCCCTGGTATTTCCAACCCATTTATTCCTTTGTCCCTTCTCAAGATCTGCGCCAGTGGTTCTATGCAGATAACATAAAGGAGTGCAGATAACGGACAGCCCTGACGGACACCGCAGTGTAAATCTACCGCTTTTGTCAAGATCCCGTTAACAACAAATCTACTGCCAATCCCCTTATATAGCAGTTTCACCCAAGAGATAAACTGTTCTGGAAACCCCATCTTTTGCAGCACTCTAAAGAGGTACTGGTGCGAGATCCGATCAAAAGCTTTCTCGAAATCTAAATTTAAGACAATTAACCGAATGTTTCTGTCTCTCGCAAAACAGATGGTGTCTCTGATCAATACGAGGCTGTCTGTGATCTTTCTACCTTTAACAGCGCAGGCTTGATCCGGGTGGATTATCTGGCTTAAAACAGGATGCATCCGTGCTGCTAAAAGTTTACTAAAAAGTTTACAGTCGCAATTTAAAAGAGCAATTGATCTCCAGTTTTTTAAGTCAGTCTTGTCTTTGCCTTTATGAATAAGAGTGACTATCCCTATTCTAAAGCTGTCAGGTAGTCTGTCAAGTCGGCTAAATTCTGTAAAAACAGTAAGTAGGTCCGACGCTAAAATGTCCCAAAAGGTCAGGTAAAATTCAATCGGAAGTCCGTCTATTCCTGGGGACTTCCCGCTTTTAAAACTATTGAGACACTGATTAAGTTCAGTTAGTGTAAAGCCTTGACTTAAGAACCCATTATCCTCAACAGTGTAATAGTCTCCACATTAACATTTTTTTCATCATACAACTCTTTGTAATAATCTTCAACCACCTGCATGATGTCCTTGGTATTTTTGACTTTTTGTCCAGTTTTAATACTTAGTTGAGAAATAAAACCAGATTTGCTCATAATTTTCTTGAAGAAATATCTTGTGCATTTTTCACCTTCTTCTCTCTCTTTTTCCCTGCTTCTTAAAATGACGCCCATACTTTTTATGTCTGCAATTTCCTGCATTTCTTCCTTGACTTCTTTGATTTCGTCATTAAAATTGATCTTTGTAGTCGTTTCTGCAGCCCCATCATGCGTCTGTTCTCAGCAGCCTTCTTCCTTTTCCCAGCCTGTCTAAAAAATAACTGTGTCCGTCCTTTAACCATTTCCCACCACAGTGCACGTGTTTCGTAAAAGTCCTGGAGGGTCTGCCACTCAAGATACTGCTCCCTGTACTGACTGACCAGATTCTGGTCCTCCAGCAGGGAGCAGTTGAGTCTCCACAGTCCTCTCCCCATCGTCACACCCGAAGCCAGTGTGATAGTACTGGACAGCATCAAGTGATCGGAAAAGAAAACAGGCGTCAGTCTAGCATCAGTTGGTGAACAGTCTCTCACAAACAGGTAATCGATACGAGAGGCCCTAGAGCCATCACCACTGACCCAGGTGAAGCCCTCCTCCCTGGGATGCATTGCTGTAAAACAGTCAGTAAGTTTAAAATCTCTAACCATCCCCTGCAAAAAAAGTGACGTCTTATCAACTTTAAAATCTTGCCTGGCTCGTTTCCTATCCTTTCTGCTTAAAACACAGTTAAAATCTCCCCCAACCACTGAAGGCACCCTCCCAAGCATGTGGGGCTGCAGTTCCTCTAAAAGGTCATACCTTTCATGCTTGTCATTAAACCCATAAATATTTAAGAGGTTAAAATCCTTTCCCATAAAAGTCAAATTTACTAAAAGCGCTCTTCCTTCTCTCACCACAGTGCTCCCCTTTACCAGAACAAGAGGGTTTTGGATTAAAATGGCCACTCCATCATTTTTATTTTCATTTGACCCACTCCATATTGATGGTTGTGGCCACATGTCCTGCCACTGGGTATATGCTTTTGAAAAAGGTATTGCACATTCCTGAATTAAAATCACATCTGACGTTATGGTATTTAAAAAGGATAAAACACTCTGGGCTCTCATTTTGGTCTTAACACTTCTAACATTAATAGTTGAGAAGGTGAGAGCCATGAGTAATGATAAAAAGGACAAGCTGACCATTTTTAGAGGTTAAAAGGAGTTGATTCTCATCAAGAGAAGACTTAACCCAAGCTTCGGGGATCTTAAAATCAGTTTATTTCTAGTGAACAGAGCTCTTCCTTCACCTCGCATGGTTCGGGAGGAAGGGTAGGCGCTCTATTCCCCTTACGGCCTCTGCTGCAACGCTGCATTTACCATACGGTCCTTGGGGGTTGATTGCAGAACTATATTGAGAAAGGAGACCTCATTTGGTGAGTCGGGGGGGAAAATCCTGGAGTCTCCCCCAGAGGAACTCTCTGAAGGTGCTTCAAGTCTTCCCCTCTTTCCTGAGACAATTGTCCCAGAAGACAACTCTGATGCCGTCCTCTTTGCCAGCTGGGCATCAGGGAGGGGCTGATCCTGAGTACTGTCAATTGAAATGCTTTCATCTTCTTGTGCTCCACTCTCAACCTGCCTGCCCTCCCCCTCCTCTGAGGTTTCTGGTTGGGCAGGCATTTCATGCCCCTCCCCATTTCCCGCCTCCCCCTGTTCATCTCCTCCATTCACAAGCTTTGGCGGGAAATTCAAATTTTCAAGCCCAGCTGCATCAATTAGTTCTTCCTCATTGCCTATTTCGTTCAGGTTTTGCTCTTTTGTCGGTTGTTTTTCCTTAAGTTTATTTGCAAATGACCTAGGGCAGTTTCTGAAGAGATGGTCCTCTCCTCCACACAGATTACACTTGCGGTTATTTCTACATTCAGTAAAAGTATGCCCTCTTTCTTTACATTTTCCACAAATGATTACCTCACATGCTTCTACCAAGTGCCCATGCTTCCCACACCTCCGGCAGAGCTTTGGTTGCCCCTGGTAATGAATGTAGCCTCTGTTGTCCCCCAGAACTATCATGGATAGGAGATGTTTCAGGCCCCGAAACCCATGGAGGTCTTCCCATTGTTGTATGGGGACCTTCCATGCGCAGTTCCAGATTCCATCTACATCCCTCACCTTCATAGCCTGGCCTTTCACAGTGCAGTATCTTCCCAGCCACAAGCAAATGTCTTCAGCATTAACAGTTTCATTGAACATTCTAACAATCACCGTTTTCAAGGTGTTCTCAGTCAGTCTCTCAACATTAAATGCTTCAAATTGAGGTTTCACATTCTCATACCTTATCCAAAAATCTTTTAGCAATGCGCTTGAACAAAAACTCACGTCAAATCCTTTGTTGAAAGGGAAGGTCAGGATACAGTTCAGGTCATTTGGTGAAAACTTCAGCACTTGCTGAATCATCTTCCTGGAAAAGTCCAATCTAGACATCTTTGGCAATTCTCCTAATTTTCCATTTAAGATAAAACACACACTGTGGTGCCTCCGCATGCCGGCATGGTTGGCCGCCATGGTGGAGGCACCACAAAGCTAACAAGTGTCCTTAAAACAGTAAAAGATTAGAACACAACAAAAAATACTTTCCAAAACACAAATACCAACGACACTTACCTTTAAAAGTGGGAGAAAGCAATGTTTTAGCTACTGCAAGCTAAAACAGGCACACTCCACACACCCAAAGGAGGCGATCGCAATCTTAGCCAAAAGGCCGAGAAGCGATGGCCTCCTGCAGGTTCCTGGCTGAGCCGCCTTCTCGGGACACTTCTCGCTTGTGACGGTGCGCTCTTTCACTTGGCTCACAGGGAGGGAGCCGCTTCAAATCTCCGCCCACCCACAGTACCTCAGAGGCCTGCGGAGCTCCCTGGAACTGCGCGCTTTCTTCTATTTCTTCTTTTGAACAACGAGGAGAGGGCCCAGCCAGACGGCAGACCCTGCCAAAAATAGGTGCAACTCCTTAGCCTCACTCTCCACGGAAGTCTTTAGTAAAAGGCGAAAGACTTCTACGTTTTGAAGAGAAGCCAGAATGTGTGTTTCCTTGGCCTCGCCGGAAGCCGCAGTGACTCCTCGTCCCGGCTTCCGGCGTCACGGTAGGCCCTGTTTGCTTGGCTGAAGGGGCAGATCTCAGGCCCCGCCTGCTCTGCTCCAGAGTTCCACTTTGACAGGAGAGGGGTGACTGGAGAGGAGCACGTTCGCGGCTTCAGGCTGCTTTCTGGCTCTTGGCTTGGCAGACCTTACTTTGTTTGGCTTTTTTGCTTTTGCACAAAGTCAGCAAAGGAGGCACCGTTCCCGGAGGCGCTGCAATACCGGGTCGATGCGTGGAGCGAACGGAGCGAGCCCCTTATTCGGCTCCCTGTTCTAAAAAATGCGTTTAATACGTTGCCCCAGAATCGGGGGCGTATCAGATATTAAACTGATAAGAACAGATTTTTTTTTTTTTCCTTTTTTTATTTTCAAAAAACAGAATATCGCATACATGTACATTGTAAAACCTCACAAAGGATAAACCCATTCTAAACAAAACGAGACATTTTCTCTCTCCATTGATCAAAATGTTCAGAAGTCCTTTCTACGAGTACTGTGGCATCTTAATAGCAAAATAACAAGTCATAAAGAGGAAAAACACACGTTCCATTGCACAGTCATACCAAAGTTACATCACATCTTCTAAATTGGCATAAAAACCCCATTACTTTATTTTCCAATCCTTTTCTCAACTCAATACTAGTCTTACCATGTGTTGCTCTCAACGTAACGAACAAGACAAAACAAAAAACTTTCCTTCTTAGGCCTCTAAATTAAGTGGCTTCTAAGGAATGTCTTTCCATCTGTCTTTGATTGTATCCCACCCCCATTTCAATTTCTCCAGCAGCCGCACTTTTTCTATTTCCTTCTCTACCAATCTACATACACTCTTGGCTGTCCATTTGTATGACCCCAAAATATACCCTTGCCGGGCCTTCCACAAATATAGTTTTACCAAGGACACTAATAACAAAGACTTTCCTTTTCGGTTACTTCCCTTCTCCCATCCCGTAAGGAACATTACTTCATCATACGAAATCCCTTTTAAACAAACATACTGCTTCTGCATTTCACCCCACACTTCCCCCGCAAAGGGGCATCCCCACATTACATGCTCTATTGTTTCTTCTGTTTGACATGTGCTTCTCGGACAGTTCTTATTATCACATAATCTATGTGCATGCATTATTGATCTTACCGGTATTTTTTTATGCAGCAGCAGCCAGTTAAAATCCCTGCAGCCGTTGCTCAGTCCCTTCTCCTGAGCTCGTATCCACACCTCCTCCTGCACCCATGTATTTTGGGTGTGTATTTTCTGCACCATGGCTCTATACAATTTTTTATGATTCAACATGAGGTCTTTATCCTTATATTCCTGATGCTTCTCCCGCCATTTAATCATCCTTGAAAAATAGTCTGGTCTGCTTTCCGCCCTTGGCACCCTGTTATCCCACTCGATCAATTATCTCATGGGACCGGATAACCAAAAGCGGATCAAGACTTGGCATTTATGTACATTGGACCTATTCAATAAGTTACATATATTGCTGTAATACATCACGTCCAATTTCAAGGGGATGTATGGGACATCCCTCCCACCTTTTGGTATTGTCTGATACATAATTGTTCTTTTTACATATTCATACCCCCCCCCCCCCAAATTAATTTGGAAATTCCCTGTGTTAATTTCTTCCTGTAAGTCTGTGGTATTGGGAAAACATATGCCAAATGCAATAGGGCAGGTAAAATGTCAGCTTTTACGGCCAGTACTTTGCCAGTTATAGTAAGCTTTCTTTTAGACCACATCCCCAATTTCTTTGAGATCTTCGCTATCTTCAAATCCCAGTTATAATTTGCATCCCCCCCTGGATTTCCAAAATCAATGCCCTTCATGGGCCCTTCACACAAAGAAAGCCCGCAAAGCGTCTCTCTCCTGCCTGCCCATCGTCCCAAAAATTTATATTTTGATTTCTTCTTATTGACCTTTGACCCCGCAGCGCTCTCAAAGGTCTGTATTGTTCGCATCATCTTCCTCACACTTCCATCATCTTCCAAGTAAAGAACTATGTCGTCAGCGTACTGGGAGATCTTCAACACCTCCCCCCCTGGCAAGGGCACTCCTCTAATTTTCTCGTTTCCTCTTATTGCACATGCTAAAGGTTCTACATATATAACATAGAGTAGGGCGGACAGGGGGCAACCCTGCCGTAGCCCTCTCGTTTGTTGTACTTCCTCTGTTAAGTGTCCATTTATCTTTATCTTGCAGATTATGTCAGTATACATCATACTTATCCAATTCAAAATTTTTTCTCCTATATCAAAAGTTCTCATCACCCTCCATAAGAAATCATGATTGACCCTATCAAAAGCTTTTTCCTGATCAAGTGTTACGCATATTGTTGTCAAGTTCCTCTCTTCGATATATGTAAGCACATCTCTATGTAGTTGTAAGTTCCAACCAATCTGCCTGCCCTTTACCCCACATGTCTGGTCTGCATTAATAATAGCAGGCAAGACTCGGGCCAGGCGTCTTGCTAGAGTTCGACTCAAAATTTTGTAGTCCACACAGACCATTGAAAGAGGCCTATAATTTGAAAGCGCAGCAGGTGAGCCTTTCTTATGTAGTAAACTTATCACACCCGTCCTCATACTCTTTGGCATTCTACCCGTTTCACACATTTCATCAAATACCTCCAACAAGTGGTCTCCGATGAGATCCCAAAAGGTGATGTAAAACTCCTTTGTGAGTCCATCTATCCCAGGTACCTTGTTATTCTTCATTGTCTTTATCGCCTCGTATAGTTCGTGGTTTGTTACGCTCCTTTCCAGAAGCTTCCTTGCGTCCTCTGGTAACCTCTCTTTCAGAAAACCTAAAACCATTTCTTGAGCCCCTCTATCTACTTCTTCCACACCAAACAATGAACTGTAGTACTCCTCTACCAACTTCAAAATATTATCCCATCCAGTAACCGATTTCCCTTCCCTTTTCAGTTCCATAATTGCCCCTTTTTCCTCTCTCTTTTTCATTTGAGCAAAAAAATAGGCCGAGCACTTCTCCTGTTGCATATACTCCTCCTGCATAAATTTAAACATTCTTGTTTTCGCCCTCTCCTGAAACAAAGCCTCCTGTTCCTTTAATAATATATTCAGTTCCTCGCTCTCTTCCCAATTTTTTTCCTTATTCCTCTGAGCTTCTATCCCTGCAATCTTTTCCTGAAGATTGTTAAAACCCTCTTTAGAAGCCTGCGCTCTCTGTGTACTATAAGCAATTGAAAAAATTTTTATTTTCTTTTTTGTTTCTTCCCACCACCTCCCTCTGTTTTCGTACAAACCTTTCAGATCCACCCAATTTCCAAAAGTTCCTCTAAATCTTTCCCTATACTCATGTTCTGTCAGAATATCATTGTTCAATTTCCAATAAGCCTTACCAAAAGTCGCTTCTCCAAAACTTACCGTTGCCCAAATTGCTTTGTGATCTGTGAAGGGGGCAGGAATTGTCCCCCCTCCTGTTACCTTTTCCTTATCTCCTACCAATATATAATCCAATCTGCTCTTCATTCCCCGACTATTTTCCCATGTGTGATCAACCCGTTTGCCTAATATCTTTCCCATCGTATCCACCAGTCTATACTTAGTCATAAAATCTCTAAGCAAAGGCGATCCACCATCCTTATCTAGCGAGCAGTTTAAGTCTCCTCCCACAATGGTCACCTTACTTGTCATAAAGCAAATGTCCAGCCCAGCGAATAGTTCTCTGCGGGCCCGTGGTTCTGCATGTGCATAAATATTGACCGCGCGACAGTGAAGTCCAGCTTTCTTGATGTCCACCACCAATACTCTGCCTTGAATTACAGAAAAGGTGTCTATAATTTTGATACTTTTCCTCCCGCACAGGACTCCCACCCCTGATCCGTATACACTCCCCACGCTCCATACTGCTTCACCTCCTCCCCACTCCTCGGTGAAAAGGAGTACGTCGCCTTCATCTCTTAAGTGTGCTTCCTGAACCATGCATATATCGAAATCACACACTGTCAAAAATTCATATACCGCTCTCCTTTTCCAGAAATTCCTCAATCCTCTAACATTTATAGACATTATTTTAATTTCACCCATTCGGCTTATAAGAGGATCAAGGAAAGACCAGTTTCCAAAAACGTACTCGCTGACCCAAACAGTGGCATAAGTTCACAGGATATAGCACCCCGCGGGGCCAGAGGAGCTTGCGCCACAAAGTAAGAGTGAGCACAGCCCTTCTTTCCCTCTGCTTTGCCGTTCATGGTGTAGACTGCATCCCCAAGCTTTCTTGGGAAAATAATGATCGTATTGTAAATTTATCCAAAACACCTTCGGTCTCACTTCCATCTTCCGTTTCGTTTTCGCTCATCGTGGCGCTCAAAGGAGTGTGCATGCACTCAGTTTGGGTCCCTTTCGGTGCGTGCCCTTCCGCCTCGCTGGTCGAAGGCTCCGCACCTACCTCTTTCCCATCTCCCCCCTCCGGGGTAGTGGTCGGGTCCCATCTCCTCCTTCTTTTTGCAGTCTTCCTCCCTGTTCTCTTAACCACTTTCCAAGGCTGCTCTGCGGACTCTATGTCCTCACCCTTTCCTTTCCCTCCATCCACGTTGCTCCCCTCAGCCTCCAGTAGGGGGCCCTTCGTCCTCTTCTCTACCTCCTCCTCTGTCTCATCAGTCTTATTCTCTTCACCTGTCCGTGATTCCAAATCCACCACAGGTGCTCTCGCAGCTTCATTCCTGCTATCCTTTTCTTGCCCCAGAAAACCCTTTACTACCGCCGCATAGGGTCTGGGCTTCATGCAATCTCGTGCCATGTGTTCTTCAGACCCGCATAAGTGGCACCTCTTTGGTTCTGTGCAATCTCTTGTACTGTGGCCCATGCCATTACAGCTTCGGCCCCTCACCTGGTCGCAGTGCTCAACGTCATGTCCTTTGCCACCACATTTCCTACAACTCAAGGGTTGGCCCGCATAAATAAGGAATCCTCTATCGGCACCGATAGAGAAAACCGCAGGCGGGTGTCGGAGACCGTCCTCGCTGTTTAAGTCTTCTTGTAATTTTATCCGGAATTGTCTCTTGCCTGTCCATATACTTAATCCATCTTTTATCATTCTTACCCCTGGAAACACTTTGACGTGCCTTTCCAGGAAGCACCTTATGGTCTCTTCCGATACCCACGGATTGTACATGTGTACAGTTAAGATTCTGTAATCACTTCTGTACAGTGGGGTCACCGCGTAGCTTTTTAGGTCTTCGCTTACCGCTGTGTTGGCTTTCCATCTCGCGTCCTCCGCTCTCTCTGTGGTAGTTAGCGTCATGTCATAATATTTCTTAGCTGTGCTCTGTTGTAGGCAATAGATCTCTTCTGGCTGTATGTTGAGAGCGTCAAAGAGGATTCTTCTCCCAAAAGTTATCCGATCCTGGAAAGCAGTGTCTTTGTCGATCAAATCAAAACGTAATGTATTCTTCATTCCCCTCCTTCTGTCCGTCTCTTCTCCATAACTGGCCGACGCAGTCGCCATATTGCTTCTCGATAAGAACAGATACTACACATGATCTTTGCCAAAAGGCCGAGAAGCGATGGCCTCCTGCAGGTTCCTGGCTGAGCCGCCTTCTCGGGACACTTCTCGCTTGTGACGGTGCGCTCTTTCACTTGGCTCACAGGGAGGGAGCCGCTTCAAATCTCCGCCCACCCACAGTACCTCAGAGGCCTGCGGAGCTCCCTGGAACTGCGTGCTTTCTTCTATTTCTTCTTTTGAACAACGAGGAGAGAGCCCAGCCAGACCCTGCCAAAAATAGGTGCAACTCCTTAGCCTCACTCTCCACGGAAGTCTTTAGTAAAAGGCGAAAGACTTGTACGTTTTGAAGAGAAGCCAGAGTGTGTGTTTCTTTGGCCTCGCATGAAGCCGCAGTGACTCCTCGTCCCGGCTTCCGGCGTCACGGTAGGCCCTGTTTGCTTGGCTGAAGGGGCAGATCTCAGGCCCCGCCTGCTCTGCTCCAGAGTTCCACTTTGACAGGAGAGGGGTGACTGGAGAGGAGCACGTTCGCGGCTTCAGGTTGGTTTTTGGCTCTTGGCTTGGCAGACCTTACTTTGTTTGGCTTTCTTGCTTTTGCACAAAGTCAGCAAAGGGGGCACCGTACCCGGAGGCGCTGCAATACCGGGTCGATGCGTGGAGCGAACGGAGCGAGCCCCTTATTCGGCTCCCTGTTCTAAAAATGCGTTTAATACGTTGCCCCCGAATCGGGGGCGTATCAGATATTAAACTGATAAGAACAGATTTTCTTTTTCTTTATTTGCTTTCCAAAACATTTCCATACTTTACATTTACATTTCACATTTCTCATACATCTTAAGATATTACTTTCCAAATCATTGTCATACCTTCATTTCTTTACTCCTAAATAAACATTCTACAGAAAGAAAAGAGAAGTTGATCAACAAGAAAATCCCACAAAATGAAAGACCAGAAACCGAAGAAACAATCGCGTTTCTATTATCTTGCTCCTTATCACTTACCACCTTTTTTTTGGTGGTTTTAAAAAGGTGATTTTCCACCTATCCTTAATTGTATCACTTCCCCACTTTTCTAATTCGTGCCAGTATATACTTTCAAATTCTTTCTCTATTGCCTTAACTGTTCCTATCTCTCCCCATTTATACACTCCAGTTATATGTCCCTGCCTTGCTTTCCATAATTTAAGTTTTACAATTGATATCAGCATACAAATTATTTTGTTTTGTTCTTTTCCCACTCCTTTAACCCCAAACGAAGTGATTTCATCATATGTCACATTCTCCAAGCACTTATAACTCTCTTTCACCCCATCCCACACCTTTCTTGCATATTCACATCCCCATAATACATGTTCAATTGTTTCATCTTCCATACAGTTTTTCCGTGGACAGACTTTTTGCTTCCCCAAATTGTGGGCATACATCGTGACCCTGACTGGTAGCCTTCTATGCAAGTGCAACCAATTAAAATCTTTAAGCCCGTTCTTAAAACTCTTGTCCTGGGCCCGTACCCACACTTCAGAGCTCACCATTACTGGATTGACATTTAGTTTCTGTACCAGTTTCCTATATAGTAACTTATGATTTATCACTGTATCCTCATCTTTACATTCCGTATATCTCCTCCCCCACTTTACCATTCGCTGGAAGTACTCCGGCCTAGTCTCAGCTTTAGGGCCTTTATTATCCCACCCTATTAGAAACCGGTATGGTATGGACAGCCAAAACCATATCAGGATTTGGCATTTGTGTATATATGTCTTTTTCAGGAGTATACATACATTGCTATAAAATATTGCATCCAGCTTCAGAGGAACGTTTGGCACATCCCTCCCTCCATCTGCTATTTCCTGATGCATTAGCGCCCTTTTCACATATTCATAGCCCCCCCATATGAAATTAAATATTCCCCTCATTAGTTGAGCTCTATACTTCTGCGGCATCGGAAAGACGTAGGCCAAATGTAGCAGCTTTGGCAATACATCGGCCTTTACAACCAACACTTTCCCTGAAACGGAAAGTTTTCTTGCCTTCCATAATCCCAGGTTTTTTTCGACTGCAGTCATCTTCTTTTTCCAATTACACAATGCATCCCCCTCCCCATTCCCAAAAGAAATTCCTAATACGTCCATAGGGCCTTCACACAACATAAAATCACAGATCTTGTCCTTCCTCCCCTCCCACTTCCCAAGGTATTTGTACCTAGTCTTCTCCTTGTTTATTCTCGATCCAGTTGCTTTTTCATAATCATATAGAAGGTCTATCACTCCCCTTAAGCTTTCATCATCTGCCAAGTATAATATTGTGTCATCCGCGTATTGTGATATTTTTAAGCTCTCGCCCCGGGGCAGCGTAATCCCTTTAACAGCGTGGCTCCCCCTTATTGCACAAGCCAGGGGTTCTGCGTACAAAACGAACAGCACCACAGAGAGCGGGCACCCTTGCCGCAATCCTCTTGTTTGTTGCACTTTATCCGTTAAATGCCCATTAATTTTGATTTTTGAATTTATGCCCTTATATAAAACCTTTACCCATTTTGTAATGACTCCTCCTAGACCCAGCCCCTCCATAACCTTCCACAAAAAAGCGTGGTCTACTCTATCGAAAGCTTTCTGCTGATCCAGGCTAACACATATTGCAGCAATGTTTCTCTCCTTTACATATGCGAGTACATCCCTGTGTAGATGTAAGTTCCATGTGATTTGCCTCTCCTGTACCCCACAAGTTTGGTCCATTTCCACTATGTGTGACATGACTCCTGCTAGCCTATTCGCCAGAACCTTACTCAGTACTTTATAGTCCACGCACAGCATAGTTAGTGGCCTGTAATTGTCTAGTTGGTTCGGGTTTCCTTTCTTAAACAGAATAGTCACCACTCCCGTTTTCATGCTTTCCGGCATCTCTCCTTCCTCCATGATTTCCTTAAAAACCTCCAAAAGGTGGATCCCCACCATATCCCAAAACGCCACGTAAAATTCTTTTGTTAGGCCGTCTATACCGGGCACCTTATTGGCCTTCATTGCCGTTACCACATTATACACCTCCCCTACTGTCAATTCCCCCCCCAGCTTGCCATTTTCTTCTTCGGGTAGCCTTCTCCTAAGCGATCTTATAAAAACCTCCCCCTTCCCCTCATCCAAGCTCTCCTTTGTAAACAATTTTCCATAATATTCTTCCACCGTTCTTAACAAATCATCTTTCCCCCTTATCACCTTTCCATCCCTCTCCAGTTCCGTTATAACCCCCCTCTTATCCCTAGTCTTCATTTTGCTAAAAAAGTATGAGGAGCATTTCTCATTCTCCTCATACTCTTCCTGTTTTAATTTATATATTACGGCCCTCGCTTTCCTCTCAAGTAATTCCTCCTGTCTCATTTTTAAATTTTCCAAGTACCCTTCCTTTTTAATTTCCCTTCCCCTATTTTCCATAACATAGATTTTTTCTATTTCTTTTTGTATTGTGTCGAACTCTTTCTTTCGGACTTTTGCCCTCTCTGTACAATATTCGACCGTAAACTTTTTGATTTTTTTCTTTATGTCCTCCCACCAAACCACGTTGTTACTGTATAAGCTTTTCATCTCGGCCCATATCGGGAAGATTTTCATGAAGCCTTCCCTATAGGCTTTCTCTGCGAGGACGTCGTTGTTAAACTTCCAATACCCTTTTCCAAAGTCTGGCCCTACTATCTCGAGCTCCACATCAACTGCTTGATGATCTGTGAAGAGGGCCGGTATTGTTTTTCCCTCTATTATTTTGCACTTTTTTTCTACTAAAATGTAATCTAACCTACTCTTCACCCCCCTTGTGTTCTTCCAAGTATACCCCACTTGCTTTCCCAGTAACTTCCCCATTACGTCAATTAATCCATATTTCTTAATGAAGGTCCTAAAGGGGCGGGAAAACTTTTCCCTTTCCAAAGAGCAATTAAAATCCCCTCCCACAATAATATCTTTCCTAGTCAAAAAACAAGTATCCATTTTTTGGAAAAGGTCCTTACGTAGCCCGTGCTCCACCTGTGCATATACATTTATTATCCGGCATTGAGTCCCATTTTTATCGATATCCACCACCATTACCCTTCCTTGTATTACAGTAAAGCTCTCAATTATCCGAATATCTTTATCCCCACATAACACCCCAACTCCAGTCCCATGTACCCCCCCAATGCTCCAAGAAGCTTCCCCTCCCCTCCATTCCTCAGTAAACAAAGCAACATCCCTCTCATCTCTCAGATGAGCTTCCTGGACCAAACAAACATCGAAATTGTAGCTCAATAAAAATTCATAAACAATTTTTCTCTTTTGGGCACTTTTTAGCCCCCTAACATTCAGGGTAATTATCCGTATTTTCCCCATACCATAAACAAAAAGCAAGTGGAGCACTAAGGGCAAAAAAAATAAATAAATAAATAAAGAGAAAAAAAATTACAATGAGTCTCTTGGTATATTTTACCTCCTCTCTTGGATTCTTTAACTATCCATATTGACGTGTAACAAAAGGTCTTTTATGAAAGAGTCCTCTGACTTTTCTTCGCTCTCACCTTCCTCTTCCATATCTCCATCGCTTGTCACATCACTTAGGGGGGTATGCATGCACTCAGTCTGTGTTCCCCTCAACACATACCCCTCCACATTTCCACCTTCCTCCAAAACCTCCTCCCTAATATCCTGATCTCTTAGCTTACCATCTTCAGAGAAAGCGGCTGGACTCACCTTTCTCCTCCTTTTAGCAGACTTTCTCCGTGGTTTTCCGACCACTTCCCAACATTTTTGGGGTTCCTTCCCCTGCTGTACTTTCTCACCATCTTGCTCAAGACTCCTCTCTCCCTTCTCCTCACGTCGCTCCGTCCCCTCCTCCACACTTTCCACTTTGTCCTCGTTAGCCTGATTTCCAGCAGCTGGTAGCGGCTCCTGTGGCCTTGCTCCTACACCAGAGTCTATTTCCTCTTCGCTACGTTCTTCCCCAATAAGTCCAGTCTTTACCACGGCTGAATAAGGCCGTGGCTTAGTACAATCTCTCGCCATGTGCGCATCCGAGTCACATAAGTGACATCTTCTGGGCTCCTTGCAGTCCCTCGTAATATGTCCAAGCTTGCCGCAACTCCTACACCTCACCTGGTCGCATTGTTCCACATTATGTCCAACACTCCCACATTTCCTACATGCTTGGGGCTGCCCTGCGTAAACAAGGAAGCCTCTGTCCGCTCCAATAGAAAAGACTGCAGGTGGGTGGCAATATCCATCTTCACTGTTCATATCCGCACTCAATTTGATGCGAAATTGTCTCTTTCCGGTCCATATGCCCAGACCGTCCTTTATCTTTCGTACTCCTGGGAGAACAGTAACGTATCTCCCTAGAAAGTACCTGATAGTCTCTTCCGTGACCCATGGGTTATACATATGTATCGTTAAAATTCTGTAATCATTGCGATACAAAGGGGTCACCATATATCTCCGCAGTTCTTTATCTTCTTCCACAATGCTCTTCCTTCTCACTTCTTCCGCGTATTCTCCTGTACAGAATGTCACATCATAGTGCTTACTTGCGGTGCTCTGTTGTAGGCAGAAAATCTTCTCCGGCTGTATCTTCAAGGCTTCGAAGAGAATTCTCCGTCCAAAAGTTATTCTGTCGTGAAGTTGTGTGTCTTTCTCCATGAGTTCAAATCTCAGCGTATTTCTTGTTCCAAAAGTCCATGCGTCCCTCTCTGAATAACTGGCCGACGACGTCGCCATCTTTCTTTGCTTCCCACCTCCTCTGATAAGAACAGATACTACACTTGATCTTAGCCAAAAGGCCGAGAAGCGATGGCCTCCTGCAGGTTCCTGGCTGAGCCGCCTTCTCGGGACACTTCTCGCTTGTGACGGTGCGCTCTTTCACTTGGCTCACAGGGAGGGAACCGCTTCAAATCTCCGCCCACCCACAGTACCTCAGAGGCCTGCGGAGCTCCCTGGAACTGCGCGCTTTCTTCTATTTCTTCTTTTGAACAACGAGGAGAGGGCCCAGCCAGACGGCAGACCCTGCCAGAAATAGGTGCAACTCCTTAGCCTCACTCTCCACGGAAGTCTTTAGTAAAAGGCGAAAGACTTGTACGTTTTGAAGAGAAGCCAGAGTGTGTGTTTCTTTGGCCTCGCAGGAAGTCGCAGTGACTCCTCGTCCCGGCTTCCGGCGTCACGGTAGGCCCTGTTTTCTTGGCTTAAGGGGCAGATCTCAGGCCCCGCCTGCTCTGCTCCAGAGTTCCACTTTGACAGGAGAGGGGTGACTGGAGAGGAGCACGTTCGCGGCTTCAGGCTGCTTTCTGGCTCTTGGCTTGGCAGACCTTACTTTGTTTGGCTTTCTTGCTTTTGCACAAAGTCAGCAAAGGGGGCACCGTTCCCGGAGGCGCTGCAATACCGGGTCGATGCGTGGAGCGAACGGAGCGAGCCCCTTATTCGGCTCCCTGTTCTAAAAATGCGTTTAATACGTTGCCCCCGAATCGGGGGCGTATCAGATATTAAACTGATAAGAACAGATTTTTTTTTTTTTTTTTTTTTTTTTCAAAAAACAGAATATCACGTACATGTACATTGTAAAACATCCCAAAGGATAAACCCATTCTAAACAAAACGAGACATTTTCTCTCTCCATTGATCAAAATGTTCAGACGTCCTTTCTACGAGTACTGTGGCATCTTAATAGCAAAATAACAAGTCATAAAGAGGAAAACCACACGTTCAATTGCACAGTCATACCAAAGTTACATCACATCTTCTAAATTGGCATAAAAACCCATTACCTTATTTTCCAATCCTTTTCTCAACTCAATACTAGTCTTACCATGTGTTGCTCTCAACGTAACGAACAAGGCAAAACAAAAAAAAACTTTCCTTCTTAGGCCTCTAAATTAAGTGGCTTCTAAGGAATGTCTTTCCATCTATCTTTGATTGTATCCCACCCCCATTTCAATTTCTCCAGCAGCCGCACTTTTTCTATTTCCTTCTCTACCAATCTACATACACTCTTGGCTGTCCATTTGTATGACCCCAAAATATACCCTTGCCGGGCCTTCCACAAATATAGTTTTACCAAGGACACTAATAACAAAGACTTTCCCTTTCGGTTACTTCCCTTCTCCCATCCCGTAAGGAACATTACTTCATCATACGAAATCCCTTTTAAACAAACATACTGCTTCTGCATTTCACCCCACACTTCCCCCGCAAAGGGGCATCCCCACATTACATGCTCTATTGTTTCTTCTGTTTGACATGTGCTTCTCGGACAGTTCTTATTATCACATAATCTATGTGCATGCATTATTGATCTTACCGGTATTTTTTTATGCAGCAGCAGCCAGTTAAAATCCCTGCAGCCGTTGCTCAGTCCCTTCTCCTGAGCTCGTATCCATACCTCCTCCTGCACCCATGTATTTTGGGTGTGTATTTTCTGCACCATGGCTCTATACAATTTTTTATGATTCAACATGAGGTCTTTATCCTTATATTCCTGATGCTTCTCCCGCCATTTAATCATCCTTGAAAAATAGTCTGGTCTGCTTTCCGCCCTTGGCACCCTGTTATCCCACTCGATCAATTGTCTCATGGGACCGGATAACCAAAAGCGGATCAAGACTTGGCATTTATGTACATTGGGCCTATTCAATAAGTTACATATATTGCTGTAATACATCACGTCCAATTTCAAGGGGATGTTAGGGACATCCCTCCCACCTTTTGGTATTGTCTGATACATAATTGTTCTTTTTACATATTCATACCCCCCCCCCCAAATTAATTTGAAAATTCCCTGTGTTAATTTCTTCCTGTAAGTCTGTGGTATTGGGAAAACATATGCCAAATGCAATAGGGCAGGTAAAATGTCAGCTTTTACGGCCAGTACTTTGCCAGTTATAGTAAGCTTTCTTTTAGACCACATCCCCAATTTCTTTGAGATCTTCGCTATCTTCAAATCCCAGTTATAATTTGCATCCCCCCCTGGATTTCCAAAATCAATGCCCTTCATGGGCCCTTCACACAAAGAAAGCCCGCAAAGCGTCTCTCTCCTGCCTGCCCATCGTCCCAAAAATTTATATTTTGATTTCTTCTTATTGACCTTTGACCCCGCAGCGCTCTCAAAGGTCTGTATTGTTCGCATCATCTCCCTCACACTTCCATCATCTTCCAAGTAAAGAACTATGTCGTCAGCGTACTGGGAGATCTTCAACACCTCCCCCCCTGGCAAGGGCACTCCTCTAATTTTCTCGTTTCCTCTTATTGCACATGCTAAAGGTTCTACATATATAACATAGAGTAGGGCGGACAGGGGGCAGCCCTGCCGTAGCCCTCTCGTTTGTTGTACTTCCTCTGTTAAGTGTCCATTTATCTTTATCTTGCAGATTATGTCAGTATACATCATACTTATCCAATTCAAAAATTTTCCTCCTATATCAAAAGTTCTCATCACCCTCCATAAGAAATCATGATTGACCCTATCAAACGCTTTTTCCTGATCAAGTGTTACGCATATTGTTGTCAAGTTCCTCTCTTCGATATATGTAAGCACATCTCTATGTAGTTGTAAGTTCCAACCAATCTGCCTGCCCTTTACCCCACATGTCTGGTCTGCATTAATAATAGCAGGCAAGACTCGGGCCAGGCGTCTTGCTAGAGTTCGACTCAAAATTTTGTAGTCCACACAGACCATTGAAAGAGGCCTATAATTTGAAAGCGCAGCAGGTGAGCCTTTCTTATGTAGTAAACTTATCACACCCGTCCTCATACTCTTTGGCATTCTACCCGTTTCACACATTTCATCAAATACCTCCAACAAGTGGTCTCCGATGAGATCCCAAAAGGTGATGTAAAACTCCTTTGTGAGTCCATCTATCCCAGGTACCTTGTTATTCTTCATTGTCTTTATCGCCTCGTATAGTTCGTGGTTTGTTATGCTCCTTTCCAGAAGCTTCCTTGCGTCCTCTGGTAACCTCTCTTTCAGAAAACCCAAAACCATTTCTTGAGCCCCTCTATCTACTTCTTCCACACCAAACAATGAACTGTAGTACTCCTCTACCATCTTCAAAATATTGTCCCGTCCAGTAACCGATTTCCCTTCCCTTTCCAGTTCCATAATTGCCCCTTTTTCCTCTCTCTTTTTCATTTGAGCAAAAAAATAGGCCGAGCACTTCTCCTGTTGCATATACTCCTCCTGCATAAATTTAAACATTCTTGTTTTCGCCCTCTCCTGAAACAAGACCTCCTGTTCCTTTAATAATATATTCAGTTCCTCGCTCTCTTCCCAATTTTTTTCCTTATTCCTCTGAGCTTCTATCCCTGCAATCTTTTCCTGAAGCTTCTTAAAACCCTCTTTAGAAGCCTGCGCTCTCTGTGTACTATAAGCAATTGAAAAAATTTTTATTTTCTTTTTCGTTTCTTCCCACCACCTCCCTCTGTTTTCGTACAAACCTTTCAAATCCACCCAATTTCCGAAAATTCCTCTAAATCTTTCCCTATACTCATGTTCTGTCAGAATATCATTGTTCAATTTCCAATAAGCCTTACCAAAAGTTGCTTCTCCAAAACTTACCGTTGCCCAAATTGCTTTGTGATCTGTGAAGGGGGCAGAAATTGTCCCCCCTCCTGTTACCTTTTCCTTATCTCCTACCAATATATAATCCAATCTGCTCTTCATTCCCCGACTATTTTCCCATGTGTGACCAACCCGTTTGCCTAATATCTTTCCCATCGTATCCACCAGTCTATACTTAGTCATAAAATCTCTAAGCAAAGGCGATCCACCATCCTTATCAAGTGAGCAGTTTAAGTCTCCTCCCACAATGGTCACCTTACTTGTCATAAAGCAAATGTCCAGCCCAGCGAATAGTTCTCTGCGGGCCCGTGGTTCTGCATGTGCATAAATATTGACCGCGCGACAGTGAAGTCCAGCTTTCTTGATGTCCACCACCAATACTCTGCCTTGAATTACAGAAAAGGTGTCTATAATTTTGATACTTTTCCTCCCGCACAGGACTCCCACCCCTGATCCGTATACACTCCCCACGCTCCATACTGCTTCACCTCCTCCCCACTCCTCGGTGAAAAGGAGTACGTCGCCTTCATCTCTTAAGTGTGCTTCCTGAACCATGCATATATCGAAATCACACACTGTCAAAAATTCATATACCGCTCTCCTTTTCCAGAAATTCCTCAATCCTCTAACATTTATAGACATTATTTTAATTTCACCCATTCGGCTTATAAGAGGATCAAGGAAAGACCAGTTTCCAAAAACTTACTCGCTGACCCAAACAGTGGCATAAGTTCACAGGATATAGCACCCCGCGGGGCCAGAGGAGCTTGCGCCACAAAGTAAGAGTGAGCACAGCCCTTCTTTCCCTCTGCTTTGCTGTTCATGGTGTAGACTGCATCCCCAAGCTTTCTTGGGAAAATAATGATTGTATTGTAAATTTATCCAAAACACCTTCGGTCTCACTTCCATCTTCCGTTTAGTTTTCGCTCATCGTAGCGCTCAAAGGAGTGTGCATGCACTCAGTTTGGGTCCCTTTCGGTGCGTGCCCTTCCGCCTCGCTGGTCGAAGGCTCCGCACCTGCCTCTTTCCCATCTCCCCCCTCCGGGGTAGTGGTCGAGTCCCATCTCCTCCTTCTTTTTGCAGTCTTCCTCCCTGTTCTCTTAACCACTTTCCACGGCTGCTCTGCGGACTCTATGTCCTCACCCTTTCCTTTCCCTCCATCCACGTTGCTCCCCTCAGCCTCCAGTAGGGGGCCCTTCGTCCTCTTCTCTACCTCCTCCTCTGTCTCATCAGTCTTATTCTCTTCACCTGTCCGTGATTCCAAATCCACCACAGGTGCTCTCGCAGCTTCATTCCTGCTATCCTTTTCTTGCCCCAGAAAACCCTTTACTACCGCCGCATAGGGTCTGGGCTTCATGCAATCTCGTGCCATGTGTTCTTCAGACCCGCATAAGTGGCACCTCTTTGGTTCTGTGCAATCTCTTGTACTGTGGCCCATGCCATTACAGCTTCGGCACCTCACCTGGTCGCAGTGCTCAACGTCATGTCCTTTGCCACCACATTTCCTACAACTCAAGGGTTGGCCCGCATAAATAAGGAATCCTCTATCGGCACCGATAGAGAAAACCGCAGGCGGGTGTCGCAGACCGTCCTCGCTGTTTAAGTCTTCTTGTAATTTTATCCGGAATTGTCTCTTGCCTGTCCATATACTTAATCCATCTTTTATCATTCTTACCCCTGGAAACACTTTGACGTGCCTTTCCAGGAAGCACCTTATCGTCTCTTCCGATACCCACGGATTGTACATGTGTACAGTTAAGATTCTGTAATCACTTCTGTACAGTGGGGTCACCGCGTAGCTTTTTAGGTCTTCGCTTACCGCTGTGTTGGCTTTCCGTCTCGCGTCCTCCGCTCTCTCTGTGGTAGTTAGCGTCACGTCATAATATTTCTTAGCTGTGCTCTGTTGTAGGCAATAGATCTCTCCTGGCTGTATGTTGAGAGCATCAAAGAGGATTCTTCTCCCAAAAGTTATCCGATCCTGGAAAGCAGTGTCTTTGTCGATCAGATCAAAACGTAATGTATTCTTCATTCCACTCCTTCTGTCCGTCTCTTCTCCATAACTGGCCGACGCAGTCGCCATATTGCTTCTCGATAAGAACAGATACTACACTTGATCTTAGCCAAAAGGCCGAGAAGCGATGGCCTCCTGCAGGTTCCTGGCTGAGCCGCCTTCTCGGGACACTTCTCGCTTGTGACGGTGCGCTCTTTCACTTGGCTCACAGGGAGGGAACCGCTTCAAATCTCCGCCCACCCACAGTACCTCAGAGGCCTGCGGAGCTCCCTGGAACTGCGCGCTTTCTTCTATTTCTTCTTTTGAACAACGAGGAGAGGGCCCAGCCAGACGGCAGACCCTGCCAAAAATAGGTGCAACTCCTTAGCCTCACTCTCCACGGAAGTCTTTAGTAAAAGGCGAAAGACTTGTACATTTTGAAGAGAAGCCAGAGTGTGTGTTTCTTTGGCCTCGCGGGAAGCCGCAGTGACTCCTCGTCCCGGCTTCCGGCGTCACGGTAGGCCCTGTTTGCTTGGCTGAAGGGGCAGATCTCAGGCCCCGCCTGCTCTGCTCCAGAGTTCCACTTTGACAGGAGAGAGGTGACTGGAGAGGAGCACGTTCGCGGCTTCAGGCTGCTTTCTGGCTCTTGGCTTGGCAGACCTTACTTTGTTTGGCTTTCTTGCTTTTGCACAAAGTCAGCAAAGGGGGCACCGTTCCCGGAGGCGCTGCAATACCGGGTCGATGCGTGGAGCGAACGGAGCGAGCCCCTTATTCGGCTCCCTGTTCTAAAAATGCGTTTAATACGTTGCCCCCGAATCGGGGGCGTATCAGATATTAAACTGATAAGAACAGATACTACACTTGATCTTAGCCAAAAGGCCGAGAAGCGATGGCCTCCTGCAGGTTCCTGGCTGAGCCGCCTTCTCGGGACACTTCTCGCTTGTGACGGTGCGCTCTTTCACTTGGCTCACAGGGAGGGAACCGCTTCAAATCTCCGCCCACCCACAGTACCTCAGAGGCCTGCGGAGCTCCCTGGAACTGCGCGCTTTCTTCTATTTCTTCTTTTGAACAACGAGGAGAGGGCCCAGCCAGACGGCAGACCCTGCCAAAAATAGGTGCAACTCCTTAGCCTCACTCTCCACGGAAGTCTTTAGTAAAAGGCGAAAGACTTGTACGTTTTGAAGAGAAGCCAGAGTGTGTGTTTCTTTGGCCTCGCAGGAAGCCGCAGTGACTCCTCGTCCCGGCTTCCGGCGTCACGGTAGGCCCTGTTTGCTTGGCTGAAGGGGCAGATCTCAGGCCCCGCCTGCTCTGCTCCAGAGTTCCACTTTGACAGGAGAGGGGTGACTGGAGAGGAGCACGTTCGCGGCTTCAGGCTGCTTTCTGGCTCTTGGCTTGGCAGACCTTACTTTGTTTGGCTTTCTTGCTTTTGCACAAAGTCAGCAAAGGGGGCACCGTTCCCGGAGGCGCTGCAATACCGGGTCGATGCGTGGAGCGAACGGAGCGAGCCCCTTATTCGGCTCCCTGTTCTAAAAATGCGTTTAATACGTTGCCCCCGAATCGGGGGCGTATCAGATATTAAACTGATAAGAACAGATACTACACTTGATCTTAGCCAAAAGGCCGAGAAGCGATGGCCTCCTGCAGGTTCCTGGCTGAGCCGCCTTCTCGGGACACTTCTCGCTTGTGACGGTGCGCTCTTTCACTTGGCTCACAGGGAGGGAACCGCTTCAAATCTCCGCCCACCCACAGTACCTCAGAGGCCTGCGGAGCTCCCTGGAACTGCGCGCTTTCTTCTATTTCTTCTTTTGAACAACGAGGAGAGGGCCCAGCCAGACGGCAGACCCTGCCAAAAATAGGTGCAACTCCTTAGCCTCACTCTCCACGGAAGTCTTTAGTAAAAGGCGAAAGACTTGTACGTTTTGAAGAGAAGCCAGAGTGTGTGTTTCTTTGGCCTCGCAGGAAGCCGCAGTGACTCCTCGTCCCGGCTTCCGGCGTCACGGTAGGCCCTGTTTGCTTGGCTGAAGGGGCAGATCTCAGGCCCCGCCTGCTCTGCTCCAGAGTTCCACTTTGACAGGAGAGGGGTGACTGGAGAGGAGCACGTTCGCGGCTTCAGGCTGCTTTCTGGCTCTTGGCTTGGCAGACCTTACTTTGTTTGGCTTTCTTGCTTTTGCACAAAGTCAGCAAAGGGGGCACCGTTCCCGGAGGCGCTGCAATACCGGGTCGATGCGTGGAGCGAACGGAGCGAGCCCCTTATTCGGCTCCCTGTTCTAAAAACGCATTTAATACGTTGCCCCCGAATCGGGGGCGTATCAGATATTAAACTGATAAGAACAGATACTACACTTGATCTTAGCCAAAAGGCCGAGAAGCGATGGCCTCCTGCAGGTTCCTGGCTGAGCCGCCTTCTCGGGACACTTCTCGCTTGTGACGGTGCGCTCTTTCACTTGGCTCACAGGGAGGGAACCGCTTCAAATCTCCGCCCACCCACAGTACCTCAGAGGCCTGCGGAGCTCCCTGGAACTGCGCGCTTTCGTCTATTTCTTCTTTTGAACAACGAGGAGAGGGCCCAGCCAGACGGCAGACCCTGCCAAAAATAGGTGCAACTCCTTAGCCTCACTCTCCACGGAAGTCTTTAGTAAAAGGCGAAAGACTTGTACGTTTTGAAGAGAAGCCAGAGTGTGTGTTTCTTTGGCCTCGCAGGAAGCCGCAGTGACTCCTCGTCCCGGCTTCCGGCGTCACGGTAGGCCCTGTTTGCTTGGCTGAAGGGGCAGATCTCAGGCCCCGCCTGCTCTGCTCCAGAGTTCCACTTTGACAGGAGAGGGGTGACTGGAGAGGAGCACGTTCGCGGCTTCAGGCTGCTTTCTGGCTCTTGGCTTGGCAGACCTTACTTTGTTTGGCTTTCTTGCTTTTGCACAAAGTCAGCAAAGGGGGCACCGTTCCCGGAGGCGCTGCAATACCGGGTCGATGCGCGGAGCGAACGGAGCGAGCCCCTTATTCGGCTCCCTGTTCTAAAAATGCGTTTAATACGTTGCCCCCGAATCGGGGGCGTATCAGATATTAAACTGATAAGAACAGATTTTTCTTTCGAAAAGTTTTTTTTTTATTGGCACTCAAACATAAAAAACCAAACACAGTCATCTCATAAAATTCAATTTCTGCCTAGTTTCAAAAATTGCTTTGTTTTTTAAAAAAGGGGGCCTGTGCAGGAGCGATGTGCCTCGCTGTTAAAAACAGCTTTTAGGACCCATCCCATCCTTTCAAACTGTCCTGGTGCTCAGAGGGGATCCCCACCCCTTTGCTCCTTCCCACCTGCCTCTCCCGGAGAGCCAGGCCGCTGCTGCTTTGACCTTACTGTGTGTGGCACCGACTCCTCCGTCCGAATGGGCACAGAGTCGATTCTTCTTTGTGGTTGCTTCTTAGGCTTGCCGCTTGCAGCACAGGTCTCTTTGATTGTTGCTGCTGCCATTCGGAGAGCAGCCACGGGGGGGATCTGCATGTGCTTGCTTACCAGCAAGTTCCTGGAGGTCCAAATGGCGTCTTTGATGGCGGCGAGAGTAAGCCACTGCTTCTCAAAGTCTTTCCTTTGTGCTTTTGATCCCTGGCTCACCCCATAGAGCACTAACTGTGCTGTTAGGACCTCCCTTGCTGGTAAGTACGGGAATTGCGAGGAGCCGGCCTTTGCCCACTGGTCTACGGCAGCGCTGCACTCCCAGAGCAGATGCCTCACCGACTCAGGCGCGCCACAACCAGGTCGGGGACACATGGATGTTGCAGACATGCCCCGGGAGTGCATGACGGACCTGACTGGGAGAATCCCATGGGCCACCATCCAGGACAGATCCCGGAGTTTGTTCGAAAGAATGGGATGGTTCACCAAGCGCCACACATCTGTGGCCTCTCCAATTGAGAGGCCGCGCACTGGAATCACAGATTCTCGCTCCTGCACAACAGAAATAAGAGACCGGTGTTTAGGTAAAATGTTCAAGTCTTCATTTTCCAAATTAAAAGAGACTAAAAATGACTTTAACTCAGCATAGGCTGGAGGGAGGCTAAAGGAGACGGGTACTTTAAGATCCACTGGTATCAGTTTCTTCTGTCTTAAGTAGCTCCCCATCCAAAATCTGACCCACGCCTGTGTTTTGGAGTTACTGGAACGGGCCGTAGCCTGCCTCATGTGGCTGCTGGTATAGAGACTTCCTACAAACAAATACAAGTCTGGAACCCCTTTTCCTCCATTCTCTTTCATTTTCTTCATTGTTCCCCTTCCAAGTCTTTCCCATTTAGAACCCCATAAAAAGTAAAAAATGGCCCGTTCCAGTTCTAAAAGCACTTTTCTGGGTGGGATAAAAACTGAGCTGACTAATGAAAGCAGGGGTAAAATCACTGCTTTGATGATTAAACCTTGCCCCCCAAAGTCAACGTTCTCAGTCCCCAGTACCCCAGTCGTTGCTTCGCTTTCCCTATAATGTCAGGCCAATTGGTCTTTCCTCCTCCTTCCTTGTCAAACTTAATCCCTAAAATCCTCTGGTCGTTTTGTATAACATTCATCTCAAGTCCGGTCAACTCTGTAGCCCCCCATGGTCCATAAAATTGTGCCTGAGTCTTACTCTTGTTAAGCTTTGAAGCTGAAGCCTTCCCAAACCAGTCGGTTACGTCAAAAGTCCTTTTTACTGACGAAAGGTCTGTACATAAAATATTGATGTCATCCATGTACAGAACACATTTTGTTGTTTGTCCGCCACTCCCTGGTATTTCCAACCCATTTATTCCTTTGTCCCTTCTCAAGATCTGCGCCAGTGGTTCTATGCAGATAACATAAAGGAGTGCAGATAACGGACAGCCCTGACGGACACCGCAGTGTAAATCTATCGCTTTTGTCAGGATCCCGTTAACAACAAATCTACTGCCAATCCCCTTATATAGCAGTTTCACCCAAGAGATAAACTGTTCTGGAAACCCCATCTTTTGCAGCACTCTAAAGAGGTACTGGTGCGAGATCCGATCAAAAGCTTTCTCGAAGTCTAAATTTAAGACAATTAACCGAATGTTTCTGTCTCTCGCAAAACAGATGGTGTCTCTGATCAATACGAGGCTGTCTGTGATCTTTCTACCTTTAACAGCGCAGGCTTGATCCGGGTGGATTATCTGGCTTAAAACAGGACGTATCCGTGCTGCTAAAAGTTTACTAAAAAATTTACAGTCGCAATTTAAAAGAGCAATTGGTCTCCAGTTTTTTAAGTCAGTCTTGTCTTTGCCTTTATGAATAAGAGTGACTATCCCTATTCTAAAGCTGTCAGGTAGTCTGTCAAGTCGGCTAAATTCTGTAAAAACAGTAAGTAGGTCCGACGCTAAAATGTCCCAAAAGGTCAGGTAAAATTCAATCGGAAGTCCGTCTATTCCTGGGGACTTCCCGCTTTTAAAACTATTGAGACACTGATTGAGCTCAGTTAGTGTAAAGCCTTGACTTAAAAAACCATTATCCTCAACAGTCTTTTCAATAAACTCCAAGGTCTGTGTAATAGTCTCTGCATTAACATTTTTTTCATCATACAACTCTTTGTAATAATCTTCAACCACCTGCATGATGTCCTTGGTATTTTTGACTTTCTGTCCAGTTTTATTACTTAGTTGAGAAATAAAACCAGATTTGCTCATAATTTTCTTGAAGAAGTATCTTGTGCATTTTTCACCTTCTTCTCTCTCTTTTTCCCTGCTTCTTAAAATGACGCCCATACTTTTTATGTCTGCAATTTCCTGCATTTCTTCCTTGACTTCTTTGATTTCGTCATTAAAATTGATCCCCTGTTGGTTTAAAAGATAATACCTTTGTAGTCGTTTCTGCAGCCCCATCATGCGTCTGTTCTCAGCAGCCTTCTTCCTTTTCCCAGCCTGTCTAAAAAATAACTGTGTCCGTCCTTTAACCATTTCCCACCACAGTGCACGTGTTTCGTAAAAGTCCTGAAGGGTCTGCCACTCACGATACTGCTCCCTGTACTGGCTGACCAGATTCTGGTCCTCCAGCAGGGAGCAGTTGAGTCTCCACAGTCCTCTCCCCATCGTCACACCCGAAGCCAGTGTGATAGTACTGGACAGCATCAAGTGATCGGAAAAGAAAACAGGCGTCAGTCTAGCATCAGTTGGTGAACAGTCTCTCACAAACAGGTAATCGATACGAGAGGCCCTAGAGCCGTCACCACTGACCCAGGTGAAGCCCTCCTCCCTGGGATGCATTGCTGTAAAACAGTCAGTAAGTTTAAAATCCCTAACCATCCCCTGCAAAAAAAGTGACGTCTTATCAACTTTAAAATCTTGCCTGGCTCGTTTCCTATCCTTTCTGCTTAAAACACAGTTAAAATCTCCCCCAACTACTAAAGGCACCCTCCCAAGCATGTGGGGCTGCAGTTCCTCTAAAAGGTCATACCTTTCATGCTTGTCATTAAACCCATAAATATTTAAGAGGTTAAAATCCTTTCCCATAAAAGTCAAATTTACTAAAAGCGCTCTTCCTTCTCTCACCACAGTGCTCCCCTTTACCAGAACAAGACGGTTTTGGATTAAAATGGCCACTCCATCATTTTTATTTTCATTTGACCCACTCCATATTGATGGTTGTGGCCACATGTCCTGCCACTGGGTATATGCTTTTGAAAAAGGTATTGCACATTCCTGAATTAAAATCACATCTGACGTTATGGTATTTAAAAAGGATAAAACACTCTGGGCTCTCATTTTGGTCTTAACACTTCTAACATTAATAGTTGAGAAGGTGAGAGCCATGAGTAATGATAAAAAGGACAAGCTGACCATTTTTAGAGGTTAAAAGGAGTTGATTCTCATCAAGAGAAGACTTAACCCAAGCTTCGGGGATCTTAAAATCAGTTTATTTCTCGTGAACAGAGCTCTTCCTTCACCTCGCATGGTTCGGGAGGAAGGGTAGGAGCTCTATTCCCCTTACGGACTCTGGGAGACGGCCTCTGCTGCAACGCTGCATTTACCATACGGTCCTTGGGGGTTGATTGCAGAACTATATTGAGAAAGGAGACCTCATTTGGTGAGTCGGGGGGGAAAATCCTGGAGTCTCCCCCAGAGGAACTCTCTGAAGGTGCTTCAAGTCTTCCCCTTTTTCCTGAGACAATTGTCCCAGAAGACAACTCTGATACCGTCCTCTTTGCCAACTGGGCATCAGGGAGGGGCTGATCCTGAGTACTGTCAATTGAAATGCTTTCATCTTCTTGTGCTCCACTCTCAACCTGCCTGCCCTCCCCCTCCTCTGAGGTTTCTGGTTGGGCAGGCATTTCATGCCCCTCCCCATTTCCCGCCTCCCCCTGTTCATCTCCTCCATTCACAAGTTTTGGCGGGAAATTCAAATTTTCAAGCCCAGCTGCATCAATTAGTTCTTCCTCATTGCCTAATTCGTTCAAGTTTTGCTCTTTTGTCGGTTTTTTTTCCTTAAGTTTATTTGCAAATGACCTAGGGCAGTTTCTGAAGAGATGGTCCTCTCCTCCACACAGATTACACTTGCGGTTATTTCTACATTCAGTAAAAGTATGCCCTCTTTCTTTACATTTTCCACAAATGATTACCTCACATGCTTCTACCAAGTGCCCATGCTCCCCACACCTCCGGCAGAGCTTTGGTTGCCCCTGATAATGAATGTAGCCTCTGTTGTCCCCCAGAACTATCATGGATGGGAGATGTTTCAGGCCCCGAAACCCATGGAGGTCTTCCCATTGTTGTATGGGGACCTTCCATGCGCAGTTCCAGATTCCATCTACATCCCTCACCTTCATAGCCTGGCCTTTCACAGTGCAGTATCTTCCCAGCCACAAGCAAATATCTTTAGCATTAACAGTTTCATTGAACATTCTAACAATCACCGTTTTCAAGGTGTTGTCAGTCAGTTTCTCAACGTTAAATGCTTCAAATTGAGGTTTCACATTCTCATACCTTATCCAAAAATCTTTTAGCAATGCGCTTGAACAAAAACTCACGTCAAATCCTTTGTTGAAAGGGAGGGTCAGGATACAGTTCAGGTCATTTGGTGAAAACTTCAGCACTTGCTGAATCATCTTCCTGGAAAAGTCCAATCTAGACATCTTTGGCAATTCTCCTAATTTTCCATTTAAGATAAAACGCACACTGTGGTGCCTCCGCATGCCGGCATGGTTGGTCGCCATGGTGGAGGCACCACAAAGCTAGCAAGTGTCCTTAAAACAGTAAAAGATTAGAACACAACAAAAAATACTTTCCAAAACACAAATACCAACGACACTTACCTTTAAAAGTGGGAGAAAGCAATGTTTTTCCTACTACAAGCTAAAACAGGCACACTCCACACACCCAAAGGAAGCGATCGCAGTCTTAGCCAAAAGGCCGAGAAGCGATGGCCTCCTGCAGGTTCCTGGCTGAGCCGCCTTCTCGGGACACTTCTCGCTTGTGACGGTGCGCTCTTTCACTTGGCTCACAGGGAGGGAACCGCTTCAAATCTCCGCCCACCCACAGTACCTCAGAGGCCTGCGGAGCTCCCTGGAACTGCGCGCTTTCTTCTATTTCTTCTTTTGAACAACGAGGAGAGGGCCCAGCCAGACGGCAGACCCTGCCAGAAATAGGTGCAACTCCTTAGCCTCACTCTCCACGGAAGTCTTTAGTAAAAGGCGAAAGACTTGTACGTTTTGAAGAGAAGCCAGAGTGTGTGTTTCTTTGGCCTCGCAGGAAGCCGCAGTGACTCCTCGTCCCGGCTTCCGGCGTCACGGTAGGCCCTGTTTTCTTGGCTGAAGGGGCAGATCTCAGGCCCCGCCTGCTCTGCTCCAGAGTTCCACTTTGACAGGAGAGGGGTGACTGGAGAGGAGCACGTTCGCGGCTTCAGGCTGCTTTCTGGCTCTTGGCTTGGCAGACCTTACTTTGTTTGGCTTTCTTGCTTTTGCACAAAGTCAGCAAAGGGGGCACCGTTCCCGGAGGCGCTGCAATACCGGGTCGATGCGTGGAGCGAACGGAGCGAGCCCCTTATTCGGCTCCCTGTTCTAAAAATGCGTTTAATACGTTGCCCCCGAATCGGGGGCGTATCAGATATTAAACTGATAAGAACAGATTTTTTTTTTTTTTTTTTTTTCCTTTTTTTTATTTGCTTTCCAAAACATTTCCATACTTTACATTTACATTTCACATTTCTCATACATCTTAAGATATTACTTTCCAAATCATTGTCATACCTTCATTTCTTTACTCCTAAATAAACATTCTACAGAAAGAAAAGAGAAGTTGATCAAGAAGAAAATCCCACAAAATGAAAGACCAGAAACCGAAGAAACAATCGCGTTTCTATTGTCTCGCTCCTTATCACTTACCACCTTTTTTTTGGTGGTTTTAAAAAGGTGATTTTCCACCTATCCTTAATTGTATCACTTCCCCACTTTTCTAATTCGTGCCAGTATATACTTTCAAATTCTTTCTCTATTGCCTTAACTGTTCCTATCTCTCCCCATTTATACACTCCAGTTATATGTCCCTGCCTTGCTTTCCATAATTTAAGTTTTACAATTGATATCAGCATACAAATGATTTTGTTTTGTTCTTTTCCCACTCCTTTAACCCCAAACGAAGTGATTTCATCATATGTCACATTCTCCAAGCACTTATAACTCTCTTTCACCCCATCCCACACCTTTCTTGCATATTCACATCCCCATAATACATGTTCAATTGTTTCATCTTCCATACAGTTTTTCCGTGGACAGACTTTTTGCTTCCCCAAATTGTGGGCATACATCGTGACCCTGACTGGTAGCCTTCTATGCAAGTGCAACCAATTAAAATCTTTAAGCCCGTTCTTAAAACTCTTGTCCTGGGCCCGTACCCACACTTCAGAGCTCACCATTACTGGATTGACATTGAGTTTCTGTACCAGTTTCCTATATAGTAACTTATGATTTATCACTGTATCCTCATCTTTACATTCCGTATATCTCCTCCCCCACTTTACCATTCGCTGGAAGTACTCCGGCCTAGTCTCAGCTTTAGGGCCTTTATTATCCCACCCTATTAGAAACCGGTATGGTATGGACAGCCAAAACCATATCAGGATTTGGCATTTGTGTATATATGTCTTTTTCAGGAGTATACATACATTGCTATAAAATATTGCATCCAGCTTCAGAGGAACGTTTGGCACATCCCTCCCTCCATCTGCTATTTCCTGATGCATTAGCGCCCTTTTCACATATTCATAGCCCCCCCATATGAAATTAAATATTCCCCTCATTAGTTGAGCTCTATACTTCTGCGGCATCGGAAAGACGTAGGCCAAATGTAGCAGCTTTGGCAATACATCGGCCTTTACAACCAACACTTTCCCTGAAACGGAAAGTTTTCTTGTCTTCCATAATCCCAGTTTTTTTTCGACTGCAGTCATCTTCTTTTTCCAATTACACAATGCATCCCCCTCCCCATTCCCAAAAGAAATTCCTAATACGTCCATAGGGCCTTCACACAACATAAAATCACAGATCTTGTCCTTCCTCCCCTCCCACTTCCCAAGGTATTTGTACCTAGTCTTCTCCTTGTTTATTCTCGATCCAGTTGCTTTTTCATAATCATATAGAAGGTCTATCACTCCCCTTAAGCTTTCATCATCTGCCAAGTATAATATTGTGTCATCCGCGTATTGTGATATTTTTAAGCTCTCGCCCCGGGGCAGCGTTATCCCTTTAACAGCGTGGCTCCCCCTTATTGCACAAGCCAGGGGTTCTGCGTACAAAACAAACAGCACCACAGAGAGCGGGCACCCTTGCCGCAATCCTCTTGTTTGTTGCACTTTATCCGTTAAATGCCCATTAATTTTGATTTTTGAATTTATGCCCTTATATAAAACCTTTACCCATTTTGTAATGACTCCTCCTAGACCCAGCCCCTCCATAACCTTCCACAAAAAAGCGTGGTCTACTCTATCGAAAGCTTTCTGCTGATCCAGGCTAACACATATTGCAGCAATGTTTCTCTCCTTTACATATGCGAGTACATCCCTGTGTAGATGTAAGTTCCATGTGATTTGCCTCCCCTGTACCCCACAAGTTTGGTCCATTTCCACTATGTGTGACATGACTCCTGCTAGCCTATTCGCCAGAACTTTACTCAGTACTTTATAGTCCACGCACAGCATAGTTAGTGGCCTGTAATTGTCTAGTTGGTTCGGGTTTCCTTTCTTAAACAGAATAGTCACCACTCCCGTTTTCATGCTTTCCGGCATCTCTCCTTCCTCCATGATTTCCTTAAAAACCTCCAAAAGGTGGATCCCCACCATATCCCAAAACGCCACGTAAAATTCTTTTGTTAGGCCGTCTATACCGGGCACCTTATTGGCCTTCATTGCCGTTACCACATTATACACCTCCCCTACTGTCAATTCCCCCCCCAGCTTGCCATTTTCTTCTTCGGGTAGCCTTCTCCTTAGCGATCTTATAAAAACCTCCCCCTTCCCCTCATCCAAGCTCTCCTTTGTAAACAATTTTCCATAATATTCTTCCACCGTTCTTAACAAATCATCTTTCCCCCTTATCACCTTTCCATCCCTCTCCAGTTCCGTTATAACCCCCCTCTTATCCCTAGTCTTCATTTTGCTAAAAAAGTATGAGGAGCATTTCTCATTCTCCTCATACTCTTCCTGTTTTAGTTTATATATTACGGCCCTCGCTTTCCTCTCAAGTAATTCCTCCAGTCTCATTTTTAAATTGTCCAAGTACCCTTCCTTTTTAATTTCCCTTCCCCTATTTTCCATAACATAGATTTTTTCTATTTCTTTTTGTATTGTGTCGAACTCTTTCTTTCGGACTTTTGCCCTCTCTGTACAATATTCGACCGTAAACTTTTTGATTTTTTTCTTTATGTCCTCCCACCAAACCACGTTGTTACTGTATAAGCTTTTCATCTCGGCCCATATCGGGAAGATTTTCATGAAGCCTTCCCTATAGGCTTTCTCTGCGAGGACGTCGTTGTTAAACTTCCAATACCCTTTTCCAAAGTCTGGCCCTACTATCTCAAGCTCCACATCAACTGCTTGATGATCTGTGAAGAGGGCCGGTATTGTTTTTCCCTCTATTATTTTGCACTTTTTTTCTACTAAAATGTAATCTAACCTACTCTTCACCCCCCTTGTGTTCTTCCAAGTATACCCCACTTGCTTTCCCAGTAACTTCCCCATTACGTCAATTAATCCATATTTCTTAATGAAGGTCCTAAAGGGGCGGGAAAACTTTTCCCTTTCCAAAGAGCAATTAAAATCCCCTCCCACAATAATATCTTTCCTAGTCAAAAAACAAGTATCCATTTTTTGGAAAAGGTCCTTACGTAGCCCGTGCTCCACCTGTGCATATACATTTATTATCCGGCATTGAGTCCCATTTTTATCGATATCCACCACCATTACCCTTCCTTGTATTACAGTAAAGCTCTCAATTATCCGAATATCTTTATCCCCACATAACACCCCAACTCCAGTCCCATGTACCCCCCCAATGCTCCAAGAAGCTTCCCCTCCCCTCCATTCCTCAGTAAACAAAGCAACATCCCTCTCATCTCTCAGATGAGCTTCCTGGACCAAACAAACATAGAAATTGTAGCTCAATAAAAATTCATAAACAATTTTTCTCTTTTGGGCACTTTTTAGCCCCCTAACATTCAGGGTAATTATCCGTATTTTCCCCATACCATAAACAAAAAGCAAGTGGAGCACTAAGGGCAAAAAAAAAAAAATAAATAAATAAAGAGAAAAAAAATTACAATGAGTCTCTTGGTATATTTTACCTCCTCTCTTGGATTCTCTAACTATCCATATTGACGTGTAACAAAAGGTCTTTTATGAAAGAGTCCTCTGACTTTTCTTCGCTCTCGCCTTCCTCTTCCATATCTCCATCGCTTGTCACATCACTTAGGGGGGTATGCATGCACTCAGTCTGTGTTCCCCTCAACACATACCCCTCCACATTCCCACCTTCCTCCAAAACCTCCTCCCTAATATCCTGATCTCTTAGCTTACCATCTTCAGAGAAAGCGGCTGGACTCACCTTTCTCCTCCTTTTAGCAGACTTTCTCCGTGGTTTTCCGACCACTTCCCAACATTTTTGGGGTTCCTCCCCCTGCTGTACTTTCTCACCATCTTGCTCAAGACTCCTCTCTCCCTTCTCCTCACGTCGCTCCGTCCCCTCCTCCACACTTTCCACTTTGTCCTCGTTAGCCTGATTTCCAGCAGCTGGTAGCGGCTCCTGTGGCCTTGCTCCTACACCAGAGTCTATTTCCTCTTCGCTACGTTCTTCCCCAATAAGTCCAGTCTTTACCACGGCTGAATAAGGCCGTGGCTTAGTACAATCTCTCGCCATGTGCGCATCCGAGTCACATAAGTGACATCTTCTGGGCTCCTTGCAGTCCTTCGTAATATGTCCAAGCTTGCCGCAACTCCTACACCTCACCTGGTCGCATTGTTCCGCATTATGTCCAACACTCCCGCATTTCCTACATGCTTGGGGCTGCCCTGCGTAAACAAGGAAGCCTCTGTCCGCTCCAATAGAAAAGACTGCAGGTGGGTGGCAATATCCATCTTCACTGTTCATATCCACACTCAATTTGATGCGAAATTGTCTCTTTCCGGTCCATATGCCCAGACCGTCCTTTATCTTTCGTACTCCTGGGAGAACAGTAACGTATCTCCCTAGAAAGTACCTGATAGTCTCTTCCGTGACCCATGGGTTATACATATGTATCGTTAAAATTCTGTAATCATTGCGATACAAAGGGGTCACCATATATCTCCGCAGTTCTTTATCTTCTTCCACAATGCTCTTCCTTCTCACTTCTTCCGCGTATTCTCCTGTACAGAATGTCACATCATAGTGCTTACTTGCAGTGCTCTGTTGTAGGCAGAATATCTTCTCCGGCTGTATCTTCAAGGCTTCGAAGAGAATTCTCCGTCCAAAAGTTATTCTGTCGTGAAGCTGTGTGTCTTTCTCCATGAGTTCAAATCTCAGCGTATTTCTTGTTCCAAAAGTCCATGAGTCTCTCTCAGAATAACTGGCCGACGACGTCGCCATCTTTCTTTGCTTCCCAACTCCTCTGATAAGAACAGATACTACACTTGATCTTAGCCAAAAGGCCGAGAAGCGATCAACTGATAAGAACAGATACTACACTTGATCTTAGCCAAAAGGCCGAGAAGCGATGGCCTCCTGCAGGTTCCTGGCTGAGCCGCCTTCTCGGGACACTTCTCGCTTGTGACGGTGCGCTCTTTCACTTGGCTCACAGGGAGGGAACCGCTTCAAATCTCCGCCCACCCACAGTACCTCAGAGGCCTGCGGAGCTCCCTGGAACTGCGCGCTTTCATCTATTTCTTCTTTTGAACAACGAGGAGAGGGCCCAGCCAGACGGCAGACCCTGCCAAAAAAAGGTGCAACTCCTTAGCCTCACTCTCCACGGAAGTCTTTAGTAAAAGGCGAAAGACTTGTACGTTTTGAAGAGAAGCCAGAGTGTGTGTTTCTTTGGCCTCGCAGGAAGCCGCAGTGACTCCTCGTCCCGGCTTCCGGCGTCACGGTAGGCCCTGTTTTCTTGGCTGAAGGGGCAGATCTCAAGCCCCGCCTGCTCTGCTCCAGAGTTCCACTTTGACAGGAGAGGGGTGACTGGAGAGGAGCATGTTCGCGGCTTCAGGCTGCTTTCTGGCTCTTGGCTTGGCAGACCTTACTTTGTTTGGCTTTCTTGCTTTTGCACAAAGTCAGCAAAGGGGGCACCGTTCCCGGAGGCGCTGCAATACCGGGTCGATGCGTGGAGCGAACGGAGCGAGCCCCTTATTCGGCTCCCTGTTCTAAAAATGCATTTAATACGTTGCCCCCGAATCGGGGGCGTATCAGATATTAAACTGATAAGAACAGATACTACACTTGATCTTAGCCAAAAGGCCGAGAAGCGATGGCCTCCTGCAGGTTCCTGGCTGAGCCGCCTTCTCGGGACACTTCTCGCTTGTGACGGTGCGCTCTTTCACTTGGCTCACAGGGAGGGAACCGCTTCAAATCTCCGCCCACCCACAGTACCTCAGAGGCCTGCGGAGCTCCCTGGAACTGCGCGCTTTCATCTATTTCTTCTTTTGAACAACGAGGAGAGGGCCCAGCCAGACGGCAGACCCTGCCAAAAATAGGTGCAACTCCTTAGCCTCACTCTCCACGGAAGTCTTTAGTAAAAGGCGAAAGACTTGTACGTTTTGAAGAGAAGCCAGAGTGTGTGTTTCTTTGGCCTCGCAGGAAGCCGCAGTGACTCCTCGTCCCGGCTTCCGGCGTCACGGTAGGCCCTGTTTGCTTGGCTGAAGGGGCAGATCTCAGGCCCCGCCTGCTCTGCTCCAGAGTTCCACTTTGACAGGAGAGGGGTGACTGGAGAGGAGCACGTTCGCGGCTTCAGGCTGCTTTCTGGCTCTTGGCTTGGCAGACCTTACTTTGTTTGGCTTTCTTGCTTTTGCACAAAGTCAGCAAAGGGGGCACCGTTCCCGGAGGCGCTGCAATACCGGGTCGATGCGCGGAGCGAGCCCCTTATTCGGCTCCCTGTTCTAAAAATGCGTTTAATACGTTGCCCCCGAATCGGGGGCGTATCAGATATTAAACTGATAAGAACAGATACTACACTTGATTTTAGCCAAAAGGCCGAGAAGCGATGGCCTTCTGCAGGTTCCTGGCTGAGCCGCCTTCTCGGGACACTTCTCGCTTGTGACGGTGCGCTCTTTTACTTGGCTCACAGGGTAGGAGCCGCTTCAAATCTCCGCCCACCCACAGTACCTCAGAGGCCTGCGGAGTTCCCTGGAACTGCGCGCTTTCTTCTATTTCTTCTTTTGAACAACGAGGAGAGGGCCCAGCCAGACGGCAGACCCTGCCAAAAATAGGTGCAACTCCTTAGCCTCACTCTCCACAGAAGTCTTTAGTAAAAGGCGAAAGACTTGTACGTTTTGAAGAGAAGCCAGAGTGTGTGTTTCTTTGGCCTCGCAGGAAGCCGCAGTGACTCCTCGTCCCGGCTTCCGGCGTCACGGTAGGCCCTGTTTGCTTGGCTGAAGGGGCAGATCTCAGGCCCCGCCTGCTCCGCTCCGCTCCAGAGTTCCACTTTGACAGGAGAGGGGTGACTGGAGAGGAGCACGTTCGCGGCTTCAGGCTGCTTTCTGGCTCTTGGCTTGGCAGACCTTACTTTGTTTGGCTTTCTTGCTTTTGCACAAAGTCAGCAAAGGGGGCACCGTTCCCGGAGGCGCTGCAATACCGGGTCGATGCGTGGAGCGAACGGAGCGAGCCCCTTATTCGGCTCCCTGTTCTAAAAATGCGTTTAATACGTTGCCCCCGAATCGGGGGCGTATCAGATATTAAACTGATAAGAACAGATACTACACTTGATCTTAGCCAAAAGGCCGAGAAGCGATGGCCTCCTGCAGGTTCCTGGCTGAGCCGCCTTCTCGGGACACTTCTCGCTTGTGACGGTGCGCTCTTTCACTTGGCTCACAGGGAGGGAACCGCCTCAAATCTCCGCCCACCCACAGTACCTCAGAGGCCTACGGAGCTCCCTGGAACTGCGCGCTTTTGTCTATTTCTTCTTTTGAACAACGAGGAGAGGGCCCAGCCAGACGGCAGACCCTGCCAAAAATAGGTGCAACTCCTTAGCCTCACTCTCCACGGAAGTCTTTAGTAAAAGGCGAAAGACTTGTACGTTTTGAAGAGAAGCCAGAGTGTGTGTTTCTTTGGCCTCGCAGGAAGCCGCAGTGACTCCTCGTCCCGGCTTCCGGCGTCACGGTAGGCCCTGTTTGCTTGGCTGAAGGGGCAGATCTCAGGCCCCGCCTGCTCTGCTCCAGAGTTCCACTTTGACAGGAGAGGGGTGACTGGAGAGGAGCACGTTCGCGGCTTCAGGCTGCTTTCTGGCTCTTGGCTTGGCAGACCTTACTTTGTTTGGCTTTCTTGCTTTTGCACAAAGTCAGCAAAGGGGGCACCGTTCCCGGAGGCGCTGCAATACCGGGTCGATGCGTGGAGCGAACGGAGCGAGCCCCTTATTCGGCTCCCTGTTCTAAAAATGCGTTTAATACGTTGCCCCCGAATCGGGGGCGTATCAGATATTAAACTGATAAGAACAGATACTACACTTGATCTTAGCCAAAAGGCCGAGAAGCGATGGCCTCCTGCAGGTTCCTGGCTGAGCCGCCTTCTCGGGACACTTCTCGCTTGTGACGGTGCGCTCTTTCACTTGGCTCACAGGGAGGGAACCGCTTCAAATCTCCGCCCACCCACAGTACCTCAGAGGCCTACGGAGCTCCCTGGAACTGCGCGCTTTCTTCTATTTCTTCTTTTGAACAACGAGGAGAGGGCCCAGCCAGACGGCAGACCCTGCCAAAAATAGGTGCAACTCCTTAGCCTCACTCTCCACGGAAGTCTTTAGTAAAAGGCGAAAGACTTGTACGTTTTGAAGAGAAGCCAGAGTGTGTGTTTCTTTGGCCTCGCAGGAAGCCGCAGTGACTCCTCGTCCCGGCTTCCGGCGTCACGGTAGGCCCTGTTTGCTTGGCTGAAGGGGCAGATCTCAGGCCCCGCCTGCTCCGCTCCGCTCCAGAGTTCCACTTTGACAGGAGAGGGGTGACTGGAGAGGAGCACGTTCGCGGCTTCAGGCTGCTTTCTGGCTCTTGGCTTGGCAGACCTTACTTTGTTTGGCTTTCTTGCTTTTGCACAAAGTCAGCAAAGGGGGCACCGTTCCCGGAGGCGCTGCAATACCGGGTCGATGCGTGGAGCGAACGGAGCGAGCCCCTTATTCGGCTCCCTGTTCTAAAAATGCGTTTAATACGTTGCCCCCGAATCGGGGGCGTATCAGATATTAAACTGATAAGAACAGATACTACACTTGATCTTAGCCAAAAGGCCGAGAAGCGATGGCCTCCTGCAGGTTCCTGGCTGAGCCGCCTTCTCGGGACACTTCTTGCTTGTGACGGTGCGCTCTTTCACTTGGCTCACAGAGAGGGAACCGCTTCAAATCTCCGCCCACCCACAGTACCTCAGAGGCCTGCGGAGCTCCCTGGAACTGCGTGCTTTCGTCTATTTCTTCTTTTGAACAACGAGGAGAGGGCCCAGCCAGACGGCAGACCCTGCCAAAAATAGGTGCAACTCCTTAGCCTCACTCTCCACGGAAGTCTTTAGTAAAAGGCGAAAGACTTGTACGTTTTGAAGAGAAGCCAGAGTGTGTGTTTCTTTGGCCTCGCAGGAAGCCGCAGTGACTCCTCGTCCCGGCTTCCGGCGTCACGGTAGGCCCTGTTTGCTTGGCTGAAGGGGCAGATCTCAGGCCCCGCCTGCTCCGCTCCAGAGTTCCACTTTGACAGGAGAGGGGTGACTGGAGAGGAGCACGTTCGCGGCTTCAGGCTGCTTTCTGGCTCTTGGCTTGGCAGACCTTACTTTGTTTGGCTTTCTTGCTTTTGCACAAAGTCAGCAAAGGGGGCACCGTTCCCGGAGGCGCTGCAATACCGGGTCGATGCGTGGAGCGAACGGAGCGAGCCCCTTATTCGGCTCCCTGTTCTAAAAATGCGTTTAATACGTTGCCCCCGAATCGGGGGCGTATCAGATATTAAACTGATAAGAACAGATACTACACTTGATCTTAGCCAAAAGGCCGAGAAGCGATGGCCTCCTGCAGGTTCCTGGCTGAGCCGCCTTCTCGGGACACTTCTCGCTTTTGATGGTGCGCTCTTTCACTTGGCTCACAGGGAGGGAACCGCTTCAAATCTCCGCCCACCCACAGTACCTAAGAGGCCTACGGAGCTCCCAGGAACTGCGCGCTTTCGTCTATTTCTTCTTTTGAACAACGAGGAGAGGGCCCAGCCAGACGGCAGACCCTGCCAAAAATAGGTGCAACTCCTTAGCCTCACTCTCCACGGAAGTCTTTAGTAAAAGGCGAAAGACTTGTACGTTTTGAAGAGAAGCCAGAGTGTGTGTTTCTTTGGCCTCGCGGGAAGCCGCAGTGACTCCTCGTCCCGGCTTCCGGCGTCACGGTAGGCCCTGTTTGCTTGGCTGAAGGGGCAGATCTCAGGCCCTGCCTGCTCTGCTCCGCTCCAGAGTTCCACTTTGACAGGAGAGGGGTGACTGGAGAGGAGCACGTTCGCGGCTTCAGGCTGCTTTCTGGCTCTTGGCTTGGCAGACCTTACTTTGTTTGGCTTTCTTGCTTTTGCACAAAGTCAGCAAAGGGGGCACCGTTCCCGGAGGCGCTGCAATACCGGGTCGATGCGTGGAGCGAACGGAGCGAGCCCCTTATTCGGCTCCCTGTTCTAAAAATGCGTTTAATACGTTGCCCCCGAATCGGGGGCGTATCAGATATTAAACTGATAAGAACAGATACTACACTTGATCTTAGCCAAAAGGCCGAGAAGCGATGGCCTCCTGCAAGTTCCTGGCTGAGCCGCCTTCTCGGGACACTTCTCACTTGTGACGGTGCGCTCTTTCACTTGGCCCACAGGGTAGGAGCCGCTTCAAATCTCCGCCCACCCACAGTACCTCAGAGGCCTGCGGAGCTCCCTGGAACTGCGCGCTTTCTTCTATTTCTTCTTTTGAACAACGAGGAGAGGGCCCAGCCAGACGGCAGACCCTGCCAAAAATAGGTGCAACTCCTTAGCCTCACTCTCCACGGAAGTCTTTAGTAAAAGGCGAAAGACTTGTACGTTTTGAAGAGAAGCCAGAGTGTGTGTTTCTTTGGCCTCGCAGGAAGCCGCAGTGACTCCTCGTCCCGGCTTCCGGCGTCACGGTAGGCCCTGTTTGCTTGGCTGAAGGGGCAGATCTCAGGCCCCGCCTGCTCTGCTCCAGAGTTCCACTTTGACAGGAGAGGGGTGACTGGAGAGGAGCACGTTCGCGGCTTCAGGCTGCTTTCTGGCTCTTGGCTTGGCAGACCTTACTTTGTTTGGCTTTCTTGCTTTTGCACAAAGTCAGCAAAGGGGGCACCGTTCCCGGAGGCGCTGCAATACCGGGTCGATGCGTGGAGCGAACGGAGCGAGCCCCTTATTCAGCTCCCTGTTCTAAAAATGCGTTTAATACGTTGCCCCCGAATCGGGGGCGTATCAGATATTAAACTGATAAGAACAGATACTACACTTGATCTTAGCCAAAAGGCCGAGAAGCGATGGCCTCCTGCAGGTTCCTGGCTGAGCCGCCTTCTCGGGACACTTCTCGCTTGTGACGGTGCGCTCTTTCACTTGGCTCACAGGGAGGGAACCGCTTCAAATCTCCGCCCACCCACAGTACCTCAGAGGCCTACGGAGCTCCCTGGAACTGCGCGCTTTCTTCTATTTCTTCTTTTGAACAACGAGGAGAGGGCCCAGCCAGACGGCAGACCCTGCCAAAAATAGGTGCAACTCCTTAGCCTCACTCTCCACGGAAGTCTTTAGTAAAAGGCGAAAGACTTGTACGTTTTGAAGAGAAGCCAGAGTGTGTGTTTCTTTGGCCTCGCAGGAAGCCGCAGTGACTCCTCGTCCCGGCTTCCGGCGTCACGGTAGGCCCTGTTTGCTTGGCTGAAGGGGCAGATCTCAGGCCCCGCCTGCTCCGCTCCAGAGTTCCACTTTGACAGGAGAGGGGTGACTGGAGAGGAGCACGTTCGCGGCTTCAGGCTGCTTTCTGGCTCTTAGCTTGGCAGACCTTACTTTGTTTGGCTTTCTTGCTTTTGCACAAAGTCAGCAAAGGGGGCACCGTTCCCGGAGGCGCTGCAATACCGGGTCGATGCGTGGAGCGAACAGAGCGAGCCCCTTATTCGGCTCCCTGTTCTAAAAATGCGTTTAATACGTTGCCCCCGAATCGGGGGCATATCAGATATTAAACTGATAAGAACAGATACTACACTTGATCTTAGCCAAAAGGCCGAGAAGCGATGGCCTCCTGCAGGTTCCTGGCTGAGCCGCCTTCTCGGGACACTTCTCGCTTGTGACGGTGCTCTCTTTCACTTGGCTCACAGGGAGGGAACCGCTTCAAATCTCCGCCCACCCACAGTACCTCAGAGGCCTACGGAGCTCCCTGGAACTGCGCGCTTTTGTCTATTTCTTCTTTTGAACAACGAGGAGAGGGCCCAGCCAGACGGCAGACCCTGCCAAAAATAGGTGCAACTCCTTAACCTCACTCTCCACGGAAGTCTTTAGTAAAAGGCGAAAGACTTGTACGTTTTGAAGAGAAGCCAGAGTGTGTGTTTCTTTGGCCTCGCGGGAAGCCGCAGTGACTCCTCGTCCCGGCTTCCGGCGTCACGGTAGGCCCTGTTTGCTTGGCTGAAGGGGCAGATCTCAGGCCCCGCCTGCTCCGCTCCGCTCCAGAGTTCCACTTTGACAGGAGAGGGGTGACTGGAGAGGAGCACGTTCGCGGCTTCAGGCTGCTTTCTGGCTCTTGGCTTGGCAGACCTTACTTTGTTTGGCTTTCTTGCTTTTGCACAAAGTCAGCAAAGGGGGCACCGTTCCCGGAGGCGCTGCAATACCGGGTCGATGCGTGGAGCGAACGGAGCGAGCCCCTTATTCGGCTCCCTGTTCTAAAAATGCGTTTAATACGTTGCCCCCGAATCGGGGGCGTATCAGATATTAAACTGATAAGAACAGATACTACACTTGATCTTAGCCAAAAGGCCGAGAAGCGATGGCCTCCTGCAGGTTCCTGGCTGAGCCGCCTTCTCGGGACACTTCTCGTTTGTGACGGTGCGCTCTTTCACTTGGCTCACAGGGAGGGAACCGCTTCAAATCTCCGCCCACCCACAGTACCTCAGAGGCCTGCGGAGCTCCCTGGAACTGCGCGCTTTCTTCTATTTCTTCTTTTGAACAACGAGGAGAGGGCCCAGCCAGACGGCAGACTCTGCCAAAAATAGGTGCAACTCCTTAGCCTCACTCTCCACGGAAGTCTTTAGTAAAAGGCGAAAGACTTGTACGTTTTGAAGAGAAGCCAGAGTGTGTGTTTCTTTGGCCTCGCAGGAAGCCGCAGTGACTCCTCGTCCCGGCTTCCGGCGTCACGGTAGGCCCTGTTTGCTTGGCTGAAGGGGCAGATCTCAGGCCCCGCCTGCTCTGCTCCAGAGTTCCACTTTGACAGGAGAGGGGTGACTGGAGAGGAGCACGTTCGCGGCTTCAGGCTGCTTTCTGGCTCTTGGCTTGGCAGACCTTACTTTGTTTGGCTTTCTTGCTTTTGCACAAAGTCAGCAAAGGGGGCACCGTTCCCGGAGGCGCTGCAATACCGGGTCGATGCGTGGAGCGAACGGAGCGAGCCCCTTATTCGGCTCCCTGTTCTAAAAATGCGTTTAATACGTTGCCCCCGAATCGGGGGCGTATCAGATATTAAACTGATAAGAACAGATACTACACTTGATCTTAGCCAAAAGGCCGAGAAGCGATGGCCTCCTGCAGGTTCCTGGCTGAGCCGCCTTCTCGGGACACTTCTCGCTTGTGACGGTGCGCTCTTTCACTTGGCTCACAGGGAGGGAACCGCTTCAAATCTCCGCCCACCCACAGTACCTCAGAGGCCTGCGGAGCTCCCTGGAACTGCGCGCTTTCTTCTATTTCTTCTTTTGAACAACGAGGAGAGGGCCCAGCCAGACGGCAGACCCTGCCAAAAATAGGTGCAACTCCTTAGCCTCACTCTCCACAGAAGTCTTTAGTAAAAGGCGAAAGACTTGTACGTTTTGAAGAGAAGCCAGAGTGTGTGTTTCTTTGGCCTCGCAGGAAGCCGCAGTGACTCCTCGTCCCGGCTTCCGGCGTCACGGTAGGCCCTGTTTGCTTGGCTGAAGGGGCAGATCTCAGGCCCCGCCTGCTCTACTCCAGAGTTCCACTTTGACAGGAGAGGGGTGACTGGAGAGGAGCACGTTCGCGGCTTCAGGCTGCTTTCTGGCTCTTGGCTTGGCAGACCTTACTTTGTTTTGGCTTTCTTGCTTTTGCACAAAGTCTGCAAAGGGGGCACCGTTCCCGGAGGCGCTGCAATACCGGGTCGATGCGTGGAGCGAACGGAGCGAGCCCCTTATTCGGCTCCCTGTTCTAAAAATGCGTTTAATACGTTGCCCCCGAATCGGGGGCGTATCAGATATTAAACTGATAAGAACAGATACTACACTTGATCTTAGCCAAAAGGCCGAGAAGCGATGGCCTCCTGCAGGTTCCTGGCTGAGCCGCCTTCTCGGGACACTTCTCGCTTGTGACGGTGCGCTCTTTCACTTGGCTCACAGGGAGGGAACCGCTTCAAATCTCCGCCCACCCACAGTACCTCAGAGGCCTGCGGAGCTCCCTGGAACTGCGCGCTTTCTTCTATTTCTTCTTTTGAACAACGAGGAGAGGGCCCAGCCAGACGGCAGACCCTGCCAAAAATAGGTGCAACTCCTTAGCCTCACTCTCCACGGAAGTCTTTAGTAAAAGGCGAAAGACTTGTACGTTTTGAAGAGAAGCCAGAGTGTGTGTTTCTTTGGCCTCGCAGGAAGCCGCAGTGACTCCTCGTCCCGGCTTCCGGCGTCACGGTAGGCCCTGTTTGCTTGGCTGAAGGGGCAGATCTCAGGCCCCGCCTGCTCCGCTCCGCTCCAGAGTTCCACTTTGACAGGAGAGGGGTGACTGGAGAGGAGCACGTTCGCGGCTTCAGGCTGCTTTCTGGCTCTTGGCTTGGCAGACCTTACTTTGTTTTGGCTTTCTTGCTTTTGCACAAAGTCAGCAAAGGGGGCACCGTTCCCGGAGGCGCTGCAATACCGGGTCGATGCGTGGAGCGAACGGATCGAGCCCCTTATTCGGCTCCCTGTTCTAAAAATGCGTTTAATACGTTGCCCCCGAATCGGGGGCGTATCAGATATTAAACTGATAAGAACAGATACTACACTTGATCTTAGCCAAAAGGCCGAGAAGCGATGGCCTCCTGCAGGTTCCTGGCTGAGCCGCCTTCTCGGGACACTTCTCGCTTGTGACGATGCGCTCTTTTACTTGGCTCACAGGGAGGGAACCGCTTCAAATCTCCGCCCACCCACAGTACCTCAGAGGCCTGCGGAGCTCCCTGGAACTGCGCGCTTTCTTCTATTTCTTCTTTTGAACAACAAGGAGAGGGCCCAGCCAGACGGCAGACCCTGCCAAAAATAGGTGCAACTCCTTAGCCTCACTCTCCACGGAAGTCTTTAGTAAAAGGCGAAAGACTTGTACGTTTTGAAGAGAAGCCAGAGTGTGTGTTTCTTTGGCCTCGCAGGAAGCCGCAGTGACTCCTCGTCCCGGCTTCCGGCGTCACGGTAGGCCCTGTTTGCTTGGCTGAAGGGGCAGATCTCAGGCCCCGCCTGCTCTGCTCTAGAGTTCCACTTTGACAGGAGAGGGGTGACTGGAGAGGAGCACGTTCGCGGCTTCAGGCTGCTTTCTGGCTCTTGGCTTGGCAGACCTTACTTTGTTTGGCTTTCTTGCTTTTGCACAAAGTCAGCAAAGGGGGCACCGTTCCCGGAGGCGCTGCAATACCGGGTCGATGCGTGGAGCGAGCGGAGCGAGCCCCTTATTCGGCTCCCTGTTCTAAAAATGCGTTTAATACGTTGCCCCCGAATCGGGGGCGTATCAGATATTAAACTGATAAGAACAGATACTACACTTGATCTTAGCCAAAAGGCCGAGAAGCGATGGCCTCCTGCAGGTTCCTGGCTGAGCCGCCTTCTCGGGACACTTCTCGCTTGTGACGGTGCGCTCTTTCACTTGGCTCACAGGGAGGGAACCGCTTCAAATCTCCGCCCACCCACAGTACCTCAGAGGCCTACGGAGCTCCCTGGAACTGCGCGCTTTCTTCTATTTCTTCTTTTGAACAACGAGGAGAGGGCCCAGCCAGACGGCAGACCCTGCCAAAAATAGGTGCAACTCCTTAGCCTCACTCTCCACGGAAATCTTTAGTAAAAGGCGAAAGACTTGTACGTTTTGAAGAGAACCCAGAGTGTGTGTTCCTTTGGCCTCGCAGGAAGCCGCAGTGACTCCTCGTCCCGGCTTCCGGCGTCACGGTAGGCCCTGTTTGCTTGGCTGAAGGGGCAGATCTCAGGCCCCGCCTGCTCCGCTCCAGAGTTCCCCTTTGACAGGAGAGGGGTGACTGGAGAGGAGCACGTTCGCGGCTTCAGGCTGCTTTCTGGCTCTTGGCTTGGCAGACCTTACTTTGTTTGGCTTTCTTGCTTTTGCACAAACTCAGCAAAGGGGGCACCGTTCCCGGAGGCGCTGCAATACCGGGTCGATGCGTGGAGCGAACGGAGCGAGCCCCTTATTCGGCTCCCTGTTCTAAAAATGCTTTTAATACGTTGCCCCCGAATCGGGGGCGTATCAGATATTAAACTGATAAGAACAGATACTACACTTGATCTTAGCCAAAAGGCCGAGAAGCGATGGCCTCCTGCAGGTTCCTGGCTGAGCCGCCTTCTCGGGACACTTCTCGCTTGTGACGGTGCGCTCTTTCACTTGGCTCACAGGGAGGGAACCGCTTCAAATCTCCGCCCACCCACAGTACCTCAGAGGCCTGCGGAGCTCCCTGGAACTGCGCGCTTTCTTCTATTTCTTCTTTTGAACAACGAGGAGAGGGCCCAGCCAGACGGCAGACTCTGCCAAAAATAGGTGCAACTCCTTAGCCTCACTCTCCACGGAAGTCTTTAGTAAAAGGCGAAAGACTTGTACGTTTTGAAGAGAAGCCAGAGTGTGTGTTTCTTTGGCCTCGCAGGAAGCCGCAGTGACTCCTCGTCCCGGCTTCCGGCGTCACGGTAGGCCCTGTTTGCTTGGCTGAAGGGGCAGATCTCAGGCCCCGCCTGCTCCGCTCCGCTCCAGAGTTCCACTTTGACAGGAGAGGGGTGACTGGAGAGGAGCACGTTCGCGGCTTCAGGCTGCTTTCTGGCTCTTGGCTTGGCAGACCTTACTTTGTTTGGCTTTTTTGCTTTTGCACAAAGTCAGCAAAGGGGGCACCGTTCCCGGAGGCGCTGCAATACCGGGTCGATGCGTGGAGCGAACGGAGCGAGCCCCTTATTCGGCTCCCTGTTCTAAAAATGCGTTTAATACGTTGCCCCCGAATCGGGGGCGTATCAGATATTAAACTGATAAGAACAGATACTACACTTGATCTTAGCCAAAAGGCCGAGAAGCGATGGCCTCCTGCAGGTTCCTGGCTGAGCCGCCTTCTCGGGACACTTCTCGCTTGTGACGATGCGCTCTTTCACTTGGCTCACAGGGAGGGAACCGCTTCAAATCTCCGCCCACCCACAGTACCTCAGAGGCCTGCGGAGCTCCCTGGAACTGCGCGCTTTCTTCTATTTCTTCTTTTGAACAACGAGGAGAGGGCCCAGCCAGACGGTAAACCCTGCCAAAAATAGGTGCAACTCCTTAGCCTCACTCTCCACGGAAGTCTTTAGTAAAAGGCGAAAGACTTGTACGTTTTGAAGAGAAGCCAGAGTGTGTGTTTCTTTGGCCTCGCAGGAAGCCGCAGTGACTCCTCGTCCCGGCTTCCGGCGTCACGGTAGGCCCTGTTTTCTTGGCTGAAGGGGCAGATCTCAGGCCCCGCCTGCTCTGCTCCAGAGTTCCACTTTGACAGGAGAGGGGTGACTGGAGAGGAGCACGTTCGCGGCTTCAGGCTGCTTTCTGGCTCTTGGCTTGGCAGACCTTACTTTGTTTGGCTTTCTTGCTTTTGCACAAAGTCAGCAAAGGGGGCACCGTTCCCGGAGGCGCTGCAATACCGGGTCGATGCGTGGAGCGAACGGAACGAGCCCCTTATTCGGCTCCCTGTTCTAAAAATGCGTTTAATACGTTGCCCCCGAATCGGGGGCGTATCAGATATTAAACTGATAAGAACAGATACTACACTTGATCTTAGCCAAAAGGCCGAGAAGCGATGGCCTCCTGCAGGTTCCTGGCTGAGCCGCCTTCTCGGGACACTTCTCGCTTGTGACGGTGCGCTCTTTCACTTGGCTCACAGGGTAGGAGCCGCTTCAAATCTCCGCCCACCCACAGTACCTCAGAGGCCTGCGGAGCTCCCTGGAACTGCGCGCTTTCTTCTATTTCTTCTTTTGAACAACGAGGAGAGGGCCCAGCCAGACGGCAGACCCTGCCAAAAATAGGTGCAACTCCTTAGCCTCACTCTCCACGGAAGTCTTTAGTAAAAGGCGAAAGACTTGTACATTTTGAAGAGAAGCCAGAGTGTGTGTTTCTTTGGCCTCGCGGGAAGCCGCAGTGACTCCTCGTCCCGGCTTCCGGCGTCACGGTAGGCCCTGTTTGCTTGGCTGAAGGGGCAGATCTCAGGCCCCGCCTGCTCCGCTCCGCTCCAGAGTTCCACTTTGACAGGAGAGGGGTGACTGGAGAGGAGCACGTTCGCGGCTTCAGGCTGCTTTCTGGCTCTTGGCTTGGCAGACCTTACTTTGTTTGGCTTTCTTGCTTTTGCACAAAGTCAGCAAAGGGGGCACCGTTCCCGGAGGCGCTGCAATACCGGGTCGATGCGTGGAGCGAACGGAGCGAGCCCCTTATTCGGCTCCCTGTTCTAAAAATGCGTTTAATACGTTGCCCCCGAATCGGGGGCGTATCAGATATTAAACTGATAAGAACAGATACTACACTTGATCTTAGCCAAAAGGCCGAGAAGCGATGGCCTCCTGCAGGTTCCTGGCTGAGCCGCCTTCTCGGGACACTTCTCGCTTGTGACGGTGCGCTCTTTCACTTGGCTCACAGGGAGGGAACCGCTTAAAATCTCCGCCCACCCACAGTACCTCAGAGGCCTGCGGAGCTCCCTGGAACTGCGCGCTTTCTTCTATTTCTTCTTTTGAACAACGAGGAGAGGGCCCAGCCAGACGGCAGACCCTGCCAAAAATAGGTGCAACTCCTTAGCCTCACTCTCCACGGAAGTCTTTAGTAAAAGGCGAAAGACTTGTACGTTTTGAAGAGAAGCCAGAGTGTGTGTTTCTTTGGCCTCGCAGGAAGCCGCAGTGACTCCTCGTCCCGGCTTCCGGCGTCACGGTAGGCCCTGTTTGCTTGGCTGAAGGGGCAGATCTCAGGCCCCGCCTGCTCCGCTCCGCTCCAGAGTTCCACTTTGACAGGAGAGGGGTGACTGGAAAGGAGCACGTTCGCGGCTTCAGGCTGCTTTCTGGCTCTTGGCTTGGCAGACCTTACTTTGTTTGGCTTTCTTGCTTTTGCACAAAGTCAGCAAAGGGGGCACCGTTCCCGGAGGCGCTGCAATACCGGGTCGATGCGTGGAGCGAACGGAACGAGCCCCTTATTCGGCTCCCTGTTCTAAAAATGCGTTTAATACGTTGCCCCCGAATCGGGGGCGTATCAGATATTAAACTGATAAGAACAGATACTACACTTGATCTTAGCCAAAAGGCCGAGAAGCGATGGCCTCCTGCAGGTTCCTGGCTGAGCCGCCTTCTCGGGACACTTCTCGCTTGTGACGGTGCGCTCTTTCACTTGGCTCACAGGGAGGGAACCGCTTCAAATCTCCGCCCACCCACAGTACCTCAGAGGCCTGCGGAGCTCCCTGGAACTGCGCGCTTTCTTCTATTTCTTCTTTTGAACAACGAGGAGAGGGCCCAGCCAGACGGCAGACCCTGCCAAAAATAGGTGCAACTCCTTAGCCTCACTCTCCACGGAAGTCTTTAGTAAAAGGCGAAAGACTTGTACGTTTTGAAGAGAAGCCAGAGTGTGTGTTTCTTTGGCCTCGCAGGAAGCCGCAGTGACTCCTCGTCCCGGCTTCCGGCGTCACGGTAGGCCCTGTTTGCTTGGCTGAAGGGGCAGATCTCAGGCCCCGCCTGCTCCGCTCCGCTCCAGAGTTCCACTTTGACAGGAGAGGGGTGACTGGAGAGGAGCACGTTCGCGGCTTCAGGCTGCTTTCTGGCTCTTGGCTTGGCAGACCTTACTTTGTTTGGCTTTCTTGCTTTTGCACAAAGTCAGCAAAGGGGGCACCGTTCCCGGAGGCGCTGCAATACCGGGTCGATGCGTGGAGCGAACGGAGCGAGCCCCTTATTCGGCTCCCTGTTCTAAAAATGCGTTTAATACGTTGCCCCCGAATCGGGGGCGTATCAGATATTAAACTGATAAGAACAGATACTACACTTGATCTTAGCCAAAAGGCCGAGAAGCGATGGCCTCTTGCAGGTTCCTGGCTGAGCCGCCTTCTCGGGACACTTCTCGCTTGTGACGGTGCGCTCTTTCACTTGGCTCACAGGGAGGGAACCGCTTCAAATCTCCGCCCACCCACAGTACCTCAGAGGCCTGCGGAGCTCCCTGGAACTGCGCGCTTTCTTCTATTTCTTCTTTTGAAAAACGAGGAGAGGGCCCAGCCAGACGGCAGACCCTGCCAAAAATAGGTGCAACTCCTTAGCCTCACTCTCCACGGAAGTCTTTAGTAAAAGGCGAAAGACTTGTACGTTTTGAAGAGAAGCCAGAGTGTGTGTTTCTTTGGCCTCGCAGGAAGCCGCAGTGACTCCTCGTCCCGGCTTCCGGCGTCACGGTAGGCCCTGTTTGCTTGGCTGAAGGGGCAGATCTCAGGCCCCGCCTGCTCCGCTCCGCTCCAGAGTTCCACTTTGACAGGAGAGGGGTGACTGGAGAGGAGCACGTTCGCGGCTTCAGGCTGCTTTCTGGCTCTTGGCTTGGCAGACCTTACTTTGTTTGGCTTTCTTGCTTTTGCACAAAGTCAGCAAAGGGGGCACCGTTCCCGGAGGCGCTGCAATACCGGGTCGATGCGTGGAGCGAACGGAGCGAGCCCCTTATTCGGCTCCCTGTTCTAAAAATGCGTTTAATACGTTGCCCCCGAATCGGGGGCGTATCAGATATTAAACTGATGAGAACAGATACTACACTTGATCTTAGCCAAAAGGCCGAGAAGCGATGGCCTCCTGCAGGTTCCTGGCTGAGCCGCCTTCTCGGGACACTTCTCGCTTGTGACGGTGCGCTCTTTCACTTGGCTCACAGGGAGGGAACCGCTTCAAATCTCCGCCCACCCACAGTACCTCAGAGGCCTGCGGAGCTCCCTGGAACTGCGCGCTTTCTTCTATTTCTTCTTTTGAACAACGAGGAGAGGGCCCAGCCAGACGGCAGACCCTGCCAAAAATAGGTGCAACTCCTTAGCCTCACTCTCCACGGAAGTCTTTAGTAAAAGGCGAAAGACTTGTACATTTTGAAGAGAAGCCAGAGTGTGTGTTTCTTTGGCCTCGCGGGAAGCCGCAGTGACTCCTCGTCCCGGCTTCCGGCGTCACGGTAGGCCCTGTTTGCTTGGCTGAAGGGGCAGATCTCAGGCCCCGCCTGCTCCGCTCCGCTCCAGAGTTCCACTTTGACAGGAGAGGGGTGACTGGAGAGGAGCACGTTCGCGGCTTCAGGCTGCTTTCTGGCTCTTGGCTTGGCAGACCTTACTTTGTTTGGCTTTCTTGCTTTTGCACAAAGTCAGCAAAGGGGGCACCGTTCCCGGAGGCGCTGCAATACCGGGTCGATGCGTGGAGCGAACGGAGCGAGCCCCTTATTCGGCTCCCTGTTCTAAAAATGCGTTTAATACGTTGCCCCCGAATCGGGGGCGTATCAGATATTAAACTGATAAGAACAGATACTACACTTGATCTTAGCCAAAAGGCCGAGAAGCGATGGCCTCCTGCAGGTTCCTGGCTGAGCCGCCTTCTCGGGACACTTCTCGCTTGTGACGGTGCGCTCTTTCACTTGGCTCACAGGGAGGGAACCGCTTCAAATCTCCGCCCACCCACAGTACCTCAGAGGCCTGCGGAGCTCCCTGGAACTGCGCGCTTTCTTCTATTTCTTCTTTTGAACAACGAGGAGAGGGCCCAGCCAGACGGCAGACCCTGCCAAAAATAGGTGCAACTCCTTAGCCTCACTCTCCACGGAAGTCTTTAGTAAAAGGCGAAAGACTTTTAAAGAAGCCAGAGTGTGTGTTTCTTTGGCCTCGCAGGAAGCCGCAGTGACTCCTCGTCCCGGCTTCCGGCGTCACGGTAGGCCCTGTTTGCTTGGCTGAAGGGGCAGATCTCAGGCCCCGCCTGCTCCGCTCCGCTCCAGAGTTCCACTTTGACAGGAGAGGGGTGACTGGAGAGGAGCACGTTCGCGGCTTCAGGCTGCTTTCTGGCTCTTGGCTTGGCAGACCTTACTTTGTTTGGCTTTCTTGCTTTTGCACAAAGTCAGCAAAGGGGGCACCGTTCCCGGAGGCGCTGCAATACCGGGTCGATGCGTGGAGCGAACGGAACGAGCCCCTTATTCGGCTCCCTGTTCTAAAAATGCGTTTAATACGTTGCCCCCGAATCGGGGGCGTATCAGATATTAAACTGATAAGAACAGATACTACACTTGATCTTAGCCAAAAGGCCGAGAAGCGATGGCCTCCTGCAGGTTCCTGGCTGAGCCGCCTTCTCGGGACACTTCTCGCTTGTGACGGTGCGCTCTTTCACTTGGCTCACAGGGTAGGAGCCGCTTCAAATCTCCGCCCACCCACAGTACCTCAGAGGCCTGCGGAGCTCCCTGGAACTGCGCGCTTTCTTCTATTTCTTCTTTTGAACAACGAGGAGAGGGCCCAGCCAGACGGCAGACCCTGCCAAAAATAGGTGCAACTCCTTAGCCTCACTCTCCACGGAAGTCTTTAGTAAAAGGCGAAAGACTTGTACATTTTGAAGAGAAGCCAGAGTGTGTGTTTCTTTGGCCTCGCGGGAAGCCGCAGTGACTCCTCGTCCCGGCTTCCGGCGTCACGGTAGGCCCTGTTTGCTTGGCTGAAGGGGCAGATCTCAGGCCCCGCCTGCTCCGCTCCGCTCCAGAGTTCCACTTTGACAGGAGAGGGGTGACTGGAGAGGAGCACGTTCGCGGCTTCAGGCTGCTTTCTGGCTCTTGGCTTGGCAGACCTTACTTTGTTTGGCTTTCTTGCTTTTGCACAAAGTCAGCAAAGGGGGCACCGTTCCCGGAGGCGCTGCAATACCGGGTCGATGCGTGGAGCGAACGGAGCGAGCCCCTTATTCGGCTCCCTGTTCTAAAAATGCGTTTAATACGTTGCCCCCGAATCGGGGGCGTATCAGATATTAAACTGATAAGAACAGATACTACACTTGATCTTAGCCAAAAGGCCGAGAAGCGATGGCCTCCTGCAGGTTCCTGGCTGAGCCGCCTTCTCGGGACACTTCTCGCTTGTGACGGTGCGCTCTTTCACTTGGCTCACAGGGAGGGAACCGCTTCAAATCTCCGCCCACCCACAGTACCTCAGAGGCCTGCGGAGCTCCCTGGAACTGCGCGCTTTCTTCTATTTCTTCTTTTGAACAACGAGGAGAGGGCCCAGCCAGACGGCAGACCCTGCCAAAAATAGGTGCAACCCCTTAGCCTCACTCTCCACGGAAGTCTTTAGTAAAAGGCGAAAGACTTGTACGTTTTGAAGAGAAGCCAGAGTGTGTGTTTCTTTGGCCTCGCAGGAAGCCGCAGTGACTCCTCGTCCCGGCTTCCGGCGTCACGGTAGGCCCTGTTTGCTTGGCTGAAGGGGCAGATCTCAGGCCCCGCCTGCTCCGCTCCGCTCCAGAGTTCCACTTTGACAGGAGAGGGGTGACTGGACAGGAGCACGTTCGCGGCTTCAGGCTGCTTTCTGGCTCTTGGCTTGGCAGACCTTACTTTGTTTGGCTTTCTTGCTTTTGCACAAAGTCAGCAAAGGGGGCACCGTTCCCGGAGGCGCTGCAATACCGGGTCGATGCGTGGAGCGAACGGAGCGAGCCCCTTATTCGGCTCCCTGTTCTAAAAATGCGTTTAATACGTTGCCCCCGAATCGGGGGCGTATCAGATATTAAACTGATGAGAACAGATACTACACTTGATCTTAGCCAAAAGGCCGAGAAGCGATGGCCTCCTGCAGGTTCCTGGCTGAGCCGCCTTCTCGGGACACTTCTCGCTTGTGACGGTGCGCTCTTTCACTTGGCTCACAGGGAGGGAACCGCTTCAAATCTCCGCCCACCCACAGTACCTCAGAGGCCTGCGGAGCTCCCTGGAACTGCGCGCTTTCTTCTATTTCTTCTTTTGAACAACGAGGAGAGGGCCCAGCCAGACGGCAGACCCTGCCAAAAATAGGTGCAACTCCTTAGCCTCACTCTCCACGGAAGTCTTTAGTAAAAGGCGAAAGACTTGTACGTTTTGAAGAGAAGCCAGAGTGTGTGTTTCTTTGGCCTCGCAGGAAGCCGCAGTGACTCCTCGTCCCGGCTTCCGGCGTCACGGTAGGCCCTGTTTGCTTGGCTGAAGGGGCAGATCTCAGGCCCCGCCTGCTCCGCTCCGCTCCAGAGTTCCACTTTGACAGGAGAGGGGTGACTGGAGAGGAGCACGTTCGCGGCTTCAGGCTGCTTTCTGGCTCTTGGCTTGGCAGACCTTACTTTGTTTGGCTTTCTTGCTTTTGCACAAAGTCAGCAAAGGGGGCACCGTTCCCGGAGGCGCTGCAATACCGGGTCGATGCGTGGAGCGAACGGAGCGAGCCCCTTATTCGGCTCCCTGTTCTAAAAATGCGTTTAATACGTTGCCCCCGAATCGGGGGCGTATCAGATATTAAACTGATAAGAACAGATACTACACTTGATCTTAGCCAAAAGGCCGAGAAGCGATGGCCTCCTGCAGGTTCCTGGCTGAGCCGCCTTCTCGGGACACTTCTCGCTTGTGACGGTGCGCTCTTTCACTTGGCTCACAGGGAGGGAACCGCTTCAAATCTCCGCCCACCCACAGTACCTCGGAGGCCTGCGGAGCTCCCTGGAACTGCGCGCTTTCTTCTATTTCTTCTTTTGAACAACGAGGAGAGGGCCCAGCCAGACGGCAGACCCTGCCAAAAATAGGTGCAACTCCTTAGCCTCACTCTCCACGGAAGTCTTTAGTAAAAGGCGAAAGACTTGTACGTTTTGAAGAGAAGCCAGAGTGTGTGTTTCTTTGGCCTCGCAGGAAGCCGCAGTGACTCCTCGTCCCGGCTTCCGGCGTCACGGTAGGCCCTGTTTGCTTGGCTGAAGGGGCAGATCTCAGGCCCCGCCTGCTCCGCTCCGCTCCAGAGTTCCACTTTGACAGGAGAGGGGTGACTGGAGAGGAGCACGTTCGCGGCTTCAGGCTGCTTTCTGGCTCTTGGCTTGGCAGACCTTACTTTGTTTGGCTTTCTTGCTTTTGCACAAAGTCAGCAAAGGGGGCACCGTTCCCGGAGGCGCTGCAATACCGGGTCGATGCGTGGAGCGAACGGAGCGAGCCCCTTATTCGGCTCCCTGTTCTAAAAATGCGTTTAATACGTTGCCCCCGAATCGGGGGCGTATCAGATATTAAACTGATGAGAACAGATACTACACTTGATCTTAGCCAAAAGGCCGAGAAGCGATGGCCTCCTGCAGGTTCCTGGCTGAGCCGCCTTCTCGGGACACTTCTCGCTTGTGACGGTGCGCTCTTTCACTTGGCTCACAGGGAGGGAACCGCTTCAAATCTCCGCCCACCCACAGTACCTCAGAGGCCTGCGGAGCTCCCTGGAACTGCGCGCTTTCTTCTATTTCTTCTTTTGAACAACGAGGAGAGGGCCCAGCCAGACGGCAGACCCTGCCAAAAATAGGTGCAACTCCTTAGCCTCACTCTCCACGGAAGTCTTTAGTAAAAGCCGAAAGACTTGTACATTTTGAAGAGAAGCCAGAGTGTGTGTTTCTTTGGCCTCGCGGGAAGCCGCAGTGACTCCTCGTCCCGGCTTCCGGCGTCACGGTAGGCCCTGTTTGCTTGGCTGAAGGGGCAGATCTCAGGCCCCGCCTGCTCCGCTCCGCTCCAGAGTTCCACTTTGACAGGAGAGGGGTGACTGGAGAGGAGCACGTTCGCGGCTTCAGGCTGCTTTCTGGCTCTTGGCTTGGCAGACCTTACTTTGTTTGGCTTTCTTGCTTTTGCACAAAGTCAGCAAAGGGGGCACCGTTCCCGGAGGCGCTGCAATACCGGGTCGATGCGTGGAGCGAACGGAGCGAGCCCCTTATTCGGCTCCCTGTTCTAAAAACGCGTTTAATACGTTGCCCCCGAATCGGGGGCGTATCAGATATTAAACTGATAAGAACAGATACTACACTTGATCTTAGCCAAAAGGCCGAGAAGCGATGGCCTCCTGCAGGTTCCTGGCTGAGCCGCCTTCTCGGGACACTTCTCGCTTGTGACGGTGCGCTCTTTCACTTGGCTCACAGGGAGGGAACCGCTTCAAATCTCCGCCCACCCACAGTACCTCAGAGGCCTGCGGAGCTCCCTGGAACTGCGCGCTTTCTTCTATTTCTTCTTTTGAACAACGAGGAGAGGGCCCAGCCAGACGGCAGACCCTGCCAAAAATAGGTGCAACTCCTTAGCCTCACTCTCCACGGAAGTCTTTAGTAAAAGGCGAAAGACTTGTACGTTTTGAAGAGAAGCCAGAGTGTGTGTTTCTTTGGCCTCGCAGGAAGCCGCAGTGACTCCTCGTCCCGGCTTCCGGCGTCACGGTAGGCCCTGTTTGCTTGGCTGAAGGGGCAGATCTCAGGCCCCGCCTGCTCTGCTCCAGAGTTCCACTTTGACAGGAGAGGGGTGACTGGAGAGGAGCACGTTCGCGGCTTCAGGCTGCTTTCTGGCTCTTGGCTTGGCAGACCTTACTTTGTTTGGCTTTCTTGCTTTTGCACAAAGTCAGCAAAGGGGGCACCGTTCCCGGAGGCGCTGCAATACCGGGTCGATGCGTGGAGCGAACGGAGCGAGCCCCTTATTCGGCTCCCTGTTCTAAAAATGCGTTTAATACGTTGCCCCCGAATCGGGGGCGTATCAGATATTAAACTGATAAGAACAGATACTACACTTGATCTTAGCCAAAAGGCCGAGAAGCGATGGCCTCCTGCAGGTTCCTGGCTGAGCCGCCTTCTCGGGACACTTCTCGCTTGTGACGGTGCGCTCTTTCACTTGGCTCACAGGGAGGGAACCGCTTCAAATCTCCGCCCACCCACAGTACCTCAGAGGCCTGCGGAGCTCCCTGGAACTGCGCGCTTTCTTCTATTTCTTCTTTTGAACAACGAGGAGAGGGCCCAGCCAGACGGCAGACCCTGCCAAAAATAGGTGCAACTCCTTAGCCTCACTCTCCACGGAAGTCTTTAGTAAAAGGCGAAAGACTTGTACGTTTTGAAGAGAAGCCAGAGTGTGTGTTTCTTTGGCCTCGCAGGAAGCCGCAGTGACTCCTCGTCCCGGCTTCCGGCGTCACGGTAGGCCCTGTTTGCTTGGCTGAAGGGGCAGATCTCAGGCCCCGCCTGCTCCGCTCCAGAGTTCCACTTTGACAGGAGAGGGGTGACTGGAGAGGAGCACGTTCGCGGCTTCAGGCTGCTTTCTGGCTCTTGGCTTGGCAGACCTTACTTTGTTTGGCTTTCTTGCTTTTGCACAAAGTCAGCAAAGGGGGCACCGTTCCCGGAGGCGCTGCAATACCGGGTCGATGCGTGGAGCGAACGGAGCGAGCCCCTTATTCGGCTCCCTGTTCTAAAAATGCGTTTAATACGTTGCCCCCGAATCGGGGGCGTATCAGATATTAAACTGATGAGAACAGATACTACACTTGATCTTAGCCAAAAGGCCGAGAAGCGATGGCCTCCTGCAGGTTCCTGGCTGAGCCGCCTTCTCGGGACACTTCTCGCTTGTGACGGTGCGCTCTTTCACTTGGCTCACAGGGACGGAACCGCTTCAAATCTCCGCCCACCCACAGTACCTCAGAGGCCTGCGGAGCTCCCTGGAACTGCGCGCTTTCTTCTATTTCTTCTTTTGAACAACGAGGAGAGGGCCCAGCCAGACGGCAGACCCTGCCAAAAATAGGTGCAACTCCTTAGCCTCACTCTCCACGGAAGTCTTTAGTAAAAGGCGAAAGACTTGTACATTTTGAAGAGAAGCCAGAGTGTGTGTTTCTTTGGCCTCGCGGGAAGCCGCAGTGACTCCTCGTCCCGGCTTCCGGCGTCACGGTAGGCCCTGTTTGCTTGGCTGAAGGGGCAGATCTCAGGCCCCGCCTGCTCCGCTCCGCTCCAGAGTTCCACTTTGACAGGAGAGGGGTGACTGGAGAGGAGCACGTTCGCGGCTTCAGGCTGCTTTCTGGCTCTTGGCTTGGCAGACCTTACTTTGTTTGGCTTTCTTGCTTTTGCACAAAGTCAGCAAAGGGGGCACCGTTCCCGGAGGCGCTGCAATACCGGGTCGATGCGTGGAGCGAACGGAGCAAGCCCCTTATTCGGCTCCCTGTTCTAAAAACGCGTTTAATACGTTGCCCCCGAATCGGGGGCGTATCAGATATTAAACTGATAAGAACAGATACTACACTTGATCTTAGCCAAAAGGCCGAGAAGCGATGGCCTCCTGCAGGTTCCTGGCTGAGCCGCCTTCTCGGGACACTTCTCGCTTGTGACGGTGCGCTCTTTCACTTGGCTCACAGGGAGGGAACCGCTTCAAATCTCCGCCCACCCACAGTACCTCAGAGGCCTGCGGAGCTCCCTGGAACTGCGCGCTTTCTTCTATTTCTTCTTTTGAACAACGAGGAGAGGGCCCAGCCAGACGGCAGACCCTGCCAAAAATAGGTGCAACTCCTTAGCCTCACTCTCCACGGAAGTCTTTAGTAAAAGGCGAAAGACTTGTACGTTTTGAAGAGAAGCCAGAGTGTGTGTTTCTTTGGCCTCGCAGGAAGCCGCAGTGACTCCTCGTCCCGGCTTCCGGCGTCACGGTAGGCCCTGTTTGCTTGGCTGAAGGGGCAGATCTCAGGCCCCGCCTGCTCCGCTCCAGAGTTCCACTTTGACAGGAGAGGGGTGACTGGAGAGGAGCACGTTCGCGGCTTCAGGCTGCTTTCTGGCTCTTGGCTTGGCAGACCTTACTTTGTTTGGCTTTCTTGCTTTTGCACAAAGTCAGCAAAGGGGGCACCGTTCCCGGAGGCGCTGCAATACCGGGTCGATGCGTGGAGCGAACGGAGCGAGCCCCTTATTCGGCTCCCTGTTCTAAAAATGCGTTTAATACGTTGCCCCCGAATCGGGGGCGTATCAGATATTAAACTGATGAGAACAGATACTACACTTGATCTTAGCCAAAAGGCCGAGAAGCGATGGCCTCCTGCAGGTTCCTGGCTGAGCCGCCTTCTCGGGACACTTCTCGCTTGTGACGGTGCGCTCTTTCACTTGGCTCACAGGGAGGGAACCGCTTCAAATCTCCGCCCACCCACAGTACCTCAGAGGCCTGCGGAGCTCCCTGGAACTGCGCGCTTTCTTCTATTTCTTCTTTTGAACAACGAGGAGAGGGCCCAGCCAGACGGCAGACCCTGCCAAAAATAGGTGCAACTCCTTAGCCTCACTCTCCACGGAAGTCTTTAGTAAAAGGCGAAAGACTTGTACATTTTGAAGAGAAGCCAGAGTGTGTGTTTCTTTGGCCTCGCGGGAAGCCGCAGTGACTCCTCGTCCCGGCTTCCGGCGTCACGGTAGGCCCTGTTTGCTTGGCTGAAGGGGCAGATCTCAGGCCCCGCCTGCTCCGCTCCGCTCCAGAGTTCCACTTTGACAGGAGAGGGGTGACTGGAGAGGAGCACGTTCGCGGCTTCAGGCTGCTTTCTGGCTCTTGGCTTGGCAGACCTTACTTTGTTTGGCTTTCTTGCTTTTGCACAAAGTCAGCAAAGGGGGCACCGTTCCCGGAGGCGCTGCAATACCGGGTCGATGCGTGGAGCGAACGGAGCAAGCCCCTTATTCGGCTCCCTGTTCTAAAAACGCGTTTAATACGTTGCCCCCGAATCGGGGGCGTATCAGATATTAAACTGATAAGAACAGATACTACACTTGATCTTAGCCAAAAGGCCGAGAAGCGATGGCCTCCTGCAGGTTCCTGGCTGAGCCGCCTTCTCGGGACACTTCTCGCTTGTGACGGTGCGCTCTTTCACTTGGCTCACAGGGAGGGAACCGCTTCAAATCTCCGCCCACCCACAGTACCTCAGAGGCCTGCGGAGCTCCCTGGAACTGCGCGCTTTCTTCTATTTCTTCTTTTGAACAACGAGGAGAGGGCCCAGCCAGACGGCAGACCCTGCCAAAAATAGGTGCAACTCCTTAGCCTCACTCTCCACGGAAGTCTTTAGTAAAAGGCGAAAGACTTGTACGTTTTGAAGAGAAGCCAGAGTGTGTGTTTCTTTGGCCTCGCAGGAAGCCGCAGTGACTCCTCGTCCCGGCTTCCGGCGTCACGGTAGGCCCTGTTTGCTTGGCTGAAGGGGCAGATCTCAGGCCCCGCCTGCTCTGCTCCAGAGTTCCACTTTGACAGGAGAGGGGTGACTGGAGAGGAGCACGTTCGCGGCTTCAGGCTGCTTTCTGGCTCTTGGCTTGGCAGACCTTACTTTGTTTGGCTTTCTTGCTTTTGCACAAAGTCAGCAAAGGGGGCACCGTTCCCGGAGGCGCTGCAATACCGGGTCGATGCGTGGAGCGAACGGAGCGAGCCCCTTATTCGGCTCCCTGTTCTAAAAATGCGTTTAATACGTTGCCCCCGAATCGGGGGCGTATCAGATATTAAACTGATAAGAACAGATACTACACTTGATCTTAGCCAAAAGGCCGAGAAGCGATGGCCTCCTGCAGGTTCCTGGCTGAGCCGCCTTCTCGGGACACTTCTCGCTTGTGACGGTGCGCTCTTTCACTTGGCTCACAGGGAGGGAACCGCTTCAAATCTCCGCCCACCCACAGTACCTCAGAGGCCTGCGGAGCTCCCTGGAACTGCGCGCTTTCTTCTATTTCTTCTTTTGAACAACGAGGAGAGGGCCCAGCCAGACGGCAGACCCTGCCAAAAATAGGTGCAACTCCTTAGCCTCACTCTCCACGGAAGTCTTTAGTAAAAGGCGAAAGACTTGTACGTTTTGAAGAGAAGCCAGAGTGTGTGTTTCTTTGGCCTCGCAGGAAGCCGCAGTGACTCCTCGTCCCGGCTTCCGGCGTCACGGTAGGCCCTGTTTGCTTGGCTGAAGGGGCAGATCTCAGGCCCCGCCTGCTCCGCTCCAGAGTTCCACTTTGACAGGAGAGGGGTGACTGGAGAGGAGCACGTTCGCGGCTTCAGGCTGCTTTCTGGCTCTTGGCTTGGCAGACCTTACTTTGTTTGGCTTTCTTGCTTTTGCACAAAGTCAGCAAAGGGGGCACCGTTCCCGGAGGCGCTGCAATACCGGGTCGATGCGTGGAGCGAACGGAGCGAGCCCCTTATTCGGCTCCCTGTTCTAAAAATGCGTTTAATACGTTGCCCCCGAATCGGGGGCGTATCAGATATTAAACTGATGAGAACAGATACTACACTTGATCTTAGCCAAAAGGCCGAGAAGCGATGGCCTCCTGCAGGTTCCTGGCTGAGCCGCCTTCTCGGGACACTTCTCGCTTGTGACGGTGCGCTCTTTCACTTGGCTCACAGGGAGGGAACCGCTTCAAATCTCCGCCCACCCACAGTACCTCAGAGGCCTGCGGAGCTCCCTGGAACTGCGCGCTTTCTTCTATTTCTTCTTTTGAACAACGAGGAGAGGGCCCAGCCAGACGGCAGACCCTGCCAAAAATAGGTGCAACTCCTTAGCCTCACTCTCCACGGAAGTCTTTAGTAAAAGGCGAAAGACTTGTACATTTTGAAGAGAAGCCAGAGTGTGTGTTTCTTTGGCCTCGCGGGAAGCCGCAGTGACTCCTCGTCCCGGCTTCCGGCGTCACGGTAGGCCCTGTTTGCTTGGCTGAAGGGGCAGATCTCAGGCCCCGCCTGCTCCGCTCCGCTCCAGAGTTCCACTTTGACAGGAGAGGGGTGACTGGAGAGGAGCACGTTCGCGGCTTCAGGCTGCTTTCTGGCTCTTGGCTTGGCAGACCTTACTTTGTTTGGCTTTCTTGCTTTTGCACAAAGTCAGCAAAGGGGGCACCGTTCCCGGAGGCGCTGCAATACCGGGTCGATGCGTGGAGCGAACGGAGCAAGCCCCTTATTCGGCTCCCTGTTCTAAAAACGCGTTTAATACGTTGCCCCCGAATCGGGGGCGTATCAGATATTAAACTGATAAGAACAGATACTACACTTGATCTTAGCCAAAAGGCCGAGAAGCGATGGCCTCCTGCAGGTTCCTGGCTGAGCCGCCTTCTCGGGACACTTCTCGCTTGTGACGGTGCGCTCTTTCACTTGGCTCACAGGGAGGGAACCGCTTCAAATCTCCGCCCACCCACAGTACCTCAGAGGCCTGCGGAGCTCCCTGGAACTGCGCGCTTTCTTCTATTTCTTCTTTTGAACAACGAGGAGAGGGCCCAGCCAGACGGCAGACCCTGCCAAAAATAGGTGCAACTCCTTAGCCTCACTCTCCACGGAAGTCTTTAGTAAAAGGCGAAAGACTTGTACGTTTTGAAGAGAAGCCAGAGTGTGTGTTTCTTTGGCCTCGCAGGAAGCCGCAGTGACTCCTCGTCCCGGCTTCCGGCGTCACGGTAGGCCCTGTTTGCTTGGCTGAAGGGGCAGATCTCAGGCCCCGCCTGCTCCGCTCCAGAGTTCCACTTTGACAGGAGAGGGGTGACTGGAGAGGAGCACGTTCGCGGCTTCAGGCTGCTTTCTGGCTCTTGGCTTGGCAGACCTTACTTTGTTTGGCTTTCTTGCTTTTGCACAAAGTCAGCAAAGGGGGCACCGTTCCCGGAGGCGCTGCAATACCGGGTCGATGCGTGGAGCGAACGGAGCGAGCCCCTTATTCGGCTCCCTGTTCTAAAAATGCGTTTAATACGTTGCCCCCGAATCGGGGGCGTATCAGATATTAAACTGATGAGAACAGATACTACACTTGATCTTAGCCAAAAGGCCGAGAAGCGATGGCCTCCTGCAGGTTCCTGGCTGAGCCGCCTTCTCGGGACACTTCTCGCTTGTGACGGTGCGCTCTTTCACTTGGCTCACAGGGAGGGAACCGCTTCAAATCTCCGCCCACCCACAGTACCTCAGAGGCCTGCGGAGCTCCCTGGAACTGCGCGCTTTCTTCTATTTCTTCTTTTGAACAACGAGGAGAGGGCCCAGCCAGACGGCAGACCCTGCCAAAAATAGGTGCAACTCCTTAGCCTCACTCTCCACGGAAGTCTTTAGTAAAAGGCGAAAGACTTGTACATTTTGAAGAGAAGCCAGAGTGTGTGTTTCTTTGGCCTCGCGGGAAGCCGCAGTGACTCCTCGTCCCGGCTTCCGGCGTCACGGTAGGCCCTGTTTGCTTGGCTGAAGGGGCAGATCTCAGGCCCCGCCTGCTCCGCTCCGCTCCAGAGTTCCACTTTGACAGGAGAGGGGTGACTGGAGAGGAGCACGTTCGCGGCTTCAGGCTGCTTTCTGGCTCTTGGCTTGGCAGACCTTACTTTGTTTGGCTTTCTTGCTTTTGCACAAAGTCAGCAAAGGGGGCACCGTTCCCGGAGGCGCTGCAATACCGGGTCGATGCGTGGAGCGAACGGAGCAAGCCCCTTATTCGGCTCCCTGTTCTAAAAACGCGTTTAATACGTTGCCCCCGAATCGGGGGCGTATCAGATATTAAACTGATAAGAACAGATACTACACTTGATCTTAGCCAAAAGGCCGAGAAGCGATGGCCTCCTGCAGGTTCCTGGCTGAGCCGCCTTCTCGGGACACTTCTCGCTTGTGACGGTGCGCTCTTTCACTTGGCTCACAGGGAGGGAACCGCTTCAAATCTCCGCCCACCCACAGTACCTCAGAGGCCTGCGGAGCTCCCTGGAACTGCGCGCTTTCTTCTATTTCTTCTTTTGAACAACGAGGAGAGGGCCCAGCCAGACGGCAGACCCTGCCAAAAATAGGTGCAACTCCTTAGCCTCACTCTCCACGGAAGTCTTTAGTAAAAGGCGAAAGACTTCTACATTTTGAAGAGAAGCCAGAGTGTGTGTTTCTTTGGCCTCGCGGGAAGCCGCAGTGACTCCTCGTCCCGGCTTCCGGCGTCACGGTAGGCCCTGTTTGCTTGGCTGAAGGGGCAGATCTCAGGCCCCGCCTGCTCCGCTGCGCTCCAGAGTTCCACTTTGACAGGAGAGGGGTGACTGGAGAGGAGCACGTTCGCGGCTTCAGGCTGCTTTCTGGCTCTTGGCTTGGCAGACCTTACTTTGTTTGGCTTTCTTGCTTTTGCACAAAGTCAGCAAAGGGGGCACCGTTCCCGGAGGCGCTGCAATACCGGGTCGATGCGTGGAGCGAACGGAGCGAGCCCCTTATTCGGCTCCCTGTTCTAAAAATGCGTTTAATACGTTGCCCCCGAATCGGGGGCGTATCAGATATTAAACTGATAAGAACAGATACTACACTTGATCTTAGCCAAAAGGCCGAGAAGCGATGGCCTCCTGCAGGTTCCTGGCTGAGCCGCCTTCTCGGGACACTTCTCGCTTGTGACGGTGCGCTCTTTCACTTGGCTCACAGGGAGGGAACCGCTTCAAATCTCCGCCCACCCACAGTACCTCAGAGGCCTGCGGAGCTCCCTGGAACTGCGCGCTTTCTTCTATTTCTTCTTTTGAACAACGAGGAGAGGGCCCAGCCAGACGGCAGACCCTGCCAAAAATAGGTGCAACTCCTTAGCCTCACTCTCCACGGAAGTCTTTAGTAAAAGGCGAAAGACTTGTACGTTTTGAAGAGAAGCCAGAGTGTGTGTTTCTTTGGCCTCGCAGGAAGCCGCAGAGACTCCTCGTCCCGGCTTCCGGCGTCACGGTAGGCCCTGTTTGCTTGGCTGAAGGGGCAGATCTCAGGCCCCGCCTGCTCCGCTCCGCTCCAGAGTTCCACTTTGACAGGAGAGGGGTGACTGGAGAGGAGCACGTTCGCGGCTTCAGGCTGCTTTCTGGCTCTTGGCTTGGCAGACCTTACTTTGTTTGGCTTTCTTGCTTTTGCACAAAGTCAGCAAAGGGGGCACCGTTCCCGGAGGCGCTGCAATACCGGGTCGATGCGTGGAGCGAACGGAGCGAGCCCCTTATTCGGCTCCCTGTTCTAAAAATGCGTTTAATACGTTGCCCCCGAATCGGGGGCGTATCAGATATTAAACTGATAAGAACAGATACTACACTTGATCTTAGCCAAAAGGCCGAGAAGCGATGGCCTCCTGCAGGTTCCTGGCTGAGCCGCCTTCTCGGGACACTTCTCGCTTGTGACGGTGCGCTCTTTCACTTGGCTCACAGGGAGGGAACCGCTTCAAATCTCCGCCCACCCACAGTACCTCAGAGGCCTGCGGAGCTCCCTGGAACTGCGCGCTTTCTTCTATTTCTTCTTTTGAACAACGAGGAGAGGGCCCAGCCAGACGGCAGACCCTGCCAAAAATAGGTGCAACTCCTTAGCCTCACTCTCCACGGAAGTCTTTAGTAAAAGGCGAAAGACTTGTACGTTTTGAAGAGAAGCCAGAGTGTGTGTTTCTTTGGCCTCGCAGGAAGCCGCAGTGACTCCTCGTCCCGGCTTCCGGCGTCACGGTAGGCCCTGTTTGCTTGGCTGAAGGGGCAGATCTCAGGCCCCGCCTGCTCTGCTCCAGAGTTCCACTTTGACAGGAGAGGGGTGACTGGAGAGGAGCACGTTCGCGGCTTCAGGCTGCTTTCTGGCTCTTGGCTTGGCAGACCTTACTTTGTTTGGCTTTCTTGCTTTTGCACAAAGTCAGCAAAGGGGGCACCGTTCCCGGAGGCGCTGCAATACCGGGTCGATGCGTGGAGCGAACGGAGCGAGCCCCTTATTCGGCTCCCTGTTCTAAAAATGCGTTTAATACGTTGCCCCCGAATCGGGGGCGTATCAGATATTAAACTGATAAGAACAGATACTACACTTGATCTTAGCCAAAAGGCCGAGAAGCGATGGCCTCCTGCAGGTTCCTGGCTGAGCCGCCTTCTCGGGACACTTCTCGCTTGTGACGGTGCGCTCTTTCACTTGGCTCACAGGGAGGGAACCGCTTCAAATCTCCGCCCACCCACAGTACCTCAGAGGCCTGCGGAGCTCCCTGGAACTGCGCGCTTTCTTCTATTTCTTCTTTTGAACAACGAGGAGAGGGCCCAGCCAGACGGCAGACCCTGCCAAAAATAGGTGCAACTCCTTAGCCTCACTCTCCACGGAAGTCTTTAGTAAAAGGCGAAAGACTTGTACGTTTTGAAGAGAAGCCAGAGTGTGTGTTTCTTTGGCCTCGCAGGAAGCCGCAGTGACTCCTCGTCCCGGCTTCCGGCGTCACGGTAGGCCCTGTTTGCTTGGCTGAAGGGGCAGATCTCAGGCCCCGCCTGCTCCGCTCCAGAGTTCCACTTTGACAGGAGAGGGGTGACTGGAGAGGAGCACGTTCGCGGCTTCAGGCTGCTTTCTGGCTCTTGGCTTGGCAGACCTTACTTTGTTTGGCTTTCTTGCTTTTGCACAAAGTCAGCAAAGGGGGCACCGTTCCCGGAGGCGCTGCAATACCGGGTCGATGCGTGGAGCGAACGGAGCGAGCCCCTTATTCGGCTCCCTGTTCTAAAAATGCGTTTAATACGTTGCCCCCGAATCGGGGGCGTATCAGATATTAAACTGATGAGAACAGATTTTTTTTCCTTTTTTTTATTTTCAAAAAACAGAATATCACGTACATGTACATTATAAAACATCCGAAAGAATAAACCCATTCTAAACAAAACGAGACATTTTCTCTCTCCATTGATCAAAATGTTCAGACGTCCTTTCTACGAGTACTGTGGCATCTTAATAGCAAAATAACAAGTCATAAAGAGGAAAACCACACGTTCAATTGCACAGTCATACCAAAGTTACATCACATCTTCTAAATTGGCATAAAAACCCCATTACCTTATTTTCCAATCCTTTTCTCAACTCAATACTAGTCTTACCATGTGTTGCTCTCAACGTAACGAACAAGGCAAAACAAAAAAAACTTTCCTTCTTAGGCCTCTAAATTAAGTGGCTTCTAAGGAATGTCTTTCCATCTATCTTTGATTGTATCCCACCCCCATTTCAATTTCTCCAGCAGCCGCACTTTTTCTATTTCCTTCTCTACCAATCTACATACACTCTTGGCTGTCCATTTGTATGACCCCAAAATATACCCTTGCCGGGCCTTCCACAAATATAGTTTTACCAAGGACACTAATAACAAAGACTTTCCCTTTCGGTTACTTCCCTTCTCCCATCCCGTAAGGAACATTACTTCATCATACGAAATCCCTTTTAAACAAACATACTGCTTCTGCATTTCACCCCACACTTCCCCCGCAAAGGGGCATCCCCACATTACATGCTCTATTGTTTCTTCTGTTTGACATGTGCTTCTCGGACAGTTCTTATTATCACATAATCTATGTGCATGCATTATTGATCTTACCGGTATTTTTTTATGCAGCAGCAGCCAGTTAAAATCCCTGCAGCCGTTGCTCAGTCCCTTCTCCTGAGCTCGTATCCATACCTCCTCCTGCACCCATATATTTTGGGTGTGTATTTTCTGCACCATGGCTCTATACAATTTTTTATGATTCAACATGAGGTCTTTATCCTTATATTCCTGATGCTTCTCCCGCCATTTAATCATCCTTGAAAAATAGTCTGGTCTGCTTTCCGCCCTTGGCACCCTATTATCCCACTCGATCAATTGTCTCATGGGACCGGATAACCAAAAGCGGATCAAGACTTGGCATTTATGTACATTGGGCCTATTCAATAAGTTACATATATTGCTGTAATACATCACGTCCAATTTCAAGGGGATGTTAGGGACATCCCTCCCACCTTTTGGTATTGTCTGATACATAATTGTTCTTTTTACATATTCATACCCCCCCCAAATTAATTTGAAAATTCCCTGTGTTAATTTCTTCCTGTAAGTCTGTGGTATTGGGAAAACATATGCCAAATGCAATAGGGCAGGTAAAATGTCAGCTTTTACGGCCAGTACTTTGCCAGTTATAGTAAGCTTTCTTTTAGACCACATCCCCAATTTCTTTGAGATCTTCGCTATCTTCAAATCCCAGTTATAATTTGCATCCCCCCCTGGATTTCCAAAATCAATGCCCAGGACCCGCATGGGCCCTTCACACAAAGAAAGCCCGCAAAGCGTCTCTCTCCTACCTGCCCATCGTCCCAAAAATTTATATTTTGATTTCTCCTTATTGACCTTTGACCCCGCAGCGCTCTCAAAGGTCTGTATTGTTCGCATCATCTCCCTCACACTTCCATCATCTTCCAAGTAAAGAACTATGTCGTCAGCGTACTGGGAGATCTTCAACACCTCCCCCCCTGGCAAGGGCACTCCTCTAATTTTCTCGTTTCCTCTTATTGCACATGCTAAAGGTTCTACATATATAACATAGAGTAGGGCGGACAGGGGGCAGCCCTGCCGTAGCCCTCTCGTTTGTTGTACTTCCTCTGTTAAGTGTCCATTTATCTTTATCTTGCAGATTATGTCAGTATACATCATACTTATCCAATTCAAAAATTTTCCTCCTATATCAAAAGTTCTCATCACCCTCCATAAGAAATCATGATTGACCCTATCAAAAGCTTTTTCCTGATCAAGTGTTACGCATATTGTTGTCAAGTTCCTCTCTTCGATATATGTAAGCACATCTCTATGTAGTTGTAAGTTCCAACCAATCTGCCTGCCCTTTACCCCACATGTCTGGTCTGCATTAATAATAGCAGGCAAGACTCGGGCCAGGCGTCTTGCTAGAGTTCGACTCAAAATTTTGTAGTCCACACAGACCATTGAAAGAGGCCTATAATTTGAAAGCGCAGCAGGTGAACCTTTCTTATGTAGTAAACTTATCACACCCGTCCTCATACTCTTTGGCATTCCACCCGTTTCACACATTTCATCAAATACCTCCAACAAGTGGTCTCCGATGAGATCCCAAAAGGTGATGTAAAACTCCTTTGTGAGTCCATCTATCCCAGGTACCTTGTTATTCTTCATTGTCTTTATCGCCTCGTATAGTTCGTGGTTTGTTATGCTCCTTTCCAGAAGCTTCCTTGCGTCCTCTGGTAACCTCTCTTTCAGAAAACCCAAAACCATTTCTTGAGCCCCTCTATCTACTTCTTCCACACCAAACAATGAACTGTAGTACTCCTCTACCATCTTCAAAATATTGTCCCGTCCAGTAACCGATTTCCCTTCCCTTTCCAGTTCCATAATTGCCCCTTTTTCCTCTCTCTTTTTCATTTGAGCAAAAAAATAGGCCGAGCACTTCTCCTGTTGCATATACTCCTCCTGCATAAATTTAAACATTCTTGTTTTCGCCCTCTCCTGAAACAAGACCTCCTGTTCCTTTAATAATATATTCAGTTCCTCGCTCTCTTCCCAATTTTTTTCCTTATTCCTCTGAGCTTCTATCCCTGCAATCTTTTCCTGAAGCTTCTTAAAACCCTCTTTAGAAGCCTGCGCTCTCTGTGTACTATAAGCAATTGAAAAAATTTTTATTTTCTTTTTCGTTTCTTCCCACCACCTCCCTCTGTTTTCGTACAAACCTTTCAAATCCACCCAATTTCCGAAAATTCCTCTAAATCTTTCCCTATACTCATGTTCTGTCAGAATATCATTGTTCAATTTCCAATAAGCCTTACCAAAAGTTGCTTCTCCAAAACTTACCGTTGCCCAAATTGCTTTGTGATCTGTGAAGGGGGCAGAAATTGTCCCCCCTCCTGTTACCTTTTCCTTATCTCCTACCAATATATAATCCAATCTGCTCTTCATTCCCCGACTATTTTCCCATGTGTGACCAACCCGTTTGCCTAATATCTTTCCCATCGTATCCACCAGTCTATACTTAGTCATAAAATCTCTAAGCAAAGGCGATCCACCATCCTTATCAAGTGAGCAGTTTAAGTCTCCTCCCACAATGGTCACCTTACTTGTCATAAAGCAAATGTCCAGCCCAGCGAATAGTTCTCTGCGGGCCCGTGGTTCTGCATGTGCATAAATATTGACCGCGCGACAGTGAAGTCCAGCTTTCTTGATGTCCACCACCAATACTCTGCCTTGAATTACAGAAAAGGTGTCTATAATTTTGATACTTTTCCTCCCGCGCAGGACTCCCACCCCTGATCCGTATACACTCCCCACACTCCATACTGCTTCACCTCCTCCCCACTCCTCGGTGAAAAGGAGTACGTCGCCTTCATCTCTTAAGTGTGCTTCCTGAACCATGCATATATCGAAATCACACACTGTCAAAAATTCATATACCGCTCTCCTTTTCCAGAAATTCCTCAATCCTCTAACATTTATAGACATTATTTTAATTTCACCCATTCGGCTTATAAGAGGATCAAGGAAAGACCAGTTTCCAAAAACTTACTCGCTGACCCAAACAGTGGCATAAGTTCACAGGATATAGCACCCCGCGGGGCCAGAGGAGCTTGCGCCACAAAGTAAGAGTGAGCACAGCCCTTCTTTCCCTCTGCTTTGCCGTTCATGGTGTAGACTGCATCCCCAAGCTTTCTTGGGAAAATAATGATTGTATTGTAAATTTATCCAAAACACCTTCGGTCTCACTTCCATCTTCCGTTTCGTTTTCGCTCATCGTAGCGCTCAAAGGAGTGTGCATGCACTCAGTTTGGGTCCCTTTCGGTGCGTGCCCTTCCGCCTCGCTGGTCGAAGGCTCCGCACCTACCTCTTTCCCATCTCCCCCCTCCGGGGTAGTGGTCGAGTCCCATCTCCTCCTTCTTTTTGCAGTCTTCCTCCCTGTTCTCTTAACCACTTTCCACGGCTGCTCTGCGGACTCTATGTCCTCACCCTTTCCTTTCCCTCCATCCACGTTGCTCCCCTCAGCCTCCAGTAGGGGGCCCTTCGTCCTCTTCTCTACCTCCTCCTCTGTCTCATCAGTCTTATTCTCTTCACCTGTCCGTGATTCCAAATCCACCACAGGTGCTCTCGCAGCTTCATTCCTGCTATCCTTTTCTTGCCCCAGAAAACCCTTTACTACCGCCGCATAGGGTCTGGGCTTCATGCAATCTCGTGCCATGTGTTCTTCAGACCCGCATAAGTGGCACCTCTTTGGTTCTGTGCAATCTCTTGTACTGTGGCCCATGCCATTACAGCTTCGGCACCTCACCTGGTCGCAGTGCTCAACGTCATGTCCTTTGCCACCACATTTCCTACAACTCAAGGGTTGGCCCGCATAAATAAGAAATCCTCTATCGGCACCGATAGAGAAAACCGCAGGCGGGTGTCGGAAACCGTCCTCGCTGTTTAAGTCTTCTTGTAATTTTATCCGGAATTGTCTCTTGCCTGTCCATATACTTAATCCATCTTTTATCATTCTTACCCCTGGAAACACTTTGACGTGCCTTTCCAGGAAGCACCTTATCGTCTCTTCCGATACCCACGGATTGTACATGTGTACAGTTAAGATTCTGTAATCACTTCTGTACAGTGGGGTCACCGCGTATCTTTTTAGGTCTTCGCTTACCGCTGTGTTGGCTTTCCGTCTCGCGTCCTCCGCTCTCTCTGTGGTAGTTAGCGTCACGTCATAATATTTCTTAGCTGTGCTCTGTTGTAGGCAATAGATCTCTTCTGGCTGTATGTTGAGAGCATCAAAGAGGATTCTTCTCCCAAAAGTTATCCGATCCTGGAAAGCAGCGTCTTTGTCGATCAGATCAAAACGTAATGTATTCTTCATTCCACTCCTTCTGTCCGTCTCTTCTCCATAACTGGCCGACGCAGTCGCCATATTGCTTCTCGATAAGAACAGATACTACACTTGATCTTAGCCAAAAGGCCGAGAAGCGATGGCCTCCTGCAGGTTCCTGGCTGAGCCGCCTTCTCGGGACACTTCTCGCTTGTGACGGTGCGCTCTTTCACTTGGCTCACAGGGAGGGAACCGCTTCAAATCTCCGCCCACCCACAGTACCTCAGAGGCCTGCGGAGCTCCCTGGAACTGCGCGCTTTCTTCTATTTCTTCTTTTGAACAACGAGGAGAGGGCCCAGCCAGACGGCAGACCCTGCCAAAAATAGGTGCAACTCCTTAGCCTCACTCTCCACGGAAGTCTTTAGTAAAAGGCGAAAGACTTGTACATTTTGAAGAGAAGCCAGAGTGTGTGTTTCTTTGGCCTCGCGGGAAGCCGCAGTGACTCCTCGTCCCGGCTTCCGGCGTCACGGTAGGCCCTGTTTGCTTGGCTGAAGGGGCAGATCTCAGGCCCCGCCTGCTCCGCTCCGCTCCAGAGTTCCACTTTGACAGGAGAGGGGTGACTGGAGAGGAGCACGTTCGCGGCTTCAGGCTGCTTTCTGGCTCTTGGCTTGGCAGACCTTACTTTGTTTGGCTTTCTTGCTTTTGCACAAAGTCAGCAAAGGGGGCACCGTTCCCGGAGGCGCTGCAATACCGGGTCGATGCGTGGAGCGAACGGAGCAAGCCCCTTATTCGGCTCCCTGTTCTAAAAACGCGTTTAATACGTTGCCCCCGAATCGGGGGCGTATCAGATATTAAACTGATAAGAACAGATACTACACTTGATCTTAGCCAAAAGGCCGAGAAGCGATGGCCTCCTGCAGGTTCCTGGCTGAGCCGCCTTCTCGGGACACTTCTCGCTTGTGACGGTGCGCTCTTTCACTTGGCTCACAGGGAGGGAACCGCTTCAAATCTCCGCCCACCCACAGTACCTCAGAGGCCTGCGGAGCTCCCTGGAACTGCGCGCTTTCTTCTATTTCTTCTTTTGAACAACGAGGAGAGGGCCCAGCCAGACGGCAGACCCTGCCAAAAATAGGTGCAACTCCTTAGCCTCACTCTCCACGGAAGTCTTTAGTAAAAGGCGAAAGACTTGTACGTTTTGAAGAGAAGCCAGAGTGTGTGTTTCTTTGGCCTCGCAGGAAGCCGCAGTGACTCCTCGTCCCGGCTTCCGGCGTCACGGTAGGCCCTGTTTGCTTGGCTGAAGGGGCAGATCTCAGGCCCCGCCTGCTCCGCTCCAGAGTTCCACTTTGACAGGAGAGGGGTGACTGGAGAGGAGCACGTTCGCGGCTTCAGGCTGCTTTCTGGCTCTTGGCTTGGCAGACCTTACTTTGTTTGGCTTTCTTGCTTTTGCACAAAGTCAGCAAAGGGGGCACCGTTCCCGGAGGCGCTGCAATACCGGGTCGATGCGTGGAGCGAACGGAGCGAGCCCCTTATTCGGCTCCCTGTTCTAAAAATGCGTTTAATACGTTGCCCCCGAATCGGGGGCGTATCAGATATTAAACTGATGAGAACAGATACTACACTTGATCTTAGCCAAAAGGCCGAGAAGCGATGGCCTCCTGCAGGTTCCTGGCTGAGCCGCCTTCTCGGGACACTTCTCGCTTGTGACGGTGCGCTCTTTCACTTGGCTCACAGGGAGGGAACCGCTTCAAATCTCCGCCCACCCACAGTACCTCAGAGGCCTGCGGAGCTCCCTGGAACTGCGCGCTTTCTTCTATTTCTTCTTTTGAACAACGAGGAGAGGGCCCAGCCAGACGGCAGACCCTGCCAAAAATAGGTGCAACTCCTTAGCCTCACTCTCCACGGAAGTCTTTAGTAAAAGGCGAAAGACTTGTACATTTTGAAGAGAAGCCAGAGTGTGTGTTTCTTTGGCCTCGCGGGAAGCCGCAGTGACTCCTCGTCCCGGCTTCCGGCGTCACGGTAGGCCCTGTTTGCTTGGCTGAAGGGGCAGATCTCAGGCCCCGCCTGCTCCGCTCCGCTCCAGAGTTCCACTTTGACAGGAGAGGGGTGACTGGAGAGGAGCACGTTCGCGGCTTCAGGCTGCTTTCTGGCTCTTGGCTTGGCAGACCTTACTTTGTTTGGCTTTCTTGCTTTTGCACAAAGTCAGCAAAGGGGGCACCGTTCCCGGAGGCGCTGCAATACCGGGTCGATGCGTGGAGCGAACGGAGCAAGCCCCTTATTCGGCTCCCTGTTCTAAAAACGCGTTTAATACGTTGCCCCCGAATCGGGGGCGTATCAGATATTAAACTGATAAGAACAGATACTACACTTGATCTTAGCCAAAAGGCCGAGAAGCGATGGCCTCCTGCAGGTTCCTGGCTGAGCCGCCTTCTCGGGACACTTCTCGCTTGTGACGGTGCGCTCTTTCACTTGGCTCACAGGGAGGGAACCGCTTCAAATCTCCGCCCACCCACAGTACCTCAGAGGCCTGCGGAGCTCCCTGGAACTGCGCGCTTTCTTCTATTTCTTCTTTTGAACAACGAGGAGAGGGCCCAGCCAGACGGCAGACCCTGCCAAAAATAGGTGCAACTCCTTAGCCTCACTCTCCACGGAAGTCTTTAGTAAAAGGCGAAAGACTTGTACGTTTTGAAGAGAAGCCAGAGTGTGTGTTTCTTTGGCCTCGCAGGAAGCCGCAGTGACTCCTCGTCCCGGCTTCCGGCGTCACGGTAGGCCCTGTTTGCTTGGCTGAAGGGGCAGATCTCAGGCCCCGCCTGCTCTGCTCCAGAGTTCCACTTTGACAGGAGAGGGGTGACTGGAGAGGAGCACGTTCGCGGCTTCAGGCTGCTTTCTGGCTCTTGGCTTGGCAGACCTTACTTTGTTTGGCTTTCTTGCTTTTGCACAAAGTCAGCAAAGGGGGCACCGTTCCCGGAGGCGCTGCAATACCGGGTCGATGCGTGGAGCGAACGGAGCGAGCCCCTTATTCGGCTCCCTGTTCTAAAAATGCGTTTAATACGTTGCCCCCGAATCGGGGGCGTATCAGATATTAAACTGATAAGAACAGATACTACACTTGATCTTAGCCAAAAGGCCGAGAAGCGATGGCCTCCTGCAGGTTCCTGGCTGAGCCGCCTTCTCGGGACACTTCTCGCTTGTGACGGTGCGCTCTTTCACTTGGCTCACAGGGAGGGAACCGCTTCAAATCTCCGCCCACCCACAGTACCTCAGAGGCCTGCGGAGCTCCCTGGAACTGCGCGCTTTCTTCTATTTCTTCTTTTGAACAACGAGGAGAGGGCCCAGCCAGACGGCAGACCCTGCCAAAAATAGGTGCAACTCCTTAGCCTCACTCTCCACGGAAGTCTTTAGTAAAAGGCGAAAGACTTGTACGTTTTGAAGAGAAGCCAGAGTGTGTGTTTCTTTGGCCTCGCAGGAAGCCGCAGTGACTCCTCGTCCCGGCTTCCGGCGTCACGGTAGGCCCTGTTTGCTTGGCTGAAGGGGCAGATCTCAGGCCCCGCCTGCTCCGCTCCAGAGTTCCACTTTGACAGGAGAGGGGTGACTGGAGAGGAGCACGTTCGCGGCTTCAGGCTGCTTTCTGGCTCTTGGCTTGGCAGACCTTACTTTGTTTGGCTTTCTTGCTTTTGCACAAAGTCAGCAAAGGGGGCACCGTTCCCGGAGGCGCTGCAATACCGGGTCGATGCGTGGAGCGAACGGAGCGAGCCCCTTATTCGGCTCCCTGTTCTAAAAATGCGTTTAATACGTTGCCCCCGAATCGGGGGCGTATCAGATATTAAACTGATGAGAACAGATACTACACTTGATCTTAGCCAAAAGGCCGAGAAGCGATGGCCTCCTGCAGGTTCCTGGCTGAGCCGCCTTCTCGGGACACTTCTCGCTTGTGACGGTGCGCTCTTTCACTTGGCTCACAGGGAGGGAACCGCTTCAAATCTCCGCCCACCCACAGTACCTCAGAGGCCTGCGGAGCTCCCTGGAACTGCGCGCTTTCTTCTATTTCTTCTTTTGAACAACGAGGAGAGGGCCCAGCCAGACGGCAGACCCTGCCAAAAATAGGTGCAACTCCTTAGCCTCACTCTCCACGGAAGTCTTTAGTAAAAGGCGAAAGACTTGTACATTTTGAAGAGAAGCCAGAGTGTGTGTTTCTTTGGCCTCGCGGGAAGCCGCAGTGACTCCTCGTCCCGGCTTCCGGCGTCACGGTAGGCCCTGTTTGCTTGGCTGAAGGGGCAGATCTCAGGCCCCGCCTGCTCCGCTCCGCTCCAGAGTTCCACTTTGACAGGAGAGGGGTGACTGGAGAGGAGCACGTTCGCGGCTTCAGGCTGCTTTCTGGCTCTTGGCTTGGCAGACCTTACTTTGTTTGGCTTTCTTGCTTTTGCACAAAGTCAGCAAAGGGGGCACCGTTCCCGGAGGCGCTGCAATACCGGGTCGATGCGTGGAGCGAACGGAGCAAGCCCCTTATTCGGCTCCCTGTTCTAAAAACGCGTTTAATACGTTGCCCCCGAATCGGGGGCGTATCAGATATTAAACTGATAAGAACAGATACTACACTTGATCTTAGCCAAAAGGCCGAGAAGCGATGGCCTCCTGCAGGTTCCTGGCTGAGCCGCCTTCTCGGGACACTTCTCGCTTGTGACGGTGCGCTCTTTCACTTGGCTCACAGGGAGGGAACCGCTTCAAATCTCCGCCCACCCACAGTACCTCAGAGGCCTGCGGAGCTCCCTGGAACTGCGCGCTTTCTTCTATTTCTTCTTTTGAACAACGAGGAGAGGGCCCAGCCAGACGGCAGACCCTGCCAAAAATAGGTGCAACTCCTTAGCCTCACTCTCCACGGAAGTCTTTAGTAAAAGGCGAAAGACTTGTACGTTTTGAAGAGAAGCCAGAGTGTGTGTTTCTTTGGCCTCGCAGGAAGCCGCAGTGACTCCTCGTCCCGGCTTCCGGCGTCACGGTAGGCCCTGTTTGCTTGGCTGAAGGGGCAGATCTCAGGCCCCGCCTGCTCCGCTCCAGAGTTCCACTTTGACAGGAGAGGGGTGACTGGAGAGGAGCACGTTCGCGGCTTCAGGCTGCTTTCTGGCTCTTGGCTTGGCAGACCTTACTTTGTTTGGCTTTCTTGCTTTTGCACAAAGTCAGCAAAGGGGGCACCGTTCCCGGAGGCGCTGCAATACCGGGTCGATGCGTGGAGCGAACGGAGCGAGCCCCTTATTCGGCTCCCTGTTCTAAAAATGCGTTTAATACGTTGCCCCCGAATCGGGGGCGTATCAGATATTAAACTGATGAGAACAGATACTACACTTGATCTTAGCCAAAAGGCCGAGAAGCGATGGCCTCCTGCAGGTTCCTGGCTGAGCCGCCTTCTCGGGACACTTCTCGCTTGTGACGGTGCGCTCTTTCACTTGGCTCACAGGGAGGGAACCGCTTCAAATCTCCGCCCACCCACAGTACCTCAGAGGCCTGCGGAGCTCCCTGGAACTGCGCGCTTTCTTCTATTTCTTCTTTTGAACAACGAGGAGAGGGCCCAGCCAGACGGCAGACCCTGCCAAAAATAGGTGCAACTCCTTAGCCTCACTCTCCACGGAAGTCTTTAGTAAAAGGCGAAAGACTTGTACATTTTGAAGAGAAGCCAGAGTGTGTGTTTCTTTGGCCTCGCGGGAAGCCGCAGTGACTCCTCGTCCCGGCTTCCGGCGTCACGGTAGGCCCTGTTTGCTTGGCTGAAGGGGCAGATCTCAGGCCCCGCCTGCTCCGCTCCGCTCCAGAGTTCCACTTTGACAGGAGAGGGGTGACTGGAGAGGAGCACGTTCGCGGCTTCAGGCTGCTTTCTGGCTCTTGGCTTGGCAGACCTTACTTTGTTTGGCTTTCTTGCTTTTGCACAAAGTCAGCAAAGGGGGCACCGTTCCCGGAGGCGCTGCAATACCGGGTCGATGCGTGGAGCGAACGGAGCAAGCCCCTTATTCGGCTCCCTGTTCTAAAAACGCGTTTAATACGTTGCCCCCGAATCGGGGGCGTATCAGATATTAAACTGATAAGAACAGATACTACACTTGATCTTAGCCAAAAGGCCGAGAAGCGATGGCCTCCTGCAGGTTCCTGGCTGAGCCGCCTTCTCGGGACACTTCTCGCTTGTGACGGTGCGCTCTTTCACTTGGCTCACAGGGAGGGAACCGCTTCAAATCTCCGCCCACCCACAGTACCTCAGAGGCCTGCGGAGCTCCCTGGAACTGCGCGCTTTCTTCTATTTCTTCTTTTGAACAACGAGGAGAGGGCCCAGCCAGACGGCAGACCCTGCCAAAAATAGGTGCAACTCCTTAGCCTCACTCTCCACGGAAGTCTTTAGTAAAAGGCGAAAGACTTCTACATTTTGAAGAGAAGCCAGAGTGTGTGTTTCTTTGGCCTCGCGGGAAGCCGCAGTGACTCCTCGTCCCGGCTTCCGGCGTCACGGTAGGCCCTGTTTGCTTGGCTGAAGGGGCAGATCTCAGGCCCCGCCTGCTCCGCTGCGCTCCAGAGTTCCACTTTGACAGGAGAGGGGTGACTGGAGAGGAGCACGTTCGCGGCTTCAGGCTGCTTTCTGGCTCTTGGCTTGGCAGACCTTACTTTGTTTGGCTTTCTTGCTTTTGCACAAAGTCAGCAAAGGGGGCACCGTTCCCGGAGGCGCTGCAATACCGGGTCGATGCGTGGAGCGAACGGAGCGAGCCCCTTATTCGGCTCCCTGTTCTAAAAATGCGTTTAATACGTTGCCCCCGAATCGGGGGCGTATCAGATATTAAACTGATAAGAACAGATACTACACTTGATCTTAGCCAAAAGGCCGAGAAGCGATGGCCTCCTGCAGGTTCCTGGCTGAGCCGCCTTCTCGGGACACTTCTCGCTTGTGACGGTGCGCTCTTTCACTTGGCTCACAGGGAGGGAACCGCTTCAAATCTCCGCCCACCCACAGTACCTCAGAGGCCTGCGGAGCTCCCTGGAACTGCGCGCTTTCTTCTATTTCTTCTTTTGAACAACGAGGAGAGGGCCCAGCCAGACGGCAGACCCTGCCAAAAATAGGTGCAACTCCTTAGCCTCACTCTCCACGGAAGTCTTTAGTAAAAGGCGAAAGACTTGTACGTTTTGAAGAGAAGCCAGAGTGTGTGTTTCTTTGGCCTCGCAGGAAGCCGCAGAGACTCCTCGTCCCGGCTTCCGGCGTCACGGTAGGCCCTGTTTGCTTGGCTGAAGGGGCAGATCTCAGGCCCCGCCTGCTCCGCTCCGCTCCAGAGTTCCACTTTGACAGGAGAGGGGTGACTGGAGAGGAGCACGTTCGCGGCTTCAGGCTGCTTTCTGGCTCTTGGCTTGGCAGACCTTACTTTGTTTGGCTTTCTTGCTTTTGCACAAAGTCAGCAAAGGGGGCACCGTTCCCGGAGGCGCTGCAATACCGGGTCGATGCGTGGAGCGAACGGAGCGAGCCCCTTATTCGGCTCCCTGTTCTAAAAATGCGTTTAATACGTTGCCCCCGAATCGGGGGCGTATCAGATATTAAACTGATAAGAACAGATACTACACTTGATCTTAGCCAAAAGGCCGAGAAGCGATGGCCTCCTGCAGGTTCCTGGCTGAGCCGCCTTCTCGGGACACTTCTCGCTTGTGACGGTGCGCTCTTTCACTTGGCTCACAGGGAGGGAACCGCTTCAAATCTCCGCCCACCCACAGTACCTCAGAGGCCTGCGGAGCTCCCTGGAACTGCGCGCTTTCTTCTATTTCTTCTTTTGAACAACGAGGAGAGGGCCCAGCCAGACGGCAGACCCTGCCAAAAATAGGTGCAACTCCTTAGCTTCACTCTCCACGGAAGTCTTTAGTAAAAGGCGAAAGACTTGTACGTTTTGAAGAGAAGCCAGAGTGTGTGTTTCTTTGGCCTCGCAGGAAGCCGCAGTGACTCCTCGTCCCGGCTTCCGGCGTCACGGTAGGCCCTGTTTTCTTGGCTGAAGGGGCAGATCTCAGGCCCCGCCTGCTCTGCTCCAGAGTTCCACTTTGACAGGAGAGGGGTGACTGGAGAGGAGCACGTTCGCGGCTTCAGGCTGCTTTCTGGCTCTATGCTTGGCAGACCTTACTTTGTTTGGCTTTCTTGCTTTTGCACAAAGTCAGCAAAGGGGGCACCGTTCCCGGAGGCGCTGCAATACCGGGTCGATGCGTGGAGCGAACGGAGCGAGCCCCTTATTCGGCTCCCTGTTCTAAAAATGCGTTTAATACGTTGCCCCCGAATCGCGGGCGTATCAGATATTAAACTGATAAGAACAGATACTACACTTGATCTTAGCCAAAAGGCCGAGAAGCGATGGCCTCCTGCAGGTTCCTGGCTGAGCCGCCTTCTCGGGACACTTCTCGCTTGTGACGGTGCGCTCTTTCACTTGGCTCACAGGGAGGGAACCGCTTCAAATCTCCGCCCACCCACAGTACCTCAGAGGCCTGCGGAGCTCCCTGGAACTGCGCGCTTTCGTCTATTTCTTCTTTTGAACAACGAGGAGAGGGCCCAGCCAGACGGCAGACCCTGCCAAAAATAGGTGCAACTCCTTAGCCTCACGCTCCACGGAAGTCTTTAGTGAAAGGCGAAAGACTTGTACGTTTTGAAGAGAAGCCAGAGTGTGTGTTTCTTTGGCCTCGCAGGAAGCCGCAGTGACTCCTCGTCCCGGCTTCCGGCGTCACGGTAGGCCCTGTTTGCTTGGCTGAAGGGGCAGATCTCAGGCCCCGCCTGCTCTGCTCCAGAGTTCCACTTTGACAGGAGAGGGGTGACTGGAGAGGAGCACGTTCGCGGCTTCAGGCTGCTTTCTGGCTCTTGGCTTGGCAGACCTTACTTTGTTTGGCTTTCTTGCTTTTGCACAAAGTCAGCAAAGGGGGCACCGTTCCCGGAGGCGCTGCAATACCGGGTCGATGCGCGGAGCGAACGGAGCGAGCCCCTTATTCGGCTCCCTGTTCTAAAAATGCGTTTAATACGTTGCCCCCGAATCGGGGGCGTATCAGATATTAAACTGATAAGAACAGATTTTTCTTTCGAAAAGTTTTTTTTTTTATTGGCACTCAAACATAAATAACCAAACACAGTCATCTCATAAAATTCAATTTCTGCCTAGTTTCAAAAATTGCTTTGTTTTTTAAAAAAGGGGGCCTGTGCAGGAGCGATGTGCCTCGCTGTTAAAAACAGCTTTTAGGACCCATCCCATCCTTTCAAACTGTCCTGGTGCTCAGAGGGGATCCCCACCCCTTTGCTCCTTCCCACCTGCCTCTCCCGGAGAGCCAGGCCGCCGCTGCTTTGACCTTACTGTGTGTGGCACCGACTCCTCCGTCCGAATGGGCACAGAGGCGATTCTTCTTTGTGGTTGCTTCTTAGGCTTGCCGCTTGCAGCACAGGTCTCTTTGATTGTTGCTGCTGCCATTCGGAGAGCAGCCACGGGGGGGATCTGCATGTGCTTGCTTACCAGCAAGTTCCTGGAGGTCCAAATGGCGTCTTTGATGGCGGCGAGAGTAAGCCACTGCTTCTCAAAGTCTTTCCTTTGTGCTTTTGATCCCTGGCTCACCCCATAGAGCACTAACTGTGCTGTTAGGACCTCCCTTGCTGGTAAGTACGGGAATTGCGAGGAGCCGGCCTTTGCCCACTGGTCTACGGCAGCGCTGCACTCCCAGAGCAGATGCCTCACCGACTCAGGCGCGCCACAACCAGGTCGGGGACACATGGATGTTGCAGACATGCCCCGGGAGTGCATGACGGACCTGACTGGGAGAATCCCATGGGCCACCATCCAGGACAGATCCCGGAGGTTGTTCGAAAGAATGGGATGGTTCACCAAGCGCCACACATCTGTGGCCTCTCCGATTGAGAGGCCGCGCACTGGAATCACAGATTCTCGCTCCTGCACAACAGAAATAAGAGACCGGTGTTTAGTTAAAATGTTCAAGTCTTCATTTTCCAAATTAAAAGAGACTAAAAATGACTTTAACTCAGCATAGGCTGGAGGGAGGCTAAAGGAGACGGGTACTTTAAGATCCACTGGTATCAGTTTCTTCTGTCTTAAGTAGCTCCCCATCCAAAATCTGACCCACGCCTGTGTTTTGGAGTTACTGGAACGGGCCGTAGCCTGCCTCATGTGGCTGCTGGTATAGAGACTTCCTACAAACAAATACAAGTCTGGAACCCCTTTTCCTCCATTCTCTTTCATTTTCTTCATTGTTCCCCTTCCAAGTCTTTCCCATTTAGAACCCCATAAAAAGTAAAAAATGGCCCGTTCCAGTTCTAAAAGCACTTTTCTGGGTGGGATAAAAACTGAGCTGACTAATGAAAGCAGGGGTAAAATCACTGCTTTGATGATTAAACCTTGCCCCCCAAAGTCAACGTTCTCAGTCCCCAGTACCCCAGTCGTTGCTTCGCTTTCCCTATAATGTCAGGCCAATTGGTCTTTCCTCCTCCTTCCTTGTCAAACTTAATCCCTAAAATCCTCTGGTCGTTTTGTATAACATTCATCTCAAGTCCGGTCAACTCTGTAGCCCCCCATGGTCCATAAAATTGTGCCTGAGTCTTACTCTTGTTAAGCTTTGAAGCTGAAGCCTTCCCAAACCAGTCGGTTACGTCAAAAGTCCTTTTTACTGACGAAAGGTCTGTACATAAAATATTGATGTCATCCATGTACAGAACACATTTTGTTGTTTGTCCGCCACTCCCTGGTATTTCCAACCCATTTATTCCTTTGTCCCTTCTCAAGATCTGCGCCAGTGGTTCTATGCAGATAACATAAAGGAGTGCAGATAACGGACAGCCCTGACGGACACCGCAGTGTAAATCTATCGCTTTTGTCAGGATCCCGTTAACAACAAATCTACTGCCAATCCCCTTATATAGCAGTTTCACCCAAGAGATAAACTGTTCTGGAAACCCCATCTTTTGCAGCACTCTAAAGAGGTACTGGTGCGAGATCCGATCAAAAGCTTTCTCGAAGTCTAAATTTAAGACAATTAACCGAATGTTTCTGTCTCTCGCAAAACAGATGGTGTCTCTGATCAATACGAGGCTGTCTGTGATCTTTCTACCTTTAACAGCGCAGGCTTGATCCGGGTGGATTATCTGGCTTAAAACAGGACGTATCCGTGCTGCTAAAAGTTTACTAAAAAATTTACAGTCGCAATTTAAAAGAGCAATTGGTCTCCAGTTTTTTAAGTCAGTCTTGTCTTTGCCTTTATGAATAAGAGTGACTATCCCTATTCTAAAGCTGTCAGGTAGTCTGTCAAGTCGGCTAAATTCTGTAAAAACAGTAAGTAGGTCCGACGCTAAAATGTCCCAAAAGGTCAGGTAAAATTCAATCGGAAGTCCGTCTATTCCTGGGGACTTCCCGCTTTTAAAACTATTGAGACACTGATTGAGCTCAGTTAGTGTAAAGCCTTGACTTAAAAAACCATTATCCTCAACAGTCTTTTCAATAAACTCCAAGGTCTGTGTAATAGTCTCTGCATTAACATTTTTTTCATCATACAACTCTTTGTAATAATCTTCAACCACCTGCATGATGTCCTTGGTATTTTTGACTTTCTGTCCAGTTTTATTACTTAGTTGAGAAATAAAACCAGATTTGCTCATAATTTTCTTGAAGAAGTATCTTGTGCATTTTTCACCTTCTTCTCTCTCTTTTTCCCTGCTTCTTAAAATGACGCCCATACTTTTTATGTCTGCAATTTCCTGCATTTCTTCCTTGACTTCTTTGATTTCGTCATTAAAATTGATCCCCTGTTGGTTTAAAAGATAATACCTTTGTAGTCGTTTCTGCAGCCCCATCATGCGTCTGTTCTCAGCAGCCTTCTTCCTTTTCCCAGCCTGTCTAAAAAATAACTGTGTCCGTCCTTTAACCATTTCCCACCACAGTGCACGTGTTTCGTAAAAGTCCTGAAGGGTCTGCCACTCACGATACTGCTCCCTGTACTGGCTGACCAGATTCTGGTCCTCCAGCAGGGAGCAGTTGAGTCTCCACAGTCCTCTCCCCATCGTCACACCCGAAGCCAGTGTGATAGTACTGGACAGCATCAAGTGATCGGAAAAGAAAACAGGCGTCAGTCTAGCATCAGTTGGTGAACAGTCTCTCACAAACAGGTAATCGATACGAGAGGCCCTAGAGCCGTCACCACTGACCCAGGTGAAGCCCTCCTCCCTGGGATGCATTGCTGTAAAACAGTCAGTAAGTTTAAAATCCCTAACCATCCCCTGCAAAAAAAGTGACGTCTTATCAACTTTAAAATCTTGCCTGGCTCGTTTCCTATCCTTTCTGCTTAAAACACAGTTAAAATCTCCCCCAACTACTAAAGGCACCCTCCCAAGCATGTGGGGCTGCAGTTCCTCTAAAAGGTCATACCTTTCATGCTTGTCATTAAACCCATAAATATTTAAGAGGTTAAAATCCTTTCCCATAAAAGTCAAATTTACTAAAAGCGCTCTTCCTTCTCTCACCACAGTGCTCCCCTTTACCAGAACAAGACGGTTTTGGATTAAAATGGCCACTCCATCATTTTTATTTTCATTTGACCCACTCCATATTGATGGTTGTGGCCACATGTCCTGCCACTGGGTATATGCTTTTGAAAAAGGTATTGCACATTCCTGAATTAAAATCACATCTGACGTTATGGTATTTAAAAAGGATAAAACACTCTGGGCTCTCATTTTGGTCTTAACACTTCTAACATTAATAGTTGAGAAGGTGAGAGCCATGAGTAATGATAAAAAGGACAAGCTGACCATTTTTAGAGGTTAAAAGGAGTTGATTCTCATCAAGAGAAGACTTAACCCAAGCTTCGGGGATCTTAAAATCAGTTTATTTCTCGTGAACAGAGCTCTTCCTTCACCTCGCATGGTTCGGGAGGAAGGGTAGGAGCTCTATTCCCCTTACGGACTCTGGGAGACGGCCTCTGCTGCAACGCTGCATTTACCATACGGTCCTTGGGGGTTGATTGCAGAACTATATTGAGAAAGGAGACCTCATTTGGTGAGTCGGGGGGGAAAATCCTGGAGTCTCCCCCAGAGGAACTCTCTGAAGGTGCTTCAAGTCTTCCCCTTTTTCCTGAGACAATTGTCCCAGAAGACAACTCTGATGCCGTCCTCTTTGCCAACTGGGCATCAGGGAGGGGCTGATCCTGAGTACTGTCAATTGAAATGCTTTCATCTTCTTGTGCTCCACTCTCAACCTGCCTGCCCTCCCCCTCCTCTGAGGTTTCTGGTTGGGCAGGCATTTCATGCCCCTCCCCATTTCCCGCCTCCCCCTGTTCATCTCCTCCATTCACAAGTTTTGGCGGGAAATTCAAATTTTCAAGCCCAGCTGCATCAATTAGTTCTTCCTCATTGCCTAATTCGTTCAAGTTTTGCTCTTTTGTCGGTTTTTTTTCCTTAAGTTTATTTGCAAATGACCTAGGGCAGTTTCTGAAGAGATGGTCCTCTCCTCCACACAGATTACACTTGCGGTTATTTCTACATTCAGTAAAAGTATGCCCTCTTTCTTTACATTTTCCACAAATGATTACCTCACATGCTTCTACCAAGTGCCCATGCTCCCCACACCTCCGGCAGAGCTTTGGTTGCCCCTGATAATGAATGTAGCCTCTGTTGTCCCCCAGAACTATCATGGATGGGAGATGTTTCAGGCCCCGAAACCCATGGAGGTCTTCCCATTGTTGTATGGGGACCTTCCATGCGCAGTTCCAGATTCCATCTACATCCCTCACCTTCATAGCCTGGCCTTTCACAGTGCAGTATCTTCCCAGCCACAAGCAAATATCTTCAGCATTAACAGTTTCATTGAACATTCTAACAATCACCGTTTTCAAGGTGTTGTCAGTCAGTTTCTCAACGTTAAATGCTTCAAATTGAGGTTTCACATTCTCATACCTTATCCAAAAATCTTTTAGCAATGCGCTTGAACAAAAACTCACGTCAAATCCTTTGTTGAAAGGGAGGGTCAGGATACAGTTAAGTTCATTTGGTGAAAACTTCAGCACTTGCTGAATCATCTTCCTGGAAAAGTCCAATCTAGACATCTTTGGCAATTCTCCTAATTTTCCATTTAAGATAAAACGCACACTGTGGTGCCTCCGCATGCCGGCATGGTTGGTCGCCATGGTGGAGGCACCAAAAAGCTAGCAAGTGTCCTTAAAACAGTAAAAGATTATAACACAACAAAAAATACTTTCCAAAACACAAATACCAACGACACTTACCTTTAAAAGTGGGAGAAAGCAATGTTTTACCTACTACAAGCTAAAACAGGCAGACTCCACACACCCAAAGGAGGCGAACGCAGTCTTAGCCAAAAGGCCGAGAAGCGATGGCCTTCTGCAGGTTCCTGGCTGAGGTGGCTGATGCGTGGAGCGAACGGAACGAGCCCCTTATTCTGCTCCCTGTTCTAAAACTGCGTTTAATACGTTGCCCCCGAATCGGGGGCGTATCAGATATTAAACTGATAAGAACAGATACTACACTTGATCTTAGCCAAAAGGCCGAGAAGCGATGGCCTCCTGCAGGTTCCTGGCTGAGCCGCCTTCTCGGGACACTTCTCGCTTGTGACGGTGCGCTCTTTCACTTGGCTCACAGGGAGGGAACCGCTTCAAATCTCCGCCCACCCACAGTACCTCAGAGGCCTGCGGAGCTCCCTGGAACTGCGCGCTTTCTTCTATTTCTTCTTTTGAACAACGAGGAGAGGGCCCAGCCAGACGGCAGACCCTGCCAAAAATAGGTGCAACTCCTTAGCTTCACTCTCCACGGAAGTCTTTAGTAAAAGGCGAAAGACTTGTACGTTTTGAAGAGAAGCCAGAGTGTGTGTTTCTTTGGCCTCGCAGGAAGCCGCAGTGACTCCTCGTCCCGGCTTCCGGCGTCACGGTAGGCCCTGTTTTCTTGGCTGAAGGGGCAGATCTCAGGCCCCGCCTGCTCTGCTCCAGAGTTCCACTTTGACAGGAGAGGGGTGACTGGAGAGGAGCACGTTCGCGGCTTCAGGCTGCTTTCTGGCTCTATGCTTGGCAGACCTTACTTTGTTTGGCTTTCTTGCTTTTGCACAAAGTCAGCAAAGGGGGCACCGTTCCCGGAGGCGCTGCAATACCGGGTCGATGCGTGGAGCGAACGGAGCGAGCCCCTTATTCGGCTCCCTGTTCTAAAAATGCGTTTAATACGTTGCCCCCGAATCGCGGGCGTATCAGATATTAAACTGATAAGAACAGATACTACACTTGATCTTAGCCAAAAGGCCGAGAAGCGATGGCCTCCTGCAGGTTCCTGGCTGAGCCGCCTTCTCGGGACACTTCTCGCTTGTGACGGTGCGCTCTTTCACTTGGCTCACAGGGAGGGAACCGCTTCAAATCTCCGCCCACCCACAGTACCTCAGAGGCCTGCGGAGCTCCCTGGAACTGCGCGCTTTCGTCTATTTCTTCTTTTGAACAACGAGGAGAGGGCCCAGCCAGACGGCAGACCCTGCCAAAAATAGGTGCAACTCCTTAGCCTCACGCTCCACGGAAGTCTTTAGTGAAAGGCGAAAGACTTGTACGTTTTGAAGAGAAGCCAGAGTGTGTGTTTCTTTGGCCTCGCAGGAAGCCGCAGTGACTCCTCGTCCCGGCTTCCGGCGTCACGGTAGGCCCTGTTTGCTTGGCTGAAGGGGCAGATCTCAGGCCCCGCCTGCTCTGCTCCAGAGTTCCACTTTGACAGGAGAGGGGTGACTGGAGAGGAGCACGTTCGCGGCTTCAGGCTGCTTTCTGGCTCTTGGCTTGGCAGACCTTACTTTGTTTGGCTTTCTTGCTTTTGCACAAAGTCAGCAAAGGGGGCACCGTTCCCGGAGGCGCTGCAATACCGGGTCGATGCGCGGAGCGAACGGAGCGAGCCCCTTATTCGGCTCCCTGTTCTAAAAATGCGTTTAATACGTTGCCCCCGAATCGGGGGCGTATCAGATATTAAACTGATAAGAACAGATTTTTCTTTCGAAAAGTTTTTTTTTTTATTGGCACTCAAACATAAATAACCAAACACAGTCATCTCATAAAATTCAATTTCTGCCTAGTTTCAAAAATTGCTTTGTTTTTTAAAAAAGGGGGCCTGTGCAGGAGCGATGTGCCTCGCTGTTAAAAACAGCTTTTAGGACCCATCCCATCCTTTCAAACTGTCCTGGTGCTCAGAGGGGATCCCCACCCCTTTGCTCCTTCCCACCTGCCTCTCCCGGAGAGCCAGGCCGCCGCTGCTTTGACCTTACTGTGTGTGGCACCGACTCCTCCGTCCGAATGGGCACAGAGGCGATTCTTCTTTGTGGTTGCTTCTTAGGCTTGCCGCTTGCAGCACAGGTCTCTTTGATTGTTGCTGCTGCCATTCGGAGAGCAGCCACGGGGGGGATCTGCATGTGCTTGCTTACCAGCAAGTTCCTGGAGGTCCAAATGGCGTCTTTGATGGCGGCGAGAGTAAGCCACTGCTTCTCAAAGTCTTTCCTTTGTGCTTTTGATCCCTGGCTCACCCCATAGAGCACTAACTGTGCTGTTAGGACCTCCCTTGCTGGTAAGTACGGGAATTGCGAGGAGCCGGCCTTTGCCCACTGGTCTACGGCAGCGCTGCACTCCCAGAGCAGATGCCTCACCGACTCAGGCGCGCCACAACCAGGTCGGGGACACATGGATGTTGCAGACATGCCCCGGGAGTGCATGACGGACCTGACTGGGAGAATCCCATGGGCCACCATCCAGGACAGATCCCGGAGGTTGTTCGAAAGAATGGGATGGTTCACCAAGCGCCACACATCTGTGGCCTCTCCGATTGAGAGGCCGCGCACTGGAATCACAGATTCTCGCTCCTGCACAACAGAAATAAGAGACCGGTGTTTAGTTAAAATGTTCAAGTCTTCATTTTCCAAATTAAAAGAGACTAAAAATGACTTTAACTCAGCATAGGCTGGAGGGAGGCTAAAGGAGACGGGTACTTTAAGATCCACTGGTATCAGTTTCTTCTGTCTTAAGTAGCTCCCCATCCAAAATCTGACCCACGCCTGTGTTTTGGAGTTACTGGAACGGGCCGTAGCCTGCCTCATGTGGCTGCTGGTATAGAGACTTCCTACAAACAAATACAAGTCTGGAACCCCTTTTCCTCCATTCTCTTTCATTTTCTTCATTGTTCCCCTTCCAAGTCTTTCCCATTTAGAACCCCATAAAAAGTAAAAAATGGCCCGTTCCAGTTCTAAAAGCACTTTTCTGGGTGGGATAAAAACTGAGCTGACTAATGAAAGCAGGGGTAAAATCACTGCTTTGATGATTAAACCTTGCCCCCCAAAGTCAACGTTCTCAGTCCCCAGTACCCCAGTCGTTGCTTCGCTTTCCCTATAATGTCAGGCCAATTGGTCTTTCCTCCTCCTTCCTTGTCAAACTTAATCCCTAAAATCCTCTGGTCGTTTTGTATAACATTCATCTCAAGTCCGGTCAACTCTGTAGCCCCCCATGGTCCATAAAATTGTGCCTGAGTCTTACTCTTGTTAAGCTTTGAAGCTGAAGCCTTCCCAAACCAGTCGGTTACGTCAAAAGTCCTTTTTACTGACGAAAGGTCTGTACATAAAATATTGATGTCATCCATGTACAGAACACATTTTGTTGTTTGTCCGCCACTCCCTGGTATTTCCAACCCATTTATTCCTTTGTCCCTTCTCAAGATCTGCGCCAGTGGTTCTATGCAGATAACATAAAGGAGTGCAGATAACGGACAGCCCTGACGGACACCGCAGTGTAAATCTATCGCTTTTGTCAGGATCCCGTTAACAACAAATCTACTGCCAATCCCCTTATATAGCAGTTTCACCCAAGAGATAAACTGTTCTGGAAACCCCATCTTTTGCAGCACTCTAAAGAGGTACTGGTGCGAGATCCGATCAAAAGCTTTCTCGAAGTCTAAATTTAAGACAATTAACCGAATGTTTCTGTCTCTCGCAAAACAGATGGTGTCTCTGATCAATACGAGGCTGTCTGTGATCTTTCTACCTTTAACAGCGCAGGCTTGATCCGGGTGGATTATCTGGCTTAAAACAGGACGTATCCGTGCTGCTAAAAGTTTACTAAAAAATTTACAGTCGCAATTTAAAAGAGCAATTGGTCTCCAGTTTTTTAAGTCAGTCTTGTCTTTGCCTTTATGAATAAGAGTGACTATCCCTATTCTAAAGCTGTCAGGTAGTCTGTCAAGTCGGCTAAATTCTGTAAAAACAGTAAGTAGGTCCGACGCTAAAATGTCCCAAAAGGTCAGGTAAAATTCAATCGGAAGTCCGTCTATTCCTGGGGACTTCCCGCTTTTAAAACTATTGAGACACTGATTGAGCTCAGTTAGTGTAAAGCCTTGACTTAAAAAACCATTATCCTCAACAGTCTTTTCAATAAACTCCAAGGTCTGTGTAATAGTCTCTGCATTAACATTTTTTTCATCATACAACTCTTTGTAATAATCTTCAACCACCTGCATGATGTCCTTGGTATTTTTGACTTTCTGTCCAGTTTTATTACTTAGTTGAGAAATAAAACCAGATTTGCTCATAATTTTCTTGAAGAAGTATCTTGTGCATTTTTCACCTTCTTCTCTCTCTTTTTCCCTGCTTCTTAAAATGACGCCCATACTTTTTATGTCTGCAATTTCCTGCATTTCTTCCTTGACTTCTTTGATTTCGTCATTAAAATTGATCCCCTGTTGGTTTAAAAGATAATACCTTTGTAGTCGTTTCTGCAGCCCCATCATGCGTCTGTTCTCAGCAGCCTTCTTCCTTTTCCCAGCCTGTCTAAAAAATAACTGTGTCCGTCCTTTAACCATTTCCCACCACAGTGCACGTGTTTCGTAAAAGTCCTGAAGGGTCTGCCACTCACGATACTGCTCCCTGTACTGGCTGACCAGATTCTGGTCCTCCAGCAGGGAGCAGTTGAGTCTCCACAGTCCTCTCCCCATCGTCACACCCGAAGCCAGTGTGATAGTACTGGACAGCATCAAGTGATCGGAAAAGAAAACAGGCGTCAGTCTAGCATCAGTTGGTGAACAGTCTCTCACAAACAGGTAATCGATACGAGAGGCCCTAGAGCCGTCACCACTGACCCAGGTGAAGCCCTCCTCCCTGGGATGCATTGCTGTAAAACAGTCAGTAAGTTTAAAATCCCTAACCATCCCCTGCAAAAAAAGTGACGTCTTATCAACTTTAAAATCTTGCCTGGCTCGTTTCCTATCCTTTCTGCTTAAAACACAGTTAAAATCTCCCCCAACTACTAAAGGCACCCTCCCAAGCATGTGGGGCTGCAGTTCCTCTAAAAGGTCATACCTTTCATGCTTGTCATTAAACCCATAAATATTTAAGAGGTTAAAATCCTTTCCCATAAAAGTCAAATTTACTAAAAGCGCTCTTCCTTCTCTCACCACAGTGCTCCCCTTTACCAGAACAAGACGGTTTTGGATTAAAATGGCCACTCCATCATTTTTATTTTCATTTGACCCACTCCATATTGATGGTTGTGGCCACATGTCCTGCCACTGGGTATATGCTTTTGAAAAAGGTATTGCACATTCCTGAATTAAAATCACATCTGACGTTATGGTATTTAAAAAGGATAAAACACTCTGGGCTCTCATTTTGGTCTTAACACTTCTAACATTAATAGTTGAGAAGGTGAGAGCCATGAGTAATGATAAAAAGGACAAGCTGACCATTTTTAGAGGTTAAAAGGAGTTGATTCTCATCAAGAGAAGACTTAACCCAAGCTTCGGGGATCTTAAAATCAGTTTATTTCTCGTGAACAGAGCTCTTCCTTCACCTCGCATGGTTCGGGAGGAAGGGTAGGAGCTCTATTCCCCTTACGGACTCTGGGAGACGGCCTCTGCTGCAACGCTGCATTTACCATACGGTCCTTGGGGGTTGATTGCAGAACTATATTGAGAAAGGAGACCTCATTTGGTGAGTCGGGGGGGAAAATCCTGGAGTCTCCCCCAGAGGAACTCTCTGAAGGTGCTTCAAGTCTTCCCCTTTTTCCTGAGACAATTGTCCCAGAAGACAACTCTGATGCCGTCCTCTTTGCCAACTGGGCATCAGGGAGGGGCTGATCCTGAGTACTGTCAATTGAAATGCTTTCATCTTCTTGTGCTCCACTCTCAACCTGCCTGCCCTCCCCCTCCTCTGAGGTTTCTGGTTGGGCAGGCATTTCATGCCCCTCCCCATTTCCCGCCTCCCCCTGTTCATCTCCTCCATTCACAAGTTTTGGCGGGAAATTCAAATTTTCAAGCCCAGCTGCATCAATTAGTTCTTCCTCATTGCCTAATTCGTTCAAGTTTTGCTCTTTTGTCGGTTTTTTTTCCTTAAGTTTATTTGCAAATGACCTAGGGCAGTTTCTGAAGAGATGGTCCTCTCCTCCACACAGATTACACTTGCGGTTATTTCTACATTCAGTAAAAGTATGCCCTCTTTCTTTACATTTTCCACAAATGATTACCTCACATGCTTCTACCAAGTGCCCATGCTCCCCACACCTCCGGCAGAGCTTTGGTTGCCCCTGATAATGAATGTAGCCTCTGTTGTCCCCCAGAACTATCATGGATGGGAGATGTTTCAGGCCCCGAAACCCATGGAGGTCTTCCCATTGTTGTATGGGGACCTTCCATGCGCAGTTCCAGATTCCATCTACATCCCTCACCTTCATAGCCTGGCCTTTCACAGTGCAGTATCTTCCCAGCCACAAGCAAATATCTTCAGCATTAACAGTTTCATTGAACATTCTAACAATCACCGTTTTCAAGGTGTTGTCAGTCAGTTTCTCAACGTTAAATGCTTCAAATTGAGGTTTCACATTCTCATACCTTATCCAAAAATCTTTTAGCAATGCGCTTGAACAAAAACTCACGTCAAATCCTTTGTTGAAAGGGAGGGTCAGGATACAGTTAAGTTCATTTGGTGAAAACTTCAGCACTTGCTGAATCATCTTCCTGGAAAAGTCCAATCTAGACATCTTTGGCAATTCTCCTAATTTTCCATTTAAGATAAAACGCACACTGTGGTGCCTCCGCATGCCGGCATGGTTGGTCGCCATGGTGGAGGCACCAAAAAGCTAGCAAGTGTCCTTAAAACAGTAAAAGATTATAACACAACAAAAAATACTTTCCAAAACACAAATACCAACGACACTTACCTTTAAAAGTGGGAGAAAGCAATGTTTTACCTACTACAAGCTAAAACAGGCAGACTCCACACACCCAAAGGAGGCGAACGCAGTCTTAGCCAAAAGGCCGAGAAGCGATGGCCTTCTGCAGGTTCCTGGCTGAGGTGGCTGATGCGTGGAGCGAACGGAACGAGCCCCTTATTCTGCTCCCTGTTCTAAAACTGCGTTTAATACGTTGCCCCCGAATCGGGGGCGTATCAGATATTAAACTGATAAGAACAGATACTACACTTGATCTTAGCCAAAAGGCCGAGAAGCGATGGCCTCCTGCAGGTTCCTGGCTGAGCCGCCTTCTCGGGACACTTCTCGCTTGTGACGGTGCGCTCTTTCACTTGGCTCACAGGGAGGGAACCGCTTCAAATCTCCGCCCACCCACAGTACCTCAGAGGCCTGCGGAGCTCCCTGGAACTGCGCGCTTTCGTCTATTTCTTCTTTTGAACAACGAGGAGAGGGCCCAGCCAGACGGCAGACCCTGCCAAAAATAGGTGCAACTCCTTAGCCTCACTCTCCACGGAAGTCTTTAGTAAAAGGCGAAAGACTTGTACATTTTGAAGAGAAGCCAGAGTGTGTGTTTCTTTGGCCTCGCGGGAAGCCGCAGTGACTCCTCGTCCCGGCTTCCGGCGTCACGGTAGGCCCTGTTTTCTTGGCTGAAGGGGCAGATCTCAGGCCCCGCCTGCTCCGCTCCGCTCCAGAGTTCCACTTTGACAGGAGAGGGGTGACTGGAGAGGAGCACGTTCGCGGCTTCAGGCTGCTTTCTGGCTCTTGGCTTGGTAGACCTTACTTTGTTTGGCTTTCTTGCTTTTGCACAAAGTCAGCAAAGGGGGCACCGTTCCCGGAGGCGCTGCAATACCGGGTCGATGCGTGGAGCGAACGGAGCGAGCCCCTTATTCGGCTCCCTGTTCTAAAAATGCGTTTAATACGTTGCCCCCGAATCGGGGGCGTATCAGATATTAAACTGATAAGAACAGATACTACACTTGATCTTAGCCAAAAGGCCGAGAAGCGATGGCCTCCTGCAGGTTCCTGGCTGAGCCGCCTTCTCGGGACACTTCTCGCTTGTGACGGTGCGCTCTTTCACTTGGCTCACAGGGAGGGAACCGCTTCAAATCTCCGCCCACCCACAGTACCTCAGAGGCCTGCGGAGCTCCCTGGAACTGCGCGCTTTCTTCTATTTCTTCTTTTGAACAACGAGGAGAGGGCCCAGCCAGACGGCAGACCCTGCCAAAAATAGGTGCAACTCCTTAGCCTCACTCTCCACGGAAGTCTTTAGTAAAAGGCGAAAGACTTGTACGTTTTGAAGAGAAGCCAGAGTGTGTGTTTCTTTGGCCTCGCAGGAAGCCGCAGTGACTCCTCGTCCCGGCTTCCGGCGTCACGGTAGGCCCTGTTTGCTTAGCTGAAGGGGCAGATCTCAGGCCCCGCCTGCTCCGCTCCGCTCCAGAGTTCCACTTTGACAGGAGAGGGGTGACTGGAGAGGAGCACGTTCGCGGCTTCAGGCTGCTTTCTGGCTCTTGGCTTGGCAGACCTTACTTTGTTTGGCTTTCTTGCTTTTGCACAAAGTCAGCAAAGGGGGCACCGTTCCCGGAGGCGCTGCAATACCGGGTCGATGCGTGGAGCGAACGGAACGAGCCCCTTATTCTGCTCCCTGTTCTAAAAATGCGTTTAATACGTTGCCCCCGAATCGGGGAAGTATCAGATATTAAACTGATAAGAACAGATACTACACTTGATCTTAGCCAAAAGGCCGAGAAGCGATGGCCTCCTGCAGGTTCCTGGCTGAGCCGCCTTCTCGGGACACTTCTCGCTTGTGACGGTGCGCTCTTTCACTTGGCTCACAGGGAGGGAACCGCTTCAATTCTCCACCCACCCACAGTACCTCAGAGGCCTGCGGAGCTCCCTGGAACTGCGCGCTTTCTTCTATTTCTTCTTTTGAACAACGAGGAGAGGGCCCAGCCAGACGGCAGACCCTGCCAAAAATAGGTGCAACTCCTTAGCCTCACTCTCCACGGAAGTCTTTAGTAAAAGGCGAAAGACTTGTACATTTTGAAGAGAAGCCAGAGTGTGTGTTTCTTTGGCCTCGCGGGAAGCCGCAGTGACTCCTCGTCCCGGCTTCCGGCGTCACGGTAGGCCCTGTTTGCTTGGCTGAAGGGGCAGATCTCAGGCCCCGCCTGCTCCGCTCCGCTCCAGAGTTCCACTTTGACAGGAGAGGGGTGACTGGAGAGGAGCACGTTCGCGGCTTCAGGCTGCTTTCTGGCTCTTGGCTTGGTAGACCTTACTTTGTTTGGCTTTCTTGCTTTTGCACAAAGTCAGCAAAGGGGGCACCGTTCCCGGAGGCGCTGCAATACCGGGTCGATGCGTGGAGCGAACGGAGCGAGCCCCTTATTCTGCTCCCTGTTCTAAAAATGCGTTTAATACGTTGCCCCCGAATCGAGGAAGTATCAGATATTAAACTGATAAGAACAGATACTACACTTGATCTTAGCCAAAAGGCCGAGAAGCGATGGCCTCCTGCAGGTTCCTGGCTGAGCCGCCTTCTCGGGACACTTCTCGCCCCTTATTCTGCTCCCTGTTCTAAAACTGCGTTTAATACGTTGCCCCCGAATCGGGGGCGTATCAGATATTAAACTGATAAGAACAGATTTTTTTTTTTTTTTCCTTTTTTTATTTTCAAAAAACAGAATATCACGTACATGTACATTATAAAACATCCCAAAGAATAAACCCATTCTAAACAAAACGAGACATTTTCTCTCTCCATTGATCAAAATGTTCAGACGTCCTTTCTACGAGTACTGTGGCGTCTTAATAGCAAAATAACAAGTCATAAAGAGGAAAACCACACGTTCAATTGCACAGTCATACCAAAGTTACATCACATCTTCTAAATTGGCATAAAAACCCCATTACATTATTTTCCAATCCTTTTCTCAACTCAATACTAGTCTTACCATGTGTTGCTCTCAACGTAACGAACAAGGCAAAACAAAAAAAACTTTCCTTCTTAGGCCTCTAAATTAAGTGGCTTCTAAGGAATGTCTTTCCATCTATCTTTGATTGTATCCCACCCCCATTTCAATTTCTCCAGCAGCCGCACTTTTTCTATTTCCTTCTCTACCAATCTACATACACTCTTGGCTGTCCATTTGTATGACCCCAAAATATACCCTTGCCGGGCCTTCCACAAATATAGTTTTACCAAGGACACTAATAACAAAGACTTTCCCTTTCGGTTACTTCCCTTCTCCCATCCCGTAAGGAACATTACTTCATCATACGAAATCCCTTTTAAACAAACATACTGCTTCTGCATTTCACCCCACACCTCCCCCGCAAAGGGGCATCCCCACATTACATGCTCTATTGTTTCTTCTGTTTGACATGTGCTTCTCGGACAGTTCTTATTATCACATAATCTATGTGCATGCATTATTGATCTTACCGGTATTTTTTTATGCAGCAGCAGCCAGTTAAAATCCCTGCAGCCGTTGCTCAGTCCCTTCTCCTGAGCTCGTATCCATACCTCCTCCTGCACCCATATATTTTGGGTGTGTATTTTCTGCACCATGGCTCTATACAATTTTTTATGATTCAACATGAGGTCTTTATCCTTATATTCCTGATGCTTCTCCCGCCATTTAATCATCCTTGAAAAATAGTCTGGTCTGCTTTCCGCCCTTGGCACCCTATTATCCCACTCGATCAATTGTCTCATGGGACCGGATAACCAAAAGCGGATCAAGACTTGGCATTTATGTACATTGGGCCTATTCAATAAGTTACATATATTGCTGTAATACATCACGTCCAATTTCAAGGGGATGTTAGGGACATCCCTCCCACCTTTTGGTATTGTCTGATACATAATTGTTCTTTTTACATATTCATACCCCCCCCAAATTAATTTGAAAATTCCCTGTGTTAATTTCTTCCTGTAAGTCTGTGGTATTGGGAAAACATATGCCAAATGCAATAGGGCAGGTAAAATGTCAGCTTTTACGGCCAGTACTTTGCCAGTTATAGTAAGCTTTCTTTTAGACCACATCCCCAATTTCTTTGAGATCTTCGCTATCTTCAAATCCCAGTTATAATTTGCATCCCCCCCTGGATTTCCAAAATCAATGCCCAGGACCCGCATGGGCCCTTCACACAAAGAAAGCCCGCAAAGCGTCTCTCTCCTACCTGCCCATCGTCCCAAAAATTTATATTTTGATTTCTCCTTATTGACCTTTGACCCCGCAGCGCTCTCAAAGGTCTGTATTGTTCGCATCATCTCCCTCACACTTCCATCATCTTCCAAGTAAAGAACTATGTCGTCAGCGTACTGGGAGATCTTCAACACCTCCCCCCCTGGCAAGGGCACTCCTCTAATTTTCTCGTTTCCTCTTATTGCACATGCTAAAGGTTCTACATATATAACATAGAGTAGGGCGGACAGGGGGCAGCCCTGCCGTAGCCCTCTCGTTTGTTGTACTTCCTCTGTTAAGTGTCCATTTATCTTTATCTTGCAGATTATGTCAGTATACATCATACTTATCCAATTCAAAAATTTTCCTCCTATATCAAAAGTTCTCATCACCTTCCATAAGAAATCATGATTGACCCTATCAAACGCTTTTTCCTGATCAAGTGTTACGCATATTGTTGTCAAGTTCCTCTCTTCGATATATGTAAGCACATCTCTATGTAGTTGTAAGTTCCAACCAATCTGCCTGCCCTTTACCCCGCATGTCTGGTCTGCATTAATAATAGCAGGCAAGACTCGGGCCAGGCGTCTTGCTAGAGTTCGACTCAAAATTTTGTAGTCCACACAGACCATTGAAAGAGGCCTATAATTTGAAAGCGCAGCAGGTGAGCCTTTCTTATGTAGTAAACTTATCACACCCGTCCTCATACTCTTTGGCATTCTACCCGTTTCACACATTTCATCAAATACCTCCAACAAGTGGTCTCCGATGAGATCCCAAAAGGTGATGTAAAACTCCTTTGTGAGTCCATCTATCCCAGGTACCTTGTTATTCTTCATTGTCTTTATCGCCTCGTATAGTTCGTGGTTTGTTATGCTCCTTTCCAGAAGCTTCCTTGCGTCCTCTGGTAACCTCTCTTTCAGAAAACCCAAAACCATTTCTTGAGCCCCTCTATCTACTTCTTCCACACCAAACAATGAACTGTAGTACTCCTCTACCATCTTCAAAATATTGTCCCGTCCAGTAACCGATTTCCCTTCCCTTTCCAGTTCCATAATTGCCCCTTTTTCCTCTCTCTTTTTCATTTGAGCAAAAAAATAGGCCGAGCACTTCTCCTGTTGCATATACTCCTCCTGCATAAATTTAAACATTCTTGTTTTCGCCCTCTCCTGAAACAAGACCTCCTGTTCCTTTAATAATATATTCAGTTCCTCGCTCTCTTCCCAATTTTTTTCCTTATTCCTCTGAGCTTCTATCCCTGCAATCTTTTCCTGAAGCTTCTTAAAACCCTCTTTAGAAGCCTGCGCTCTCTGTGTACTATAAGCAATTGAAAAAAATTTTATTTTCTTTTTCGTTTCTTCCCACCACCTCCCTCTGTTTTCGTACAAACCTTTCAAATCCACCCAATTTCCGAAAATTCCTCTAAATCTTTCCCTATACTCATGTTCTGTCAGAATATCATTGTTCAATTTCCAATAAGCCTTACCGAAAGTTACTTCTCCAAAACTTACCGTTGCCCAAATTGCTTTGTGATCTGTGAAGGGGGCAGGAATTGTCCCCCCTCCTGTTACCTTTTCCTTATCTCCTACCAATATATAATCCAATCTGCTCTTCATTCCCCGACTATTTTCCCATGTGTGACCAACCCCTTTGCCTAATATCTTTCCCATCGTATCCACCAGTCTATACTTAGTCATAAAATCTCTAAGCAAAGGCGATCCACCATCCTTATCAAGTGAGCAGTTTAAGTCTCCTCCCACAATGGTCACCTTACTTGTCATAAAGCAAATGTCCAGCCCAGCAAATAGTTCTCTGCGGGCCCGTGGTTCTGCATGTGCATAAATATTGACCGCGCGACAGTGAAGTCCAGCTTTCTTGATGTCCACCACCAATACTCTGCCTTGAATTACAGAAAAGGTGTCTATAATTTTGATACTTTTCCTCCCGCACAGGACTCCCACCCCTGATCCGTATACACTCCCCACGCTCCATACTGCTTCACCTCCTCCCCACTCCTCGGTGAAAAGGAGTACGTCGCCTTCATCTCTTAAGTGTGCTTCCTGAACCATGCATATATCGAAATCACACACTGTCAAAAATTCATATACCGCTCTCCTTTTCCAGATAAGAACAGAACTGATAAGAACAGATACTACACTTGATCTTAGCCAAAAGGCCGAGAAGCGATGGCCTCCTGCAGGTTCCTGGCTGAGCCGCCTTCTCGGGACACTTCTCGCTTGTGACGGTGCGCTCTTTCACTTGGCTCACAGGGAGGGAACCGCTTCAAATCTCCGCCCACCCACAGTACCTCAGAGGCCTGCGGAGCTCCCTGGAACTGCGCGCTTTCTTCTATTTCTTCTTTTGAACAACGAGGAGAGGGCCCAGCCAGACGGCAGACCCTGCCAAAAATAGGTGCAACTCCTTAGCCTCACTCTCCACGGAAGTCTTTAGTAAAAGGCGAAAGACTTGTACGTTTTGAAGAGAAGCCAGAGTGTGTGTTTCTTTGGCCTCGCAGGAAGCCGCAGTGACTCCTCGTCCCGGCTTCCGGCGTCACGGTAGGCCCTGTTTGCTTAGCTAAAGGGGCAGATCTCAGGCCCCGCCTGCTCCGCTCCGCTCCAGAGTTCCACTTTGACAGGAGAGGGGTGACTGGAGAGGAGCACGTTCGCGGCTTCAGGCTGCTTTCTGGCTCTTGGCTTGGCAGACCTTACTTTGTTTGGCTTTCTTGCTTTTGCACAAAGTCAGCAAAGGGGGCACCGTTCCCGGAGGCGCTGCAATACCGGGTCGATGCGTGGAGCGAACGGAACGAGCCCCTTATTCTGCTCCCTGTTCTAAAAATGCGTTTAATACGTTGCCCCCGAATCGGGGAAGTATCAGATATTAAACTGATAAGAACAGATACTACACTTGATCTTAGCCAAAAGGCCGAGAAGCGATGGCCTCCTGCAGGTTCCTGGCTGAGCCGCCTTCTCGGGACACTTCTCGCTTGTGACGGTGCGCTCTTTCACTTGGCTCACAGGGAGGGAACCGCTTCAATTCTCCACCCACCCACAGTACCTCAGAGGCCTGCGGAGCTCCCTCGAACTGCGCGCTTTCATCTATTTCTTCTTTTGAACAACGAGGAGAGGGCCCAGCCAGACGGCAGACCCTGCCAAAAGTAGGTGCAATTCCTTAGCCTCACTCTCCACGGAAGTCTTTACTAAAAGGCGAAAGACTTGTACGTTTTGAAGAGAAGCCAGAGTGTGTGTTTCTTTGGCCTCGCAGGAAGCCGCAGTGACTCCTCGTCCCGGCTTCCGGCGTCACGGTAGGCCCTGTTTGCTTGGCTGAAGGGGCAGATCTCAGGCCCCGCCTGCTCTGCTCCAGAGTTCCACTTTGACAGGAGAGGGGTGACTGGAGAGGAGCATGTTCGCGGCTTCAGGCTGCTTTCTGGCTCTTGGCTTGGCAGACCTTACTTTGTTTGGCTTTCTTGCTTTTGCACAAAGTCAGCAAAGGGGGCACCGTTCCCGGAGGCGCTGCAATACCGGGTCGATGCGTGGAGCGAACGGAACGAGCCCCTTATTCTGCTCCCTGTTCTAAAACTGCGTTTAATACGTTGCCCCCGAATCGGGGGCGTATCAGATATTAAACTGATAAGAACAGATTTTTTTTTTTTTTTCCTTTTTTTATTTTCAAAAAACAGAATATCACGTACATGTACATTATAAAACATCCCAAAGAATAAACCCATTCTAAACAAAACGAGACATTTTCTCTCTCCATTGATCAAAATGTTCAGACGTCCTTTCTACGAGTACTGTGGCGTCTTAATAGCAAAATAACAAGTCATAAAGAGGAAAACCACACGTTCAATTGCACAGTCATACCAAAGTTACATCACATCTTCTAAATTGGCATAAAAACCCCATTACCTTATTTTCCAATCCTTTTCTCAACTCAATACTAGTCTTACCATGTGTTGCTCTCAACGTAACGAACAAGGCAAAACAAAAAAAACTTTCCTTCTTAGGCCTCTAAATTAAGTGGCTTCTAAGGAATGTCTTTCCATCTACCTTTGATTGTATCCCACCCCCATTTCAATTTCTCCAGCAGCCGCACTTTTTCTATTTCCTTCTCTACCAATCTACATACACTCTTGGCTGTCCATTTGTATGACCCCAAAATATACCCTTGCCGGGCCTTCCACAAATATAGTTTTACCAAGGACACTAATAACAAAGACTTTCCCTTTCGGTTACTTCCCTTCTCCCATCCCGTAAGGAACATTACTTCATCATACGAAATCCCTTTTAAACAAACATACTGCTTCTGCATTTCACCCCACACTTCCCCCGCAAAGGGGCATCCCCACATTACATGCTCTATTGTTTCTTCTGTTTGACATGTGCTTCTCGGACAGTTCTTATTATCACATAATCTATGTGCATGCATTATTGATCTTACCGGTATTTTTTTATGCAGCAGCAGCCAGTTAAAATCCCTGCAGCCGTTGCTCAGTCCCTTCTCCTGAGCTCGTATCCATACCTCCTCCTGCACCCATATATTTTGGGTGTGTATTTTCTGCACCATGGCTCTATACAATTTTTTATGATTCAACATGAGGTCTTTATCCTTATATTCCTGATGCTTCTCCCGCCATTTAATCATCCTTGAAAAATAGTCTGGTCTGCTTTCCGCCCTTGGCACCCTATTATCCCACTCGATCAATTGTCTCATGGGACCGGATAACCAAAAGCGGATCAAGACTTGGCATTTATGTACATTGGGCCTATTCAATAAGTTACATATATTGCTGTAATACATCACGTCCAATTTCAAGGGGATGTTAGGGACATCCCTCCCACCTTTTGGTATTGTCTGATACATAATTGTTCTTTTTACATATTCATACCCCCCCCAAATTAATTTGAAAATTCCCTGTGTTAATTTCTTCCTGTAAGTCTGTGGTATTGGGAAAACATATGCCAAATGCAATAGGGCAGGTAAAATGTCAGCTTTTACGGCCAGTACTTTGCCAGTTATAGTAAGCTTTCTTTTAGACCACATCCCCAATTTCTTTGAGATCTTCGCTATCTTCAAATCCCAGTTATAATTTGCATCCCCCCCTGGATTTCCAAAATCAATGCCCAGGACCCGCATGGGCCCTTCACACAAAGAAAGCCCGCAAAGCGTCTCTCTCCTACCTGCCCATCGTCCCAAAAATTTATATTTTGATTTCTCCTTATTGACCTTTGACCCCGCAGCGCTCTCAAAGGTCTGTATTGTTCGCATCATCTCCCTCACACTTCCATCATCTTCCAAGTAAAGAACTATGTCGTCAGCGTACTGGGAGATCTTCAACACCTCCCCCCCTGGCAAGGGCACTCCTCTAATTTTCTCGTTTCCTCTTATTGCACATGCTAAAGGTTCTACATATATAACATAGAGTAGGGCGGACAGGGGGCAGCCCTGCCGTAGCCCTCTCGTTTGTTGTACTTCCTCTGTTAAGTGTCCATTTATCTTTATCTTGCAGATTATGTCAGTATACATCATACTTATCCAATTCAAAAATTTTCCTCCTATATCAAAAGTTCTCATCACCTTCCATAAGAAATCATGATTGACCCTATCAAACGCTTTTTCCTGATCAAGTGTTACGCATATTGTTGTCAAGTTCCTCTCTTCGATATATGTAAGCACATCTCTATGTAGTTGTAAGTTCCAACCAATCTGCCTGCCCTTTACCCCGCATGTCTGGTCTGCATTAATAATAGCAGGCAAGACTCGGGCCAGGCGTCTTGCTAGAGTTCGACTCAAAATTTTGTAGTCCACACAGACCATTGAAAGAGGCCTATAATTTGAAAGCGCAGCAGGTGAGCCTTTCTTATGTAGTAAACTTATCACACCCGTCCTCATACTCTTTGGCATTCTACCCGTTTCACACATTTCATCAAATACCTCCAACAAGTGGTCTCCGATGAGATCCCAAAAGGTGATGTAAAACTCCTTTGTGAGTCCATCTATCCCAGGTACCTTGTTATTCTTCATTGTCTTTATCGCCTCGTATAGTTCGTGGTTTGTTATGCTCCTTTCCAGAAGCTTCCTTGCGTCCTCTGGTAACCTCTCTTTCAGAAAACCCAAAACCATTTCTTGAGCCCCTCTATCTACTTCTTCCACACCAAACAATGAACTGTAGTACTCCTCTACCATCTTCAAAATATTGTCCCGTCCAGTAACCGATTTCCCTTCCCTTTCCAGTTCCATAATTGCCCCTTTTTCCTCTCTCTTTTTCATTTGAGCAAAAAAATAGGCCGAGCACTTCTCCTGTTGCATATACTCCTCCTGCATAAATTTAAACATTCTTGTTTTCGCCCTCTCCTGAAACAAGACCTCCTGTTCCTTTAATAATATATTCAGTTCCTCGCTCTCTTCCCAATTTTTTTCCTTATTCCTCTGAGCTTCTATCCCTGCAATCTTTTCCTGAAGCTTCTTAAAACCCTCTTTAGAAGCCTGCGCTCTCTGTGTACTATAAGCAATTGAAAAAAATTTTATTTTCTTTTTCGTTTCTTCCCACCACCTCCCTCTGTTTTCGTACAAACCTTTCAAATCCACCCAATTTCCGAAAATTCCTCTAAATCTTTCCCTATACTCATGTTCTGTCAGAATATCATTGTTCAATTTCCAATAAGCCTTACCGAAAGTTACTTCTCCAAAACTTACCGTTGCCCAAATTGCTTTGTGATCTGTGAAGGGGGCAGAAATTGTCCCCCCTCCTGTTACCTTTTCCTTATCTCCTACCAATATATAATCCAATCTGCTCTTCATTCCCCGACTATTTTCCCATGTGTGACCAACCCGTTTGCCTAATATCTTTCCCATCGTATCCACCAGTCTATACTTAGTCATAAAATCTCTAAGCAAAGGCGATCCACCATCCTTATCAAGTGAGCAGTTTAAGTCTCCTCCCACAATGGTCACCTTACTTGTCATAAAGCAAATGTCCAGCCCAGCAAATAGTTCTCTGCGGGCCCGTGGTTCTGCATGTGCATAAATATTGACCGCGCGACAGTGAAGTCCAGCTTTCTTGATGTCCACCACCAATACTCTGCCTTGAATTACAGAAAAGGTGTCTATAATTTTGATACTTTTCCTCCCGCACAGGACTCCCACCCCTGATCCGTATACACTCCCCACGCTCCATACTGCTTCACCTCCTCCCCACTCCTCGGTGAAAAGGAGTACGTCGCCTTCATCTCTTAAGTGTGCTTCCTGAACCATGCATATATCGAAATCACACACTGTCAAAAATTCATATACCGCTCTCCTTTTCCAGATAAGAACAGAACTGATAAGAACAGATACTACACTTGATCTTAGCCAAAAGGCCGAGAAGCGATGGCCTTCTGCAGGTTCCTGGCTGAGCCGCCTTCTCGGGACATTTCTCGCTTGTGACGGTGCGCTCTTTTACTTGGCTAGCAGGGTAGGAGCCACTTCAAATCTCCGCCCACCCACAGTACCTCAGAGGCCTGCGGAGCTCCCTGGAACTGCGCGCTTTCATCTATTTCTTCTTTTGAACAACGAGGAGAGGGCCCAGCCAGACGGCAGACCCTGCCAAAAAAAGGTGCAACTCCTTAGCCTCACTCTCCACGGAAGTCTTTAGTAAAAGGCGAAAGACTTGTACGTTTTGAAGAGAAGCCAGAGTGTGTGTTTCTTTGGCCTCGCAGGAAGCCGCAGTGACTCCTCGTCCCGGCTTCCGGCGTCACGGTAGGCCCTGTTTGCTTGGCTGAAGGGGCAGATCTCAGGCCCCGCCTGCTCTGCTCCAGAGTTCCACTTTGACAGGAGAGGGGTGACTGGAGAGGAGCACGTTCGCGGCTTCAGGCTGCTTTCTGGCTCTTGGCTTGGCAGACCTTACTTTGTTTGGCTTTCTTGCTTTTGCACAATGTCAGCAAAGGGGGCACCGTTCCCGGAGGCGCTGCAATACCGGGTCGATGCGTGGAGCGAACGGAGCGAGCCCCTTATTCGGCTCCCTGTTCTAAAAATGCGTTTAATACGTTGCCCCCGAATCGGGGGCGTATCAGATATTAAACTGATAAGAACAGATACTACACTTGATCTTAGCCAAAAGGCCGAGAAGCGATGGCCTCCTGCAGGTTGCTGGCTGAGCCGCCTTCTCGGGACACTTCTCGCTTGTGACGGTGCGCTCTTTCACTTGGCTCACAGGGAGGGAACCGCTTCAAATCTCCGCCCACCCACAGTACCTCAGAGGCCTGCGGAGCTCCCTGGAACTGCGCGCTTTCTTCTATTTCTTCTTTTGAACAACGAGGAGAGAGCCCAGCCAGACGGCAGACCCTGCCAAAAATAGGTGCAACTCCTTAGCCTCACTCTCCACGGAAGTCTTTAGTAAAAGGCGAAAGACTTGTACGTTTTGAAGAGAAGCCAGAGTGTGTGTTTCTTTGGCCTCGCAGGAAGCCGCAGTGACTCCTCGTCCCGGCTTCCGGCGTCACGGTAGGCCCTGTTTGCTTAGCTGACGGGGCAGATCTCAGGCCCCGCCCGCTCCGCTCCGCTCCAGAGTTCCACTTTGACAGGAGAGGGGTGACTGGAGAGGAGCACGTTCACGGCTTCAGGCTGCTTTCTGGCTCTTGGCTTGGCAGACCTTACTTTGTTTGGCTTTCTTGCTTTTGCACAAAGTCAGCAAAGGGGGCACCGTTCCCGGAGGCGCTGCAATACCGGGTCGATGCGTGGAGCGAACGGAATGAGCCCCTTATTCGGCTCCCTGTTCTAAAAATGCGTTTAATACGTTGCCCCCGAATCGGGGGCGTATCAGATATTAAACTGATAAGAACAGATACTACACTTGATCTTAGCCAAAAGGCCGAGAAGCGATGGCCTCCTGCAGGTTCCTGGCTGAGCCGCCTTCTCGGGACACTTCTCGCTTGTGACGGTGCGCTCTTTCACTTGGCTCACAGGGAGGGAACCGCTTCAAATCTCCGCCCACCCACAGTACCTCAGAGGCCTGCGGAGCTCCCTGGAACTGCACGCTTTCTTCTATTTCTTCTTTTGAACAACGAGGAGAGGGCCCAGCCAGACGGCAGACCCTGCCAAAAATAGGTGCAACTCCTTAGCCTCACTCTCCACGGAAGTCTTTAGTAAAAGGCGAAAGACTTGTACGTTTTGAAGAGAAGCCAGAGTGTGTGTTTCTTTGGCCTCGCAGGAAGCCGCAGTGACTCCTCGTCCCGGCTTCCGGCGTCACGGTAGGCCCTGTTTTCTTGGCTGAAGGGGCAGATCTCAGGCCCCGCCTGCTCTGCTCCAGAGTTCCACTTTGACACGAGAGGGGTGACTGGAGAGGCGCACGTTCGCGGCTTCAGGCTGCTCTCTGGCTCTTGGCTTGGCAGACCTTACTTTGTTTGGCTTTCTTGCTTTTGCACAAAGTCAGCAAAGGGGGCACCGTTCCCGGAGGCGCTGCAATACCGGGTCGATGCGTGGAGCGAACGGAGCGAGCCCTTATTCGGCTCCCTGTTCTAAAAATGCGTTTAATACGTTGCCCCCGAATCGGGGGCGTATCAGATATTAAACTGATAAGAACAGATACTACACTTGATCTTAGCCAAAAGGCCGAGAAGCGATGGCTTCCTGCAGGTTCCTGGCTGAGCCGCCTTCTCGGGACACTTCTCGCTTGTGACGGTGCGCTCTTTCACTTGGCTCACAGGGAGGGAACCGCTTCAAATCTCCGCCCACCCACAGTACCTCAGAGGCCTGCGGAGCTCCCTGGAACTGCGCGCTTTCTTCTATTTCTTCTTTTGAACAACGAGGAGAGGGCCCAGCCAGACGGCAGACCCTGCCAAAAATAGGTGCAACTCCTTAGCCTCACTCTCCACGGAAGTCTTTAGTAAAAGGCGAAAGACTTGTACGTTTTGAAGAGAAGCCAGAGTGTGTGTTTCTTTGGCCTCGCAGGAAGCCGCAGTGACTCCTCGTCCCGGCTTCCGGCGTCACGATAGGCCCTGTTTTCTTGGCTGAAGGGGCAGATCTCAGGCCCCGCCTGCTCTGCTCCAGAGTTCCACTTTGACAGGAGAGGGGTGACTGGAGAGGAGCACGTTCGCGGCTTCAGGCTGCTTTCTGGCTCTTGGCTTGGCAGACCTTACTTTGTTTGGCTTTCTTGCTTTTGCACAAAGTCAGCAAAGGGGGCACCGTTCCCGGAGGCGCTGCAATACCGGGTCGATGCGTGGAGCGAACGGAGCGAGCCCCTTATTCGGCTCCCTGTTCTAAAAATGCGTTTAATACGTTGCCCCCGAATCGGGGGCGTATCAGATATTAAACTGATAAGAACAGATACTACACTTGATCTTAGCCAAAAGGCCGAGAAGCGATGGCCTCCTGCAGGTTCCTGGCTGAGCCGCCTTCTCGGGACACTTCTCGCTTGTGACGGTGCGCTCTTTCACTTGGCTCACAGAGAGGGAACCGCTTCAAATCTCCGCCCACCCACAGTACCTCAGAGGCCTGCGGAGCTCCCTGGAACTGCGCGCTTTCTTCTATTTCTTCTTTTGAACAACGAGGAGAGGGCCCAGCCAGACGGCAGACCCTGCCAAAAATAGGTGCAACTCCTTAGCCTCACTCTCCACGGAAGTCTTTAGTAAAAGGCGAAAGACTTGTACGTTTTGAAGAGAAGCCAGAGTGTGTGTTTCTTTGGCCTCGCCGGAAGCCGCAGTGACTCCTCGTCCCGGCTTCCGGCGTCACGGTAGGCCCTGTTTGCTTGGCTGAAGGGGCAGATCTCAGGCCCCGCCTGCTCTGCTCCAGAGTTCCACTTTGACAGGAGAGGGGTGACTGGAGAGGAGCACGTTCGCGGCTTCAGGCTGCTTTCTGGCTCTTGGCTTGGCAGACCTTACTTTGTTTGGCTTTCTTGCTTTTGCACAAAGTCAGCAAAGAGGGCACCGTTCCCGGAGGCGCTGCAATACCGGGTCGATGCGTGGAGCGAACGGAGCGAGCCCCTTATTCGGCTCCCTGTTCTAAAAATGCGTTTAATACGTTGCCCCCGAATCGGGGGCGTATCAGATATTAAACTGATAAGAACAGATACTACACTTGATCTTAGCCAAAAGGCCGAGAAGCAATGGCCTCCTGCAGGTTCCTGGCTGAGCCGCCTTCTCGGGACACTTCTCGCTTGTGACGGTGCGCTCTTTCACTTGGCTCACAGGGAGGGAACCGCTTCAAATCTCCGCCCACCCACAGTACCTCAGAGGCCTGCGGAGCTCCCTGGAACTGCGCGCTTTCTTCTATTTCTTCTTTTGAACAACGAGGAGAGGGCCCAGCCAGACGGCAGACCCTGCCAAAAATAGGTGCAACTCCTTAGCCTCACTCTCCACGGAAGTCTTTAGTAAAAGGCGAAAGACTTGTACGTTTTGAAGAGAAGCCAGAGTGTGTGTTTCTTTGGCCTCGCAGGAAGCCGCAGTGACTCCTCGTCCCGGCTTCCGGCGTCACGGTAGGCCCTGTTTGCTTGGCTGAAGGGGCAGATCTCAGGCCCCGCCTGCTCTGCTCCAGAGTTCCACTTTGACAGGAGAGGGGTGACTGGAGAGGAGCACGTTCGCAGCTTCAGGCTGCTTTCTGGCTCTTGGCTTGGCAGACCTTACTTTGTTTGGCTTTCTTGCTTTTGCACAAAGTCAGCAAAGGGGGCACCGTTCCCGGAGGCGCTGCAATACCGGGTCGATGCGTGGAGCGAACGGAGCGAGCCCCTTATTCGGCTCCCTGTTCTAAAAATGCGTTTAATACGTTGCCCCCGTATCGGGGGCGTATCAGATATTAAACTGATAAGAACAGATACTACACTTGATCTTAGCCAAAAGGCCGAGAAGCGATGGCCTCCTGCAGGTTCCTGGCTGAGCCGCCTTCTCGGGACACTTCTCGCTTGTGACGGTGCGCTCTTTCACTTGGCTCACAGGGAGGGAACCGCTTCAAATCTCCGCCCACCCACAGTACCTCAGAGGCCTGCGGAGCTCCCTGGAACTGCGCGCTTTCTTCTATTTCTTCTTTTGAACAACGAGGAGAGGGCCCAGCCAGACGGCAGACCCTGCCAAAAATAGGTGCAACTCCTTAGCCTCACTCTCCACGGAAGTCTTTAGTAAAAGGCGAAAGACTTGTACATTTTGAAGAGAAGCCAGAGTGTGTGTTTCTTTGGCCTCGCGGGAAGCCGCAGTGACTCCTCGTCCCGGCTTCCGGCGTCACGGTAGGCCCTGTTTGCTTGGCTGAAGGGGCAGATCTCAGGCCCCGCCTGCTCCGCTCCGCTCCAGAGTTCCACTTTGACAGGAGAGGGGTGACTGGAGAGGAGCACGTTCGCGGCTTCAGGCTGCTTTCTGGCTCTTGGCTTGGCAGACCTTACTTTGTTTGGCTTTCTTGCTTTTGCACAAAGTCAGCAAAGGGGGCACCGTTCCCGGAGGCGCTGCAATACCGGGTCGATGCGTGGAGCGAACGGAGCGAGCCCCTTATTCGGCTCCCTGTTCTAAAAATGCGTTTAATACGTTGCCCCCGAATCGGGGGCGTATCAGATATTAAACTGATAAGAACAGATACTACACTTGATCTTAGCCAAAAGGCCGAGAAGCGATGGCCTCCTGCAGGTTCCTGGCTGAGCCGCCTTCTCGGGACACTTCTCGCTTGTGACGGTGCGCTCTTTCACTTGGCTCACAGGGAGGGAACCGCTTCAAATCTCCGCCCACCCACAGTACCTCAGAGGCCTGCGGAGCTCCCTGGAACTGCGCGCTTTCTTCTATTTCTTCTTTTGAACAACGAGGAGAGGGCCCAGCCAGACGGCAGACCCTGCCAAAAATAGGTGCAACTCCTTAGCCTCACTCTCCACGGAAGTCTTTAGTAAAAGGCGAAAGACTTGTACGTTTTGAAGAGAAGCCAGAGTGTGTGTTTCTTTGGCCTCGCAGGAAGCCGCAGTGACTCCTCGTCCCGGCTTCCGGCGTCACGGTAGGCCCTGTTTGCTTAGCTGAAGGGGCAGATCTCAGGCCCCGCCTGCTCCGCTCCGCTCCAGAGTTCCACTTTGACAGGAGAGGGGTGACTGGAGAGGAGCACGTTCGCGGCTTCAGGCTGCTTTCTGGCTCTTGGCTTGGCAGACCTTACTTTGTTTGGCTTTCTTGCTTTTCCACAAAGTCAGCAAAGGGGGCACCGTTCCCGGAGGCGCTGCAATACCGGGTCGATGCGTGGAGCGAGAGGAGCGAGCCCCTTATTCGGCTCCCTGTTCTAAAAATGCGTTTAATACGTTGCCCCCGAATCCGGGGCGTATCAGATATTAAACTGATAAGAACAGATACTACACTTGATCTTAGCCAAAAGGCCGAGAAGCGATGGCTTTCTGCAAGTTCCTGGCTGAGCCGCCTTCTCGGGACACTTCTCACTTGTGACGGTGCGCTCTTTCACTTGGCCCACAGGGTAGGAGCCGCTTCAAATCTCCGCCCACCCACAGTACCTCAGAGGCCTGCGGAGCTCCCTGGAACTGCGCGCTTTCTTCTATTTCTTCTTTTGAACAACGAGGAGAGGGCCCAGCCAGACGGCAGACCCTGCCAAAAATAGGTGCAACTCCTTAGCCTCACTCTCCACGGAAGTCTTTAGTAAAAGGCGAAAGACTTGTACGTTTTGAAGAGAAGCCAGAGTGTGTGTTTCTTTGGCCTCGCAGGAAGCCGCAGTGACTCCTCGTCCCGGCTTCCGGCGTCACGGTAGGCCCTGTTTGCTTGGCTGAAGGGGCAGATCTCAGGCCCCGCCTGCTCCGCTCCAGAGTTCCACTTTGACAGGAGAGGGGTGACTGGAGAGGAGCACGTTCGCGGCTTCAGGCTGCTTTCTGGCTCTTGGCTTGGCAGACCTTACTTTGTTTGGCTTTCTTGCTTTTGCACAAAGTCAGCAAAGGGGGCACCGTTCCCGGAGGCGCTGCAATACCGGGTCGATGCGTGGAGCGAGCGGAGCGAGCCCCTTATTCGGCTCCCTGTTCTAAAAATGCGTTTAATACGTTGCCCCCGAATCGGGGGCGTATCAGATATTAAACTGATAAGAACAGATACTACACTTGATCTTAGCCAAAAGGCCGAGAAGCGATGGCTTTCTGCAAGTTACTGGCTGAGCCGCCTTCTCGGGACACTTCTCACTTGTGACGGTGCGCTCTTTCACTTGGCCCACAGGGTAGGAGCCGCTTCAAATCTCCGCCCACCCACAGTACCTCAGAGGCCTGCGGAGCTCCCTGGAACTGCGCCCTTTCTTCTATTTCTTCTTTTGAACAACGAGGAGAGGGCCCAGCCAGACGGCAGACCCTGCCAAAAATAGGTGCAACTCCTTAGCCTCACTCTCCACGGAAGTCTTTAGTAAAAGGCGAAAGACTTGTACGTTTTGAAGAGAAGCCAGAGTGTGTGTTTCTTTGGCCTCGCAGGAAGCCGCAGTGACTCCTCGTCCCGGCTTCCGGCGTCACGGTAGGCCCTGTTTGCTTGGCTGAAGGGGCAGATCTCAGGCCCCGCCTGCTCCGCTCCAGAGTTCCACTTTGACAGGAGAGGGGTGACTGGAGAGGAGCACGTTCGCGGCTTCAGGCTGCTTTCTGGCTCTTGGCTTGGCAGACCTTACTTTGTTTGGCTTTCTTGCTTTTCCACAAAGTCAGCAAAGGGGGCACCGTTCCCGGAGGCGCTGCAATACCGGGTCGATGCGTGGAGCGAACGGAGCGAGCCCCTTATTCGGCTCCCTGTTCTAAAAATGCGTTTAATACGTTGCCCCCGAACCGGGGGCGTATCAGATATTAAACTGATAAGAACAGATACTACACTTGATCTTAGCCAAAAGGCCGAGAAGCGATGGCCTCCTGCAGGTTCCTGGCTGAGCCGCCTTCTCGGGACACTTCTCGCTTGTGACGGTGCGCTCTTTCACTTGGCTCAGAGGGAGGGAACCGCTTCAAATCTCCGCCCACCCACAGTACCTCAGAGGCCTGCGGAGCTCCCTGGAACTGCGCGCTTTCTTCTATTTCTTCTTTTGAACAACGAGGAGAGGGCCCAGCCAGACGGCAGACCCTGCCAAAAATAGGTGCAACTCCTTAGCCTCACTCTCCACGGAAGTCTTTAGTAAAAGGCGAAAGACTTGTACGGTTTGAAGAGAAGCCAGAGTGTGTGTTTCTTTGGCCTCGCAGGAAGCCGCAGTGACTCCTCGTCCCGGCTTCCGGCGTCACGGTAGGCCCTGTTTGCTTGGCTGAAGGGGCAGATCTCAGGCCCCGCCTGCTCTGCTCCGCTCCAGAGTTCCACTTTGACAGGGCAGGGGTGACTGGAGAGGAGCACGTTCGCGGCTTCAGGCTGCTTTCTGGCTCTTGGCTTGGCAGACCTTACTTTGTTTGGCTTTCTTGCTTTTGCACAAAGTCAGCAAAGGGGGCACCGTTCCCGGAGGCGCTGCAATACCGGGTCGATGCGTGGAGCGAGCGGAGCGAGCCCCTTATTCGGCTCCCTGTTCTAAAAATGCGTTTAATACGTTGCCCCCGAATCGGGGGCGTATCAGATATTAAACTGATAAGAACAGATACTACACTTGATCTTAGCCAAAAGGCCGAGAAGCGATGGCTTTCTGCAAGTTCCTGGCTGAGCCGCCTTCTCGGGACACTTCTCGCTTGTGACGGTGCGCTCTTTCACTTGGCCCACAGGGTAGGAGCCGCTTCAAATCTCCGCCCACCCACAGTACCTCAGAGGCCTGCGGAGCTCCCTGGAACTGCGCGCTTTCTTCTATTTCTTCTTTTGAACAACGAGGAGAGGGCCCAGCCAGACGGCAGACCCTGCCAAAAATAGGTGCAACTCCTTAGCCTCACTCTCCACGGAAGTCTTTAGTAAAAGGCGAAAGACTTGTACATTTTGAAGAGAAGCCAGAGTGTGTGTTTCTTTGGCCTCGCGGGAAGCCGCAGTGACTCCTCGTCCCGGCTTCCGGCGTCACGGTAGGCCCTGTTTGCTTGGCTGAAGGGGCAGATCTCAGGCCCCGCCTGCTCCGCTCCGCTCCAGAGTTCCACTTTGACAGGAGAGGGGTGACTGGAGAGGAGCACGTTCGCGGCTTCAGGCTGCTTTCTGGCTCTTGGCTTGGCAGACCTTACTTTGTTTGGCTTTCTTGCTTTTGCACAAAGTCAGCAAAGGGGGCACCGTTCCCGGAGGCGCTGCAATACCGGGTCGATGAGTGGAGCGAACGGAGCGAGCCCCTTATTCGGCTCCCTGTTCTAAAAATGCGTTTAATACGTTGCCCCCGAATCGGGGGCGTATCAGATATTAAACTGATAAGAACAGATACTACACTTGATCTTAGCCAAAAGGCCGAGAAGCGATGGCCTCCTGCAGGTTCCTGGCTGAGCCGCCTTCTCGGGACACTTCTCGCTTGTGACGGTGCGCTCTTTCACTTGGCTCACAGGGAGGGAACCGCTTCAAATCTCCGCCCACCCACAGTACCTCAGAGGCCTGCGGAGCTCCGTGGAACTGCGCGCTTTCTTCTATTTCTTCTTTTGAACAATGAGGAAAGGGCCCAGCCAGACAGCAGACCCTGCCAAAAATAGGTGCAACTCCTTAGCCTCACTCTCCACGGAAGTCTTTAGTAAAAGGCGAAAGACTTGTACGTTTTGAAGAGAAGCCAGAGTGTGTGTTTCTTTGGCCTCGCAGGAAGCCGCAGTGACTCCTCGTCCCGGCTTCCGGCGTCACGGTAGGCCCTGTTTGCTTGGCTGAAGGGGCAGATCTCAGGCCCCGCCTGCTCTGCTCCAGAGTTCCACTTTGACAGGAGAGGGGTGACTGGAGAGGAGCACGTTCGCGGCTTCAGGCTGCTTTCTGGCTCTTGGCTTGGCAGACCTTACTTTGTTTGGCTTTCTTGCTTTTCCACAAAGTCAGCAAAGGGGGCACCGTTCCCGGAGGCGCTGCAATACCGGGTCGATGCGTGGAGCGAACGGAGCGAGCCCCTTATTCGGCTCCCTGTTCTAAAAATGCGTTTAATACGTTGCCCCCGAATCGGGGGCGTATCAGATATTAAACTGATAAGAACAGATACTACACTTGATCTTAGCCAAAAGGCCGAGAAGCGATGGCCTCCTGCAGGTTCCTGGCTGAGCCGCCTTCTCGGGACACTTCTCGCTTGTGACGGTGCGCTCTTTCACTTGGCTCACAGGGAGGGAACCGCTTCAAATCTCCGCCCACCCACAGTACCTCAGAGGCCTGCGGAGCTCCCTGGAACTGCGCGCTTTCTTCTATTTCTTCTTTTGAACAACGAGGAGAGGGCCCAGCCAGATGGCAGACCCTGCCAAAAATAGGTGCAACTCCTTAGCCTCACTCTCCACGGAAGTCTTTAGTAAAAGGCGAAAGACTTGTACGTTTTGAAGAGAAGCCAGAGTGTGTGTTTCTTTGGCCTCGCAGGAAGCCGCAGTGACTCCTCGTCCCGGCTTCCGGCGTCACGGTAGGCCCTGTTTGCTTGGCTGAAGGGGCAGATCTCAGGCCCCGCCTGCTCCGCTCCAGAGTTCCACTTTGACAGGAGAGGGGTGACTGGAGAGGAGCACGTTCGCGGCTTCAGGCTGCTTTCTGGCTCTTGGCTTGGCAGACCTTACTTTGTTTGGCTTTCTTGCTTTTGCACAAAGTCAGCAAAGGGGGCACCGTTCCCGGAGGCGCTGCAATACCGGGTCGATGCGTGGAGCGAGCGGAGCGAGCCCCTTATTCGGCTCCCTGTTCTAAAAAATGCGTTTAATACGTTGCCCCCGAATCGGGGGCGTATCAGATATTAAACTGATAAGAACAGATACTACACTTGATCTTAGCCAAAAGGCCGAGAAGCGATGGCCTCCTGCAGGTTCCTGGCTGAGCCGCCTTCTCGGGACACTTCTCGCTTGTGACGGTGCGCTCTTTCACTTGGCTCACAGGGAGGGAACCGCTTCAAATCTCCGCCCACCCACAGTACCTCAGAGGCCTGCGGAGCTCCCTGGAACTGCGCGCTTTCTTCTATTTCTTCTTTTGAACAACGAGGAGAGGGCCCAGCCAGACGGCAGACCCTGCCAAAAATAGGTGCAACTCCTTAGCCTCACTCTCCACGGAAGTCTTTAGTAAAAGGCGAAAGACTTGTACGTTTTGAAGAGAAGCCAGAGTGTGTGTTTCTTTGGCCTCGCAGGAAGCCGCAGTGACTCCTCGTCCCGGCTTCCGGCGTCACGGTAGGCCCTGTTTGCTTGGCTGAAGGGGCAGATCTCAGGCCCCGCCTGCTCCGCTCCGCTCCAGAGTTCCACTTTGACAGGAGAGGGGTGACTGGAGAGGAGCACGTTCGCGGCTTCAGGCTGCTTTCTGGCTCTTGGCTTGGCAGACCTTACTTTGTTTGGCTTTCTTGCTTTTCCACAAAGTCAGCAAAGGGGGCACCGTTCCCGGAGGCGCTGCAATACCGGGTCGATGCGTGGAGCGAACGGAGCGAGCCCCTTATTCGGCTCCCTGTTCTAAAAATGCGTTTAATACGTTGCCCCCGAATCGGGGGCGTATCAGATATTAAACTGATAAGAACAGATACTACACTTGATCTTAGCCAAAAGGCCGAGAAGCGATGGCCTCCTGCAGGTTCCTGGCTGAGCCGCCTTCTCGGGACACTTCTCGCTTGTGACGGTGCGCTCTTTCACTTGGCTCAGAGGGAGGGAACCGCTTCAAATCTCCGCCCACCCACAGTACCTCAGAGGCCTGCGGAGCTCCCTGGAACTGCGCGCTTTCTTCTATTTCTTCTTTTGAACAACGAGGAGAGGGCCCAGCCAGACGGCAGACCCTGCCAAAAATAGGTGCAACTCCTTAGCCTCACTCTCCACGGAAGTCTTTAGTAAAAGGCGAAAGACTTGTACGTTTTGAAGAGAAGCCAGAGTGTGTGTTTCTTTGGCCTCGCAGGAAGCCGCAGTGACTCCTCGTCCCGGCTTCCGGCGTCACGGTAGGCCCTGTTTGCTTGGCTGAAGGGGCAGATCTCAGGCCCCGCCTGCTCCGCTCCGCTCCAGAGTTCCACTTTGACAGGAGAGGGGTGACTGGAGAGGAGCACGTTCGTGGCTTCAGGCTGCTTTCTGGCTCTTGGCTTGGCAGACCTTACTTTGTTTGGCCTTCTTGCTTTTGCACAAAGTCAGCAAAGGGGGCACCGTTCCCGGAGGCGCTGCAATACCGGGTCGATGCATGGAGCGAACGGAGCGAGCCCCTTATTCGGCTCCCTGTTCTAAAAATGCGTTTAATACGTTGCCCCCGAATCGGGGGCGGATCAGATATTAAACTGATAAGAACAGATACTACACTTGATCTTAGCCAAAAGGCCGAGAAGCGATGGCCTCCTGCAGGTTCCTGGCTGAGCCGCCTTCTCGGGACACTTCTCGCTTGTGACGGTGCGCTCTTTCACTTGGCTCACAGGGAGGGAACCGCTTCAAATCTCCGCCCACCCACAGTACCTCAGAGGCCTGCGGAGCTCCCTGGAACTGCGCGCTTTCTTCTATTTCTTCTTTTGAACAACGAGGAGAGGGCCCAGCCAGACGGCAGACCCTGCCAAAAATAGGTGCAACTCCTTAGCCTCACTCTCCACGGAAGTCTTTAGTAAAAGGCGAAAGACTTGTAAGTTTTGAAGAGAAGCCAGAGTGTGTGTTTCTTTGGCCTCGCAGGAAGCCGCAGTGACTCCTCGTCCCGGCTTCCGGCGTCACGGTAGGCCCTGTTTGCTTGGCTGAAGGGGCAGATCTCAGGCCCCGCCTGCTCCGCTCCAGAGTTCCACTTTGACAGGAGAGGGGTGACTGGAGAGGAGCACGTTCGCGGCTTCAGGCTGCTTTCTGGCTCTTGGCTTGGCAGACCTTACTTTGTTTGGCTTTCTTGCTTTTGCACAAAGTCAGCAAAGGGGGCACCGTTCCCGGAAGCGCTGCAATACCGGGTCGATGTGTGGAGCGAACGGAGCGAGCCCCTTATTCGGCTCCCTGTTCTAAAAATGCGTTTAATACGTTGCCCCCGAATCGGGGGCGTATCAGATATTAAACTGATAAGAACAGATACTACACTTGATCTTAGCCAAAAGGCCGAGAAGCGATGGCCTCCTGCAGGTTCCTGGCTGAGCCGCCTTCTCGGGACACTTCTCGCTTGTGACGGTGCGCTCTTTCACTTGGCTCACAGGGAGGGAACCGCTTCAAATCTCCGCCCACCCACAGTACCTCAGAGGCCTGCGGAGCTCCCTGGAACTGCGCGCTTTCTTCTATTTCTTCTTTTGAACAACGAGGAGAGGGCCCAGCCAGACGGCAGACCCTGCCAAAAATAGGTGCAACTCCTTAGCCTCACTCTCCACGGAAGTCTTTAGTAAAAGGCGAAAGACTTGTACGTTTTGAAGAGAAGCCAGAGTGTGTGTTTCTTTGGCCTCGCAGGAAGCCGCAGTGACTCCTCGTCCCGGCTTCCGGCGTCACGGTAGGCCCTGTTTGCTTGGCTGAAGGGGCAGATCTCAGGCCCCGCCTGCTCTGCTCCAGAGTTCCACTTTGACAGGAGAGGGGTGACTGGAGAGGAGCACGTTCGCGGCTTCAGGCTGCTTTCTGGCTCTTGGCTTGGCAGACCTTACTTTGTTTGGCTTTCTTGCTTTTGCACAAAGTCAGCAAAGGGGGCACCGTTCCCGGAGGCGCTGCAATACCGGGTCGATGCGTGGAGCGAGCGGAGCGAGCCCCTTATTCGGCTCCCTGTTCTAAAAATGCGTTTAATACGTTGCCCCCGAATCGGGGGCGTATCAGATATTAAATTGATAAGAACAGATACTACACTTGATCTTAGCCAAAAGGCCGAGAAGCGATGGCTTTCTGCAAGTTCCTGGCTGAGCCGCCTTCTCGGGACACTTCTCCCTTGTGACGGTGCGCTCTTTCACTTGGCCCACAGGGTAGGAGCCGCTTCAAATCTCCGCCCACCCACAGTACCTCAGAGGCCTGCGGAGCTCCCTGGAACTGCGCGCTTTCTTCTATTTCTTCTTTTGAACAACGAGGAGAGGGCCCAGCCAGACGGCAGACCCTGCCAAAAATAGGTGCAACTCCTTAGCCTCACTCTCCACGGAAGTCTTTAGTAAAAGGCGAAAGACTTGTACGTTTTGAAGAGAAGCCAGAGTGTGTGTTTCTTTGGCCTCGCAGGAAGCCGCAGTGACTCCTCGTCCCGGCTTCCGGCGTCACGGTAGGCCCTGTTTGCTTGGCTGAAGGGGCAGATCTCAGGCCCCGCCTGCTCTGCTCCAGAGTTCCACTTTGACAGGAGAGGGGTGACTGGAGAGGAGCACGTTCGCGGCTTCAGGCTGCTTTCTGGCTCTTGGCTTGGCAGACCTTACTTTGTTTGGCTTTCTTGCTTTTCCACAAAGTCAGCAAAGGGGGCACCGTTCCCGGAGGCGCTGCAATACCGGGTCGATGCGTGGAGCGAACGGAGCGAGCCCCTTATTCGGCTCCCTGTTCTAAAAATGCGTTTAATACGTTGCCCCCGAATCGGGGGCGTATCAGATATTAAACTGATAAGAACAGATACTACACTTGATCTTAGCCAAAAGGCCGAGAAGCGATGGCCTCCTGCAGGTTCCTGGCTGAGCCGCCTTCTCGGGACACTTCTCGCTTGTGACGGTGCGCTCTTTCACTTGGCTCACAGGGAGGGAACCGCTTCAAATCTCCGCCCACCCACAGTACCTCAGAGGCCTGCGGAGCTCCCTGGAACTGCGCGCTTTCTTCTATTTCTTCTTTTGAACAACGAGGAGAGGGCCCAGCCAGATGGCAGACCCTGCCAAAAATAGGTGCAACTCCTTAGCCTCACTCTCCACGGAAGTCTTTAGTAAAAGGCGAAAGACTTGTACGTTTTGAAGAGAAGCCAGAGTGTGTGTTTCTTTGGCCTCGCAGGAAGCCGCAGTGACTCCTCGTCCCGGCTTCCGGCGTCACGGTAGGCCCTGTTTGCTTGGCTGAAGGGGCAGATCTCAGGCCCCGCCTGCTCCGCTCCAGAGTTCCACTTTGACAGGAGAGGGGTGACTGGAGAGGAGCACGTTCGCGGCTTCAGGCTGCTTTCTGGCTCTTGGCTTGGCAGACCTTACTTTGTTTGGCTTTCTTGCTTTTGCACAAAGTCAGCAAAGGGGGCACCGTTCCCGGAGGCGCTGCAATACCGGGTCGATGCGTGGAGCGAGCGGAGCGAGCCCCTTATTCGGCTCCCTGTTCTAAAAAATGCGTTTAATACGTTGCCCCCGAATCGGGGGCGTATCAGATATTAAACTGATAAGAACAGATACTACACTTGATCTTAGCCAAAAGGCCGAGAAGCGATGGCCTCCTGCAGGTTCCTGGCTGAGCCGCCTTCTCGGGACACTTCTCGCTTGTGACGGTGCGCTCTTTCACTTGGCTCACAGGGAGGGAACCGCTTCAAATCTCCGCCCACCCACAGTACCTCAGAGGCCTGCGGAGCTCCCTGGAACTGCGCGCTTTCTTCTATTTCTTCTTTTGAACAACGAGGAGAGGGCCCAGCCAGACGGCAGACCCTGCCAAAAATAGGTGCAACTCCTTAGCCTCACTCTCCACGGAAGTCTTTAGTAAAAGGCGAAAGACTTGTACGTTTTGAAGAGAAGCCAGAGTGTGTGTTTCTTTGGCCTCGCAGGAAGCCGCAGTGACTCCTCGTCCCGGCTTCCGGCGTCACGGTAGGCCCTGTTTGCTTGGCTGAAGGGGCAGATCTCAGGCCCCGCCTGCTCCGCTCCGCTCCAGAGTTCCACTTTGACAGGAGAGGGGTGACTGGAGAGGAGCACGTTCGCGGCTTCAGGCTGCTTTCTGGCTCTTGGCTTGGCAGACCTTACTTTGTTTGGCTTTCTTGCTTTTCCACAAAGTCAGCAAAGGGGGCACCGTTCCCGGAGGCGCTGCAATACCGGGTCGATGCGTGGAGCGAACGGAGCGAGCCCCTTATTCGGCTCCCTGTTCTAAAAATGCGTTTAATACGTTGCCCCCGAATCGGGGGCGTATCAGATATTAAACTGATAAGAACAGATACTACACTTGATCTTAGCCAAAAGGCCGAGAAGCGATGGCCTCCTGCAGGTTCCTGGCTGAGCCGCCTTCTCGGGACACTTCTCGCTTGTGACGGTGCGCTCTTTCACTTGGCTCAGAGGGAGGGAACCGCTTCAAATCTCCGCCCACCCACAGTACCTCAGAGGCCTGCGGAGCTCCCTGGAACTGCGCGCTTTCTTCTATTTCTTCTTTTGAACAACGAGGAGAGGGCCCAGCCAGACGGCAGACCCTGCCAAAAATAGGTGCAACTCCTTAGCCTCACTCTCCACGGAAGTCTTTAGTAAAAGGCGAAAGACTTGTACGTTTTGAAGAGAAGCCAGAGTGTGTGTTTCTTTGGCCTCGCAGGAAGCCGCAGTGACTCCTCGTCCCGGCTTCCGGCGTCACGGTAGGCCCTGTTTGCTTGGCTGAAGGGGCAGATCTCAGGCCCCGCCTGCTCCGCTCCGCTCCAGAGTTCCACTTTGACAGGAGAGGGGTGACTGGAGAGGAGCACGTTCGTGGCTTCAGGCTGCTTTCTGGCTCTTGGCTTGGCAGACCTTACTTTGTTTGGCCTTCTTGCTTTTGCACAAAGTCAGCAAAGGGGGCACCGTTCCCGGAGGCGCTGCAATACCGGGTCGATGCATGGAGCGAACGGAGCGAGCCCCTTATTCGGCTCCCTGTTCTAAAAATGCGTTTAATACGTTGCCCCCGAATCGGGGGCGGATCAGATATTAAACTGATAAGAACAGATACTACACTTGATCTTAGCCAAAAGGCCGAGAAGCGATGGCCTCCTGCAGGTTCCTGGCTGAGCCGCCTTCTCGGGACACTTCTCGCTTGTGACGGTGCGCTCTTTCACTTGGCTCACAGGGAGGGAACCGCTTCAAATCTCCGCCCACCCACAGTACCTCAGAGGCCTGCGGAGCTCCCTGGAACTGCGCGCTTTCTTCTATTTCTTCTTTTGAACAACGAGGAGAGGGCCCAGCCAGACGGCAGACCCTGCCAAAAATAGGTGCAACTCCTTAGCCTCACTCTCCACGGAAGTCTTTAGTAAAAGGCGAAAGACTTGTAAGTTTTGAAGAGAAGCCAGAGTGTGTGTTTCTTTGGCCTCGCAGGAAGCCGCAGTGACTCCTCGTCCCGGCTTCCGGCGTCACGGTAGGCCCTGTTTGCTTGGCTGAAGGGGCAGATCTCAGGCCCCGCCTGCTCCGCTCCAGAGTTCCACTTTGACAGGAGAGGGGTGACTGGAGAGGAGCACGTTCGCGGCTTCAGGCTGCTTTCTGGCTCTTGGCTTGGCAGACCTTACTTTGTTTGGCTTTCTTGCTTTTGCACAAAGTCAGCAAAGGGGGCACCGTTCCCGGAAGCGCTGCAATACCGGGTCGATGTGTGGAGCGAACGGAGCGAGCCCCTTATTCGGCTCCCTGTTCTAAAAATGCGTTTAATACGTTGCCCCCGAATCGGGGGCGTATCAGATATTAAACTGATAAGAACAGATACTACACTTGATCTTAGCCAAAAGGCCGAGAAGCGATGGCCTCCTGCAGGTTCCTGGCTGAGCCGCCTTCTCGGGACACTTCTCGCTTGTGACGGTGCGCTCTTTCACTTGGCTCACAGGGAGGGAACCGCTTCAAATCTCCGCCCACCCACAGTACCTCAGAGGCCTGCGGAGCTCCCTGGAACTGCGCGCTTTCTTCTATTTCTTCTTTTGAACAACGAGGAGAGGGCCCAGCCAGACGGCAGACCCTGCCAAAAATAGGTGCAACTCCTTAGCCTCACTCTCCACGGAAGTCTTTAGTAAAAGGCGAAAGACTTGTACGTTTTGAAGAGAAGCCAGAGTGTGTGTTTCTTTGGCCTCGCAGGAAGCCGCAGTGACTCCTCGTCCCGGCTTCCGGCGTCACGGTAGGCCCTGTTTGCTTGGCTGAAGGGGCAGATCTCAGGCCCCGCCTGCTCTGCTCCAGAGTTCCACTTTGACAGGAGAGGGGTGACTGGAGAGGAGCACGTTCGCGGCTTCAGGCTGCTTTCTGGCTCTTGGCTTGGCAGACCTTACTTTGTTTGGCTTTCTTGCTTTTGCACAAAGTCAGCAAAGGGGGCACCGTTCCCGGAGGCGCTGCAATACCGGGTCGATGCGTGGAGCGAGCGGAGCGAGCCCCTTATTCGGCTCCCTGTTCTAAAAATGCGTTTAATACGTTGCCCCCGAATCGGGGGCGTATCAGATATTAAATTGATAAGAACAGATACTACACTTGATCTTAGCCAAAAGGCCGAGAAGCGATGGCTTTCTGCAAGTTCCTGGCTGAGCCGCCTTCTCGGGACACTTCTCCCTTGTGACGGTGCGCTCTTTCACTTGGCCCACAGGGTAGGAGCCGCTTCAAATCTCCGCCCACCCACAGTACCTCAGAGGCCTGCGGAGCTCCCTGGAACTGCGCGCTTTCTTCTATTTCTTCTTTTGAACAACGAGGAGAGGGCCCAGCCAGACGGCAGACCCTGCCAAAAATAGGTGCAACTCCTTAGCCTCACTCTCCACGGAAGTCTTTAGTAAAAGGCGAAAGACTTGTACGTTTTGAAGAGAAGCCAGAGTGTGTGTTTCTTTGGCCTCGCAGGAAGCCGCAGTGACTCCTCGTCCCGGCTTCCGGCGTCACGGTAGGCCCTGTTTGCTTGGCTGAAGGGGCAGATCTCAGGCCCCGCCTGCTCCGCTCCAGAGTTCCACTTTGACAGGAGAGGGGTGACTGGAGAGGAGCACGTTCGCGGCTTCAGGCTGCTTTCTGGCTCTTGGCTTGGCAGACCTTACTTTGTTTGGCTTTCTTGCTTTTGCACAAAGTCAGCAAAGGGGGCACCGTTCCCGGAGGCGCTGCAATACCGGGTCGATGCGTGGAGCGAACGGAGCGAGCCCCTTATTCGGCTCCCTGTTCTAAAAATGCGTTTAATACGTTGCCCCCGAATCGGGGGCGTATCAGATATTAAACTGATAAGAACAGATACTACACTTGATCTTAGCCAAAAGGCCGAGAAGCGATGGCCTCCTGCAGGTTCCTGGCTGAGCCGCCTTCTCGGGACACTTCTCGCTTGTGACGGTGCGCTCTTTCACTTGGCTCACAGGGAGGGAACCGCTTCAAATCTCCGCCCACCCACAGTACCTCAGAGGCCTGCGGAGCTCCCTGGAACTGCGCGCTTTCTTCTATTTCTTCTTTTGAACAACGAGGAGAGGGCCCAGCCAGACGGCAGACCCTGCCAAAAATAGGTGCAACTCCTTAGCCTCACTCTCCACGGAAGTCTTTAATAAAAGGCGAAAGACTTGTACGTTTTGAAGAGAAGCCAGAGTGTGTGTTTCTTTGGCCTCGCAGGAAGCCGCAGTGACTCCTCGTCCCGGCTTCCGGCGTCACGGTAGGCCCTGTTTGCTTGGCTGAAGGGGCAGATCTCAGGCCCCGCCTGCTCTGCTCCAGAGTTCCACTTTGACAGGAGAGGGGTGACTGGAGAGGAGCACGTTCGCGGCTTCAGGCTGCTTTCTGGCTCTTGGCTTGGCAGACCTTACTTTGTTTTGGCTTTCTTGCTTTTGCACAAAGTCAGCAAAGGGGGCACCGTTCCCGGAGGCGCTGCAATACCGGGTCGATGCGTGGAGCGAGCGGAGCGAGCCCCTTATTCGGCTCCCTGTTCTAAAAACGCGTTTAATACGTTGCCCCCGAATCGGGGGCGGATCAGATATTAAACTGATAAGAACAGATACTACACTTGATCTTAGCCAAAAGGCCGAGAAGCGATGGCTTTCTGCAAGTTCCTGGCTGAGCCGCCTTCTCGGGACACTTCTCACTTGTGACGGTGCGCTCTTTCACTTGGCCCACAGGGTAGGAGCCGCTTCAAATCTCCGCCCACCCACAGTACCTCAGAGGCCTGCGGAGCTCCCTGGAACTGCGCGCTTTCTTCTATTTCTTCTTTTGAACAACGAGGAGAGGGCCCAGCCAGACGGCAGACCCTGCCAAAAATAGGTGCAACTCCTTAGCCTCACTCTCCACGGAAGTCTTTAGTAAAAGGCGAAAGACTTGTACGTTTTGAAGAGAAGCCAGAGTGTGTGTTTCTTTGGCCTCGCAGGAAGCCGCAGTGACTCCTCGTCCCGGCTTCCGGCGTCACGGTAGGCCCTGTTTGCTTGGCTGAAGGGGCAGATCTCAGGCCCCGCCTGCTCCGCTCCGCTCCAGAGTTCCACTTTGACAGGAGAGGGGTGACTGGAGAGGAGCACGTTCGCGGCTTCAGGCTGCTTTCTGGCTCTTGGCTTGGCAGACCTTACTTTGTTTGGCCTTCTTGCTTTTGCACAAAGTCAGCAAAGGGGGCACCGTTCCCGGAGGCGCTGCAATACCGGGTCGATGCGTGGAGCGAACGGAGCGAGCCCCTTATTCGGCTCCCTGTTCTAAAAATGCGTTTAATACGTTGCCCCCGAATCGGGGGCGTATCAGATATTAAACTGATAAGAACAGATACTACACTTGATCTTAGCCAAAAGGCCGAGAAGCGATGGCCTCCTGCAGGTTCCTGGCTGAGCCGCCTTCTCGGGACACTTCTCCCTTGTGACGGTGCGCTCTTTCACTTGGCCCACAGGGTAGGAGCCGCTTCAAATCTCCGCCCACCCACAGTACCTCAGAGGCCTGCGGAGCTCCCTGGAACTGCGCGCTTTCTTCTATTTCTTCTTTTGAACAACGAGGAGAGGGCCCAGCCAGACGGCAGACCCTGCCAAAAATAGGTGCAACTCCTTAGCCTCACTCTCCACGGAAGTCTTTAGTAAAAGGCGAAAGACTTGTACGTTTTGAAGAGAAGCCAGAGTGTGTGTTTCTTTGGCCTCGCGGGAAGCCGCAGTGACTCCTCGTCCCGGCTTCCGGCGTCACGGTAGGCCCTGTTTGCTTGGCTGAAGGGGCAGATCTCAGGCCCCGCCTGCTCCGCTCCAGAGTTCCACTTTGACAGGAGAGGGGTGACTGGAGAGGAGCACGTTCGCGGCTTCAGGCTGCTTTCTGGCTCTTGGCTTGGCAGACCTTACTTTGTTTGGCTTTCTTGCTTTTCCACAAAGTCAGCAAAGGGGGCACCGTTCCCGGAGGCGCTGCAATACCGGGTCGATGCGTGGAGCGAACGGAGCGAGCCCCTTATTCGGCTCCCTGTTCTAAAAATGCGTTTAATACGTTGCCCCCGAATCGGGGGCGTATCAGATATTAAACTGATAAGAACAGATTTTTTTTTTTTTTTTCCTTTTTTTTATTTTCAAAAAACAGAATATCACGTACATGTACATTATAAAACATCCGAAAGAATAAACCCATTCTAAACAAAACGAGACATTTTCTCTCTCCATTGATCAAAATGTTCAGACGTCCTTTCTACGAGTACTGTGGCATCTTAATAGCAAAATAACAAGTCATAAAGAGGAAAACCACACGTTCAATTGCACAGTCATACCAAAGTTACATCACATCTTCTAAATTGGCATAAAAACCCCATTACCTTATTTTCCAATCCTTTTCTCAACTCAATACTAGTCTTACCATGTGTTGCTCTCAACGTAACGAACAAGGCAAAACAAAAAAAACTTTCCTTCTTAGGCCTCTAAATTAAGTGGCTTCTAAGGAATGTCTTTCCATCTATCTTTGATTGTATCCCACCCCCATTTCAATTTCTCCAGCAGCCGCACTTTTTCTATTTCCTTCTCTACCAATCTACATACACTCTTGGCTGTCCATTTGTATGACCCCAAAATATACCCTTGCCGGGCCTTCCACAAATATAGTTTTACCAAGGACACTAATAACAAAGACTTTCCCTTTCGGTTACTTCCCTTCTCCCATCCCGTAAGGAACATTACTTCATCATACGAAATCCCTTTTAAACAAACATACTGCTTCTGCATTTCACCCCACACTTCCCCCGCAAAGGGGCATCCCCACATTACATGCTCTATTGTTTCTTCTGTTTGACATGTGCTTCTCGGACAGTTCTTATTATCACATAATCTATGTGCATGCATTATTGATCTTACCGGTATTTTTTTATGCAGCAGCAGCCAGTTAAAATCCCTGCAGCCGTTGCTCAGTCCCTTCTCCTGAGCTCGTATCCATACCTCCTCCTGCACCCATATATTTTGGGTGTGTATTTTCTGCACCATGGCTCTATACAATTTTTTATGATTCAACATGAGGTCTTTATCCTTATATTCCTGATGCTTCTCCCGCCATTTAATCATCCTTGAAAAATAGTCTGGTCTGCTTTCCGCCCTTGGCACCCTATTATCCCACTCGATCAATTGTCTCATGGGACCGGATAACCAAAAGCGGATCAAGACTTGGCATTTATGTACATTGGGCCTATTCAATAAGTTACATATATTGCTGTAATACATCACGTCCAATTTCAAGGGGATGTTAGGGACATCCCTCCCACCTTTTGGTATTGTCTGATACATAATTGTTCTTTTTACATATTCATACCCCCCCCAAATTAATTTGAAAATTCCCTGTGTTAATTTCTTCCTGTAAGTCTGTGGTATTGGGAAAACATATGCCAAATGCAATAGGGCAGGTAAAATGTCAGCTTTTACGGCCAGTACTTTGCCAGTTATAGTAAGCTTTCTTTTAGACCACATCCCCAATTTCTTTGAGATCTTCGCTATCTTCAAATCCCAGTTATAATTTGCATCCCCCCCTGGATTTCCAAAATCAATGCCCAGGACCCGCATGGGCCCTTCACACAAAGAAAGCCCGCAAAGCGTCTCTCTCCTACCTGCCCATCGTCCCAAAAATTTATATTTTGATTTCTCCTTATTGACCTTTGACCCCGCAGCGCTCTCAAAGGTCTGTATTGTTCGCATCATCTCCCTCACACTTCCATCATCTTCCAAGTAAAGAACTATGTCGTCAGCGTACTGGGAGATCTTCAACACCTCCCCCCCTGGCAAGGGCACTCCTCTAATTTTCTCGTTTCCTCTTATTGCACATGCTAAAGGTTCTACATATATAACATAGAGTAGGGCGGACAGGGGGCAGCCCTGCCGTAGCCCTCTCGTTTGTTGTACTTCCTCTGTTAAGTGTCCATTTATCTTTATCTTGCAGATTATGTCAGTATACATCATACTTATCCAATTCAAAAATTTTCCTCCTATATCAAAAGTTCTCATCACCCTCCATAAGAAATCATGATTGACCCTATCAAAAGCTTTTTCCTGATCAAGTGTTACGCATATTGTTGTCAAGTTCCTCTCTTCGATATATGTAAGCACATCTCTATGTAGTTGTAAGTTCCAACCAATCTGCCTGCCCTTTACCCCACATGTCTGGTCTGCATTAATAATAGCAGGCAAGACTCGGGCCAGGCGTCTTGCTAGAGTTCGACTCAAAATTTTGTAGTCCACACAGACCATTGAAAGAGGCCTATAATTTGAAAGCGCAGCAGGTGAACCTTTCTTATGTAGTAAACTTATCACACCCGTCCTCATACTCTTTGGCATTCCACCCGTTTCACACATTTCATCAAATACCTCCAACAAGTGGTCTCCGATGAGATCCCAAAAGGTGATGTAAAACTCCTTTGTGAGTCCATCTATCCCAGGTACCTTGTTATTCTTCATTGTCTTTATCGCCTCGTATAGTTCGTGGTTTGTTATGCTCCTTTCCAGAAGCTTCCTTGCGTCCTCTGGTAACCTCTCTTTCAGAAAACCCAAAACCATTTCTTGAGCCCCTCTATCTACTTCTTCCACACCAAACAATGAACTGTAGTACTCCTCTACCATCTTCAAAATATTGTCCCGTCCAGTAACCGATTTCCCTTCCCTTTCCAGTTCCATAATTGCCCCTTTTTCCTCTCTCTTTTTCATTTGAGCAAAAAAATAGGCCGAGCACTTCTCCTGTTGCATATACTCCTCCTGCATAAATTTAAACATTCTTGTTTTCGCCCTCTCCTGAAACAAGACCTCCTGTTCCTTTAATAATATATTCAGTTCCTCGCTCTCTTCCCAATTTTTTTCCTTATTCCTCTGAGCTTCTATCCCTGCAATCTTTTCCTGAAGCTTCTTAAAACCCTCTTTAGAAGCCTGCGCTCTCTGTGTACTATAAGCAATTGAAAAAATTTTTATTTTCTTTTTCGTTTCTTCCCACCACCTCCCTCTGTTTTCGTACAAACCTTTCAAATCCACCCAATTTCCGAAAATTCCTCTAAATCTTTCCCTATACTCATGTTCTGTCAGAATATCATTGTTCAATTTCCAATAAGCCTTACCAAAAGTTGCTTCTCCAAAACTTACCGTTGCCCAAATTGCTTTGTGATCTGTGAAGGGGGCAGAAATTGTCCCCCCTCCTGTTACCTTTTCCTTATCTCCTACCAATATATAATCCAATCTGCTCTTCATTCCCCGACTATTTTCCCATGTGTGACCAACCCGTTTGCCTAATATCTTTCCCATCGTATCCACCAGTCTATACTTAGTCATAAAATCTCTAAGCAAAGGCGATCCACCATCCTTATCAAGTGAGCAGTTTAAGTCTCCTCCCACAATGGTCACCTTACTTGTCATAAAGCAAATGTCCAGCCCAGCGAATAGTTCTCTGCGGGCCCGTGGTTCTGCATGTGCATAAATATTGACCGCGCGACAGTGAAGTCCAGCTTTCTTGATGTCCACCACCAATACTCTGCCTTGAATTACAGAAAAGGTGTCTATAATTTTGATACTTTTCCTCCCGCACAGGACTCCCACCCCTGATCCGTATACACTCCCCACACTCCATACTGCTTCACCTCCTCCCCACTCCTCGGTGAAAAGGAGTACGTCGCCTTCATCTCTTAAGTGTGCTTCCTGAACCATGCATATATCGAAATCACACACTGTCAAAAATTCATATACCGCTCTCCTTTTCCAGAAATTCCTCAATCCTCTAACATTTATAGACATTATTTTAATTTCACCCATTCGGCTTATAAGAGGATCAAGGAAAGACCAGTTTCCAAAAACTTACTCGCTGACCCAAACAGTGGCATAAGTTCACAGGATATAGCACCCCGCGGGGCCAGAGGAGCTTGCGCCACAAAGTAAGAGTGAGCACAGCCCTTCTTTCCCTCTGCTTTGCCGTTCATGGTGTAGACTGCATCCCCAAGCTTTCTTGGGAAAATAATGATTGTATTGTAAATTTATCCAAAACACCTTCGGTCTCACTTCCATCTTCCGTTTCGTTTTCGCTCATCGTAGCGCTCAAAGGAGTGTGCATGCACTCAGTTTGGGTCCCTTTCGGTGCGTGCCCTTCCGCCTCGCTGGTCGAAGGCTCCGCACCTACCTCTTTCCCATCTCCCCCCTCCGGGGTAGTGGTCGAGTCCCATCTCCTCCTTCTTTTTGCAGTCTTCCTCCCTGTTCTCTTAACCACTTTCCACGGCTGCTCTGCGGACTCTATGTCCTCACCCTTTCCTTTCCCTCCATCCACGTTGCTCCCCTCAGCCTCCAGTAGGGGGCCCTTCGTCCTCTTCTCTACCTCCTCCTCTGTCTCATCAGTCTTATTCTCTTCACCTGTCCGTGATTCCAAATCCACCACAGGTGCTCTCGCAGCTTCATTCCTGCTATCCTTTTCTTGCCCCAGAAAACCCTTTACTACCGCCGCATAGGGTCTGGGCTTCATGCAATCTCGTGCCATGTGTTCTTCAGACCCGCATAAGTGGCACCTCTTTGGTTCTGTGCAATCTCTTGTACTGTGGCCCATGCCATTACAGCTTCGGCACCTCACCTGGTCGCAGTGCTCAACGTCATGTCCTTTGCCACCACATTTCCTACAACTCAAGGGTTGGCCCGCATAAATAAGAAATCCTCTATCGGCACCGATAGAGAAAACCGCAGGCGGGTGTCGGAAACCGTCCTCGCTGTTTAAGTCTTCTTGTAATTTTATCCGGAATTGTCTCTTGCCTGTCCATATACTTAATCCATCTTTTATCATTCTTACCCCTGGAAACACTTTGACGTGCCTTTCCAGGAAGCACCTTATCGTCTCTTCCGATACCCACGGATTGTACATGTGTACAGTTAAGATTCTGTAATCACTTCTGTACAGTGGGGTCACCGCGTATCTTTTTAGGTCTTCGCTTACCGCTGTGTTGGCTTTCCGTCTCGCGTCCTCCGCTCTCTCTGTGGTAGTTAGCGTCACGTCATAATATTTCTTAGCTGTGCTCTGTTGTAGGCAATAGATCTCTTCTGGCTGTATGTTGAGAGCATCAAAGAGGATTCTTCTCCCAAAAGTTATCCGATCCTGGAAAGCAGCGTCTTTGTCGATCAGATCAAAACGTAATGTATTCTTCATTCCACTCCTTCTGTCCGTCTCTTCTCCATAACTGGCCGACGCAGTCGCCATATTGCTTCTCGATAAGAACAGATACTACACTTGATCTTAGCCAAAAGGCCGAGAAGCGATGGCTTTCTGCAAGTTCCTGGCTGAGCCGCCTTCTCGGGACACTTCTCCCTTGTGACGGTGCGCTCTTTCACTTGGCCCACAGGGTAGGAGCCGCTTCAAATCTCCGCCCACCCACAGTACCTCAGAGGCCTGCGGAGCTCCCTGGAACTGCGCGCTTTCTTCTATTTCTTCTTTTGAACAACGAGGAGAGGGCCCAGCCAGACGGCAGACCCTGCCAAAAATAGGTGCAACTCCTTAGCCTCACTCTCCACGGAAGTCTTTAGTAAAAGGCGAAAGACTTGTACGTTTTGAAGAGAAGCCAGAGTGTGTGTTTCTTTGGCCTCGCAGGAAGCCGCAGTGACTCCTCGTCCCGGCTTCCGGCGTCACGGTAGGCCCTGTTTGCTTGGCTGAAGGGGCAGATCTCAGGCCCCGCCTGCTCCGCTCCAGAGTTCCACTTTGACAGGAGAGGGGTGACTGGAGAGGAGCACGTTCGCGGCTTCAGGCTGCTTTCTGGCTCTTGGCTTGGCAGACCTTACTTTGTTTGGCTTTCTTCCTTTTCCATAAAGTCAGCAAAGGGGGCACCGTTCCCGGAGGCGCTGCAATACCGGGTCGATGCGTGGAGCGAACGGAGCGAGCCCCTTATTCGGCTCCCTGTTCTAAAAATGCGTTTAATACGTTGCCCCCGAATCGGGGGCGGATCAGATATTAAACTGATAAGAACCGATACTACACTTGATCTTAGCCAAAAGGCCGAGAAGCGATGGCCTCCTGCAGGTTCCTGGCTGAGCCGCCTTCTCGGGACACTTCTCGCTTGTGACGGTGCGCTCTTTCACTTGGCTCACAGGGTAGGAGCCGCTTCAAATCTCCGCCCACCCACAGTACCTCAGAGGCCTGCGGAGCTCCCTGGAACTGCGCGCTTTCTTCTATTTCTTCTTTTGAACAACGAGGAGAGGGCCCAGCCAGACGGCAGACCCTGCCAAAAATAGGTGCAACTCCTTAGCCTCACTCTCCACGGAAGTCTTTAGTAAAAGGCGAAAGACTTGTACATTTTGAAGAGAAGCCAGAGTGTGTGTTTCTTTGGCCTCGCGGGAAGCCGCAGTGACTCCTCGTCCCGGCTTCCGGCGTCACGGTAGGCCCTGTTTGCTTGGCTGAAGGGGCAGATCTCAGGCCCCGCCTGCGCTGCTCCAGAGTTCCACTTTGACAGGAGAGGGGTGACTGGAGAGGAGCACGTTCGCGGCTTCAGGCTGCTTTCTGGCTCTTGGCTTGGCAGACCTTACTTTGTTTGGCTTTCTTGCTTTTGCACAAAGTCAGCAAAGGGGGCACCGTTCCCAGAGGCGCTGCAATACCGGGTCGATGCGTGGAGCGAACGGAGCGAGCCCCTTATTCGGCTCCCTGTTCTAAAAATGCGTTTAATACGTTGCCCCCGAATCGGGGGCGTATCAGATATTAAACTGATAAGAACAGATACTACACTTGATCTTAGCCAAAAGGCCGAGAAGCGATGGCCTCCTGCAGGTTCCTGGCTGAGCCGCCTTCTCGGGACACTTCTCGCTTGGGACGGTGCGCTCTTTCACTTGGCTCACAGGGAGGGAACCGCTTCAAATCTCCGCCCACCCACAGTACCTCAGAGGGCTGCGGAGCTCCCTGGAACTGCACGCTTTCTTCTATTTCTTCTTTTGAACAACGAGGAGAGGGCCCAGCCAGACGGCAGACCCTGCCAAAAATAGGTGCAACTCCTTAGCCTCACTCTCCACGGAAGTCTTTAGTAAAAGGCGAAAGACTTGTACGTTTTGAAGAGAAGCCAGAGTGTGTGTTTCTTTGGCCTCGCAGGAAGCCGCAGTGACTCCTCGTCCCGGCTTCCGGCGTCACGGTAGGCCCTGTTTGCTTGGCTGAAGGGGCAGATCTCAGGCCCCGCCTGCTCTGCTCCAGAGTTCCACTTTGACAGGAGAGGGGTGACTGGAGAGGAGCACGTTCGCGGCTTCAGGCTGCTTTCTGGCTCTTGGCTTGGCAGACCTTACTTTGTTTTGGCTTTCTTGCTTTTGCACAAAGTCAGCAAAGGGGGCACCGTTCCCGGAGGCGCTGCAATACCGGGTCGATGCGTGGAGCGAACGGAGCGAGCCCCTTATTCGGCTCCCTGTTCTAAAAATGCGTTTAATACGTTGCCCCCGAATCGGGGGCGTATCAGATATTAAACTGATAAGAACAGATACTACACTTGATCTTAGCCAAAAGGCCGAGAAGCGATGGCCTCCTGCAGGTTCCTGGCTGAGCCGCCTTCTCGGGACACTTCTCGCTTGTGACGGTGCGCTCTTTCACTTGGCTCACAGGGAGGGAACCGCTTCAAATCTCCGCCCACCCACAGTACCTCAGAGGCCTGCGGAGCTCCCTGGAACTGCGCGCTTTCTTCTATTTCTTCTTTTGAACAACGAGGAGAGGGCCCAGCCAGACGGCAGACCCTGCCAAAAATAGGTGCAACTCCTTAGCCTCACTCTCCACGGAAGTCTTTAGTAAAAGGCGAAAGACTTGTACGTTTTGAAGAGAAGCCAGAGTGTGTGTTTCTTTGGCCTCGCAGGAAGCCGCAGTGACTCCTCGTCCCGGCTTCCGGCGTCACGGTAGGCCCTGTTTGCTTGGCTGAAGGGGCAGATCTCAGGCCCCGCCTGCTCTGCTCCAGAGTTCCACTTTGACAGGAGAGGGGTGACTGGAGAGGAGCACGTTCGCGGCTTCAGGCTGCTTTCTGGCTCTTGGCTTGGCAGACCTTACTTTGTTTTGGCTTTCTTGCTTTTGCACAAAGTCAGCAAAGGGGGCACCGTTCCCGGAGGCGCTGCAATACCGGGTCGATGCGTGGAGCGAGCGGAGCGAGCCCCTTATTCGGCTCCCTGTTCTAAAAATGCGTTTAATACGTTGCCCCCGAATCGGGGGCGTATCAGATATTAAACTGATAAGAACAGATTTTTTTTTTTTCCTTTTTTTTTTTTCCTTTTCTTTATTTGCTTTCCAAAACATTTCCATACTTTACATTTACATTTCATATTTCTCATACATCTTAAGATATTACTTTCGAAATCATTGTCATACCTTCATTTCTTTACTCCTAAATAAACATTCTACAGAAAGAAAAGAGAAGTTGATCAACAAGAAAATCCCACAAAATGAAAGACCAGAAACCGAAGAAACAATCGCGTTTCTATTATCTTGCTCCTTATCACTTACCACCTTTTTTTTGGTGGTTTTAAAAAGGTGATTTTCCACCTATCCTTAATTGTATCACTTCCCCACTTTTCTAATTCGTGCCAGTATATACTTTCAAATTCTTTCTCTATTGCCTTAACTGTTCCTATCTCTCCCCATTTATACACTCCAGTTATATGTCCCTGCCTTGCTTTCCATAATTTAAGTTTTACAATTGATATCAGCATACAAATTATTTTGTTTTGTTCTTTTCCCACTCCTTTAACCCCAAACGAAGTGATTTCATCATATGTCACATTCTCCAAGCACTTATAACTCTCTTTCACCCCATCCCACACCTTTCTTGCATATTCACATCCCCATAATACATGTTCAATTGTTTCATCTTCCATACAGTTTTTCCGTGGACAGACTTTTTGCTTCCCCAAATTGTGGGCATACATCGTGACCCTGACTGGTAGCCTTCTATGCAAGTGCAACCAATTAAAATCTTTAAGCCCGTTCTTAAAACTCTTGTCCTGGGCCCGTACCCACACTTCAGAGCTCACCATTACTGGATTGACATTGAGTTTCTGTACCAGTTTCCTATATAGTAACTTATGATTTATCACTGTATCCTCATCTTTACATTCCGTATATCTCCTCCCCCACTTTACCATTCGCTGGAAGTACTCCGGCCTAGTCTCAGCTTTAGGGCCTTTATTATCCCACCCTATTAGAAACCGGTATGGTATGGACAGCCAAAACCATATCAGGATTTGGCATTTGTGTATATATGTCTTTTTCAGGAGTATACATACATTGCTATAAAATATTGCATCCAGCTTCAGAGGAACGTTTGGCACATCCCTCCCTCCATCTGCTATTTCCTGATGCATTAGCGCCCTTTTCACATATTCATAGCCCCCCCATATGAAATTAAATATTCCCCTCATTAGTTGAGCTCTATACTTCTGCGGCATCGGAAAGACGTAGGCCAAATGTAACAGCTTTGGCAATACATCGGCCTTTACAACCAACACTTTCCCTGAAACGGAAAGTTTTCTTGTCTTCCATAATCCCAGTTTTTTTTCGACTGCAGTCATCTTCTTTTTCCAATTACACAATGCATCCCCCTCCCCATTCCCAAAAGAAATTCCTAATACGTCCATTGGGCCTTCACACAACATAAAATCACAGATCTTGTCCTTCCTCCCCTCCCACTTCCCAAGGTATTTGTACCTAGTCTTCTCCTTGTTTATTCTCGATCCAGTTGCTTTTTCATAATCATATAGAAGGTCTATCACTCCCCTTAAGCTTTCATCATCTGCCAAGTATAATATTGTGTCATCCGCGTATTGTGATATTTTTAAGCTCTCGCCCCGGGGCAGCGTTATCCCTTTAACAGCGTGGCTCCCCCTTATTGCACAAGCCAGGGGTTCTGCGTACAAAACAAACAGCACCACAGAGAGCGGGCACCCTTGCCGCAATCCTCTTGTTTGTTGCACTTTATCCGTTAAATGCCCATTAATTTTGATTTTTGAATTTATGCCCTTATATAAAACCTTTACCCATTTTGTAATGACTCCTCCTAGACCCAGCCCCTCCATAACCTTCCACAAAAAAGCGTGGTCTACTCTATCGAAAGCTTTCTGCTGATCCAGGCTAACACATATTGCAGCAATGTTTCTCTCCTTTACATATGCGAGTACATCCCTGTGTAGATGTAAGTTCCATGTGATTTGCCTCCCCTGTACCCCACAAGTTTGGTCCATTTCCACTATGTGTGACATGACTCCTGCTAGCCTATTCGCCAGAACCTTACTCAGTACTTTATAGTCCACGCACAGCATAGTTAGTGGCCTGTAATTGTCTAGTTGGTTCGGGTTTCCTTTCTTAAGCAGAATAGTCACCACTCCCGTTTTCATGCTTTCCGGCATCTCTCCTTCCTCCATGATTTCCTTAAAAACCTCCAAAAGGTGGATCCCCACCATATCCCAAAACGCCACGTAAAATTCTTTTGTTAGGCCGTCTATACCGGGCACCTTATTGGCCTTCATTGCCGTTACCACATTATACACCTCCCCTACTGTCAATTCCCCCCCCAGCTTGCCATTTTCTTCTTCGGGTAGCCTTCTCCTTAGCGATCTTATAAAAACCTCCCCCTTCCCCTCATCCAAGCTCTCCTTTGTAAACAATTTTCCATAATATTCTTCCACCGTTCTTAACAAATCATCTTTCCCCCTTATCACCTTTCCATCCCTCTCCAGTTCCGTTATAACCCCCCTCTTATCCCTAGTCTTCATTTTGCTAAAAAAGTATGAGGAGCATTTCTCATTCTCCTCATACTCTTCCTGTTTTAATTTATATATTACGGCCCTCGCTTTCCTCTCAAGTAATTCCTCCTGTCTCATTTTTAAATTGTCCAAGTACCCTTCCTTTTTAATTTCCCTTCCCCTATTTTCCATAACATAGATTTTTTCTATTTCTTTTTGTATTGTGTCGAACTCTTTCTTTCGGACTTTTGCCCTCTCTGTACAATATTCGACCGTAAACTTTTTGATTTTTTTCTTTATGTCCTCCCACCAAACCACGTTGTTACTGTATAAGCTTTTCATCTCGGCCCATATCGGGAAGATTTTCATGAAGCCTTCCCTATAGGCTTTCTCTGCGAGGACGTCGTTGTTAAACTTCCAATACCCTTTTCCAAAGTCTGGCCCTACTATCTCGAGCTCCACATCAACTGCTTGATGATCTGTGAAGAGGGCCGGTATTGTTTTTCCCTCTATTATTTTGCACTTTTTTTCTACTAAAATGTAATCTAACCTACTCTTCACCCCCCTTGTGTTCTTCCAAGTATACCCCACTTGCTTTCCCAGTAACTTCCCCATTACGTCAATTAATCCATATTTCTTAATGAAGGTCCTAAAGGGGCGGGAAAACTTTTCCCTTTCCAAAGAGCAATTAAAATCCCCTCCCACAATAATATCTTTCCTAGTCAAAAAACAAGTATCCATTTTTTGGAAAAGGTCCTTACGTAGCCCGTGCTCCACCTGTGCATATACATTTATTATCCGGCATTGAGTCCCATTTTTATCGATATCCACCACCATTACCCTTCCTTGTATTACAGTAAAGCTCTCAATTATCCGAATATCTTTATCCCCACATAACACCCCAACTCCAGTCCCATGTACCCCCCCAATGCTCCAAGAAGCTTCCCCTCCCCTCCATTCCTCAGTAAACAAAGCAACATCCCTCTCATCTCTCAGATGAGCTTCCTGGACCAAACAAACATCGAAATTGTAGCTCAATAAAAATTCATAAACAATTTTTCTCTTTTGGACACTTTTTAGCCCCCTAACATTCAGGGTAATTATCCGTATTTTCCCCATACCATAAACAAAAAGCAAGTGGAGCACTAAGGGCAAAAAAAATAAATAAATAAATAAAGAGAAAAAAATTACAATGAGTCTCTTGGTATATTTTACCTCCTCTCTTGGATTCTCTAACTATCCATATTGACGTGTAACAAAAGGTCTTTTATGAAAGAGTCCTCTGACTTTTCTTCGCTCTCGCCTTCCTCTTCCATATCTCCATCGCTTGTCACATCACTTAGGGGGGTATGCATGCACTCAGTCTGTGTTCCCCTCAACACATACCCCTCCACATTTCCACCTTCCTCCAAAACCTCCTCCCTAATATCCTGATCTCTTAGCTTACCATCTTCAGAGAAAGCGGCTGGACTCACCTTTCTCCTCCTTTTAGCAGACTTTCTCCGTGGTTTTCCGACCACTTCCCAACATTTTGGGGGTTCCTCCCCCTGCTGTACTTTCTCACCATCTTGCTCAAGACTCCTCTCTCCCTTCTCCTCACGTCGCTCCGTCCCCTCCTCCACACTTTCCACTTTGTCCTCGTTAGCCTGATTTCCAGCAGCTGGTAGCGGCTCCTGTGGCCTTGCTCCTACACCAGAGTCTATTTCCTCTTCGCTACGTTCTTCCCCAATAAGTCCAGTCTTTACCACGGCTGAATAAGGCCGTGGCTTAGTACAATCTCTCGCCATGTGCGCATCCGAGTCACATAAGTGACATCTTCTGGGCTCCTTGCAGTCCCTCGTAATATGTCCAAGCTTGCCGCAACTCCTACACCTCACCTGGTCGCATTGTTCCGCATTATGTCCAACACTCCCGCATTTCCTACATGCTTCGGGCTGCCCTGCGTAAACAAGGAAGCCTCTGTCCGCTCCAATAGAAAAGACTGCAGGTGGGTGGCAATATCCATCTTCACTGTTCATATCCGCACTCAATTTGATGCGAAATTGTCTCTTTCCGGTCCATATGCCCAGACCGTCCTTTATCTTTCGTACTCCTGGGAGAACAGTAACGTATCTCCCTAGAAAGTACCTGATAGTCTCTTCCGTGACCCATGGGTTATACATATGTATCGTTAAAATTCTGTAATCATTGCGATACAAAGGGGTCACCATATATCTCCGCAGTTCTTTATCTTCTTCCACAATGCTCTTCCTTCTCACTTCTTCCGCGTATTCTCCTGTACAGAATGTCACATCATAGTGCTTACTTGCAGTGCTCTGTTGTAGGCAGAATATCTTCTCCGGCTGTATCTTCAAGGCTTCGAAGAGAATTCTCCGTCCAAAAGTTATTCTGTCGTGAAGTTGTGTGTCTTTCTCCATGAGTTCAAATCTCAGCGTATTTCTTGTTCCAAAAGTCCATGCGTCCCTCTCAGAATAACTGGCCGACGACGTCGCCATCTTTCTTTGCTTCCCACCTCCACTGATAAGAACAGATACTACACTTGATCTTAGCCAAAAGGCCGAGAAGCGATGGCTTTCTGCAGGTTCCTGGCTGAGCCGCCTTCTCGGGACACTTCTCGCTTGTGACGGTGCGCTCTTTCACTTGGCTCACAGGGAGGGAACCGCTTCAAATCTCCGCCCACCCACAGTACCTCAGAGGCCTGCGGAGCTCCCTGGAACTGCGCGCTTTCATCTATTTCTTCTTTTGAACAGCGAGGAGAGGGCCCAGCCAGACGGCAGACCCTGCCAAAAATAGGTGCAACTCCTTAGCCTCACTCTCCACGGAAGTCTTTAGTAAAAGGCGAAAGACTTGTACGTTTTGAAGAGAAGCCAGAGTGTGTGTTTCTTTGGCCTCGCAGGAAGCCGCAGTGACTCCTCGTCCCGGCTTCCGGCGTCACGGTAGGCCCTGTTTTCTTGGCTGAAGGGGCAGATCTCAGGCCCCGCCTGCTCTGCTCCAGAGTTCCACTTTGACAGGAGAGGGGTGACTGGAGAGGAGCACGTTCGCGGCTTCAGGCTGCTTTCTGGCTCTTGGCTTGGCAGACCTTACTTTGTTTGGCTTTCTTGCTTTTGCACAAAGTCAGCAAAGGGGGCACCGTTCCCGGAGGCGCTGCAATACCAGGTCGATGCGTGGAGCGAACGGAGCGAGCCCCTTATTCGGCTCCCTGTTCTAAAAATGCGTTTAATACGTTGCCCCCGAATCGGGGGCGTATCAGATATTAAACTGATAAGAACAGATACTACACTTGATCTTAGCCAAAAGGCCGAGAAGCGATGGCTTTCTGCAGGTTCCTGGCTGAGCCGCCTTCTCGGGACACTTCTCGCTTGTGACGGTGCGCTCTTTCACTTGGCTCACAGGGTAGGAGCCGCTTCAAATCTCCGCCCACCCACAGTACCTCAGAGGCCTGCGGAGCTCCCTGGAACTGCGCGCTTTCATCTATTTCTTCTTTTGAACAACGAGGAGAGGGCCCAGCCAGACGGCAGACCCTTCCAAAAAAAGGTGCAACTCCTTAGCCTCACTCTCCACGGAAGTCTTTAGTAAAAGGCGAAAGACTTGTACGTTTTGAAGAGAAGCCAGAGTGTGTGTTTCTTTGGCCTCGCAGGAAGCCGCAGTGACTCCTCGTCCCGGCTTCCGGCGTCACGGTAGGCCCTGTTTGCTTGGCTGAAGGGGCAGATCTCAGGCCCCGCCTGCTCTGCTCCAGAGTTCCACTTTGACAGGAGAGGGGTGACTGGAGAGGAGCACGTTCGCGGCTTCAGGCTGCTTTCTGGCTCTTGGCTTGGCAGACCTTACTTTGTTTGGCTTTCTTGCTTTTGCACAATGTCAGCAAAGGGGGCACCGTTCCCGGAGGCGCTGCAATACCGGGTCGATGCGTGGAGCGAACGGAGCGAGCCCCTTATTCGGCTCCCTGTTCTAAAAATGCGTTTAATACGTTGCCCCCGAATCGGGGGCGTATCAGATATTAAACTGATAAGAACAGATACTACACTTGATCTTAGCCAAAAGGCCGAGAAGCGATGGCCTCCTGCAGGTTGCTGGCTGAGCCGCCTTCTCGGGACACTTCTCGCTTGTGACGGTGCGCTCTTTCACTTGGCTCACAGGGAGGGAACCGCTTCAAATCTCCGCCCACCCACAGTACCTCAGAGGCCTGCGGAGCTCCCTGGAACTGCGCGCTTTCTTCTATTTCTTCTTTTGAACAACGAGGAGAGAGCCCAGCCAGACGGCAGACCCTGCCAAAAATAGGTGCAACTCCTTAGCCTCACTCTCCACGGAAGTCTTTAGTAAAAGGCGAAAGACTTGTACGTTTTGAAGAGAAGCCAGAGTGTGTGTTTCTTTGGCCTCGCAGGAAGCCGCAGTGACTCCTCGTCCCGGCTTCCGGCGTCACGGTAGGCCCTGTTTTCTTGGCTGAAGGGGCAGATCTCAGGCCCCGCCTGCTCTGCTCCAGAGTTCCACTTTGACAGGAGAGGGGTGACTGGAGAGGAGCATGTTCACGGCTTCAGGCTGCTTTCTGGCTCTTGGCTTGGCAGACCTTACTTTGTTTGGCTTTCTTGCTTTTGCACAAAGTCAGCAAAGGGGGCACCGTTCCCGGAGGCGCTGCAATACCGGGTCGATGCGTGGAGCGAACGGAACGAGCCCCTTATTCGGCTCCCTGTTCTAAAAATGCGTTTAATACGTTGCCCCCGAATCGGGGGCGTATCAGATATTAAACTGATAAGAACAGATACTACACTTGATCTTAGCCAAAAGGCCGAGAAGCGATGGCCTCCTGCAGGTTCCTGGCTGAGCCGCCTTCTCGGGACACTTCTCGCTTGTGACGGTGCGCTCTTTCACTTGGCTCACAGGGAGGGAACCGCTTCAAATCTCCGCCCACCCACAGTACCTCAGAGGCCTGCGGAGCTCCCTGGAACTGCGCGCTTTCTTCTATTTCTTCTTTTGAACAACGAGGAGAGGGCCCAGCCAGACGGCAGACCCTGCCAAAAATAGGTGCAACTCCTTAGCCTCACTCTCCACGGAAGTCTTTAGTAAAAGGCGAAAGACTTGTACGTTTTGAAGAGAAGCCAGAGTGTGTGTTTCTTTGGCCTCGCAGGAAGCCGCAGTGACTCCTCGTCCCGGCTTCCGGCGTCACGATAGGCCCTGTTTTCTTGGCTGAAGGGGCAGATCTCAGGCCCCGCCTGCTCTGCTCCAGAGTTCCACTTTGACAGGAGAGGGGTGACTGGAGAGGAGCATGTTCGCGGCTTCAGGCTGCTTTCTGGCTTTTGGCTTGGCAGACCTTACTTTGTTTGGCTTTCTTGCTTTTGCACAAAGTCAGCAAAGGGGGCACAGTTCCCGGAGGCGCTGCAATACCGGGTCGATGCGTGGAGCGAACCCCTTATTCGGCTCCCTGTTCTAAAAATGCGTTTAATACGTTGCCCCCGAATCGGGGGCATATCAGATATTAAACTGATAAGAACAGATACTACACTTGATCTTAGCCAAAAGGCCGAGAAGCGATGGCCTCCTGCAGGTTCCTGGCTGAGCCGCCTTCTCGGGACACTTCTCGCTTGTGACGGTGCGCTCTTTCACTTGGCTCACAGGGAAGGAACCGCTTCAAATCTTCGCCCACCCACAGTACCTCAGAGGCCTGCGGAGCTCCCTGGAACTGCGCGCTTTCTTCTATTTCTTCTTTTGAACAACGAGGAGAGGGCCCAGCCAGACGGCAGACCCTGCCAAAAATAGGTGCAACTCCTTAGCCTCACTCTCCACGGAAGTCTTTAGTAAAAGGCGAAAGACTTGTACGTTTTGAAGAGAAGCCAGAGTGTGTGTTTCTTTGGCCTCGCAGGAAGCCGCAGTGACTCCTCGTCCCGGCTTCCGGCGTCACGGTAGGCCCTGTTTGCTTGGCTGAAGGGGCAGATCTCAGGCCCCGCCTGCTCTGCTCCAGAGTTCCACTTTGACAGGAGAGGGGTGACTGGAGAGGAGCACGTTCGCGGCTTCAGGCTGCTTTCTGGCTCTTGGCTTGGCAGACCTTACTTTGTTTGGCTTTCTTGCTTTTGCACAAAGTCAGCAAAGGGGGCACCGTTCCCGGAGGCGCTGCAATACCGGGTCGATGCGTGGAGCGAACGGAGCGAGCCCCTTATTCGGCTCCCTGTTCTAAAAATGCGTTTAATACGTTGCCCCCGAATCGGGGGCGTATCAGATATTAAACTGATAAGAACAGATACTACACTTGATCTTAGCCAAAAGGCCGAGAAGCGATGGCCTCCTGCAGGTTCCTGGCTGAGCCGCCTTCTCGGGACACTTCTCGCTTGTGACGGTGCGCTCTTTCACTTGGCTCACAGGAAAGGAACCGCTTCAAATCTTCGCCCACCCACAGTACCTCAGAGGCCTGCGGAGCTCCCTGGAACTGCGCGCTTTCTTCTATTTCTTCTTTTGAACAACGAGGAGAGGGCCCAGCCAGACGGCAGACCCTGCCAAAAATAGGTGTAACTCCTTAGCCTCACTCTCCACGGAAGTCTTTAGTAAAAGGCGAAAGACTTGTACGTTTTGAAGAGAAGCCAGAGTGTGTGTTTCTTTGGCCTCGCAGGAAGCCGCAGTGACTCCTCGTCCCGGCTTCCGGCGTCACGGTAGGCCCTGTTTGCTTGGCTGAAGGGGCAGATCTCAGGCCCCGCCTGCTCTGCTCCAGAGTTCCACTTTGACAGGAGAGGGGTGACTGGAGAGGAGCACGTTCGCGGCTTCAGGCTGCTTTCTGGCTCTTGGCTTGGCAGACCTTACTTTGTTTGGCTTTCTTGCTTTTGCACAAAGTCAGCAAAGGGGGCACCGTTCCCGGAGGCACTGCAATACCGGGTCGATGCGTGGAGCGAACGGAGCGAGCCCCTTATTCGGCTCCCTGTTCTAAAAATGAGTTTAATACGTTGCCCCCGAATCGGGGGCGTATCAGATATTAAACTGATAAGAACAGATACTACACTTGATCTTAGCCAAAAGGCCGAGAAGCGATGGCCTCCTGCAGGTTCCTGGCTGAGCCGCCTTCTCGGGACACTTCTCGCTTGTGACGGTGCGCTCTTTCACTTGGCTCACAGGGAGGGAACCGCTTCAAATCTCCGCCCACCCACAGTACCTCAGAGGCCTGCGGAGCTCCCTGGAACTGCACGCTTTCGTCTATTTCTTCTTTTGAACTACGAGGAGAGGGCCCAGCCAGACGGCAGACCCTGCCAAAAATAGGTGCAACTCCTTAGCCTCACTCTCCACGGAAGTCTTTAGTAAAAGGCGAAAGACTTGTAAGTTTTGAAGAGAAGCCAGAGCGTGTGTTTCTTTGGCCTCGCAGGAAGCCGCAGTGACTCCTCGTCCCGGCTTCCGGCGTCACGGTAGGCCCTGTTTGCTTGGCTGAAGGGGCAGATCTCAGGCCCCGCCTGCTCTGCTCCAGAGTTCCACTTTGACAGGAGAGGGGTGACTGGAGAGGAGCACGTTCGCGGCTTCAGGCTGCTTTCTGGCTCTTGGCTTGGCAGACCTTACTTTGTTTGGCTTTCTTGCTTTTGCACAAAGTCAGCAAAGGGGGCACCGTTCCCGGAGGCGCTGCAATACCGGGTCGATGCGTGGAGCGAACGGAACGAGCCCCTTATTCGGCTCCCTGTTCTAAAAATGCGTTTAATACGTTGCCCCCGAATCGGGGGCGTATCAGATATTAAACTGATAAGAACAGATACTACACTTGATCTTAGCCAAAAGGCCGAGAAGCGATGGCCTCCTGAAGGTTCCTGGCTGAGCCGCCTTCTCGGGACACTTCTCGCTTGTGACGGTGCGCTCTTTCACTTGGCTCACAGGGAGGGAACCGCTTCAAATCTCCGCCCACCCACAGTACCTCACAGGCCTGCGGAGCTCCCTGGAACTGCGCGCTTTCGTCTATTTCTTCTTTTGAACAACGAGGAGAGGGCCCAGCCAGACGGCAGATCCTGCCAAAAATAGGTGCAACTCCTTAGCCTCACTCTCCACGGAAGTCTTTAGTAAAAGGCGAAAGACTTGTACGTTTTGAAGAGAAGCCAGAGTGTGTGTCTCTTTGGCCTCGCAGGAAGCCGCAGTGACTCCTCGTCCCGGCTTCCGGCGTCACGGTAGGCCCTGTTTTCTTGGCTGAAGGGGCAGATCTCAGGCCCCGCCTGCTCTGCTCCAGAGTTCCACTTTGACAGGAGAGGGGTGACTGGAGAGGAGCATGTTCGCGGCTTCAGGCTGCTTTCTGGCTCTTGGCTTGGCAGACCTTACTTTGTTTGGCTTTCTTGCTTTTGCACAAAGTCAGCAAAGGGGGCACCGTTCCCGGAGGCACTGCAATACCGGGTCGATGCGTGGAGCGAACGGAGCGAGCCCCTTATTCGGCTCCCTGTTCTAAAAATGCGTTTAATACGTTGCCCCCGAATCGGGGGCGTATCAGATATTAAACTGATAAGAACAGATACTACACTTGATCTTAGCCAAAAGGCCGAGAAGCGATGGCTTCCTGCAGGTTCCTGGCTGAGCCGCCTTCTCGGGACACTTCTCGCTTGTGATGGTGCGCTCTTTCACTTGGCTCACAGGGAGGGAACCGCTTCAAATCTCCGCCCACCCACAGTACCTCAGAGGCCTGCGGAGCTCCCTGGAACTGCGCGCTTTCTTCTATTTCTTCTTTTGAACAACGAGGAGAGGGCCCAGCCAGACGGCAGACCCTGCCAAAAATAGGTGCAACTCCTTAGCCTCACTCTCCACGGAAGTCTTTAGTAAAAGGCGAAAGACTTGTACGTTTTGAAGAGAAGCCAGAGTGTGTGTTTCTTTGGCCTCGCAGGAAGCCGCAGTGACTCCTCGTCCCGGCTTCCGGCGTCACGGTAGGCCCTGTTTTCTTGGCTGAAGGGGCAGATCTCAGGCCCCGCCCGCTCCGCTCCGCTCCAGAGTTCCACTTTGACAGGAGAGGGGTGACTGGAGAGGAGCATGTTCGCGGCTTCAGGCTGCTTTCTGGCTCTTGGCTTGGCAGACCTTACTTTGTTTGGCTTTCTTGCTTTTGCACAAAGTCAGCAAAGGGGGCACCGTTCCCGGAGGCGCTGCAATACCGGGTCGATGCGTGGAGCAAACGGAGCGAGCCCCTTATTCGGCTCCCTGTTCTAAAAATGCGTTTAATACGTTGCCCCCGAATCGGGGGCGTATCAGATATTAAACTGATAAGAACAGATACTACACTTGATCTTAGCCAAAAGGCCGAGAAGCGATGGCCTCCTGCAGGTTGCTGGCTGAGCCGCCTTCTCGGGACACTTCTCGCTTGTGACGGTGCGCTCTTTCACTTGGCTCACAGGGAGGGAACCGCTTCAAATCTCCGCCCACCCACAGTACCTCAGAGGCCTGCGGAGCTCCCTGGAACTGCGCGCTTTCGTCTATTTCTTCTTTTGAACAACGAGGAGAGGGCCCAGCCAGACGGCAGACCCTGCCAAAAATAGGTGCAACTCCTTAGCCTCACTCTCCACGGAAGTCTTTAGTAAAAGGCGAAAGACTTGTACGTTTTGAAGAGAAGCCAGAGTGTGTGTTTCTTTGGCCTCGCAGGAAGCCGCAGTGACTCCTCGTCCCGGCTTCCGGCGTCACGGTAGGCCCTGTTTGCTTGGCTGAAGGGGCAGATCTCAGGCCCCGCCTGCTCCGCTCCGCTCCAGAGTTCCACTTTGACAGGAGAGGGGTGACTGGAGAGGAGCACGTTCACGGCTTCAGGCTGCTTTCTGGCTCTTGGCTTGGCAGACCTTACTTTGTTTGGCTTTCTTGCTTTTGCACAAAGTCTGCAAAGGGGGCACCGTTCCCGGAGGCGCTGCAATACCGGGTCGATGCGTGGAGCGAACGGAATGAGCCCCTTATTCGGCTCCCTGTTCTAAAAATGCGTTTAATACGTTGCCCCCGAATCGGGGGCGTATCAGATATTAAACTGATAAGAACAGATACTACACTTGATCTTAGCCAAAAGGCCGAGAAGCGATGGCCTCCTGCAGGTTCCTGGCTGAGCCGCCTTCTCGGGACACTTCTCGCTTGTGACGGTGCGCTCTTTCACTTGGCTCACAGGGAGGGAACCGCTTCAAATCTCCGCCCACCCACAGTACCTCAGAGGCCTGCGGAGCTCCCTGGAACTGCGCGCTTTCTTCTATTTCTTCTTTTGAACAACGAGGAGAGGGCCCAGCCAGACGGCAGACCCTGCCAAAAATAGGTGCAACTCCTTAGCCTCACTCTCCACGGAAGTCTTTAGTAAAAGGCGAAAGACTTGTACGTTTTGAAGAGAAGCCAGAGTGTGTGTTTCTTTGGCCTCGCAGGAAGCCGCAGTGACTCCTCGTCCCGGCTTCCGGCGTCACGGTAGGCCCTGTTTGCTTAGCTGAAGGGGCAGATCTCAGGCCCCGCCTGCTCCGCTCCGCTCCAGAGTTCCACTTTGACAGGAGAGGGGTGACTGGAGAGGAGCACGTTCGCGGCTTCAGGCTGCTTTCTGGCTCTTGGCTTGGCAGACCTTACTTTGTTTGGCTTTCTTGCTTTTGCACAAAGTCAGCAAAGGGGGCACCGTTCCCGGAGGCGCTGCAATACCGGGTCGATGCGTGGAGCGAACGGAGCGAGCCCCTTATTCGGCTCCCTGTTCTAAAAATGCATTTAATACGTTGCCCCCGAATCGGGGGCGTATCAGATATTAAACTGATAAGAACAGATACTACACTTGATCTTAGCCAAAAGGCCGAGAAGCGATGGCCTCCTGCAGGTTCCTGGCTGAGCCGCCTTCTCGGGACACTTCTCGCTTGTGACGGTGCGCTCTTTCACTTGGCTCACAGGGAGGGAACCGCTTCAAATCTCCGCCCACCCACAGTACCTCAGAGGCCTGCGGAGCTCCCTGGAACTGCGCGCTTTCTTCTATTTCTTCTTTTGAACAATGAGGAGAGGGCCCAGCCAGACGGCAGACCCTGCCAAAAATAGGTGCAACTCCTTAGCCTCACTCTCCACGGAAGTCTTTAGTAAAAGGCGAAAGACTTGTACGTTTTGAAGAGAAGCCAGAGTGTGTGTTTCTTTGGCCTCGCAGGAAGCCGCAGTGACTCCTCGTCCCGGCTTCCGGCGTCACGGTAGGCCCTGTTTGCTTGGCTGAAGGGGCAGATCTCAGGCCCCGCCTGCTCCGCTCCGCTCCAGAGTTCCACTTTGACAGGAGAGGGGTGACTGGAGAGGAGCACGTTCACGGCTTCAGGCTGCTTTCTGGCTCTTGGCTTGGCAGACCTTACTTTGTTTGGCTTTCTTGCTTTTGCACAAAGTCAGCAAAGGGGGCACCGTTCCCGGAGGCGCTGCAATACCGGGTCGATGCGTGGAGCGAACGGAGCGAGCCCCTTATTCGGCTCCCTGTTCTAAAAATGCGTTTAATACGTTGCCCCCGAATCGGGGGCGTATCAGATATTAAACTGATAAGAACAGATACTACACTTGATCTTAGCCAAAAGGCCGAGAAGCGATGGCCTCCTGCAGGTTCCTGGCTGAGCCGCCTTCTCGGGACACTTCTCGCTTGTGACGGTGCGCTCTTTCACTTGGCTCACAGGGAGGGAACCGCTTCAAATCTCCGCCCACCCACAGTACCTCAGAGGCCTGCGGAGCTCCCTGGAACTGCGCGCTTTCTTCTATTTCTTCTTTTGAACAATGAGGAGAGGGCCCAGCCAGACGGCAGACCCTGCCAAAAATAGGTGCAACTCCTTAGCCTCACTCTCCACGGAAGTCTTTAGTAAAAGGCGAAAGACTTGTACGTTTTGAAGAGAAGCCAGAGTGTGTGTTTCTTTGGCCTCGCAGGAAGCCGCAGTGACTCCTCGTCCCGGCTTCCGGCGTCACGGTAGGCCCTGTTTGCTTGGCTGAAGGGGCAGATCTCAGGCCCCGCCTGCTCTGCTCCAGAGTTCCACTTTGACAGGAGAGGGGTGACTGGAGAGGAGCACGTTCGCGGCTTCAGGCTGCTTTCTGGCTCTTGGCTTGGCAGACCTTACTTTGTTTGGCTTTCTTGCTTTTGCACAAAGTCAGCAAAGGGGGCACCGTTCCCGGAGGCGCTGCAATACCGGGTCGATGCGTGGAGCGAACGGAGCGAGCCCCTTATTCGGCTCCCTGTTCTAAAAATGCGTTTAATACGTTGCCCCCGAATCGGGGGCGTATCAGATATTAAACTGATAAGAACAGATACTACACTTGATCTTAGCCAAAAGGCCGAGAAGCGATGGCCTCCTGCAGGTTCCTGGCTGAGCCGCCTTCTCGGGACACTTCTCGCTTGTGACGGTGCGCTCTTTCACTTGGCTCACAGGGAGGGAACCGCTTCAAATCTCCGCCCACCCACAGTACCTCAGAGGCCTGCGGAGCTCCCTGGAACTGCGCGCTTTCTTCTATTTCTTCTTTTGAACAACGAGGAGAGGGCCCAGCCAGACGGCAGACCCTGCCAAAAATAGGTGCAACTCCTTAGCCTCACTCTCCACGGAAGTCTTTAGTAAAAGGCGAAAGACTTGTACGTTTTGAAGAGAAGCCAGAGTGTGTGTTTCTTTGGCCTCGCAGGAAGCCGCAGTGACTCCTCGTCCCGGCTTCCGGCGTCACGGTAGGCCCTGTTTGCTTGGCTGAAGGGGCAGATCTCAGGCCCCGCCTGCTCTGCTCCAGAGTTCCACTTTGACAGGAGAGGGGTGACTGGAGAGGAGCACGTTCGCGGCTTCAGGCTGCTTTCTGGCTCTTGGCTTGGCAGACCTTACTTTGTTTGGCTTTCTTGCTTTTCCACAAAGTCAGCAAAGGGGGCACCGTTCCCGGAGGCGCTGCAATACCGGGTCGATGCGTGGAGCGAACGGAGCGAGCCCCTTATTCGGCTCCCTGTTCTAAAAATGCGTTTAATACGTTGCCCCCGAATCGGGGGCGTATCAGATATTAAACTGATAAGAACAGATACTACACTTGATCTTAGCCAAAAGGCCGAGAAGCGATGGCCTCCTGCAGGTTCCTGGCTGAGCCGCCTTCTCGGGACACTTCTCGCTTGTGACGGTGCGCTCTTTCACTTGGCTCACAGGGAGGGAACCGCTTCAAATCTCCGCCCACCCACAGTACCTCAGAGGCCTGCGGAGCTCCCTGGAACTGCGCGCTTTCTTCTATTTCTTCTTTTGAACAATGAGGAGAGGGCCCAGCCAGACGGCAGACCCTGCCAAAAATAGGTGCAACTCCTTAGCCTCACTCTCCACGGAAGTCTTTAGTAAAAGGCGAAAGACTTGTACGTTTTGAAGAGAAGCCAGAGTGTGTGTTTCTTTGGCCTCGCAGGAAGCCGCAGTGACTCCTCGTCCCGGCTTCCGGCGTCACGGTAGGCCCTGTTTGCTTGGCTGAAGGGGCAGATCTCAGGCCCCGCCTGCTCCGCTCCGCTCCAGAGTTCCACTTTGACAGGAGAGGGGTGACTGGAGAGGAGCACGTTCACGGCTTCAGGCTGCTTTCTGGCTCTTGGCTTGGCAGACCTTACTTTGTTTGGCTTTCTTGCTTTTGCACAAAGTCAGCAAAGGGGGCACCGTTCCCGGAGGCGCTGCAATACCGGGTCGATGCGTGGAGCGAACGGAGCGAGCCCCTTATTCGGCTCCCTGTTCTAAAAATGCGTTTAATACGTTGCCCCCGAATCGGGGGCGTATCAGATATTAAACTGATAAGAACAGATACTACACTTGATCTTAGCCAAAAGGCCGAGAAGCGATGGCCTCCTGCAGGTTCCTGGCTGAGCCGCCTTCTCGGGACACTTCTCGCTTGTGACGGTGCGCTCTTTCACTTGGCTCACAGGGAGGGAACCGCTTCAAATCTCCGCCCACCCACAGTACCTCAGAGGCCTGCGGAGCTCCCTGGAACTGCGCGCTTTCTTCTATTTCTTCTTTTGAACAATGAGGAGAGGGCCCAGCCAGACGGCAGACCCTGCCAAAAATAGGTGCAACTCCTTAGCCTCACTCTCCACGGAAGTCTTTAGTAAAAGGCGAAAGACTTGTACGTTTTGAAGAGAAGCCAGAGTGTGTGTTTCTTTGGCCTCGCAGGAAGCCGCAGTGACTCCTCGTCCCGGCTTCCGGCGTCACGGTAGGCCCTGTTTGCTTGGCTGAAGGGGCAGATCTCAGGCCCCGCCTGCTCTGCTCCAGAGTTCCACTTTGACAGGAGAGGGGTGACTGGAGAGGAGCACGTTCGCGGCTTCAGGCTGCTTTCTGGCTCTTGGCTTGGCAGACCTTACTTTGTTTGGCTTTCTTGCTTTTGCACAAAGTCAGCAAAGGGGGCACCGTTCCCGGAGGCGCTGCAATACCGGGTCGATGCGTGGAGCGAACGGAGCGAGCCCCTTATTCGGCTCCCTGTTCTAAAAATGCGTTTAATACGTTGCCCCCGAATCGGGGGCGTATCAGATATTAAACTGATAAGAACAGATACTACACTTGATCTTAGCCAAAAGGCCGAGAAGCGATGGCCTCCTGCAGGTTCCTGGCTGAGCCGCCTTCTCGGGACACTTCTCGCTTGTGACGGTGCGCTCTTTCACTTGGCTCACAGGGAGGGAACCGCTTCAAATCTCCGCCCACCCACAGTACCTCAGAGGCCTGCGGAGCTCCCTGGAACTGCGCGCTTTCTTCTATTTCTTCTTTTGAACAACGAGGAGAGGGCCCAGCCAGACGGCAGACCCTGCCAAAAATAGGTGCAACTCCTTAGCCTCACTCTCCACGGAAGTCTTTAGTAAAAGGCGAAAGACTTGTACGTTTTGAAGAGAAGCCAGAGTGTGTGTTTCTTTGGCCTCGCAGGAAGCCGCAGTGACTCCTCGTCCCGGCTTCCGGCGTCACGGTAGGCCCTGTTTGCTTGGCTGAAGGGGCAGATCTCAGGCCCCGCCTGCTCCGCTCCGCTCCAGAGTTCCACTTTGACAGGAGAGGGGTGACTGGAGAGGAGCACGTTCGCGGCTTCAGGCTGCTTTCTGGCTCTTGGCTTGGCAGACCTTACTTTGTTTGGCTTTCTTGCTTTTGCACAAAGTCAGCAAAGGGGGCACCGTTCCCGGAGGCGCTGCAATACCGGGTCGATGCGTGGAGCGAACGGAATCAGCCCCTTATTCGGCTCCCTGTTCTAAAAATGCGTTTAATACGTTGCCCCCGAATCGGGGGCGTATCAGATATTAAACTGATAAGAACAGATACTACACTTGATCTTAGCCAAAAGGCCGAGAAGCGATGGCCTCCTGCAGGTTCCTGGCTGAGCCGCCTTCTCGGGACACTTCTCGCTTGTGACGGTGCGCTCTTTCACTTGGCTCACAGGGAGGGAACCGCTTCAAATCTCCGCCCACCCACAGTACCTCAGAGGCCTGCGGAGCTCCCTGGAACTGCGCGCTTTCTTCTATTTCTTCTTTTGAACAACGAGGAGAGGGCCCAGCCAGACGGCAGACCCTGCCAAAAATAGGTGCAACTCCTTAGCCTCACTCTCCACGGAAGTCTTTAGTAAAAGGCGAAAGACTTGTACGTTTTGAAGAGAAGCCAGAGTGTGTGTTTCTTTGGCCTCGCAGGAAGCCGCAGTGACTCCTCGTCCCGGCTTCCGGCGTCACGGTAGGCCCTGTTTACTTAGCTGAAGGGGCAGATCTCAGGCCCCGCCTGCTCCGCTCCGCTCCAGAGTTCCACTTTGACAGGAGAGGGGTGACTGGAGAGGAGCACGTTCACGGCTTCAGGCTGCTTTCTGGCTCTTGGCTTGGCAGACCTTACTTTGTTTGGCTTTCTTGCTTTTGCACAAAGTCAGCAAAGGGGGCACCGTTCCCGGAGGCGCTGCAATACCGGGTCGATGCGCGGAGCGAACGGAGCGAGCCCCTTATTCGGCTCCCTGTTCTAAAAATGCGTTTAATACGTTGCCCCCGAATCGGGGGCGTATCAGATATTAAACTGATAAGAACAGATACTACACTTGATCTTAGCCAAAAGGCCGAGAAGCGATGGCCTCCTGCAGGTTCCTGGCTGAGCCGCCTTCTCGGGACACTTCTCGCTTGTGACGGTGCGCTCTTTCACTTGGCTCACAGGGAGGGAACCGCTTCAAATCTCCGCCCACCCACAGTACCTCAGAGGCCTGCGGAGCTCCCTGGAACTGCGCGCTTTCTTCTATTTCTTCTTTTGAACAACGAGGAGAGGGCCCAGCCAGACGGCAGACCCTGCCAAAAATAGGTGCAACTCCTTAGCCTCACTCTCCACGGAAGTCTTTAGTAAAAGGCGAAAGACTTGTACGTTTTGAAGAGAAGCCAGAGTGTGTGTTTCTTTGGCCTCGCAGGAAGCCGCAGTGACTCCTCGTCCCGGCTTCCGGCGTCACGGTAGGCCCTGTTTGCTTGGCTGAAGGGGCAGATCTCAGGCCCCGCCTGCTCTGCTCCAGAGTTCCACTTTGACAGGAGAGGGGTGACTGGAGTGGAGCACGTTCGCGGCTTCAGGCTGCTTTCTGGCTCTTGGCTTGGCAGACCTTACTTTGTTTGGCTTTCTTGCTTTTGCACAAAGTCAGCAAAGGGGGCACCGTTCCCGGAGGCGCTGCAATACCGGGTCGATGCGTGGAGCGAACGGAGCGAGCCCCTTATTCGGCTCCCTGTTCTAAAAATGCGTTTAATACGTTGCCCCCGAATCGGGGGCGTATCAGATATTAAACTGATAAGAACAGATACTACACTTGATCTTAGCCAAAAGGCCGAGAAGCGATGGCCTCCTGCAGGTTCCTGGCTGAGCCGCCTTCTCGGGAAAATTCTCGCTTGTGACGGTGCGCTCTTTCACTTGGCTCACAGGGAGGGAACCGCTTCAAATCTCCGCCCACCCACAGTACCTCAGAGGCCTGCGGAGCTCCCTGGAACTGCGCGCTTTCTTCTATTTCTTCTTTTGAACAACGAGGAGAGGGCCCAGCCAGACGGCAGACCCTGCCAAAAATAGGTGCAACTCCTTAGCCTCACTCTCCACGGAAGTCTTTAGTAAAAGGCGAAAGACTTGTACGTTTTGAAGAGAAGCCAGAGCGTGTGTTTCTTTGGCCTCGCAGGAAGCCGCAGTGACTCCTCGTCCCGGCTTCCGGCGTCACGGTAGGCCCTGTTTTCTTGGCTGAAGGGGCAGATCTCAGGCCCCGCCTGCTCTGCTCCAGAGTTCCACTTTGACAGGAGAGGGGTGACTGGAGAGGAGCATGTTCGCGGCTTCAGGCTGCTTTCTGGCTCTTGGCTTGGCAGACCTTACTTTTTTTGGCTTTCTTGCTTTTGCACAAAGTCAGCAAAGGGGGCACCGTTCTCGGAGGCGCTGCAATACCGGGTCGATGCGCGGAGCGAGCCCCTTATTCGGCTCCCTGTTCTAAAAATGCGTTTAATACGTTGCCCCCGAATCGGGGGCGTATCAGATATTAAACTGATAAGAACAGATACTACACTTGATCTTAGCCAAAAGGCCGAGAAGCGATGGCCTCCTGCAGGTTCCTGGCTGAGCCGCCTTCTCGGGACACTTCTCGCTTGTGACGGTGCGCTCTTTCACTTGGCTCACAGGGAGGGAACCGCTTCAAATCTCCGCCCACCCACAGTACCTCAGAGGCCTGCGGAGCTCCCTGGAACTGCGCGCTTTCGTCTATTTCTTCTTTTGAACAACAAGGAGAGGGCCCAGCCAGACGGCAGACCCTGCCAAAAATAGGTGCAACTCCTTAGCCTCACTCTCCACGGAAGTCTTTAGTAAAAGGCGAAAGACTTGTACGTTTTGAAGAGAAGCCAGAGTGTGTGTTTCTTTGGCCTCGCAGGAAGCCGCAGTGACTCCTCGTCCCGGCTTCCGGCGTCACGGTAGGCCCTGTTTTCTTGGCTGAAGGGGCAGATCTCAGGCCCCGCCTGCTCTGCTCCAGAGTTCCACTTTGACAGGAGAGGGGTGACTGGAGAGGAGCACGTTCACGGCTTCAGGCTGCTTTCTAGCTCTTGGCTTGGCAGACCTTACTTTGTTTGGCTTTCTTGCTTTTGCACAAAGTCAGCAAAGGGGGCACCGTTCCCGGAGGCGCTGCAATACCGGGTCGATGCGTGGAGCGAACGGAATGAGCCCCTTATTCGGCTCCCTGTTCTAAAAATGCGTTTAATACGTTGCCCCCGAATCGGGGGCGTATCAGATATTAAACTGATAAGAACAGATACTACACTTGATCTTAGCCAAAAGGCCGAGAAGCGATGGCCTCCTGCAGGTTCCTGGCTGAGCCGCCTTCTCGGGACACTTCTCGCTTGTGACGGTGCGCTCTTTCACTTGGCTCACAGGGAGGGAACCGCTTCAAATCTCCGCCCACCCACAGTACCTCAGAGGCCTGCGGAGCTCCCTGGAACTGCGCGCTTTCTTCTATTTCTTCTTTTGAACAACGAGGAGAGGGCCCAGCCAGACGGCAGATCCTGCCAAAAATAGGTGCAACTCCTTAGCCTCACTCTCCACGGAAGTCTTTAGTAAAAGGCGAAAGACTTGTACGTTTTGAAGAGAAGCCAGAGTGTGTGTTTCTTTGGCCTCGCAGGAAGCCGCAGTGACTCCTCGTCCCGGCTTCCGGCGTCACGGTAGGCCCTGTTTGCTTAGCTGAAGGGGCAGATCTCAGGCCCCGCCTGCTCCGCTCCGCTCCAGAGTTCCACTTTGACAGGAGAGGGGTGACTGGAGAGGAGCACGTTCGCGGCTTCAGGCTGCTTTCTGGCTCTTGGCTTGGCAGACCTTACTTTGTTTGGCTTTCTTGCTTTTGCACAAAGTCAGCAAAGGGGGCACCGTTCCCGGAGGCGCTGCAATACCGGGTCGATGCGTGGAGCGAACGGAGCGAGCCCCTTATTCGGCTCCCTGTTCTAAAAATGCGTTTAATACGTTGCCCCCGAATCGGGGGCGTATCAGATATTAAACTGATAAGAACAGATACTACACTTGATCTTAGCCAAAAGGCCGAGAAGCGATGGCCTCCTGCAGGTTCCTGGCTGAGCCGCCTTCTCGGGACACTTCTCGCTTGTGACGGTGCGCTCTTTCACTTGGCTCACAGGGAGGGAACCGCTTCAAATCTCCGCCCACCCACAGTACCTCAGAGGCCTGCGGAGCTCCCTGGAACTGCGCGCTTTCTTCTATTTCTTCTTTTGAACAACGAGGAGAGGGCCCAGCCAGACGGCAGACCCTGCCAAAAATAGGTGCAACTCCTTAGCCTCACTCTCCACGGAAGTCTTTAGTAAAAGGCGAAAGACTTGTACGTTTTGAAGAGAAGCCAGAGTGTGTGTTTCTTTGGCCTCGCAGGAAGCCGCAGTGACTCCTCGTCCCGGCTTCCGGCGTCACGGTAGGCCCTGTTTGCTTGGCTGAAGGGGCAGATCTCAGGCCCCGCCTGCTCTGCTCCAGAGTTCCACTTTGACAGGAGAGGGGTGACTGGAGAGGAGCACGTTCGCGGCTTCAGGCTGCTTTCTGGCTCTTGGCTTGGCAGACCTTACTTTGTTTGGCTTTCTTGCTTTTGCACAAAGTCAGCAAAGGGGGCACCGTTCCCGGAGGCGCTGCAATACCGGGTCGATGCGCGGAGCGAACGGAGCGAGCCCCTTATTCGGCTCCCTGTTCTAAAAATGCGTTTAATACGTTGCCCCCGAATCGGGGGCGTATCAGATATTAAACTGATAAGAACAGATTTTTTTTTTTTTTTTTTTTTTTCCTTTTTTTATTTTCAAAAAACAGAATATCACGTACATGTACATTGTAAAACATCCCAAAGAATAAACCCATTCTAAACAAAACGAGACATTTTCTCTCTCCATTGATCAAAATGTTCAGACGTCCTTTCTACGAGTACTGTGGCATCTTAATAGCAAAATAACAAGTCATAAAGAGGAAAACCACACATTCAATTGCACAGTCATACCAAAGTTACATCACATCTTCTAAATTGACATAAAAACCCCATTACCTTATTTTCCAATCCTTTTCTCAACTCAATACTAGTCTTACCATGTGTTGCTCTCAACGTAACGAACGAGGCAAAACAAAAAAAAAAAAAAAAAAAAAAACTTTCCTTCTTAGGCCTCTAAATTAAGTGGCTTCTAAGGAATGTCTTTCCATCTATCTTTGATTGTATCCCACCCCCATTTCAATTTCTCCAGCAGCCGCACTTTTTCTATTTCCTTCTCTACCAATCTACATACACTCTTGGCTGTCCATTTGTATGACCCCAAAATATACCCTTGCCGGGCCTTCCACAAATATAGTTTTACCAAGGACACTAATAACAAAGACTTTCCCTTTCGGTTACTTCCCTTCTCCCATCCCGTAAGGAACATTACTTCATCATACGAAATCCCTTTTAAACAAACATACTGCTTCTGCATTTCACCCCACACTTCCCCCGCAAAGGGGCATCCCCACATTACATGCTCTATTGTTTCTTCTGTTTGACATGTGCTTCTCGGACAGTTCTTATTATCACATAATCTATGTGCATGCATTATTGATCTTACCGGTATTTTTTTATGCAGCAGCAGCCAGTTTAAATCCCTGCAGCCGTTGCTCAGTCCCTTCTCCTGAGCTCGTATCCATACCTCCTCCTGCACCCATGTATTTTGGGTGTGTATTTTCTGCACCATGGCTCTATACAATTTTTTTTGATTCAACATGAGGTCTTTATCCTTATATTCCTGATGCTTCTCCCGCCATTTAATCATCCTTGAAAAATAGTCTGGTCTGCTTTCCGCCCTTGGCACCCTATTATCCCACTCGATCAATTGTCTCATGGGACCGGATAACCAAAAGCGGATCAAGACTTGGCATTTATGTACATTGGGCCTATTCAATAAGTTACATATATTGCTGTAATACATCACGTCCAATTTCAAGGGGATGTTAGGGACATCCCTCCCACCTTTTGGTATTGTCTGATACATAATTGTTCTTTTTACATATTCATACCCCCCCCAAATTAATTTGAAAATTCCCTGTGTTAATTTCTTCCTGTAAGTCTGTGGTATTGGGAAAACATATGCCAAATGCAATAGGGCAGGTAAAATGTCAGCTTTTACGGCCAGTACTTTGCCAGTTATAGTAAGCTTTCTTTTAGACCACATCCCCAATTTCTTTGAGATCTTCGCTATCTTCAAATCCCAGTTATAATTTGCATCCCCCCCTGGATTTCCAAAATCAATGCCCAGGACCCGCATGGGCCCTTCACACAAAGAAAGCCCGCAAAGCGTCTCTCTCCTACCTGCCCATCGTCCCAAAAATTTATATTTTGATTTCTCCTTATTGACCTTTGACCCCGCAGCGCTCTCAAAGGTCTGTATTGTTCGCATCATCTCCCTCACACTTCCATCATCTTCCAAGTAAAGAACTATGTCGTCAGCGTACTGGGAGATCTTCAACACCTCCCCCCCTGGCAAGGGCACTCCTCTAATTTTCTCGTTTCCTCTTATTGCACATGCTAAAGGTTCTACATATATAACATAGAGTAGGGCGGACAGGGGGCAGCCCTGCCGTAGCCCTCTCGTTTGTTGTACTTCCTCTGTTAAGTGTCCATTTATCTTTATCTTGCAGATTATGTCAGTATACATCATACTTATCCAATTCAAAAATTTTCCTCCTATATCAAAAGTTCTCATCACCTTCCATAAGAAATCATGATTGACCCTATCAAACGCTTTTTCCTGATCAAGTGTTACGCATATTGTTGTCAAGTTCCTCTCTTCGATATATGTAAGCACATCTCTATGTAGTTGTAAGTTCCAACCAATCTGCCTGCCCTTTACCCCGCATGTCTGGTCTGCATTAATAATAGCAGGCAAGACTCGGGCCAGGCGTCTTGCTAGAGTTCGACTCAAAATTTTGTAGTCCACACAGACCATTGAAAGAGGCCTATAATTTGAAAGCGCAGCAGGTGAGCCTTTCTTATGTAGTAAACTTATCACACCCGTCCTCATACTCTTTGGCATTCTACCCGTTTCACACATTTCATCAAATACCTCCAACAAGTGGTCTCCGATGAGATCCCAAAAGGTGATGTAAAACTCCTTTGTGAGTCCATCTATCCCAGGTACCTTGTTATTCTTCATTGTCTTTATCGCCTCGTATAGTTCGTGGTTTGTTATGCTCCTTTCCAGAAGCTTCCTTGCGTCCTCTGGTAACCTCTCTTTCAGAAAACCCAAAACCATTTCTTGAGCCCCTCTATCTACTTCTTCCACACCAAACAATGAACTGTAGTACTCCTCTACCATCTTCAAAATATTGTCCCGTCCAGTAACCGATTTCCCTTCCCTTTCCAGTTCCATAATTGCCCCTTTTTCCTCTCTCTTTTTCATTTGAGCAAAAAAATAGGCCGAGCACTTCTCCTGTTGCATATACTCCTCCTGCATAAATTTAAACATTCTTGTTTTCGCCCTCTCCTGAAACAAGACCTCCTGTTCCTTTAATAATATATTCAGTTCCTCGCTCTCTTCCCAATTTTTTTCCTTATTCCTCTGAGCTTCTATCCCTGCAATCTTTTCCTGAAGCTTCTTAAAACCCTCTTTAGAAGCCTGCGCTCTCTGTGTACTATAAGCAATTGAAAAAAATTTTATTTTCTTTTTCGTTTCTTCCCACCACCTCCCTCTGTTTTCGTACAAACCTTTCAAATCCACCCAATTTCCGAAAATTCCTCTAAATCTTTCCCTATACTCATGTTCTGTCAGAATATCATTGTTCAATTTCCAATAAGCCTTACCGAAAGTTACTTCTCCAAAACTTACCGTTGCCCAAATTGCTTTGTGATCTGTGAAGGGGGCAGGAATTGTCCCCCCTCCTGTTACCTTTTCCTTATCTCCTACCAATATATAATCCAATCTGCTCTTCATTCCCCGACTATTTTCCCATGTGTGACCAACCCCTTTGCCTAATATCTTTCCCATCGTATCCACCAGTCTATACTTAGTCATAAAATCTCTAAGCAAAGGCGATCCACCATCCTTATCAAGTGAGCAGTTTAAGTCTCCTCCCACAATGGTCACCTTACTTGTCATAAAGCAAATGTCCAGCCCAGCAAATAGTTCTCTGCGGGCCCGTGGTTCTGCATGTGCATAAATATTGACCGCGCGACAGTGAAGTCCAGCTTTCTTGATGTCCACCACCAATACTCTGCCTTGAATTACAGAAAAGGTGTCTATAATTTTGATACTTTTCCTCCCGCACAGGACTCCCACCCCTGATCCGTATACACTCCCCACGCTCCATACTGCTTCACCTCCTCCCCACTCCTCGGTGAAAAGGAGTACGTCGCCTTCATCTCTTAAGTGTGCTTCCTGAACCATGCATATATCGAAATCACACACTGTCAAAAATTCATATACCGCTCTCCTTTTCCAGATAAGAACAGAACTGATAAGAACAGATACTACACTTGATCTTAGCCAAAAGGCCGAGAAGCGATGGCCTTCTGCAGGTTCCTGGCTGAGCCGCCTTCTCGGGACATTTCTCGCTTGTGACGGTGCGCTCTTTTACTTGGCTAGCAGGGTAGGAGCCACTTCAAATCTCCGCCCACCCACAGTACCTCAGAGGCCTGCGGAGCTCCCTGGAACTGCGCGCTTTCATCTATTTCTTCTTTTGAACAACGAGGAGAGGGCCCAGCCAGACGGCAGACCCTGCCAAAAAAAGGTGCAACTCCTTAGCCTCACTCTCCACGGAAGTCTTTAGTAAAAGGCGAAAGACTTGTACGTTTTGAAGAGAAGCCAGAGTGTGTGTTTCTTTGGCCTCGCAGGAAGCCGCAGTGACTCCTCGTCCCGGCTTCCGGCGTCACGGTAGGCCCTGTTTGCTTGGCTGAAGGGGCAGATCTCAGGCCCCGCCTGCTCTGCTCCAGAGTTCCACTTTGACAGGAGAGGGGTGACTGGAGAGGAGCGTGTTCGCGGCTTCAGGCTGCTTTCTAGCTCTTGGCTTGGCTTTCTTGCTTTTGCACAAAGTCAGCAAAGGGGGCACCGTTCCCGGAGGCGCTGCAATACCGGGTCGATGCGTGGAGCGAACGGAACGAGCCCCTTATTCGGCTCCCTGTTCTAAAAATGCGTTTAATACGTTGCCCCCGAATCAGGGGCGTATCAGATATTAAACTGATAAGAACAGAGACTACACTTGATCTTAGCCAAAAGGCCGAGAAGCGATGGCCTCCTGCAGGTTGCTGGCTGAGCCGCCTTCTCGGGACACTTCTCGCTTGTGACGGTGCGCTCTTTCACTTGGCTCACAGGGAGGGAACCGCTTCAAATATCCGCCCACCCACAGTACCTCAGAGGCCTGCGGAGCTCCCTGGAACTGCGCGCGTTCTTCTATTTCTTCTTTTGAACAACGAGGAGAGGGCCCAGCCAGACGGCAGACCCTGCCAAAAATAGGTGAAACTCCTTAGCCTCACTCTCCACGGAAGTCTTTAGTAAAAGGCGAAAGACTTGTACGTTTTGAAGAGAAGCCAGAGTGTGTGTTTCTTTGGCCTCGCAGGAAGCCGCAGTGACTCCTCGTCCCGGCTTCCGGCGTCACGGTAGGCCCTGTTTTCTTGGCTGAAGGGGCAGATCTCAGGCCCCGCCTGCTCTGCTCCAGAGTTCCACTTTGACAGGAGAGGGGTGACTGGAGAGGAGCATGTTCGCGGCTTCAGGCTGCTTTCTGGCTCTTGGCTTGGCAGACCTTACTTTGTTTGGCTTTCTTGCTTTTGCACAAAGTCAGCAAAGGGGGCACCGTTCCCGGAGGCGCTGCAATACCGGGTCGATGCGTGGAGCGAACGGAACGAGCCCCTTATTCGGCTCCCTGTTCTAAAAATGCGTTTAATACGTTGCCCCCGAATCGGGGGCGTATCAGATATTAAACTGATAAGAACAGATACTACATTTGATCTTAGCCAAAAGGCCGAGAAGCGATGGCCTCCTGCAGGTTGCTGGCTGAGCCGCCTTCTCGGGACACTTCTCGCTTGTGACGGTGCGCTCTTTCACTTGGCTCACAGGGAGGGAACCGCTTCAAATCTCCGCCCACCCACAGTACCTCAGAGGCCTGCGGAGCTCCCTGGAACTGCGCGCTTTCTTCTATTTCTTCTTTTGAACAACGAGGAGAGGGCCCAGCCAGACGGCAGACCCTGCCAAAAATAGGTGCAACTCCTTAGCCTCACTCTCCACGGAAGTCTTTAGTAAAAGGCGAAAGACTTGTACGTTTTGAAGAGAAGCCAGAGTGTGTGTTTCTTTGGCCTCGCAGGAAGCCGCAGTGACTCCTCGTCCCGGCTTCCGGCGTCACGGTAGGCCCTGTTTGCTTGGCTGAAGGGGCAGATCTCAGGCCCCGCCTGCTCTGCTCCAGAGTTCCACTTTGACAGGAGAGGGGTGACTGGAGAGGAGCACGTTCGCGGCTTCAGGCTGCTTTCTGGCTCTTGGCTTGGCAGACCTTACTTTGTTTGGCTTTCTTGCTTTTGCACAAAGTCAGCAAAGGGGGCACCGTTCCCGGAGGCGCTGCAATACCGGGTCGATGCGTGGAGCGAACGGAGCGAGCCCCTTATTCGGCTCCCTGTTCTAAAAATGCGTTTAATACGTTGCCCCCGAATCGGGGGCGTATCAGATATTAAACTGATAAGAACAGATACTACACTTGATCTTAGCCAAAAGGCCGAGAAGCGATGGCCTCCTGCAGGTTCCTGGCTGAGCCGCCATCTCGGGACACTTCTCGCTTGTGACGGTGCGCTCTTTCACTTGGCTCACAGGGAGGGAACCGCTTCAAATCTCCGCCCACCCACAGTACCTCAGAGGCCTGCGGAGCTCCCTGGAACTGCGCGCTTTCGTCTATTTCTTCTTTTGAACAACGAGGAGAGGGCCCAGCCAGACGGCAGACCCTGCCAAAAATAGGTGCAACTCCTTAGCCTCACTCTCCACGGAAGTCTTTAGTAAAAGGCGAAAGACTTGTACGTTTTGAAGAGAAGCGAGAGTGTGTGTTTCTTTGGCCTCGCAGGAAGCCGCAGTGACTCCTCGTCCCGGCTTCCGGCGTCACAGTAGGCCCTGTTTGCTTGGCTGAAGGGGCAGATCTCAGGCCCCGCCTGCTCCGCTCCGCTCCAGAGTTCCACTTTGACAGGAGAGGGGTGACTGGAGAGGAGCATGTTCGCGGCTTCAGGCTTCTTTCTGGCTGCTTTCTGGCTCTTGGCTTGGCAGACCTTACTTTGTTTGGCTTTCTTGCTTTTGCACAAAGTCAGCAAAGGGGGCACCGTTCCCGGAGGCGCTGCAATACCGGGTCGATGCGCGGAGCGAACGGAGCGAGCCCCTTATTCGGCTCCCTGTTCTAAAAATGCGTTTAATACGTTGCCCCCGAATCGGGGGCGTATCAGATATTAAACTGATAAGAACAGATTTTTTTTTTTTTTTTTTTTTTTCCTTTTTTTATTTTCAAAAAACAGAATATCACGTACATGTACATTGTAAAACATCCCAAAGAATAAACCCATTCTAAACAAAACGAGACATTTTCTCTCTCCATTGATCAAAATGTTCAGACGTCCTTTCTACGAGTACTGTGGCATCTTAATAGCAAAATAACAAGTCATAAAGAGGAAAACCACACATTCAATTGCACAGTCATACCAAAGTTACATCACATCTTCTAAATTGACATAAAAACCCCATTACCTTATTTTCCAATCCTTTTCTCAACTCAATACTAGTCTTACCATGTGTTGCTCTCAACGTAACGAACGAGGCAAAACAAAAAAAACTTTCCTTCTTAGGCCTCTAAATTAAGTGGCTTCTAAGGAATGTCTTTCCATCTATCTTTGATTGTATCCCACCCCCATTTCAATTTCTCCAGCAGCCGCACTTTTTCTATTTCCTTCTCTACCAATCTACATACACTCTTGGCTGTCCATTTGTATGACCCCAAAATATACCCTTGCCGGGCCTTCCACAAATATAGTTTTACCAAGGACACTAATAACAAAGACTTTCCCTTTCGGTTACTTCCCTTCTCCCATCCCGTAAGGAACATTACTTCATCATACGAAATCCCTTTTAAACAAACATACTGCTTCTGCATTTCACCCCACACTTCCCCCGCAAAGGGGCATCCCCACATTACATGCTCTATTGTTTCTTCTGTTTGACATGTGCTTCTCGGACAGTTCTTATTATCACATAATCTATGTGCATGCATTATTGATCTTACCGGTATTTTTTTATGCAGCAGCAGCCAGTTTAAATCCCTGCAGCCGTTGCTCAGTCCCTTCTCCTGAGCTCGTATCCATACCTCCTCCTGCACCCATGTATTTTGGGTGTGTATTTTCTGCACCATGGCTCTATACAATTTTTTTTGATTCAACATGAGGTCTTTATCCTTATATTCCTGATGCTTCTCCCGCCATTTAATCATCCTTGAAAAATAGTCTGGTCTGCTTTCCGCCCTTGGCACCCTATTATCCCACTCGATCAATTGTCTCATGGGACCGGATAACCAAAAGCGGATCAAGACTTGGCATTTATGTACATTGGGCCTATTCAATAAGTTACATATATTGCTGTAATACATCACGTCCAATTTCAAGGGGATGTTAGGGACATCCCTCCCACCTTTTGGTATTGTCTGATACATAATTGTTCTTTTTACATATTCATACCCCCCCCAAATTAATTTGAAAATTCCCTGTGTTAATTTCTTCCTGTAAGTCTGTGGTATTGGGAAAACATATGCCAAATGCAATAGGGCAGGTAAAATGTCAGCTTTTACGGCCAGTACTTTGCCAGTTATAGTAAGCTTTCTTTTAGACCACATCCCCAATTTCTTTGAGATCTTCGCTATCTTCAAATCCCAGTTATAATTTGCATCCCCCCCTGGATTTCCAAAATCAATGCCCAGGACCCGCATGGGCCCTTCACACAAAGAAAGCCCGCAAAGCGTCTCTCTCCTACCTGCCCATCGTCCCAAAAATTTATATTTTGATTTCTCCTTATTGACCTTTGACCCCGCAGCGCTCTCAAAGGTCTGTATTGTTCGCATCATCTCCCTCACACTTCCATCATCTTCCAAGTAAAGAACTATGTCGTCAGCGTACTGGGAGATCTTCAACACCTCCCCCCCTGGCAAGGGCACTCCTCTAATTTTCTCGTTTCCTCTTATTGCACATGCTAAAGGTTCTACATATATAACATAGAGTAGGGCGGACAGGGGGCAGCCCTGCCGTAGCCCTCTCGTTTGTTGTACTTCCTCTGTTAAGTGTCCATTTATCTTTATCTTGCAGATTATGTCAGTATACATCATACTTATCCAATTCAAAAATTTTCCTCCTATATCAAAAGTTCTCATCACCTTCCATAAGAAATCATGATTGACCCTATCAAACGCTTTTTCCTGATCAAGTGTTACGCATATTGTTGTCAAGTTCCTCTCTTCGATATATGTAAGCACATCTCTATGTAGTTGTAAGTTCCAACCAATCTGCCTGCCCTTTACCCCGCATGTCTGGTCTGCATTAATAATAGCAGGCAAGACTCGGGCCAGGCGTCTTGCTAGAGTTCGACTCAAAATTTTGTAGTCCACACAGACCATTGAAAGAGGCCTATAATTTGAAAGCGCAGCAGGTGAGCCTTTCTTATGTAGTAAACTTATCACACCCGTCCTCATACTCTTTGGCATTCTACCCGTTTCACACATTTCATCAAATACCTCCAACAAGTGGTCTCCGATGAGATCCCAAAAGGTGATGTAAAACTCCTTTGTGAGTCCATCTATCCCAGGTACCTTGTTATTCTTCATTGTCTTTATCGCCTCGTATAGTTCGTGGTTTGTTATGCTCCTTTCCAGAAGCTTCCTTGCGTCCTCTGGTAACCTCTCTTTCAGAAAACCCAAAACCATTTCTTGAGCCCCTCTATCTACTTCTTCCACACCAAACAATGAACTGTAGTACTCCTCTACCATCTTCAAAATATTGTCCCGTCCAGTAACCGATTTCCCTTCCCTTTCCAGTTCCATAATTGCCCCTTTTTCCTCTCTCTTTTTCATTTGAGCAAAAAAATAGGCCGAGCACTTCTCCTGTTGCATATACTCCTCCTGCATAAATTTAAACATTCTTGTTTTCGCCCTCTCCTGAAACAAGACCTCCTGTTCCTTTAATAATATATTCAGTTCCTCGCTCTCTTCCCAATTTTTTTCCTTATTCCTCTGAGCTTCTATCCCTGCAATCTTTTCCTGAAGCTTCTTAAAACCCTCTTTAGAAGCCTGCGCTCTCTGTGTACTATAAGCAATTGAAAAAAATTTTATTTTCTTTTTCGTTTCTTCCCACCACCTCCCTCTGTTTTCGTACAAACCTTTCAAATCCACCCAATTTCCGAAAATTCCTCTAAATCTTTCCCTATACTCATGTTCTGTCAGAATATCATTGTTCAATTTCCAATAAGCCTTACCGAAAGTTACTTCTCCAAAACTTACCGTTGCCCAAATTGCTTTGTGATCTGTGAAGGGGGCAGGAATTGTCCCCCCTCCTGTTACCTTTTCCTTATCTCCTACCAATATATAATCCAATCTGCTCTTCATTCCCCGACTATTTTCCCATGTGTGACCAACCCCTTTGCCTAATATCTTTCCCATCGTATCCACCAGTCTATACTTAGTCATAAAATCTCTAAGCAAAGGCGATCCACCATCCTTATCAAGTGAGCAGTTTAAGTCTCCTCCCACAATGGTCACCTTACTTGTCATAAAGCAAATGTCCAGCCCAGCAAATAGTTCTCTGCGGGCCCGTGGTTCTGCATGTGCATAAATATTGACCGCGCGACAGTGAAGTCCAGCTTTCTTGATGTCCACCACCAATACTCTGCCTTGAATTACAGAAAAGGTGTCTATAATTTTGATACTTTTCCTCCCGCACAGGACTCCCACCCCTGATCCGTATACACTCCCCACGCTCCATACTGCTTCACCTCCTCCCCACTCCTCGGTGAAAAGGAGTACGTCGCCTTCATCTCTTAAGTGTGCTTCCTGAACCATGCATATATCGAAATCACACACTGTCAAAAATTCATATACCGCTCTCCTTTTCCAGATAAGAACAGAACTGATAAGAACAGATACTACACTTGATCTTAGCCAAAAGGCCGAGAAGCGATGGCCTTCTGCAGGTTCCTGGCTGAGCCGCCTTCTCGGGACATTTCTCGCTTGTGACGGTGCGCTCTTTTACTTGGCTAGCAGGGTAGGAGCCACTTCAAATCTCCGCCCACCCACAGTACCTCAGAGGCCTGCGGAGCTCCCTGGAACTGCGCGCTTTCATCTATTTCTTCTTTTGAACAACGAGGAGAGGGCCCAGCCAGACGGCAGACCCTGCCAAAAAAAGGTGCAACTCCTTAGCCTCACTCTCCACGGAAGTCTTTAGTAAAAGGCGAAAGACTTGTACGTTTTGAAGAGAAGCCAGAGTGTGTGTTTCTTTGGCCTCGCAGGAAGCCGCAGTGACTCCTCGTCCCGGCTTCCGGCGTCACGGTAGGCCCTGTTTGCTTGGCTGAAAGGGCAGATCTCAGGCCCCGCCTGCTCTGCTCCAGAGTTCCACTTTGACAGGAGAGGGGTGACTGGAGAGGAGCGTGTTCGCGGCTTCAGGCTGCTTTCTAGCTCTTGGCTTGGCTTTCTTGCTTTTGCACAAAGTCAGCAAAGGGGGCACCGTTCCCGGAGGCGCTGCAATACCGGGTCGATGCGTGGAGCGAACGGAACGAGCCCCTTATTCGGCTCCCTGTTCTAAAAATGCGTTTAATACGTTGCCCCCGAATCAGGGGCGTATCAGATATTAAACTGATAAGAACAGAGACTACACTTGATCTTAGCCAAAAGGCCGAGAAGCGATGGCCTCCTGCAGGTTGCTGGCTGAGCCGCCTTCTCGGGACACTTCTCGCTTGTGACGGTGCGCTCTTTCACTTGGCTCACAGGGAGGGAACCGCTTCAAATATCCGCCCACCCACAGTACCTCAGAGGCCTGCGGAGCTCCCTGGAACTGCGCGCGTTCTTCTATTTCTTCTTTTGAACAACGAGGAGAGGGCCCAGCCAGACGGCAGACCCTGCCAAAAATAGGTGAAACTCCTTAGCCTCACTCTCCACGGAAGTCTTTAGTAAAAGGCGAAAGACTTGTACGTTTTGAAGAGAAGCCAGAGTGTGTGTTTCTTTGGCCTCGCAGGAAGCCGCAGTGACTCCTCGTCCCGGCTTCCGGCGTCACGGTAGGCCCTGTTTTCTTGGCTGAAGGGGCAGATCTCAGGCCCCGCCTGCTCTGCTCCAGAGTTCCACTTTGACAGGAGAGGGGTGACTGGAGAGGAGCATGTTCGCGGCTTCAGGCTGCTTTCTGGCTCTTGGCTTGGCAGACCTTACTTTGTTTGGCTTTCTTGCTTTTGCACAAAGTCAGCAAAGGGGGCACCGTTCCCGGAGGCGCTGCAATACCGGGTCGATGCGTGGAGCGAACGGAACGAGCCCCTTATTCGGCTCCCTGTTCTAAAAATGCGTTTAATACGTTGCCCCCGAATCGGGGGCGTATCAGATATTAAACTGATAAGAACAGATACTACATTTGATCTTAGCCAAAAGGCCGAGAAGCGATGGCCTCCTGCAGGTTGCTGGCTGAGCCGCCTTCTCGGGACACTTCTCGCTTGTGACGGTGCGCTCTTTCACTTGGCTCACAGGGAGGGAACCGCTTCAAATCTCCGCCCACCCACAGTACCTCAGAGGCCTGCGGAGCTCCCTGGAACTGCGCGCTTTCTTCTATTTCTTCTTTTGAACAACGAGGAGAGGGCCCAGCCAGACGGCAGACCCTGCCAAAAATAGGTGCAACTCCTTAGCCTCACTCTCCACGGAAGTCTTTAGTAAAAGGCGAAAGACTTGTACGTTTTGAAGAGAAGCCAGAGTGTGTGTTTCTTTGGCCTCGCAGGAAGCCGCAGTGACTCCTCGTCCCGGCTTCCGGCGTCACGGTAGGCCCTGTTTGCTTTGCTGAAGGGGCAGATCTCAGGCCCCGCCTGCTCTGCTCCAGAGTTCCACTTTGACAGGAGAGGGGTGACTGGAGAGGAGCACGTTCGCGGCTTCAGGCTGCTTTCTGGCTCTTGGCTTGGCAGACCTTACTTTGTTTGGCTTTCTTGCTTTTGCACAAAGTCAGCAAAGGGGGCACCGTTCCCGGAGGCGCTGCAATACCGGGTCGATGCGCGGAGCGAGCGGAGCGAGCCCCTTATTCGGCTCCCTGTTCTAAAAATGCGTTTAATACGTTGCCCCCGAATCGGGGGCGTATCAGATATTAAACTGATAAGAACAGATACTACACTTGATCTTAGCCAAAAGGCCGAGAAGCGATGGCTTTATGCAGGTTCCTGGCTGAGCCGCCTTCTCGGGACACTTCTCACTTGTGACGGCGCGCTCTTTCACTTGGCTCACAGGGTAGGAGCCGCTTCAAATCTCCGCCCACCCACAGTACCTCAGAGGCCTGCGGAGCTCCCTGGAACTGCGCGCTTTCTTCTATTTCTTCTTTTGAACAACGAGGAGAGGGCCCAGCCAGACGGCAGACCCTGCCAAAAATAGGTGCAACTCCTTAGCCTCACTCTCCACGGAAGTCTTTAGTAAAAGGCGAAAGACTTGTACGTTTTGAAGAGAAGCCAGAGTGTGTGTTTCTTTGGCCTCGCAGGAAGCCGCAGTGACTCCTCGTCCCGGCTTCCGGCGTCACGGTAGGCCCTGTTTGCTTGGCTGAAGGGGCAGATCTCAGGCCCCGCCTGCTCCGCTCCGCTCCAGAGTTCCACTTTGACAGGAGAGGGGTGACTGGAGAGGAGCACGTTCGCGGCTTCAGGCTGCTTTCTGGCTCTTGGCTTGGCAGACCTTACTTTGTTTGGCTTTCTTGCTTTTGCACAAAGTCAGCAAAGGGGGCACCGTTCCCGGAGGCGCTGCAATACCGGGTCGATGCGTGGAGCGAACGGAGCGAGCCCCTTATTCGGCTCCCTGTTCTAAAAATGCGTTTAATACGTTGCCCCCGAATCGGGGGCGTATCAGATATTAAACTGATAAGAACAGATACTACACTTGATCTTAGCCAAAAGGCCGAGAAGCGATGGCCTCCTGCAGGTTCCTGGCTGAGCCGCCTTCTCGGGACACTTCTCGCTTGTGACGGTGCGCTCTTTCACTTAGCTCACAGGGAGGGAACCGCTTCAAATCTCCGCCCACCCACAGTACCTCAGAGGCCTGCGGAGCTCCCTGGAACTGCGCGCTTTCGTCTATTTCTTCTTTTGAACAACGAGGAGAGGGCCCAGCCAGACGGCAGACCCTGCCAAAAATAGGTGCAACTCCTTAGCCTCACTCTCCACGGAAGTCTTTAGTAAAAGGCGAAAGACTTGTACGTTTTGAAGAGAAGCCAGAGTGTGTGTTTCTTTGGCCTCGCAGGAAGCCGCAGTGACTCCTCGTCCCGGCTTCCGGCGTCACGGTAGGCCCTGTTTCCTTGGCTGAAGGGGCAGATCTCAGGCCCCGCCTGCTCTGCTCCAGAGTTCCACTTTGACAGGAGAGGGGTGACTGGAGAGGAGCACGTTCGCGGCTTCAGGCTGCTTTCTGGCTCTTGGCTTGGCAGACCTTACTTTGTTTGGCTTTCTTGCTTTTGCACAAAGTCAGCAAAGGGGGCACCGTTCCCGGAGGCGCTGCAATACCGGGTCGATGCGTGGAGCGAACGGAGCGAGCCCCTTATTCGGCTCCCTGTTCTAAAAATGCGTTTAATACGTTGCCCCCGAATCGGGGGTGTATCAGATATTAAACTGATAAGAACAGATACTACACTTGATCTTAGCCAAAAGGCCGAGAAGCGATGGCCTCCTGCAGGTTCCTGGCTGAGCCGCCTTCTCGGGACACTTCTCGCTTGTGACGGTGCGCTCTTTCACTTGGCTCACAGGGAGGGAACCGCTTCAAATCTCCGCCCACCCACAGTACCTCAGAGGCCTGCGGAGCTCCCTGGAACTGCGCGCTTTCGTCTATTTCTTCTTTTGAACAACGAGGAGAGGGCCCAGCCAGACGGCAGACCCTGCCAAAAATAGGTGCAACTCCTTAGCCTCACTCTCCACGGAAGTCTTTAGTAAAAGGCGAAAGACTTGTACGTTTTGAAGAGAAGCCAGAGTGTGTGTTTCTTTGGCCTCGCAGGAAGCCGCAGTGACTCCTCGTCCCGGCTTCCGGCGTCACGGTAGGCCCTGTTTGCTTGGCTGAAGGGGCAGATCTCAGGCCCCGCCTGCTCCGCTCCGCTCCAGAGTTCCACTTTGACAGGAGAGGGGTGACTGGAGAGGAGCACGTTCGCGGCTTCAGGCTGCTTTCTGGCTCTTGGCTTGGCAGACCTTACTTTGTTTGGCTTTCTTGCTTTTGCACAAAGTCAGCAAAGGGGGCACCGTTCCCGGAGGCGCTGCAATACCGGGTCGATGCGTGGAGCGAACGGAGCGAGCCCCTTATTCGGCTCCCTGTTCTAAAAATGCGTTTAATACGTTGCCCCCGAATCGGGGGCGTATCAGATATAAAACTGATAAGAACAGATACTACACTTGATCTTAGCCAAAAGGCCGAGAAGCGATGGCCTCCTGCAGGTTCCTGGCTGAGCCGCCTTCTCGGGACACTTCTCGCTTGTGACGGTGCGCTCTTTCACTTGGCTCACAGGGAGGGAACCGCTTCAAATCTCCGCCCACCCTCAGTACCTCAGAGGCCTGCGGAGCTCCCTGGAACTGCGCGCTTTCTTCTATTTCTTCTTTTGAACAGCGAGGAGAGGGCCCAGCCAGACGGCAGACCCTGCCAAAAATAGGTGCAACTCCTTAGCCTCACTCTCCACGGAAGTCTTTAGTAAAAGGCGAAAGACTTGTACGTTTTGAAGAGAAGCCAGAGTGTGTGTTTCTTTGGCCTCGCAGGAAGCCGCAGTGACTCCTCGTCCCGGCTTCCGGCGTCACGGTAGGCCCTGTTTGCTTGGCTGAAGGGGCAGATCTCAGGCCCCGCCTGCTCCGCTCCGCTCCAGAGTTCCACTTTGACAGGAGAGGGGTGACTGGAGAGGAGCACGTTCGCGGCTTCAGGCTGCTTTCTGGCTCTTGGCTTGGCAGACCTTACTTTGTTTGGCTTTCTTGCTTTTGCACAAAGTCAGCAAAGGGGGCACCGTTCCCGGAGGCGCTGCAATACCGGGTTGATGCGTGGAGCGAACGGAGCGAGCCCCTTATTCGGCTCCCTGTTCTAAAAATGCGTTTAATACGTCGCCCCCGAATCGGGGGCGTATCAGATATTAAACTGATAAGAACAGATTTTTTTTCTTTTTCTTTATTTGCTTTCCAAAACATTTCCATACTTTACATTTACATTTCACATTTCTCATACATCTTAAGATATTACTTTCCAAATCATTGTCATACCTTCATTTCTTTACTCCTAAATAAACATTCTACAGAAAGAAAAGAGAAGTTGATCAACAAGAAAATCCCACAAAATGAAAGACCAGAAACCGAAGAAACAATCGCGTTTCTATTATCTTGCTCCTTATCACTTACCACCTTTTTTTTGGTGGTTTTAAAAATGTGATTTTCCACCTATCCTTAATTGTATCACTTCCCCACTTTTCTAATTCGTGCCAGTATATACTTTCAAATTCTTTCTCTATTGCCTTAACTGTTCCTATCTCTCCCCATTTATACACTCCAGTTATATGTCCCTGCCTTGCTTTCCATAATTTAAGTTTTACAATTGATATCAGCATACAAATTATTTTGTTTTGTTCTTTTCCCACTCCTTTAACCCCAAACGAAGTGATTTCATCATATGTCACATTCTCCAAGCACTTATAACTCTCTTTCACCCCATCCCACACCTTTCTTGCATATTCACATCCCCATAATACATGTTCAATTGTTTCATCTTCCATACAGTTTTTCCGTGGACAGACTTTTTGCTTCCCCAAATTGTGGGCATACATCGTGACCCTGACTGGTAGCCTTCTATGCAAGTGCAACCAATTAAAATCTTTAAGCCCGTTCTTAAAACTCTTGTCCTGGGCCCGTACCCACACTTCAGAGCTCACCATTACTGGATTGACATTGAGTTTCTGTACCAGTTTCCTATATAGTAACTTATGATTTATCACTGTATCCTCATCTTTACATTCCGTATATCTCCTCCCCCACTTTACCATTCGCTGGAAGTACTCCGGCCTAGTCTCAGCTTTAGGGCCTTTATTATCCCACCCTATTAGAAACCGGTATGGTATGGACAGCCAAAGCCATATCAGGATTTGGCATTTGTGTATATATGTCTTTTTCAGGAGTATACATACATTGCTATAAAATATTGCATCCAGCTTCAGAGGAACGTTTGGCACATCCCTCCCTCCATCTGCTATTTCCTGATGCATTAGCGCCCTTTTCACATATTCATAGCCCCCCCATATGAAATTAAATATTCCCCTCATCAGTTGAGCTCTATACTTCTGCGGCATCGGAAAGACGTAGGCCAAATGTAACAGCTTTGGCAATACATCGGCCTTTGCAACCAACACTTTCCCTGAAACGGAAAGTTTTCTTGTCTTCCATAATCCCAGGTTTTTTTCGACTGCAGTCATCTTCTTTTTCCAATTACACAATGCATCCCCCTCCCCATTCCCAAAAGAAATTCCTAATACGTCCATAGGGCCTTCACACAACATAAAATCACAGATCTTGTCCTTCCTCCCCTCCCACTTCCCAAGGTATTTGTACCTAGTCTTCTCCTTGTTTATTCTCGATCCAGTTGCTTTTTCATAATCATATAGAAGGTCTATCACTCCCCTTAAGCTTTCATCATCTGCCAAGTATAATATTGTGTCATCCGCGTATTGTGATATTTTTAAGCTCTCGCCCCGGGGCAGCGTTATCCCTTTAACAGCGTGGCTCCCCCTTATTGCACAAGCCAGGGGTTCTGCGTACAAAACAAACAGCACCACAGAGAGCGGGCACCCTTGCCGCAATCCTCTTGTTTGTTGCACTTTATCCGTTAAATGCCCATTAATTTTGATTTTTGAATTTATGCCCTTATATAAAACCTTTACCCATTTTGTAATGACTCCTCCTAGACCCAGCCCCTCCATAACCTTCCACAAAAAAGCGTGGTGTACTCTATCGAAAGCTTTCTGCTGATCCAGGCTAACACATATTGCAGCAATGTTTCTCTCCTTTACATATGCGAGTACATCCCTGTGTAGATGTAAGTTCCATGTGATTTGCCTCCCCTGTACCCCACAAGTTTGGTCCATTTCCACTATGTGTGACATGACTCCTGCTAGCCTATTCGCCAGAACCTTACTCAGTACTTTATAGTCCACGCACAGCATAGTTAGTGGCCTGTAATTGTCTAGTTGGTTCGGGTTTCCTTTCTTAAACAGAATAGTCACCACTCCCGTTTTCATGCTTTCCGGCATCTCTCCTTCCTCCATGATTTCCTTAAAAACCTCCAAAAGGTGGATCCCCACCATATCCCAAAACGCCACGTAAAATTCTTTTGTTAGGCCGTCTATACCGGGCACCTTATTGGCCTTCATTGCCGTTACCACATTATACACCTCCCCTACTGTCAATTCCCCCCCCCCAGCTTGCCATTTTCTTCTTCGGGTAGCCTTCTCCTTAGCGATCTTATAAAAACCTCCCCCTTCCCCTCATCCAAGCTCTCCTTTGTAAACAATTTTCCATAATATTCTTCCACCGTTCTTAACAAATCATCTTTCCCCCTTATCACCTTTCCATCCCTCTCCAGTTCCGTTATAACCCCCCTCTTATCCCTAGTCTTCATTTTGCTAAAAAAGTATGAGGAGCATTTCTCATTCTCCTCATACTCTTCCTGTTTTAATTTATATATTACGGCCCTCGCTTTCCTCTCAAGTAATTCCTCCTGTCTCATTTTTAAATTTTCCAAGTACCCTTCCTTTTTAATTTCCCTTCCCCTATTTTCCATAACATAGATTTTTTCTATTTCTTTTTGTATTGTGTCGAACTCTTTCTTTCGGACTTTTGCCCTCTCTGTACAATATTCGACCGTAAAGTTTTTGATTTTTTTTCTTTATGTCCTCCCACCAAACCACGTTGTTACTGTATAAGCTTTTCATCTCGGCCCATATCGGGAAGATTTTCATGAAGCCTTCCCTATAGGCTTTCTCTGCGAGGACGTCGTTGTTAAACTTCCAATACCCTTTTCCAAAGTCTGGCCCTACTATCTCGAGCTCCACATCAACTGCTTGATGATCTGTGAAGAGGGCCGGTATTGTTTTTCCCTCTATTATTTTGCACTTTTTTTCTACTAAAATGTAATCTAACCTACTCTTCACCCCCCTTGTGTTCTTCCAAGTATACCCCACTTGCTTTCCCAGTAACTTCCCCATTACGTCAATTAATCCATATTTCTTAATGAAGGTCCTAAAGGGGCGGGAAAACTTTTCCCTTTCCAAAGAGCAATTAAAATCCCCTCCCACAATAATATCTTTCCTAGTCAAAAAACAAGTATCCATTTTTTGGAAAAGGTCCTTACGTAGCCCGTGCTCCACCTGTGCATATACATTTATTATCCGGCATTGAGTCCCATTTTTATCGATATCCACCACCATTACCCTTCCTTGTATTACAGTAAAGCTCTCAATTATCCGAATATCTTTATCCCCACATAACACCCCAACTCCAGTCCCATGTACCCCCCCCAATGCTCCAAGAAGCTTCCCCTCCCCTCCATTCCTCAGTAAACAAAGCAACATCCCTCTCATCTCTCAGATGAGCTTCCTGGACCAAACAAACATCGAAATTGTAGCTCAATAAAAATTCATAAACAATTTTTCTCTTTTGGGCACTTTTTAGCCCCCTAGCATTCAGGGCAATTATCCGTATTTTCCCCATACCATAAACAAAAAGCAAGTGGAGCACTAAGGGCAAAAAAAATAAAATAAATAAATAAAGAGAAAAAAAGAACAGATACTACACTTGATCTTAGCCAAAAGGCCGAGAAGCGATGGCCTCCTGCAGGTTCCTGGCTGAGCCGCCTTCTCGGGACACTTCTCGCTTGTGACGGTGCGCTCTTTCACTTGGCTCACAGGGAGGGAACCGCTTCAAATCTCCGCCCACCCACAGTACCTCAGAGGCCTGCGGAGCTCCCTGGAACTGCGCGCTTTCTTCTATTTCTTCTTTTGAACAACGAGGAGAGGGCCCAGCCAGACGGCAGACCCTGCCAAAAATAGGTGCAACTCCTTAGCCTCACTCTCCACGGAAGTCTTTAGTAAAAGGCGAAAGACTTGTACGTTTTGAAGAGAAGCCAGAGTGTGTGTTTCTTTGGCCTCGCAGGAAGACGCAGTGACTCCTCGTCCCGGCTTCCAGCGTCACGGTAGGCCCTGTTTTCTTGGCTGAAGGGGCAGATCTCAGGCCCCGCCTGCTCTGCTCCAGAGTTCCACTTTGACAGGAGAGGGGTGACTGGAGAGGAGCACGTTCGCGGCTTCAGGCTGCTTTCTGGCTCTTGGCTTGGCAGACCTTACTTTGTTTGGCTTTCTTGCTTTTGCACAAAGTCAGCAAAGGGGGCACCGTTCCCGGAGGCGCTGCAATACCGGGTCGATGCGTGGAGCGAGCGGAGCGAGCCCCTTATTCGGCTCCCTGTTCTAAAAATGCGTTTAATACGTTGCCCCCGAATCGGGGGCGTATCAGATATTAAACTGATAAGAACAGATACTACACTTGATCTTAGCCAAAAGGCCGAGAAGCGATGGCTTTATGCAGGTTCCTGGCTGAGCCGCCTTCTCGGGACACTTCTCACTTGTGACGGTGCGCTCTTCCACTTGGCTCACAGGGTAGGAGCCGCTTCAAATCTCCGCCCACCCACAATACCTCAGAGGCCTGCGGAGCTCCCTGGAACTGCGCGCTTTCGTCTATTTCTTCTTTTGAACAACGAGGAGAGGGCCCGGCCAGACGGCAGATCCTGCCAAAAATAGGTGCAACTCCTTAGCCTCACTCTCCACGGAAGTCTTTAGTAAAAGGCGAAAGACTTGTACGTTTTGAAGAGAAGCCAGAGTGTGTGTTTCTTTGGCCTCGCAGGAAGCCGCAGTGACTCCTCGTCCCGGCTTCCGGCGTCACGGTAGGCCCTGTTTGCTTGGCTGAAGGGGCAGATCTCAGGTCCCGCCTGCTCTGCTCCAGAGTTCCACTTTGACAGGAGAGGGGTGACTGGAGAGGAGCACGTTCGCGGCTTCAGGCTGCTTTCTGGCTCTTGGCTTGGCAGACCTACTTTGTTTGGCTTTCTTGCTTTTGCACAAAGTCAGCAAAGGGGGCACCGTTCCCGGAGGCGCTACAATACCGGGTCGATGCGCGGAGCGAACGGAGCGAGCCCCTTGTTCGGCTCCCTGTTCTAAAAATGCGTTTAATACGTTGCCCCCGAATTGGGGGCGTATCAGATATTAAACTGATAAGAACAGATACTACACTTGATCTTAGCCAAAAGGCCGAGAAGCGATGGCCTCCTGCAGGTTCCTGGCTGAGCCGCCTTCTCGGGACACTTCTCGCTTGTGACGGTGTGCTCTTTTACTTGGCTCACAGGGTAGGAGCCGCTTCAAATCTCCGCCCACCCACAGTACCTCAGAGGCCTGCGGAGCTCTCTGGAACTGCACGCTTTCGTCTATTTCTTCTTTTGAACAACGAGGAGAGGGCCCAGCCAGACGGCAGACCCTGCCAAAAATAGGTGCAACTCCTTAGCCTCACTCTCCACGGAAGTCTTTAGTAAAAGGCGAAAGACTTGTACGTTTTGAAGAGAAGCCAGAGTGTGTGTTTCTTTGGCCTCGCAGGAAGCCGCAGTGAATCCTCGTCCCGGCTTCCGGCGTCACGGTAGGCCCTGTTTTCTTGGCTGAAGGGGCAGATCTCAGGCCCCGCCTGCTCTGCTCCAGAGTTCCACTTTGACAGGAGAGGGGTGACTGGAGAGGAGCACGTTCGCGGCTTCAGGCTGCTTTCTGGCTCTTGGCTTGGCAGACCTTACTTTGTTTGGCTTTATTGCTTTTGCACAAAGTCAGCAAAGGGGGCACCGTTCCCGGAGGCGCTGCAATACCGGGTCGATGCGTGGAGCGAGCGGAGCGAGCCCCTTATTCGGCTCCCTGTTCTAAAAATGCGTTTAATACGTTGCCCCCGAATCGGGGGCGTATCAGATATTAAACTGATAAGAACAGATACTACACTTGATCTTAGCCAAAAGGCCGAGAAGCGATGGCTTTATGCAGGTTCCTGGCTGAGCCGCCTTCTCGGGACACTTCTCACTTGTGACGGTGCGCTCTTCCACTTGGCTCACAGGGTAGGAGCCGCTTCAAATCTCCGCCCACCCACAGTACCTCAGAGGCCTGCGGAGCTCCCTGGAACTGCGCGCTTTCGTCTATTTCTTCTTTTGAACAACGAGGAGAGGGCCCGGCCAGACGGCAGACCCTGCCAAAAATAGGTGCAACTCCTTAGCCTCACTCTCCACGGAAGTCTTTAGTAAAAGGCGAAAGACTTGTACGTTTTGAAGAGAAGCCAGAGTGTGTGTTTCTTTGGCCTCGCAGGAAGCCGCAGTGACTCCTCGTCCCGGCTTCCGGCGTCACGGTAGGCCCTGTTTGCTTGGCTGAAGGGGCAGATCTCAGGCCCCGCCTGCTCTGCTCCAGAGTTCCACTTTGACAGGAGAGGGGTGACTGGAGAGGAGCACGTTCGCGGCTTCAGGCTGCTTTCTGGCTCTTGGCTTGGCAGACCTACTTTGTTTGGCTTTCTTGCTTTTGCACAAAGTCAGCAAAGGGGGCACCGTTCCCGGAGGCGCTGCAATACCGGGTCGATGCGCGGAGCGAACGGAGCGAGCCCCTTGTTCGGCTCCCTGTTCTAAAAATGCGTTTAATACGTTGCCCCCGAATCGGGGGCGTATCAGATATTAAACTGATAAGAACAGATACTACACTTGATCTTAGCCAAAAGGCCGAGAAGCGATTGCCTTCTGCAGGTTCCTGGCTGAGCCGCCTTCTCGGGACACTTCTCGCTTGTGACGGTGTGCTCTTTTACTTGGCTCACAGGGTAGGAGCCGCTTCAAATCTCCGCCCACCCACAGTACCTCAGAGGCCTGCGGAGCTCCCTGGAACTGCGCGCTTTCTTCTATTTCTTCTTTTGAACAACGAGGAGAGGGCCCAGCCAGACGGCAGACCCTGCCAAAAATAGGTGCAACTCCTTAGCCTCACTCTCCACGGAAGTCTTTAGTAAAAGGCGAAAGACTTGTACGTTTTGAAGAGAAGCCAGAGTGTGTGTTTCTTTGGCCTCGCAGGAAGCCGCAGTGACTCCTCGTCCCGGCTTCCGGCGTCACGGTAGGCCCTGTTTGCTTGGCTGAAGGGGCAGATCTCAGGCCCCGCCTGCTCCGCTCCGCTCCACTCCAGAGTTCCACTTTGACAGGAGAGGGGTGACTGGAGAGGAGCACGTTCGCGGCTTCAGGCTGCTTTCTGGCTCTTGGCTTGGCAGACCTTACTTTGTTTGGCTTTCTTGCTTTTGCACAAAGTCAGCAAAGGGGGCACCGTTCCCGGAGGCGCTGCAATACCGGGTCGATGCGTGGAGCGAACGGAGCGAGCCCCTTATTCGGCTCCCTGTTCTAAAAATGCGTTTAATACGTTGCCCCCGAATCGGGGGCGTATCAGATATTAAACTGATAAGAACAGATACTACACTTGATCTTAGCCAAAAGGCCGAGAAGCGATGGCCTCCTGCAGGTTCCTGGCTGAGCCGCCTTCTCGGGACACTTCTCGCTTGTGACGGTGCGCTCTTTCACTTGGCTCACAGGGAGGGAACCGCTTCAAATCTCCGCCCACCCACAGTACCTCAGAGGGCTGCGGAGCTACCTGGAACTGCGCGCTTTCTTCTATTTCTTCTTTTGAACAACGAGGAGAGGGCCCAGCCAGACGGCAGACCCTGCCAAAAATAGGTGCAACTCCTTAGCCTCACTCTCCACGGAAGTCTTTAGTAAAAGGCGAAAGACTTGTACGTTTTGAAGAGAAGCCAGAGTGTGTGTTTCTTTGGCCTCGCAGGAAGCCGCAGTGACTCCTCGTCCCGGCTTCCGGCGTCACGGTAGGCCCTGTTTTCTTGGCTGAAGGGGCAGATCTCAGGCCCCGCCTGCTCTGCTCCAGAGTTCCACTTTGACGGGAGAGGGGTGACTGGAGAGGAGCACGTTCGCGGCTTCAGGCTGCTTTCTGGCTCTTGGCTTGGCAGACCTTACTTTGTTTTGGCTTTCTTGCTTTTGCACAAAGTCAGCAAAGGGGGCACCGTTCCCGGAGGCGCTGCAATACCGGGTCGATGCGTGTAACGAACGGAGCGAGCCCCTTATTCGGCTCCCTGTTCTAAAAATGCGTTTTATACGTTGCCCCCGAATCGGGGGCGTATCAGATATTAAGCTGATAAGAACAGATACTACACTTGATCTTAGCCAAAAGGCCGAGAAGCGATGGCCTCCTGCAGGTTCCTGGCTGAGCCGCCTTCTCGGGACACTTCTCGCTTGTGACGGTGCGCTCTTTCACTTGGCTCACAGGGAGGGAACCGCTTCAAATCTCCGCCCACCCACAGTACCTCAGAGGCCTGCGGAGCTCCCTGGAACTGCGCGCTTTCGTCTATTTCTTCTTTTGAACAACGAGGAGAGGGCCCAGCCAGACGGCAGACCCTGCCAAAAATAGGTGCAACTCCTTAGCCTCACTCTCCACGGAAGTCTTTAGTAAAAGGCGAAAGACTTGTACGTTTTGAAGAGAAGCCAGAGTGTGTGTTTCTTTGGCCTCGCAGGAAGCCGCAGTGACTCCTCGTCCCGGCTTCCGGCGTCACGGTAGGCCCTGTTTGCTTGGCTGAAGGGGCAGATCTCAGGCCCCGCCTGCTCTGCTCCAGAGTTCCACTTTGACAGGAGAGGGGTGACTGGAGAGGAGCACGTTCGCGGCTTCAGGCTGCTTTCTGGCTCTTGGCTTGGCAGACCTTACTTTGTTTTGGCTCTCTTGCTTTTGCACAAAGTCAGCAAAGGGGGCACCGTTCCCGGAGGCGCTGCAATACCGGGTCGATGCGTGTAACGAACGGAGCGAGCCCCTTATTCGGCTCCCTGTTCTAAAAATGCGTTTTATACGTTGCCCCCGAATCGGGGGCGTATCAGATATTAAGCTGATAAGAACAGATACTACACTTGATCTTAGCCAAAAGGCCGAGAAGCGATGGCCTCCTGCAGGTTCCTGGCTGAGCCGCCTTCTCGGGACACTTCTCGCTTGTGACGGTGCGCTCTTTCACTTGGCTCACAGGGAGGGAACCGCTTCAAATCTCCGCCCACCCACAGTACCTCAGAGGCCTGCGGAGCTCCCTGGAACTGCGCGCTTTCGTCTATTTCTTCTTTTGAACAACGAGGAGAGGGCCCAGCCAGACGGCAGACCCTGCCAAAAATAGGTGCAACTCCTTAGCCTCACTCTCCACGGAAGTCTTTAGTAAAAGGCGAAAGACTTGTACGTTTTGAAGAGAAGCCAGAGTGTGTGTTTCTTTGGCCTCACAGGAAGCCGCAGTGACTCCTCGTCCCGGCTTCCGGCGTCACGGTAGGCCCTGTTTGCTTGGCTGAAGGGGCAGATCTCAGGCCCCGCCTGCTCTGCTCCAGAGTTCCACTTTGACAGGAGAGGGGTGACTGGAGAGGAGCACGTTCGCGGCTTCAGGCTGCTTTCTGGCTCTTGGCTTGGCAGACCTTACTTTGTTTGGCTTTCTTGCTTTTGCACAAAGTCAGCAAAGGGGGCACCGTTCCCGGAGGCGCTGCAATACCGGGTCGATGAGCGGAGCGAACGGAGCGAGCCCCTTATTCGGCTCCCTGTTCTAAAAATGCGTTTAATACGTTGCCCCCGAATCGGGGGCGTATCAGATATTCAACTGATAAGAACAGATACTACACTTGATCTTAGCCAAAAGGCCGAGAAGCGATGGCCTCCTGCAGGTTCCTGGCTGAGCCGCCTTCTCGGGACACTTCTCGCTTGTGACGGTGCGCTCTTTCACTTGGCTCACAGGGAGGGAACCGCTTCAAATCTCCGCCCACCCACAGTACCTCAGAGACCTGCGGAGCTCCCTGGAACTGCGCGCTTTCTTCTATTTCTTCTTTTGAACAACGAGGAGAGGGCCCAGCCAGACGGCAGACCCTGCCAAAAATAGGTGCAACTCCTTAGCCTCACTCTCCACGGAAGTCTTTAGTAAAAGGCGAAAGACTTGTACGTTTTGAAGAGAAGCCAGAGTGTGTGTTTCTTTGGCCTCGCAGGAAGCCGCAGTGACTCCTCGTCCCGGCTTCCGGCGTCACGGTAGGCCCTGTTTGCTTGGCTGAAGGGGCAGATCTCAGGCCCCGCCTGCTCCGCTCCGCTCCAGAGTTCCACTTTGACAGGAGAGGGGTGACTGGAGAGGAGCACGTTCGCGGCTTCAGGCTGCTTTCTGGCTCTTGGCTTGGCAGACCTTACTTTGTTTTGGCTTTCTTGCTTTTGCACAAAGTCAGCAAAGGGGGCACCGTTCCCGGAGGCGCTGCAATACCGGGTCGATGCGTGGAGCGAGCGGAGCGAGCCCCTTATTCGGCTCCCTGTTCTAAAAATGCGTTTAATACGTTGCCCCCGAATCGGGGGCGTATCAGATATTAAACTGATAAGAACAGATTTTTTTTTTTTTTTTTTTTTTTTTCTTTTCTTTATTTGCTTTCCAAAACATTTCCATACTTTACATTTCACATTTCTCATACATCTTAAGATATTACTTTCCAAATCATTGTCATACCTTCATTTCTTTACTCCTAAATAAACATTCTACAGAAAGAAAAGAGAAGTTGATCAACAAGAAAATCCCACAAAATGAAAGACCAGAAACCGAAGAAACAATCGCGTTTCTATTGTCTCGCTCCTTATCACTTACCACCTTTTTTTTGGTGGTTTTAAAAATGTGATTTTCCACCTATCCTTAATTGTATCACTTCCCCACTTTTCTAATTCGTGCCAGTATATACTTTCAAATTCTTTCTCTATTGCCTTAACTGTTCCTATCTCTCCCCATTTATACACTCCAGTTATATGTCCCTGCCTTGCTTTCCATAATTTAAGTTTTACAATTGATATCAGCATACAAATTATTTTGTTTTGTTCTTTTCCCACTCCTTTAACCCCAAACGAAGTGATTTCATCATATGTCACATTCTCCAAGCACTTATAACTCTCTTTCACCCCATCCCACACCTTTCTTGCATATTCACATCCCCATAATACATGTTCAATTGTTTCATCTTCCATACAGTTTTTCCGTGGACAGACTTTTTGCTTCCCCAAATTGTGGGCATACATCGTGACCCTGACTGGTAGCCTTCTATGCAAGTGCAACCAATTAAAATCTTTAAGCCCGTTCTTAAAACTCTTGTCCTGGGCCCGTACCCACACTTCAGAGCTCACCATTACTGGATTGACATTGAGTTTCTGTACCAGTTTCCTATATAGTAACTTATGATTTATCACTGTATCCTCATCTTTACATTCCGTATATCTCCTCCCCCACTTTACCATTCGCTGGAAGTACTCCGGCCTAGTCTCAGCTTTAGGGCCTTTATTATCCCACCCTATTAGAAACCGGTATGGTATGGACAGCCAAAACCATATCAGGATTTGGCATTTGTGTATATATGTCTTTTTCAGGAGTATACATACATTGCTATAAAATATTGCATCCAGCTTCAGAGGAACGTTTGGCACATCCCTCCCTCCATCTGCTATTTCCTGATGCATTAGCGCCCTTTTCACATATTCATAGCCCCCCCATATGAAATTAAATATTCCCCTCATTAGTTGAGCTCTATACTTCTGCGGCATCGGAAAGACGTAGGCCAAATGTAGCAGCTTTTGCAATACATCGGCCTTTACAACCAACACTTTCCCTGAAACGGAAAGTTTTCTTGTCTTCCATAATCCCAGTTTTTTTTCGACTGCAGTCATCTTCTTTTTCCAATTACACAATGCATCCCCCTCCCCATTCCCAAAAGAAATTCCTAATACGTCCATAGGGCCTTCACACAACATAAAATCACAGATCTTGTCCTTCCTCCCCTCCCACTTCCCAAGGTATTTGTACCTAGTCTTCTCCTTGTTTATTCTCGATCCAGTTGCTTTTTCATAATCATATAGAAGGTCTATCACTCCCCTTAAGCTTTCATCATCTGCCAAGTATAATATTGTATCATCCGCGTATTGTGATATTTTTAAGCTCTCGCCCCGGGGCAGCGTTATCCCTTTAACAGCGTGGCTCCCCCTTATTGCACAAGCCAGGGGTTCTGCGTACAAAACAAACAGCACCACAGAGAGCGGGCACCCTTGCCGCAATCCTCTTGTTTGTTGCACTTTATCCGTTAAATGCCCATTAATTTTGATTTTTGAATTTATGCCCTTATATAAAACCTTTACCCATTTTGTAATGACTCCTCCTAGACCCAGCCCCTCCATAACCTTCCACAAAAAAGCGTGGTCTACTCTATCGAAAGCTTTCTGCTGATCCAGGCTAACACATATTGCAGCAATGTTTCTCTCCTTTACATATGCGAGTACATCCCTGTGTAGATGTAAGTTCCATGTGATTTGCCTCCCCTGTACCCCACAAGTTTGGTCCATTTCCACTATGTGTGACATGACTCCTGCTAGCCTATTCGCCAGAACCTTACTCAGTACTTTATAGTCCACGCACAGCATAGTTAGTGGCCTGTAATTGTCTAGTTGGTTCGGGTTTCCTTTCTTAAACAGAATAGTCACCACTCCCGTTTTCATGCTTTCCGGCATCTCTCCTTCCTCCATGATTTCCTTAAAAACCTCCAAAAGGTGGATCCCCACCATATCCCAAAACGCCACGTAAAATTCTTTTGTTAGGCCGTCTATACCGGGCACCTTATTGGCCTTCATTGCCGTTACCACATTATACACCTCCCCTACTGTCAATTCCCCCCCCAGCTTGCCATTTTCTTCTTCAGGTAGCCTTCTCCTTAGCGATCTTATAAAAACCTCCCCCTTCCCCTCATCCAAGCTCTCCTTTGTAAACAATTTTCCATAATATTCTTCCACCGTTCTTAACAAATCATCTTTCCCCCTTATCACCTTTCCATCCCTCTCCAGTTCCGTTATAACCCCCCTCTTATCCCTAGTCTTCATTTTGCTAAAAAAGTATGAGGAGCATTTCTCATTCTCCTCATACTCTTCCTGTTTTAATTTATATATTACGGCCCTCGCTTTCCTCTCAAGTAATTCCTCCTGTCTCATTTTTAAATTGTCCAAGTACCCTTCCTTTTTAATTTCCCTTCCCCTATTTTCCATAACATAGATTTTTTCTATTTCTTTTTGTATTGTGTCGAACTCTTTCTTTCGGACTTTTGCCCTCTCTGTACAATATTCGACCGTAAACTTTTTGATTTTTTTCTTTATGTCCTCCCACCAAACCACGTTGTTACTGTATAAGCTTTTCATCTCGGCCCATATCGGGAAGATTTTCATGAAGCCTTCCCTATAGGCTTTCTCTGGGAGGACGTCGTTGTTAAACTTCCAATACCCTTTTCCAAAGTCTGGCCCTACTATCTCGAGCTCCACATCAACTGCTTGATGATCTGTGAAGAGGGCCGGTATTGTTTTTCCCTCTATTATTTTGCACTTTTTTTCTACTAAAATGTAATCTAACCTACTCTTCACCCCCCTTGTGTTCTTCCAAGTATACCCCACTTGCTTTCCCAGTAACTTCCCCATTACGTCAATTAATCCATATTTCTTAATGAAGGTCCTAAAGGGGCGGGAAAACTTTTCCCTTTCCAAAGAGCAATTAAAATCCCCTCCCACAATAATATCTTTCCTAGTCAAAAAACAAGTATCCATTTTTTGGAAAAGGTCCTTACGTAGCCCGTGCTCCACCTGTGCATATACATTTATTATCCGGCATTGAGTCCCATTTTTATCGATATCCACCACCATTACCCTTCCTTGTATTACAGTAAAGCTCTCAATTATCCGAATATCTTTATCCCCACATAACACCCCAACTCCAGTCCCATGTACCCCCCCAATGCTCCAAGAAGCTTCCCCTCCCCTCCATTCCTCAGTAAACAAAGCAACATCCCTCTCATCTCTCAGATGAGCTTCCTGGACCAAACAAACATCGAAATTGTAGCTCAATAAAAATTCGTAAACAATTTTTCTCTTTTGGGCACTTTTTAGCCCCCTAACATTCAGGGTAATTATCCGTATTTTCCCCATACCATAAACAAAAAGCAAGTGGAGCACTAAGGGCAAAAAAATAAATAAATAAATAAATAAAGAGAAAAAAATTACAATGAGTCTCTTGGTATATTTTACCTCCTCTCTTGGATTCTTTAACTATCCATATTGACGTGTAACAAAAGGTCTTTTATGAAAGAGTCCTCTGACTTTTCTTCGCTCTCGCCTTCCTCTTCCATATCTCCATCGCTTGTCACATCACTTAGGGGGGTATGCATGCACTCAGTCTGTGTTCCCCTCAACACATACCCCTCCACATTTCCACCTTCCTCCAAAACCTCCTCCCTAATATCCTGATCTCTTAGCTTACCATCTTCAGAGAAAGCGGCTGGACTCACCTTTCTCCTCCTTTTAGCAGACTTTCTCCGTGGTTTTCCGACCACTTCCCAACAATTTTGGGGTTCCTCCCCCTGCTGTACTTTCTCACCATCTTGCTCAAGACTCCTCTCTCCCTTCTCCTCACGTCGCTCCGTCCCCTCCTCCACACTTTCCACTTTGTCCTCGTTAGCCTGATTTCCAGCAGCTGGTACCGGCTCCTGTGGCCTTGCTCCTACACCAGAGTCTATTTCCTCTTCGCTACGTTCTTCCCCAATAAGTCCAGTCTTTACCACGGCTGAATAAGGCCGTGGCTTAGTACAATCTCTCGCCATGTGCGCATCCGAGTCACATAAGTGACATCTTCTGGGCTCCTTGCAGTCCCTCGTAATATGTCCAAGCTTGCCGCAACTCCTACACCTCACCTGGTCGCATTGTTCCACATTATGTCCAACACTCCCACATTTCCTACATGCTTGGGGCTGCCCTGCGTAAACAAGGAAGCCTCTGTCCGCTCCAATAGAAAAGACTGCAGGTGGGTGGCAATATCCATCTTCACTGTTCATATCCGCACTCAATTTGATGCGAAATTGTCTCTTTCCGGTCCATATGCCCAGACCGTCCTTTATCTTTCGTACTCCTGGGAGAACAGTAAGGTATCTCCCTAGAAAGTACCTGATAGTCTCTTCCGTGACCCATGGGTTATACATATGTATCGTTAAAATTCTGTAATCATTGCGATACAAAGGGGTCACCATATATCTCCGCAGTTCTTTATCTTCTTCCACAATGCTCTTCCTTCTCACTTCTTCCGCGTATTCTCCTGTACAGAATGTCACATCATAGTGCTTACTTGCGGTGCTCTGTTGTAGGCAGAATATCTTCTCCGGCTGTATCTTCAAGGCTTCGAAGAGAATTCTCCGTCCAAAAGTTATTCTGTCGTGAAGTTGTGTGTCTTTCTCCATGAGTTCAAATCTCAGCGTATTTCTTGTTCCAAAAGTCCATGCGTCCCTCTCTGAATAACTGGCCGACGACGTCGCCATCTTTCTTTGCTTCCCACCTCCTCTGATAAGAACAGATACTACACTTGATCTTAGCCAAAAGGCCGAGAAGCGATGGCTTTCTGCAGGTTCCTGGCTGAGCCGCCTTCTCGGGACACTTCTCACTTGTGACGGTGCGCTCTTTCACTTGGCTCACAGGGTAGGAGCCGCTTCAAATCTCCGCCCACCCACAGTACCTCAGAGGCCTGCAGAGCTCCCTGGAACTGCGCGCTTTCTTCTATTTCTTCTTTTGAACAACGAGGAGAGGGCCCAGCCAGACGGCAGACCCTGCCAAAAATAGGTGCAACTCCTTAGCCTCACTCTCCACGGAAGTCTTTAGTAAAAGGCGAAAGACTTGTACATTTTGAAGAGAAGCCAGAGTGTGTGTTTCTTTGGCCTCGCGGGAAGCCGCAGTGACTCCTCGTCCCGGCTTCCGGCGTCACGGTAGGCCCTGTTTGCTTGGCTGAAGGGGCAGATCTCAGGCCCCGCCTGCTCCGCTCCGCTCCAGAGTTCCACTTTGACAGGAGAGGGGTGACTGGAGAGGAGCACGTTCGCGGCTTCAGGCTGCTTTCTGGCTCTTGGCTTGGCAGACCTTACTTTGTTTGGCTTTCTTGCTTTTGCACAAAGTCAGCAAAGGGGGCACCGTTCCCGGAGGCGCTGCAATACCGGGTCGATGCGTGGAGCGAACGGAGCGAGCCCCTTATTCGGCTCCCTGTTCTAAAAATGCGTTTAATACGTTGCCCCCGAATCGGGGGCGTATCAGATATTAAACTGATAAGAACAGATTTTTTTTCCTTTTTTTATTTTCAAAAAACAGAATATCACGTACATGTACATTATAAAACATCCCAAAGAATAAACCCATTCTAAACAAAACGAGACATTTTCTCTCTCCATTGATCAAAATGTTCAGACGTCCTTTCTACGAGTACTGTGGCATCTTAATAGCAAAATAACAAGTCATAAAGAGGAAAACCACACGTTCAATTGCACAGTCATACCAAAGTTACATCACATCTTCTAAATTGGCATAAAAACCCCATTACCTTATTTTCCAATCCTTTTCTCAACTCAATACTAGTCTTACCATGTGTTGCTCTCAACGTAACGAACAAGGCAAAACAAAAAAAACTTTCCTTCTTAGGCCTCTAAATTAAGTGGCTTCTAAGGAATGTCTTTCCATCTATCTTTGATTGTATCCCACCCCCATTTCAATTTCTCCAGCAGCCGCACTTTTTCTATTTCCTTCTCTACCAATCTACATACACTCTTGGCTGTCCATTTGTATGACCCCAAAATATACCCTTGCCGGGCCTTCCACAAATATAGTTTTACCAAGGACACTAATAACAAAGACTTTCCCTTTCGGTTACTTCCCTTCTCCCATCCCGTAAGGAACATTACTTCATCATACGAAATCCCTTTTAAACAAACATACTGCTTCTGCATTTCACCCCACACTTCCCCCGCAAAGGGGCATCCCCACATTACATGCTCTATTGTTTCTTCTGTTTGACATGTGCTTCTCGGACAGTTCTTATTATCACATAATCTATGTGCATGCATTATTGATCTTACCGGTATTTTTTTATGCAGCAGCAGCCAGTTAAAATCCCTGCAGCCGTTGCTCAGTCCCTTCTCCTGAGCTCGTATCCATACCTCCTCCTGCACCCATATATTTTGGGTGTGTATTTTCTGCACCATGGCTCTATACAATTTTTTTTGATTCAACATGAGGTCTTTATCCTTATATTCCTGATGCTTCTCCCGCCATTTAATCATCCTTGAAAAATAGTCTGGTCTGCTTTCCGCCCTTGGCACCCTATTATCCCACTCGATCAATTGTCTCATGGGACCGGATAACCAAAAGCGGATCAAGACTTGGCATTTATGTACATTGGGCCTATTCAATAAGTTACATATATTGCTGTAATACATCACGTCCAATTTCAAGGGGATGTTAGGGACATCCCTCCCACCTTTTGGTATTGTCTGATACATAATTGTTCTTTTTACATATTCATACCCCCCCCAAATTAATTTGAAAATTCCCTGTGTTAATTTCTTCCTGTAAGTCTGTGGTATTGGGAAAACATATGCCAAATGCAATAGGGCAGGTAAAATGTCAGCTTTTACGGCCAGTACTTTGCCAGTTATAGTAAGCTTTCTTTTAGACCACATCCCCAATTTCTTTGAGATCTTCGCTATCTTCAAATCCCAGTTATAATTTGCATCCCCCCCTGGATTTCCAAAATCAATGCCCAGGACCCGCATGGGCCCTTCACACAAAGAAAGCCCGCAAAGCGTCTCTCTCCTACCTGCCCATCGTCCCAAAAATTTATATTTTGATTTCTCCTTATTGACCTTTGACCCCGCAGCGCTCTCAAAGGTCTGTATTGTTCGCATCATCTCCCTCACACTTCCATCATCTTCCAAGTAAAGAACTATGTCGTCAGCGTACTGGGAGATCTTCAACACCTCCCCCCCTGGCAAGGGCACTCCTCTAATTTTCTCGTTTCCTCTTATTGCACATGCTAAAGGTTCTACATATATAACATAGAGTAGGGCGGACAGGGGGCAGCCCTGCCGTAGCCCTCTCGTTTGTTGTACTTCCTCTGTTAAGTGTCCATTTATCTTTATCTTGCAGATTATGTCAGTATACATCATACTTATCCAATTCAAAAATTTTCCTCCTATATCAAAAGTTCTCATCACCCTCCATAAGAAATCATGATTGACCCTATCAAAAGCTTTTTCCTGATCAAGTGTTACGCATATTGTTGTCAAGTTCCTCTCTTCGATATATGTAAGCACATCTCTATGTAGTTGTAAGTTCCAACCAATCTGCCTGCCCTTTACCCCACATGTCTGGTCTGCATTAATAATAGCAGGCAAGACTCGGGCCAGGCGTCTTGCTAGAGTTCGACTCAAAATTTTGTAGTCCACACAGACCATTGAAAGAGGCCTATAATTTGAAAGCGCAGCAGGTGAACCTTTCTTATGTAGTAAACTTATCACACCCGTCCTCATACTCTTTGGCATTCCACCCGTTTCACACATTTCATCAAATACCTCCAACAAGTGGTCTCCGATGAGATCCCAAAAGGTGATGTAAAACTCCTTTGTGAGTCCATCTATCCCAGGTACCTTGTTATTCTTCATTGTCTTTATCGCCTCGTATAGTTCGTGGTTTGTTATGCTCCTTTCCAGAAGCTTCCTTGCGTCCTCTGGTAACCTCTCTTTCAGAAAACCCAAAACCATTTCTTGAGCCCCTCTATCTACTTCTTCCACACCAAACAATGAACTGTAGTACTCCTCTACCATCTTCAAAATATTGTCCCGTCCAGTAACCGATTTCCCTTCCCTTTCCAGTTCCATAATTGCCCCTTTTTCCTCTCTCTTTTTCATTTGAGCAAAAAAAAGGGGCCGAGCACTTCTCCTGTTGCATATACTCCTCCTGCATAAATTTAAACATTCTTGTTTTCGCCCTCTCCTGAAACAAGACCTCCTGTTCCTTTAATAATATATTCAGTTCCTCGCTCTCTTCCCAATTTTTTTCCTTATTCCTCTGAGCTTCTATCCCTGCAATCTTTTCCTGAAGCTTCTTAAAACCCTCTTTAGAAGCCTGCGCTCTCTGTGTACTATAAGCAATTGAAAAAAATTTTATTTTCTTTTTCGTTTCTTCCCACCACCTCCCTCTGTTTTCGTACAAACCTTTCAAATCCACCCAATTTCCGAAAATTCCTCTAAATCTTTCCCTATACTCATGTTCTGTCAGAATATCATTGTTCAATTTCCAATAAGCCTTACCAAAAGTTGCTTCTCCAAAACTTACCGTTGCCCAAATTGCTTTGTGATCTGTGAAGGGGGCAGAAATTGTCCCCCCTCCTGTTACCTTTTCCTTATCTCCTACCAATATATAATCCAATCTGCTCTTCATTCCCCGACTATTTTCCCATGTGTGACCAACCCGTTTGCCTAATATCTTTCCCATCGTATCCACCAGTCTATACTTAGTCATAAAATCTCTAAGCAAAGGCGATCCACCATCCTTATCAAGTGAGCAGTTTAAGTCTCCTCCCACAATGGTCACCTTACTTGTCATAAAGCAAATGTCCAGCCCAGCGAATAGTTCTCTGCGGGCCCGTGGTTCTGCATGTGCATAAATATTGACCGCGCGACAGTGAAGTCCAGCTTTCTTGATGTCCACCACCAATACTCTGCCTTGAATTACAGAAAAGGTGTCTATAATTTTGATACTTTTCCTCCCGCACAGGACTCCCACCCCTGATCCGTATACACTCCCCACGCTCCATACTGCTTCACCTCCTCCCCACTCCTCGGTGAAAAGGAGTACGTCGCCTTCATCTCTTAAGTGTGCTTCCTGAACCATGCATATATCGAAATCACACACTGTCAAAAATTCATATACCGCTCTCCTTTTCCAGAAATTCCTCAATCCTCTAACATTTATAGACATTATTTTAATTTCACCCATTCGGCTTATAAGAGGATCAAGGAAAGACCAGTTTCCAAAAACTTACTCGCTGACCCAAACAGTGGCATAAGTTCACAGGATATAGCACCCCGCGGGGCCAGAGGAGCTTGCGCCACAAAGTAAGAGTGAGCACAGCCCTTCTTTCCTTCTGCTTTGCCGTTCATGGTGTAGACTGCATCCCCAAGCTTTCTTGGGAAAATAATGATTGTATTGTAAATTTATCCAAAACACCTTCGGTCTCACTTCCATCTTCCGTTTCGTTTTCGCTCATCGTAGCGCTCAAAGGAGTGTGCATGCACTCAGTTTGGGTCCCTTTCGGTGCGTGCCCTTCCGCCTCGCTGGTCGAAGGCTCCGCACCTACCTCTTTCCCATCTCCCCCCTCCGGGGTAGTGGTCGAGTCCCATCTCCTCCTTCTTTTTGCAGTCTTCCTCCCTGTTCTCTTAACCACTTTCCACGGCTGCTCTGCGGACTCTATGTCCTCACCCTTTCCTTTCCCTCCATCCACGTTGCTCCCCTCAGCCTCCAGTAGGGGGCCCTTCGTCCTCTTCTCTACCTCCTCCTCTGTCTCATCAGTCTTATTCTCTTCACCTGTCCGTGATTCCAAATCCACCACAGGTGCTCTCGCAGCTTCATTCCTGCTATCCTTTTCTTGCCCCAGAAAACCCTTTACTACCGCCGCATAGGGTCTGGGCTTCATGCAATCTCGTGCCATGTGTTCTTCAGACCCGCATAAGTGGCACCTCTTTGGTTCTGTGCAATCTCTTGTACTGTGGCCCATGCCATTACAGCTTCGGCACCTCACCTGGTCGCAGTGCTCAACGTCATGTCCTTTGCCACCACATTTCCTACAACTCAAGGGTTGGCCCGCATAAATAAGGAATCCTCTATCGGCACCGATAGAGAAAACCGCAGGCGGGTGTCGGAAACCGTCCTCGCTGTTTAAGTCTTCTTGTAATTTTATCCGGAATTGTCTCTTGCCTGTCCATATACTTAATCCATCTTTTATCATTCTTACCCCTGGAAACACTTTGACGTGCCTTTCCAGGAAGCACCTTATCGTCTCTTCCGATACCCACGGATTGTACATGTGTACAGTTAAGATTCTGTAATCACTTCTGTACAGTGGGGTCACCGCGTATCTTTTTAGGTCTTCGCTTACCGCTGTGTTGGCTTTCCGTCTCGCGTCCTCCGCTCTCTCTGTGGTAGTTAGTGTCACGTCATAATATTTCTTAGCTGTGCTCTGTTGTAGGCAATAGATCTCTTCTGGCTGTATGTTGAGAGCATCAAAGAGGATTCTTCTCCCAAAAGTTATCCGATCCTGGAAAGCAGCGTCTTTGTCGATCAGATCAAAACGTAATGTATTCTTCATTCCACTCTTTCTGTCCGTCTCTTCTCCATAACTGGCCGACGCAGTCGCCATATTGCTTCTCGATAAGAACAGATACTACACTTGATCTTAGCCAAAAGGCCGAGAAGCGATACTACACTTGATCTTAGCCAAAGGGCCGAGAAGCGATGGCCTCCTGCAGGTTCCTGGCTGAGCCGCCTTCTCGGGACACTTCTCGCTTGTGACGGTGCGCTCTTTCACTTGTCTCACAGGGAGGGAACCGCTTCAAATCTCCGCCCACCCACAGTACCTCAGAGGGCTGCGGAGCTCCCTGGAACTGCGCGCTTTCTTCTATTTCTTCTTTTGAACAACGAGGAGAGGGCCCAGCCAGACGGCAGACCCTGCCAAAAATAGGTGCAACTCCTTAGCCTGACTCTCCACGGAAGTCTTTAGTAAAAGGCGAAAGACTTGTACGTTTTGAAGAGAAGCCAGAGTGTGTGTTTCTTTGGCCTCGCAGGAAGCCGCAGTGACTCCTCGTCCCGGCTTCCGGCGTCACGGTAGGCCCTGTTTGCTTGGCTGAAGGGGCAGATCTCAGGCCCCGCCTGCTCCGCTCCGCTCCAGAGTTCCACTTTGACAGGAGAGGGGTGACTGGAGAGGAGCACGTTCGCGGCTTCAGGCTGCTTTCTGGCTCTTGGCTTGGCAGACCTTACTTTGTTTGGCTTTCTTGCTTTTGCACAAAGTCAGCAAAGGGGGCACCGTTCCCGGAGGCGCTGCAATACCGGGTCGATGCGTGGAGCGAACGGAGCGAGCCCCTTATTCGGCTCCCTGTTCTAAAAATGCGTTTAATACGTTGCCCCCGAATCGGGGGCGTATCAGATATTAAACTGATAAGAACAGATACTACACTTGATCTTAGCCAAAAGGCCGAGAAGCGATGGCCTCCAGCAGGTTCCTGGCTGAGCCGCCTTCTCGGGACACTTCTCGCTTGTGACGGTGCGCTCTTTCACTTGGCTCACAGGGAGGGAACCGCTTCAAATCTCCGCCCACCCACAGTACCTCAGAGGCCTGCGGAGCTCCCTGGAACTGCGCGCTTTCTTCTATTTCTTCTTTTGAACAACGAGGAGAGGGCCCAGCCAGACGGCAGACCCTGCCAAAAATAGGTGCAACTCCTTAGCCTCACTCTCCACGGAAGTCTTTAGTAAAAGGCGAAAGACTTGTACGTTTTGAAGAGAAGCCAGAGTGTGTGTTTCTTTGGCCTCGCAGGAAGCCGCAGTGACTCCTCGTCCCGGCTTCCGGCGTCACGGTAGGCCCTGTTTGCTTGGCTGAAGGGGCAGATCTCAGGCCCCGCCTGCTCCGCTCCGCTCCAGAGTTCCACTTTGACAGGAGAGGGGTGACTGGAGAGGAGCACGTTCGCGGCTTCAGGCTGCTTTCTGGCTCTTGGCTTGGCAGACCTTGCTTTGTTTGGCTTTCTTGCTTTTGCACAAAGTCAGCAAAGGGGGCACCGTTCCCGGAGGCGCTGCAATACCGGGTCGATGCGTGGAGCGAGCGGAGCGAGCCCCTTATTCGGCTCCCTGTTCTAAAAATGCGTTTAATACGTTGCCCCCGAATCGGGGGCGTATCAGATATTAAACTGATAAGAACAGATACTACACTTGATCTTAGCCAAAAGGCCGAGAAGCGATGGCCTCCTGCAGGTTCCTGGCTGAGCCGCCTTCTCGGGACACTTCTCGCTTGTGACGGTGCGCTCTTTCACTTGGCTCACAGGGAGGGAACCGCTTCAAATCTCCGCCCACCCACAGTACCTCAGAGGCCTGCGGAGCTCCCTGGAACTGCGCGCTTTCGTCTATTTCTTCTTTTGAACAACGAGGAGAGGGCCCAGCCAGACGGCAGACCCTGCCAAAAATAGGTGCAACTCCTTAGCCTCACTCTCCACGGAAGTCTTTAGTAAAAGGCGAAAGACTTGTACGTTTTGAAGAGAAGCCAGAGTGTGTGTTTCTTTGGCCTCGCAGGAAGCCGCAGTGACTCCTCGTCCCGGCTTCCGGCGTCACGGTAGGCCCTGTTTGCTTGGCTGAAGGGGCAGATCTCAGGCCCCGCCTGCTCCGCTCCGCTCCAGCGTTCCACTTTGACAGGAGAGGGGTGACTGGAGAGGAGCACGTTCGCGGCTTCAGGCTGCTTTCTGGCTCTTGGCTTGGCAGACCTTACTTTGTTTGGCTTTCTTGCTTTTGCACAAAGTCAGCAAAGGGGGCACCGTTCCCGGAGGCGCTGCAATACCGGGTCGATGCGTGGAGCGAACGGAGCGAGCCCCTTATTCGGCTCCCTGTTCTAAAAATGCGTTTAATACGTTGCCCCCGAATCGGGGGCGTATCAGATATTAAACTGATAAGAACAGATACTACACTTGATCTTAGCCAAAAGGCCGAGAAGCGATGGCCTCCTGCAGGTTCCTGGCTGAGCCGCCTTCTCGGGACACTTCTCGCTTGTGACGGTGCGCTCTTTCACTTGGCTCACAGGGAGGGAACCGCTTCAAATCTCCGCCCACCCACAGTACCTCAGAGGCCTGCGGAGCTCCCTGGAACTGCGCGCTTTCGTCTATTTCTTCTTTTGAACAACGAGGAGAGGGCCCAGCCAGACGGCAGACCCTGCCAAAAATAGGTGCAACTCCTTAGCCTCACTCTCCACGGAAGTCTTTAGTAAAAGGCGAAAGACTTGTACGTTTTGAAGAGAAGCCAGAGTGTGTGTTTCTTTGGCCTCGCAGGAAGCCGCAGTGACTCCTCGTCCCGGCTTCCGGCGTCACGGTAGGCCCTGTTTGCTTGGCTGAAGGGGCAGATCTCAGGCCCCGCCTGCTCCGCTCCGCTCCAGAGTTCCACTTTGACAGGAGAGGGGTGACTGGAGAGGAGCACGTTCGCGGCTTCAGGCTGCTTTCTGGCTCTTGGCTTGGCAGACCTTACTTTGTTTGGCTTTCTTGCTTTTGCACAAAGTCAGCAAAGGGGGCACCGTTCCCGGAGGCGCTGCAATACCGGGTCGATGCGTGGAGCGAACGGAGCGAGCCCCTTATTCGGCTCCCTGTTCTAAAAATGCGTTTAATACGTTGCCCCCGAATCGGGGGCGTATCAGATATTAAACTGATAAGAACAGATACTACACTTGATCTTAGCCAAAAGGCCGAGAAGCGATGGCCTCCTGCAGGTTCCTGGGTGAGCCGCCTTCTCGGGACACTTCTCGCTTGTGACGGTGCGCTCTTTCACTTGGCTCACAGGGAGGGAACCGCTTCAAATCTCCGCCCACCCACAGTACCTCAGAGGCCTGCGGAGCTCCCTGGAACTGCGCGCTTTCTTCTATTTCTTCTTTTGAACAACGAGGAGAGGGCCCAGCCAGACGGCAGACCCTGCCAAAAATAGGTGCAACTCCTTAGCCTGACTCTCCACGGAAGTCTTTAGTAAAAGGCGAAAGACTTGTACGTTTTGAAGAGAAGCCAGAGTGTGTGTTTCTTTGGCCTCGCAGGAAGCCGCAGTGACTCCTCGTCCCGGCTTCCGGCGTCACGGTAGGCCCTGTTTGCTTGGCTGAAGGGGCAGATCTCAGGCCCCGCCTGCTCCGCTCCACTCCACTCCAGAGTTCCACTTTGACAGGAGAGGGGTGACTGGAGAGGAGCACGTTCGCGGCTTCAGGCTGCTTTCTGGCTGCTTTCTGGCTCTTGGCTTGGCAGACCTTACTTTGTTTGGCTTTCTTGCTTTTGCACAAAGTCAGCAAAGGGGGCACCGTTCCCGGAGGCGCTGCAATACCGGGTCGATGCGTGGAGCGAACGGAGCGAGCCCCTTATTCGGCTCCCTGTTCTAAAAATGCGTTTAATACGTTGCCCCCGAATCGGGGGCGTATCAGATATTAAACTGATAAGAACAGATTTTTTTTTTTTTTTTCCTTTTTTTATTTTCAAAAAACAGAATATCACGTACATGTACATTGTAAAACATCCCAAAGAATAAACCCATTCTAAACAAAACGAGACATTTTCTCTCTCCATTGATCAAAATGTTCAGACGTCTTTTCTACGAGTACTGTGGCATCTTAATAGCAAAATAACAAGTCATAAAGAGGAAAACCACACGTTCAATTGCACAGTCATACCAAAGTTACATCACATCTTCTAAATTGGCATAAAAACTCCGTTACCTTATTTTCCAATCCTTTTCTCAACTCAATACTAGTCTTACCATGTGTTGCTCTCAACGTAACGAACAAGGCAAAACAAAAAAAACTTTCCTTCTTAGGCCTCTAAATTAAGTGGCTTCTAAGGAATGTCTTTCCATCTATCTTTGATTGTATCCCACCCCCATTTCAATTTCTCCAGCAGCCGCACTTTTTCTATTTCCTTCTCTACCAATCTACATACACTCTTGGCTGTCCATTTGTATGACCCCAAAATATACCCTTGCCGGGCCTTCCACAAATATAGTTTTACCAAGGACACTAATAACAAAGACTTTCCCTTTCGGTTACTTCCCTTCTCCCATCCCGTAAGGAACATTACTTCATCATACGAAATCCCTTTTAAACAAACATACTGCTTCTGCATTTCACCCCACACTTCCCCCGCAAAGGGGCATCCCCACATTACATGCTCTATTGTTTCTTCTGTTTGACATGTGCTTCTCGGACAGTTCTTATTATCACATAATCTATGTGCATGCATTATTGATCTTACCGGTATTTTTTTATGCAGCAGCAGCCAGTTAAAATCCCTGCAGCCGTTGCTCAGTCCCTTCTCCTGAGCTCGTATCCATACCTCCTCCTGCACCCATGTATTTTGGGTGTGTATTTTCTGCACCATGGCTCTATACAATTTTTTATGATTCAACATGAGGTCTTTATCCTTATATTCCTGATGCTTCTCCCGCCATTTAATCATCCTTGAAAAATAGTCTGGTCTGCTTTCCGCCCTTGGCACCCTGTTATCCCACTCGATCAATTATCTCATGGGACCGGATAACCAAAAGCGGATCAAGACTTGGCATTTATGTACATTGGACCTATTCAGTAAGTTACATATATTGCTGTAATACATCACGTCCAATTTCAAGGGGATGTATGGGACATCCCTCCCACCTTTTGGTATTGTCTGATACATAATTGTTCTTTTTACATATTCATACCCCCCCCCCCCCCAAATTAATTTGGAAATTCCCTGTGTTAATTTCTTCCTGTAAGTCTGTGGTATTGGGAAAACATATGCCAAATGCAATAGGGCAGGTAAAATGTCAGCTTTTACGGCCAGTACTTTGCCAGTTATAGTAAGCTTTCTTTTAGACCACATCCCCAATTTCTTTGAGATCTTCGCTATCTTCAAATCCCAGTTATAATTTGCATCCCCCCCTGGATTTCCAAAATCAATGCCCAGGACCCTCATGGGCCCTTCACACAAAGAAAGCCCGCAAAGCGTCTCTCTCCTACCTGCCCATCGTCCCAAAAATTTATATTTTGATTTCTCCTTATTGACCTTTGACCCCGCAGCGCTCTCAAAGGTCTGTATTGTTCGCATCATCTCCCTCACACTTCCATCATCTTCCAAGTAAAGAACTATGTCGTCAGCGTACTGGGAGATCTTCAACACCTCCCCCCCTGGCAAGGGCACTCCTCTAATTTTCTCGTTTCCTCTTATTGCACATGCTAAAGGTTCTACATATATAACATAGAGTAGGGCGGACAGGGGGCAACCCTGCCGTAGCCCTCTCGTTTGTTGTACTTCCTCTGTTAAGTGTCCATTTATCTTTATCTTGCAGATTATGTCAGTATACATCATACTTATCCAATTCAAAATTTTTTCTCCTATATCAAAAGTTCTCATCACCCTCCATAAGAAATCATGATTGACCCTATCAAAAGCTTTTTCCTGATCAAGTGTTACGCATATTGTTGTCAAGTTCCTCTCTTCGATATATGTAAGCACATCTCTATGTAGTTGTAAGTTCCAACCAATCTGCCTGCCCTTTACCCCACATGTCTGGTCTGCATTAATAATAGCAGGCAAGACTCGGGCCAGGCGTCTTGCTAGAGTTCGACTCAAAATTTTGTAGTCCACACAGACCATTGAAAGAGGCCTATAATTTGAAAGCGCAGCAGGTGAGCCTTTCTTATGTAGTAAACTTATCACACCCGTCCTCATACTCTTTGGCATTCTACCCGTTTCACACATTTCATCAAATACCTCCAACAAGTGGTCTCCGATGAGATCCCAAAAGGTGATGTAAAACTCCTTTGTGAGTCCATCTATCCCAGGTACCTTGTTATTCTTCATTGTCTTTATCGCCTCGTATAGTTCGTGGTTTGTTATGCTCCTTTCCAGAAGCTTCCTTGCGTCCTCTGGTAACCTCTCTTTCAGAAAACCTAAAACCATTTCTTGAGCCCCTCTATCTACTTCTTCCACACCAAACAATGAACTGTAGTACTCCTCTACCATCTTCAAAATATTATCCCGTCCAGTAACCGATTTCCCTTCCCTTTTCAGTTCCATAATTGCCCCTTTTTCCTCTCTCTTTTTCATTTGAGCAAAAAAATAGGCCGAGCACTTCTCCTGTTGCATATACTCCTCCTGCATAAATTTAAACATTCTTGTTTTCGCCCTCTCCTGAAACAAAGCCTCCTGTTCCTTTAATAATATATTCAGTTCCTCGCTCTCTTCCCAATTTTTTTCCTTATTCCTCTGAGCTTCTATCCCTGCAATCTTTTCCTGAAGATTGTTAAAACCCTCTTTAGAAGCCTGCGCTCTCTGTGTACTATAAGCAATTGAAAAAATTTTTATTTTCTTTTTTGTTTCTTCCCACCACCTCCCTCTGTTTTCGTACAAACCTTTCAGATCCACCCAATTTCCAAAAGTTCCTCTAAATCTTTCCCTATACTCATGTTCTGTCAGAATATCATTGTTCAATTTCCAATAAGCCTTACCAAAAGTCGCTTCTCCAAAACTTACCGTTGCCCAAATTGCTTTGTGATCTGTGAAGGGGGCAGGAATTGTCCCCCCTCCTGTTACCTTTTCCTTATCTCCTACCAATATATAATCCAATCTGCTCTTCATTCCCCGACTATTTTCCCATGTGTGATCAACCCGTTTGCCTAATATCTTTCCCATCGTATCCACCAGTCTATACTTAGTCATAAAATCTCTAAGCAAAGGCGATCCACCATCCTTATCTAGCGAGCAGTTTAAGTCTCCTCCCACAATGGTCACCTTACTTGTCATAAAGCAAATGTCCAGCCCAGCGAATAGTTCTCTGCGGACCCGTGGTTCTGCATGTGCATAAATATTGACCGCGCGACATTGAAGTCCAGCTTTCTTGATGTCCACCACCAATACTCTGCCTTGAATTACAGAAAAGGTGTCTATAATTTTGATACTTTTCCTCCCGCACAGGACTCCCACCCCTGATCCGTATACACTCCCCACGCTCCATACTGCTTCACCTCCTCTCCACTCCTCAGTGAAAAGGAGTACGTCGCCTTCATCTCTTAAGTGTGCTTCCTGAACCATGCATATATCGAAATCACACACTGTCAAAAATTCATATACCGCTCTCCTTTTCCAGAAATTCCTCAATCCTCTAACATTTATAGACATTATTTTAATTTCACCCATTCGGCTTATAAGAGGATCAAGGAAAGACCAGTTTCCAAAAACTTACTCGCTGACCCAAACAGTAGCATAAGTTCACAGGATATAGCACCCCGCGGGGCCAGAGGAGCTTGCGCCACAAAGTAAGAGTGAGCACAGCCCTTCTTTCCCTCTGCTTTGCCGTTCATGGTGTAGACTGCATCCCCAAGCTTTCTTGGGAAAATAATGATCGTATTGCAAATTTATCCAAAACACCTTCGGTCTCACTTCCATCTTCCGTTTCGTTCTCGCTCATCGTGGTGCTCAAAGGAGCGTGCATGCACTCAGTTTGGGTCCCTTTCGGCGCGTAACTAATAAGAACCGATACTACACTTGATCTTAGCCAAAAGGCCGAGAAGCGATGGCCTCCTGCAGGTTCCTGGCTGAGCCGCCTTCTCGGGACACTTCTCGCTTCTCACGGTGCGCTCTTTCACTTGGCTCACAGGGAGGGAGCCGCTTCAAATCTCCACCCACCCACAGTACCTCAGAGGCCTGCGGAGCTCCCTGGAACTGCGCGCTTTCTTCTATTTCTTCTTTTGAACAACGAGGAGAGGGCCCAGCCAGACGGCAGACCCTGCCAAAAATAGGTGCAACTCCTTAGCCTCACTCTCCACGGAAGTCTTTAGTAAAAGGCGAAAGACTTGTACGTTTTGAAGAGAAGCCAGAGTGTGGTCTGCCAAGGTCTGCCAAGGAAGCCGCAGTGACTCCTCGTCCCGGCTTCCGGCATCACGGTAGGCCCTGTTTGCTTGGCTGAAGGGGCAGATCTCAGGCCCCACCTGCTCTGCTCCAGAGTTCCACTTTGACAGGAGAGGGGTGACTGGAGAGGAGCACGTTCGCGGCTTCAGGTTACTTTCTCGCTCTTGGCTTGGCAGACCTTACTTTGTTTGGCTTTCTTGCTTTTGCACAATGTCAGCAAAGGGGGCACCGTTCCCGGAGGCGCTGCAACACCAGGTCGATGAGTGGAGCGAACGGAGCGAGCCCCTTATTCGGCTCCCTGTTCTAAAAATGCGTTTAATACGTTGCCCCTGAATCGGGGGCGTATCAGATATTAAACTGATAAGAACAGATACGACACTTGATCTTAGCCAAAAGGCTGAGAAGCGATGGCCTCCTGCAGGTTCCTGGTTGAGCCGCCTTCTCGGGACACTTCTCGCTTGTGACGGTGCGCTCTTTCACTTGGCTCACAGGGAGGGAGCCGCTTCAAATCTCCGTATCAGATATTAAACTGATGAGAGGTGCAAGTCCTAGTGCAGTCAACTTTCCATTAACATACTTCCATACAAAGCTCTTTGGAAAAGTCAGCCTTTTCTGCAATGACGGCCTGTGACTTGCATCAATTATCATCTGGACAACTGTCAGGTCTGCAAATGGTTGTGTATGCTGAACTAGAATGGAAGATGCCATATCTATACTCTTCGAATATCAGTATAGTTAAACAGGAAATGAAGTATAGGAGATAGTGGATTTTTGATCCTTGTAATCTGTAAGACACATTCAATTTCAAACAGAAAAAGGCTTAACATGACATTTTTGAGTTTGTAAGTGAAAATTTACTTCAAAAAGAAAATATGCACTGGAATACAGCAAAACAGGTTCACTTTAATGACAGATACATATTGTAGTTCTTTTTAGGAAAAAAAAAAAATTCCATCACTCACTCACACTGACACACAGATTTTGATTTTCCTGATTAATCTAGGGAATATTGGATTGTTGTCGTTCTTGACGTCTGGAACGAATCCTCTCCAAGAGCATATTTAGGTTCCATGGATTCCCTGAAGCATTAAACAGTAACACATTAGTTGCATTTTTTCAGAAAAGACAGTAAAAAAGTGTGCATGTCGCATGATGCCTTACCAGGAATCTTATCACGAGGCTGTGGTACCATCATGTCATTAGCAGGCTCTTCTTCCCAGTGTACACCAAGATCTGACCTCCATTGTTTCCAGTTCATTTCTTCCACCCTGAAGCAGAAAAAAAAGAAAGACCTTTTCATTGTCAGTTTATCACTGTAATAACCACAAAACCATCTTCCTCTATATATAAAAGCTTAAATTACTCTTGTACACCAGAGAGGATTTTCTCTTACTAGCCATAGTGATATTAAAGACTAGAAAATGCCGACACCAGTCCAGCAGTCAGACCTCAAGACTTCAACAGGTAACAAAAGTAGTAATGAGCAGTCAGGCTTGAAACTTACAGAGGTACCTACATGTAGGTATGTAGGACTGTAGCCTAAGGTTTATATTGTTAACTGGTAATTTGACTGTGTGTTTCATGTCATTTTTACAGAGAAACACAAAACTAACATGGCAAGTAGTGTAACTACTTATTTTCTCATGGGAGCAATTGCATATGCATTACTTTTAAGAAAGGCGTTTGGTGTAATATGTGTAAAACATTAATTTTTTGTGTGCGAGTCTGAGAGGGGAAATACCTACAAGATCCACAAACATTTGATCACCCAGCATGTAATTAATTTGCATGAGTGTAATCTCTTTGATATGTTGCTTGACAATGGTGGTGGCTCTGACAGTGGAACCAATCTGAGCCAATGAGAATCAATAAGTGATACAAGTACTGGAATCAGAATTGCTAAATTCTTATAAATTCCCACTCATAGTTGACGTCGCTCCTTTTTAGTTACTAAATTGTCATCCAAGGCAAACATACAGTTCTCTCTCTCAGACATCTCCATGTTTGTTTTGTTCTATTCTGCACTAGGAAATGTAAACGCATCCATTGCTAAATCGCATAAAGATTCATACCAAGATTATTGGATCTGTCCTAGTTTCCAAATGTATTTTATGCAGACAAGTGGACACAGTCAAGTTGTTTTGTTTGTTTGTTTGTTTGATGTTTTTTGAATGAATTAAAATTATTAATTGTTTTACCTGAAAAATCTTCTATGCTTGTCTATGCTGTTTCTGGAACACACCATCCTAGACATTCTGCATTGCAGCTTGCTCCTCAGCCACCTTGGTAGAGTCCTCTCCATATCCAAAATTGTGAAGGCCCTCTAAAAATGTGAAACAATATGTTCGCTTACACAGAACTTCAGGAAACCCTTTTTTAAAAAAAAGCTTTTAAATAAGAATTCTGCATTCTCTGAAATAAGAATTAATTTTTTGAGATGTATGAGGTCATGTTTACAGAGTTTAACAGATTCCCACCTGCAAGTTCCAGATGTTTTCACTTTGTGTGGAGATTCTTTCGACAGTGTTGCCCATTAGGGCTATCAGCATGTTCAGGAGCAGGATGTATGTAAGAATTATGTAACAGATGAGCAGGATGTAGAAAACTTCTTTGTATTGAACTTGGTCTGTGAACTGCAGATCTCCCATTCCAATAGTGAACTTGAACAGTTCCAGTGTTGTAAAACGAATGTCATTGTAACTTGGCTTCACACATTTATATGGTTCAAAAAAAGCTTCTCATTTGTGCTGCCGTGTCATTTGTCATTTTTGTGTGAGCCGGAGGGGAGTCGTGTATGAGAGCAACAATGGCTATGAAAAAAGAAGAAAATGTATGTCAGAACATTAAACTAATTAAAAAACCTCTTCTGCATATAACTTTCATTTTCACATCTTTGTTACCCAAGCATCAAACAGGCTGCCTAGACTTATTTTGTTTTGGCTATAAAATTGAAAAATAATTCTCACTTTCAGAAACCAGTTGAATTTTCTCTCTACCCCAGAGTGGTCGACGAATTACATTAAGGTGACATGATAGCATCTAGTTTGAGCTGTCTGCGTTCAGACAGCAGTACCTTGTGAATGCTTTGCGCTACCATGATATACCAAATATCCCCCTAAAGAAACCGCTTGAATTTTTAAACACAAATGGAGTTGAAGTCATTTAAAAAGCATTTGTAAGATGGGCCTGCCATCAGGCTGATATTAAAAAAATAAAATAAAATAAAGAGACTTAAAAAAAAGGTTAAAGTCTTACCAGCAGAAAATCCAAAAAGCAAGACGCTATAGACGCATAAAAAAATGTAACATGTCACCCAGGATCATCTAAAGAGAAACAAATACTGTAAACTGAGCCACTCATGTCTGACCAGGCAGCCTGTTTTAGTAACAAAACTCTTACTCTTTGCATCATGACACTGTACATCCCCAATTGCTTGGAACCTCTTAGGTAGTAAAGAAGGTTCACCCAGGCGAGAGCCAATGAGAGCACAAGGAGGCCAACATATTCCTTCAGCCCACACCCATACAGAACCACACAGATTAGAAGAAGTGCTGCCTGCAGGAAACTGGAAACATAGGAGATTTGCAACAGCATTGATAGTAAAGGTCTGGCCATTAAAAAATAAATAAATAAAAATAATCTCATTGCAGTGCTTACAACAGAATATCAGTGAATCCATCAACAAATAAAGCATTGAAGGTAGGGGGATTCCTCCAGAAAAGAGTTATCTGAAAATATAAACGCCAGATAAACAAATGATATGAATTCATTTTCAGTGAATGACTGTATCGGTTTCAGCATTCTTACCGTCTTATAGAGAAACCTCAGTGCTCCAAGGATGATGATGAGCTCACCAACACATCGGAGGTGGTCGAGTGGAATATTTTCAATGGGAAACGGTGGCTGCAGATCAAAGGGTTATGAGTCACAGCTTAGGCTGATGAAGAGTTTAAAAACAAGAGAACATTTTTGATTTTTCCTCTAGGTTTTCTGTCTTACCTGTCCCTCCTTCCTGTAGAACGTCACAGTAGTGAAGATGGTCAGGTACATCACATAAAGCAAGAAATTCATCAGGAATAATTTGGAAGCGAACCTTTCCCACTTAGTCTGAAGCAAACTGCGAAGAGGTTCGATCTGGAGCAACTCAGAGCGATTCTAAACTTTACAAATCAGTTTTATTATTTAAAACATTCTCACTCAGCTCACTCACTCAATTTTTATTTGACAAAGACAACTTTCTATCCAACTTTATGCTTCAACAGACTGAGGTCCCAACATAATAAAAATGTCTTGTTCTAATCATAAAAACATACTGTGTACCATCCAGATACTCAGATTATTGTATCGTATTTAATCTTTGGTGAATGAATCTTGTGATCTAAGTGATTAGGATGACATGATGTAGAATGTGACGACAGCACATCCAGATTCAAAATTCAATCTTCAGAGGCAAATTTCTCACTGTAACTGCTGTTGTGTAGTCCTATACATTCAATTCAGTTTTATTTATTTATTTATTTATTCAGTCACCTCAAAGTGACTAATATATGTGCATTATAAATTGAAAAGAAAAGCTGAAATTTCTCACCGGAATTTCACTTCCAAAGACTATTATCTCCAACACAGAATCTTTTTCATCTGTGTCAATGGAGGTCATGTCATAAAGCGAGGAGTGAACAGGTCCGTAGATCCATTCTGTAAACTTCCTGGACAGTGGCCTTGTTTCCTCATCCATGAATTCCCGGTGTAGCATGTGTCTAAACAGCTGGCCAATGAGAGAGCAGAAAGGAGAGGATTTTCTCTTTCTGCATGCAGTTGCCAAGCTGAACAAGAGATGCATGCAGCATTGTTGCGTATACATCTATGGTCACAGTATCTATAGCAGTCATTGTTTGAACAGGTTTAATCTTAATGTTACAAGAGCACACGCTCACGAGGAGGTAGACTGCTGATTATGAAAAAAACTGTTCCGTCAAGGCAAAACAGACATTTAGTAGAAAACAGACCTACCTCTATCTTACCGAGCTTTGCTGCCAGTTTTAGAGGAGTCATGCCATCATTATTTTCAATCTCTTCAAACTGGACTTTTTTGTCAAGCTTGTTCTGTTGAACAAGTATTTCATCATACACCTTTGCAATCACATCTGTGTTTTCTTTCGTGTTGTCTGCTATGACCACCAAGGTGTGCAAAACAGTGTTTCCTTGTGAGTCTCTGTCAGTCACGTCAGCTCTTCTGTAAGGGTTTTCCATGAGAAAGGACACAATATCAGGCTGGTTGGTGCAGGCAGCCAATGACAGAGGGAGCTCCCCTAATGGAAACACAAACAGATGAGCTTAGAGATAACACTTAGCCATAAACAACTGAGACAGAAAGTGTAGCTTGTTAACACCAATATGACATTACCCACCAAAATAAAAGCCCATTTCAGCATGACGCTGGAAAAACTTTCCATTGGCTTTGGCTTGCACATCAGCTCCTTTCTGGACTAGCAGCTTCACATGCTCAAAGCTCTGTCTCTCAATGGCAACATGCAAGGCTGTCTGACCTGTTACACGTAGGATTTTTTTTATAAGAAACAAGCTGAGGTTAGTCATCACAATTTTGTATGATCCATAATTTATCATGAAAGGCTTGCCAGTACAACACAGAAACATCTATAGGTCTATTTTAAGATTGGCAGTTTTCCTTCACCCTACCTTTGTAGTAAGGATCTGTATACGATGCGTTGATCAAATTTTCTAAATCTCCAGTTTTCTCTGCTATGTCAAGGATAACTTCAATTGTGTTGTTTTTTCCACCCTTCAGGTTCAGCAAAGCCTTCAGTAGTGCCGTTTTCCCATTAGTTTCATCTGAGAGCGAAAATGATCACACACACACATCACACACAACCAAATCACCTCATTATATGTTCTCAGTTTGTTTTGCTTTTTACTTCAGCAACTAACAGGGTCTTTCACTGCACACCAGGTATTTCTGAGGACTCCCTGCAGACAAGTATGTTCACAGAGAACATTAGGACATAGTCATAAATAAGACAACAGCTTCCATGCTACTTGCCTGTGAATTCTGGGCTTATAAGTCTTTTATCATGACATCGCAGGTAGTCAAGCAGGCCGTGAAGTTCTGTCACGTCTCCCTGGGAGGTTGCTTTAAATACTTTGTCCCTTTTGAATGTTTCACTGTAAGCGTGGTCAACACTGACACTAAACTGCCTGGAGAGCAGAAAAAAAATAAAGTCCCAAAATACATTCTGTAGTATCAAATACAGTCATTTTTAAAAATCTCTGCATCATAGAAAATGTAATATTCTAATAACTTTGCTAACATACCACTTTAATGTGACCTGAAACACATTCAGAATAGACCAGGTTGTGGACAAATAAAGGCAAACTCGCACCTGTTTACTCAATATTTGCATTCATGTCACCTGATACTTATCTGTCGTTAAGGTTTTAAAAAATATATATTTATATCAAGAGAACTACACTAGTTTGTGTCTTTGTATTTCAGCGCACCAGTCTGTGTCAGGACATAGTGTGTAACATTTGAGAAAGAAGCAAAACAACAGCTCTTCCCCAGTAGAATCAGTTACCTGTTTATTGAGACGTTGGTATCCATAGGCACAGGAGTCATCTCTGAGCTGTCTTTTTTGAGGAGCCAATCCAGACTACTGCCCTCTGCTTCTTGTCCTTCATTTGGATCCATGTCTTCTGGTGTCTCTCCATTTTTCATCTCTATTTGTTGTTAATAACCAGACTTTTGTTGTCTGTAAAAAGATACTGTTTGATGCTACAAGCAGCTCATCAAGGACAATAAACTACAGCCACACAGGTGTAGAATTGCAACATTATGGGCGGGTCTTGTGTGGTGTTGGTGTTTGTTGCCTCAGTCATGCTCCAATCTCTGTCCTCTCCCCAGAAAAGGCGGAGCATGGTCCTCTGAGAGGGTGGAGGGTGACCAAGGTAACAAGCCTTTTTCATGGAGAGGGTGGAGGATGTTGTTCAGTGAGCAGCAGTGTTAATAATTCTACTAATTAGTTGTTGTTTTTTTTAATGGAATAGCCCAGAGGCAATTTACAATGTACTTACTTATTGTCCAAAAAAACTAGGCCAATGTAAAAGTTAATGTTTAAAATGTGATTTCAAGGTAAGTTTGAGAGCAGAGAAACACAGGAAAAATAATTTCATTATATTTATTACCGAATTTGTAAAAAGCTATATTAAGAAACACAAAGAGTAAATACATGAATGATTTTATGAGAGTCAGCTGTGTTGACAGTATCTCCTTCTTATTCAATTCAATTCAGTTCAATTCCGTTTCATTTATACAGCATCAAATCACAACAAAGCCGCCTCAAAGCACTTTTAATACATACAGAGAAAAACCTAATAATCATATGACCCTCTATGAGCAAGCACTTTGGCAACAGTGGGATGGAAAAACTCCCTTTAAACAGGAAGAAATGTCTGGCAGGACCAGGCTCAGGTAGGAGAAACCATCTGCCACAACCGGTTGGGGTGAGAGAAGGAAGACATGATAAAAGACATGTTGTGGGAGAGAGCCAGAGATCTCTTCTTCTGGCTGGTCCCTTTACAGGTCGCTACAGTGGACCATCTGCCTCCATCTTACCCTATCCCTAGCATCCTTTTCTGTAAAACTAAAATTTGCATATCCTTTGTCACTACATCCACGAATCTATCAGGTCTACCTCTTTTCCTCCTGCCTGGCAGCTCCATATAAAACATCCTTTGTCTAGTATATCCACTCTCCCTCCTCTGCACATGTCCAAAGCATCTCAGCCTTGCCTCTCTAACTTTGTCTCCAAGTTCTGTTCACAGTGAGTGATGAGATAAGCTCAGTTGCATGTGTACACAACTCGTGTTGGGTAGCTGTCTACTGTAGACATTAGTTAGGTATGTGGTTGTGCTAGCCATCGGCAGAGCGGGGGGGTGGCTTACTGGAGTTAAGGCCAGGTTGTTGTTTCAGAAGCCCGGGGTCTTTTAGATCTTTTAGACTGTAACGTTAGATGCCTGACTGACAACTGTATAATACAAAAACTACACACAATATTCGAAGCACATAGCGCACAGTCGTAAATTAAGTTTAAATTAAGTAAAGTAAGTTTGACCAGGTACCAAAGCAAATCATTTGTACTGTACAAATAATGTAAATATGACGGTGTATCACAAAAGATTGATATCAAACAGATCACTTGACCCATATTACGATACTTGCTCTTTGAGTGAATCAACAAATGGCGAAAAGCTGAACAACAATGCTGTTTTTTAGGGAGTCTTAGCTTACATGTGGTTATTTCCTATTTTCAGTTGTTACCCTCCACGGCTAAATAAAGCACTCTAAACCGGTTTCAGTTATGTACTGATGAACACAACACAACAATGGACATAAGAGGCTTCTTTCAAAGAAAAAACTCTGGTAAATATTATTTTATATATTATGCTTTGTATGTTGTTCAGTATATTTCTATGCAAAACAAGAGGAATTTCAATACACAGCAGTATATTCACAGTTGAAAACAGATATTTACACTTTACAGAAAAGACATAAAAAAACGTTCTTTTTTTTTACTGTTAAACATCAATTTAGAGTAAACTTTTTTGTTTTAGATAAATAAATATTGAAATATCTTTTGAATTAGGTAAATGTCAGAATAAAGAGAGAGAGAGAGAGATGTCTATTTTTCATCACTTTCATCAAATTTAGGAAGTTTATTGTCTCTTTAATTAATAAGAAAACTCCAGACAATTCCATTCTGAGCTTAAGAAGCTTCTGATAGGTTAGTAGAGTCCATTTGAGTAAATTGGTGGCACACCTGTGGATGCATATAAGGCAACCCCAAAACACAGAGTCTGTTTCTTTGACATGGGAAAATCAAGAGATATCAACCAAAACACCAGGAAAAGAATTGTGGACCTCCATAAGTGTGGCTCAATTTTGAATACAGTTTGCAATTTTTTTTATATATATATATATATTTATCAATCTAAAAAAATAAACATGTAGTCTGATTTGATGTTTTACAATTAAAAAAGTGTTTGTGTTTTTATCTGAAGAGTATGTAAATATCTGGCTTCAACTGTACATTTGATGATGTTGGTGTTTGGCTTGATTGTCAGCACAAAGAGGGAGAGAGAGGAACAGAGAGGGAGAGAGAGGAGAATGAGGACAGAACAGAGATGGAACAAGAACCACGTGAGACAGACATGTTAGTCAAATGGTTGTTTGCCAAAACTCATTAGAACATGTATCTAGTACCTAGTGTATCTTTTTAGGTTAACCCCCCTCCCGCCAATCCCACATGCATACCCTTTAGGGCTAAGTCCCGGGTGTATAAAATGTTTGGCTCCGCCTCTGGTGCTAGCAACTTTCAAAAAATGAAAAATAAAATATCTACACAGTTCTAATCTTCTCATAAAGACATCCAATCCCCGCATGACAATTCTTTGAAAAATTTCAAGTTGCACATCGGAACAGGATGTGCAACGTTTTCCATGATGTTAGAATCTGTTCCCGCTAAGTTGCATCATATGAACAAATTAATGTGTGTTTTTGCAATTGTTTAATTAAAAAGAAACAACACAGAAAAACTAATGTTTTTTAAAATTAAGCTAATTTTCATCACAGACTCTGGAAACTGTTACTGAAATGTTCCTGTGTATACAGTGCTGTGAAAAAGTACCACCACCACCCCTTCTGATTTCTTTTTTTTTCCTGGCACATTTTGTTACACTTTTAGTGTTTCAAACTAATAAAAAAAAGTTATTATTGATTTGCCAAGTAAATACAAATTGAATGAAAAACCAGTCAAGTGATTAATTCTTTTCACTGTTTCTTCCATTTAAGTAACATTTCTAAACTGTGAGCTACAGTTTTTACGTCTGAATTGGAGAAAGTTGCTCATGTGTTGTATCATCACACTTAGATTATTGTGATGTCTTTTTTTTTTTTTTACCAGCTGAGACAAAAATTCTCTATCCGGCCTCCAAGCAATACAAAATGTTGCAGCCACACTCCCAACACATTTTATCAAGTGACATTACCCTTATTTATTTATTTGACATTGGCTCTCAGTTGATTTTATAATTCATTTTAAAGTTATCACACTTACATATATAGCACTAAATGGACAAGCTTTAGACTACCTATAGGCTCACAAGCTCAAAATCTGTTCGTATTCCTTGTACAAGACTGAAGACTAAGGGCGGACAAAGGCTCAGGAACAGTTTTCGTCTCCAGTTCAATTTTGCCGATTCTGTGGAGCCATTTAAAAAAAAAAAAAAAAGAAAACAATTAAAAACTTTTCTGTTTAATCTGACCTTTTGCTGAGATTCTTGTTTTTGCTTTTAATTTATTTCCATCCTGTTTTAGCATGGTCCTCTGTTGATATTAATTGTATTGTAGTTGTTGTTGTACAGCGCTTTTTGACATGTCTGTGAAACACACTACATAAATAAACTTTATTCACTTGCTATTTGCTATCAGCATAATGACATGCGCCTGTTTTTCTAATGAATTATAGAGAAAACAGTGAAGTTGTTCTATGTGATAATTATGTGAGTGAAATTTTAAAAAGGAAAAACATTTCCTCTGTGATGATCCACAAGACTTGAGGTTCAGTAACTGAATCTTTGAAAATTATGTATGCTAAGATATAGACTGTGCAACCAGTGAAAAACAAAAACAGAGCAGGTGGAGGATAAGGAAAAACTTCTTAGCCTGCTGCTAAAAAATAAATAAATGCAACACTGACATCCTCTAGTAAAGGTGAAAGGGCTTAATCAGCTTAACCAGTTCTGTGGTTATATAACACAATTCAATTTATAATACAATATTTAACTTATGATTAAAATAAGGGTCTGTTTTTAAAATGTTGTGTTCAGTTGAACTGAATTGTTATAACATATGACCTCATGCCCTTTTGAGATAAGCAGTGTTCAGATAAAATTCTCAAACTGATCAGGAAAAATTTCAAAGTGAAGAATTTCAAATTTTAATCAATGTACTTAATTTAATTTTGAATATTATAATATAACAATTTAACGCTGAAATTAAGTTGCATTAAAAATATTCCAAGAATACTGCAGGCTTTCAAAAGAAAACCAAAATGGCCTCTCATGACTGTGTCTCTGTACTCAATTAAAACTGCTCTCACCCACTTCTCATTTATGATCAAGTCACCGTCAGGATGTAAATATTTACTGAAGGTAAATAAAATAATAAATTAAGTGGCTCTATGAGGTTAAAAAAAGATCGACATGAGAAATTTTAATATTAAAGTCGTAAAGTAGTTAAAAAAAAGACAAATTTGCTAAGACTTGTTCTGGGAGCTTGAATTTTAGTTTACACAAGTTTGAGCCTCATCAGCTACCATATCCTTATCCTCCATTGCTGATGGCAAACGTATCGTGGACCCACACACATGCGCGCGTGCACACACATACAACAAACACACACACACACATTGCATTGGGGCACGATCTGATATCCTCCTGTTGGTGTTGTTCACACATCATCATAATAAATGTTGTTCCAAGTTCAACATTGCAAGTGACCAATCACATTGTTGTGGCGTCATACTTTTGCGACTTCGGAAAAAAACGCCTTTAAAAAATCTACATAAATTGCGAGAAACCGCCTCTGTCCGCCGATCCAGCAATTTGAATTCTTTGCATTTCAGGATACTGTTCTTTAATAAATGGTAAGCATTATACATATTGTCCTTGCAACACTGGAATTTCATAAATCAATGAATCGCTTGGCTTGCAAAACTTCAAAGGAATGTGATAACAATCACATTCCTTTGAAGAACAATCACTCCCTGATAACGACTGTGTTACGGCTATTCTTCCCGTCCCATGCAAGGTCACCTGGATTGGCTGGAGGACTGTTTTCTTAGCCTGATAGGCCGAAGGACACTGTCTCAGCTGAACTATGGACACGCACACACATCCACTTACACTGATAAGCACTCACTCATCCCCCCTCCTTTTCCAACGCCTTCGATGCTTGTTGCCCCCTGGGAACACGAGGCGGGTCCGGGCCCGTGCTGTCGAAGAGATGACGGCGCCGTCGCAGGATGGCTGCTGTGTTGCCTGGGGTTACTCCTCATCCCCTACCCATCCCTGTGGCTTGTCATGTCTTCCATAATGTTGTGCTGTGGACATTTATGTGCTTTTTTGTGCAGAGGAGTTTTTTTGTTTCCTGTTCTCGTGCTGTCCTACCATGGAAGCACAGCATGAGTGGAGGTCTCTTTTTTTCCTCTTGTACCTTCCCGATGTTGTGTACATTTCAGTGTTTTTCTTGTAACGCTACCGATCTCCGACTTGTAATCCCATGTGATGTCTGTGTTATGTGTGTAAGGTCGGGGGGGGTTACCATCTCGCTGCAGGGCAACCTGCTTGCGACAAATAAAGCTGTCATTCATTCATTCATTCATTCATTCATAAAGTCATTTTAGAAAATAATTAAATTTCGCTCACCCACCTGCACACAGTACACAGTGTGTACGTTGTCCAGGTCATCTGCAAGCTGCGCCGGGCTCCTGTACATGCTCTCCAGACTCCTCTCCGTGCTCCTCTTCAGGCTCCTCTAACTCTTCAACTAATTTACTGTTAAACTTATTTTTTATGACAGGCATAAATGGCACATACTAGTACATGTTTGATATGAAATGTCCCACAGTGGCACTTAGTTGTTTTGTTTAGGTCTGTACACTCAAGAAATTCAGCAAATTTATTTGTTCTTGTTGAGATGACATGATACAGTGTAGTAAGAGTGGCTAGTTCACTGGAACCACAAAGTTAACAAAATCACATGGGATTTCAAACCACAGGAAAATCTCTGGGGTTAGAAGAGGCAGAAAACCATTCACAACATAATGGGTATGCTGTTGCTGTTTATTGTGGTTTAACTTGTCAAGTACAAAAATATAAAAAAAATTCTGTATCACGCCTTGTAATAGCTTTCCTACTTTTTTGAATCCTGGTTTGACAGCTCGGTGGCGCAGCGGTTAGTAGGTTTATTTTAGGTTTATTTTGGTTAGGATTAGGAGCGCCAGATCTTGGTATCATTTTCCCTTAAAAAAATGTATATAGCGCATTAGAGCGAAGCACACACTGGATCCAAGGGGAGAAATCCTTGTGGGGAAAAATGAAAGGGAGAGCCCGAACTGTAGCGCCATACTTTAAACTTGTGTTTGGGGATTTTGTAGAACAGTGGAAACTTTGTGGTTTAAATCTTTTACAATTCAATTCAATTTTTTTTAAACAAAGGCATGATACAATATAAGTTTAAAAGAAGAAAATCAGAAAATAGTTAAAAACATATATGACAAAGTAATATCCGACAACATGAGAGATACAGTGTGGCTTATCTCTGTCGGACGTCTCCCAGTAAGAGCTGTGGTTCTGTGGAGTTGCTTCGTTACTACAAAGAAATGCCCTATTAAGAACTGTGACGAGGACGAGAAGCTTGATCATCTGTTGATATCATGTTACAGGACGGTTGAAATGAGACAGAAGAAGATAACTAGGTTTTGATATTGAAAATAAACTAAAAGCAGTAAGATATGGTTTGTTTAAAGAAAAGATGAGTGAAAATAAAAGAAGATTGTTTTGGTTGGTGATGTGCATTATAAATGTACACATATGGAAAACAAGGGGTAAAGGGGTTATAGAACAAAAAATGATAAGTTCCGTAGTATGTAAAAAATATTGTAGCGGACCCGAGGAGGAGGAAAACTATAGATATGAAACTATGTAACGACTTGCCGTGGGAGTTTTTATCATTGTAAAATGTAAAACAATATAATGTGAATATTTTGTGTACGGTGTTTATGTGATGTGTATTTGTAATTGTGAACTTGATATTTAAATAAAGCACCCTGACAACATAGCCCCTGGGATCCCTGGGACCAGTAGCGGTTTTAGATACAGGCGACACGGGCGGTTGCCCGGGGCAGCATTGTGGTGGGGGGCGGCATCACGGGCATTGGCAAAAAAAATAAATAAATGCTCGTACTCATGCTGCCCCGACGTCATGCCAGCGCATATTGGGAATGGTACAGGCACCGATCGGTTTTATATCGCCCATTTGCTGGGAGTAAGGGCGCCCTCCGTTTGTGAGGTGCGCCTGCTGCTTGCGGCGCAGAGAGGAGAGGGCGGGGCGGCGGGGGATTCTCTGACCGGATGGAGCAGCATCTAATAACCAACTCGCAAAATAAAACAAAATAAAAACAAACCAACAAACACGAAAACACCAGACATTATGATACAGACTTATAATTTGCACCAATGTTTTTTCGAAATTCTATACGCGAAAAGTGAGCGCGAGAGCCCTTGGAGCGCCTGCTTGCTGCTGAAGTCAAAGTAAACTTTATTGTCCAGTATATAGAGACGAGACGACGAGGCTCCAGTTACAGCAGTGCAAGTAAACAAACAATATATATAAGCAGAGTAAGAAAATAAATACACACTTTAGGACCAGGGGTGAAGGGATCAATAACAAATTAAAATTTACAGTTTGATGATTTAAAGTCTCACACACAACCCTTCGAAAGGGGAGGGGGGCCTGCTGCTTCCAAATAGAGCATATTTCATTTATAATGTTGTAAATCCAAGTCCATTATGTATTCATGATTTGAATCCTGGGTTGTGTGAAATCTCAGAAATACACCCTAGGCAAAGTGAATCTGTGAACTAAGGTGTCGGTGTGTTAGATCATGTTGTGGTGATCCTCGGGTTGAGGGATGGCTGTTCATACTGGAGTGCAAAATTAAAACCAATGGAAGATGGACAAGAAAAGTTCAAAGCCATCAGGTCCTCAGTTTAGAAAAAAGAGAAAAGAAGAGGAAGAGAAACGAGCAAAAGATACAGGTAAGCAGATGTGTCATTGGATAATGGCAGGTCATCCTGAAATAATCAGAATACTTTATTAATCCCTAAGGAAATAATGTGAGTTACAGTTGCTCCAAGAAGAAATGGTAAAAATAGCAACAGTAACAGACTAAACTCCAAACAATACATTATGTTACAGATTTTAATATTAATTAGTCAGCGTCAATTGTTGATTTGTTCTGTTCTCATTGTATGACGAATTATGATGGCTGTTTGGTAGCCGTTTGCATACTGTGCATACTCTCTCTCTCTTCATATGTGTGTGTGTGTACAACAGCTTTATGTTAATGTCCAAATCCTTAATATGTTTAGTCTGTGTGTGTGTGTGTGTGGGGGGGGCGCGCAAGAGGGAGTGTTCGCCCAGGGCGCCAAACAGGCTAGGACCGCCACTGCCTGGGACACACCAACCCCTTCATCTCGATAAGGTAGCGATGCACGGAGGGGGAACACTATGGGGCGCCGTTTGTAAAGTGAACCATACTGAAATGAACGGCAAATTTTTTTCCTCAAAACCTTACAAAAACATGTTTTTTCGAGTCTTTTTTTTTTTACAACATTTAGTAAAATATTTGTAACTCTTCATATTTAAAACAATTTTAAATGTTAAATCTAAATGTTAAATATTTAATCTACATGTAGCAGCACATGTCCAGCTATTTAGCTGGACATGTGCTGCAGCGATTGTGAAGTGGAGACTGCAGCTGCTGAGAGTCCACTACTCTTGAACCTTTGGATGGCCTAAAAAACGGATCTTCCGATGTTTTCAGCTAAATCGCTGGACGTGCTGTTAGGCAAGAAGTGAAGCCGCTTATGGCGTTGAGAAGTGACCATCAGGGTAGAGCAGACACAATCTGACCACTACCGGCACACTTTTGCACGGGAGGTTTTCGTGAAGCTTTTATTTTGGTATTTCCGTTGATCCGTACAATAAATTTGTCCTGTAACATTTAGATTTAACATTTAGATTTAAATATAATATTTAGATTTAACACTTAACATTTAGATTTAACATTTAGATTTAATATTTAAAATTGCGTAAAAATATTTTACTAAATGCTGTAAAAAATGACTCGAAAAAACATGTTTTTCTAAGGTTCTGAGCTAAATGTGGAAAAATGTTGCCGTTAATTTCAGCATGTTTTCACTTTACAAACGGCGCCCCTCTTGAGAGAGGGAAGCCGACGGGTAAAAAGATCGATTTTTATCGGATTAAGTCGTGGAAGAGAAATTGTTCAAGCCATGTTTCCAAGTAACAAAGAGCCGAGGAATGGCCTGGATTGCAGCCATTCGAAGACCAAATATAAAGTCCCAGAACACTCCAGCTCACATGTTAGTCTGCTCCAAGCATTTCCACAAAGGTAAGTCTTCTGTTGTAGTTATTACCTGAAAAGACAAATAGATTGCGTTGGCCTGTACAGAATATAAAGGAAAAAAATTAACAACAGCTGTGAAATGGAATAGTCCAAATCACCAAAGTAAACTGGACCTGAGCTTGTTGCTGGGATCTGAAGTTACTAAACATTTTGTGAGAGTATGCACTCACACTTAGGACCATATAATAATAAATATGTGCGTGATGAAAGTTGGGCAGCACGCTAATGTCCTTACTCCACTCTGTATGCTCGTATGGGTCTGACCCTTTCACTCCTTTGATTTTTTTCCTCGTACTTTTTTTTTGCCTTTTCGTTAAGTCTGTCTTTGTATGGACCTGCCATGTTCTCCGTCGTTTTGTACATAACTGTTTTGGGAGCAAATAAAATACAAGTAGGGATTAAAACCGCAGAATTAATGATTACCGGTGCTGGAAATGCTAGCGCTTAATGCAGTGTTTTGATTTTGTTGCCACTCGTACCCACAATGCAATGCGCGAAAGTCACGTGGTCTGTCGACCTCTGTTGATGTGTCTTGTTCACGAGTGACGGGAGCAGGAGGTTGACGAATGGATTGGTGTGGCAGCTGCAGTGATGCCGACGCTATATCAGTCCGTGGTGGTGAAGAGAGAACTAAGTGTAAAAGCGAAGCTTTCAATTTACCGGTCGATCTACGTCAGTACTCTCACCTATGGTCAGGAGCTGTGGGTAGTGACCAAAAGAACAAGATCGCGGATACAAGTGGCGGAAATGAGCTTCCCCCGAAGGGTGGCTGGCCTCTCCCTTAGAGATAGGGTGAGAAGGACGGAAGGAGCTCAGAGAAGAGCTGCTGCTCCTTCACATTGAAAGGCCAGTTGAGGTGGTTCAGGCATCTGACAAGGATGCCTCCTGGGCATGTCCCACCGGGAGGAGGCCCCGGGTCAGACCCGGGACACAATGGAGAGATTATATCTCTCGGCTGGCATGGGAACGCCTTGGTGTTCCCCGGACAAGCTGGAGGTGGTGACCGGGGAGAGGGAGGTCTGGGCTGCTCTGCTTAGGCTGCTGGACCCGCTTAGGCTGGATAAGTGGAAAAAGATGGATGGATGGACTACTGACCAGACATGTCACAGGATGATTCCTTCTGGAGGATCCCTCAGACCTCATTGTGCTGGTAGTAAGGGGCTCTAAGATGGTCTACAGTTTTTGTTAATCATCAAAAAGCAATATAGTATTTTGAATTGCTTTGTAGTACAGACGTCAAATGACTGATATACATATTTTCTATCCTAACATTACACCATTTTTTAAGCCAAAACTTTATAAACCTGACCGTTACTTCCTTCCCTCTTTCCAGTGACAGTCCTAGAGCGAACACATGTCAACCAGTCACCTGTAACACAAAAACTAAACTAGAACCTCTACACAAGGCCAGTACTAAGTCAAAGGGAGAACAGGCCCCACAACAGATGGAGGAATCTGGTTTCATCAAGCAGCAGAAACCCCCCCACCTTCTTCCACCAGGTACCACCAGAATAAAAATGAGAATTACTTCATCCTGCATTAGGGAAATTATTTTATTACAGTGGTTGCATGAAATCTGCCAGATGCTTCTGCCTGAGAGATAAGATAAGATAAAACTTTATCCCTCGGGTGGGTTCCTCTGGGAAATTCGGTTTCCAATAGCACAGCACCGACAGAACGTGAGCAGAATATTATATATATACACATATATAAATACAGAGACATATATAAATAAAATATACGAAAGGGATAAATAGAATAAATAGGAATACGAATACAAGGGAATTGCACATTTCAAGTTTTGAAGTCTATTGCACCGTTGACTATTAACAAAAAGTATTGCACAAAAAGTATTGCACAGTGAAGTGAAGAGGCACTGCAGCTTAGTTGTTCCCCCCTCCTTTGTCCTCCTGTTTCCCTTCCCTCTCCTCCAGAGAGGAGTTAAACAGTTTGATGGCGTGTGGGACAAAGGAGTTTTTAAGTCTGTTGGTTCTTGTCTTTGGGAGAAGCAACCTGTCACTGAACAGACTCCTCTGGTTGTTTATGGCCGTGTGCAGAGGATGCCCAGCATTGTCCATAATGTCCAGCAGTTTTTTTAGTGTCCTTTTCTCTGCCACTGTCACCAGAGTGTCCAGCTTCATGCCGACCACAGAGCCCGCCTTCCTGATCAGTTTTCTGGATGAGTCCTCCTTTGCTGTGCTGCTCCCCCAGCACACCACAGCATAGAAAAGTACTCCAGCAACCACCGACTGGTAAAACATCCTCAGGAGCTTCCTGCAGATGTTAAAAAACCTCAGCCTCCTGAGGAAGTACAGTCGGCTTTGGCCTTTTTTATACAGGTGCTCTGTGTTTCATGACCAGTCCAGTTTGTTATCCACCCACAGCCCGAGGTACTTGTACTTTTGACCACCTCCACCTCCTCCCCCTCTATCTGAACCGGCAGTGGACCTGCTCTGGACCTCCCGAAGTCCACAACCAGTTCCTTGGTCTTTGAGGTGTTGAGTTGCAGGTGGTTTGTGTGACTCCATGTGACGAAGTTCCTCACTAGACTTCTGTACTCCTCTTCCTGATTATTCCAGATACACCCCATGATGGCTGTGTCGTCTGCAAACTTCTGAATATGGCATAATTCAGATTTGTAGCAGAAGTCAGAGGTGTACAGGGTGAAGAGAAGAGGGGACAGCACAGTTCCCTGTGGTGCTCCTGTGCTGCTGACCACAGTGTCAGACATGATGTCCTTCAGCCTGACGTACTGTGGTCTGTCAGTGAGGTAGTCGGAGATCCAAGCGACCAGGCAGGGGTCCACCTGGATGCTGTTTAGTTTTTCCTGGAGCAGACAGGGCCGGATGGTATTAAAGACAGTGGAAAAGTCAAGAAACAGGATCCTGACCGTACCTTTTCCCTTGTCCAGGTGTGAGTGGGCTCACGTAGGAGGTTCAGGATGCCATCCTCCACTCCGACATCCGCCTTGTATGCGAACTGTAGTGGGTCCTGGGCATGTTGTACCTGTGGTCGGAGGAGGTTGAGGAAGAGCCGCTCTAGAGTCTTCATAAGATGTGACGTCAGTGCCACCGGTCGGAAGTCATTCAGCTCATTGGGCCGGTTCCTTTTGGGGACCAGGACGATGCAGGATGTCTTCCATAGGGTGGAAGACATCCCCCCCCACACACACACCCCACTGTGCTGTTCTTGGTGTTGTGGCCTGTGATGGTTTTCACACCATTCCAGACCTCCCTCATATTGTTCCTCTCCAACTTCTGCTCCACCTTCCTCCTGTAGGTGTCCTGTGCTTCCCTCAGGCAGCGTTTCATAATTATATTATAGGGAATGAGGGTATGTCATGTGAGATATTTCCTGTCCTTATGACAGTGGAGCTGAATCAGTCTGTTAGAGAAGGTGCTCCACTGCCTGTCCAGGAAGCCATGCAGGAGGTCTGGATCATCCACAAATGATAATAGTTCCAGATGTTTTTAATGGCTCATTTTAATCATTTCATACACTGCTGGATAGCTTAATCTTCAATGGTATGTTTCATTAGGATATATTTTTATTATTATTATTATAATGTATTATAGATGGGGTGCCTGGTTTGTCATTGCAAACAGAGCAATAATTTAAAAAAAATACACTTATTGGTGCATGTAAGTGACACAGATGGTATTTAGAAAGGAGCGGTCTCTGAACCTAGAGGTGCGGGTTTTGGCTGATCTCTTTCCGCTACCTGAGTGCAACAGTTCAGATGGTGATTGTGACACCATCACTGATGATGTTTTGTGCTTGCTTGAGTATCCTCCAGGCATGGCAGCCCGCAGCCATATTTTTTGTTTTCTGCTGTTCTCACCACTCCTCACAGTGCCTGCTTGTCTGCTACAGAACAGCCTTGATACCACACTGGTAAGCAGTGCATTACAACAGACTCAACTGCAGCACGGTAGAAAGAGATGAGCAGTTGTTCCTCCTAAATCTCCTCTGATGTGCCCACTTTATTCTACCAAGACTGGAAATTTAAAATCACTTTCACACAAGTGTCTTTAATTAGGAAACATTCAGAAGGTCATTTACAGATGTACAAAGTGTTTCTCAGCTCAGTCAGTTAAGATTTGCCTTAGTTAAATATTATCCATATCTGATATTAGAGCAGGAGAAATATGAACCTGAATGAATTATTAAACACATAATGACATTAAAATACTGTCTAGTATGGATACAGATCTCCAGCTAGTAAATGTAATTTTGATTTATAAAATTGGTGTAAGAAAGGCCATAGTGGAGGAGGAAAGAGGCACTTTCTGTATCTGAGCTTTGCCTCACTGGTGTTCAGAGTTTAGAGTATGTCTTAGTTTTGGGACTCTTCTTCTCGAGGGCTGCCTGAGCTGATTTCATCAAATCTTCAGTCTGAAGCATGCTCATGTTCCACGTGGCCTGGAGAAGGAGAAATTATGAATTTAAGTCAGTACTTTAAAAAGGGAACTTTATAAGTTCATATGCATTTAAGTGAGCATGCCACATCCCCTTTATGCTATCAAGTGTCATATAAAAGACACCAGGAAACTGAAATGGAGGGAATGAGGTAGCAATGCCAAATTCCTTCCGGAGAACTCTGAACACAAACCTTAAGAGTGATGTTGTGATGCTGACAAAAATATGCACAGAAAACTTTGTCATATTATATTCATCCTTACAATGTAATCCAATCCATCTGCTACGCTGTGGTTTCTGGCATAGATGAGGTTTATTTTGGTGCCCTGCACAGCAACTGGGCTGCGACCAGCAATCTCTCCAGCAATCTCCAGAGCTCCAGCCATCATCGCCTCCTTATCTGCAAATACTCGGCTGAAGAAGAAGGGAAGGGTTTTCAAACTGTTAGAATAAATAAGTGCTTTTAATTTGGAAAAAGAGTGATGAGGGAACAATGTTTACCTGACCAGTCCGCTGCTCTTAGCTTCATCAGCATACATCTTTCTCGCTGTCAGAGCCAGTTCATTAACAAGACTGTTGAAAATAGAAATAGATTTTTTTAACCTACAAGTATTCAGTTACTTAACAGCAGAGATGGGCAGTAACGCGTTACTTGTCACGCGTTTGTGACAACAGCTGTGTGCAGATCAACAATGGATAATATATCGAGTGCGGGAGAGAGTATGAGCTTGCAGCGTTTAAAGCGTGGAAGTACTGACCTTACTTTGAGTTTGATTCCATAAAAAGTGACAAAAACATTAGCGTCCGTTGTGCGTGGAAAGAAAACTTCTTTTTACAGCGAAAAAAAACCCTAAACTTCCAAGCAAGCACCGAGTGCGCTACGACGTAATGGGAAACTCACAGAGAAACTCGCGTATCCTTCCACTGACCGCTGCGGCACACCTGCACCAGGGTAAACCTCCGCCTACCCTACTCCTGCTTTACAGGTGAAAATAGAGCAACAGGACCGCTAGTCTTTGACTTTATTTATTTCCTGCTGTGTTTTACTTGCATCTATTTGAAAGAGTGAGTGTAAACACACAAAAAAAATTATTTTATGTGCTGGAATGTGCAGAAAATAGGTTTAAATATTAAACAAATTTCTTCCAGTCAGAGAATGTTGCATATAATTAAATTTTTGCTTGATGCATTAAGTTAAAAGATTAAAACTAATAAAACAAGTTTTAAAAAGGGACTTTTCCATTTGATTACATTTTGTATGATGGATTATGTAGAAAAAGTAGAATTGGGCTGAAAGATCTATCGCTTTATCACCTATTCAGGTTGTAAATCGTGTTTTTAAAAAGTAACTAAGTAACTAAGTAATTAATTACTTTTGAACATAAGTAATCAGTAAAGTAACGGGATTACTTTTTTGGGGAAGTAATCAGTAATTAGTTACTGATTACTTTTTTCAAGTAACTTGACCAACACTGCTTAACAGTATCATGCCATAAATTGCTTCGAAACTTGTCCCAATTGTAAATCATGCTGCTGGCTCACCTTTGGCTGCCGATGACCTTTGGGAGTCTCTGGAGTGTTCCAACATCTGCTGCAAGTCCAATATCAACCTCCTATCGAGCCAAAGCAGAGGGAATCATCATTGCTACATTTAGCAAACAGAATCTCAAGATCTAGTGTGTAATCTCTGCTCAAAACCTTGCTGTAGGATATGAAATGTGTGTCTCATTAATTAAAAGAAACAAGAGTTATGACATTGAGCCTTTCCACAAGAGGACTGTTAAATTTTAAATAAAGAAAACTTTCACAATGGCATCGCTAGCTATCTGAAACAAAACGAAAACATGCATTTCATGATAATTTATTCTTACTTTGATTCAGCTTGAATTCTTTGGACAAATCTGTATGTAGGTGCATCACTGAATTGCAAGCATTTCTTCCAAAAGAAATTATACTGTTGTTGGCATATTGCCTTCGGAAAAACAAATTATCACCCCTTGGTGTAATCTGCACTAGATGTCATCATCTACATGTAGTTTCTGATGTGCCATTTGTCGTGTAGAACACTTGTAGCTATTGTATCCCCTTCAGTTCTGCAAGGATTGTGGCACCAAGACAAACAAGCACACTATCTTATCAGGATTTCTCATGTTACATGGATGGTACATTTGTTCTTGTAAAGAACTATTTGAATTTTTGATAAATACATTTAATGCAGTTTTCATTCAAATGTTTATATAGAGATCAAAGGCAGTAAACAAACAGTTGCATTCATCAGTGAAATTGTTTAACACAAATCTTCATAAGTTGGTCTTAATTTAATCAGTTATCTATTCCATGCTTTCCCAATTGTCCTCACCACAATGATAAAAAAAAATCGGATGATTATACCTTAACTTGGAACCAGGCGTCCTGGGTGCACAGGCGAATGTCGCAGGCTGTAATCATGTCAACACCTGCCAGAGAAAACACCACCTATGGTTAACTCACCGAAGCTCCTTTCTCCACCAAACTCAATGCGTCAAACACCTCCACATCCAAGAAGCCTGTATCACAGCCTGTGGGTTTCCCTGGCTCCTGCTAGCATCATGTCCATGCAGTAAACTAACCAGTTATATATCAAAGCTTGAAAACATAGTATTTTCAAATGTCTTGTTGTCTTCTAGGGTCAAGTCAAAAGCAGCCATGGGGAAGAGGGGCATATGTATAGCCACCGCCTTCAGAAGACAGCAAATCTCGTTGGGTAGATATTTCAATTAAAATTCATCCATACCACAAACACGTTGGACTGGTCCAGCTGAATGACTCAATTAGGAATTTTAAGGGATTTGAAGCTTTTCACACAGTGGCTACAGCTTCTTATATCTGCACACTTCTCAAAGCATCATCCTCCTACCTTCAAGTGTTGAAATGCATAAAACAAAGGCTTAAAAAACAGATAAACATTTATTTATTTCTTCTTGGCTGTAAATGCGTTTATTTCTGCTGTAAAGCTGGACATTTTAACACGAGACTCTTTGGGAATTCACTCCCTTTTGCAGCCAGACTCAAGCAGACATTCGAGGAACTTTAGTGTTTTTCCAACTGCTGTACCTTAAGATGATTCACTACAGCACTGTAATCTTTACAATGTCCTACCTGCTCCTACACAGGCTCCATGGATGGCCACCACAACAGGCTTCGGGCACTGCGAGAACACAATTCAAGAGGAAACGTACTTTAATGATAGTGAGGGAGAATTTGTAAGGAAGGGAAGCTTGGTGCACGCTGGGTCCTACTGCTCTTACACTACAGACATTAACAGTGTGACCGTGTATCTTGTATTGAGTTCTTACTGTGTTGTTTCATGCAGGTCACACAGATGAGCAATGCCAATGGAAAAAAATATAACTTCATTATAAAAACTGGAATTTTAAAGACAAAATAACCATAAAATAAATCCTATGTTTGTAACTTCTAATCTGTCCTAATGCTTTCTTTGGCTGAAGTAAAATTTCCACCATTCATCATTTATCATTTATCCAATTCATAGCCAGGGTTGGTTGGGGGATTAAGTCTATCCCAGCTGACCCATGGTAAAAACTGATGACTGAATTTTAAAAGATAGCAATACAACAGTGGACATGAATGCAAAATGAGCTTTCATGAACTCTAATATAGTTAATATAACTTATCTTGATTTAGAGAGGCAACATCTGAACAAGAAGCACAGTTCAGGAACCTTCCTGATAAAATCTGATAATTCAGTCACACCTCCTGTTTGTGACTGGTTCAGTCTTCTCACTCTTTACATTAATAATGCGCTCTGACCTTCTCTATGACGGAGAAGGTCTCTTGCAATTTCCTAATCTTTTTTTTTAACCCCCAGGAGATTCTGGCTGTGTCGTCTCCTTCTGGTTGAAGTACATTGTTCATCATGTCCATGAGATCGATACCTGCGCATTAACACAGATGAGATTATACACACTGATTATACTCCACTGAGAGAAGAGAACAGAGGTTTTAATATTCTGTATACCCACCAGCTGTGAAGAGCTTCCCTGCTCCAGAAACTACCACTGCTCTGCACTCGGGGTCCTCAGAGAGCTCATTAAAGCAGGTCACCATCTCACTGGCAGAGAAACACACAAGTTCAGATCAGTGTTCACCCAAATAATAATTTAGCTTTTAATTCCAGTGATTAGTTTGACTTTTGAGCTCTTTTATGTCTGATAATTTAACACTTTTAGAGTTCCATGTATTAGCATTATATTTTTTATTTACACTAAATGATGCAATATTGATTCTCAACGATTCACGAAATAGTAATAGTCTGAATATTGTGTTCACTTGTTTGTAGGGAATGACTGTATTTATTTAAACTCTTGTATGTGCTTCTCTCCTGATCAGAGGACTGAATACGTTTGGGAGCTAGCCTACTTGCCGGTCTGTGCTGTTACACAACGAGGGTTGCAGGATGAATGAAAACAAAAACTTATACAAGTGCTTTTCCCCCCTCACACACTATACTCCCAGCATAAGTAAGAGAAGCCAGCTGAGGTAAATACATGCTGGGTATGATGAACCTTCTCTTTATTTTCACCAAGATAAATAAAGAATATGGACAATATGGACTTTCTAACTGAATATAAACTGTGAGACAGGTTCCAGCATCCAGGTATAATATATAGCATTTGTCATGCCTCTGACACTGTGTAAAATATGTATATATGTAATTCTGATTCCTGCCTCCAGAAAGCACTGTTCATGGCATTGCGTTTCTCAGGCCGGTGAAGTTCAACATGCGTGATGGACTCTGTAGGGCGACTGATGGCCAGGGTCGTGTACGGAGGGGTGGCACCACCTGAAGATGACATGGCTCTGGCCACAGTTTGACTAGGCAACCGCAACCCCTTATCTAAGAAGAAAAAATAGAACAACATTAGACTGTGCCCAAGAAGCAAGAGTAGTGAAAGCTACAAGGCTACAATGGACTATTCATAGGCCTTTTCTCATCTTTACCATTTTGTATCTTACTTACATTCAAGGCCTCAACTCACTTGTACACCTCAGTATTGGTTCAGTTTTACAATAAAGTGGCACAGTTTTACAGTAATTGTAATAGTTATTGAAAGGAAGAGGATACAACTAGCACAGACCCATAACAACTGGACAATAGAAGAAAAAATAAATATTGTCTGGCCTGAGTCTCGATTCTGATCTTGGTGCAAAGAACATGTTGCCTCGCAGCAGTGGTTTCACTAAGCATCTTCTGAATACTACGTCTATCTGAGTGTTGTTGCTGACCATGTCCATCCCTTTATCACCACAGTGTACCCATCCTGTGATGGCTGTGTACAGCAGGATAACAAGCCATGTCGCATGTTACCAGTACCTTGGTGAATCTGTGACATGAAGAATTAAGGTAGTTCTGAAGGTAAAAAGGGGTCCAACCTACACTAGGAACCTAATAAAGTAGCTGATGAGTATAAATAAAGAAAAAAGTCAAGATATGATTAACAAAATTAAAACAAATATATAATGGGGTCATTAATCACCGCAACTCTGTCAATTTAACCGCTAAAATAGTAATTTCGTTTAAGCAAGTGATCAGTCCACCACTATTTATTCATGTTTTTCCACAGTCAATTCCCTTTTCTCACTTCTAGCTACTCAAATGCAGATATTGTTTGAAGAAAAAACAAAAAATAAAAAGCATATTTATACACTATTAAACTATATAAAATACATGGAGCAGAAAATCAACATTTATGACAAATTAAAATCACTACTATAACCTGTATAAAGTACACATTTTCTTGCGCTTCTACTCTGGACTTTACGGCAGCGCTTATTCTCCTTCATTGCTGATCGCAAAGAACAGTTATGCTCAGATGGAAAGATGATGCAATATTTGAGTAATTGTGTTGAACTAGAGCATAATTCCCTCCCTTCATTTTTGTGGAATATGCAGATGATAGAGATGAAACTTCCAGACGTAGTTTGAGTCGTTGGACGAGAGAAAGAATGCGTCGAAAGTTTCACGTGAACTTTCAAGGATGATTTTTAATGAATTTTTGAATATGATGCAATCAGACTATCTAAATGAAATCTGTTCGTATGTGTGCGCGAGTTTAAGATTAGCAATAGGGCTTTGGAGCGTGATGTCACGGGGGTGGGCGTGGAAAGGATTTTGGTCCGATCCGCCATTTTGGGGGTCTAAACAAAGCGCAAGCGAAAAAGGAGCGAAGGCACACACAACAGCCATGGTTCGTATTTGCTGTGTAGTCCTCTGCAATGTTCGATCGCACGACCGGCAAGAGAATAAGCTTGAAAAGGGTTTGTCTTTTCATTCTTTCCCAACCTGGAAGCAACATGAGGCGGCTTGTGTATCGATGTTACCAAACGAAGGCGTGTAGCCTGGATAGCAGCTGTGAGACGAGCTGATATCCAGTTCTCTTCCATCTCCAAATATCTGTTGGTGCTCCAGACATTTTCATTCCGGTAAGTTCTAAATATGTTCATATCACTCTTTATAGCCTATTAGTTTTATTTTTGATGGACTCTGAGCTCATAGCAAATTAGAACAAACATCCTACTGAGTGATTTTGCAGAACTACCTTCTATTTATAGAGTTGCTAATTATTTGGCATTATTGCAGCAAACCAGCCAATGAAATGGATGAAACATCGTGACTGGGTTCCAGCGCTACACAAGGGACCTGCTTCAAACATACAACCATGCCAATCAGATTACTTCTTCCATGTGAGCGTGAAGAGGTGACCCTTCTGGATAAGATGGTGAAGGTTTGCTGCGTTTGGTGAACAGTGTGGTAGTAAAACCAGGGAAAAATGAAACCTGCTCCTGTTAAATATTCTTAAGTCTTTTGCTGTATAAATAGCGGGGGGGTTTTTTTCAAAAGATACAGTAAATAAAGTAATGTTAGTAGTGGGTGATATCATGTAAACACTGTCATGATTTTATGTAAACATTTTGTCATTTGTAAACTATAAATGACATGTCTGTGAAGGTTCTCAGTCATCCAGGTCATCGTAGTCAAAGGAGCTTGCAAAGAAAAGCGTCTGGACTTCTTTAAGTTGCTTGAAGACGTTTCACCTCTCATCCGAGAAGCTTCTTCAGTTCTAAGGTCAATGTAGAGGTCTGGGCATTCCTCGCTGCGGTACAGTGCAGCGAGGAATGCCCAGACCTCTACATTAGAGAGACCAAACAGCCACTTCACAAGCGCATGGCACAACATAGAAGAGCCACCTCCACAGGACAAGACTCAGCAGTCCATCTGCATCTTAAGGTCAAAGGTCACTCTTTTGAGGATGCCAATGTTCACATTTTAGACAGAGAGGACAGATGGTTTGAAAGAGGAGTGAAAGAAGCCATCTATGTCCACTGTGAGCGACCATCTTTGAACAGAGGCGGTGGTTTACGACACCAACTGTCTGCCATCTATAATCCAGTTTTGAGATCCCTCCCCAGACGCCTTAACGCCCACTCACATCCTGGGCCATCTGACCTCAGGAATTCGCATGATAAGGTGGGGCCAGGTTTCACAACGAGCTCACCCGAAACCCTGGCTGATTGGGACCCACACCCAGTTTCACACCTTGGCTCAGGCGATTAGAGGATCATCAGGGGGTCCTTTTGTCCCTCTGCGGGGGGATACTCCCACTAGGTTTAAATCTGGGACTCCCCACCATTTGACCTTAGAACTGAAGAAGCTTCTCGGATGAGAGGTGGAACGTCTTCAAGCAACTTAAAGAAGTCCAGACGCTTTTCTTTGCAGGCTTCTTTGACTATAAATGACATGGATTCTACATTGTAACTGATGTGATGTTCTATAAAGTGGTTTTAATAAAAAAAAAAAAAATTTAAAAAAAAGAGGCAAAAATTAGTTTGTTTCTTTATTCAACTTTTTAACAGTGGGACTCAGTCAGTACGTATTCAGTAAATGCAAATTATTTACACGCCAGTGCACTACAGGCATAAATCTAGACCCCTAGATAAAACATTATGGCATTATAGCAGTGACAACTCCTCCACAGTAGCAGGTGGGACTTTTCTTTTTTGAAGACGGCTCCTTTTACCTTTCAATACAGATGGTCTGTTTATGTTTTGATCAAGAGCCTTTTTTTGGGCAGCTGAAGAGGAGAAGTCTATCTTATGGCCAACCACTGACTGTATCTCGGTCACATTACCCAGCAAAACCCAGTATGCAGGTTCATCTGTAACAGTCCTTGTGCCACGGATCAACACTGTTGCTTCTACATTAAACAGAAGAGCAGTGACGTGGGTGCAGGTCTCCGCGACTCCAGCCTTACAGGTGCAGTGGGCGGCTTCAACCTTCCCTGTGATGCTCACAGTGACCCATGGCTGCAATGCTGGTTCATTCAGTCTTTGAGAGTGCAGTACCTGAAACACACAGACAAAGTTAATTTAAAGACAAGAACTATGAGCCAAGGCCGACATAAATGTGTTTAATCTACTTTATCATAAATGTAACAAAGTGTTTAGAAAATTAGCACATACATGTAATTTTTCATTTCTTTATGTGTCCATCTATAGAACGCTGCATGTTATAGTGTAAATCTGCCTGTTCTCTGTCAGAAACCTGCCTGCAGAAAATGAACCTAAAGTATGTAATGCAAGGATGTCATCACTTTAGAGATGGAGAAAGCATAAAGTGACAATTATGAATCACTTAATATGATAAGGAGATTCTGCAGGTCATTAATCAATGTATAAAATTAAAATAAAATGTATTTTTAGTGACACAAGATACAAATTTAGAAGCAAGATGTATAATTAGGATTATTTATAATAAATATGAATAAATTATTGCAATTTCTTTAACCATAAAGAATAACTAAATCCTTCAGGACAATGTCACATCAATGCACTGAACTCACTATGTTATCCACCTAACAGCCTCCACATGTTCTCACTGTAATTTCCCCTCATGAATGAATTTATGCTGCACTAATCTGAATGTTTGCAGGGAAATCAAACGCATTTCACACGCAGTACTCGAGCTGACTTACCTTTGTTTGAATGACGACTTGTACGTGCTGATTCCACAGATAAGGTACGAAAATATGTCAGGCTACGTCAATAGCTGTTGGTCTTCAGGGTTTCTACTCCACGGCCGTATTTCATACGGGTCCACATTTCCAATGCACGCTATTTTCTGCAAGTACCGCTGCTTCGCCTCTGAACGAAATCGGTCTCTATACAGTCCATTCTCTTTAGAGCTGCTTTTAAGCATCTTGTAATCGTCGTTCCAACACAGTGGCTGTATCCCAATTCAGGGTCTGCAGCCTTAAAGGCTGCATTTTAAGGCCGATTACATCACAGTGGCGCGCCGAAGGCTGTCCCAATTCAAAGGCTGCTCGAAATGCGGCCCTCAAATGCGTCCTTCATTTCCCTGAATTTTAAGGCTGCGGCAGTGTAGACTTCGTGGCCCAACATATCCCACAATTCCTAGCGCAGCAGTCGGTGTGGATAATTTTGCCGCAGACGGCAGAAGCGGAGCGGCCGCAGAGTAAACTGTGAAAAGTAAGTACTGAATATTATGTCACTTATTTATGTGCAAATGTTTAATAATGAGGAACATTAAAACATTACTGTTAGCCACATGTCGGCAAAGTTATTTGCCATTAGCGATGTTTGTACGTTCAGCTTTTACTTGCTTTTAAAGCCTTTAAAATATAATAATACAATAGTCGACCTTAATCTTACAGAGAATGTGATGATTTTATGGATAATTAAAGTCAGTCATATATCCACAAACACAACAAGCTGAAAGTCAGTGATGCTGCTCGGTTTGCAGTCCTGAATATCACGGCACAAGCAGGATTCACTGCACTGTTAATGTTAGCTATGTTATATTGCTGCCTCTGTTCAGCTGTGTCGAGCCAAACGGACTTTAACGTGTGTTTGAACGAGCTGACGGTTCACTCGTTAAGCTGAAAGAAAGATGCTTTAATCACAGGAGTCACATGTGTCCACTGTACCATCTGGGAACTCTTCTTGTTTAGCACTCGTAATAACACAAACACTAAATCCTCCTTCTCTTGTGCTGTTGTGTAGCAGTGTAAACACCTGAGACTGTCACCTGTCTGTCTGTCCTGCACTCTCTCTCTTTTTCTCTCTCTGATTGTGGAATAAAAGTATGAACATGTATTTATAAGTTACACTTGTGTTTGAATCCTGCAGCTTATCACACATTTGATTTCCACGTGTGACAACTGCAAGTGTCCAGAGTGAGGACAGACTGAGGGACCCACTGGTGCACATCATCTGTGAGGCTTTGTACAGCTCGTACATTTGCTTTTTACACATATATGTAAGCATTGAGCTAAATTTAGTAATGCCAACATATTAAAAGAACAATATTTGTCTCTTATATATAATACATCTATATATACACTGTCAAAGATACTTGTCTTTGAGTGAAAATTTAAGGTGATAGGACATATAAATAGCTGCAACTTGAATCTTTACTGAAGCTCAGTATTTGACACAGAGTTCACTCACATGAATTTCACTCACATGTGCTGTACCAGCGTACCTGCACATGTGATGTGACAATAGAAGTGATTTGATTTGAGAGTTCAAACTCACTGCTGTAATAACTAATAATGATTAATATAATAACTATAATATTGGCCATATCATATTTACACTGACTTTAGTCTCATGAACAACATTAACTATTTGTTATTTACTAGCTAATCTTAAAATGACTGTTCAGTACAGATATGAAGCCCAACAATCATGTTTTACAGTCCTGTGGTCTCAGCCTCAGATACTTATTAAATCACACAAAGCTCATGTAGAAACAAACAAACGAACAAAATATGTTCTCCTTCATTTCTGTCAACCACACGTTTCCAGCTATCATGGTTGCTAGGCAACCTGGGCAGCGCGACGGAGGCTAGACCGTCCCATTTCACAAGCCTCACACTTCCGGCCTTAAACAGCTGCGTACTTTAAGGCTGCAGACCCTGAATTGGGATACAGCCAGTGTGTTTGTTTTGATTCGTAGACCCTGTCACTACCCGATCCGTACCGGAAACCCGATCGGTACCCCGCATGCGCGAAAGGTGTCTACTTCCGGTCGAAGCATTTTACGATAGTTACAGGTCAGAGTATCTGTTAAGATGTTAAGAATAACAAGTATCTCTTAAAATGTTTCCGATAATGAAACATTTAATATAATGTAGACAAAAACAAAAAAATAAAAAGATAGTGACAGATCGGGACTCCCAATCCTTACTGCGCATGTGCAAAGTCGGACCGTACAAATTGGGTCTACCCGATCCGTACCGCGCATGTGCAGGGGTTTTCTTCTTCTTCTGTTCGTTTAATGGCAGTGTACTCCCCAGTGTACGAGGATACCGCCACCTGCTGATTGAGCGAATGAACCCTATTGTAAACTGAATTAGCTCATTACAAACGTGTGTTAAATTTGATTTAGTGATAATCGAGTGTGTTTATGCTTGTCTGTGTGGAGAGGATTGTTGGAAAAGTGATGATAATGTCCGCTATCATTGTCAATTGCCAGTAAACACTTCATCTGGCTGCTGAATCTTCACATGACATATTATAAAGTCTGTATTATTAACTCTGTCATTAGGCACCATTTTTCTTATTTTACGGCGCTGTTGTTCAATCGGGGAACGCTCTCTGTTGAGGAGAAAAGCAAAACTTTGTTGCGGATTCGGATTATCCATTGTTTAAATGTCCCGGTAGTCGAAAAGGAGGCAGAGCTGTTGAGAAATGCTAGGAGCTAACTGGGCGCTAACCGTATCATTCAAATATATTGAATGTCGCAATGTTGGCAAAGAGAGGAAGTGACGTAAAATTTGCGCATGCGGGGTACCGATCGGGTTTCCGGTACGGATCGGGTAGTGACAGACCCCGAAAATGGTGCCGCGCTCCCACAATGCATTGCGGTGTGACGTAACGAAAGGGCGCTGCAGTCAGTGTTGCCAACTTAGCGACTTTGTCGCTATATTTAGCGAGTTTTCAGACCCCTTAGCGACTTTTTTTCTAAAAAAAGTCGCTAAAAAGGAGGAGCAGGGTTGGAATTGTGACATTAAAAAAACAATAATTGCTAAAAGAAATTTAATTTGTAGTTCTAAATAAACTCTAAATGCATTTAGGACGTTTTTTACTCACTTTATGTCTCTTCCACGATGTTATTTCTCTCTCCAACAACATAGGTTACAATTAGATTAGCATGACCAATTATGCAAATTAGGTGATGACGTCATGTAGCGACTTCTAGCGACTTTTAGGACAACCAATAGCGATTTTCCTTACTGAGGAGTTGGCAACACTGGCTGCAGTAAAGCCTAGTGTAAAAGTGCAAGAAAATTTAGGCGGCGGATAAGAGGTGCGGCTCACAAATGACGGCTTGACCGTCACTTGACCGCGATCTTCCAAAACACTGAAGCTGCACTGACGAGCTTTCACCCACTTATCCCTATAAAAGGTTTTGTTTCCAGTTTTGGACTCCAAAATAAAATAAAAAATGCATCGACACACGACTCCGAGCTAAAACAGCGACAAACATTAAGAACATCCGGTGTATTTTCACACGCTTTGATGGGTTTCCCTACTAATTAACAACAAAGTTAAAATAAATGAGGAAAAAAAAAATACAAACAAATCACCGACACTTACATTTGGTGACAGCTGACCTGAAAACCACTGCCAACATCGCCCTTTGAATGCTGCAGAGTCCAGACCGTTTAGCGAGGCTGCATACAGAATCAATCATTCACTTCACCTGGCCCTCTGGACATTAGCCAGTTAGCTTTGCTAAAGCTAAGTAGTTATCAGCAGGGATCTTACGTGTGTTAATCGGTAATTCACCGGTTATCCTTCGGCACAAACAGCAGACATACAGCGTGGCTTTACTTAGCAAATGTTAACGCACAGCTCATTAAATGAACCCGTGACGTCACTATGTGAACTATAAACAATTCGAACATTCCGTAGCTAAGTTAGCACTGGCGCTGCCGTAAAGCCTAGTGTAGAAGCGAAAGAAAATTTATGCGTCGGATAAGAGGCGGCTGGCTTCACTGCAGATCATAAATGACGGTTCACTTGACCGTGTTCACTAAACAGTCTGGACTCTGCAGGGTTCAAAAGGCGATGTTGGCGATGGTTTTCAGGTCAGCTGTCACCAAATGTAAGTGTCGGTGATTTGTTTGTATTTTATTCTCTTACTTTAACTGTTGTGATATGTAGTAGTAAAACGTATCAAAGCGTGTGAAAATACACCGCATGTTTTGAATGTTTCTCGCTGTTTTAGCTTGAAGCCGTGTGTTGAAGTTCTGGAGTCAAAAATTGGAAACAAAACCTTTTATAAGGATAAGTGGGTGAAAGGTCGTCAGTGCAGCTTGAGTGTTTTGTAAGGTGCAGGGCTCACTTTGTGTTCTTTAATTTCACCCCTATGAAATATAAAGAGTCTTTTCAAAAACCAACCAGAAAACATTACACAGCTTCGAGAATACACGACTGAGGCAGGCTGGTCCAAATAGTAAGATACCTTTATTAACTGCATTTGTTAAAATAAAAAACTTAAAAAAAAAGAACAGAGCACAATAAAAGTTGACTGTGGCACGGCCTGTCCTGTAATACTATCCTAAATTAAATAAAACCACCATACATTGAACTGGACTTGCCAGTAGCTAAGGACCATGAGAGAAGAAAATCACACGTGCTGTACAACAAAAGTAGTGTGGAAAACGACCCATAACCGAAGGTCCCACAGATACTGAGTATCCTTAATTCACTGCATTTAAAAAAAAAAAAAAAAGTCACAAATGTCTAATAGGGCACTTAACATCAGACGCATTGCTCACAGTCAAACTACAAAATGTACTCCCAACATAATAAAAACACAGACGATATTTGATCCCAGCGCACTCCAAAAAGGAATGACGTTCTCTATGACGAATGGTACAAATCAAATGTGCAGGTACAAATGTCACTGTAAACAAACACCAGAAAACGTGAGGGATCCCCAGAGTCTGGCTACGTGGTCAAACCAAATATAAACAGTGTCACAAAACTGTAGACGGTACAAGACAGCAGTTCCTTAAAGGACTGGGCCAAACGGCGGCTGCTGCAGACGTTTGCCTCAGCTTGACTGGGCCGAAACGATCAACACTGCCCGCCGAACAGGCTACAGCGGGCAGCAATCAAATCCCCAGAATTAAGGACGCTATATTGAACTGCCGGTAGAAGGGCAGCCGCCCTCCAAAACGGCAGGAAATAAATACACGGTCACTCTGTAACTGTACAGCCTGAAAAGTACAGTTACAGTACATTAGTGTCCAATACCGCACTCACAAATTGAGCAATAAATGGGGAAAGCGTCTCTTATTCTTCTTCAGATTGTTTATTGGTGGTTGGCAAACAACAAAATGTTGCATTACCGCCACCTACTGGTGTGGAGTGTGGACCGAAATGTCAAAAATAAAAATCCATTCAAATCTTCCCAAGCAAACTAGTCTGCCTTAAAAAAACCAAAATATGGCCTGATAACATTCACTTCTCAAGTTCTTACGAAATAAATCAACCAAGTCCACTTTCATATAGCTAAGCTTTTTGATTAATTGTCTTCTCTCGGCATCATATTTCTAACAATGCAATAAAACGTGTTCTGTTGTTTCCTGTTCTCTGTTGCAGTCACACTCCCCTGTACTGTGTTTTCCTATTAAAAACAATGCGCTATTCAAACCTGTGTGTCCAAATCTAAGTCGAGATATAACTGTCTCCTCTCCCCTGTTCCTTCCTGTGCTTCTCATTTCTCCTATTTTCCTTTGGATTTTGTAAAACCATCGCCCTTTCCTCTTTTCCTCCCATTGCTTTTGCCACCTTTCTTTCATTTTGTGCCATATTCTGTTCTTAATCTCTGTCCCACTAACATTTCCACCAATGGTCTCTTTGTAGCTTCCTTTGCTGTTTGCCATTTCATTTCCCTTAACTCCATGATGAGCTGGTACCCATAAGAAGGTGACTATAAGTCCCATCACAGTAATTCTGCATAATGTTTAAATCTTCTTTTCTTCTTTTCATTTTAACGGCAGCTTGCATCCAACAATAATGCACCGCTGCCATCTCTTGGGTTATGCTGCTACATAGTTAAACATATATGATCAAATAATGTTGAATCCTGGATATGGATTTGTAATCAATGAAATTTGAAATAAGGGGGTAGGAACAGGTAAAGTGTAAACTTCATTCTACAACTTTTCGAGCACACACATTCTGTAGACATAGATATATACATGAAAACTTGATGATTTTTAAGTTTTGTTTTTTGTTTTTTTTCTCTTGTTATTTCAATTATATTTGCATGTTCAAAATAAAATTATATCTATCTATCTATACATCATTTCCATTTGCTTAAATCTTCTTAATGAATCCGGTATTTCTCAAAAAAACGAAATATGTGTCCTTTCCCTTCATCATGATTTAACTGAGTAACCACATTTTCAAACTTTAATTCCCTATTACTACACATTTCTACACTCAGTATTCTTCTTTATTAATAATAATAATAAATTTTGTTTGAAAGCACCTTTCAAGACACCCAAGGACACTTGACAATAGAATAAAACACATAATAGAACAATGACAATGAAGAAAAATAAGAAAACAAAAGCACAAGGTAAAATAAACAAACAATAGGTTCACAGTGAATATGCAGATTTGAATAGATGGATTTTGAGTTGAGATTTAAACTGGGGGAGAGAACCAATGTTTCTTTTATATGGGGGTAGAGAGCTCCACAGTCTGGGAGCAGAGCAGCTGAAAGCTTTGCTTCCCATGGTGGTGAGGCGGAAAGAAGGCACAGAAAGCTGGATAAAAGAAGAGGATGGAAGTGAGCAGGTGGAAGAGATAGCGCTTAACAGGTCAGAAAGATAGAGAGGAGCGAGGTTATGAAGGGCCTTGAAGGTGAGCAGTAGAAGTTTGTACACTATCCGGAATTTCACAGGGAGCCAGTGAAATTCCTGGAGAATAGGGGTGATGTGCTGGTAGCAGGGGGTTCTAGTAATAATGCGGGCAGAAGAGTTTTGAACCAGTTGAAGCTTATGGAGGGATTTTTGGGGGAGACTGTGCAAGAGAGAATTACAATAGTCAATACGGGAGGTAATGAGACTGTGGACAAGAATGGATGTAGACTGGGTGGAAAGAGAAGGACGTAATCTGTTAATGTTACATAGATGCAAATAGGCAGAACGGGTGAGATTATTGATGTGAGATTTAAAGGATAGTGAACTGTCTAGGATGATGTCAAAGCTCTTAACCTGAGGTGAAGGGAAAACTGGGGGGTTATCAATAGTGAGTGAGAAATGATTAGCCTTCAGTAGGTTGGATTTAGTGCCAATAAGGAGGATTTCAGTTTTATCCTCATTGAGCTTAAGAAAATTAGAGCTGAACCAGGATTTTAATTCGGATAAGCATTCTGTAAGAGAAGAAGGTGGGAGGGAGGAATCAGGCCTGCAGGAGAGATATAACTGGGTGTCATCGGTGAAACTGCGTGTCAAAACAGTGAAAATGAAGATCAAATTTACGGAAAATGGCACCAAGAGGGAGGATGTAAATTATGAATAGAAGAGGGCCTAAGACTGAACCGTGGGGTACACCAGAAGTGACTGGGAAGAGGCGAGAGCGGAATGATTTGAGTTGAATAAACTGGGAGCGGTCAAGGAGATATGATTTGAACCAGGCTAGGGGTGTGTCAGAGATGCCAAGAGAGGAAAGTCTGCTTAGAAGGACAGAGTGAGAGATGGTGTCAAAGGCTGAGCTCAGATCCAAAAGGATGAGAATGTTGAGAAGACCAGAGTCAGCTCTGAGTAAAAGATCATTAGTGACTTTAAGTAAAGCAGTTTCTGTACTGTGACATGAGCGAAAACCAGATTGAAATCTATCATAGGTCTTATTGTTAACCAGGTGTAAATGAAGTTGAGCTGCAACCACTTTTTCAAGTATTTTAGAGATGAAAGGTAGATTAGAAATCGGACGGAGGTTGTTAAAGTTGCTAGGATCTAAGGAGGGTTTTTTCAGTACTGGAGTGGCTGAAGCAATCTTGAGTGAACGATGCCGGTGGTGAGTGAAGAGTGAATGATAGCAGAGATGAGTGGGAGTAAGGAAGAGAGGCAGGATTTCACAAGCCCTGTAGGCATGGGAACGAGATGACATGTGGCGGGCTTTGATTTACATATAAACTCAGAAATATCAGATAAATCAGGAAGATCAAAGGTGGAAAAGGGCTGAAAATGGAGAAAAGGTTCTGGAGAGGGGGTAGACACAGCATTTGAACTAAGTTGCCGGATGAATGTTATTCATTTTTGTAGTGAAGAACAGCATCAAGGAGTTGCAGATTTCAGAAGAATAGAAGTGTGGTGGTAAAGCGTTGGGGGGCTGAAGAAGTTTGTTGAGAAGTGAAAACATAGTCCTGGAGCTACCCTCACAAGAAGTGATAATACCAGAGTAGAAGCTTTGTTTGGCCTGATTGATGGAGTCTTTATATTGGAGTACATGATATTTATAGATTTCTGCGTCAACAGTTAAAGCAGATTTCTTATAACTACGCTCTAGCTGCTGGGCTTTGGCCTTCAATGCTCGGAGGTCAGAGGTAAACCAGGGAGCAGAGCGAGCGAAGGAAACAGTGAGTTTTTACAGGAGCCAGAGAATCAAGGACATTGAGTAAACAATTATTACAATATAACAACAGATCATCAGGGGTAGAATAGAAGACAGGATTCTGAATATTGTCCAATCTGGTAACGAGAATGTCCATATCAATGTTCTTGGTGTTGCAGAATGAAATTAGGCGGGTTGGCTTGGTAGAAGCGCAACAGAGGTTTGGGGGGGGAGGGTATACAGTAGCTATGATGGTGGGAATAGGTCCAGTCAGCTCACTTAAAAGGCACTCTAGAGAACCAAATCAATCAAAATTAACTGGCAGGACTTTCAAGTGCTGGCGAAAAATGATTGCGGGAAGAGCCCCACGATCTGAGCAGCAAGGTTTCGAAAAGTAAACAAACCCCGGAGGAGTGGATTCATTCAGTTGAGAAAAGTCATCAGGTTGTTGCCAGGTTTCAGTTAAACAGAAAAAGTCAAACTTACAGTCAGATAGGAGGTCTGGGATGAGAGGCCCCTTATTTGTCAGTGAACGGCTGTTTAGAAGACCGACGCGGAGTCTTCTTTGATTGATATACTTCCTGCAGCTAAGAAGCACATGTTCTATCATTTCCATAGCATTACACCAACTACAGTTAGATGTTTAACTATCTTAAAAAGTGTGCCATTCAAAAAGCAATGACCTGTTCTTATTTTATTTATAATTGTCTCCTCCCGGCTACTTATTCCTCTGTTTCCTGTAACTTCATCTGTATTTTGTATGAATGGGGAAATGAAGCCTGTGTGGCCTTATACCGACAGACACCACCCTGCAATTAAAGTACAGGGGTGTGTTTCCACTCAACACAACCTGACAAGCAGCAAGAATGAGCGGTGGAGAGTAGTCCATCTGGCTGCATATAGTTTAATTGCGTATAAATATACTTTTTCTTTTTTGTTTTTTTCTTCAAACAAAAGCTGCATTTGAGGAGTTAGAAGTGAGGGGAAAAAGGCTAACTGTGGAAAAACATGGATCAATAGTGGTGGACTGCTCACTTTCTTAAACAAAATTACTATTTTAGTGATTAAATTAGAGTTGTGGTGATTTATGACTCCATTAGATATTTGTTTTAATTTTGTTTATCATATATTTACTTTTTCCTTTATTTACACTCACCAGCCACTTTATTAGGTTCCTTGTGCAGGTTGGACCCCTTTTGCCTTCAGAACTACCTTAATTCTTCATGTCACAGATTCAGCAAGGTGCTGGAAACATGCAACATGGATGGGTACACTGTGGTCATACAGGGATGGACACACTCAGAATATATACCAAATATTCTTGGGCAAGATACTAAGCCCAGGTTGATCTTTGATGCGTCTGTCAAGGTATGAATGTGTGCAAAGAAAGCACTTACATAGAAAAAGAATGTTCAAATCAGTGCTCAGATAGAGTAGAAAAGTGCTATATAAAAACCAGTCCATTTACCATATCTACAAATAATGAGTTGTGGTCTCCTCTGAAGTCTGTACACGAACTAATCAAGTGCCCTGATTGCTCTCCATTCCTGGACAAGTGCAGCCTGCAGCTGTGAAATGGTCACTGTGGCTGCTTCTGTTGAACACATCGACTTAGCATGTCCCAGACATTTTCACAGCGAGGTGTACTGGGACTAAATGCTTGGCTGGACTGTGCAGACATTGTTGTGCTGAAACAGTCACAGGGTGTCACTATGTCGACTCAGATCACCAGTGGTCATCTCATTGACATCCAAGGCTGGACATCCATGCCAACTTCAGTCAGTTGTGGTATTGTGGCACTGATGACAATGTTGTGCATACCCTTGTTTTGTTTATTTGGTGTTTATTTGGTGTGTGTGTGTGCTCTAAAATCACTGGCTTGAGAACACTGTAGACTGAACCAATACTGAGGTGTACAAGTGAGTTGAGGCCTTGAATGTAAGTAAGATACAAAATGGTAAAGATGAGAAAAGGCCTATGAATAGTCCATTGTAGCCTTGTAGCTTTCACTACTCTTGCTTCTTGGGCACAGTCTAATGTTGTTCTATTTTTTCTTCTTAGATAAGGGGTTGCGGTTGCCTAGTCAAACTGTGGCCAGAGCCATGTCATCTTCAGGTGGTGCCACCCCTCCGTACACGACCCTGGCCATCAGTCGCCCTACAGAGTCCATCACGCATGTTGAACTTCACCGGCCTGAGAAACGCAATGCCACGAACAGTGCTTTCTGGAGGCAGGAATCAGAATTACATATATACATATTTTACACAGTGTCAGAGGCATGACAAATGCTATATATTATACCTGGATGCTGGAACCTGTCTCACAGTTTATATTCAGTTAGAAAGTCCATATTGTCCATATTCTTTATTTATCTTGGTGAAAATAAAGAGAAGGTTCATCATACCCAGCATGTATTTACCTCAGCTGGCTTCTCTTACTTATGCTGGGAGTATAGTGTGTGAGGGGGGAAAAGCACTTGTATAAGTTTTTGTTTTCATTCATCCTGCAACCCTCGTTGTGTAACAGCACAGACCGGCAAGTAGGCTAGCTCCCAAACGTATTCAGTCCTCTGATCAGGAGAGAAGCACATACAAGAGTTTAAATAAATACAGTCACTCCCTACAAACAAGTGAACACAATATTCAGACTATTACTATTTCGTGAATCGTTGAGAATCAATATTGCATCATTTAGTGTAAATAAAAAATATAATGCTAATACATGGAACTCTAAAAGTGTTAAATTATCAGACATAAAAGAGCTCAAAAGTCAAACTAATCACTGGAATTAAAAGCTAAATTATTATTTGGGTGAACACTGATCTGAACTCGTGTGTTTCTCTGCCAGTGAGATGGTGACCTGCTTTAATGAGCTCTCTGAGGACCCCGAGTGCAGAGCAGTGGTAGTTTCTGGAGCAGGGAAGCTCTTCACAGCTGGTGGGTATACAGAATATTAAAACCTCTGTTCTCTTCTCTCAGTGGAGTATAATCAGTGTGTATAATCTCATCTGTGTTAATGCGCAGGTATCGATCTCATGGACATGATGAACAATGTACTTCAACCAGAAGGAGACGACACAGCCAGAATCTCCTGGGGGTTAAAAAAAAAGATTAGGAAATTCCAAGAGACCTTCTCCGTCATAGAGAAGGTCAGAGCGCATTATTAATGTAAAGAGTGAGAAGACTGAACCAGTCACAAACATGAGGTGTGACTGAATTATCAGATTTTATCAGGAAGGTTCCTGAACTGTGCTTCTTGCTCAGATGTTGCCTCTCTAAATCAAGATAAGTTATATTAACTATATTAGAGTTCATGAAAGCTCATTTTGCATTCATGTCCACTGTTGTATTGCTATCTTTTAAAATTCAGTCATCAGTTTTTACCATGGGTCAGCTGGGATAGACTTAATCCCCCCACCAACCCTGGCTATGAATTGGATAAATGATAAATGATGAATGGTGGAAATTTTACTTCAGCCAAAGAAAGCATTAGGACAGATTAGAAGTTACAAACATAGGATTTATTTTATGGTTATTTTGTCTTTAAAATTCCAGTTTTTATAATGAAGTTATATTTTTTTCCATTGGCATTGCTCATCTGTGTGACCTGCATGAAACAACACAGTAAGAACTCAATACAAGATACACGGTCACACTGTTCATGTCTGTAGTGTAAGAGCAGTAGGACCCAGCGTGCACCAAGCTTCCCTTCCTTACAAATTCTCCCTCACTATCATTAAAGTACGTTTCCTCTTGAATTGTGTTCTCGCAGTGCCCGAAGCCTGTTGTGGTGGCCATCCATGGAGCCTGTGTAGGAGCAGGTAGGACATTGTAAAGATTACAGTGCTGTAGTGAATCATCTTAATGTACAGGAGTTGGAAAAACACTAAAGTTCCTCGAATGTCTGCTTGAGTCTGGCTGCAAAAGGGAGTGAATTCCCAAAGAGTCTCGTGTTAAAATGTCCAGCTTTACAGCAGAAATAAACGCATTTACAGCCAAGAAGAAATAAATAAATGTTTATTTGTTTTTTAAGCCTTTGTTTTATGCATTTTAACACTTGAAGGTAGGAGGATGATGCTTTGAGAAGTGTGCAGATATAAGAAGCTGTAGCCACTGTGTGAAAAGCTTCAAATCCCCTCAAATTCCTAATTGAGTCATTCAGCTGGACCAGTCCAACGTGTTTGTGGTATGGATGAATTTTAATTGAAATATCTACCCAACGAGATTTGCTGTCTTCTGAAGGCGGTGGCTATACATATGCCCCTCTTCCCCATGGCTGCTTTTGATTTGACCCTAGAAGACAACAAGACATTTGAAAATACTATGTTTTCAAGCTTTGATATATAACTGGTTAGTTTACTGCATGGACATGATGCTAGCAGGAGCCAGGGAAACCCACAGGCTGTGATACAGGCTTCTTGGATGTGGAGGTGTTTGACGCATTGAGTTTGGTGGAGAAAGGAGCTTCGGTGAGTTAACCATAGGTGGTGTTTTCTGTGGCAGGTGTTGACATGATTACAGCCTGCGACATTCGCCTGTGCACCCAGGACGCCTGGTTCCAAGTTAAGGTATAATCATCTGATTTTGTCATTGTGGTGAGAACAATTAGGAAACCATGGAATAGATAGCTGATTAAATTTAAACCAACTTGTGAAGTATGAAGATTTGTGTTAAACAATTTCACAGATCTTGATCTCTTTGATCTGTCATATCCTACAGCAAGGTTTTGAGCAGAGATTACACACTAGATCTTGAGATTCTGTTTGCTAAATGTAGCAATGATGATTCCCTCTGCTTTGGCTCCATAGGAGGTTGATATTGGACTTGCAGCAGATGTTGGAACACTCCAGAGACTCCCAAAGGTCATCGGCAGCCAAAGGTGAGCCAGCAGCATGATTTACAATTGGGATAAGATTACAAGCAATTTATGGCATGACACTGTTAAGTGACTGATTGCTTGTAGGTTAAAAAAATCTATTTCTATTTTCAACAGTCTTGTTAATGAACTGGCTCTGACAGCGAGAAAGATGTATGCTGATGAAGCTAAGAGCAGCGGACTGGTGAGGTAAACATTGTTCCCTCATCACTCTTTTTCCAAATTAAAAGCACTTATTTATTCTAACAGTTTGAAAACCCTTCCCTTCTTCTTCAGCCGAGTGTTTGCAGATAAGGAGGCGATGATGGCTGGAGCTCTGGAGATTGCTGGAGAGATTGCTGGTCGCAGCCCAGTTGCTGTGCAGGGCACCAAAATAAACCTCATCTATGCCAGAAACCACAGCGTAGCAGATGGATTGGATTACATTGTAAGGATGAATATAATATGACAAAGTTTTCTGTGCATATTTTTGTCAGCTTCACAATGAAGAATATCCCCAAAGGTTGATTCTGTTCATCTGGATGTAGTATTTTCAGTGGGAGAAATGTTTCTTCAGTCTCAGCTGAGTGCAGGTTTCCCCAACCTTACAAACAGTACCTTTGCACAAAGACTAAACTCGCCCACTGAATGAACAATGGGCTGTGAGGTCAGTTCAGTGATCAATGACCACTGATCAGGATGTGTACATCCTCATCATTAAAAGAGTGTCCACTGGCCTGTAGGTGTAAATAGACTGCAGAGTCCTGGTCTGACAAGGTAGCTCTTCTGTGTTGTGCCATCCACTTAGCCAGAGGTTGTTTGGTTTCCCCAAACAAGTGACAAAAACGTTTCCCACTGAAAATGCTACATCCAGATGAACAGAATCGAGTTTTTGGGATTTCCTTTCCTGGATAATTGGGCATGCATCAAGACGAATGGTTATAATATGACAAAGATTTCTGTGCATATTTTTGTTAGTTTCATGATGACGAACCTGATTACTGAGAGAATTCAGGTCACACTTTAGGTTCATGTTCTCAGTTCTCCAGAAGGAATCTGGTATCGCTACCTCATTCCCTCCATTTCAGTTTCCTGGTGTCCTTTATATGACACTTGATAGCATAAAGGGAATGTGACACGCTCAGTTAAATGCATATGACCATGCTGAAGTTCCCTTTTTAAAGCACTCAAGTTCATCATTTCTCCTTCTCCAGGCCACGTGGAACATGAGCATGCTTCAGACTGAAGATCTGATGAAATCAGCTCAGGCAGCCCTCGAGAAGAAGAGTCCCAAAACTAAGACATACTCTAAACTCTGAACACCAGTGAGGCAAAGCTCAGATACAGAAAGTGCCTCTTTCCTCCTCCACTATGGCCGTTCTTACAGCAATTTTATAAATCAAAATTACATTTACTAGCTGGAGATCTGTATCCACACTAGACAGTATTTTAATGTCATTATGTGTTTAATAATTCATTCAGGTTCATATTTCTCCTGCTCTAATATCAGATATGGATAATATTTAACTAAGGCAAATCTTAACTGACTGAGCTGAGAAACATTTTGTACATCTGTAAACGATCTCCTGAATGTTTCCTTATTAAAGAGACTCGTGTGAAAGTGATTTCAAATATTCAGTACTGTTATTTGCCAAAATATTTTTACTTTGCATAATTTTATCTGATAAATTTTCTGATTCAGTTTGAGTGCAAATAACTTAAAATGCTTTATTGATAAAACTATAAATTAAATTTTCAAAGTAAACTATGACACAATCAAAGTCGATCACTGTTGGGTCTGCTTGGCACGAAGCTTCTGTAAGGTTTTCTGTGAAGAGATGGGAGAAAAACATTCTTTTAACTTAAATTCAGGAAGTTCCTGCAGCTCCAAGAAGCCTATGTATGATTAAAGTGCTTCACCTTGTGGAACTCCTTAGCTTTCAGTCTGTTTTTTGCATAATCTTCCTGTCGACTCTTCAAGGCTTTCCGATGCTTCACCTCCTCCAGCTGCTCATACAGCCTGCGGAACAAAATTATTTTGATCTGGTAAATTATACTTCTGTTTAAACTACCTGAATAACTCCAAATATTATTTGACTACCTTTGAGTTCTCTGGTGCATCTTGGAAAGATTACGTCTCCTTTGCTCCAGCGTGCAGATCTTCATGTCATCCAGCTTCTTCTGCTCGGAATCACTCACTGAGAGAAAACAGCAAAATGTCATCGTTACACACCATCACAACATAATCAGACTTGATACAAGCAGTGAAGTGAGTAAAAAATAAATTAAAAAAATTATTTAGGGGACATTAGCCAATTCTAGCTAGTGACTGTTTCCATCAATTACCATCATCCCAGTCATTTAGTCAGCAAACTCATCCACTGCTTTCTCTGCACCAGATAAAGGTATTACCTGTATTTACCTGTATTTATATAGCGCTTTACTAGTCCCAAAGGACCCCAAAGCGCTTTACACATCCAGTCATCCACCCATTCACACACATTCACACACTGGTGATAGCCACAGCCACCCTGGGGCGCACTGACAGAGGCGAGGCTGCCGGACACTGGTGCCACCGGGCCCTCTGACCACCACCAGTAGGCAACGGGTGAAGTGTCCTGCCCAAGGACACAACGACAGACTGTCCGAGCCGGGGCTCGAACCGGCAACCTTCCGATTACAAGGCGAACTCCCAACTCTTGAGCCACGATCGCCCCACGACTATTTAAACAAACCGCACTCCGACCTTGAAACTTGGCCCACACACATTCTCATCCATTTCACTGAACACTGGAGCTCCTCAGGGTTATCTGCCGAGTCCCTTCCTTACCTACTGTACACCTCTGATTGCAGACCTGTTCATTTATCCAACATCATTATGTTGATGACACAGATGTTTCTGGGCTAATCTCAAGCGAAGAGGAGTCAGCATACGGAGACAGGTAGAGCGACAATCAGCACAGTGTTCAGTTTGCACCACTAAGACTATGGGGAAAAGCAAAACAGACTCAGACCCACTGATGGAGAGTAAAGTCCTTCCAGAGAACCTGCCATAATAAAGTGGGCACATCAGAGGACATTTGGGAGGAACAACTGCTCATTTCTTTCTGCCGTGCGACAGTTGAGTCTGTTGTAATGCACCGCTTACCAGTGTGGTATGCAGGCTGTTCTGTAGCAGACAAACAGGCACTGTGAGGAGTGGTGAGAACAGCAGAAAACAAAAAATATATTTGGCCATGCCTGGCAGATACTCAAACAAGCACAAAACATCATCAGTGATGGTGTCACAATCACCATCTGAACTGTTGCACTCTGGCAGAGGATAGAGATCAGCCAAAACCCACACCTCTAGGTTCAGAGACCGGTCCTTTCCAAACACCATCTGTGTCACTTACATGCACCAATAAATGTCTGCACTGATAATTGACTCATGCTGCTATTTATAGCTTACTTATTGTATTTTTTATTTATTATTGCTCTATTTGCAATGACAAAGCTATTTGGTTCTAAAGAATGCAGGTTTAACATATTTCCACATTAATTTTTCAGACATAGAGGCTTCTTTAATATGCACTACATAAGCTGGTATAAACTTGCATGCTGCCTCAAACCAGGCGCCTCATCTATAATAAAAAGACATACCATTGAAGATTAAGCTATCCAGCAGTGTATGAAATGATTAAAATGAGCCAGTAAAAACATCTGGAAGTATTATCATTTGTGGATGATCCAGACCTCCTGCATGGCTTCCTGGACAGGCAGTGGAGCACCTTCTCTAACAGACTGATTCAGCTCCACTGTCATAAGGACAGGAAATATCTCACATGACATACCCTCACTCCCTATAATATAATTATCTCTCAGGCAGAAGCATCTGGCAGATTTCATGCAACCACTGTAATAAAATAATTTCCCTAATGCAGGATGAAGTAATTCTCATTTTTATTCTGGTGGTACCTGGTGGAAGAAGGTGGGGGGGTTTCTGCTGCTTGATGAAACCAGATTCCTCCATCTGTTGTGGGGCCTGTTCTCCCTTTGACTTTGGACTGGCCTTGTGTAGAGGTTCTGGTTTAGTTTTTGTGTTACAGGTGACTGGTTGACATGTGTTCGCTTTAGCTTGCTCACTTCCTTCTGGTAGAACTTGGAGCTCACGTCGACTTTTAGCAAGAGCAGCTTTGGCCTTGATTTCCTTCACCCTGTGGTTGGATCTCTGGAGCAGAGCTGCAAGTTTCTGCTGGTTGACATCTGGCTGGTCTCTGCACAGACCCCACTGAAACTCTAGGACTGTCACTGGAAAGAGGGAAGGAAGTAACGGTCAGGTTTATAAAGTTTTGGCTTAAAAAATGATGTAATGTTAGGAGAGAAAATATGTATATCAGTCCATTGACGTCTGTACTACAAAGCAATTCAAAGTACTATATTGCTTTTTGATGATCAACAGAAACTGTAAACCATCTTAGAGCCCCTTAATACCAGCACAATGAGGTCTGAGGGATCCTCCAGAAGGAATCATCCTGTGACATGTTTGATCAGTAGTCCGTGATCTGTAATATCAATTATAACCTGATCTGGAGCACTTATCCTGCAGCATAAGTTACCATGGCGATGTACCCTAGTAAGACATGAACGACTTTACATTTAAAACTCAGAGTTTAACCTGAAGTTACCTCCCTGAGCTCAGAGTCCTGCTTCGTTGTTCAGGCCTATGGTTTTCCCACAATTCACCAGTTTGACTCAGGCAGATATATTCCACTTGCTTTACCTGGATGTGTTTGGCTGTCGTACTCTGGAGTCTCCTCAGGTATCAACGTAGATTCTGCACCCTACGAGCAAATGTTTATGTTTAGAGATGAGAAAGTAACCTGAATGAAAACCTGAATGAAAACTCAGTCACGTCACTTCTGAACAGTCACCTCCATCTCTTGGCCTTTCTGCCCTTCCTCGACCCTTCCATCTGGATTCTTGATTACCCAAGCTCCCTCTTCCTCTGAGCTGGTGGACTCCTGGTCCTGCAGTGTAGAGTCCGTCAGGCTCACCAGTGTGATCTCAGACTGCTCCAGGATCCCCTTCTCTTTGGCTGCTTCCTAATAAACAACGAAGCAACACCAGAGTTATAAAAATAGGTAAAGCTAACTTAAAACATCAGAAATAATAGTTTATAGTACCCTATTGGTAAATTTTTACTAAAATAACTGTGCTTTTTCAAAGTTGACCAAAGTAACATATCACAGATTCATACCAGTATCTTATCAGAGACAGGAGAAACATTCCTCAGATTTGGACCATGACCACACTTGATCTCTTCGGCACTGATTGAATCCGCGCCTCCAAGCCTTTCCTCTGCCCGTGACACACCCAAAGCAGGTGTATCATCACACATGGATAAATTTGACAGAATCTCAGCTGTTTGCTCAACATCTGCCCTCACGGTGGGAGATACTATCAGAACAGACTCCTGGGGATGGCATTGGGTGGTAATGAGCTGGGAGAAGGATTCATGTAAGGTGGAGGAAGCTGCGGGGCAGCGGTTTGGCTCCTCCGTTCGAAGGCGCTCTGGTGATGGCTCGGACTCCACAGAAGAAAGATCAGAGTGCGAAATGACCTCTACAGGTGTGGTAACACTGCGTTCCCTGCTGGCTGGATGCCCGTCAGGAAAATTGTGCACGCTGTGCTCAGGCTGGTGAAAGGTGATGGAGAGGTCTGCTGTTTCGTTTTGGGTGACCTCTGCCAAAAGGGGGTGGAATGAATCTGAACCTGCAAACTCTAAAAATGGTGAAAAACAATCTTTCATTAGGAGTAGCACCTTATCTCATGGAGTCTCACTTTAACTCCTCACATACTAACACCTGTTCATTGGAGTGATGATTTATTTCGCTGGGCACCCTTAAGCAAACCCAGACCAGGCCTTTTTTCTAAACCTGACTTCGGCCAGGTTTAGGAAAAAGCACAAGCATAAGAAGGGAGCTGCCACCTCACCTCCTTGCTTATGCACTTTTAACATAATTTTCAACTTTCTAATAACCACAGTTAATGAATGGATTATCTTGATTGCTACTGTAAAGTGTTACCACAGATGACTGACCCCAGTAAAGTCTTACGTGAATATTTTGTACCACACCTTCAGCTCTGCCTGAGTCCATGTCTGTTGAACTGGTTTGATTCTGCTGTGTCGGATCCTGTGGATGTGGGCTCATAGCTGGGACAGAGGCACTGTGTGATGAGGCCTCGGGAGGCAGCGCTGGATATGATGGGACCCGGATGTCAGCTGAGACACCAAGAGTCACACGATTTCTTTTACCTGCAAACAAATGAATGACACGTCAAACTTCATGGTGGACATGCTTGTGAAGACAGCTGGTTTGTATGAGACTGTTTATAGAAGATGAATTAAGTCCCATAATTTAATGGTCCTGTTTTTTAAGCCTCAAGTTGGCTGTTTTTCTACAAATCACCATCTCTGTGTTCTGAAACTGGGTGAGGGGTGGAGCTCACAGATACCAAGATGTGGCAGTGATCATCCAAAAGCATACTTTGCATTACTGTTGTTTCTGACTTTAATTGGGGCCATTATTTACAAAATGCTCATGTTTAACTTCAACTGAAGTGGAAACTAGTAAACGAGACAAAAACTCACAATTGGAAGAATTCAAGCTTAAGTTGTTCAGGAAACTAATATTTGGTCATTTTCCCTGAAAAAGATTATTAAAAATCACATTTCTACGTAGTGTTTTTTTTAAAAACTTACTTTCATACCATAATTTTCAGGTTCTGAAAATAAATCATTGTAACCTGATGCCAGGTATTGATTGTACTAGTTCTCGTCCAGTTGGCTATTAGGGGCAATGACTGTAGTCACACAAGGGGAAAACCTTGATTTATGTTTTGCAAAAATACACCATTAGATCTAGAAACTAGGTCCATCTTTTATATACAGCATATTATATGAGCTCTACATATCCTGCTATAAAATTACTGATATATTTAGTTATTTTCACTGCACTGTAACTAAGAATGTGATATTAGGTTTCACTCACTTTCCCTGATATTCAGCCATTAATTGATAAATTCAGTCAAATGATCATTTTACCTGAGCTTCCACTGTGCTGTTCTGCAGACTCGTCCAGCTCTCCTACCAGGGGTCTCATCTGGCTCTCATCGGGAGCTTCATCTAACCATGAGGTCGACTGCTGCGTCTCCATCCGACCCATCATATGACCTGCATAAAAGTCTCGCCCGTCGCTCAACCAGTGAGAGCTGGACTGATGGGAGAGCCGACCAATCATCCGACTCAGTGTGGAATCCCATCCATCTTGACCCACACTTGGGGAGAACAGCTGGCCCGGAGAGTGACCAAGCATTGATGAGTGAGCCGACGGATGACCAACGAGCTGCTCCAGGGCCGAATCCCTCTGCTCGGTAACGAGGCAGGATGACCGGTCTGCCAGCTGACCAATCAGAGGCCGGAAAGAATCCTGCTCGTGGTCGTCAACCAGTAATGAGGCCCCAGCAGAGAACTCGCCCACTTTGGGATCAACTTGATTGTGCACTTCCTGCAACGATAACAGGGGGAAAAAAAAAAAGATTCAGTCAAATTCTTCTAAATCTATTTTCAACAAAATTAAAATATTTAGATTTTTTTTTTGCTGCAATTTAGAGACTGGCTAGAACATAATAGAATAGAATAGAATAGAATAGAATAGAATAGAATAGCCCTATATTGTCACTGTAGATGTACAACTCCAATTCCAATGAAGTTGGGACGTTGTGTAAAACGTAAATAAAAACAGAACACAGTGGTTTCCAAAACCTTTTCACCTATATTTAGTTGAATACACTACGAAGACAAGACATCTTATGTTCAAACTGATAAACTTCATTGTTGTTTTGCAAATCTTCACTCATTTTGAATTTGATGCCTGCAATACGTTCCAAGAAGCTAGGACAGGGGCAGCAAAAGACTGGGAAAGTTGAGGAATGTTCAAAAAACACTTGTTTTGAAGATTCCATGGGTGAACAGGTTAATTGGAAACGGGTGTTTGTCACAAAAAGAGCATACCCAAAAGGTTCCGTCGCTCACAAGCAAGGATGGGGCGAGGTTCACCACTTTGTGAACAAATGCATGGGCAAATAGTCCAGCAGTTTAAGAACAACGTTTCTCAATGTACAATTGCAAGGAATCTGTGGATTTCTTCATCTACTGTCTACAATATCATCAAAAGATACAGAGAACCTGGAGAAAACTGCACATAAGGCCAAATACCAACACTGAATGCCTGTGACCTTTGATCCCTCGGGCGGCACTGCATTAAAAACCAACATCATTCTGTAAAGGATATTACCACATGGGCTCAGGAATACTTCAGAAAACCATTGTCAGTTAACACAGTTTGTCGCTTCATCTACAAGTACAAGTTAAAACTCTACTAATTCAACTCTAAAATCTGATTATCCTCAGTTTGATATAGTCTGCTGCTACAAGTATCACTGAAGCTCCAAACTACAAAGCTAGTGGGTAATGTTACTGGATATGTCCGTCCTTTGTCCAGTCTGTTTACTACCAGAGGAGTCTAAGCCCAACGGGCCATTACAAAAAAGACATTTAGCTGGTTTTGAGGTACTTCCTGTTTCAAGTGCAGAGTCTATGTTTATCTTTTATACACAGCTTAATACTCATAATTTGTGTTTGGGTTACAACATGTGCATGCCCACAGACTCACTGAGCTCAGTTCAAGTGTAGAAACCATCATGAAATGTACTTTAACTTAATTCACTTCAGGTTTATTATGTTTACATCATCACTCAGGGTATTCAAATATCGATAACAGTTGTTACAAAGAGCTTCAAAGGACTCTAGTATAACAGCTTAAAACTGAATCACTGACCAGGCCTCTCGTCTCCGTTCCTGCTGCGTCTGAGAGAAGAGACTGACGTCGTGCAGAGCTTTCATCCTCCCCTCTTCTCTCCAAGACTCGAAACAAAGACTGCTGAGAGACCGAAGCGCTGTGTTCTTCCATATGTGAGCCTTCACTGTCTAAAGATCAACAAAGGAATAAAACACTGTGCTATCAGACAGCCTTTGTCACATCTCAGCATCTTATCACACCATGTCTTAACACTCGTACCTAAACTATCAAGGTGAAGACAGAGCATCGCCTTCAAATAAACATGTCCATTTTGTACCTGTTTTCCCAGCAGAGCTGAGGGAGAGGTCAAGTTCCCGTGTATATTTGTCTATAATTTGTTGGATACTGCTGTCACTGAACATCGAGTCCACAGACAGACCAGGAGGGCCAGTCGCTGAGTTTTCCTTAACACAGAAGCTCTCACCAGACAGACAGGAGACGTGTTGTAAATCTGCTCCACCTTCTTGTTGATCAGTGCGTTTATGGAGGAGAGATTTATCTAAAGTAGAAGAAGAAGAACCAGGTCAGCACATTAGAAGTATAGCAAAGTCAGAAACACAATGCAAAATAAGAAATAAAAATACAGTGAAATGAATCTAAACCAAGTACTTTTGAAATTCCTAAACCTACCCAAGTAAGTTTTCTGCCAAAACCTTTTATTAATCTCATGATTAATAATAAAAATTAAAATGAACATTTCCTGTGTGTCAATAACCTTACTCTGTCCCTGCTTCCCCGTTTTTCCCCTGCTTTTCTTTCACTAAAGCCCCAAAATGCCCCAGTTTAGATGTGAAAACCATCAGAGACTCATGCTGTGGCTTCTGATGTGAGCAGCCAAAAAAATGAAATGATTCAGACCATGGCAAAGTCCTCCACACTACAATCACAGACTTTTCCAGCCCTTAAAAATATTATTAATATTATAATAATAATAAAATATGAAAAATAATCATTTGGGTACGTGGACATGAATCAGTACATTAAAAGCTGCAGCTATAACAAGAACTGCTGTGAGACTGTGATGGTCAGTTGTAAGAAAGTCGTCTTATTAGGCCATTTTAAAGAGGGAGAAGTTTAAACGGCTTCTTTCAGACAGAAAATGAAATTATGAGCTGCACAAAGACCCAGAATCACACAAAGAATAGTAATCTGGAAGTGGGAATGAGCAGAACAGGTTCACTTTAAAATGCACAGCAGCACACAGCTGTAACATACAAACAACATGCTCCCTTATAAGCCTTACAGTTTAACCATATTATCCGTTTAATCATGAAGAACTACCCCAGTATCTGCTGGATCATCTGATTTAAAGCTGCACAGACATGTCACCTACACACCTGGCTGTTCCTCACCGGTGTTTACATTCTGCTCTGGGTCAGTAGTCATGTAGCTTCCGGTGGAGATGGTAGTAGAAGAGAAGCTGTCAGACCCAGGAGGCCTGTTTGGAGACTGACACAAAATAAACTGTCATGGCATCTTATCTTGTTATAGAGATAAACACACTCTGGACACACATTCATACAGTTGAACATATTGAGGCATTTTGAAATGAAAGCACACACACACTTATGTTTTGAATATTTAATGCATTTGCATCTATGAGCATCCTGACCAGTAGTGATGTACTCAACAAAAGGCCAAACCCCTGAAGAATCACTTACTTTAACAGGAAACCCCACCTAAACACGAACACTGAAGCTCCAAAATACAAAGTTAGGGGGAAATGTTACTGTGGGGATGTCCGTCTTTTGTCCATCTGTTTACTACCAGAGGAGTCTCTCCCTACTGGCCATTACAAAGAGACACTGAGGTACTTCATGTTTCAAGTTCAGAATCTTTTTATCTTTTATATACAGGATAACACTCATACAAATGGACAGTGAAGACCTCTGTCCATTTGTAGAGAGACAACTTAAATTTGTGTTTGGGTTATAACATGTATCGACTCATACATAGACCTGCTGTTACGCAGACTCACTGAGCTCAGTTCAAGTGTAGAAACCATCATGAAATGTATTTTTAATTTAATACACTTCAGGTTTATTATGTTTACATCATCGCTCAGCGGAAGGAAGGAAAGAAGAAAGAAACACAAACCATTCACTCATCACAGGCAGACGAACACACACGCACTTATGCACGCACGCACACACACACGCACACACACACACACACACAGCTTCTCAAACATAATCACAGGCTGAGGCAGATGCTGCCCAAGCACTCAGATTTGGCTATTTTTCATCATTGATCCACATCATCATGTGAACCTCAGAGGGTATTAAAATATACATAACAGTATTAATATGCACTGACATTTACTTCCTGCATATTAAAACTGCTCCTTCCCTTGTAGCTTTCTAACCCACTATTGGCTACATGAGTTTTCCAGGGGAGGAAAGAGCAGTGATAAACACTATATGAACACTGTGAAAATTGTCACTGGACTGGTTACCTCTGTGGGGGATCTGTAGCTCGTCACTGCAGGACCAGAGAAATCTGCTCCTCTCCCAGAGTCTGAGGAAAGGGGGGACTTTTTTCTTGGGACTGAATCTAGAAAACAGTGTTTCCACATCAAGAAATCTTTAATTTCCCTTAATTCAGTGGTACCATTTTTTCCCTATGTTAAATCTTCTCTACTCACCAGAGATGGAGGATTCTGGAGATGCTCCTGCCTCTGTCAGTAGCAGTCTCTCTCTCCAGAGGCTGGATCTCCCTGAACTTGTCCCTGAGCTGGTTAATCTTTCAGAGATCTTCTGTCCACTGCTGAACTCCGAGGTTGTCTGCAGAGTCCTGTCAGAAGCCGTAGACGAGTCGTACTCCTCCTGCTGATCCCAGCGTTCAATATGTGAAGGAACTGTCACACCATTGTCTGGGCCTACAGTTAAAACAAATAAATAAGTCAATGTTATACATGCAGGAGATGAAACTGCCCGATATTCACGTCTTACTGCAGCTGAGCAGACCTGTGAGTTGGCTGGCATCGACTGGAGTCTCCACCTCTTGAATAGCACTGAGCTCGTGCTGTTCAGTCATCATCTCCAAGAAGCCCAGCCTGACGCGTGTCACAGGGGGCTTTGCTGCTCGTGGAGGGTGGAGGTGTCCTGAGTGGAGGACTGATGCCGGGCCAGGTCCGGCAGCAGCATCACTCTGAACTTTAAAGCACAAGAGAAACAACCAGTCAGAAATATGGACAAAAAAAATAATGTGTACAGTTTCATTTTTAAAAACAATATATTACTCTACATTTTATTTTAATGCCAGTGACCTCGCTCTGCAACTTTACATGTTCACACTGAGTTGATGTTGTCCCTAAACACTACCACTTTGCGATAAAAGCACTTACAATTGATTGTGGAATATCTAGGAGAGAGGAATTTTCACAAACTGACTTGCTGTAATCCCATTACAGTAGACTGCATGACTAGGTACTTGTTTTTATTGAAGCCCAGGTTTATTAGGACAGTTTTAAAGTTGAGAAACAACAATGACAACATTCAAAAAACACAAAGCCTGAATTTAAAGATGAAGATATAGTGTCCTGTCCTGGACTCTAAAGAAGATAGACAAGACAAGATTCCACTTTTACTTTTGCAGAAAAGCTGGAAAATGCTTTTGGGAAAACGTTCTCGTGCCCAAAATGTTCTTTGAGCACCAGACACAAATTTAAGGATTTGTAAGGAATTGTTACTTCATCTGTTTTTAAAGAAGACAAAATTAAACTGTTAAGAAAAAAGAAAGAGAACCTGACTGTGAAACACTGACGGGGGCTTTATAATATCTGACATTCTGCCTTGAATCTGCACAGGAGAAAAGTCAGAAGGTTTTGAAACATAAGGCAAACAAAAGCAACATTTCTGTTGCATTAATTAAGGACAGGGTTCATACGCCTTTTCAGGGTCAAATTCAAGCACTTTTTAAGCACTTTCAAGGTACCTTTTCAAGCCCCCCCCCCAAAAAAAAAGAAAAAAAGAAAGAAAGCATGTTTCAATTCGCATCACCTCAGTAAGACCATGTGAAAAGACACCTTTGCTCCCCCTTTGGTAAGACATAGAAAAACGCACCACACAAAAATACTGCAAAAGGAAACGGTCGCCTTATATACATAGTGTATAAACTCAAAATGCACGTTTCCCTTAAAAATTAAGATGTGAAAATGTGAACAAATCAACTTGTTAGATATTCTTCTCCTGTTGAAAAAAAAAGAAGAAAGAAATTAATAAGGTCTTCTCATCAGATATTGATGCTTCTTTCCTGTGTGACAAAAAATAGGAGACAGATGTTTGTTTGCTGTTTGTTTGTTTTTTAAGTTAATTCCCAATAAAGCTGTTTTATTGCTAACTACATTGCTGTCTGTATTATTGCTGAAGTCCTAAATGATCACCTTTAAAGTGTTTGTGCTAATAACATCGTGTACAGTCAGACAGGCATGGAGAACAGCACTGACTGGGAGGCTTTGAATAGATCACATAATTCAATTCAACATATAAGACTTGAAGAATGCACAAGTATCTACTTAAAATCTATTGAATTTATCATCTGTGATATTATTATGTACAATCCCAATGTATTTTGTTCATCTGCCTTAAATAAACAGGCAGCCTTAAAGTATGAAATATTCATATATAAATACACATAAATGTGTGTACTGTCTGAGTGGCCGATAGTGCCCCACAGGCCTCAGTGTGAGCTTGAAGACATTTATAATGTTTAAGTAGTTTAATGTGTAGGAGCTGACGATAAACACATTTTGAATGAAAGCCGGGAACTTTGGTAGCACAGAAACAAGTGGCTATTCTTTGTGACCATGTGGATCACTCATATTACCATTATTTCACCCAAAGGCACCAAGTTAATACTTTAAAAAGCTGCAGTAATACAAACAAATATAAACAGTACTTGGTGACAACTTTGCTTTTAGCCTTTAACCCTCTGGTGTCCAGGATATAATTGGCCGTTTTTGACTACTTTTGATTTGGCCTCTATATTTCACCTTTACCTTTCACCTTTTCACCTATATTTCAGCACAATTGATCTAAATTCAGACATAATTTAAAATATGAGTAGAAAGTGATATTTTTGACTGTAAAAACCACAAGCATGTTTAAGGAATCATTTTCATAACTTGAAATGCAAATAGAAATTGTACATTCTTAAAAAATATGCACAAGTTTTGCAAACAAAGTTATATGGTACTATTTACCTAAAAATGCAGCCAAGGCTCAGACGTTTTTCATATAACCATTTAAAACTATTTACAGAACAATCAGGTGTTCTGTGTCAAATAAGAAGGCACACAAATTATTTATGCAACTCCAAAAAATAGTTTGTGTCCACTATAACACAGATGAGAACAGCACAGGGATAAACCTGCAGGTCTGACAGCAGGTGTGTCACTCAGCGTTTACACTACAATCTGCCTTTAGTGGCTTTTTTGCAGCAACTGTGACATTCACTAGTAGAACTAACACACAAAACAACAACTACACACTAACTACACAAGACAACACACTAACTTGAGACTCCAAACACGGTAAACGTCACAAATTTCTCATGTATCAAAACTCTCTCTCTCGCCGGTCACTCCTAAAACTTCCCCCTCTTCCCAAACGACCAAATGCCACATGTTGCCATATCATTTTTTGATTGGTCGACATGGTACATTTTTCCACCAATAGGGAAGGAGTGTTTTTTTCTTTTTCTTTTTTCACTCACAAGCAAAGCGTGTTTGCTGGCGCTCTCCTTAGAAAACTGGTATACAGCTTGAAGTCCACACGTTCGACCCAAGTTGAAATGGAGACTCTGGGTCCGTCGACCCCAGAGGGTTAATCAGAACGCCTTAAGTTGGCTAGTTACGTATCAGGCTAATGTTTAAAGCTTTCACTTGAGTAAATTAACTCACATTACTGCCAAGTAATGTTAGCCAAGTTCACAGCATATTCCATAATAGCGCTGCCATACTGCATCACTCTCAGTGCATTTCAATCATTTCTCCAGCGAGTTTGATAGCTAGCAAAATAATAATCATAATTTTAAAAAATTGCATGTGTAACGTACGCGTACTGGAAAATTATTTACAAGGACTCAGCTATCACGTGACTGGAGAGCGCCGTCATCAAACACTCATTTAAACAGCAACCTACAGGTATGTTAACGCACTCATCCCCGATTGTTAGAGGGCGGGGTCACACGTTGAAACAGACGCAAGGCAGCCCAGACAGGGAAATTTTGCGACTCATTTTATTTCTCTATCTGATAAGAAAACTATTCAATCAGATAGTTATTTGTTGTGAATGAAATACAGTTACACTTTTAAGCACCACATCTGAAATTCAAGCACTTTTCAAACCTTGAAAAGACAACATTAAAATTCAATCATTTTCAAGGATTTCAAGCACCCGTACGAACCCTGTAAGGAATAAAGATCAGTGGTTTGTAATAGTGCTTGTTAACTTAAGAACAATCGTTATTATTGTTTACTTCATTCAGTCATATGCAATTGTCCCTGAAATCATTTTGACAAAAATATCTCCATTCTCAACATGTCAGCTACCTGTTTGACTGCTGTTGGATGGATGTTGTTCAGAGGAGCTGTCGCGATCCTGAGGGTCCTCTAGGTGTGATAAAGTTCCTCCATTAGACTCCTCTATGGCCTTGAGCAGGGATGCAAGTAACTGGAGGCGGTTCTGATTAATGTTCTCCGAAACCACCGTTTCACCATCAGGCCGAGAAACTGGCTGTAGGTGAGAAAAAGTCATCAGGATGGTTCATTTCTCACATGTTCTTTCACTCTTAAACATTTAAGCTGACGGTGTTTTTTGGCACTCTGCTTTTCAATCTTTGTTTCTACTCACTCCTTTCTTAAAACTATGATTTTTTTTTACTGCAAAATAACTGCTTTAACAGTCCTCTCACTTACTTGTGCATCGGTATTAATCAGAGCCTGCAATGTCTCCTTTTGTTTCCTCATCTGCACCATCTCCAAGTCCTGTCTCCGCCTCTCCTCTTCCTGTTGCCTTTGCTGCAGCATCAGTGCCTCCCTCTGCTCTAGTACTCGCCTCTGGGCCTCCTGCAACTCTTGTCTTTGTCTCTCCATGTTGTCCTCTCCAACGCTCAGGGATCCAGTGCTCCGAGAGGCCTCTGCCTCAGCCAGAGCATAACCTGAAAGTGGAGCTGTAACCTCTGCGATGGTCGATCTCATGACTTTGATGGGTTCAGAGGATGGCTGCACTGGGATGCTGCTAGAGTGATGTTCTGTGAATCGTTTACAAGGCAGCTTCTCTTTGGTGACTGACAGTGGTCTCATTCTCTCTGGAAGGTGCTCTGTTACTTTCTCCATTATGCTGTCAGTCAGCCAAGACGTGTCATTTAGTCTCTGGTATCTCAGACTGTCTGAGTCGGATTCAACATCATCTGGCAGCGGTTTGGAAGCCAGACTAAAACCAGAGAGGCTGGGAGGGGACGTTAATGTGTCAGATTCTTCTGTGGAAACATCCTCAGAGGTTTGTGGCAATTCATGATTATACACAGGCACTGCATGAGCCTGGAGAGGAGCCTGGGAAAGAGCCTGGGGAGGAGCATGGAGAGGAGCCTGGAGACGAGCATGGAGAGGAGCCTGGAGACGAGCATGGAGAGGAGCCTGGAGACGAGCATGGAGAGGAGCCTGGAGACGAGCATGGAGAGGAGCCTGGGGAGGAGCATGGAGAGGAGCATGGAGACGAGCATGGAGAGGAGCCTGGAGACGAGCATGGAGAGGAGCCTGGAGAGGAGCCTGGAGAGGAGCCTGGAGAGGAGCCTGGAGAGGAGCCTGGGGAGTCTGCAGAGGGGGGTGGAGAGGAGCATGAAGAGGAGGATGGAGAGGAGCCACAAGAGGAGCATGGGAAGTATGGAGAGGGGGATGGAGAGGAGCCTGCAAAGGGGCCCAGGGAGCATGGAGAGGAGCGTGGAGAGGAGCGTGGAGGGGAGCATGGAGGGGAGCATGGAGGGGAGCATGGAGAGGAGCTTGGAGAGGAGCGTGGAGGGGAGCATGGAGAGGAGCTTGGAGAGGAGCGTGGAGAGGAGCCGGCGCAACTTGCAGACGACCTGGATGACGAACACACTGTGTACTGTTTGGAGGTGGATGAGCAAGGCCTGGAGGCACAACAGGAGGTAGTAATGAAGTGGCAGTCATGTTGTAACGAATCTGTAGAGCTTGTTGGTATTCCTCCAGGCGCTGGCGAGCCACTTTCACTCTTTGGTGGATTCTAAAATTAAAAAAACAAAAACAACAACAACAACAAAAACAGGAGGGTCAAAGACATTAAAGTTATGTAAACTCAGAATCACAAACTGGCCCAAACAGATTTATTCATCACACCTGTTTTGTTCTAACAACCGCTGTTGGTATTCTCTGATCCTTTTGCTATGGTCATCCTTATCTGCAGGAGGAACTACCTGTGAAGATCAAACACAAAGGAAGGGATTACTCATACAGCCTGGAAAACCCCTCACAGAAGACAATGGTGGAGGACAAAACCTTGAATTTTCACAGTTCATATTACTAGTTTTTGACCAGTCCCTCCCAAGTGTGTGTGAATCTGTTAGATTTATTTTCTCAACTTAATTTTCCTCTTCTTATCTGGAAAATATCCCATCTAAGCAGTCTGAGCTGTATTTGATTCTCTGTCCTGGATTGTCATCAATCATCACTAATATAATCTTCTCAGGCTCTGGCTACGACGGGGTGGGCAACTCCAGGCCTCAAGGGCCGGTGTCCTGCAGGTTTTAGATGTGTTCTTGATCCAGCTGATTCAAATGGCTAATTTACCTCCTCAACATGTTTTGAAGTTCTCCAGAAGCCTGGTAATGAACTAATCATTTGATTCAGGTGTGTTGACCCAGGGTGATATCTAAAACCTGCAGGACACCGGCCCTTGAGGCCTGGAGTTCCCCCGCCCCTGGGCTAAGAGCACAGAAGCTCCACCTACATGTTAATCAAACCTTCTGTTTGTGAGAGGCAGCCAATCAGAAGAATTGCTCAAAGGAGGAGGAGCTAAAGTAGCTTGCTTCAAAGTCAGGATGTCATGAGGGAAAACACATACAATAATGTGAAGATTATTTTGAACTGTAAATCAGGCAAGAGCTCAATAATGAAAATTATACATAATACGTTGGTCAACTTTAAGCAAAAAACAACAAATAACAACTGAACATGTTTCTCAGACTAAAGTAATATTAGACCCAAGGAGGTTAAGCATCAGAAGATGTTAACAGCATGTATAACATCCATGACATATTTTGTATCTTAGCTATTATGAGCATGTCAAGATTAATCCAATAAATAGAATTTTCAATAGCCATTAAAAAAACCTGATAACAGGAAAATTGAATAGGTTTGACAGTTGGATTAGAGACCTACCTCATTGGCTAAATTAGGGGTGATAGAGATGACATCGTGGTCATGGACTGGCACTTCTGGTTGGTTAATGGTTTCTTCCTGGGTCACGGCAGCCTTCAGTCGTTCTTTCTCCTGCTGAGCTTCAAGCAGCATCTGCTCCAACTTGGCCTTCTGCTCTTCCAGCTCCTGCAGCAAAAACATCTGCTGCTGCTTCTCCCTTTCAAGCTCCGCTTCCTGGGCAGGAAAAAAAGAGGCTTAAAAAGTGATGCTACTAGATGCAAACTCAGATTTGAGCTACGTTTTAGTTTAGAAGATAAAATTTTAGCTGCATCAGGTGTGTTACTGTTAATTTAATTCAAAGCTAGCCCCTGGTAAAACTCTTTATCACCTCCTCTCCAAAAATCACCAGCAGGAATTCACAACAAGCCCACAATGAGTTTCTCAGCAAAACCTGGTTCTAACCAGTCAGTGAACTGGTGATGAAGTAACAACAATGAAACAAGTGCTTACAATATAGAGTAGATCTGTTCGATCAACAATGCTCTGCTGCAGTGTCAAAATTCTGGGACAGAATAGAGAAGGGGGGCACAGAAAATCAAACAAGAGGGGGGCACAGAGCAGTAGTCTTGCATACTTTTTACACCGCTTCCATCTGACTACAGAGCTCCCTGCAGGCATGCTCGGATTTTAGCGGACAGTGAACGTGCCATCTCTGCAGGACTAGAAAACCAGCTCCCAACCATCACGGGACACAGAGTACAGACATTTAAGTTTTTTACTCTCAATATTAACTCCTCCCATCTAAGTGAAAAGTCACACAGAAATTAAAATGAACACGTACCCGTTTCTTTCGCTCTTCTTCAAACTCTTGGATTCTATTGGCCAGAGCAGCAGGAAACTGAGTATCTGAAGCTGATGATGGCAGCGGCGTTTTCTCTGATGCTGGTTGAATTCAGAAAAAAAATCCACAAGATTATTACCTTGTAATAAACATTTTTACTTTTTTTTAAACTGTTAAAAGAATATTAATAGTTTTACTAATATTTATGTAGATTGTTCTTACAGCTGATCACAGTCACTGATTACCTGGTGGAGACCGGTCAGCCTCCTGGGGCTCGGTGGGAGTCCATTCGTCTTTTCCTCTGCTGATCAAAGAGCCTGTTTCGATCGTCATGTCGCGCTCTGGGATCTGATCTCGGATGATGGTTGGGGAATCAGCAGCAGAGCTGCGACTGCTGTGGTCAATCCACTGGTTCCTTTGGCTCCTGATACGATCCAGGAGCCTCTTCAATGCCCGTTGAGGAGCAGGTTTCTGGGAAACCACTGCAAACAAAGAAAAACTCAAGGAAATTACATCAAGGTTTCAACATTCATGCTACATTCTGGGCCAGAAGGTTTTTTATTTGTCTCAGAATTTGACATAATTCATACAATACACTTCAGTAAGCTAATATCTGACTACTGATTTTATTATAAACTGCACAAGAATGACTTGAGTTTTTAAATCTGGTGCTTCTGGTCACCTTCAGCTGATGTTTCCTGCTCAGTGCTTCCAGGTTCCTGCTCTGTGTCACGTTGTGCATTTTCTGTTTCAGGTGTTGTGATTTCATCCACTGTGACATCCAGCTCTTGATCTTGGCTGGTTGTGGAGTGGGCTGGAAGAGGCTCAGGTGCCAGCTGGACCACCAGGTCACCTTTAACCCCTGTAACAATTAACAAAGTTTAAAGAGGCTTCAGAGCAACTTCAGTGCCGATTTCTGGCCAACTTTGTTTCTCTGGTTTTAAGAACATGTATGAATACTACAAAATACACGATGAAGAGTCCTTACTCCTCTCTCCAGTGTACATGTCCTCAAAGGCAAACTCCATCTCCCTCTGGAAGTCTTCCCTCATTTCCTGTCTCTTATAGAGAGGCTGGAAGATCTGAGGAGGCATCTGCGACACCTGCTGCCTCCTCCTGAGCAGATCTGTCTGCTGCATGTGTTCCAGTTCAACCAACAAACGCTCACGATCCTAAAGGAGGCCATTAAACACTGATCAGGCACTTCATATGACCAAAAAGCAAACAGTTCTCATCTCTTCTTACAGCTAAAGTATCAAGTTAAATGCAAGCCTATCAAACATGTTAAAGTAATACATTTTTTAAACATGTAATGAAAGTGCAACCTCCACAAGAATTTCTTTATTCTGGCATGTAAGTGACTAGGTTAATTAGTCGCCAGGTTAACAGGCAAGTTGTACCTGCATGAGCTGTTCCTTCCTCAGAGCCTGCCTCCCTCTGAGACGAGCCTTCTCCAGCTGCTCTTCTCTCCTCCTCATTTCCTCTGTCTCCAAGTCCTGCTGTCTTTTCGCATGTAGCTCAGCTTCCTCGTGGGCATTTGGCTGATTAGGCAGATCGATTAGATAACTCTGACAAATCGCGCTGGTAAATACAAACAAAAATCAGAGGGTGTGTTACCTGGTTTATGTCCACCTCTCTGTCCACTGTACTCTTGGCCATGTGGTAATGTGTGGTAGCGAAGGCACTCACATCCGATCTCCTTACGAAACGTGGCTTTTTGGGACTGATGTTCTGCTTCAAGGAGAGAAGACAAGGTTACCTTGACTTTCATTTGATTTTCAGGATTTGGAAACGTTCAGGAAATTATTATCACTGTTTGGGAAGATCACCTGAACAGGGTTTGGGAGAGGCAGTGGAAGGCTAGCCACCTTTGCTGATCTTTCCTTTTCTGCCAGTAATGCCTTCTTCCTGGCATTGACAACTCTACAGAACAGTGAAGCCACAGGTTTAATTCTGATTAAATTTAAACACATAAACATCTGAAAATTCTTGTGATGACGCTCACTGGTTTTGCTTCTCATGGTCTTTAAGCCTCTGTGATTTGAGCTCCTTCAGCGCTTCTCGGTAACGCTCCTCTGCTTTGACGTGATTCTCCTCCTCCCTCTGAGCTATGGCTGCCAAGTCGGGTTCCTTGAACAACAAGTTTAGCCACAAAAAATAAATATCATATGGACAAGGGTTAACAAGAATCAAATATCAACATGGTGCAGTGTATTCTGCCTTTTCTAAACAATTCAAATACTACTAAAGTGCCCCAGTGCAAAAGACTAAAGCACACTAGACTACTATTACTCTGCTTCTTCCTTAAGCAGATTGAACATTAATATTTTGTTTTCTCACAGAGTGAAAAAACCCAACCTAAGTTGGCGCTCTAGCTCTGGGACATAATTTATTTGACAAAAGTCATTCAAAGTTTAAACTTTTAGTAACGTAATCAGTCTTTCAATAGCTTCTATGTTTTTTTCCCAAAGTTTAAATTTAACTTTTATTAAAAGTTGACATTTCTCCTTCATTCTGCAGACACGATAGGATGACATCACTAACTGCTGATTTCCGTTCTAGTCTTTTAAAAAATTGTTTCATGCACAGGTCTTATCCTTTCAGCGTACAAATGATAAAACATACCAAACTTTTTGTCCACTTTCAACTGAGAAGACACATTGTAAATTTTCAGTTGAGAATTGGAAATGCAGGAAGTCTCTCTCTCTCTCCTGCAATTATTTCCATATAATAAAGACTAAGGTTGTGAAAAATTAGTATGTGGTCAAGCAGCTGGTGCAATGATACACTCAAAATGTCTTAGTTGGATACACAACAACTAGAACGTAGCAAAGAGTATTCGGTGGAGGTTTTTTCCCCAAATGATGACAACATATTTTTCTTTGGATTTTGGACTGTCACTGTTACTTTGATCTGTGGATTTCAGTATTCATGACAACTTAAAAGATATTTTTATAAATTAAATAATTAAAATAATAGCAAATAGATATAATTATTTGTGTATATTTATATGAAGCTTGCTTTACATGATTTATCTAACTGTCTTAAACAGATGAATCTTCTCAGGAAGTTTAAGACATTTTCTAACTAATTTCAGACATTTTAATGACCCACAGAAACCCTGTGGACACTGCACTGATGAGTTTATGTTTACGTCAATGTGGCTCAAAATTTGGTTTCATACATTCTTTTTATTCTTTCATAATCCCCGTTTTAGTGTCTCTAATTTGAACTATTTTAGCCTTACGTTTTCTTTTGCACTCCTGTGCCCCTGGCCGAGCAACTGGAGACTCTCCTGGTATAACCTCTGCAGCCTCTGGAGCTTTTCCCTCTGCTGTTGCTCCCACTCCTTCCTCAGCTCCCGCTCAAGTTGTTGCAGCTCATACTGTCGCCTCTGCTCAACATCTTGGCGGATCTGCTGTGCAATGTACCGGTGCTGCTCCCGCACCTGTGTGTCAACACAAAACACACACTCAGTGTGCATATATCACGCAGTGACAGTAGGTTACAGTGATGATAAACTTAATTATCTTCATCACGTCATCTGTCAACAGAAAAAAATGGATGCAATACAAAAGATAAATCTTGGCCAGTAATACCAGCAAATCTAATCTTATTTGAAAAAAAATAAAAAAATTAAATAAAAATGTGTCAGCAAAATGACCAGGGACTTCACAGCAGAATACTTTGTGAACTTTAGGTCCTTCACTGGTTAGTTACATACGACACTTTACAGCTTCATCATGCTAAAAGAAATACTACGTGAATACCCTGAAACTGTCTGCCTTTGTTTATTCATGTGTCAAAGCAACTTTCGGAGACAGAACAGACCGATCAGACTTCAAAAAAATGACTGTACGCACACAAAAAGACAGATCTTTTACACATGCAAGTAAAATTTAATGTAGGCGAGGAACCTGAAGTTATGAACTCATGTGAGCCTTAATATAGTGTTTATCAGACAGAAACAGGGGTTCAAGTAAGCACTGGCACTTCATCAGAAAACATCCCACAGGTGCTGGAAATCAGGGACCTAAAGTGAAGCAGAAAGCCATAACACCGCCTTATTACCTGCTGTATCCGCAGTTTTCTCCTCCTTTCCTGCTCCTCTCGTATTATCCGAGCCTCTTCGTTGGGACTCGGTCTTAATCTGGACACTTTTCTCTTCATTTTCGAGCACTTCACTGGCGGACATTTCCCCCAAAAAAGCAAACAGCAGGTTGCGGTTCAGCTAGCGGCGACGGCTAATGTTTGCACGCTTCACTTTGTTCGCCGGCATAACGGTTCCGTAGGACAACTTAAACTTGAAACAAGTGTTTACTATACAAGCAATTACCAGGCAGGACGCTTAAAGTGTTGTTTATCATCCGAAATCCATGCCAACCCAAAAAACGGACGTTTTTGTTTTTTTCTTTGTCCTGAACGTCACATCCGGTAGTTTAAACTGCCCGCCGTATCTTTGCCGTCCACATGAAATATTAGTTCCTAGTCATTATATCTGCATAAAAAAACATTTTATGCATTTAAACATAAAATACATAAAAAAATACATCAATAACATATATATACAAACATTAAATACGTAAATAGTGCTAAAGTGACACAAAGCGTTTGAAACCGCTTCCAGCCTCAGAGTTCATCACAATCGCGGTGGGAGGGGGACCGTGCAGGAGTTACACTCGTTCCTGTATTGATGAGCCTTTCACCGCTACTGGAACATTTAATGCAATACCCGAGTATAACTCTATACCTCCAACACTAGTGAACGCCAGAGGTAAGATTTACAGGAGTAAAAGAGTATTTGGGGTTTTAAGCTGTTCTCTTGAGCTTTCGAGTCTCCTTTTATGCTGTTAGCTAAGCAAAGAGCTAACGCTAGCTAGTGTTGCTAACTAGTAAAATGTTACAAAGTGCCTAAAAGAGCTGAATTATTATCATCCAAAGTTGTTGAGGAGCATTTTCTAATTTTCGTTCTTCACTTTAACATTTGGAAGTGAAGTATTTTAGTGTTCTGTTTATTAAACAACCTATATTAAATGTTTGATTCAGAGGTTTTCTGGTCTCCCCTGTGTCTGTGTTTGATGACTAACCCTGCCTGTCCACTCCACTTCTCAGCCAAGTCTGTCATCATGTCTGGTGGTCCAGCGGTGAGGATCAGCATCGAGTCTTCCTGTGAGAAGCAGGTGCAGGAAGTGGCCCTGGATGGGACAGAGACCTATGTCCCTCCTCTATCCATGTCCCAGAACTTGGCAAAGTTGGCACAAAGAATTGACTTCAGCCAGGGATCTGACTCAGAGGAGGATGTTGAGGGAGAACCCAAGGACCGAGAATGGGGCAAGCAGGATGGAGAGGAGGAAGAAGGTAAAATGCTTAAATAAAGCAAGGAGCTAGAGCTACACGAGCCATCACACATTCCTTGGTATAATCAGCTGCTGTGTGCCTTAGGCCAACATAAAATATCAAGCTGAACTTCATTCATCATAGGTTAAACATTTCAGTTCAGAACTTCACTTAGATGGTGAATAATTACCAATAAATATATAATTTCAGTCTTCATGCCAAATATCCTTGGACAAGATACTAGAAGTTGATCGGAGTATGAAAGCATGTGAATGTTACATATAAAGAGAATAGAAAAAAAGTGCTTGTGGGAATGAGGCAAGTTGCGTAAAGTGCTTTGAGGGCTCAGAGTAGAAAAGTGCTGTATAAGAAGCAATCTATTTACCATTTAAATCACAATGGAGCCTCTGTCATGTTTTGAGGCTGCAAGGTGTTGGAGGCCTTGTGAAAACTGATGGAATTATGAATTATGTCAATCTTAAGAGTACACCCGCTGCTCCAATAAATAAATAAAATGGATTTCAGGAGTAATGAGATCCAGCTAAATAAAGTTAAACTTTATTTACAATTTACTCCTGACTCTGATGAAGAAAGGAGGACCACCAAGTAGACTGCACAACTAAATTGAAAACAGAATATAAGGTTTTTTATCACTTGTTGGAATCGAGCCCAATTTTCTGTTTTCTTGCATAGGCACAGTAAAATTTCAGCCGTCTCTTTGGCCCTGGGATTCGGTGCGTAACAACCTCCGCAGCGCCCTCACAGAGATGTGTGTACTCTATGATGTGCTCAGTGTGGTGAAGGAGAAGAAGTACATGGCTTTAGACCCTGTGTCTCAGGATCCAGCAGCTGGAAAGGTAAATTAAACATGTCACTTACACTGATTTCTTTTTAAGGGTTTTTTAAGGGTTCTACAAAAAAAATCTCTAAATGTCAGCAAAGCACTCTTAGGTTTGTCCACAAAGAGATCTTTTGCTCCTTCTCCAACTCCTGCAGACACCACAGGTTTTCCAGCTGATCAGTAAAAAGAAATCATTGGCCACAGCAGCTATGATCCTTCAAAAGGGAGCAGAGAAGCTCAGTAAGTCAGTCGCAGAGAACCAGGAGAACAGGAGGCAAAGGGATTTCAACTCTGAGCTGCTGCGGCTGCGCTCACAGTGGAAACTACGCAAAGTTGGAGACAAGATCCTGGGAGACCTCAGCTACCGCAGTGCAGGTGATAAGAGAGGAAAACACCTCACTCAGTCAGTGCTGCTGCATCCTACAGATTAACATTAAGACACTTTAAACCTGTTTTCTAACTTCTGTGTTTGCCCGTGCAGGCTCCCTTTTCCCCCATCATGGCACATTTGAAGTGATCAAAAATACTGACATTGATCTGGACAAAAAAATCCCAGAGGATTACTGCCCACTGGACGTCCAGATCCCCAGTGACCTGGAGGGGTCTGCTTACATCAAGGTCAGAGGGAAATGACATGTATAATATGTTTTTATTCATCTTTTCTCATTCCTTGTTCATTCTTTGATTTTAGATAATTACCAGATATATTAGGTGTAATAGAAAGATACTGTTTGTATCTTCAGGTGTCCATTCAGAAACAAGCTCCTGACATTGGTGATCTGGGAACCGTCAGCCTTTTCAGACAACAGCAAAAGAACAAAGCTGGTATGGTTCAGCACATATACACATTAAAAGTTGTTCAGTAACACAGAGGCTCTTTTCTTCCACGTTTTTTTTTCTAGAAGGGCAGTTTATGAAAATACTAAATTATTACATTCTGTGTGAGAAAGCGCTCTTTAGGCTTTGGCAAAGGATGACTGAGCCCACTCTAAATTGTAATAGTAAATCCCACAAACAAAACTCTTGGTCTTTTCTTTTGTCTCTGCTCAGGTACGCAACAATGGCACGTGAAACTGGAGGCGGCTCAGAATGTTTTGCTCTGTAAGGAGATCTTCGCCCAGCTGTCCAGGGAGGCAGTTCAGATCAAATCCCAGATCCCTCACATTGTTGTGAAAAACCAGATCATCTCACAGCCATTCCCAGGTGAGAATATGACACAAATGGGGTCCTGGTTCAGTGTTTCTCACACTTATGTATGTGCTTATGTGTGGCCTTCCGGAAGCATATACCTTGCCTTGAGAGAATAACTGACCCAGTGCTTGAGCACAAGGACCAGTTCTCTACCTGCTGCAGGTTAAGGGGACCCTCCAGCTCACAGCAGGTCTTCAGAGCAGAACTAGGACTGCAGTCCAAAAATGGTTGAAATGTAGTTTGTCTCACCGTGGGTTGAGACTGCCGCAACAGAGTAAACTTTCAAAATAAGAGCACGGGAGGTTGTCCACTTGTCAAGTGATTGTGGATGGCATTAAAGAGATGAAAACATTTTTAAAAAATGCTACAATATCGATGCATTAGTCTATGTCTACGAAATCCATGACAACACAGTGGTTTTGTTTGATAGTATCATGGGAATATCTTGTTGTAATTTAATAGAACTTAGAACCAAAATGTAGACTCACAGCCATAGTACAAAAAAATACCTGTGTGGCATTTTGCTCTAAAACTTGAAATATACATTCTGGGGATTCGTTGAGACTCGAGTTAACATGTCGAAAGATCCAAATAAGAACAGGTGGGGATGGAGGAAGACAGACAATCTGATAAAGAAAGGCAAGAAGAGATGATTATATATACACACACACACACACACAAAGAATTGATTACAAAACAAGACACATGTGGGAACAGTGTTGGGAAAGGAAAACAAAAGACCAAAAAATAGGAGGTAAAACCAAAATAAGACACGAGAAAAACAACCTTTGAAGTAAAACAGGAAGTGACCAAAAGACAAAGCAGAGAGGCATGAATACGAACATGAAGCGCTCTGACAGCTAGAATAACATTTAACATAATGACTGACTAATGTGGGCTTTTTTTTTTCTTTCTTTCTTTTTTAGTGCTCTTTTACTGGAGGTTAAGTAACAGGTGCTATCTGCTGCATTCCTCTTTAGTATCTATAAAACAAACACCATATTAATGTTCTGAGTAATATTCTTAATGTTACGTACGAGCAGCCGTCATCAAGTCGAGGTATTCAGCTTTCACATTTGTCAAGAGTGTAAAGAATGTTCTTTCACTTTTAGTGAACACTCAAATCAAATCACATCAAATCACTTTTATTGTCACGTGACATTACTGGTACACTGGTACAGCACAAGTGAGTGAGTTTCTTGTGTGCAAGCTTCACAAGCAACAGCAACACCTGTTCAGCAGTCTGGTGGCCTGATGGAAAAATCTGTCTCTCAGTCTGCTGGTTCAGACCGGATACTGCAGTACCTTGTTCAGTACTTTACTGTTCAAATTGTAAAGTAGTTTGAACAGTTTATGGCTGGGGTGACTGGAGTCTTTGATAATCCTCCTGCCCTAATTCATCCAAAGTGTCATTCTCCCCTCCAAACACACCTGTGATTTTTCTCTCCCTAGGTCTGCAGCTGTCAATCTCACTGTGCCACTCTACGGGAGAGAAGAAAAACAACCGGGCATCTCCAGAGAAACCCAAACCGGACGACCACCTTTACGTACTAGAACACAATCTGCATCAGATGATGAGAGAGGTGAGAAGTGAGATTCCTGTAGAGCGCAATCTATTAACCACCTCTGGAGGAAACCTACTAGATATGATCTGAAATGCGTTAAATATTTTTAAGCTTTGCCTTTTTTTCTCTTTTTCCTTTAACTTTTATCTATATATCCTCAAAAAATCCATCTCAGTTAGGGAATACTGGTCAGGTCTCAGTGTGCTTAGAATGCAAGATATCGACTGTAGAGAATTAAAGAGAAAACTGCAATAGTCCCCTGCAGTATTACTTGGTGATAGTGGGGAGGAAGAACTCCCTTTTAACAGGGAAAGAGCACCGGCTGAATTGCACTCAGGAAGAGACAGTCATTTCTGAGCAGAGGGTGCTTACAAGAAAAATACAGCTACAAAGTGAAGGAATCTATGAGGTTTTTATTTTCTTGTAAATTTAAAGTTTTAATGTTGGATTTTATTTTATTTTTTTAGATATTAAGATATATTTGTGTTCTTCTGCCTACAACAACCCTGGAAACCTGTCGTCTTCTACTCTGCCAGGAGACACTTCTATTGTTATTAATTTAAATTTCATTGTCTCAGTGCACATTTCATTGGCAACATTTGTTTCTTTTATAGTTTCACAAGCAGCAGCTGAGCTCTGTGGTGATACCGCACCCTTCTAGCGCTCCCTTTGGGCACAAACGTCTGCGTTTGGCAGGGCCACTGGCCTATGACAAGGCAGAAATCTCCAGTTGGCAGCAGACTGAGGGGCTGCTGGAGAAGATGATAAAACAGGCCAAACACATCTTCCTACGTCGCAGGTAAAATATCCTGATATAATTTTACAAATACAGAAACAGTTACCAGCAGCAATATTGAATTTTACTGCAAATTTAGGAGCTCCAGAAACTTTAGCAGCCCAAAAAAGCAGCGTTTGCTACATTTGGCTAGCAGATGGCTCACATTGTCTTTGTTGTTTCATCAGAATCTGAATACTTTATTAATCCCAAACTGATTATGGAAATTAAATTATGTCCTTTTATCTTAAAATATTTAATCTTTTAACAGAAGAATTGTTGTTAGCTACTTTTTGTTGGCTGTATAATGCTTAGCAATACTCTTCACGGGTACCACGGTGTTTGTGGTCAACAGGACGGCACGTACCATCGATAGTCTGGCCAGTCGGATTGAAGACCCGCAGATCCAGGCTCACTGGTCCAACATTAACGACGTATACGAGTCCAGTGTCAAGGTGCTCATCACTTCACAAGGCTACGAGCAGATCTGCAAGTAAGTGGAGTGCAGAGGAGTTTATTTTACTCATTATTTTAAATATCAATATTTATTTTTATTTTTTTTTAATTGTACATTTTATTTTTACTATATTTTTTATTATCACAGATTTGCAGATTTTAAATATTTACTAAATATTCACTATTCATTTTGTACTATTGTTATTTTAATTTAAAATACATTTTTTTAATTATTAGAATTAATAAATTTTGTATTTTGTAATTGAAAAACTCAACAATTGAAAAAACCCTTGACACAAAGTTTTTGCTTTGCTGATTTGTTTAATGCTCGGCTCTGTAGCGCTCAGTGGCCGCCATGTAAATGCAAATGTTTTACCTACATTTGCAACTAAAAACAAACCTGCAATAGAAATGTATCTAGGAGCAGCATGTGAATAAAACGTATGACAACATTAAACCCACATGGTCCCCAGTTTTTAAACAAAATTACTGATAACACAGCAGCAACAGTGACTGTCTGACTGAGACGGTGAGCTCATTTTTCTAGTGTCCAAATCAGAGCACTGTTATCACCATCACAACCTTTACTGGGAAACAGCTGGCAGGATCCTTCAAAAAACAACCTGCTTAATGAACTTTGATGTGAAGAAAAGAGGACTTTAAAGTTTGTTCCAGTCACTGTCATTTGTTTTAAGCAGTGAAAAAGAAATATATCAAGAATATTATGTTAATAAAACTGTATTAATATATAGGGGGAAACATCTTTTTTCCCCCAGGCCAATAAAAATGCGCATGGGCCAGTAAAACTCTGAGCCAATGACTTGGGGCTGTTAGGTTGGACACTAAATTATTATTAATGTTAATTATTAACATCTCGTTTTTAGAAGCATAAAACTTTGCATCAAAGCATTATTGTATTTGAGATCATTTATTTATTTGTTTTTGCATTTAAGAGAATGTTTTCTTCAAATGCTTTAGTTTTATTATGGCATGCAAATTAGGGATGGGAATCGAGAACGTGTTCTTGTAGAAAACCTGTTCTCAGTAGTCAAATTCCTTGGAATTGTTAGAATGCCCGCCTATTAATCCCACTTATGGTTTTTACACTTGCACTATAATCAGCTTATTTCAGATTGCGTGTCAAAGGAGGAAAATAGCAACAGTCTAGAGCACAGGTGTCGAACTCCTGGTCTCGAGGGCCGCTGTCCTGCTTGTTTTCCAACTAACCAGCCTTTGTAGCTTCTTATTGGCAAAGCAAATCTGATCCAGGTAATCAGCAGCATGTAGGGCATGGATATCTCAAAAACAAGCAGGATACCCCTGATCTAGAGCATGGATATGGACATTTATTTTTATTGCACAAAAGGACGAGATAAATTGTAGAGTGGAAAACTGCATCCAGGACAGAAACAACCGCATTATGCTGCCAGGTATCCGCCAAGACACCATGCTAAAGCTAAGCTAACCCAGAACCCAGAGTGAAAGCTGAGCGAATGCTGAGGCCAGTACCCAGACCCTTATCAGGATGTCCTAAAAACTCCCTGAAAAGCCTTCAGTTAATCCAAAATGCTGCAGCAAGAGTCCTGACAGGGACTAGAAAGAGAGAGCAGATTTCTCCTGTATTGGCTTCCCTTCATTGGCTCCCTGTGAAATCCTGCACCTTTAAAATCCTGTCTTGAAAAATGTCATCTTAATGACCTTGTAGTACCATATCACCCCATTAGAGCACTTTGCTCTCACACTGCAGGCCTACTTGTTGTTCCTAGAGTATTTAAAAGTAGAATGGGAGGCAGAGCCTTCAGTTTTCAGGCCCCTCTTCTGTGGAACCAGCTTCCAGTTTGGATTCAGGAGACAGAAACTATCTCTACTTTCAAGACTAGGCTTCAAACTTTCCTTTTTGCTAAAGCATATAGTTAGGGCTGGACCAGGTGACCCTGAATCCTCCCTTAGTTATGCTGCAATAGGTGTAGGCTGCTGGGGGATTCCCATGATGCACTGGGTGTTGTTTCTTCAGTCACCTTTCTCACTTACTATGTGTTTATACACCTCCTGCATTTAATCATTAGTTATTATTAATCTCTAGCTTCCAAAGCATGTGTTTTGTCCTGTCTTCCTTCTCTCACCCCAACCAGTCGCAGCAGATGGCCCCGCCCCTCCCTGAGCCTGGTTTTGCTGGAGGTTTCTTCCTGTTAAAAGGGAGTTTTTTCTTCCCACTGTCGCCAAAGCGCTTCCTCATAGGTTGTCATATGTTTGTTGGAGTTTTTGCTGTTGTATTATTGTAGGGTGTTTACCTTATAATATAAAGCACTTTGAGGCGACGTTTTTTTGTGATTTGGTGCTGTATAAATAAAATTGAATTGAATTAACTTCTACATGGAATCAAGGAGATGGCAGTCAGACTGCAGCCTCCCTTTATACCTGTTCATGTTTCTAAAGCAGAATCACTGTGGCGTTCGCTTTTTGGTGCTGGTTTTCATCTTTGCTTTGTGCAGTCAACTTTTTAGTGCACTAAGAGAGAGATCTTAGAGATATGTGTCCTCATTAGGGACTTGTTTTGGTATGTGGGGCTGTAGTCTCAGGTTTATATTGTTAAATGGTGATTATGAGACATTGTATTTCAGCTATTTGCAGAGTAACATGAAAGTAACAGAATAAGTTTGATAATGAAGTGATTAAGCAAAGTACTGCATTACTTTTTCAAAAAGTAGTCTGTGTAATATGTGTAATAATGATTTTTTTTGAGTAACAATTTGAACGCTGATCACGACAAAGGGAACTACCTCAACATATGCGCACAAACATTTGACCCACTGCATGCAATTCATTTGCATGAATGTTTTTTTGTTGTTGCTTTTTATGGGCATTGTATGTAGTTATATTACAACATTGGTACACACTGTAGAAATAACAATTTTCTATTTCCTGTTTTTTTGGGGGGTTTTGATAACCTGTGGGGTTTTAAGTATTTATTATAAGGCAGACGTATTTCTTATCCAGTTACTTGAATAATCAATAGGATACTTGATTACTAAAATATTCAATAGCTGCAGGTTTTATTATTTAATAGTCTCAGAGCTCGCAAAATCGCTATCCCGACGTCCCGGGGCTAGCGATTTTTCCGGTCGGGCTACCAAAATCCATCTCAGCCCTGCCCATCAGGCTATCATAGGAAGAAAAGATATATGTCAATACTTTCGCATTCTTTCGCAAACGTAGCTGGGTAATTTTGTCATTGGCATCGAAGAGCCACTGTCAATATGTGACATAATGAAATCGTGTTAAAATTTGCGGTGTTTTTGGGGGGGTTTTTTTTTTTTTGCTTCACTTTCACTTTGCCATCGCGCAAACTGTGAATAGAGAGCGGCAGTACTGATTGGTGAGTGACAGATTAATTCCTCTCCAATTCCTTATCACTCGTTAGCTTACTATGCAAATATGACAAGTGAAATCTTCCGCAGCAAGCTTAAACATGTCATAGAGGTTGATTGTGCAGAGAATTGCTGATCATTATGCAAGTGTGTGTGTAAAAGCAGATGGATTCACGCAGGTATTTTAGTTCTGCAGAGCCAAATAAGACCGGTCAGGGTGAAGAGGGGACAGCCAAAGAAAAGCCTACCACAAAATGGAAAAGCTATGACAAATCAGACTATGAGGCAAAAAGAAAGCGCAGCTTTTTTGGTTTCATGGACAAAATAATTTCTGTGGCTGCAATATGACGAGCTAAATAACATAAAGTTCTGCCGGGTGTGTCATTAATTTCACTCGATTTCTGAGTCACCAAGCGCCTTTGTTACTGGGACCAGTAATTGTAAGAAAGACCCCATCAGAACCCTTGAGAAATGCAAGAAAGAAATGCATTATTGCTCAGTCTACAGTATCTTTCCCTGAACAAACACCAGTTGCAAAAAACATATGAAAAATAAACTAAGCACAACAAGAAGTCCTGAAAAATCTGTTTAGAACAGCGTTCTGTGTTGCAAAGAGTGAACTACCATTGGCAAAATTTAGCAGTCTTTGCAAACAAAGCAAATGGCCTAGATCTTGGTTCCACTTACCTCTTACCCGTGACTTCAGTGGAAACTTCAGATTCAGAATCTGACACAGACTGATTCATGTTCTACGCAGTTTTTACAAGTTCATAGAAATTTCTGTTCAATTAGAATCAAGTATTTGAGTTGATGATTGTAATTTTTATACAGTTGTTGTAATTTGTGTTTGATGGATGTTTTGTTACAAAACAAAACATCAATCAAAAAATTGTCCTCTTGTTTTTTCGGGCTACTTAAATTTATTTTGGGCCACCAAAAACTGAAGAGTGTCTGCCCGAAGGGCTACCAGGGATTTTGAAATTTTGCGAGCTGTGAGTCTTATTTCTGAATCTATAGTAATTTCTTTGTACTTTTGTTTGTTAACTAACGTTTATCATTATATTTTTCTATTTTCGTTCACTGCTGTTGTGAACTATATAAATAAATGGATTTGAAAAAAGCTTTTCACTCCTCATATATGGATGTTTACATGACTCTGGACCAGCGTGTTTGATCCTCTGAAATGAGGCTCACTGTGTTTTATTTGGTGTGTTTAGGTCCATCCAGCTGCAGCTGAACATCGGTGTGGAGCAGATCAGGGTGGTGCACAGAGATGGACGTGTGGTCACGCTGTCACACCAGGAACAGGAGCTGCAAGACTTTCTCCTCTCACAGGTATCACCCGTAACTTCCACAGTTATTGGAGGAGGCTGAATTTACTAGAAGCATGGCTGCACATTGTTGACTGTAATGCTTCAGTATTTAGTTCTGCGTATGCCTGCCTTCTTTTCACAGATGTCACAGCATCAGGTACATGCAGTTCAGCAGCTGGCTAAGGTGATGGGCTGGCACGTCCTGAGCTTCAGTAACCATGTAGGTCTGGGCCCAGTGGAGAGCATCGGAAATGCCTCCGCGGTCACTGTTGCCTCTCCCAACGGAGAGTACGCCATCTCAGGTGAGACTGATGGCTCTTGGATCCTCAGGTTTCTCTGTAGTAGGAAGAGCATATTAGCAGCAGCAACTCAGTACTACTCATGCCTCTATGCATGAGACATTCAGGCTCTCCCTTAGCTAACCTCCCCCCAATAAAGGCTAAAATGTAAAAAAATAAATAAATTAAAAAAAAAAAAAATATATATATATATATATATATCTCAACCTTTTTTTATTTTAAAGAAAAGGTAGAAACTAATGTAATAAATCAAGATGACACCCAGTCTGTCAGTTCATGGAAAATTACTCAGGATTAAGCAGACAGGTTGATACAAGTTGGGGAATCTTTGAGAAACTTCCTCTCTTCAAACATCATTGAAATGCATCATGAACCGGTTTCCATGCAACACTCATACTGAATATCTGTAAACACTGAAGAATAATGTGTGGCGAGACAAGAGAGAAACTTTATTGTCATTGTTTAAAAACAACAAAAGTCTGCTCAGCAGCTCCATATCATTATGCAGCAAAGGAAATAACTGTCAGTGGTTTTTCATCAAAGTTTCTTTTCTCTTCAGTACGTAACGGCCCAGAGAGCGGGTGCAAAGTTTTGGTGCAGTTCCCTCGCAGCCAGATCAAAGAGCTGCCAAAGAGCGACGTCATCCAGGACGCCAAGTGGAGCCACCTCAGAGGGCCGTACAAAGAGGTCCATTGGAGCAAGATGGAGGGCCGAAACTTTGTCTACAAGATGGAGCTCCTCATGGCGGCGCTGACTCCCTGTCCTTAGGTGCTGACTCTGTCTGCTGACTCCTCCCACACACAAAATAACAGTTTATTTAAAGAGGACAATCTTCCTTCATAGACTCTCTTCCTCACATTTGAAAGAATCGACAGCGCTTTCATTTCTTTTATTTTTTTTAACCAACTCGTGGACCACCGTAAAGTCTGTCCACACAAGTGTCCTCTGCCTGTTGCTTATAGTGTAAGGTGTGGACTGTGTGTGTATACCTCAAACAGTTTGATACAAAATAAAGTGCAGTCTGTCTATATATATTTGTCCTTTTTCTTAAGAATACAGCTATGGATCAAAGAGACACTGTTTATAAAACTGAGCTTAGGGATTTGCCAGTTCAAACTTTAAATTTGTCCGCATTAAGTTCAGCGTTGTCTTAGGACTGTATTCCAACATGGGAACAAAAGTTTAGTGAACTCCCAAATTTTCACTAAACCTGTTTTCTGGAACAGGTAAGTTTGAGGAACAAGTTTCTGTGTTTCTTGTTGTATCCTCATACTGCAGGGTGGCTGCAGGAGGCAGAGCAGGTAATCCAGCTGCGTTGTGTGTGTGTGTGTGTGTGTGTGTGTGTGTGTGTGTGTGTGTGTGTGTGTGTGTGTGTGTGTGTGTGTGTGTGTGTGTGTGTGTGTGTGTGTGTGTGTGTGTGTGTGTGTGTGTTGGTTAGCAAACAAAATGTGTCAATATGGCTTTGAGCTCAGAGTAGATGGGCGCAGTTTTAATACCACTGTATTTGTCTGATGTGACAACATTTTAGATAAACTAACTTTGAGTCTGGACTCTGGACTTTCAGGCAGGTGGGGCTCCTGAAGTTCCTGTGTAGGTACGAGGGAGGAGAGAGTTCATTAAGAAAGAAATCACAAAATCATTTGCACTGTGAACCGGATATTTTTTCTTTAGGTAATAAAAGAAAAACAATTCTTTTGTTTCTACATCCATTCATTCTTTATTCCTTTCTTCCTTTCTTCCTTTTCCGGGCCGTGATCAGCTGACCTGTGTTACTGCAGCTTCATGGCTCTGTGTGGATTTAGCAAACTGCAATTACTACTTGACTACTTTGGTCACAACTTTATTTACATTACTTTCTGATTTGCTGAGAAAGTATCATCAAGGCCTCAGCTGAAAGTATCACCAGGCTGCAGCACACAAAAGCGAAACTGTTTTTTTGTTATCATGAAATAATCGGATTTAATTGCTTATTAATTAAACCAGCCCAGTTTAACCCTTGGTCATGAGTAAAATAAAGTCACACAGTTTCTTTGCTTAGAGAATAAATACAAGATTTATTGTGTTCCTGTATCATCGGTGGTATATTCACATTCACTCATTCAGTGACAGTCATCTGTAAATATCAATATCAGTACAAAATATCAACACAGTGCAGGTGTTCATAACTGACTGGTCATGCTTTGAGCTGTAAGTAACTAGAGTATATAAAGAGGACAGTTTGATGTACAAAACATTCCACCTTCAAAAGTATGTCCTCATGTTGTATCACTGACAGCTTTGATTGGCGATTTCAGGTGAGTCATCACTCAGATGTTCATTATCTGCAGCTCAGTCACATCGTTTGCTGCAAAAAAAAAAAAAAAAAAAAGGGATTAAAGTGTCAATACATGATTAAGACAACAAACAAAGCTATAATAGGTCTTCACAGACCTTTGTACTCAAACACACCCTTACTGTGATACAATGATAGATAGAGTCAAACCATAGTCAACCATCACACCCTTCAACCTATATTTATTCTCCACACAATCATGCAGTGGTAAGAAGAACACATTTTAACTTTAGATAAAACAACATGCTCGCAAACGTGTTTATGCGGAAAATTGTCTTCTTTATTATTTCACCCATTACCTAAAAAAGCAGCCACACTTCAGACACTGTATGAGGTTTTATTTGCCTCCTATATGAAACCAGTTTGTAACTTATTTAGTAGTAGTCTTCAGGAATAGTTCTCCTGGCTATTCTTTGGATTTGGCTGCTTTGTGTTCTGTTCTCTCTGAAGATGATCCCACACTGCTTCAATAATATTGCGTCAGGACTGTGAGGAGGCCAGTCCATGACTGATGGTGTTCCACTGTGTGTTTTTCTATCCGGGTGTGCATTTACTGTGCTAGCAGTGTGTTTGGGATCATTGTCATGCTGAAAAATTAAGCTGCTGTAAGTTTCCAGATGGTATAGCACAGGGGTAGGCAACTCCAGGCCTCGAGTGCCGGTGTCCTGCAGGTTTTAGATCGCACCCTGGGTTAACACACCTGAATCAAATGATTAGTTCATTACCAGGCCTCTGGAGAACTTCAAGAAATGCTGAGGAGTCATTTAGCCCATTAAATCAGCTGTGATGGATCATGGACACATCTAAAACCTCCAGGACTCGAGGCCTGGAGTTGCCTACCCCTGGTATAGCATGATGGATCAGAATCTGATGGCACTCTTTCTGTGTTCAAAATTTCTGCCCCAAACTTCTGCATGACAGAACTTTATGACTAAACCTGCACCAACTGTTCATCCTCAGCACCAGGGAGAGTTTTGGGGAAACTGGCCTGCAAATATGCCCTAAAATCCCTGAAAGCAGCAGGTCTGCCACGGACTACCTGTTAAACTGCACGTAGTTCAGACTATGCCTGTTTAGTGCAGACAATAAAGTATTGTATGAATGTGTATAAACGTGTCCTGTAGTGTTTCTATTATCATTGCCACAAAAATGTAAGAAATTCTGTAAAACACTATGGATATTTGTAGGAGAAACAGACACACAAATCTTTTTATCTTTTTGTTTTTATTTGTATTGGTTACATAGTTGTCCTCCATGTAGAGTGACCTATTTTGGTTATGAACGTTTTCAGGACGTATCCATACAAGAAATCAGGGAAGAATATGTTTGAGCAATGCCAGCAATCCAAAATCTTCTGAATGGGTATTCACAAGACATTTCCAAGTTGCAAACCTGTTTTTCTGGCATCACCTGAATGCACAATCATTGACACCATTAGAGGATATTCACTGAGATGGATTCTGCTGTTTACACGTAGCTTTACCTGGCATCTCTCTCCTGCGCTTGCATGCCATTATCTTCATGTAGGCCTTGTCCAGGAGCCACATGGCGAGCATAAGAAGGCCGGCCAAGCAGGCCAGGGCCAAAAAAGAGACAGTAAGGTACTGAAGGTCCTCATACAGAACCTCTGTAGGACAGAAACACAGGAGCCACATCTTATTTACTGCAAACTCAACTGCAAATAGGGCTGATATGCTTATTAAAGATAATTTTTCATCATGTTCACTTGTTAAAAAAAAGACTTCCCCTCTTTGGTCAATCCATATGTTCTTCCTTCCTGCATTTATTCCTCCCTAAAATTATCACAGCCCATGTGCCATTCTTCATTCTTCACATTCTTCTTCATTTTCATAGTTTATTTGCTTTAGAGTTACTCTGTCTGGTGTGGAAAACAGTTCTGAGCCTGCCTCTAATAACCACAGACGCCATGTTTGGGAAATCTGGGCAGGGCGTTTGTCGTCTTTAAATCCAAACAACTGTTACCACAATGCCAGTCAGACTACGTCAAACTGAAGCCGAGGGCTTTTGTTGATGCTCTAATCACGATTAGTGCTGCTTTTTTAAATCCTGTGAAGAAATTCTTTGTACAGGTATGACAGAAGTGCTGTTAATTACCTTAAGCTTTAAAAACTGAGCTGTTCTGACAGGACTGTTTCTTTCTTTCATGCTCTTTTTCCCTCGTTGTGTGTTAGTTTTCTGTTTGTTTGTTGTTTTAATGTAAAGACTCTCACCATTTACTTTTAGGACGAAACCAAAATCCTTGCTGCTCCCAGTTGATTCTGTGATGGTGACCACGTAAAATCCACCATCCTGCAGCCGCAGGTCTGACAGGCCCATCGAACCGTTGTCATAGGCCTGCACTCGGCTGCTGTAGTCCTCCGTTATGTTGGTGTACCCCCCCGGCTGCCAGGCCCCTATCGTCCGGCTCACCAATCCTGACATAAAAGTCCATTGTATGTTTGGGATCCCGCTACAGGTGAAATTCACTGAGAAGATCACATCGTCCTGCACTGAGCGGATCAGGCTCCTCTGAGGAGAGTATATGGAGATGGCTCCAGCTAAACAAACACATGAACATACACGCATACATTAGTCTGTATTCTCTGGGTTATTCTAGAATCAGCTTTGACTTACTTTGTAAGTAAGTCAAAGGGAAATTCTGCTTTGCATCAGAAGAAAATTAACACAGCAGCAAATTGCAAAAAGAGCCTCAGTGATCCAGACTCTCCTAAAGTCCTAAAGTTGTTTGAGTAAAGTGGTACTTCCAAACTATTATACAGGACATGTGAACACCAGTGTTGTTTCTTCCTTCAACAGCCATAAGCTGCATTCACAGGTGATAACATGTGGTTAAATTACAACATGTTGAACTGATTCTGGTATCAAAATACATGTAAAGGGAGACCTTTCCTGTGCTATAACTTGTTTTATCCAGCCACCTATCCTGCAAAGCGATATGACCTTTAAAAGTTTACCCAAAATGCATTTTTTAAACTTTTCTCGAATTAATGATCAGAAAACAGATCAAACATCCAGGACACCAATACATGTGTCATAACATGGTGGAGAGAGGACCCAAGCATAGGGCACGTAGGTAGATTCAAATGATAATGAGCCTTTACTTGGCTGAGACAGGACTACATACTGGGGAATACCTGGGGATTCGAAAGTCAACACAGACAGGAAGTAAGAAGTCGAAACAAGACACATGAGAAAAGTGTCTATCAAAGTAAAACAAGAAATAAACACACAAACAACAGTACTCAGAATAAACAGGATCATAGAAACAGACGACTCAGCTGGAGGAACGAACACTAACATGACAACTGAACCAGAGCCCAATAATATCACTTCACAAAATCTAAAGTCAGAGTTACTAGAAGCAGAATTCATAGAAAACACTAGAGTACAGATGAAAACAGCTCAAAACTGCAAGAGCATGACAAATATTTCTGTTACTCTTCAGCTTTAGCATTAAATTAATGTGGCTCTGCTGTTGAAAGTAAGACATATGTCACGATATCTTAAGTTAAGGTGGTTATGAAAAAGAAACAAAAGCAAGATCTTGGCTTTAGATTACAATGTTCCAACCTTTGTATTTCAACGGACTGTAACTCAAAAAATATTCAAACTATGAGGATAACATTTTTATCATTAGATATACGGATGTTATTTTAAAGAAAAATCTGTTGATTCTGAGGGGATACGGTGGGGAGTGACTCAGATACCTGAGTGACCTGAGTCACAGTGATAGCAATTAGAGTAGAAACATGCTGGTGTGTGACACAATCAAGCGCCATAAAAAGGAATCATTCCACCATGACACGGTTAGCTGCTGTTCCTGACAAACACTGTGGCATGTCTCCTGCTCTGCCTCTGCTCTGTCTGATCCCCCACCCCCATCCTCTTTTCCCCAGAGGATTAAAACTAGTCAAACTAGCTGGGAGGTATCAGAATGAATATAAGAGGCAGTGTGTTTAGGCCAAGCTTTAATGCATATTTTCACGTGCGTGTCAGGGAGAGATCTGGTTCTGCTGGTGGTGTGTTTGTTTAATGAAGCACAGGTAAAGAATTTAAAATGAAAAATACTAGCACTGACTGAGAAGCAAGTCAGTATGGGAGATTTTTTTTTGTCTGAGCTTCCCCCCCCCAAAAAAACCTTTTACCAACAAACCTCGACTGACTCTTTCCTTATTTTTCTGTTAAGAAATCACATACATACTTTTTAAAGCAGCTCTAATGTGTCTTCTTTTGACTGTTTCCTGCACCCTGGTTCGCTTTTAATTTTGCTACTTTTGTTTTGTGTTCCCTGAGATTTGGTTTAGATTCAGATTTTTTTTGGAAACAACACTTCTGGGCACTCGGATGTTATTTCTAGGATCGTTATGTCGGCTTTATAGGTTCTGAAGCCTTGAGTGGTTGCATTTTTATAGTTCAGATAAGGTACTTTGCAATCTTCAGCTTTCTGACTGTCACGTGGTTGCAGACACGATACAGCTAGAGAAAGAGAGAGTGGGCTCATCGTGTTATAGAGCAGGGGCTTGACCCCTCGGGACCTCAACAATAGAAACGGATCAGACGTTACGTAATAAAATCCCTATCATGCTTCAGCACGGTTTCATGGCTACATGCCTGAGCTCTGCTTAGATAATATTAGGGAATATTGACCTTTTTACTTCCCACTTCTGCCATGATCGCCTATATTTACTTTCTACTGACAGGACCGAAACTTCATCCAACATTTCAAGTGTTAAACAAACATAGGTAGGTCGTACCACAAAGATAAAGCAGCAGAATTAGGAATGTGTTGAGCTTACCTAGGTGGCACATATATAACATGATGCTGAGAAAAACAGCAACATCTTGTATTTCCCAGAGCCTGAAATGCCACATTAGGATTGCAGACCCATCTGTCGAACTGCTGCAGAAGAAGCTTCCTTGGGTTATTTTACATTTTGTAGCATTCTCCTCGCCTTTCACCTTTTCCCATGGTTTCTTCTTCTTCTGTTTGTCTTCCTGAAGTTTCTGAGAGTTGTTCTTCTATTGCTTTCCTTCTGCTTTTTTGTAAAAAGTAAGAGTGTCTGTCAGGAATGCAAAAGCTTCCCTCCTCTCTCTCAAGACTGTGTTGGATTTGACTTCATACCTGCGCAAGTCACTGCCAGCCAGCCCACACCTATCAGACAGGTTGAGCCAGAGATTACTGAGCAAACATGTAGTCCTTGTGTGGCAGTGCTCTCTCACACACTCACACACAACTGAAGGCTGAAAGCCGTTGAGCAGTATATTCTAATTTACCTATTGCAACCACTTACTTGTCTATCTGCAGACACACTGTCACAAAATGAAAGTGGGACAGGTGGAATCAAGTAGCGACACACCTGGTAAAACATGTCAAACAGGAAGTACTGTATTCACATGTATGCACCTAAAAACACACACACAGTGACAGTCAAATGAAACTTCCCTTTAGGAGGCATATTAAAGCTGACTGTCTGTAGGTAACCCAGGTCTTATTTCTCAATTGCAACACTGCAATAAAATAAAAGACTCCTCCATTCCCTAGTTAAGAATGGATAAAAATAAATAAAAATAAAATGTACAGTATGATTAAAGATAAACTAAATACCCAAATACCCATTGTTACAAAATGTGACGTAACACATAAGTAACAAAGAAAGCACTGGCATCAAACATGTTACATCATAGAATAACAAACAAAAAACAGAGTATTTGTACATGGATGAACAGAGAGTTGGTTGTAGCTCAGTTAAATGGATGGCATCTGTTAAAGCATGAGGTGCTCTGTGAAGAATTCCATTACCATAAAATGAAACCATTCGTAAACTGATGGTTGAAGGAGTGTAACCTCCAGCTGTAAGAGTCTTTCTTTACTCAATTTTTGTAAGTGTGACCCTTTTTATTTCCGTGGCAAAGACTATCATTAATTATTCTTTCATTTTATTTATTTTTTATTATTTTCTGTGTCTACAATTTATTTTTGTATTTTCGCATGTCCGTTAATTGATTTATTAATTAAAAACAAAAAGTTCCGGTTACTGGCGTCCAAGCTCACGACCTCTGCGCATGTTCGAACTTCACGTGCTCGCGCTTTTGCACACGAGAAACCGTTGAATTCCTGAAGGTGACTTCTGGTAAGTTCATTTTTACTAAGTGGCATTTTCTAATCCGACGTTGCTGTTATGTTCTGATAAAAGTTACCAAGCGGTAAATTTCGGTCGTGCATTTCTTGTTTTTGACCAAATTTCTGTGTGACGCAGCACGGATGTCGGGATTAGCTAAAATAGCCAGCTAGCTGTCTAAATTAAGCCGTTCTGAGTTTGTAATAAAACTAATTTTTGTATTTTCGGTGAATTAATACGTGTCCCCACACGAGATTGCTCCAAGTGCGCTAAAGGCATATTTACTTATTATTATTTTGGCTTTTTCCGTCCCCTAATCCCCTTTCACAGCGATTTCGCCATGTCGCTTCCACTTGTACCACAGTGCCCGTGCTCACGTGCATTGTAGCAGTCATGAACTGAGTGGACGCTTTTATAAGTTGTCAGTTTAATTTGACACAGCTGTGTGAGAGTGGAGGAGTTGAGATAAAGTTAATTCAACCTTAACATGTGTTTTTGTTAAATCTGTGGGCACTTTTATGGAGGGTCTGTGCGTCATGTTATTTGTTAATTCACTCTGCCTTATTTTACAAACTGTACACGTAAAAAAAAAAAGTGACCGGAGTTTACCCTTTATCTGTAGTCAGACCTATTCGCCGTCACCTGTTGCTTTAACCTGCAAATTTCTTTGCTGGGTGTTTGATTTGGGGCGTGAAGAGTGCAATTAACCCTCCGCACCACCAGAGGCCGCTAGTGAAGCGCCGTGTATTCTAACTTGAGTCATTAAAACAACAATTTACATAAGCAGATGGGCTTGTTCCGTTTTGTTAAGTTAAAACAACACTCACTTGGCGTATTGGGTCTAAGTTTCGGCGTTAATGTACTTAAAAATGGAGTTTATTTCTTGTTTTGCGCTTTCGTTTCCCATTGGAGTGACGCGTACCACGTGTACCGGAAGGCAAGATATTATTTATTTGCGAACATTATTAGACATAAATAACGGGCTTCAACATAACACCGGTTATACCTAATCTGATGACCTTATGGCTACCGTTTTATGTCTTGAAATAAAAAGCAGTTTTTTTCCGAACCGTTATTGAGGGAGACGGTGCGGGTAGTGACTCCGTCTGCTCCGACGTATTCCCGGTATCGCTTCTCGGCCTTTTGGCTAAGATCAAGTGTAGTATCTGTTCTTATCAGTTTAATATCTGATACGTCCCCTACCCGGGGACCATATATTAAATTGATTTTTGGAACAGGGAGATGGAATAGGGGCTTGCTCCGTCCACTCCACGCATCGACCTGGTATTGCAGTATCTCCAGGAACGGTGCACCCCCCTAAACATGTGGAAAAACAACGAAAGTTTTGCCAGGTGGTCACAGCATCAGAATAACTGAGACCCCTCACGGTTTCTTGTGGCTGATCACCAATTTGGAATATTAGATTATTATTATAATAAGTTGCAACACAACAACGATGCAAACACATAGTTGCTGCAGACAAAGCAGCACACACGCACACTCTTCCATCTACAGTGGGAAACAAAACCACATCTACATTTATTGTCTTTAAGTCTTCTATTGATCATTTTCCAATATCCTTTTCTATATATTGGCACATTTATTTCAGTACAAACAGAAAGCAGCTTGTGATTTAGAGCTATTTCTCATATTTTGTAGGCTTTGTAATATAATATATTATTTAGTTAGTTCAGTCTGTTACTGTTATCCTCGTGGAGCAACTGTAACCCACACAATTTCCTTAAGGATTATTAAATGATTCTGATTAGAGAAGAAAAAGGTGCAGTGCTGGTGGATAATATTTTTATTTTGCTTGCAGTAAATATTTTTCTTTTATTTAACCTTCATTTATACAGCTAGTTCCAGTGAGACTAAATGTCTTATTTACAGTAGTCCAGTCTGCTTCTTAACCATCTATTATTTTCTCAAGTAGAACCTGGGTCGTCTTTATGCATTTCACTGAATGTGCCTGAGAGAGAAAATGTTAAACCCTAGTACGTGTCTGCCTGTGTCCAGTGACGTATAACAATCTCTTGCTATGAAAACTGTTCTGTTGTTCATGAAATAAGTGGCTGTGTCACCCAGCAGCTCTCTGTGGGCTGTGGGTTTGGTCTTTATGTATATGTTTATTATCCGAAGCGCTTTTCTCTTAGAGTTGGCTCATTCCTTGGTAAATCTGACTATGACTATATCAGCTGCATCTATTGGGTTATTTTGGTAATAGGTTGATCTATTGATGTTTTTTTACCCATCAATTGTTTCATTTTTCCCAAGACCCCCAAACCTTTTGTATTTACGTGACATCTGAAATTGTAATTTTTTAAAGAAAATATTTTCTTAAATGCCAAAATATATAAATGCGCTCAAGTAAAGTCAAAGCCAAATAAAGTAAGATAAATATGCAATCTAAAATAAGATATAAAAAATGAATCTTTACTGTCTTCGTGGAAGGCTTTGAGTTTGTGTACATGCGTCTGCTTGTTTAAGTGTGCAGTGAATTTCTGTCTGTAAGCCTTTAAAGGAGAATTTGGTGCCTGCGATGCAGCGATGCGAGTATATCAGCAGTCTGAAGTTTGCCTTTGATGCAAAGTTTTTATGCTGCTGCAAACAAGATGTTACGATAGTGTAGACATTAATTAATATTAATAATAATTTAGTGTCCAACGTAACGTCACTGCTGCTGTGGTGATGTCAGTGCTTCTTTTCAAAACTGGGCCCTGTGTTTGCTTAATATTGTCAGACTTTTTATTCACACGCTGCTCCTAAATCCCTTTGTATTGCAGGTCTGCTTTTAGTCGCAAATGCAGGTGAAATGCATGCGTTTACATCCTTGAACACATCGGCAGGCTACAGAGCTGGGCATTAAATGAAGCATCGAAGCAAAGACTGTGTTGAGGATTGTTTATAATCCAATTTTTCAAAATACTTGATGAATCGCTGCAGCCCTATTTCGCTGTAAGAAGTGTAATTCTTGCAAAATGCATGCATTGAAGTAACATTTAAAGTAAGAAAAGGCTTCGGCTCTTCTGTAATAGGTTTTGTATTTGATTTTGGATCTGGACAGTTACTGAGGGTCGCCTGTGAGACGAGGGAGAATAGTAGGAAACATTGATCCAGCTATCACCCCCTCATCATCTTGTTTCCTGTCACTGCAAAAGTGGACAGGAATGCTGCTCTGTGGAATGTCCGATGTAGTTCCAGATATCTGGCTGATAGCAGCATCTCATCTTGGTGCCATTTGTTTTTCTCTGCAGCTGTCGTGTATTTCACCAAGCATGACATTTATATTTGTTAGTTCAGGGGTACCACATACTTCTCTTCCACTGGCTGGGATGGTTAAATGGCCTGCTTTACTCAGTCTATAGCGCTTTACACTACATTCAGTCATTCACACACTGGCAATGGCAAGCTACATTGTAACCACACCACTGACAGAGACGAGGCTGCCGGACACTGGCGCCACCGGGCCCTCTGACCACCACCAGTGCGCAAACATGGGGTTAGTATCTTGCCCAAGGATATTTGGGATCGAACCACCGACCTTCTGATTAGTGGCTGACCTGCTCTGCCACCTGAGCTACAGCCAACCCAGGGATGTCCTCTCTAAGAAGGAGAAGCATACTTCTGCAGTCATGGCAGTCCAGGCTTTGTTATGTGCAGAAGGGCCTAAACTCAACTCCAGCTGCAGCATTTGTTCTTGGTCCCTGTGAGCTGCAGGAAGCTCATGCGGTGGACTCGTCCTTAATCTGTGTTTTCTGATAGGTCAGTCGATCTTGTCTTTCTCACTGTTATCACTGGTCAAGGTAAACATTCAGGGTACGGCGAACTTACAACCCAGAGAGGAAATGCCCAAAGTATGTGACTGGCTGCAGACTTTTAAAAATGGAATCGCATTGAGTAATCAGATGGCAAGAGCAGGCGTCTAGAAGAGCAATTAGAAATTGAATGCAGACAGATGTGAATGAATCTCCAATAAAAGCAGTGACAGGTTCAAATACTTTTGTTTGACCTATTGAGTCAAACAATGAGAGTCAAATATTGAGAGGAGTCTGAAGCTGCAGAATGTAGTTTGAAATCATTATTAAAGTGAGTGTTCCTGCTCTGGGACAGTAGGGGGCAGCATCAGGAGGATAGTAACTGTCCAGCAGCAGAGAACAAAGGAACAGGAAGTGGTTGTGCTGTTAGCAGAAAACGTGAGTGCTTTATGCGTTTTTTCCTTTTTTCTAAACATCAGACGTGAATCAAACAGTTTTCAGCTGCAGTTTGATTTAACTTGGAGTTACTTGAACTTCCTGTTGGTTTGTTCCTGGATTTAAGGAGGTTAAATGGATGAAAAAAGTGATCTTTCAGTTAGCTTTTGTTGTGCAGATGCAGCAATGCATGATGGGAAAGACTCCCCGTATTTTATTAAAACTAAATAACCTGATGTGGCTCTGTTGGAAGCTCCTTCCTGTGTATATAAATAGTGTGTAGTCCCAGCCTCCTGCAGGCTGTGTTTGTGTTGATTGTGAGATTGTGAGCACCGTGAGTGTGCAGGGTTTGTGTGTGAAAGAGTCCCCCATGTGTGAGGTGAACAACTCATACTTACCTGGCAGGGGAGATACCATGATCATGAAGGTGGTTCACCCAGGGCGAGGCTCAGCCATTGCACTCCGGTTGTGCTGACCCCTGCGAATTCCCCAAATGTGGGAATCTCGACTGCATAATTTCTGGTAGTGGGGGACTGCGTTCGCGCTCTCCCCTGATCACATGTTCAAAGAAAACTGAGGAAACAGATACTGAGGCAGCGTCCTGCTGTTTATTAGAAATCTCTGTTGTTGTGTTATTTGAGGAGGATGTTAGTGAAACCTTTGTGCTGCACAGTCTTTTCACTGAAGTCCTTTGTGCACTGTGGAGCACACTGTCACCTCCCGAGTGTTCATCCACTTAACAAACAGCAGCTTCTTTTCTAATCCAGGGCAGCTCGTCCATCTCAGTCGTGTTAGGAAAGTCATTTTTGTCCATGTGCAGAAAGACAGCCTGTTTTTTTCCCTTTTCTTTCCTCTAATGGTTCCACAGCAGCCAGCATGTGTGTTATGCAGATTGTGGAAGAGGGCAGGGCTGGTAGAACAGTTACCCAAAGTGTAGCCACCACCGGGCAAAAAAAATGGTTTAAAGATCTATGACAGACGAGCAGCTCAGACCATAACTTATGTTGACCTCACTCTTCCGTGTGTAAACACAAAACTGTCATGTGTGACCCGGTGCCCAATCAGCTCGAACAAACCGTTTGTATTCACAGTAGGGCTGCCACAAACGATTATTTTGATAGTCGACTAGTCACCGATTATTTTTGCGATTAGTCGACTAATCAGATCATGCATCCATTGTAGTAAAACGGACAGTTTATTGCACCAGCAGCATCTGCTCTTATATAATCATCACTAGCTTACAGCTTGAAGTGTTTAAGGTATGTGCTAACTAAAAATAAAGACAAGATGGTAGTTTATTAAATTTTAATTAAATGTGCAGATTGTTTCGGTGAAGTTTAATAAACTCAGCCGATTTACTCAGGAACAAATAAAATACTGAAAAAAGCCAAACAACAACATTTTTAAGTTGTCTAAGTGACTTATATATCATGTTTAACCTGAGTAGCGAAAGACAGCGGTGGGTTTGAAAACGATCTGCCGGGAGTCCGGTGTTCTCACTGGCTCTAGTGAGCCTTGCCCCCGGGTAACTATCGAGCTAGTGGGTAACAGACGTCTCTGACAACGTCGGAGCGCTTTTGAAAATATGTGGTGTCTTGATAAACTGAACAGATATTTGAAGTTTAAATAGCTACATTCTCGCCTGAAAACACGTTAAACGTTTATTTTGTGACCCAGAAAGAATAATAAGAGTAACATTAAAACTAACTAGCTGCCGCCATTATTGGAAACTGAGCTGGGCCGCGCTATGAATTCTGGGACAGAGCTTCTTCTTCTTCCGGGTTTAACGGCAGCTGGCATCCTTGTACATGCAGTGCTGCCATCTTCTGTTTCAGGCCGTTATTACACTCTTAAATCCTACTACTTGTTCCTGCGTCTTTTGGGATCTTACAAAGCTTCAAATGACGCATCGACTATTAAATTAGTCGTCGATGATTTTGATAGTCGACGTAATCGTGACTAGTCGACTAATCGTGGCAGCCCTAATTCACAGTTTGTGGGCTTGTCCCTCATATACAACTTCATGCCACTGGTAGCCTTACATGCCACCATCCTCTAATCTGTGCAGATGTTTCTGTAAGGATGAAATGAGCTTTGCAGGCAGTGAAATGTGATGATAGAGTGGATGTTCAGTCTGATTATGACAGAAACTCATCTTATTCCTTCTTTGCTGTTTTTTACACACAGGGAAGCTCTTAGAATATGTGTGTGCAATAAACAGTGTTGTTCCTATTCCGGGACAATAGGGGGCAGCAGCAGGAGGAGAGTGAACTGTTCAGCAGCACATAACAAAGGAACAGGAAGTGGTTGTGCTGTTAGCAGAAAACGTGTGTGCTTTATGCGTTTTTTCCTTTTTTCTAAACATCAGATGTGAATCAAACAGTTTTCAGCTGCAGTTTGATTTAACTTGGAGTTACTTGAACTTCCTGTTGGTTTGTTCCTGGATTTAAGGAGGTTAAATGGATGAAAAAAGTGATCTTTCAGTTAGCTTTTGTTGTGCAGATGCAGCAATGCATGATGGGAAAGACTCCCCGTATTTTATTAAAACTAAATAACCTGATGTGACTCTGTTGGAAGCTCCTTCCTGTGTATATAAATACTGTGTAGTCCCAGCCTCCTGCAGGCTGTGTTTGTGTTGATTGTGAGATTGTGAGCACCGTGAGTGTGCAGGGTTTGTGTGTGAAAGAGTCCCCCATGTGTGAGGTGAACAACTCATACTTACCTGGCAGGGGAGATACCATGATCATGAAGGTGGTTCACCCAGGGCGAGGCTCAGCCATTGCACTCCGGTTGTGCTGACCCCTGCGAATTCCCCAAATGTGGGAATCTCGACTGCATAATTTCTGGTAGTGGGGGACTGCGTTCGCGCTCTCCCCTGATCACATGTTCAAAGAAAACAGAGGAAACAGATACTGAGGCAGTGTCCTGATGTTTATTAGAAATCTTTGTTGTGTTATTTGAGGAGGATGTTAGTGAAAGCTTTGTGCTGCACAGTCTTTTCACTGAAGTCCTTTGTGCACTGTGGAGCACACTGTCACCTCCCGAGTGTTCATCCACTTAACAAACAGCAGCTTCTTTTCTAATCCAGGACAGCTCGTCCATCTCAGTCGTGTTAGGAAAGTCATTTTTGTCCATGTGCAGAAAGACAGCCTGTTTTTTTCCCTTTTCTTTCCTCTAATGGTTCCACAGCAGCCAGCATGTGTGTTATGCAGATTGTGGAAGAGGGCAGGGCTGGTAGAACAGTTACCCAAAGTGTAGCCACCACCGGGCAAAAAAAATGGTTTAAAGATCTATGACAGACGAGCAGCTCAGACCATAACTTATGTTGACCTCACTCTTTCCTGTGTACACAAAAAACTGTCATGTGTGACCCGGTGCCCAATCAGCTCGAACAAACCGTTTGTATTCACACTTTGTGGGCTTGTCCCTCATATACGACTTCATGCCACTGGTAGCCTTACATGCCACCATCCTCTAATCTGTGCAGATGTTTCTGTAAGGATGAAATGAGCTTTGCAGGCAGTGAAATGTGATGATAGAGTGGATGTTCAGTCTGATTATGACAGGAACTCATCTTATTCCTTCTTTGCTGTTGTTTACACACAAGGAAGCTCTTAGAATATGTGTGTGCAATAAACAGTGTTGTTCCTATTCCGGGACAATAGGGGGCAGCAGCAGGAGGAGAGTGAACTGTTCAGCAGCACATAACAAAGGAACAGGAAGTGGTTGTGCTGTTAGCAGAAAACGTGAGTGCTTTATGCGTTTTTTCCTTTTTTCTAAACATCAGACGTGAATCAAACAGTTTTCAGCTGCAGTTTGATTCAACTTGGAGTTACTTGAACTTCCTGCAGGTTTGTTCCTGGATTTAAGGAGGTTAAATGGATGAAGTATTTTGATCTTTCAGTTAGCTTTTGTTGTGCAGATGCAGCAATGCATGATGGGAAAGACTCCCCGTATTTTATTAAAACTAAATAACCTGATGTGGCTCTGTTGGAAGCTCCTTCCTGTGTATATAAATAGTGTGTAGTCCCAGCCTCCTGCAGGCTGTGTTTGTGTTGATTGTGAGATTGTGAGCACCGTGAGTGTGCAGGGTTTGTGTGTGAAAGAGTCCCCCATGTGTGAGGTGAACAACTCATACTTACCTGGCAGGGGAGATACCATGATCATGAAGGTGGTTCACCCAGGGCGAGGCTCAGCCATTGCACTCCGGTTGTGCTGACCCCTGCGAATTCCCCAAATGTGGGAATCTCGACTGCATAATTTCTGGTAGTGGGGGACTGCGTTCGCGCTCTCCCCTGATCACATGTTCAAAGAAAACCGAGGAAACAGATACTGAGGTAGCGTCCTGCTGTTTATTAATGTTTATTAATCACACATTCAAAGAAAACAGACCCAAAAACTTAGTTACTCAGTCAGATTCAGAGATTTTTCTTATTGAGTATTTCAGGGTGATTTGAGTGATTTCAGGACTGGCTGCTGTGGCTCACATGTTGAGTGCAATTTGTAGTTCTCTCTGTTCTCCACTAAAGGAAGATAGAGCTTTGCAAGTTGGTCTGCTGTTTGTCTCGGAACTTTTATTACTGAAGGAATCTGCTCATTCTGTGTCCTGTATTGATTAAAAATCACCACATGGATAAAAATAAATATCCTCTCATCTTTGATTTTGCAGATTAAAATGTGCAGTTTTATTCATTTATTTATTGTGACTTGAACACTATTTTTGCTTACATAGCTGAAAGTGCACTAATCTAACACTGATAAGGTTTTACTATATCAGATTGACAAACGTTTACCAAAGCCCTGTAGGTACTGTTCTATACAGCCTCTCCAACCCCGGTATTTTTACCATAAAAACGGTAACCTGAGCAAAAAAACAGCCACAAAACAAAACAATTACAATTAGGGATGCACCGATACCACTTTTTTGGAAATGAGTACGAGTACTTGCATTTCAGTACTCGCCGATACCGATACCGAGTACTTAATAAAAACATGATGAATTTGCAGGTAACAGCTTTAGTCCTATAATTTAACAAAAAACAAACAAACAAGGGACTAGTTTGGAATTAAGAACATTTATTTAAAATGAAAAGCATGTTGTATGCAATAAATAATTATAAAAAACAAAATTTAATTTTAAATTTGTTCGTCTGTTTCTCTTTTTAGAAGTCTCACTAGCACAGTCACAGCTGGGATGACATCAGAGGCTAGTGCGTTGTAGCTGCTCACTTTTTTAGTTAGTTCCTCAAAGGGGGCGAGGATGGCAACAGTCGTCTCCATAAGAGCCCATTGGTGAGCGGTGAGATAGTCAGGGAGTTCATGCTCGGACACGCCCAGCCCTCGCTTTTGCTCAATGAGGGACTGGAGCATGTAATACGTGCTGTTCCAGCGCGTCTGTACGTCCTGCTGCAGTCTCTTTATTGGCTGGTTGAGCTGTCCCTGAACGTCCTCAAGCAGGGTAGGCTAAGGCGGAATGTTTAAAATGCCCAACTATTTTCCGTCCCACCGCTATAGCATCAGCTATGCTCCTCTGTGCTAATAAGCGTGGGTAAATAAGCGTGGGTAAACTCTTTGTACTCGTTGTCGTGTTTTTGGTGCTTGATTAAATTACTTGTGTTAAATGCGCTACCTTTTGAGCCTCCTCTGGACAATTTCGCTGAGCACGATTTGCAGTCCGCCTTTGTTTTTGCGTCTTCGTTCACTTTGAAATAGTTCCACACGGCTGACTTGTCTCGCCTCCCCTTCTCCCCGCTCTGAGCTGCAGCCGGGGCCTGGGGGCGGGCACTCGGGGCCTGGGGGCGGGCACTCGGCGCCTGTGATTAACCCCTTACATGCCGCTCAAACATAGACAGGTCTCAGACCGTGGTATCGGTCCCCGGTATCGGGGGACTTTTAACGAGTACGAGTACTTTAGAAAATGTGGTATCGAGGCCGATACCAGTATCGGTATCGGTGCATCCCTAATTACAATTGTTAAAAAAACAGTGTTCAGTATTTTACAATAATTTTTTGTGGACTGATTTAATAACTTCAGTAAAGGCATCTCCACCAATAAACCCATATTCAAAACCACCTACCTACAACTAAGGAACGAGCCAAAGTGTAAGAAGTTCCAGTCTGAGGGGTGTACAAGCCAAGTTCAGTTTAGCCAGCTCTTTGTGTTAGCAGATTTGATCAACACTAAAACTAAGAAATGACCGTGGTTATCGTCCTTTGCTTACAGAGGCTTTCATTGTTGGTCTGTGTGTGTGTGTGTGTGCGCAGCTAAAGAGAGTGTTTGATAAATCATCAGCCAACACTGATACTGCAGACAAGTCGGTAGAGTAATGTTGCAGTTGGTAATCATGTGAATTTAAAAAAATATGTATTTTTTTAGTGCTATCAGCGTTAATCTTGTTAAAATGACGAGCTGACCGCGCTACTGCGATGACACCGTGCAGCCCCACGCACGGGGCAATCCGCGCTAACTCGCTAACAGAGATTTGTCACATTAATGCGGTTATGGCGTTAACGTCATTTTAACAAGATTAAGGCTGACGGCACTAGTAGCTTTCCAGTTGGTGCTGCAGTGTTGTGGCAATTACACATTAAGGAGTGTCTGAACAAAAAGCAATTCGCTTCTGGCGCATTTCTTTGTAGTGATGACATTTGCAGGTGGGCATTCAGGCTCTGGTTGCCTAGGAAACTATCCAGGGTTATTAATACCTCTGTCATTTGTCAGTCAGTGACAACCTTTGCTCATGTTGTTTGTGTGTAGCTTTGTTTTGGAGTTAGATTAAGAGAAAACAGAGAGGACTAACCAAACTTGGTATCATACCAAAAAATAGGAGTTGGGAATTATTAAATTTTGCATATGCCTCCGTTAATGTCTGTGAAGGTCTCAGTCATCCGTTAATGTAAATTAATACCTATTCTGACACATGCATGTATGAATAAATAGCAACATGCATTTGTAACACAGGAAACCAAATTTTACAAATCTAATTACCGTACTCCAGTCTGGGCCATCCTATTTGGTACCGGCTTAGTGAAGATCATAGAGTTGATAGGTCATGGCTTCACACCCTGTTTGGAAGAGCAGTGCTACTGTGTGATTGCACATAACAGCGCCTGCCACACAGGAGCGCTGGCTATGTGTCAGTACCACCGGCGATGAATCCAGAAACTTAATCTAAGAAGAAAGAACGAAAATTAAAAATGTAACATCATCTTCATGGAAGAGCTGAACACGAAAATAGTTCAGTGTTATGGTTACTGACCTCTACAGGCTTACCCTCCTGAAGGCTTAGTGTTTCTTTCTCTCCCTATTAAAACAACTTACTTGATAACTGTAATAACTTAGATTGTGTATTTTTGCAGTATTAACTTGGTGTAAATTTGTTTCTGATCACCCAAACACATCTGACTAGTCAAATTAGGAGTGATAAAGCAGGGAGACAAGGAACACATTCAAGTTGATGGGCCTTCAGGAATTAACTTAACTAATGTGTAGAAGGTCGCCATGGTTTAACCACACCGGAAGAACGCGGAAGTGATTGTGCAAGTAGTCTATTGCTGCTTATGGGGCTGTTTTGAGATTTCTGCGTAGCTTGAGCAAAGAGTGCAACGTTAAAGGCTGCATTGCCCTGAATGCACTTAATAGCACTTTAGGTGTGGATATGTCAGCCTTCTCTGCTTTCCTTGGCAGTCTCCACAATAATTTGGATGCCCTGCATGCATGCATTTGATAAGGTGAGATTCACCTGTTCAAACACCATCACTGTCTAAATATAAAAACTGTTCAGGCTTGTTAAGCCACGCACATGCTTGCTGCAGTACAGTACAAGTGTCTCTAAATATCTTGGCCGTGTTTCTCACATTTATCCCTGTTGTATTTAAAAAATTTCACAAGCTTGCTCAGGGCACCGTGAACCTGGCAGTGTGACAGCGGTGTAGTCATGGGCAGACTTGTATGTAGGGAAGTTTTTCAGCTGGCTTTTTGAGTGTAAGATTAAGTAACATTCAGCACTGGTGCACCTAACTTTTTTTTTTTTTTTTTTAGGCGCACCAGCACAAAAGTTAGGCAACCCAAATTTTTCAACCGCATCGCTTAACACCGCAGTTTTATGTGTGCACTTTTTTGGGGGGGGGAATTGCTGTCCATACAGACAATATTGATTTGTAAGTGATAGGGCTGCCACTAGGGCTGCACGATTTTGCATAAAATGAGAATCACGATTTTTTTGGCTTAGAATTGAGATCACGATTCTCTCACGATTTTCTTTTCCAGTATAAATATTTATTGCACTTATTAACTGCACATCAACTTCGTAACAGTTGAGACTGAACATAAAAACAATAAATAAACATAAAAACAACAAATGTCTCACATTTTGTTGTTGCCGCAAAATGTTGTACTGCTTGAAATTCCGTCTCCACCGTTGCTCGACACTGCGTGTATAGAGCAGGTAGTGCAACAATAGAACAATAGTTGCAGGACGGCAACTGTAGCGTTTGTCTAGGGTGTTGATCATTTTCTTAAATCCCTCGTTTTGCACAGTGTTGATGGGAGTCAGGTGATAAGTGATAGCCTCCGTAATTTCTTTGTGCCTGCGGGAGTTTGACGTGTATAGGGAACGCTGTATAAGGTTCCCGTTATTGATGTTTGGGTGGTTGACCGGGACGGATTTTCTCCAGTCACTTTCTCGTAATCTCACACGTGCTTTCCGTTGTTTTTTCCCTGCCAATTTTAGCAGCCTGATGGCTTCTGTATCACGTAGTATAAGGCTCCGCCCTTGTCATTTGTTGAGCAGGAAGAGTGAGCGCTTGTTTTCATGCAGATTATGTCCCGGATCAAAATGAGGTACAATCGTCTTTTTTTTTTTTTTTTTCTTTTTTTTTTTAAATCGTTGTCATTTGGAAATGATATCGCACATAAGTATGAATTCAGATTGCGATTTTCTAACGATTAATTGTGTAGCCCTAGCTGCCACAAACTATTATTTTGATAGTCGACTAGTCACCGATTATTTTTGCGATTAGTTGACTAATCAGATCATGCATCCATTGGACGTAAAATGTACAGCTTATTGCACCAGCATGCGTCTGCTCTTATATAACTATCATTAGCTTACAGCTGTAAGTGTTTAATGTATGTGCTAACTAAAAATAAAGACAAGATGATAGTTTACTGAATTTAAATGAAATTTGCAGATTGTTTCGGTGTAAACTCAGCCGTCTGCTCCTTGCTATCTAAAATATAACAGGACACTGGAGTATATTCAAATTCAAACGACGCGTCGACTATTAAATTAGTCGTCGATGTAATCGTGACTAGTTGACTAATCGTGGCAGCCCTAGTAAATGAGTAACTAACAATCTTGTCAACACAAAGTTCTTTATTTGGAGCACAGTTCTACAAGACAGATAAGTTACTGAAAAAGTGCTTAAAGTGCTTTGGCACTCTTTGGTAGTATTGTAGACAATGTTAAACTTAATCATCATCTCGGCCTCCTCTGATGACCTGTCTGCTGCTGCCTGCCGCTGAAAAGCAGTGGGGAGAGGGGACACTTGGGCAGTGCATTTATCGCAGCATATAATGTGTTTTCTGGATACACTGTGCTTTTTCAGCATTCAGAGATTGATGGCTCTGTGTCAGAGCACTGGCTATGAATTTCAGACGGATCAGGCCTTAACTTAACAAAAAAGTTATCAGTAGTTCTTTTCATCTTTTCTTATTCACAGCTACATCCACTTCAGTCGGGCCTAGGCTACTGACAAGGGCTGGGTACCATTAGGGGTGGGGGGTATAAATGGTATACAGTAGAAACGATATAAATTTGACCAACGGTAGAGATTTTGACTCTACCGCGATAGCGCATGTTGATGGTGACATCAAGCTGCGCCTGTTTTGGTTGAAAGCATTGCAGCGGCTGCAAAGAACATCATCTGCAAATTATGCCGGGCGACAGTAATAGCAAAGAGACGAAGCACTTTTGGAATATGGGGAGAGCCAAAAACTGCGCTTCCTCCACTTCTGTACCATCGATACATTAATGTTGAATTCTCTGGCAGCTGCTCTATACCCATGTAGTTGCAGTATATTAGTAACTAACCTTGTATTGTGGATGGATTATCTCAGTTGTTTTCCTGACTGAAGTTAGGTCCGTTTATATCATCTTGCTTTTTCGCCAGCGATCACGTAGCATATCATCATATACCAGCTAGCCCAACTTCAGTAAACCTACAAACGTCACTGCTGTTTAGTTTTCTGTCTTCATTTATGTTGGAAGTGATAGCAGAGCTGTACAGAAATCTCTCAGTCAGAACATGCTATATCATGTTTAGGTGGAAGCTAGCGAGCTAACTTCCTGCTAACTTGTAACTCTGTTGAATTTAATAAATTCTGTTTTCATGGATGCCTGGATGTTAAACTTAATTGTTACACCTGGTAAAGCAGCAACACTGATCATTTTATTAAAGATGAAAGACTTTAGACAGTTTTTAACTCTCAGTGATGCTGCAGTGTTTGTTTGACTTTGGGACCTGAAGCAGACAGAGTTTACTCAGATTACTCCGCGAGGCTCGTGACTACGGCAGCCGTAATGCTCCAACAATCCATCAAGCGGTGCGGCTTCATAGCTTCCCAAAGTCGTACTGAAACATTTGACAGATTGCTGAGCGCCGTGTACATAAAATCGTTTCGAGGTCAGTAAACACAACCAGAATTCATACATAAGGCACACGGGATTATAAGGGGCTCTGTCGATTTTCAGAAAAATCAAAGGATTGATTTTAAGTGTGCCGTATTTTCCAAAAAACACGGTAATAACGGCGGCCCGCTAGCATGCTCTACCAAAAATAGTGCTTTGTTGTGTATCTGACGGACGAAAGCTAAACCAGTTCCACACCACTGAAGTTGCAGCATTTTTACAAACCAATTCTGGTTCATCTGTTTCATTCAACGATCCGCTTTTGCCCTCCTCATTCTCCGTCGCCGCCATACTTTTTCCACCATGTGCGTATGAAAACAAAGGCACTGTGCATGCGCGTTTTACCCATATTCTATCGCGATATTTCATTTTCTTAGTGTTGCCCAACATTATACCGGTATTACCATGAATGGTATGATATGGCCCAGCCCTACCAATCTTTTGGCTCACGCTTTAGTATATGGTGACATTGCTCATACTCATCAATGGTGACATCACACTGTGGCAGAAGCTGTTATAAAGCTAATTATAGGCCAATCTCCAACCTTCCTTTCATATCAAAAATCCTTGAAAGAGTAGTTGTCAAACAGCTAACAGATCATCTGCAGAGGAATGGTTTATTTGAAGAGTTTCAGTCAGGTTTCAGAGCTCATCACAGCACAGAAACAGCTTTAGTGAAGGTTACAAATGATCTTCTTATGGCCTCTGACAGTGGACTCATCTCTGTGCTTGTCCTGCTAGACCTCAGTGCAGCGTTCGATACTGTCGACCATAATATCCTATTAGAGCGATTAGAACATGCTGTAGGTATTACAGGTACTGCACTGCAGTGGTTTGTATCATATCTATCTAATAGACTCCAATTTGTGCATGTAAATGGAGAGTCCTCTTCACACACTGAGGTTAATTATGGAGTTCCACAGGGTTCAGTGCTAGGACCAATTCTGTTTACATTATACATGCTTCCCTTAGGCAGCATCATTAGAAGACATAGCATACATTTACACTGCTATGCAGATGACACCCAGCTCTATCTGTCCATGAAGCCAGATAACACACACCAATTAGTTAAACTGCAGGAATGTCTTAAAGACATAAAGACCTGGATGGCCGCTAACTTTCTGCTTCTTAATTCAGATAAAACTGAGGTTATTGTACTCTGCCCTGAAAATCTTAGAAATATGGTATCTAACCAGATTCATACTCTGGATGGCATTACCTTGGCCTCCAGTAACGCTGTGAGGAACCTTGGAGTCATTTTTGACCAGGACATGTCCTTCAACGCACATATTAAACAAATATGTAAGACTGCTTTCTTCCATTTGCGCAACATGTCTAAAATTAGAAATATCCTGTCTCAGAGTGACGCTGAAAAACTAGTTCATGCATTTATTACTTCCAGGCTGGACGACTGTAATTCATTATTATTAGGATGTCCAAAAAACTCACTGAAAAGCCTTCAGCTAATCCAAAATGCTGCAGCAAGAGTCCTGACAGGGACTAGAAGGAGAGAGCATATTTCTCCTGTTTTGGCTTCCCTTCATTGGCTTCCTGTTAAATCCAGAATTGAATTCAAAATCCTGCTCCTCACATACAAGGTCTTAAATAATCAGGCCCCATCTTATCTTAATGACCTTGTAGTACCATATCACCCTATTAGAGCACTTCGCTCTCGCTCTGCAGGCCTACTTGTTGTTCCTAGAGTATTTAAAAGTAGAATGGGAGGCAGAGCCTTCAGTTTTCAGGCCCCTCTTCTGTGGAACCAGCTTCCAGTTTGGATTCGGGAGACAGAAACTATCTCTACTTTTAAGATTAGGCTTAAAACTTTCCTTTTTGCTAAAGCATATAGTTAGGGCTGGACCAGGTGACCCTGAATCCTCCCTTAGTTATGCTGCAATAGACGTAGGCTGCCGGGGGATTCCCAAGATGCATTGAGTTTTTCCTTTCCAGTCACCTTTCTCACTCACTATGTATTAATAGACCTCTCTGCATTGAATCATATCTGTTATTAACCTCTGTCTCTCTTCCACAGCATGTCTTTTATCCTGTCTTCCTTCTCTCACCCCAACCGGTCGCAGCAGATGGCCGCCCCTCCCTGAGCCTGGTTCTGCCGGAGGTTTCTTCCTGTTAAAAGGGAGTTTTTACTTCCCACTGTCGCCAAAGTGCTTGCTCATAGGGGGTCATATGATTGTTGGGTTTTTCTCTGTATCTATGAAGCGCCTTGAGGCGACTTTTGTTGTGACTTGGCGCTATATAAATAAAATTGAATTGAATAAAGTTGAGTAGAGGGAATCAGGTGCTTCTTCTAGCCTCTAAAAGACAGACGTTATCATTCTGTTCCCTGTTGGCCAGGAGGGCAATCCTACTGAGGTGGCGGGATGCTGCCCCTCCCACTCACAAACAGTGGTTATATCACCTCATGTCGTGTCTAAAACTGGAAAAAAATAAGACATTCACTCCAGAACTCTACTGGGAAATTTCAAAGCTTGTGGGGTCCTTTCCTTGATGCATTTCAAAATCTAAAAGAATTTTTCAGCAAACTCTCTTATGTCAGGTGTGGAAATACAGTGTGCAGGTCTAGGGCAGTGACCTGGGTGGGAATGAATGGGATTATTTTGCTGGGATTGTGTTATTTGGTGAAGTATTATACATATGTTTATATTTCACTCTTTTTTTTCTTCTTGTATTTCACAGCCTTAAATGTACGGCTAATTACCCCGAATTTACAGATCATCTGTAATCTTTTTCTTCTCTGTATGAAAGAAAAACTCTTAAAAGACATTGTTTTTAAAAAAAGGAGAGTAGAGATGTTGTTTTGGGTTCATTAAGCAGGTGGTGAAGTGTTCTAAGCATCTGTATTGCTGCTAACAGTCTCTCACAATCAGTGTTTGTAGTATAAGTCCATCATGGTCTCTGATCACGCTTGTTTTGGGAATCCAGATCTGCAGCTGGAGTTTTGGAGTTTTTTAAATAAGTTTTGAAGAGTTGTTTGTGTCCGTCACTGTTTTGGTCTGGATGTTCAGCTGTGATATTTCTGGACACAAAATTGCACACACATCAGTCTTCCTCAAACACAGGTGTACCTTCTACGAGGGCATTTATGTGTGGACTTTCTCTGTGCTGGAATTCCAAGAGCGCAAAGCCGTGAAAATAGTCAACAACTTTTCCAAGTGGTTGTGCAAAAGAGAGGCTCAAAACGATGAACAATGCCTCGAATCGTTTCTGAAACATCCACGTTGTCGTAAAACGATTGCTTCGCAGTATTTCACACTTGGAAGATAAATCAGGCTCATCAAAACTGACCTGCTCATGTTGTTGAGGCTTACTTGCTGTAATGACCTCTTTCCAGTGAATTTCTGCTTCACAGAGAAAAAAAGTGGGAGCTCCCACCTGATCATAGCATAGAGATCACTTATGCTTTTTTTCTCAATAAGCAGCGGTATCTCTGAATCGATCGGCATCTTTGTTATGCACTCGTCTTTACTTCATGTTACATCCTTCTCTGGCAGTCAGTGGCATGTACTGCGCTGACTGCTAGCTGAAGTGAATAGTCTAAAATTTGTGTTGCGTTTGCCTCTGTGTGCTGCCTGTATGTCTTTTTTTGTTCTTGCTCTACGTGGACTACATACACCTGCTCCCTGTCACTTCAAAACATGCATCGCTAATCAGTGAGAGCGCCTTGGCACTATCCCTACTAGTGAAGACTAGGTTGTTTCAACAGTGCTTTCCTCTCGGGTTCGTTGAACTCAGACACGCATAGAATCAACTTTTCCATGTTTTTGTTCATAGTGTGTTTGATCTTGGCGTGGCTGTAGGCGCAGGAAGTAGAAAAGGATGGGTTTCAGAGCGCAGTGCTACTTTCTATGTAAAAGGGCCTTAACAGTGTGCTGTTTATCTTACATCCTTCTCTGGTAAAAGGTTTACCTTTACACAACTGTATTCTTATGCTTAAAGTAGCCAGATATATTTCTTGTACAAACTGTGGAAAGAACAAATAGTTTGTGTCCCTAGCAAAACCGTTATCAGCACAGGAAAGCCTGGTTTTGAAATATCTACAAGGCTCATTGAATGAATGAATGAATGAATGCAGAATTGTCTACAGTGACCGTAGACTCCGGACCAATCACAACGCAGAACTGTCTGCTGTAGGGATGCACTAATTTGACTTGTCTAAGATATGATACTGATGTCTCGGCTTCAAGATGTAATGTTGTTATTCATATAATTTATTTAGAGTAGCTTCATTTAAGCTCATTTAAAGGCTGCTCAATGAGTTGTTGCACTGAACTAACGTCCTTCTAGCTTTCTGGCTTGTGAGACTTTCCTCTGACTGTACATAATGAAAGAAACCAAAGCTTCATCTGACTTAGGCTGTATAACACTATCCACCGACAGCGCTAAAGTGGAAACACGAAAGAGATTAAAGTGAACAGAAGAGGGATTCTGCTGCTGTTTGATTCTTGTGTGTCATTGATTCTGTGTCTTGTCTGCCTTTCTGCAGGTCTTTCTGGCTCCTCAGTTTCCTGAGGGTTTGTTATATTATTTGTCCTCTCCCAAAACCCGAGTCCAAACCAGCCAGTCGTGGCAGACTGCTTACCACACGAAAAACAAAGCACATCTGCGTGCAGTGTCTTCTTTCTGTTTGGCCTGGATGCTTTGCCAATTTCCAGATAAGGTGGATGGGAAGTGGAGATGAGGCAGATGAGATGGTGTGAGAAGACAATAGCAAATCGGAGGGGAGAAAGAGAACATTTATAAACCCAGACAACAGATGTTGAGTGAAAAAGAAACACTTGGTCCATCATGGGAAGCCCCCAGCAGCCTTGGCCTATTGCAGCATAACTAAGGGAGGATTCAGGGTCACCTGATCCAACCCTATAAGCTTTCAAAGCATAGAAAGTGCAAAGCCTAATCTTAAAAGTACATTGTGCTTCTGATAAAACACATGAGGAATACACTATGAAATAAGTTGTTACCTTAAGGTTTTTAATTAAATAGGCTACACAGAACAGCTGTTTTTGTGTGAAGGTCCTTTGTTTCATTATTTTGGCTGCTGTAGAGCTGGAATGTACCAGCTTGTGGGATAAAGTGTGTTTTCTCTTCCCCACAGCCTGCGATGTTGCCGCGGCAGCATCACAGTTGGAAAGAAACAGACTCCATGTGGACGGAGGGCAGATGTCCTTCAGCCCAGCTAGAGAACACCAGGATGAATTCCTCAGACTCGGTATCTGACCTTGTGCTAGCGTGGCGGGCCCCGAGTTCCTTCTGATGCTGAACAGTGTCCAGCCTTATATGACCACAACGTGTAGGTGACACCGACTCCCTCGTGTTCCTCAGATCTGGATCACTGGCATCTTTTTTTTTTTTAGCATATCTTAGTGCTGTTTAAGTTTTGTTCATGCACATTTCAAGACATTTTACTTACCTCTTGGTATTTTAATGTTATTTTAGGAATACTGCCTCAGTATCTTACTAAATATAATAATACGACTTTTTCTTCATAATTGAACGGTGCCTACTTCAATAAAGTGCGTTGTCAAGAATAGGTTATCTATATAAAAACCGGTGCTACAAATAAGATCTGGATCTGACTCGCTCCCTGATGGAGAAAACTTAGAATTATGTTGCCAAATAAAAAAAATTTTGATTGAATATTCTCATTCTTGTTGATTCTGTTGGCTTTTATAGGACCTACTTTATCCTGGTTTAACCTTAAAGCTGATCTATTTCTGCAGTACACCGCTCCACTCTGAGCTGCATTATTAAAAAATGAGGGTCATGTTTACACTCAAGACACCGAAGAGTGAACGGAATTCAAGTTTGTTTTTTATTTTGTAAGAACAAAATTCTCTGCGCACCAGACACGAAGACGCAGACCTAAACAGACAAATTAAAATAACAAAAAAAATTGATAAAAGTTGCAAAAGACAGCTTTTACAAAACCATGTTGTCCACTGCCACTGAACAACCCGAGCTTAGAACAATCTTTCAAATGTTCTGTCAGGTTCCTGTATGATACAAAAAAGTAAAAAGGACAACTTAATATTGAAGACACACAAAAACTGATACTCTAATGCCAACTTGTTCTCACTCTCAGGGTTACAAATACAGCTGTTATGTCAGAAGATAAGCGTCCAATGACATCTTACTTGAGGCTTCTAACAAAAACGGCAGTAATTGAGGGGCTGGGGTGAAAACATGTTGATGCCACACATCTGGGGGATAAATATCAAAAGTTTAAATGCTTGTTAGCATTAGTTAAGCTTAATATATCAAATACACAGAATCACAACTGCATTGTGAGAGGTTACAATACATGACTGTTGAAAATCTGTTTCTCCCCCGTGGTGTGTCGCAAGCAGTCATGGTCTAAGTACACGTGAACATGGGAATGCAGGACCAATCTTCAGCTTCCTCGATACAAAAGAGCACTCAGTTGGCGTGCTGAACAGTGGAGAAGCACAGTTTGAGGGTGTATGGGTAGGGACCGGCTACAGAGAGAGGAGAGAGTCAGCGTTAGCTCAACCCAAAGAAACAAAAACAAACCATATACAAAATTCCTGCAATGAGCCTCCCAACTGAACTGAATGTGTGCTTTAACAAGTGTGTAGGTGAAGCACTGTCAGCTCCTTACAGTTAACTAACTCTTAACCTGACAACTGCTTAATGTGTATAATTTAAAAAAGGATACTTGAGAGCATCATTGAAAACTTACTTGGATTTTTCATTTGGTAGTGGTTTATCATGGCCAGAGCTTCCATAGCATCGTTGATCGACTCCCACTCTAACAGACCTGAAGCACTGCGATCACTGGGAGCTGCTCCGCCTGGTGGGCACAGATGCAGAAATGTGATGAGACGTTAGATTTTATTCAGATTCAGTCATTTTAAATATTTATCGGGTGCATCTGCCAGTCTTCGTAAAGCTCACTGGCATAACTCAAATACACGTCAAGAGGAGGCGGGTGTAAAGCAGCGTACTTTTTCCTGTGAACATTTTGACATTAACAGGAGCCTTGACACCGATCTCGTCACAAATCTGTAAGAAGACAAACATCGTTAGGGTCTGCAGGTGCAACACTTGTGATAGTCACAGTTTGAATCCTTGGGCTGCATGTGCACAGTTCCTCCTACAGACCTGAGAGAAGATCTCCGGCGTGGCTTCTGGCTGAGCGTTGAAGAAGTGCAGCACGTTGCTCGGGTGCTGGATGCGGTTTTTAGCTGCTTGTTCTGGGGAGGTGAACCGGTTGTTCCTGGAGCCATGGAATTCCTTGAAGCTGCTTGTGCCATCTTCCAGCTCGTAGCATTGACCAGGAACGATGGCTTGCTGCTTGGATACGCTGCAGGGAATAGGGGGGGGATCAGCCTTTTAAAATCATTTATGGCTCCAACTTACTATTTAAGTCTCCAAAACTCAGCAGCTTCAGAAGCTCAGGCATAAACCAGTGGGTGATGTGTCCATGTTTTGTGATGACATTTCCACAGCCTTTACTTTGGACTAAAACAGTGCGTCAGCCTTTGTGTGATTCAAGTCTTTAAAGTGAAACTAACATCAGCCACTCTGCTGCCCGTAGACTTCTTGTTTGTGATTGGTCAGATGTTTTCAACTCCAACTGCTATCCAGGTGATAGATTAGAGAATCCTGGGCAAACGACTATCAGTTAACACTGGGGCGAGTGAAACTGTTGTGTTTGACTAGAAGCTGCTTTGTTCGGGTTCAGATGGTCCTGGAGCGATTTCGTCAGTCTGACACTTGTAGATTAAACTGTTCAAGTTTAACTCACCACACATTCAGTTTCTGTCCAAACAGGAAGTTGTTGTTGAGGTGAGTGATTGCACGGTCCACAGCGTAGCAGTCTCCCATCTCCACCATGGCTGCTCCGGGCTTACTCTTCATGAACTTCACCTGGAAGGGTTCAAAGATAGGATTGACTGGTGCTCTGCTATTTGCCTTTCGCTTTGACCTAAACACAGAATCAATTTGCTCTCTTGACTTGTGTGCGTGCTGATGAACTGGAACACAAGTGTGGCATTGTTGAGGTGGAAAATATTGACTCCGTTTCAGCCATGATAACACGTCCTGCTTACATTCCTTTGTTTCACTCTCAGTGTGAAATTTTGCCCGCTGGTAACTTCATCCTGCTCACTGAGCTTTTATATCCAAACAGGAGTTAGAAAAACAAATGTGATACACCTCCTGGGTCATTGTTAAATGTTCATGTCAGTGCATTTACTTCTGAAGGAATATACATTAACTGCATAAAAAGATTGAGACCGTTATGCAAGTTTAAGTAGCAAATCTGGACACAGCACCTGTACCAGTTACCATTTAAAAACATGAGCCTGTGCTGGTCCGACGCAGGGTTTACATTTTTCTGTGTTCATTATTTTAAATGTTTGCATTAACTTAACGTTCACCTAAGAAATCTCACTTCAGGTTTTACTGTCCAAAGGTGCCATATTAGGTTTAAGTCATAATATAGAGTTACAGGGTTTTGTAAGTTCATATTAATTACTACAGCACACATGAAGACCCACAGGCACGACATCCCAGGGACTTAGACATGCACCAAAATCATCTTTTATTAGACCTGCGTTCTTTCTAATGGTCAGCAGAGGTCTGACTGCTGAAGACTTCTGGTCCTAAACAATAAGAAAACATCCATCAGCTCCGAACTCTGACATCATCCACCGATGTCGTTAAAATAAAGACCATAGCCTGATATAAAAGACTGATGTCTTTTATAAAAGACCCACCTTCATCTTAGCTCTTTCAAACCAGGACAGTTCTGACCAACTGTGGGAGCGTGAACATACCCATGATTATCAATACAGTACTTAGAACTCATGATTTAACCCACAGTATAAACAGGAAAGTGTTTACTGAGCTCAAGGGAGATGAAGGATGTTTTCACATACACCAAACACAATCAATGATTGATGATTTACACTGCAGCAGCTCAACCATCAGCTTCGCAGCTAAAAAACAGGCACTGACCCGCTCTACGTTCCCATAGAGACAGAAGATGTTGAAGACGCGGTCGGCGTTCATCTTGACAGGGTCCAACCCGTATACCATGACAACCGGCGAATCAGCATGTGCGCCGTACTCGCCAGGAGGAGGGGGAGGAGGTCCGTAGCCTGGACCGTAGCTTCTCCCTCCACGCCCTCTCATTGGTGGACCCATACGGCGACCTTCGTAGGGCGGGGATCCGTAGCTCTCATCGTAACCATGGTAACCGCCTCCTGAAGAATGAGGCAGAAATCAGGAAAGTGAGAAAACGTGAAAATAACCCCAGTAATCAAGCAGGGTGAGGTAAGCTTTTCTGGAAAATACTGAAATCTGTAGAGCCAATTACACAGGACACAGCACCACCTCACTGCCACTGTGTGGAGGACCCAATTTACACAATTGTCTTAACTTGAATGTACCAAGTTTAAAATGACTGTTGACTCATACTGGATGTAGATAGTTTGGATTATTAAAGTTTAAACCTCAGTTTCCCCAGTTTAGGGCTAATAAACCTAGTCTTAAACTAGATCTCGACTGAATCCTTCTTTCAGTCTGGGACTAGGATTAATCCACGAACAGAGGAGATTAGCTCAGCATTTTGCATGTTGTGTTTCAGTGGGTTCTCTTGTTCCCCAGGGGCGTGAGAGCCTTACCGTACTCTGGAGGGTGGTCGCCCAGCAGAGCAGGCTGTCTCTGGCGCTTGTTAGGGTTGGCATTCACATCGTCTATAAGAACAGGAAGACAAAAGGAAAGAAGAAAAGGATAGAGAAAGAAAAAAAAAAAAAAAAAAAAAAGGTGATAAATATAACAAGAAAAGTCTGGAAACAGAACTGTAATCTCTACATGACAATGGGATGCTTGAGCACAAAATATGTATTATGGTAAACTGACATTTTGATGCCAAAAGTGCATCAGAGTGCACACCAAAGCGTCTAAATAATCTGTCAGAGGAACAATTACAAAAACAAAAAAAGAAACTAATCAGAGTACTTAAGAGAAACGCATGCATTTAAAGATTGATGCATCTGGCTCTCACAGGCCAGATGCATCGGGCCTGCGAGAGCCGCTCAGATTACAGATTACACTCCAAACATCTCAACCATCTCAGCAACTGCCCCTTTTGGTCTTGAGTGATTGTAAAGGAATGGTGGGGAGGGCAAGGACGTGTAATGAATGACAAAGACAGAATTAGGGTCTAAGGAAATAACCCCAAAACCCCTTTAACTCAAAAACATCCACAATGCTAAACCCCTTAGCATGTAAAGTGGAACAGGAGTAAATGGCAAGGATGAGGTGGATGCTGATGATCTCAGAAGTGAAGAGGGTAAGGGTATCAAACAAAGTCAGTCTGGATAAGTATGACAAATGGCTAAATTTAAAAAAAAAAAAAAAAAAAGTTTGTACGCTCACACACACCTGCATTGCTCCCATTGCCATCTGCATCACCATCTGTACAGGTACACAATAATCATACACAATCAGAAGGGAAGCCAGGTTAATCATGGTTACATCTTAACTCAAGTGAAGTTACCCGAGGTAAGTGTGGAGAGTGCGTTAAGACCACTCGTAAATGATAAGGCTTTCTGTCCTCAGTGGGGAAGAGTTTTATAAGAAATGCAAGCTTGGTACCTTTGCAGGTGACAAATTTAGACTCTCCTAGCTTTACCAGGTGTGTGCCGCTTTGTAATTAGCAGGGTTGGTCACAGACACAGACTAAATAAAAGAAGGACGTAACCACCATTGGTTTGCGAAGCCTTGTTAGGAAGTTTCAGGATGAGTTCTGAAACCACACGAAACGAGAGAACCCGAAGGGCACCGCTCACTCTTTGGCTAACAACTTGTGACTAACAAGCAAATAGCCAATAGGACACCCTGGAAAACCTTATTGTGTCCATACTTTATTTGGTAAACTTAATGCGTTACTCGGTGAGAACATAAACCAATCAGGAAAGTGTTAAATGAGGTCACAGAATGGAGCTAAGGACCAGTTTTCCATAGACTTCTACACAGCTGCAAGTCTTTTTGCCCCCTGCCGCCCATTTAGAAGAAACTTTTCAGCGTTGGTAGCTACGCCCATCTTTTATGCCATCTGTGGTCAAGCACATCCGACACGAGCCCATTAAGTTCACACCCAAACTCCAGATTAAAACATGATTTATTTCCCAAAGAAACTAGCACAGCTCCAGGGAAGATGGATGAGATTACTGATGGCTGTAAACTGCCAACAGAGGGAGCAACAACACAGTTTACAGACATACAGAGAGCAGGTTTGACATTAGAAAACAGAACCACAGCCTCTTCCAGAAAGAGAGATTAAGCCTGTGTGAGGGGAAGGAAAAAAATAATTTAAAAAGAATGGAGTCATGTCTGTCTTGTGTGGCGATGTTGGTAGCTGGGCTTTGGGGTCATGTGGTGCTGTGCAGTTATGTTCCTTGAGAACAGGTCTCGATTTACTTACTGCAAGTTTACAAACAGTGGGAGGAAGACATTTGCTGCGGCAGTTCCACCACTCTCCACTCAACTCATTTCATCCCAAACTCTTATCCATTTCCTCTTTTTGGGGAGGGGGGGGCAAGTCTCCACCTCAGGATCGATTTCCTGGTTTAGCAAGCTGAAACGCCCACTGGTAGGTGGGGAGCTTGGTTGGCGCTTCCATCCTTTTTGTTGCGCTTTGGAAAGGTAGGACTTGAAGCTGCCATAGAGCACATTTCAGTGGGGGGGGAAGCTGGCTCCTCTTAGCCGCAAATTGCCAAACCTGCATCACATGGAAGGTGTTACACAGGTTCTAGAGACTTAAATATATTTAAAGAAAAAAAGGAGAAAGAAGCTAAACAGGGATGCAAGTAGTAAGAAAATCAGAGGGAGAAAGAGGAGAAAGAGCGAGAGAGAAAAGCTGTACTCCATGTGAGGGAGGGACACAGTGGATGGTCTGACTGGACTCTGAGTGTGCTGATGGTGTTGTCAGCAGTGTCTTGTCTTCATCAGTTGTCTTGTGTTGACTCCAATGTGAGTGGAAATGTCTTGATTCGAGGGTGTGAGGTGGATCAGTCGGTACGGCATCAGTGTGCTGCGTTCGTGTCGCAAAGCGTGACGAGCAGTTTAGCTCGAGGCTTTAAAAAAAATGTGATCTTGACTGATTGTTATCAGTATGCATCGTCTGCTGTGGTGAAAGATGCCTGTCACTAGCTTCTGACTGGGTGGGTGGTGCTGTGTCTTCTCTGGTGTCAGTCTTCGTTTGGTGTAGACAATGGGAGCACTGTAGCTGCTTGTGTCTCAAAGTGACGAAGAAGGGGGAAAACGGAGGGGGGGGACCGAGTGTAGCTCAGTACCAAAACTCCCCACACTCTACAAATGTCTCCATGGGTCTTGTGCAAGAATGCAGAGATGACGATTGAGTCGTGTATCAGTCCTACATCGGCGTGTTGGATGGATGGTATCTCAGAGGACATTTGGCCCTCTGTGTGATAGTGGTAGTGTCCTCCCTGAAGAAGTGGATGCTTGAGATGGTGGTCGCTGAGTGTTGATGTCAGCGTGTATCTGCACAAAGCTTCTGTGCATAGTTGTTTTTTTTGAAAGTCACCCATTACAGATAGCCAGTCAACTGATGCTGGTCCAACACCTCTGTTCTCAGCCAAAATTAAATGTAATAAAATACAGAAGCACAAACTTCAACTAAAGCACATTTGGCTTTTTACACCCGACTACCGACCCCCCCCCCCCCCAAACATGTTTTGTCAACCGAAATGTAAATTTTAAGGTGTAATTAAAAACAGTGGGAAAGACCAGCATTAGTCTTGGTGGCAAAGACATGTTTTTCAGTTAAGTGACTTTAAAGGTACCTTTTGTAATTGCCCTCTGCAGGCAGGAGGGCAACACTTAAAAACTTCAGATGCTTAACCTTAATTAGAAAAAAAACAAACAACAAGCTTTTTTTTAAAACTACAATTGTAAATAACTGTTCGCCTGGTTTAACAATGGTTAGGTTAAGTCACTGCACCTCGGGGTAGAAAGTGGCATTACACAAGAGTACAGCCCAACCATAGACCAACTTCAGTTGTAAGTCTTTGACCTGAAGCTTTAGTTTGGAAACAATTTTAAGAGGGGAAAAAAAAAAAAAGGAAACATTTACAAAAAAGTACCTTTAAAGTCAAAGTTTAACCACACTTTAAAAAAAAAAAGTAATAGTACTAACAGATATCCAAAAACACTCCTGCAAAAATGTGCCATGAGAAGGGCAGGAACAGCAAATGCCAGCAGAAAGAAAATGTGCACATAGCAGGTTAGCTTCTCTGTGACTGAACTGATTCAAGAGGACATTTAATGAGAACTAATAGAGCAGCCAATGCTCAGTCAGTGTGACCATACAGACATCTGTCTCAAAACTGGGACTGGGAAAAATAAACCTTAATCTTCTCTACTTTAAGTTACATGAAGAATATCAGAATGTCTTATTTAACATATAATAACAGTATAAAGGAGTAAACAGTAGGGGTGCAACGATACACAAAATTCACGGTTCGGTTCGGTTCGATACTTTGGTGTCACGGTTCGATATTTTTTCGATACAAAAAATGTTCATGTCTTTTTAATTTATCATTTATTAAAATTATAAATATATATTTTAACTCAAAAGTACAGTTTTTAAATTTAATATTGCTGAAACAACAAAATAAAAAAAATAAATCTTTCTGATCGAGAAATCACTCATCTTTGGAAAAGAGAGTTTATTACAGAGAAATGGCTCTTTCCAAAATAAAAGCTATACTATACGCTTCTTCTGGGCTATATTCTCAGCAGCATATTAAACATATCAGGTCCCCATAAGGAGAATCATGTGCTAACGGCTGTCTAAATGACTCGGGTAAAGTTTGTAGCATGCGTGCTTCTTGTTTTTGTCTGCTTCCACTTGTCTTTGCACTAGGATGATGTCGGCGTAAATGTGCAGTCATATTCGTTGTGTTCCCACTAGTGCTGTCAGCGTTAATCTTGTTAAAATGACATTAACGCCATAACACGGCAAATCTCCGTTAACAAGTTACCGTGGATCGCCCCGTGCGTGGGGCTGGACGGCGTCAACACGTTAACAAGCTAACTGCGCTAACGCACTAGTTCCCACAAATTGAGCATTGCGCGGCACATCCGACACACTGTTTTACTTTTGTCCATGACACGCTTACCATCAGGGTCATGCGTCACATGAAGACCAAAATGGTTCCAAACGCCAGATCTGAATGAGGGTGGGGGAGGTTCAATTTTGGGTAGCGTTGAGGCAGTTGCCATGTTGCAACGAGCTTAGCTTCTGTCTTGCTAGCTTGCGCTGCGCTCAGTGGATCTGCACTCGACAGTGGAGCCTAGGCGGAGTAGTCGAACGCAGATCCACTGAGCGCTCAACACAGACAGCATTGTCAGAAGAAAAGTTGATAAAATAAATAAAAAATGTATTGTTGCGTACCGAACCGAAAGCACTGTATCAAACAGTTCAATATTGATACGAGTATCGTTGCACCCCTAGTAAACACTGTTGCTTCCAGTCAGTCACACTGCTGTAATGTGAAGTAAAAGCTGTGAGACATTTCGACCTTTTCTGCAGCAGAAAACAAAAACGCACTTTAACTGTCCAAGACTAGACTTCTGCGGGAAATAGATGTCCTAACCTGTCACCTCTACCTTCCACGCCATTCAAGTCATTACATTTATCAGGATGCACACATCAGGTTACGAAGTAAGGTTAAAAGGATTTTCCATTTCCTCTTAAGCTATGAGGCAGATTTGCTGCTGAAGCCTATTTCAGGCATTAGACTGAACCACTGGTCCCTGCAAACCAAGTAATTTTAACATCTTTACACAAGAAGCTAGCATAATCTTTAAGACTGAAAACTAGATTTGTTTATATTATTGGTCTGAAACTGCAAAATAATTACCAACTTGAGCTTTAAAAATAAAAGTAGTGGAGCAAATATTGCGCATTAGCTCTAATTTAGATTAGATTTAGTTTTAATCAAGCAACAGAAACGCCTCCACCTCCCTGCTTTTTTCCCCAGCCTTATTGTTTCTGTAATGTTATAGACTTCCTTTAACGTAAAACAGCTACAACAAGGAAAAGAAAGAAAGAAAAACAATGTTTAACGGTGGGTTCGCTTTGCAGGTGAACTGACTGGTATATGTACCATCACTGGCCTGTGGCTGTTTTTAACCCTTTATGCATTTTGTTGTTTTGCAGTATTATTTATTATAAGACACCCAACTTTAGAAAAATCAATCCATTTATTTAAATCACTCTTTGTGGAGGAGGACAAATTGTTAATATGCTGTCCCAGCATTAGACAAACAGTCTCTCTACTGCTTCGGGGAAAAGAAAGCTGCTCTATTCTTGAAACAGTGAAAACTACTTCCTGACAGTAACTTCCGCCTGAGGTGAACTGACTTAATGAGCTGCTGGGAAACACAAACTAGGTTAGACAGGTGCCGAAGCAGGATCTACAGTCACAAGCACCACAATTTACTCATCTTAAGAGTCTGAAGGGAGGGTCACGTAACAAGTTCAAACACAAGTAAACCAGAACAACAAGATGCCACAGAAAATATTAGCCTCGCTATGTTATCTTTCTCTCTGTGTGTTCCTGCCAGTCTCTCCACTTAGCGATATACTGGTTTGTAACAAATAAAAAATTACAAGTTCTGCTTTTTTTTGTTTTTACTTAATGAACCTGAAAACCCAGAGAAATGTAAAGACCCAAAGTAACGCTTCAGTCATAATGCCACACTGGTTTGTTTCAAAATATGCCACATACACTTTAAAAAAAAAAATAAAAAAATGTATCCATGTTGTAGCATTATCAGTGAAGAGTGCTGCCTCCATCTGCCCAGTAGCATGCTTGCTGCAAGTCCCCACAGTGGCAGTAAGGGTGCTGAACAGTATCAGGCTTCTCAGCTACAGAGCATATGTAGCACTAAGCAAATGTCTGGGGGTGTGTGTCTGCTGCTTGAGGTTTTACCTGGGCCTCCCAGATTGGGGTTTGTGTAGTCCCAAGTGTCCTGGTCATTCTTGAACACATTCAAACGAGTGGGCTGGAATAAAATGTAAAAAAAAAAATATGAATAAACAAATCCAACTTTTAACCTGTCAAATGAAAATAAATTTTAACTGACTGGACCAGGGTTCTAAACCGGTGGCTCTTTCCCTCCAATCTACTGTGGCTTTGGCTAAAAAACTATCTAGAATCAGTTCTACTTATAACTAGCTTTCATTACATGTCATTAACTCAGAAACATTCACTTTCTAACAAAGAATTTTATTTGCAGGTGTTACCTTTGCATACTCGATCTTCAGGGTGCAGCAGCCAGAGTAGATATCTGCTCCATTGAGTGACGCCTTGGCCCTCTGGGCACTTTGAACGGAGTCAAACGTGATGGCATGGTTAAGGGCACAAGGTGTGTATTTGGATTTTTTAAATGCCACTAAAGAATGAAAAAGAAGACAGGAGACAAAACAAAAAACAAACCCACATGCTGTTAGGCACTGTGGGTAAATTTTAAGCAACTTTAAAAACTTTTCTGATCTCCACCCTGTTTCTTATATGTTTATAAAGATACCAGCTTTCCTTTGTTTCTCACAGTTAACAAATAAGATAGCAGCCAGTGAACACTTGAAAGGATATTCAACCATTGCCTGGACGCCGTTTTTCCTGAAGATAACAATTCTCTGGACCGGCCCACAGTTGTTGCAGATAGTGTAGAGGACGTCCTGAGAACATGAAACAAAACACGGGTTTTATGATTAGATTTGTTATTCAAAACGATCTTAATGCAAGTTTTGACCCCCCCCCCCCCCTTAAAAGTTTTATACAATTTATTTATTTTTATTTTTTAAATAATCAGTTTTCTTGAAACTCACAGATTTCCCCCCAATCTGAGCACCACCCTCTGTACAATCTGAGAATCTGAGAGTTACAAAATTCTAGCTATGCAATTACCCAAAACAGCATTAAAGTGCAACCAGCAGGTGTGAAGTCAATTCCTGAGTGTACTTCCATTCAAAAGGGTTACAACTGTAATCATAAGCTAGGTGGAGTGCAGCGATTCCCAAATGGTGGCGTTCAGAACTTATTGATGCTGTTGGTGTGTCATTAACTATATAAAAGATCCATGTTAAATTTTAAAAATTGATTAAATATGTCAATCTGAGGATGTGAACTTCTTCAGTAGGGTGCACCATATAAAGTGGATTAACATAACGCTACTCATTGTGTATTAGGGCTGGGCGATATGGCCTAAAATCCATATCACGGTATAATTTTAAGCATGTGCGGTAACGATATATATCGCAATATATTCTTTTCTTCTGTATAACGTATTTTACACACTATAAGGCACACTTAAAATCCTTTAATTTTCTCAAAAATCGACAGTGTGCCTTATGTATGAATTCTGGTTGTGCTTACGGACCTCAAACAGATTTTATGTGGTACACGGCGCTCAAAAATCTGTAAAAAATGTTTTAGTATGACTTTGGGAAGCTATGAAGGCGCACCGCTTCATGGATTGTCAGAGCATTACGGCCACCGTAGTCAGGAGCCTCGCGGAGTAATCTGGGTCCAAAACTCAGTCTTCTTCGGGTCCCAAAGTCAAACAAACACTGCAGCATCACTGAGAGTTAAAAACTGTTTAAATTCTTTCATCTTTAATAAAATGATCAGCGTTGCTGCTTTACCAGGTGTAACAATTAAGTTTAACATCCAGGCATCCATGAAAACAGAATTTATTAAATTCAACGGAGTTAGGAGTTAGCAGGAAGTTAGCTCGCTAGTTTCCACCTAAACATGATATAGCATGTTCTGACTGAGAGATATCTGACAAAATTAAAACGTACAGCTCTGCTATCACTTCCAACATAAATGAAGACAGAAAACTAAGCAGTGACGTTTGTAGGGTTACTGAAGTTGGACTAGCTGGTATATAATGATGTCCTACGTGATCGCTAGCAAAACAGCTACATTAGCATAACATTAGCACAGTGAAGCTGAAGGATGAACGCTAACTTTTTCCACTCGATAAAAGTTAACGTGAGGGTTTCTGGTGGTTGGGGACAAATGCAATTGCATGGCAGGATGCTATAAACGGCCCAAACTTCAGTCAGGAGAACAACTGAGATAATCCATCCACAATACGAGGTTAGACATTAATATACTGCAACTACATGGGAATAGAGCGGCTGCGAGAGAATTTGGCATTAATGAATCAAAGGTAGGGAAGTGGAGGAAGTGCAATTTTTGGCTTTCCTCATATTCCAAAAGTGCTTCGTCTCTTTGCTATTACTGTCGCCCGGCATAATTTGCAGATGTTGTTTGCAGCCGCTGCAATGCTTTCGACCAAAACAGGCGCAGCTTGATGTCACCATCAACATGCTCTATCGCGGTAGAGTCAAAATCTCTGGCCAAATTTATATCGTTTCTACCATATACCGTTTATACCGCCCACCCCTATTGTGTATGTGTATACACTTTCACTGAAAGGACGTCTACAGGCTGATACAAGCCTGGGGCTGTATGGTGTCCATGAATGATCTAAGCAGGGATGTCTTTCTACCGTTACATCGCCAGTACAGCACCGCCACTCAATTTTCAGAGAAAAGCAGCACATTCTAACAAATGGCAAAGATACTCTGTATTTGTATGGGTTGTAGCATTTGTGGTCTCTGCTTCCCTTTTATTTCAGCCACCGACACATAACTGACATTGTTCCAAACTACCAGAGCGGCAGCCAAACTTTAAAACTTTTCCTGCAGTGCATAACTACTAACAACCGTTTGTGGTAAAACAACAGCACTGACATTTAAGGACACCCGTCAGCTGGTACACAAAACAGTCCCAGGCAAAGTAATGACACAAATCTTTGCACTCACCGTTGTAATAGGGTAGATGGGGTTCATGATAGTGAACAGAAGAACATTGTTAACGGTTCTCGAGTCATCCGAGTCTCCGGGCCTGGATATCTTCTGGCTGGTGGAGTAGTTGATGAACGCTGGGTGGCCGGCGATGTATACCTGGTTGTCTGCAGCATAAGTCACAGCTGTTGATGATCCGTTCATGTCCTCGTACTCCACCAGCGCCTGACGCTTATTGGGCATCACCACCACATAGCTAAGACAAACAGAACACATTAGCTGGGAGTTGATAACTTTATTTATATCGCACCTTTAAAAAAATCTTCACAAAGAATGCCAAACTAAGACAATACACAAACTAAAAGCTGATAAATGAATGACATGTAAAAACCATCCCATTGGATCTGACGAAGTAATTTGAAGGAAGTCATGAAGCTTCGAGCCTTGGTGAGGTTGTTCCAAAGTCTTCAGATATAAGCACTGACTTAAGGACCCTACCTGAGGGTCTAAATGGATCAGCATTTCTCTATGTAGTTGAAGGCCAGAGTTGGGTTTGGTTTAAAAGCAATCATTAAAAGTCACTCAGCTGCTGCTTGTGGAAAACTTTATTCCAAGTTTTTACCTGATTGCTCCAAATTCTTGCAAGGCTTCCACGAGGTCAGCTTCTGTAACACCATCCACCAGCCCCCGGACATGGACCACCACGGATGGAAGGGTCTTGTGCGGATCTTCGTATCCCTATTAAAAACACAATTTAAAAAACAAAACAAAAAAAACAACTTACTGTAGACTTCTTCTTTATGAAGGTTTTTTTCCTGGCTCATAACGAGCATCTGTACAGTGAGAGACTTTGTAATTATGCAACTGTATAAGGACCACAAAACAATCGAAATGCGATTCTCTTCAGACTTTTAGCTTTAATTCAGGATTTCAGCAACTGTTAAATTGAACTATATTTATACAGCGCCAAATCACAAAAGCAGTTACCTTGAAGAAGAAAGACAAGAAATTAACTGGATTATTCTGCATTTAAAAAAATGAAATACAATACTGGGAATTCTCCTTTTATTGGGCACCAAAATATTTGACAATCAATGAAGGAAACTCGAAACATGTCCAGTTACTTGTGCAACCTGCGGACATCGGGTCATCTATTTAAGGATTCTTCTGACACGCTTAACGAATTTATCCTGCAGGAATAATTGCGAGTGAAAGGAAAATTCCCTAATGTGCATTTTTGCGGGGTTTTTTTTTTTTTTTAAGCCGTCCCACAAAAGATAAAATATATTTTAATACTGTAACACGCTCTCTTCCACATGGTCTAATAAAATTACACCTAGCTACACCAACAAGCTACTCAGTGAGACACTCAGGATTTCCAGTTTGTTGCACTTCTGTGCGTCCTTCTCGGACTGACTACTGGTCACTATCCCGTTTGAGTTTTGAGCAGTTGGGGGGGAAGGGGTGCTAATCAGGCCCACAGTTCTAATAACGTGCTTTCAATTGCATAGTTATACAGTTCTGTATAAACGTAAAAAAAAATAATAATAATTGGCTTGCTCAAAGTATGGACTAATGGTCAATGATCTCTACAATAAAAAGCGGGTTATTTCGTGGGCGACTAATAGCTAGCACGTTGCTAACGTTACCGGCACTAGAACAAAGCCGAGCTACGGCAAGGCCGAGCCGTGAAACCGCCCTCCGACAGCTCCATTCAGGGGGCAAGGCACGGGCACAATACTATTTACGCCCAGAGACACATCCCGAGCAGCTGCAATCTAAACTACACAGCATTTAAATGGAAAAATATTGTAAAACGCCCAGTTTTGTCGTACAACTATCTTCCCGGGCATGGATTTAATAACCTGCGGCGCGTCGTGACACATTTTTTCCAGCTCACATCTGAATGAATCAAACTGCACCGAGAAATGAGTTACCGAGCTGCGTATATTCACACTGTACGCTAAACTAATTCCCATTCTTCCTGAGACCAACGTACCGTGGCCATTCCGTCGGTTTTCTGTCTTTTCGTTGCCCTGCCGTCTTCGCTGTAGTAACGGTTAGCTGCAGTAGCCATGTTGTCCCGGTTAAAAAGGATGGTGGTAGTGACGACGAAGTGAAATGGACGGAAAAGTCAAGAAAAACGAAGCTTGCGTATCCACGCCCACTTTCAATACATAACGCGATATGATAGGCCAAGGCAGCTGTCAATCAGCTTGTAACTTGAGTAAGAACCAATCGGAAAAAAGAAGCGTTTAAGTCGTTATTTTGAAGTTAAACGCAGCATATACCAATAGAGATTGAAAATGTGACGTAATTCAGGGGTAAAACCGCAAAGGATTCTGGGAACTCATGGCAAGAGGTACTAGCGCACACAGGCTTTCAATTGAAATTGGTTACACAGCGATAAAAAGAAACAAAAAATGGCAAGAAGCTGTAGTATTATTAACTGCAATAGCCGGTCGCATGTCAGCCACAGGAAGCCGACGGGTAAAGAGATCAGTTGTTATCGGATTACGTCGTTGAAGAGAAATTGTTCAAGCCATGCGAAGTAACAAAGAAGTAACAAAGAGCCGACTGATGGCCTGGATTGCAGCCATTCGAAGACCAAATATAACGTCCCAGAACACTCCAGCTCACATGTTGGTCTGCTCCAAGCATTCCCACAAAGGTCAGTGTTTTGTAGTAGTTAATACGTCATTTTTCTTAACATAATTGGTGATATAGGTTACAAGCAAGTCTGGCGCTGAACAGAAATTGTCGCGCTATGCTCCTGTGTTTATTGTGCATAAATAGTGAATTGTCCTGACACAATATTGCGTTTCGCTTCTGTTATTACCATGGTACATTGACGAAAACATATACTTTTATTCACAGGATAAAACAGTTTTTTTTGTATCACTAATTGCCCATTACGATTACATCATACAATATTATTGTCACTGCTACATTTCTGTTTAGATTATTGTAATTCCCTGTTTACCAGCTTGGATAAATCATCTCTTTCTCGCCTCCAAGCTATACAAAACGCAGCAACCAGACTACTAACTCGCTCTAGCAAGCGAGCTCACATCACTCCTATTTTATGTTCTTTACATTGGCTCCCAATAGATTTTAGAATTCGTTTTAAAATTATTGTTTTAACGTACAGAGCACTAAATGGCCAAGCCCCAGATTATTTATCCAAGCTTCTCACAAAATACACTACTGCTCGCTGTCTCCGCTCACAGACTCAGAGTTTGTTCTGTTGCTCCCAGAACACGTCTGAAGACGAAAGGGGACAGAGCCTTTCAGTCTGTGGCACCAAGGCTGTGGAACAGTCAACCTCTACAACTACGTTTGGTTGACTCTGTGGAATCCTTTAAAAAACAGTTAAAAACTTTACTGTTTAAACAAGCTTTCTGTTGACCAATGCTTTTTACATTTTTATATTTTTAATTTACATTTAAACTCTATATTGTGTATATTGTGCATTTTGCTATTTATCGTACTGTTTATTTTAATCTCTGTGTGCAGCGCTTTGTGACTACCTGTCTATGAAAAGCGCTTAATAAATAAACTTACTTACTTACTTACTTACTAACGCGTACCAGAAGGTATTTCCACTACTAATTAATTACCGTTTAGCTCAAAGTTCCCATTAATAAACTGTTAACGAATGTGTATTTATGAAGACGATTTGTGAGACTGGTAAACTTATGATATGTACAATGGTCTTTCGTTCTACACGGTGCATTTCAAGGTCCTGTACCCATCCGTCGGTAAACTGTACCTGGGCTTGTTGCAGTGACCTGAAGTTACTAAACTTCATGAGTGTATGCACTCTAGGGCTGCCACGATTAGTCGACTAGTCACGATTACGTCGACTATCAAAATCGTCGACGACTGATTTAATAGTCGACGCGTTGTTTGAAGCTTTGTAAGATCACAAAAGACGCAGGAATAAGTAGTAGGATTTAAGAGTGTAATAACGGACTGAAACAGAAGATGGCAGCACCGCATGTACAAGGATGCCAGCTGCCGTTAAACCCTGAAGAAGAAGAAACTGTGTCCCAGAATTCATAGCGCAGCTCAGTTTCCAACAATGGCGGCGGCTAGTTAGTTTTAATGTTACTCTTATTATTCTTTCTGGGTCACAAAATAAACGTTTAACATATTTTCAGGCAAGAATGTAGCTGTGTAAACCTCAAATATCTGCTCAGTTTATCAAGACACCACATATTTTCAAAAGCGCTCCGACGTTTTTGGAGACGTCTGTTAGCCGGGGGCAAGGCTCACTAGAGCCGTGAGAACACCGGACTCCCGGCAAATCGTTTTCAAACCCACCGCTGTCTTTCGCTACTCAGGTTAAACATATACGAGTCACTTAGATAACTTAAAAATGTTGTTGTTTGGCTTTTTTCAGTATTTTATTTGTTCCTGAGTAAATCGGTTTGGCTGAGATTAAAGTTATAGTTTTTACACAGCTGAATAAACATCAAGCAGACAGCTGATTATCAGAAGTGTGAGATGCTCGAGAATATACTCCGGTGTCCTGTTATATTTTAGATAGCAAGGAGTTTATTAAACTTCACCGGAACAATCTGCAAATTTAATTAAAATTTAATAAACTATCATCATGTCTTTATTTTTAGTTAGCACACACACATGGAACCGGAGAATGAACGTTTTGCGGTGGTGCAAATGCTTGCATTTGATGCGGTACTTGGATTGTTTTGCCACGAGTTCCCGGCATGCAATGCGCGAAAGTCACGTGGTCTGTCAATCTCTATACAAGGCTGGTTATTTTTAAGTGACCTCAGATTAAGTACTTTTACCGAACAGGCGCAATATTATTCAGGTTTAGCATTTACAATAAAACCGTATTACTAATGATCAGATCTGATCTGAGGAGGTTCAGGTGCTACCATCTTTATGTGGTCTGAAATCATCGTTGGCTGAGTGTTACTGGTCAAAATAATGACAACTCAAAGTTTCAGAACAGAGCAACATTTTAAAGAAGCCTTCCCTGTCTGTGAGGTTAGTGTTGCAGGTAATTGGTGCATACCAGGGAGTAGTTTTTTGTAGCCTTTGACCCGGTTCTTGTTTTCATAAACAGGAAACATGTTTATATAACATGTGTCAATACATTTGCACTTTGGGTCTCTGCCGGACAGCCGACAAACAAAACTAGTCTGGTTTTAATATCGTACACATGGAAGGATTACTGAGATAACAGGAGCCAAATACTTAGCATCGACCCATACTAATACGCTTCTGATGCTGACACAGAGTTGGTGTAAACCTTTGCTGAAACATCTTGATTTACTGTAGACACATTTCACTCTTTATTAGTATTAGTCAAATGTATGAAAATAAACAGGACACTGATGTTTGTCGAAGAGATTTATTGAAAAATAAAACTGCCACTGTCACCATATAAGCCAGGAAGAGCAGAAACTGTTGAAGGAGCCCTGTCAGAAATCCACCTGAACTGCATTTGTTTTAAAATCAAGTGATGGGGACAAACCAGAGGAGGAAACTCCCGCTGCACACAGTGATGCTGATCTGATTTTATCACAAAGGATGTGCAACAAAAAAAAACAAAAAATAAAAAGCAAAAACAACAGGAATGTTGCATCATATTTAAAGGCATGCAAGCTGGCAATTATCTCCCTCTGCCATCATAATCAGGAACTAAACAGATCAACCCAGGCATCAAACCACAACATTTACAAATTTTCAATGGGGAACCTTTTTTTTTTTTCCTTTCCCAAGAAAAAAATGGCTTCTTGGTTCTCAGAAATTCATCCATTTACTCCACGGAGATCCTCAAATTACTGCTAAAAGTAATCTTCAACATTCAACATTACCTTCTTACAAAACAGTGTTGGGGAAAAAAGGAAAAGAAATATGGCCTACACAGCAACAGCAACATTTAAAACAATCTGTATCTAGTGGAAAATTTGTTTTTATCTGCTGTACTGATTACATCTCAAACAAGGATGCACATAGACTACAGCCCTGGGGAGAAAAACCGCACAAAACCGGGACAAGACAGACAAATTCAAAAACAACAAGAAAAAAAAAAGTTGCTGCCAGGGTGTAAAAGCAGAGAGGGTGCAGGGGTGAAGGGTTTGTCTTAGGGACAGGGGAGGGGGGGGGCAAATAGTCGCCTTGGTTCAGTCGTCTGCTGGAGTAGGGCTTCGGTTTGGAGTTGCCGAACGGGAACGACTGAAACAGAAAGGAAGAGGAATTAGCCCGCCGCAGGGGAGGGGTGGAAGAAGGTTCGGACAGGTGTTAACATTCTTAACAACAACCCTTGACCTCTCAGGTACACTTCATGTCATCTGCCTCTAATCTTTTCAGAAATAGCTATCTATGTTCAAAAGCTAAATTCATAATTGAACCCCCAGAGCAAACGCTCATTGAAATAAATGGCAGGTCTTTGATTGACACTGTCTCATGTTTTGCTTCTAGAGCTGCTGGTTAGCAGCATTTGTGCTCTAAGAAATGCAGAACTCAATCCTCCCCTTACCTACAAACACAGACAAGTTGCTTCAAATGGTAACGATGAGGCAACAAGTGAGACACAGTGAGAAAAACGTATCAGACACATCATCCCACTAATATTCATGGTGCCTGTTTGTCTTTCACTCACTCGCCCAAGCGCTCTCACATGCAGACACACACTTACGTACTATGAGCATGCTTGTTAAAAAGGATCAACTTTAACTTCTACAAAACACCATTTTTTTTTCAGACTACATCAAGCCTGCAAATGTTTCTTTTCACCATCAACATGAGCTTGTCAGGGGGTTTGATTTTTGGTTACCTTTGGAGACAGTGGCAGAAACAACAAGTACAGAGAAGCGAAGGATGAAAGGACTGAAGGACGGATGACTACAACTTGGAGATACACTGCGCTGGGAGGCTCTTGAAGACTGATCTCTCGTCAGCTCTCTCACTTTCAGAAGCTAAGACAGAGGCGAAGAACTCTGGTAGGTAGGTAGGGGGGTCTGGTAGGTAGGTAATGGATTTAAAAATGCCGAACTGTGATCTGTGTGGGTCAGCCCTCTGGTACATCTGAAGGCTGGCTGGCTGGGTGACTCTAGTTGAGCAACTGTATGTGTGCACGGGCTGATCTCGTCTGAGCGTGCGCGTCGGTTGGAACAGACACCCATTCACTGTGGGGAGGGTTCGGTCGGTAGGTCGACCTCTTTCTCGCTGTCTAACACCAGATGCAGGCGAAGGCTGATCTCAGGTCAGCGCTTAGTCAACCTCCCGCAGGACGTACACACCGCCAGCTGGCAGACCCTGGGCCTGGGATCAGCTGCGGTGTCAGTGCAGTGCTCAGCTCCCACCACACGCTTTAAAGAAAATATGAAAAATAAACAAACTGTGCTGCAAAGATGCTTACCGCAAGTCACACCTACGGCGTCGCTTTGTCTGATCTCTGCTAGTAGCTGTTTTTACTTTTTTCCTCTTTTGATAGAGCCAGATTCAGTAAATTTTAAGAAAGAATAAAAACATTAAATTCTTTGTTTAACACTTGTCAATCCAGTAAATTTTTAAAAAGTAATAATTCTGTCAGCTTAAGATAAATTTAGACCAAGGTACATCAGTGAGGAAAATATCAAAGGAAGGCAAGAGCAGAGGTAGTCTTTCATGTGCTCTCTTTTCAGGGTAAAGGCCTGATTAAGAGCCAAGCTGCAAAGCGCTGACAATACAGAGCCATCAAGAGCTGAAAAAGAGAGCACAGGAAAGAGATCCAGTCATTCCTCTAGGTATACCTCCCTAGACCAGACAGAGGGCCGGGATCCCTGTCCTAAACCCCACCCACTCCACTGCTGGCAGCGGAGGCAGAAGATCTCTCTGTGCTGAAGAGGCTGACGGATCTCGGAGGTCGTCCATCTCGTCATCCCGCCATCCCGTGGTGGTCGGCTGACAGCAGCATGCCGCTTCCAGTTGGAAGGAGGGTCTATTTAATTCCCTGCCTTACTCTGGCTAAGGTGGAAAAACTTAACTGACCCTCAGCAGGAACGCAAGATATCTAAAATCTGTTATTCTTGATCTAAAACTTAGATTATGTTTTGGTTTAAAGAAAAAAAAAAAAAAAAGACTAAGCATCAGAAACTCAAACTGTCTACACCCTGTCCAAGTGAGAGAGAACATCTAGACCGAGGGCTTACCTGTTCCTCTTGTGGTTAGCAGACTGAGAACGTGACCGGGATCTGGACACAGAGCGCCCTCTGGGAGCAGAACCGGACCGAGAACGAGACCTGGAACGACTGATTAAAGACAGAAAATATTTTAGACACCTTCAGATGATAAAGACGATCTTATATCTGCAGACATATGTAAATGTGACTGCAGAGCTGCATTTCCCTGCTCAGCTGAGTTCTGTTAAACACTTCAAGAAGTTCAACTCATCTTGCAAGCCTGTTATAAGTAAGGATAGGCATCTGTCAAACCAGAATACTATTCGATCCTCACTCTAAACCATTCCTCTAGTCTTTGAAGATCGCTGCCACCTAACGGCCATTAAATTTCTGCCCAGTCATGGCACACCCGCGACATGCTCCCTTTACCTGGCAGAGTTTGTACTGAGCCTCACCTTCGTTTCTCACACACACACACACACACACACACCTTTGAAGGTTTTTCCTGCTGCATGCCATTCTTAATTGCCCCTTGGGTCTTTCTGATTCTGATCTAAACTCACCACCTGTTACACACCTGTGCTGCAGTCGATTAGTTCTTAGGAAAGTTGGTAATTGAGAGAAGTGACCCTGAAGTATGTGCAGCCAAAACACCAGAGTGTCAAGTTCTCTAAATACTAAGGAAGGATGGAGGATGCTTGAAGACTTGTCCAATGTCATTTATTTATTTATTTAGATATTACAGCCGCATTACTGCCACCTTTTGGCAGTAGTAGTGTGTTCCACTGTAACAGTAGCCAGTAAGCATCGACCAAGTCAACCATTTTTTAAATAATGTATTACTGAAATGGCCATCACCATTAATAATGCTTGTTCATTATCACTACACCATCCATATATTAACATGAAAAGCACAGCGAGTCCATGTTACCACTGAAAAAAGTGATTTACAGGGAAGAACCGAGTGACATACAAATGTAATTTCTCATGTAGCAGCGCAGCGGTCAGAGCACAGCATCAGAGCAACAAACAAATTCACTGCGTCTCTAACAGTGAGTTTGGGATAAGAATAGCTGTGGACAACTCACCTTCTGGCTGGAGTCCTGGACTTTGAGCGGGCAGGGGATCCAGACCTGATGTCACAAAACAAAAAGCAGCGATTTCAATAAAACTTTAGAGAACAGCAGGAACACCCAGTAATTACTCTTCAACTTGTTTCTTAAAGAGGTTTCAGTATCACAGACAAATGTCCATATGCTACAACAACCACACTTTGTAACCAGTTTTAACGACACGCCCGTCATCAGTGTTTGATGTAAGATGGTCATAAAACTTTGTGTTTAACACTTTTAGAAGTGTTTTTAAATTTACTCAGGTTTAAAATGTTTGAGAAACAAACAGCCAAAACATAACAGGATGTTAAGCACGATTACAGAAGACCTTTGGCTCAACTCTCTGTGGACTACCTGTGTTTTGTGCACGGTGACCAAGGAAACCCTGTAATGTGATCTGCTTTCAGTGATGCACACCACTCGCCCTACAACTGTGCAGGTCTCCTGAGGCTGCTGCCTGCGGCTCTCCTCACTGCTGCACTTTTTTCCTGCAGCAGAGGCAGACCCAGGCTAGTCGGGTCTAACACCTAGTTCATGCTGGCTGCTGCCGTTTTGTCTCTTGCAAAGGGTGTTGCGTTTTGGTGTCGTTTTGCTTGCTTATGCACCTCATGATCTTTGCAACCTGGTGCATGAGGCGTGGCCAGGTTGATGACATGAATGTCACCTCCATTTCAATATCAGTCCGAGGGCTCAGATCAGCAAATTATACAAAGTGTGAGCTGGAAAAGTTGAGACTTTCTAGAGAAAACTGATGCTCAATCAGAGAGTGAAGAAAACTTTGTCATTTCAAATAATTTACTCCTATACCAGCTCTGATTCTGAGTTGTTTAGGATGTTTTCCTTATTTGAGTAGCAACAGCTACAAGAGAAGACTCCAGCAAATCCAGCAGACCTCAAGTGCCAGTATCTACAGCGACACGGCTACAGTCCTGTTACAGTTGGTGCATGCCCGTAAAACCAGCTTGTCCCGCCCCACACGTCTTTTAAATTGTTGTTATTGAGTCTTTACCTTTACATTTTAAAGATTAAGTAAATGCCATGCTAAAAGACTTGTTTAGAAATTTAAGAAATACATGATGTTTAAGTTTTTTAAGTTAAGTTGGGCTAAAATATTAAGATTTCAATAATGAACAAAATAGTTTTATTTTAAATAATTGAAGGCTTAACATTTGACACAACTTTAGTTGCATAGTAGGCATATGTTGTTATAGACCAACTTTAAGTCAGTTTCAGCCTTTGAGAAACTGAATTAGCAGCAGCTACTCATCTTCACTTATCATAGGAAACTGTATTCTTACCTGCTCCTGCGTCTGGAATAGGATGGCGATCTGCGTCGGCTCCTAATAAACATAAATAAATAAAAGTTTGCACAACAGAGCTGGCAGAATAAACACCAGAAAAATTACACAGCTTAAGAGATTGCAATAACCACACGCTGACACAGTGATGAGCACATTTAGTCGTTGGCCTTTCCAAATCTACCACAACCAGATTTTCTTGTTGACATATCACAAGGTGTGTCTGTGCGTCAGTGTCGGCATACCTGCTGCGGCTGCGGGAGCGGGAGCGAGAGCGGTAGCGGCGCCCGCGGGACCTTGATCTGGAGCGGGATCGCGATCGAGAGCGAGACCTGCAATGAAAAATAAGAAACGAGTCCATCCGCATTAGTCATCCATAACATGCCACTGGTTTTATAATGGTACAAAATGGCAAACGAGCTACATGAGCCTTCAAATGAAACACGCTTTCACTTCACCTGCTGCGACGGCCTCGCTTGCTAAAGCGGTAGCAGTCATAGGCGTAGTGACCCCTGTCCCCGCACTGGTAACACCGATCGTTGGGGTCGAACTGGCGACGGCTTGGCCGCCCACGGCCCTTTCTGGAGAGGCCTGTTGACATCTCCACACGAACACGGGAACCACAGAGGATCCTGAGCAGAAGAAATCAGTTTTTCACTGTTAAGCACAGAATAATTAAAGAAAAAAAAAAGAAAGAAAGAAACACCCTGTACGTGAGACACACGAGACCAGTCCAAGGAAAACATTTACTCACTTTCCGTCCATGCCTTTGACAGCATCTTCTGCATCTCTGGGATCCTCAAACTCCACAAAGGCAAACCCAGGAGGGTTCCTGGCCACCCACACACTTCTCAGTGGGCCGTAATAACTGAAGGCTCGCTCCAGCTCCCCCTTTGCAGCGCCATTGCCCAGGTCACCGACGTACACTTTACAGTCAGTGGCCCGAGACGAGCTACGGGAGGATGAGTAGTAGGACATTTTTTCTCACCTGCAGGGAGATGGTAAATATATTTAAGACGGGGATCATGGTGAGAAGAATACATTTTTATAAAAAACGTCCCTCTACATTTGGGAAATAAGATTAAATGGAGTAAACTGTTGTGTCCCAAAAAATTTAATCAGATTTAACTTTTTAAAAATTATATATAGGAAAGGTTGAAATTTCTAGAATATGCTTGTTTTCTGCCAGATGTTACAATTAGTGCATGACTGCTGCGTGGAAGTGTGTCAGAATCTTTCTTTCTTTTTTTTAAACTTCAGGTTACTGAGAGCAGCCGGAGCACAATAGCTCAACTTTTCATTGACGAAGTCAATGAAATTGAAGGACTTAATGGCAAGTTCTAAAAGCTTTTGCTTTTACCCCTCCTTGTCCTGCGGGCTGTTGGGGGGAGGACAGATTTTCAACAACCGTATTCATGTGAGTGACACAAGGCAAAATATCCCTTTGTGTTTCATGTGAATGCATCATTAAATCCTCAGGTGTGGTCCTCCTGCCCTTTCCAAAAATTACACTTAAATCTAAAGGTGAGCTATTACCACTGGCTTTATAATTACCTACATGTAGAGATCAGGTTTCCTGAATTAGCGACTGTGTTTTGTGTCTCCTACTATCTGGGTTGTATCTAATGCTTATCTAGTTTGGTTAATATTGCATACATAAAGACAGTTGGAAAAGTGATTATAAACCCATGACCCTTACAGCGAGGGGGACCTGGTAGCTCCGGTATATTTTGCTGGCATGGTTTGGAACTATAGAAAGGGTCCCTGCAGATACTTGAATCAACCAGCTATATCAAAACTGGGGGGGAAAAAACTGTATTGCAGCACACCAAGGTTGTTTGAAGGAACAGTGAGATGTTAAAGTGCCATAATTGATCTGCAATCTTACAGCATGCCAGAAACATCCTACACCTTTAAACAAAGATCTAGGGCCATGCGATATGACCAAAATCTCATATCCCGATATAAGACATCTATCGTCCCGATAAGGATATAAAATCACAAAAATTTTACATTTTCTGTACATTCTGAGAATCGCGGGCAGCTCGACTTGCGTAAAGGGTTTCCAGCTGGGCGTCGTGCACCTGGAGTCGACCGAAGCATGAAACTACACATTTTTAGACATAAGTTGTAACGGCCGCTGTTTTCTTTGTGAGTATTTATTACACGGCGTGCTGCGGGGAAAAGCCTGTTATAACGTTTGAGTCTAAGGTTTATTTTTTTAGCACCTGGCGGCTCTTTTTTGCTTCTCATCCGTAAACACTCTGCATACTCTTTTACGTGATTATGTGTATCTTGAAAAGTCTCAACAGGATCTTGAGCTTTATTGTGAAAGGTTTATGTGGAACATAAACAAGCGGACACGCGATGGTTTTACCGTCGTTGTTGCTAATGACAACGCATAAAAACAGTCGCTTGTCCGTCTGTAGTGTGGTTATATTAAATATAAGAGAAAGAGAGAACTTTAAGAAATGAATATAGCCACTACAGTGACCATCAAAACGATGAAAAAATATTGCCGGAAACAGTTTATTTTGCGCCACCACGAAACAACCGATAGCGTAAAATGAAACGATACACGTTTTTATATCGTTATCCGATATATATCGTTATATCGAACAGCCCTACAAAGATCAATCACCTCCTTTTAATTTTAAAGCAAAATTCAGCCATTTCTGATTCAAACATATTCCCGATGTATCCTGTAACCCTGGCAACTGACCACATGTGTGAAATTAAACTTGTCATCAAGCTCTGCAGAAGTACTTCCCACATCACCATTTTTAAAAATGTTTAATGCAGTAGGCCCTCATGTGGTTGGCCTGACACTGTTCCACCTATTTTAAGCATGCCATTGTTCCACCCTGGCTGAAAACAAATGTAGCCAGGACCAATCTTTACTGCCTTATTTCCCACAGATTTTAGAAAAGGTTAGAGCTGAGCAGGATTTCCCTTTTCTGGAAAGGCAGAAAAAGTCAGTGACACTTTGATGGGCTCAGGAGCAAATTATACTATACAAGTTTTGATACTGTACAAGTAGGTAATATCAAGTGGTCGGTGTGTTCAATTGGTGTCCTGCAGACAGTTATCTTGTCGCCATTTCTTGGAGAAAAAGGCTGCTTTATCCTGTGGCGATCCAGAAGGATCTACACCTCTTGGACAGATAATTGCTAATTTTAAAAACATTTGCCATCTATATCCAGTGACATGCATCTGTCCTGTTCTTGCTGACCTAAGGAGCTCTCCACACTTGGTTAAACGCCAATTTCCTAAAGTTAAATTCTAACAAAACAAACTCTTATCACTGCTCCAGATATTTCCATCCCAAGAATCGTAGCCGTGGTTTCCAGGTGCTTGTGTTCTAATCTACAACTACTACTCGTTAAGATGTGTTATTTTTAAGATGGAAATGATGCAAACTGTTAATGCTTTTACATTCTTTGTAAATTTTAAAGCTTTGAAAAGCAAAGCACCCAGTATATTAATGCCTCTAACTCGTTTAAAAACGCAGAGATAAGAAATTTGGCATACTGGCTACATAAAGGCTTTCTTTTATTGATTCCGAGGTGGGTTAAAAACCGCTTTAAAAATCATTCACACAGCCATTGGGGTGATTGTGTGTCTGACTTGGGTTGTTCATGTCCGTTTCATTGTTTCGTTTCGTCTTCTTTTGTATCAGGTACTTAAAAGATAACCTTTATCCATCAATGTTTTTACAAAGGTCATCTTTTACACGCAGGTACGACGCTCGTCATTTATTAATCGGACCAGTAGCTTTTTGAAGTTCACTACATCTATATATCTGATAACGGCCAGGCCCCGAGGCCCTCCGATCCGGTTGGATTAAACTAAATTCGCTGATCGATCTGTGTAACTCACCGGCGTCTTATACAATACGATCGTTTGTCTCCCGCGTGTTTTTAAGCGAACGCCGCTGGGTATCCGTTCAGGAAACCGGCGCTAACCTCCGTGTGCGTCTCACAGACGGAAGGCCACGCCACTTCCAGTTCAACAACACACTTTTAAACACCAACTTTATGCACGCAAATAAGCTAATCGGCTACAAGTAAAAGAGAAAAAGCAGATCTTGTTGAGTTTGGTGCATACGTGCGAGCAATTATTTTCGGAATTACTCGAGGCCTTGGTCCGCGCTTGCCTATAAACAATGGCGGTAGCACGCGTTAGCCCGATCTTACCTTCGTCCGATGATTTCTGATTCCGCTCCTAAGACGAACTTCAGCCGCGTCAAACTGAAGCCAGACGTCGTATCGTCACAGTTCAATTTGATTTCTGCGATTTAAACTCTTTACAAAGCCGAACAGACGATCATCAGGGGCGCTTCCACATGGCTCTGCCGCAAGATGAGCGGCTACAAAAGCAAAAGAAACCAACCACCACTGCAAAGCGACTACCGCAGCTGCGCACTGTGACCAACAGCGAAGCCGGGAACGTCCGGTGAATATTTTCAAAATAAAACGGCCAAAATGAAGAATTACCACAGCAAGAACGTCCCACTTTAAGTCCCAAAGCAGAAAAGCTGATGTACTTATAACTGCTACATTTCTTAATGACTACAACAATTGGCTCCACATTAGCTAAGCACGTGTATGGTTTCATAAGTAGTCAGTATATCTAATATGATCTTGTAGTTTTGCTTGCACTTCCTTGATTTAGTTTAATTTTAACCCTGAATTTTCCAAAAAAGCCCGCTGATGCAACCCTCTGGACTCACAGATCGTTTGTCTACTTTAAACAAACACACAAACAAAAATTTTAAAATGTACTGCTGATATAATATGAGGATATGCCATATCCTTATTTATACCTACTGTCAAATTTTTGGAAACAAATTGTTTTAAAGATTATGAATAATAACATTGACAGTAACTAAATCTCTCCATATTAAATTTAACTCACAGTTAATCTTAATGGTAGAGCACGACACTAAAAACAGTAGGCTCATCAAAAGCATGATAAAGCTTTCTTTTTGAAATTTAAACATAAAACCTGTTGAGACAAACAGTTTTAATTTTATTAAAAAACAAACAAAAACAATGTTGTAAATTGATGTTTGTTTTTTAATGTCCCCTTGTGCTGATGTAACAGATCAACTTTAACTGACAAGCTGTGCAGATACTGTCTTTATTCTACCAGTAAATGCATCCCTGATATAAAAGACATGTTCATTTCCTAACCATGTGGTGGAAACTCAAGAGATTTCAAACTTATTTTACATTGTGGGCCATTTACAGCCAATGTTGGTCTTAAGTAAGCTGGGCCATTGAAACTAGCCTGTGACTCAGAAGCTTAACTGCACATTCAATCTTCAGGATACCTTCATATAAGAAAAAAAAAAGTGCAATTTCCACACTGTGCATCTCATTTTTTCTGCATGATGAAGAAATGCTGGTGCAGTTATTGAAAATCATTCAGCAACTCTTTGGTCTTAAATTGTGAGAAATAAATGTATAAATTATATTATTCTGGTAGCTCACTGACCAAACTCACTGAATTAAATTAACCTCCTAGGACCTGGCATCCACATTTGGGCACATCACATTTTGGGTTGTCTAGACCACAATACAAAATTTTGCTCTTTCAAATGGCTTTCAAATAAGCCATATTGCTCAAAGGGGCACAATTGTTTTTATACTCAGGAAAAAATGTTGCCGTGTTCAGACACCAAATAAAGAGTTTTGCACATCAAACAGCAAAGAGAAATTAAAATTGCATGTCATGAAACAGTTTAGGCCATAGGATTTTAAATAAGCGTTACTTTTTCCTACTCTGTTTTCAACACGTTATTTATTAATAATAATGGATTGCATTTATATAGCGCTTTTCGGGGCCCTCAAAGCACTTTACAATTCCACTATTCATTCACTCTCACATTCACACACTGGTGGAGGCAGCTACAGTTGTAGCCACAGCTGCCCTGGGGCAGACTGACAGAGGTGAGGCTGCCATATCGCGCCATCGGCCCCTCTGGCCATCACCAGTAGGCGGCAGGTGAAGTGTCTTGCCCAAGGACACAACGACCGAGACTGTCTGAGCCGGGGCTCGAACCGGCAACCTTCCGGTTACAAGACGAACTGCCAACTCTTTGAACCACGATCGCTCACTATGATTATTCTGTTTATAATGTGAGTCATCACAAGAGCCAAGGTGTTAAAGGTGCGAGTCATTTTTAATCTTGAAACAGGTGAAACACAGCCTCAGATAGCTTCAATAGCTATCTGAGGTAAGGTGTGAATGGGGGTTGAAGTGCCTGGGAAGGATTGAGAGGACTGCCTTGTAGGTGGCTGATAGCTGGTGTTGTAAACCACCTGCCCTCTGTTCAATGATGGTCGTTCACTCTTCTCTCGAACGGCCTGTCTTCTCTGTATATCTGAGTCTTGTCCTATCGAAGTGGCTCTTCTATGTTGTGTCTTACGTTTATGAAGTGACTGCTTTGTTTCTCCAATTTAGAACTCAGGACTCCTCGCTGCACTGCACAGCATACACTACTGTTGCCAAGCTTGTAGTTGGGAGTTTTGTCCATGGCATGAATCAGTTTTTGTGCAAGTGTGTGGCTAGGGTCTGTAGTGCACTGGGATGTCATGCTTGGTGAAAATTCTCCTGAATTTCTCTGAAAAACCTGCTACATAAGGGATGAGAAAATTGTTCCACCTGTTACTGTGTTTCTACCTAGTTGGTGTCTGACCTTTTTCCCTGTGCAGCTTCCCAAATTTGATGAAGGCCCAGTTGGGATAACCACATTTTAAGAGCTTTCTTTCTGTGTGTTCCTTTACTTTACCTTTTGCCTTAGAGGGAACGTTTTCTGCCCGGTGGTGTAGTTCAAGTTTCAAGTTTTATTGTCATGTACAGATAAACAGTGTAGCCACATTTGCCCATAATGAAATTATTTGGCTTGTGCTCCTCAGCTTTACATGAGTATATAGAAGTGTGCAGTTAAATTAAGACGAAAATAACAGAAATAACAATGATAAAGAGAAAAAGAATATTAAATATTTAGAGAATTTAAGACAAGTTGGTATTTACAGTTTGTTCAAAGCTTGTGCAATGAGCATTTAAGTGGCATTATTTGAAGTGACAGTGTGTAGAGTCCTGTAATTGTAGTGAGTGTGTAATGGTGTGTATAGAATGTCAGCAGTTAAAAGGCCTGATGGCTTGTGGGTAAAAACTGTCTCTGTGTCTGGTAGTGCGGGTCTGAATGCTTCCGAACCGCCTGCCGGACGGCAGGAGTGTAAAAAGTCTGTGGCTGGGATCATAGAGGATCCGCTGCGTCTTCCTCACACATGTCTATAGAGATCCTGCATGGCTGGCAGTTCAGTCCTGGTGATGCGCTGTGCTGATCTCACCACCCTCTGCAGAGCTTTGTGGTCCAGAGCATTACAGCTGCCATACCAGGTGATGATGCAGCCAGTCAGAACACTTTCAATGGTGCATCTGTAGAAGTTTGTAAGTATTCTGGAGTTCATGCCGAATCTTCTCAGGCGCTGCAGGGAGAAGAGCCGTTGTCTTGCTGCTTTCGTGATCACACCAACATGGTGTGAGCAACTCAGATCCTCGCTGATGTTGATGCCCAGGAATCTGAAGCTGACTCTCTCCACCACTGCTCCTTCGATGTGGATGGGGTTGTGGCCAGCTCTCTGCAGTCTCCTGTAATCCATGATGACCTCCTTGGTTTTCATGATGTTAAGCAGCAGGTTGTTGTCACAGCACCATGATGTCAGGGCTCTCACCTCTGCCCTGTATGCCATCTCATCTCCATCAGAAATGCAGCTGATGATGGTGGTGGTGTCATCTGCAAATTTGATGATGGTGTTGCTGTACAGTCGTGGGCGAACAGGGTGTACGGATTTAAAGGCTGCAGTCCGCGGTCTGAGCGCTGTGCGGACCTCTCGGTTAACCCACGGCTTCTGGTTGGGGTAGGTTCGTACAATAGCCTGCGGTACGACATAATTGATGCATTTGTGAATAAAGTCTGTTACGTACTTGGCATAATTGTTGATGTTGTTGTCAGGGGCAGCCCGGAAGACTTCCCAATCTGTGATGCTGAAGCAGTGACGCAGGGCGCTGTCTGATTGGTTGGTCCAGCGTTGAAATGAACGCGTCACGGGCTGGTCGCTTTTCAGCTTCTGCTTATAGGCTGGCAGCAGCGGAACCGAGGAGTGATCTGATTTGCCGAAGGCCGGTTGGAGGCGGGCTTTGTAGGCATGTGCATACGGAGTGTAAACATGGTCTAAGATGTTCTCTCCACACGTTAGAAAGTTTACTTGCTGGTAAAACTTTAGCAGAACTTTCTTCATGTTGGCTCTATTAAAGTCGCCAGTCGATAAAAGCAGCGTCCATGTTTAACGTTTCCTGCCGGTCGATAATATCAAACAGTTTGTCCAGTGCCCATGTGGTTTCATCTGATCATAAGGTGTTCAAGATCAGGAGAGTGTAATGGACGCACCTGCGCAGCATCTGCAATCACGCCTCGCCGGCTTAAAAGCCTGGATTTTGAGTTAACGTTGTTGTTGTTATGTTGAGCTGGCAGCGGGACAGCTGCAGCTGTGTGTGTCCAGCAACCGTCATTAAAGAAGTAAAAATTATCACAATGCCACTGGGTCTGTCGTGCATGTTTACAACGTCTAACAGGATACTGATTGGAGGTAAAGCTAGTCCTGTCGCGTGAGGAGTTGACTCCCTCTAATCGTTTTCGGACTGCATCTGCACTGGCTCAATTGTAGGCTTACAACTGTGAGATGATATCAAAGGATGCTATGGTTTCATGTAGAGTAAGCTTACACACCTTATTGGTGAAGTCTGAGTCTTTGATGTGGGGCATGTGTAGTCAAGATGGTGACGAGGTGTTTGGTGGTTTTTATTATTAAAAGTAGGACTCCTCCTTTGTGGATCAGTGCACTCAGATATATGGACTTTGAGTATCTCCAGAATAAAGGCGGTGGTATGTTGGGTGGTAAATGGCTTATTTGCTTAGAGGTTGTTAATGACTTTTGCAATTAATTACTTTGTAGCTGCTTGTGAGGTCTCCCTTAAGACCTCATAAATGTTGCTGGGACTGAGGAATTATGCACCTTTCCAGTCAGCTGGTAGTACGTCGATGTTTTGGCCTTTACTCAGGGATGTGATGGGCTTTTCTTTAATGTTGAGGTTGGACAAAGGAATTCTAGCACTGTAGAGGGCCTCTTTAAGAGTTTTCCCAATTTGCTTTGCTTCAGATAGTGTTCATTTATTAATCTTTATTACTGTTTTTGTAGCGGTGTTGAGATAAACTATGGAAGGCTGCTGTGGAGATATGAGAAACATGAGTCTTCTGAGTAGCACATCCTTTTCCGGTTTTCTGTTTGAGGTCCCCATCTAATAAGTTCATCACCTACTTATTCTGGCTGGCTTTAGTTAGCCATCCTCCTGTTCTTTTCCAGATAGTCTGGAAATTGACTTGAAGTGTTAAGTTTGTGTTTTTGGTTTCCAAAGTTGTCTTTCTTTGTTTTTCATGAGTTGTGCCAACTGTGTCTTGTCCACAAACTTTTAAGATGGAGAAATGTAAGAGTGCTGCGAGTTCCTGCAGGGTCTGGTTTACTCTCGCTTTATAGCAAGAGTAAACCACCTATATTGAAATTAACCCATCTTATCCCTTCACTCATGAACTGTTTCTGTGCTTCCCATAAGATGTCTCTTGACTCATTTTGGCGTTCCATCCACACTGAGACGGCATTTTTGGTCAAGGAAAACTGAGCTTTTTGAAAATGCTCTCGAAAGTGGATAAATTTGAAATCACTGTTTTTGTGTCACAGTGTGGACTGTGAAAACGGAGGCTTTCGAAAAACGGAGGCTTTCGAAAACGATGTCATACGATGTAGTCATGTGACCAATTCAACTAAGATGGCGGACTGAATTGTACAGCAGTTGTTTTGTTTGCTCTCAATTTTGACAGCCCTATTAAAGATTCATATCAGTTTGAACATGCTCCAGATAAAACTCGGCACTTTTCCTCAACATTATGCTGCAACTTTTCAAAGAGCCGGAAAGTAAATAAACGGCAGATGGAAATGACGCAGCTCAATCATATTACTTTTCACGCATGCACAGTACAAGAATGTAGCATTTTCAGTGTGGATGCGGAGCGTTTGTAGACGAAAACACAGTTTTCCAATTTATCCGGATTAGTGTAGACGTAGTCTCAGGTTAAAGCAGAGGTGGTTCTGATACGTTTCCTAGAGGATAACAGAGTTCACAATGTCAAATAAACTTTTTCCTACTCCACTACTAACAACTAGAAATCTCACTCAGTCCTAGTCTATGTGCATTGTTCTGCATATTCTGCACAAAAAAAAAACTAAAACAAACCATTTTTATACCAACATCAGGCTTTTTAACCAGCTACAAACACTGCTTCATCAACAAATGTTCAGCAAACACAAACCAGTCCGCAAAGAATGGCTACTTACTCACATTACCAATAAATGGCTAACAGAGGATTTAAGTTTTTCCAAAACAAATGATAGAACTTTGACAATGACAATGACTGCAACCTAGTGTTTATAACCAGCAACAACAACAGGGACAAAACCCCATTTTGTTAAATGTGGCTCCAGCTTGCAGCAAAGAGTCCTATTGAGCATTAATTTGTTTATAAAATAAAAAATAAAAAATAAAAAGTTTCTCAGTTTAGTGTGTGCTTGGACTTTATATATCGAATCCAAGCACACATTAAAGCTTTCTTTTTAAATTAAAAGTTTAACTGCAGACAACACCTGTCAAAAAACAAATAACTAAACCTTTTATGTGCTTAGCTATCAGCAAGGTGTTTAATTTAACCGGTCAGGTCAAGTTAGGACCAAGTTCTCTGTTCAGATGCATATTTTGATGTTGCCTTACTTCTGTAGGTTTACTGCAGATTATCTTCTGTGTAACACAATTGGCGCTGGATGAAGCAGCTAAAAAAAGTTCACTTTTCTTAATGTTGGATTTTGTTGATCAGGTGCTTTGATAAAAGACGCCTGCTAGTTTTTTCCCAGTAATGGTTTTAACGGTGATTATTGGAACAGCGCTGCTGTTTTGGACGCCAGAAAAGTGGTCTTTTACTCAACTGACTTCACCGTCCCAGTAACAGCTCCATCTCTTTGCAGCGACGCCAGCTCCAAGTTAAAGTGGGCCACTAACACAACAGTCACTGCTGCTGTTGTGTTATCAGCTTCTTTCAGTGCCCGGCTACAGAGCCGGGCACTGAAAGAAGCATCGAAGCAAATACTGTTATAATTGAATCATCAACGTACTCGATGAATTGCTGCAGTCCTAATTTAAAACTACAATAAGATTTTTTTTCCATATAGGCAAGTCCTCCGTGAAATACAGTGATTCCTCACAACACTGAATCTTTGTGGTTTCATTCCCATTGAAAACAGTCACAGATGTACCAGGTCACACGGTTCTCAGTTCTAAGTTAGCCCAAACATCTTTCTGTTGTGTGCCTAGTAAAGCTGCACACTTAAGTTGGCAAACTTAAAGATTCTTCTTATGGTAATTTTCATTCAACACGTTGGCGTGATAACATCCGCTCATGTGGTTCGGCACATGAGCCACATGAAGCTCAAGTTGAAATCCTGAGACTTAATGAATACCATAAACCTGACTGCCTGGGTATGTATTTTTGTCTGTTTTCTTTGAACATGTGATCAGGGGAGAACGCAAACGCAGTCCCCCACTACCAGAAATTATGCAGTCGAGATTCCCACATTTGGGGAATTCGCAGGGGTCAGCACAACCGGAGTGCAATGGCTGAGCCTCGCCCTGGGTGAACCAATTCAATTTTCAATTTTCAAAGGATTTTATTGTTCGGAAAACAAAATTACATCAATTCACTCATAAATAAACCATCAAGATACAAAGGGGCCCAAATAGGGAAACCCACAAAGGGAAAAACAGAACAAAGGGAAAAACAGAACAAAGGGAAAAAAGAAATACTTTCACATTAGTTCTACATACAGATACTCAAATATTTTCTTGGCACTTTCCATATCCTTCTCTTGTTCTCTTCACTTTCTCCAAATAGATTTCTTATAATATAAACTTTTAACAAACAAACCATACAATTGATCACAACTCTTTCCGGTATTTCATATCTTTTAAACACACAAATATTTCTCGCCCTCCATAATGCATCTTTGACACAGTTCACCATTATCCACCAACACTTTTCCCCCCTCCCCCAATTCACTTTCAGAAACCCATACATTATGCTTTCGTATGTCAACTCTTCTTTACACAAATCATTCAACCAATGACCAAATAAACCCCATACATTTTTAGCGAAGGGGCATTCCCAAAACAAATGTCTAACCGTCTCATCTTCCCCACACCACCTTCGTGGACACTGCGCGCTCCTCGTGCACTCCCTTTTTTTTCAAAAACGCTCTTGTAGGTAAACATTCCTGAACAGCTTGCCACGCTAAATCCTTATGGGAATTTAACAGTAACTTGTTATTAACATTGCCCCAAGCTATTTTGCTATGGATTTCATGGAGTTTCCCTATCGGAGACATACTGACTGTCGGGAATAATATCTCCTCTAAGTTGGCACGAGTTATCTCCCGAGGTGTAATCCGAGTCGAGAACTGTTTCAACGATTGAATCACCACGTCATAAACTGCGGGGTATTGTTCAGAGAAGGGCACACTAAGGGGGAGGCGCACACCCCATGCCTGCAACACTCTCCAACCCACCCAAAACCTTGTAAAATATGGCCAAATCTTATCTTTAGGGTCACTGAAGCATGCCTTAAGCACTGGGGCGATAAACATCGCATTAAGCTTAGACGCAATTTCTGGGACTGCTCTCCCCCCTTTTTCTACCGGTCTGTACATAGTTTCTCTCTTCAGTCTCTCATGTTGGCCTCCCCAAAGGAAATGAAACATAGCCTTCCTCAGTGAGGTTAATATTTTATTGGTAGCGTAGTTGCCAGAAACGCTATAGACGCAATTACTTCAGCCTTTAACACCAAAACCTTACCTATAAAGGAAAGCTCCCTGTCTTTCCAATTCAACAGCTTCCCTTGTATTTTTTGTAGTTTTGAATTCCAATTCTTAGTTTGCATATTTTCTCCTATTTCCACCCCTAAAATTTTCAGCGTTTCAAATTTTCTTGCAATCCCCAATTCTTCTTAATCTCCCGCCACTTAAAATAAATCACCTCGCTCTTACCCTTATTGATTCTCATCCCTGAAGCTGCCGTAAAGGCTTCACAAACTGCCAGGTTTACGTCTATTGACTTGTTATCCGTAAGCAACAAAGTTATGTCGTCCATGTACATAGAAAATTTAACTTCCAACCCCCCACTACCTGGTGGGGTCAGCCCTTTAATTGACTCATTTAATCTTAATGCGCATGCCAGCGGCTCCATCACCAATATAAACAAAATAGGGGACAAGGGACATCCCTGCCTTACTCCAGATTTCACTGGGACCATAGCGGTCTGTGCCCCATTCACAACCACAACACTACTACAACCAGTATATAACACCCGGATCCATCTCCTGAACCCTTCCCTAAATCCTAAACTATCAAGAACTTTCATCAGAAAGACGTGACTGATGTTGTCAAAGGCCTTTTCTAAATCCAGGCCTAACACGCAAAGGGGGATATTCCGCTCTAGGCTATAAAGGTAACTGTCCCTTATAACCGCTAAACTATCTGTCATCCTACGCCCTTGTATCCCGCATGTTTGTTCCACTCCAATTAACTTAGGCACTACTGCCTGCAACCGGGAAAAAAAGGGCTTCAGCTAAAATCTTTGATGTCTACACCTAACAATGTCAGGGGTCTCCAATTTCTTAAATCTTTTTTAGAGCCCTTTTTCCACAACAAGGAAATCACCCCTGTATTCATGGACACCGACCATACGCCTTTATCCCACACTTCTTTATAGACCGAGCACAACGAAGGACTGAGTTGTTCCCAAAAGGCCTGATAATATTCCTTAGGCAAGCCATCCAAACCTGGCGTCTTGTTATCTTGCATACTTATCATAGCTCTTGTGATTTCCTCTAGCGTTATATCTTCATCTAACACTGTTCTGTCATCTGAATCTAATCTTTGTTAACTTGGAGATAAAGGATTCCACAATCACTTCATCAATACTTTGCTCTTTGTACAAATTGGCGTAAAAGGAGTGTGTTGCCTCTAGAATTTCTTGGGTGCTTTCCACTTCTTTCCCTTCCCCATTAATCAGGCAGTCCATAATGGGTTTAGATTTGTACAATTTCCTAAAAAAATATCTCGTGCAATTTTCATTTTCTTCCATATGTTTAACCCTACTCCTTATTAATACTCCTTTGCTTTTCTCATTTAACACTACCATCATTTCCTTTTTCAGGTTCATAATCTCCTCACTTACATCAAAACCTAGATTAAGGAGGTTGTAATACCTTTGTAATTTTCCCTGCTTTCTTAATAGCCATTGTCTCCTCCTCTTTGCCCGCTTTCTTCCTTCTAAACTGAAAAATACTGGAGTCCTAGTCTTTATACTCTCCCACCACTCACCTACCAAATCGTATAGCGGTTGTGAAGAGGCCCATTGTTGTAATTTGAGTTTATATCTTCCCACCACCTTCCCTTCCTTTAATAAATTCAGGTTTAATTTCCATGGCCCCGGACACGGTTGAAAGGGAGTTTGAATGCTAAATCTATACGTTACCTTATGGTGATCGGAAAAGGGTACTGGTTCCACCTTACATGACAGAGGCGCTAAGCCTTTGCTGGCAAACAAAAAATCAATCCGTGAAGCGGTCTTCTTATTGGACCAGGTGTGTCCTGGGTCTGTAGGTCTAAACCTACAGATCTAAACACATCTTTCAGATTACCATCATTGATCAAATTTTCTAATGCACAAGTACTTGAGTCTTTCTTAACTGTTGGACTCGCCCTCTGGCTTGCACTCGTTTCCGGTGTACAGTTAAAATCCCCGCCCATTATTATCTGTCGTCTATTACAAAGAAAGGGTTGTAATGTTTGAAATAATGCAGTCCGTTCTTTCGTATCTGTATGTCCATAAACATTAATAATCCTAAATTTACTCCCGTTTTTCTCTACGTCAATAAGTAAAGCTCTCCCATCCACCACAACTTCCACATTTTCTATGTTGATGGTTTTATTATTAAACAAAAACCCCAAACCAGACATTCGATTTTGGTTATCCCCTGACCAAAAGGATTGTCCATATGTCCATCGTTTTGCGAACTTCGCGTAATTGTCCATAAAGGGTAGGGCACATTCTTGGAAAAGACAAATGTCCCCACCCGTTTCATGTAATACACTAAAAACAGATTGGCATTTTACTGCATCATTCAACCCTCTTGTATTAATTGTAGATACGTGAAATGTATTTATGTTGGTTCTAAAGGGGGGTGGCCATTGTACTCTGAAAAACTTTATTATTGAGAGTTCTACTATAGCTTTACCTTCTTCTTTTTCTTCCTCCGTGGAAGCCACACCGAAGTCGGTGCTCTCTCGTCGTTGCTTTCCTCCTGTTTTCCTGAGCAGCTCCCTGGGTAGGTGTCGGGACTTGTTCTTCAAGTTGGGGTATTGGCGAGGGGTCTGTATGGCCCTGAATTTCCAAATCAAGGTTCCCAGTAGAAGACTCTGTTGAGGTATTTATCTGTCGTTTATGTGAGGTCGGCGCTGCATAAAGGCCTACTTGTAGCGACAATTCAGAGGGGGTAGTTGTGTTATCTTCGATGTCACAAGGAGGTAACGAAAAACCTCCCTCTTCTAGGGTGATAATGTGTTTGGACTGAACCGTTGAAAGATCAAGAAACATGAGATCAAGCAGGTCTCTGCACTCTTTGGATGTTGACGGCCGCGTAAGGATTTGGGTGCCTGAGAGAGATGCCATCTCCTCCTGAATCGCCTCCTGTATCTTGGTTTCCATTTCTAATTGAGATACATGCACGTCAGGATTAGTCGTAGGCACTCTTTGCGTCTTTAATAGTTGTTCACTCCCGTCCGTTAACCCTGTGGTCTCCCCTGTCACCACTGTCGTTGAATCCTTGTGTCACGGTTTGACAGGCAGCCCGTGAGGGTGTAGGGAAGGAGGACCCAGGCGCAGTGCTCTGTGTGCGAACAGTGCATTTATTTACAGTGTATGGTGCAAAACAACAATAAATCCCCGTGTTTCCCAAGACTCCCGTGTTGTGTCCTCCTTGTGCTCTCTGCTCCGTGTCTGCACTCCCGGTGCTCGCTGCCCTTTGAGCCTCCCACGCTCCTCCTGCGGGAAACAATAGCGGCAGCTGTCAGGACACTTAACAACAGCAGGCATGCACTAAACGACTAACCCTAAACTGGGTGACTAACGTGGAGTCTCACGCAATGATCCCACGTCGGTGGGAGCTCCAAGACTCTCCTAAGTAGCTCCCCCGACGAGGCCTGATCAGCAGCAGGTGTGTGGCTTCGGGTGTGGCCAGACCGTCAGCAGGGCCACACCCACCAGGCCTGAAGGCGCCCGCCGAAACACATATACATATACACACACACACACGCAAACAGGGAGAAGGAAAGCAACACCAAATATACATACAATAATAATAATATAATTGTCCTTGTGTGTAGTTACTTGAGAGGGCTGGTCATCTACTCGTTCCCCACCCCAGCTGTAGGTCGTTTGGCCCTCAACCACTTCCTGCTGGAGCTTGTTGGCTTGGTTGTTACTTACATCTTCATCAGCGTGCGGACCTCCTCCAGTTAGCATTGGTATCTCCTCTAAGTGCTGCAGGTGTGGTCTTTTCACCCTGTTTGCATAGGATTGGGGACATGCCCTAAAGGTATGGCCTTCTCCCACGCAAAGGTTACATTTCCTTGGGAAGGGGCATTCCCTTGCAATGTGCTCGTCACTGTTACAGTTTTTACAAACCACATTGTCGCACTCTGCGGCTAGATGGTCATTGCTGCCACATTTACGACATGTCTTGGGTTGCCCGGGGTAGAAAACATATCCTCTGATTGCCCCTAATTGGATAATAGGGGGGAGGTGAGTTCTCATCTCTATGCAGGTGAACATAGAAACGATATGCTCCGGTTTGGATACCATCTTCGTCTTTGAAGTCCAAACCTCTCGTCACCGCACATTTAAAGGACAACCAGGTCTTAATATCTTCCACTCTCACATATTCCGAATGCATGATCACTGTCACAGCTTTGGGTTCTCTGCCTGATAACGGTGTCATCTTAATATTCTCCAGCTGGGGTCTTGATTGTTTAAGTCTATTAAACTTGTCAATACATGATTCAAAGAACGTATTGGTGGCAAAAATCACCTCATAACTTTTCTTTCCAGGCAAGCCGAAAATGTAGTCAATCTGCATTGGAGAAAATCCCAATTCCTTCTGGATGACAATCCTGCTGAACTGTAGTCGGTCCATTTCGCAATTTCCTTGCATCTCAAAACGCACAGCATTCCTCCTGGAACCTGTCATATTAGTAGTCGATGTCGCCATGGTGGGTCTGGTTGAACCACCGTCGTGATCATGGTATCTCCCCTACCAGGTAAGTATACTGTAAGTAAGCTTTCAGAGACTTGATAAACACCAGGACACTATTATATCTGTTTCTTCTATTTCCTTTGAACGTGATCAGGGGAGAGCGCGAACGCAGTCCCCCACTACCAGAAATTATGCAGTCGAGATTCCCACATTTGGGGAATTCGCAGGGGTCAGCACAACCGGAGTGCAATGGCTGAGCCTCGCCCTGGGTGAACCACCTTCATGATCATGGTATCTCCCCTGCCAGGTAAGTATGAGTTGTTCACCTCACACATGGGGGACTCTTTCACACACAAACCCTGCACACTCACGGTGCTCACAATCTCACAATCAACACAAACACAGCCTGCAGGAGGCTGGGACTACACACTATTTATATACACAGGAAGGAGCTTCCAACAGAGTCACATCAGGTTATTTAGTTTTAATAAAATACGGGGAGTCTTTCCCATCATGCATTGCTGCATCTGCACAACAAAAGCTAACTGAAAGATCAAAATACTTCATCCATTTAACCTCCTTAAATCCACCAACAAACAGGAAGTTCAAGTAACTCCAAGTTAAATCAAACTGCAGCTGAAAACTGTTTGATTCACGTCTGATGTTTAGAAAAAAGGAAAAAACGCATAAAGCACACACGTTTTCTGCTAACAGCACAACCACTTCCTGTTCCTTTGTTCTCTGCTGCTGGACAGTTCACTCTCCTCCTGCTGCTGCCCCCTATTGTCCCGGAGTAGGAACAACACTGTTTATTGCACACACATATTCTAAGAGCTTCCTTGTGTGTAAACAACAGCAAAGAAGGAATAAGATGAGTTCCTGTCATAATCAGACTGAACATCCACTCTATCATCACATTTCACTGCCTGCAAAGCTCATTTCCAGCCTTGTAGAAACATCTGCACAGATTAGAGGATGGTGGCATGTAAGGCTACCAGTGGCATGAAGTTGTATATGAGGGACAAGCCCACAAAGTGTGAATACAAACGGTTTGTTCGAGCTGATTGGGCACCGGGTCACACATGACAGTTTTTTGTGTACACAGGAAAGAGTGAGGTCAACATAAGTTATAGTCTGAGCTGCTCGTCTGTCATAGATCTTTAAACTATTTTCTTTGCCCGGTGGTGGCTACACTTTGGGTAACTGTTCTACCAGCCCTGCCCTCTTCCACAATCTGCATAACACACATGCTGGCTGCTGTGGAACCATTAGAGGAAAGAAAAGGGAAAAAAACAGGCTGTCTTTCTGCACATGGACAAAAATGACTTTCCTAACACGACTGAGATGGACGAGCTGCCCTGGATTAGAAAAGAAGCTGCTGTTTGTTAAGTGGATGAACACTCGGGAGGTGACAGTGTGCTCCACAGTGCACAAAGGACTTCAGTGAAAAGACTGTGCAGCACAAAGCTTTCACTAACATCCTCCTCAAATAACACAACAACGGAGATTTCTGAGCCTTAATAAACAGTAGGATGCTGCCTCAGTATCTGTTTCCTCGGTTTTCTTTGAACATGTGATCAGGGGAGAGCGCGAACGCAGTCCCCCACTACCAGAAATTATGCAGTCGAGATTCCCACATTTGGGGAATTCGCAGGGGTCAGCACAACCGGAGTGCAATGGCTGAGCCTCGCCCTGGGTGAACCACCTTCATGATCATGGTATCTCCCCTGCCAGGTAAGTATGAGTTGTTCACCTCACACATGGGGGACTCTTTCACACACAAACCCTGCACACTCACGGTGCTCACAATCTCACAATCAACACAAACACAGCCTGCAGGAGGCTGGGACTACACACTATTTATATACACAGGAAGGAGCTTCCAACAGAGCCACATCAGGTTATTTAGTTTTAATAAAATACGGGGAGTCTTTCCCATCATGCATTGCTGCATCTGCACAACAAAAGCTAACTGAAAGATCAAAATACTTCATCCATTTAACCTCCTTAAATCCACCAACAAACAGGAAGTTCAAGTAACTCCAAGTTAAATCAAACTGCAGCTGAAAACTGTTTGATTCACGTCTGATGTTTAGAAAAAAGGAAAAAACGCATAAAGCACACACGTTTTCTGCTAACAGCACAACCACTTCCTGTTCCTTTGTTCTCTGCTGCTGGACAGTTACTATCCTCCTGATGCTGCCCCCTACTGTCCCAGAGCAGGAACACTCACTTTAATAATGATTTCAAACTACATTCTGCAGCTTCAGACTCCTCTCAATATTTGACTCTCATTGTTTGACTCAATAGGTCAAACAAAAGTATTTGAACCTGTCACTGCTTTTATTGGAGATTCATTCACATCTGTCTGCATTCAATTTCTAATTGCTCTTCTAGACGCTCGCTCTTGCCATCTGATTACTCAATGCGATTCCATTTTTAAAAGTCTGCAGCCAGTCACATACTTTGGGCATTTCCTCTCTGGGTTGTAAGTTCGCCGTACCCTGAATGTTTACCTTGACCAGTGATAACAGTGAGAAAGACAAGATCGACTGACCTATCAGAAAACACAGATTAAGGACGAGTCCACCGCATGAGCTTCCTGCAGCTCACAGGGACCAAGAACAAATGCTGCAGCTGGAGTTGAGTTTAGGCCCTTCTGCACATAACAAAGCCTGGACTGCCATGACTGCAGAAGTATGCTTCTCCTTAGAGAGGACATCCCAGCCAGTATGTGGTACACTTGAACTAACAAATATAAATGTCATGCTTGGTGAACTACACGACAGCTGCAGAGAAAAACAAATGGCACCAAGATGAGATGCTGCTATCAGCCAGATATCTGGAACTACATCGGACATTCCACAGAGCAGCATTCCTGTCCACTTTTGCAGTGACAGGAAACAAGATGATGAGGGGGTGATAGCTGGATCAATGTTTCCTACTATTCTCCCTCGTCTCACAGGCGACCCTCAGTAACTGTCCAGATCCAAAATCAAATACAAAACCTATTACAGAAGAGCCGAAGCCTTTTCTTACTTTAAATGTTACTTCAATGCATGCATTTTGCAAGAATTACACTTCTTACAGCGAAATAGGGCTGCAGCGATTCATCAAGTATTTTGAAAAATTGGATTATAAACAATCCTCAACACAGTCTTTGCTTCGATGCTTCATTTAATGCCCAGCTCTGTAGCCTGCCGATGTGTTCAAGGATGTAAACGAATGCATTTCACCTGCATTTGCGACTAAAAGCAGACCTGCAATACAAAGGGATTTAGGAGCAGCGTGTGAATAAAAAGTCTGACAATATTAAGCAAACACAGGGCCCAGTTTTGAAAAGAAGCACTGACATCACCACAGCAGCAGTAACGTTACGTTGGACACTAAATTATTATTAATATTAATTAATGTCTACACTATCGTAACATCTTGTTTGCAGCAGCATAAAAACTTTGCATCAAAGGCAAACTTCAGACTGCTGATATACTCGCATCGCTGCATCGCAGGCACCAAATTCTCCTTTAAAGGCTTACAGACAGAAATTCACTGCACACTTAAACAAGCAGACGCATGTACACAAACTCAAAGCCTTCCACGAAGACAGTAAAGATTCATTTTTTATATCTTATTTTAGATTGCATATTTATCTTACTTTATTTGGCTTTGACTTTACTTGAGCGCATTTATATATTTTGGCATTTAAGAAAATATTTTCTTTAAAAAATTACAATTTCAGATGTCACGTAAATACAAAAGGTTTGGGGGTCTTGGGAAAAATGAAACAATTGATGGGTAAAAAAACATCAATAGATCAACCTATTACCAAAATAACCCAATAGATGCAGCTGATATAGTCATAGTCAGATTTACCAAGGAATGAGCCAACTCTAAGAGAAAAGCGCTTCGGATAATAAACATATACATAAAGACCAAACCCACAGAGAGCTGCTGGGTGACACAGCCACTTATTTCATGAACAACAGAACAGTTTTCATAGCAAGAGATTGTTATACGTCACTGGACACAGGCAGACACGTACTAGGGTTTAACATTTTCTCTCTCAGGCACATTCAGTGAAATGCATAAAGACGACCCAGGTTCTACTTGAGAAAATAATAGATGGTTAAGAAGCAGACTGGACTACTGTAAATAAGACATTTAGTCTCACTGGAACTAGCTGTATAAATGAAGGTTAAATAAAAGAAAAATATTTACTGCAAGCAAAATAAAAATATTATCCACCAGCACTGCACCTTTTTCTTCTCTAATCAGAATACTTTAATAATCCTTAAGGAAATTGTGTGGGTTACAGTTGCTCCACGAGGATAACAGTAACAGACTGAACTAACTAAATAATATATTATATTACAAAGCCTACAAAATATGAGAAATAGCTCTAAATCACAAGCTGCTTTCTGTTTGTACTGAAGTAAATGTGCCAATATATAGAAAAGGATATTGGAAAATGATCAATAGAAGACTTAAAGACAATAAATGTAGATGTGGTTTTGTTTCCCACTGTAGATGGAAGAGTGTGCGTGTGTGCTGCTTTGTCTGCAGCAACTATGTGTTTGCATCGTTGTTGTGTTGCAACTTAATATAATAACCTAATATTCCAAATTGGTGATCAGCCACAAGAAACCGTGAGGGGTCTCAGTTACTCTGGTGCTGTGACCACCTGGCAAAACTTTTACTGTTTTTCCACATGTTTAGGGGGGTGCACCGTTCCTGGAGATACTGCAATACCAGGTCGATGCGTGGAGTGGACGGAGCAAGCCCCTATTCCATCTCCCTGTTCCAAAAATCAATTTAATATATGGTCCCCGGGTAGGGGACGTATCAGATATTAAACTGATAAGAACAGATACTACACTTGATCTTAGCCAAAAGGCCGAGAAGCGATACCAGGAATACGTCAGAGCAGACGGAGTCACTCCCCGCACCGTCTCCCTGACTCACGGTTCGGAAACGTGGTACTCGTCCGTCCAATAGGAAGCAGAAAAGCAAAAAAAACAAGTAGTACACTTAATTTAACAATATCAATGTTATAAAACTCACGCCCATTACGTTAAATACAAGTGCTATTTTCACTAACGAAACAGAGGTTTACTTTAGCAGAAAGAGTTAATGTTTTTACGTTTCTAGTTAAGAAAAAACGGACTTCACTAGCGGTCTCTGGTGGCGCGGAGGGCTAACTGCACTCTTTAAGTTACACTCTAGGGTATTTACAACAGTCAACTCCATGAACAAATTGTAAATATTAACGAACATCCTTTTTTTCTGGCTCTCGGTTTTCTTTTAGAACACCCTCTACATGAGCACCAACAGCAACAGATACCAAAGTCTGACAACATCTTACCGCTAACATGCAACAAAGTAAAGTTAGCGCATACTTTGTGTCCACAGACTTCATAAAAGTCTCCCGTAAATCCATCTGTCTGAGAACTAAACATGCTAAAAAACATTCTGCAAACTATGATAAACACGCGCTTGGTGTGAGGAAAAAGCCATTATCGCCAAAATGGCGACTGCAGTTGAGACCTAAACAGCACAAATCCACGAAGAGCTGCGGGTCAGTCAACCTGCCTTTTAAAAATAGCCGAAAAACTGGAAGAGCTTTTTTCATCGACACAGTGGTCTAAACATGAACTGATAATTATAAATTATAAAGTTATTAGGTAGAAACTGACTTACTAAAAGTCTCCGTCAACCTGCTAATTGATGCTCAGGTGGCGTCGAACTAGATCTGAGCATGCGCGGTGGTGAGTTTGACCCACTAACTCTAACCCTCTATTAAGTATCAACAGTTTTATTGTTACTCCGTGAAATAGTTTGCCATCATATAAATGTTTTTTTTTTTTTATCGGAAGCTTAATGTAGCCTTTTCACAAATAATTATGTTGGAGTTTTCATACAAATATAGCATTTATTTTGTATTTATTTATTTTTATTTAACTTTTATTTTCATTTTTAAGACTTTCACTAAGGACTCACTACTGATGGACTGTGCCACTTAACAAAATTTAATAAAAACAAATCTCCTTTTTTGTATTTTATTTGTATTTTTTTTTACAAACATCCTCCCCCTGCTTGAATTAGCCTATGATCTTTGGTTTAGGTTTGAAACACCAGGATGAACAAGGTAGAGGCAACTGCTACAGACCCTGGATAGCTTAGATGGTAGAGTATCAACCAGTTAACCCAAGGGTACAGTGTTGAAGTCCCTATTCAAGTGAAATGAAAGTCTCTTAAGTGCTTGTATTAAAGTTTAAAGTGGTGGATTTTGGGCTTAACGTTTCTGTAGCGAGCCTGGAGAGGTGAAGTTATGCTCAAGAGAGAAGTCAGTAGAAACAAAGACAGAATACATGTGTGTGAAGGAGAGGGCAACAGGTAGAAAAGTAAAGATGCAAGGAGTAGAAAGGGTGAAGGTTTATGATTTTAAATACCTGTGGTCAGCCATCCAAAACAACACGCAGTGAAGAAGAGTACAGGTGGGGTTGAGTGGGAGGAGATGAGTGTCGGTGGTGATTTGTGATAGAAGGATAACAACAAGAGTGAAAGAGGAGCTTGACAAGCTGGTAATGACGCCTGCTGTCATGTATGTTTGGAGACAGTAGCACTAACAGAAAGGCAGGTGGCAGAGTTGAAGATGCTAAGATCTTCGTTGGGAGTGAGCAGGATGGACAAAGTTAGAAATGAGTACATCAGAAGGACAGCTCAGTTTGAGCTAGTGTCAGCGTATGGATGGGCATCGGGGGTCCGGCCCACCAAGTAAAGTCACTTTGCCCTCTCAGCTGATACACTTCCGCAATAACTTATACTAATCCAAACCAGATTCGGGAGACCGATTTGGGAGCTACTTTAAGATTAGGCTTCAAACGTTCCTTTTTGATAGAGCATATAGTTAGGGTTGGATCAGTTGACCCTGCATCGTCCCTTAATTTTGCTGTTTAGATTTGGTGCTATATTAAATACAACTGAATTGAAATAAAATTCAACTGCTGCATGACTGCAGTGTGAGTTCAGTGTAACTATTTAGTTCACAGCAGTTTAGTGCTTCAGCAGCAATCCTGCTAACCAGCGTGACAGAGGACACTGAGCAGATAAGACTGCACACACCAGACACTGAAGTACCTTTCATGTGTCTTTGAAACTTAAAAATAGGTCATTCATGTGTGCTTGTGCAGCTAGTTTGAAAGCATGATATGCCCATCAAGTTCAAATAGTCTGTAGGTGGTGTTGAGTTGAGCAGTTTGGAGAAAAAGTGGGAGAGGGTTGAGATGGTTTGGACATGTGCAGAGGAGGGTGATTCTTAGTTGAGGTAAAAAGAAAAAGAAAAAGAAAAAAAAAGAAAAAGTTAAACTAACCAAGTAGTCAAAAACTAAGAAACACTCAGATTAAGCTGAGAACCATTAGATAGATAGACCCTTTTAAAACCAAAAATTAACACTTAAAGAAGCTTTGGTTGCTATATTTTAGTGCCAATTGTGATAGCTGTCTAACTCAACTGTGATGACTGACAATGATGCCATTATTTATCCTTGTTCTAGTGTAATATGTGTTAATTACCGCGTGGTTGTGTTCACTCATAGAATTTGTAGTATGTTTTTTTTTGTTCCAGGGACAAACATATTGATCCCTCCAGTTTTTCCACTTCTTTGTGCATTCCCACATGTCCATTCCTTTAGTTTCAGCGATCTTCCTCCAACAATTTGCTGATATTTCTAAGTCCTTGTATTATTATTATTATTATTATTATTATTATTATTATTATTATTCCTTGTATTTAGATGAAGATTGTTATTTTGTTATTGATAAATTCAAAAACTGGGGCAAAAAGGAAATAACCTGGAAATGCACAGGAGGACTAGAACAGAAGCAGAGCAGGACAGGTCAATCAGGAATTGTGGGCAGCACCGACGTGACAAGTACTTACGTTTTTAGGGAGCTGTGTGTCTCCACAGCTGTTCTCAAACTAACGAAGCCGCTTGGACAGGAGACGAAACCTGATGTCCTCCTTCACTTTCAACATTTCTTTCAACTTTATACTAAGCGTGTCAGTGAAAAGCTATGAAATGGAAGTTCAGCCCTCGAATCAATCCCAGTTGTTTATCAGCTTTCATTGTGATAATGAGGGAACAGGCCTCACATGGCCAAGAAAGTGCATATGGTACTTTTGAGTCTTTTAAAATTGGGGACCATATATAAAAATGAAAAATCCTCAGCTAATGCAACCCCCTTGAATTAAAGCTTTAAGTTTAAAGAAATTCAATCATGTCTTCAGCGTTTGAGTTAAAATCCACTGTGATACTGTACAGAGATACAAAAACTGTATTACTGCCCCCCCCCCAAAAAACAACCTTTGCCTTTATAGCTAAGAATTAAATTAATTACATTTGTTTTTACCTGGTGACCGGTCTGTCGAAACAGAGACACAGGCATCCATTCATTAAGCTAATTTAGCGTCACCAGTTAACCTAACATGCATAAGGGATACTCATGTGGGTACACATGGGAAAGCCCCCAGCCCACCGATTCAAATCCAGGACCCTCTTACTGTGAGGTGACCACCACTACTTATTAATCTGCAAAACATTTCACTGTATTTATGAGTCGAGACATGAAAAATGTCCTTTAAGTTTCAGATTACAGCAAGTGTTTGATAGCTGGATGACTCTACGAATCACTGACTTTGATTGTTATATTGGTTCAGTTATAAAAAATGACTCAGACACGTTGAACCTTGAAAATAAATAAACTATATTTAAATAAGGTCAACTTCACTTGATTAAAGACCTTCGTTTTCTTTCAGGAACACGTTACACCTCATGCCATGATTCAAAACCAAGTTTTTTTCTAAGATTTTTTTGTTGCATTTCATAAAAAAACTTAAATATCATCTTTAGTTAATTTATTACAGTATCGAATAAATGTTTATGTCTATCACATGACATTGTAATAATTTCAGTCATTATTTCCCTACAAAGATTCAGGCAGAGAGAAATTTTCATCATCACAGGAAACGACTTCACAGCGAGACACACTGAAGAGAGCAAGACCCGGGAGGGGAGGAGAGGAGGCTGAACACGAACACAGACACTGAAATATCATACACCAACAAACAAAAAGATGACCTGGGATGTAGCCTGGACCCAGCACAGCAGGATCTCTTTTCACAGCTTCTACAGAAACAGGTGAGGAGGAGACTCTGACTCCAGGAATGGCGCTTGTTTGTGTTTCTGTTCAGTCTGTCTGAACCGAGCAGTGGTTGTGCGTGTCACACTTGCTCACTTTATTTCACAAGAAGACTCAATGTTTTGAAATCCTATTGCGGGGAATCGATCTGACAGAATGACCGACAGGCATCCATCACAGTAGACCATGCTGCTATAACGCACGTACACCGGGCTTCTTCATCATGCATGTGCAGGGGAACACAGGAGGGGATGTAAACATGGATGCACACTGGGGAGGGGCAGGTAAGGAGGGGAGGCTGATAAGAGCCGGGGGTGGGGGCATTACATCTAGCTACAGAACAGCGAAGACCAAAGGCCGACAGTTAGTACAGAAGTTTGTGGAAACATGGAACATTGTCCGGACATTGTAGACAGTTCTGTTTTTGGCTCCTGGGCCACACCGAGGTCACAAATGCACACATTGTGGAGGTGATTCGCTCTGTTCCTGCTGGTGCTGGTCATTACACAAGAGTTCAGCAGACCTCTGCATGTGTGCGTGTGTGTGTTTCATATCTAATGTTGGTCCCACCTGGTGGTTTGAGTGAGTACTGTTCAGGGGATTGTTTGAACCTCACACACAACAAACCTGCCTCACAGCCACAGCTAATATCTACACAACTTTAGCTCACAACAGCCTGAGACTGACAATTATACTGGCAATGTTCCACACTGTTTCTTTATGTAAACATGCTACTTACACTCAAAGTTCCTCCGTCACAAGGACAACATGAAGAAGTGTACACTGGCGGAGGGTTACAACAAACACTGCGGCAGGAAAAAAAGACACGGACCGAGCTTGAACAAAGTAAGCTGCAGCTGAACCTTTTCTCGTATTGCACATTGAAACCTAATTCCATGAATAAACTCCAAACTGTTCTCCTCAAGGACCTGCAGCACATCTTATGCTTAGAGAAATAATCTTCTATAAATAAATAAATAAATATATAAATTATCTACTATACATGAAAAACAAAGACACAAATGAGTTAGCGGACCGTGTATTTCAGTAAATTAGATGCTTTAAAGTTTGGTTATGATGCACTACTACACCGTTAAAGGGGAGATTCCTCTCTGTGGAAAATATATCAAAGTCTAATCCACTAAATTCAGACACCATGTAGTCTACATACCAGCTTTATACACTGAAACTATCCTAAATGTCGTTTAGAAATACAAAAAAATCTACCTTGGCTACATCTGCAAGGAAAAAGATACAAAACTGGATTTTAGAAAGTTTACAAAGTTAGTCAGGGTTAACCAATCGAATCCTTTTCAAATTGTCATGTTTAACAACAATAATGAAGAGTTCCACTTGTATAGCACTTATCATCTGTGGGTGAGAGGTTTATAATGCAATGTCCTCAAAGAAATATATTTAATAGGACTGAAATTAGGCAGTTACAATACTACTAATAATAATAATTGAAGCTTTTAGTCATTATTATTATTATAAGACAATCTTACTGCTGTTTGTTGTGACATTTTTCACACTCTGGCTTTCCTGCTTCATGCATCTCAGTGCTGAACATAGTAGCCCTGAAATGCCAGCGTGGAAATGTCGAAACAAATCAGAGCGTGTTCGCAAACCATCCAGTGTTTTATGGTGTATTTAGCAGCCAATTTCTTCAGTAGCTTGTGAACATTTGTTCCAAGTCTGCCATGCAATACTGAGCAACACATGCATGCCTTGCAGAGCCGTGTTTCCTAATGCATTTCCCATAGAAACCAGTCTCTGCTGTGGCACTATGCCACTCCTGTGTAGACATCCTCGTTTGAAGTAGACCCTCTGGTGAATGAGAGGCGATGAATTACATTGCACGGGACAACATGATGGGTCCACCTGGATCTGGTGTTAGCCGAACCAGTGGAAACTCGAGACAGTTCTCCCTTCGTATATTGCACAGTAACCACTTATAGAATGATGGAGGAAAAGATAAGCACAACACAGTGTTTTAGTTATGTTAAATAAAGTGCAGCCTGGGCAGTTTGTACAGCAGAAATCTTGAATACTAGATTTTTTTACTTGAGCTTCCCTTAAGGCATTCTTTGTTTGCTATCTTAAAGCATTAGTGTGCTGTAGACTACAGTCCTGCAGCCTAATTAATGTGTAGATTATTAGCTTTTTCCTAACAAATGCTGCAGACCGGATGTTGATGATCGCAGTCAGCAACTTTAGAGACTTTATTTTTGAGAGTAAACTAACACTGTTGAGTCCTGTTGTCTGCCCATGCTGCTGTTGCTTAAGATAAAGGAATGGACGAGTCTGCCACTAACAGTAACACAGTGATGGCTGACTGCAGCTCATCAGCCCATCTGACTGCCTCAGACAAAGTTTATAAATGACACTGCACACATCGGGAGTGTGAGAGCGCATATTTGGTCCTTCAGGAGATGAAAATGTCCTTTTTGTTCCTCCTGGACCAAACGGCTTCTTCTGTTTTATACAGGAAGATTTAACATCAAGGACTAGCTGACAGTTTCTGTTCACCGAGTCGACACAAAAACACAGGGATGTAATTTACAGGTGGATAATCAGGCTGGTTATTCCCTTTTTCATAGCATGTACATGACATATAATGTGAAGATGCTCTGTACATGGCTATACATGCAAAAAATAATCTTTCAGCTTTATATGCAAGCCCCTGTCAGAGGGGCTGTGGTCTGGTAAAGCGATTGGTACACGGATGTTCTTTTAGTCAGTGTTACACTTATGCAGCTTCCTATTTGCTTGTTTTGGTTGCTAAAACTTTTATTTTCCACTTAGCATGTCGCTAAAACTAAAACCGCTGACATTTGCAATCTTTGCAACTACCAGTGTTCCAGTCTGTGCATGAATTCGAAAATCATCTAAGCTTTGCTGACAACGACAGTAGAAACCTGCGTTTCTGCCTCTGCATCCTTTTGTGTGGCAGCCTGCCCTGTGAAATTACTGCACTCTATATGAACACTGGTTTGTACTATTTACAGCGCGTGTGGAGAGCCACCTTCAGCTATACTGTGTATTAGACAAGCATCACCACTATATAAGAATCTCTTGTAGTAAACAAATGTAATGTTGTTGTAAACATTCGACTCCTTATTTGATGCAGTGCTCCTCCACTTCCTCAGTGAAGAAGCATGAAGCTGCAGAGTTGATGGACTGAATGAGAGACTAAAGGAAAACAAAACTATTTTTCCTTCTATGCTCACAGGATTGTGATCCATCTCAGTGGTCTGATCCTGCAAGTGAGCTCCTCAACTCAAAAAAAAAGATAAATACACACCTGGCTTTAATGTGAATAAAGCATCCTCTGACTGACCTGACCTTCTTTTTACCTCTGAATCTCCCGTCACAGTCATTCTCTGTCACTCTCCGTCTGCTCCCCCTTAACTATCTGCAGTAACCTTTCGTTTTCACGCTCTCACCCTCCAAAAATACTTCCTCTTAACCCTCATCTTTCAAGTAACAATGAGTGTGTTTGAAACGCGCTGTTTACACATGCTTAAATGTAGTGTTTGTGTGTTTGTGAACATGTATCTGAAGCCCTATTAACCAGATGAATCTTACACTTGTTTCGTGTTAAACCGTGGACTGAATGGACTGACAGTCAAAGATTTTGTGTGTGCTGCTGTGCAAAATTCTTCTGGAACATTCTTCATCTCCTCTTTAAAAGCCGTTGATGTGACAGTAGGCCTCCAGGCTGGAGAAGAGGATGTAGAGGAACCACAGACCCAGGAACAGGAGAGTGGTCAGGAGGCGGGACACTTTCGGGCCGCCGAGCTCTCCGCCGATGGAGGGCCGGCGTCTGAACAATAGCACGGACATGCAGATGAACGCGAAGATGGTGAAGAGCGTGACGGAGAACGCCAGTGATCCAGGATCCACCTGGAACTCCTTTCCTTTGATTCTCCAGTACACGGCAGCCACTGACCACGCCACTCCGATCCCCAGGAACACGTTAACTGCGTTGCTGCCAGTGACATTTCCAACCGATGCGTCCGCATGCTGGTCCTGTATGGCAGCCACTTTGCTAGCAAAGGTGTCTGGGGGAGGAAAAAGTGGAAAATGTGGGTCATACACCTTCAAGCACACACAAACAAACACACAGACAGAAAGACAATCGCCCTCCCAGAAAATGTTTTTTATCCATCCATCCAACCATTCGCTTCCGCTTATCCTTTTCAGGGTCACGGGGGGCGCTGGAGCCTATCCCAGCTGTCATAGGGCGAGGGGCAGGGTACACCCTGGACAGGTCGTCAGTCTGTCGCAGGGCTAACACACAGAGACAGACAACCATTCGCACTCAGGTTCACTCCCGCATTCACACCTGTGGACAATTTAGATTAAACAATTAACCTATCCCCACAAACTGCATGTCTTTGGACTGTGGGAGGAAGCCGGAGTAATGTTTTTAATAGAATATTTAATAGAATAGACTAGGGATGCACCGATACCGATACTGGTATCGGGTATCGGGGCCGATACTGTAAAATGTGTGTGTACTCATACTCGTAAAAGTTAACTGATACCATGAACCGATACTAACTTATTTCATTAATCAGAGGGTGGCTTGTCATTTTTGTTGTAGTTTTTTAGATTGGCCACTAGGGGGACATCCCGCGCTAAACAGGCACAGGGTTAGACGAGTCAGACTGGCAGCTCCAGATAAAAAAAGAGAAACTGGAGGCTGCTGTAGCTAGGCTAAACAAAATGTCAGCAGAGTGGACCGGAACAGCCAACTTTAACTCAGGTTTTGGAAAAGCGATGAAAAATGTCAAGAGAAAATCCACGGGCAGTTAAAATAACAGAGGCTCTGACTCATTTTATCGCTCTGGATGACCAGCCAATGCCAGTCGTGGAAAACATAGGATTCTTCTCAGCATACTCGAGCTGCGATATGAAATTCCCAGCCGCCCACACATCAGGGAGATAATGGTGCCAAAACTTTCTAAAGAGGTAAAGACAAGCAGTGTGTGCGCGATGTCAGTCCTTGGTTTAACGGCACAGTGGACCGATGATCCAGGGGCAGATGGGGAGTTCGTTCGTCAATGCCAAATACTTTCGTTATTTTGTTTGTTTGTTTACAATATGGACACTCTGCAACAATTTAAAAGTTTATTTTATTCTCAAACCTAATTTGTATTTATTTTATTCCAAACAGAAGTGTTTATTAATTATTCCGAAAGCTCGAGACAGTGCCAATAGTTCAGTGATATTTTGTTAAATTACAATGTGGAGACTCTGCAATAATTTAACAGAAGTGCTTATTTTTCACTTGAAATTTTTTTGTGGTCATTTTTATTAAGATATTATTTATTATCGGCAGAGAATAAAATAAAACCTGTCTTCCAATCCATTGCATTTGTGTGTGTGTGTGTGTGTGTGTGTGTGTGTGTGGTAGAAGCATCGGTTTTTGTACTCTGTATCGGCAAGTACTCAGATCCAAGTATCGGTATCGTATCGGTTTGAAAAAATTGGTATCGTTGCATCCCTAGAATAGACACAAAATGGCCAGAAAGACAAACAAATCACCACTATTCTTATTGTATATATTGTATATCATATTCCTCTGTTCCTCTGTCTCTCTTGCTGCATTGAGCATGAGTATGACAAAAGAATTTAAATAAAGTTCTTCTTATCTTATCTTACAAAACAAAAGATACAAATAAATGATTATAAACAGATGCAAAAAAGCAAAATGATGCAAAATGGCTGAAAGACACAAAACAACTACAAAGAGTTACAAGTTACAAAGTGACACTACATGCACTCATAAATCTGGGTATTCTCCCATAATCCATCCAATACTCACAGCAATCAAATCATCCATGCTCCTTTCTGCCTTTTCTTTCTCTCACACAGTGAAACGGGACATTTACTCACCTGGAATGGAAGTTCCCAGTGCCACAAACACCACGGCGGTCACGGTGTCCCGCAGCCCCACAGTGCAGCCGAAATGTGATGCCAAATCCCCGATGATGGCGGTGAGGAGGCCGATGACGCTGATGGACACGAAGAAGCAGGCCCAGCCGTTCCAGTACTCTGTTGGCGGGACGCAGGCGAACAGAACCTTCCAGAAGACAGTGAGGAAATGCATGACGTAGTCATAACAAGATGGAAGGCGCTCCTCACGACCTTCCTCCTCATCATCATCGCCATCACCTGGAGGAGCCAAACACACAGTGATATTTTTTACAGGTTACGAACAGCATGGAGATCATACTACTCAGAGTACTCAGGGGGTTTGGACCCAGTACGTGACCTGGGTTTACGCTGTCACGAGGAAGGTCTTTTTGATTCTGTAGGTGATGTGTGGGATTAATGTCCTGCCAGTTTCATGGCGTGGCAGGATATTAATCCCATAAATGTGCTGTTGCAGTCGTAGCTCTCTAACCCTGAAGTGACCAAACTATCTCAGCACCTTAAAGGACAGAGCAGTCTTTGACTTTTGTACAGGAACACTTTAAAAAATCTTTATCATACTTTTACTGGGTCCTTTATCTATTACATATTTCTTAAATGTTGAAATGTTAAAGAAATAAGCTTATTTGAACAGCCATCATCTCTTACTTCATACAAACCAGATTGTCCTTGTTTTTGAAAAAAAAAATCTTATATTTAACATAACAAAATACAATGAAAACAAAACTCATCACTCATTTTTCATTATCCACTCCATAACAGGGGCTAATTCCTGTAAAAAGCTATGAAAAGTTGTAGAATTAGACAAATTAATGATATAGGAAACATTTTTATAATAGAAATATCACAGCTACACATAGAAATATGCTTCAAGGAATACAGTTAACTGACTGTCTGCAGAGATCTGTTACTTCCACTAGATGGTGGCCTTCACTTACAAATCTGACCTCCACCGACCCTTCATGCCTGAAAAAGGCAGCTATTTAAAATATTAGACTTATTATTTTTCTTACACTACAGACTAGAAGCATGCTAATATATTTTACTGATTAGAGGAGCAGTTTACAGCAACATTTGGTGCTTTGTTTTTAGGGATTGAATTATGTCTAATTCAAGCATCTTTTTCTCATTTAGCATAATTTACCTGCAATGTTATTACGGTTTTACATTTCAGTTAAATCACACTGTCACACAGAATTCAATGACAGACAGAGAGATTGGTGTTTCCATAAGAACAGATGACTCTATTTTCTTCAATGTGTTTTTTCTATACAACATTTACAGATCAATGCCTTTGGAAGTGACACAAAAAAACAACAACATTACAAGCTAGCATGTTTTTGTGCATGTGACATGCTGTAGATGCTGTCTGAATCCAAGAAGAGGAAACAGCACACACTGGGCTACAGGGACCGGTAGAGGTGGGTGTAGGACTAGACAATAATGATGATTAAACACCTCAGCGACCCTGGGTAAGGTGTTCCCACAGCTCTGCTGCTACTCTGCTCTCTCTGGCTAAGGGCAACGTCTCTGTGATGAATCAGCTGTTTATGTGCTCGAGAAGAGGAATGAATCTTTTCTTTTTTATCTGACTAATTTTTGGGGCGAAGATACAATGTAACAAATGCACTCTGAGTACATACTGTGTATAAAAATAGATGTAGCAACCAGGTCTGGAAAATAAAGCCATTCTTTTAAATGAAATTCTTTTAAATCACCAGAAAGGTGGGAACTCTTGAGGTTGAAGAAAGGAGACTTGTACATGAGCTCCCTCACCTTCCTGATGCGTTTATGCTCTTAATTGGTAATTTTAGATGACAACAAAAAGAACATGAAGGTCATTTTGTAGCTTTTGAGGATAGAGGATAAAGCAGGGTATGCTTCATCAAGGGATTTACAAGTCACCCACGTATGAAGACGCAGTGTCACTTTGATTCTAACTCAGATCCACCCCTCCCTTAGCTGATGATGCCACAACGCTGATCAATTGGTGACGTCACAGTATATCTTTTATATACAGTCTGTGACCCTGGTATAAGGCCCCGCCTTGGTAAAATCCCCTTTTACCCACAACATTTGATCAGTCTTCTCCTTCAGTGAAATTCATCTGGCAGCTTTTAAACAGCCAATGTCAGTATCTTCTAAAGCAAAGCTGGGAAAACTCTGCATCTCATTATTGAAACAAAACACAAAGAGGGCAGACTTCCTGTTGCCTGAGTGATTTTGAGTTCACTGTTTTGAGCACATTAAAAGGTGATTGGACATTTTTTTAACATGAGTTCTGGCTTAATGTGGAGATAGTTAACTTGCCAGTAAACACAGACAGGAAGCTGTATTACAGCTGATGGTGCTCAACTCTGAACATCTGTTGAGCTATAGCTGTGTTAAACATCCCTGTAAGCGGGAGCCCAGGGAGGGAACTTCCCCTCCTATCTATCTTTAATAAATCTTACTATTACCGACCAGGCTGGTAACCATTTAGCATCTTAACTGGGAGGAGTGATTTTCTGTGTATCATACCAAGAGACTGTAACTTGGCTAAATTCTAGTCTAGACATCAAATGAAAACTTGTGCATACAAATCTGAGTTACCAAAACTGTCTTCCTGAAGAATCTTTAATAAACAGCAGACGATGCAAACAATCAGGTGTCAGTAGCTAACAAGGCTTTGTTCGGGCTGGCGTAACATCAATACCAGTCTGCTGGCTGGATGAAAGCTCACTCATTCAGCAGCCTCCTATCCTAATACTGTGCTATCTTATAGCTATACACACATTAGGCCAGACAGTGTACATGAATTACACCAGCATGAAGCAACATTACAGTAGCACTCATATCTCTACTTGAACCTAGCAGTAGTGGACTAATTAATAAAATTTGTCATGATGGGAAAATGATTGAATTCATTTAAACAGTGCCAAAATCACAACACCACCTGCCTCGAGGAGCTTTATATTATGGAGATGACCAAGTTAAAGAGGCACTTGGAAAACATATGGTCCTTTTTTGTGCCCATTTGGGTAATGACACGGTTTTGTAATTGTGTCTCTGTACACCTAATGGTGGATTTTAAAACATATAATCAAGATGTGACTGAAGTGCAAATGTGAGGCTTTAGTGTAAAAAAGGGATCAACAGCTTTTCTTTTAGTTTCATTAGTTTACAAAATGCTAAAACGTCAATTTAATTCATTATGAATCAAGTCAATGTGTCACAGCAGTCTGCTTGAGGGTGTGGATCAATTTTTAAAGCACAGTAGGCTCTTTAATGGCACTTTTACAGATGGCCAAAATCAAAATCATTGTTACGTGTCTGCAGGCTGCTTGTTTTCTTTCCCTCTCCTTTTGTTTGCCATTTACTCAGGTACACAGACTGCAGGCTGGTGTCAATTTGGGGATCTCCAGCTAATTAGAGAAAGGAGGCTTTGATTGGACAAACCAGGAGTGCACACCTTGATAAGGAGACTCACCTGTTGCTGGGGGTGGATCTTGCTTCCTTGCTTAGAATTGTTTGGCACATGTGTAGAGCGCCTCTGGTGTATTTCATTTGTTTGAAGGTTGTGGTTTGAGTAAAGAGGAGTAGTTAAGTCTGGGGACCCCATACACCTACTCACATGGAGTCCTTTCTGTTAGAAACACTAGATAAGTAGGTTGGTGTCATCCATGTTTTTGTTTTTTTGGCACAACCTAACTGTCCCTTTCTCCCCCATATTTGTTGTATGAATTTTGGTTATTGTTTTTGTGAGAAAGCTGCCATTAAACTTGTTTCTGTTTATAAAACTTGTACCGAGTATCTGGAGTTGTTGTGTTACCCCCTCCTGCCCTCGAGGAGGCGTAACAATCCTAAACTTCAGATGATCCTCGGTCACACTCACAGCTTCTGCTTAGACTGGCTGACTGTGTCGTTAAAGGGGGAAGAGCGTCCATGTGACAGCTGTTTGTTCACTCTAGTAATGCGTCCACTGACAGACTCTCACAAACAGAGCTCACCTGCACTGACAGTGACCGCCTCCACAAACTGTTCCCTCCAGGAGTGTGTGCCGATAACCAGCGCCAAGTTGGTCTTCTTAATGAGCTTGTCAACAGTGCTCTGCCAATCACAAGCACAACACACTTCATTAGCAAGCAATTAAATCCAAGGATAGGTGACAAGAGTCACTCAGGTGAGATAGAGCTTGTTAGTCATGCTTTGTGCAGCTGAAGGGAAGAGGAGAAAAGTTTGAAAAATGAACTATTTAGGGGGCCTTCAAAAACTCACACATATGAGTTTACCTGTCAGGAGGACGGTTTTGGCTTAAAAGTGCAGCCGGCAGGTGGGACGGCTCTAATAAAAGATGCTCCTGTGCTGCGTTATAGGAAGTGTTAGGAGGAAGACTATTTCTGGGCATTTGATTCAGTTTTGACAGTTACAGTGTATGAAAAAAAGGATTTGCCCGCTCGTTTATATTTCAGCTCATCAAACACAATGTAATATTATAAAGCTAGGCAAAGGAAACCTGAGTAAATGCAAAATGCAGTTTCTAAATGATGATTTCATTTATTAAGGGGAAAAGCTCTGCACTCTGATTTTCATACTAACAGTGCTGACCATGAGGACAACCAACCAGATCCAGCTGATGGTTTACCTGCAAACTCTCACAGAAGCTGAACAGATGCATCATAAAGACGAGCTTTGTTTGTCTTTGTGATTTCTTACTTGCAAAGAATCACAACAGCAGATGTGGCACAGATTTCTTCATCTGATATAATCCTTGACACAACCCTCTCCCCAGGATTTGTGTCTCCACCTGGTTTTGATCTCGGGATCTTTTGCATATTAGGTGATCGTGTTAACCACGACCACCTAAATTAAATGACACTGTATTTATTACGAGTTGCGTAAGCTTTCATGACATCTGTCATATATGAAGAGAGGCAGACAAAGACACCACATCAGATATTTCACTCACTTGACATTTTTTTCTTTTTCTTTTCAGATTATTTAATTTTCCATATAATGACACACCCATCATCAGTTCAATTCAGTTAGAGGAGCTGTGTGTAGACCTCGAAGCCAAAACATCAACATCTGGGCATCGATGATAAAATCGTCTCTGTATGATTGAAGTACGTGCAGTTTGTCTGCAGCTGCACAAACACATGAGGTGAAAGCTCAGTGTGCTCGGTCGAGTTTGGAGCTGTGAAACTCACTTCAGCAATTTAACCAGCAAATACAAGAAGGAGCAGATGATAAAGTGCAAACATGCACACCTCTCCCACTGTTTTACATACTTCACAGTGACTGCGTTATTCCTCAAGGTCACTCACACTATCCACTAATGATGAGCGACAAGTACAATTTTATTTGATCACAAGGGGTTGGTTTAATCAAGCGGAGGATGACGATCTGGTGTCTCAGTGGACGGTGTTTGATGTGATGATGGAATGATGGCTCTCCTCCGTCGGCTTTGTTGATGTTTGTTCAGCGCTCGTTCCTCGTGTAATTAATCCTCAAACAAATCCAAGCTTCTGCTCGTGTTTAATTGGCTTAGAGTGAGACTGGTGTTTGAGTTGTTCGTGTCCTTTGTTGAGCTGACCTTATCTGCTTTGACACGTTTTGTGTTAATTAGATTCCAGATCATTCAGAGGAAAGCATAAAAGCAAACAAGGTGTATTTCAGCGACTGCTTATTGTGACAGCACTTGTGTTATTCACTGCATTTAAGAAGGATTTTCATGATTTAAAACCTGTGAAACACCCACTGCTTACATAAGAGCTGATGATAACAGGAATTAAGAGAACTTATTGATGGTTAAGTTATTTAATTTTGTGTATTTCACACAGACTCAGACCTGTAATACAATAAAAACCTCCTAGCAAAACAGAAAATGGTTCTTTCACATGAGTGACCTGATACAATTCCTTAATTAAACGTTCGTGAAGTGTAATTAAAAATGATGGATTATCATCCATCCAAATGGTCCTTCTGCATGTTTGTCACCAGTAAACTAATCTAATGTTATGGCTTGGAGCATGCAGGAGGCAGAGGGCTTATGTGGAGGTGGTGGCTGCTTTTATTTGCTTAAAATACAACCTGAGCCCAGCCCAAAGCACCATGCAAATATCTGGACAGCTTGCAGAGGAAAGAAGCACACGGAGGATGCTCTGCAAACTCTAAGAGAGTCTGCATCCTCCGTGTGCCTCGACAGAGCTGCTATATTGAGGGCAACTCATGCATTTTCAATCATTTAAACCCACTTTAGACCGGCACACTGAGAGAGGGTTAAGACCGAGGTTTAACAATGTGAGAAAGAGCGTAAAGGTGGATTGCATAACTCTGCCAGGAGAGCACAGTTCCTTCTATTTAGCATTTGTTTTTGCCCTCAGAAATCAGTAAATTAACCTCTGTCTGCAGTGAAATGGAAATATCATGAGGTCAAAGAAAGATGTGAGGGAAAAGAGAGTCTCAGTGCACAGAAAATGCAACCTCTCTACTCTAAAGGCTTCTTCGTGATGTGACCGTAGATGCCTGCTGGGTTGATAACACCCTGAAGAGTGTGACTCATGGGTGCATGCTCTCCCTGTGTCTGCATGTCCTCCAGCTTCCTTCCACAGATGAATAACGTGAATATTGGGTAATTGTAAATTGGCCGTAGGCATGAATGGTTGTGTCTCTCTCTCTCTGTGTTAGTGCAGCAGTAGACTGACAACTTCCATAGTGTACCCTGCTACTGGGCCTACAACAGCAGTGATGAGCTCCAGCACCCGAGAGACTCTGAACTGGTAAGAACTGGTCAAGAAAATGAATGAATGGATCACCATAATTAACATTTACATGGTGGGATAGAATTATCTCCGTTTCTTTCATAAATAAAAGGTCCAGCAGATGCTAAAGGTGGTAATAGAAAAGCACTGAGCCACCTGTCCTTATAAATAAACGATTATTACAGTTGCCATGCTTATATGGAATATGTGCATGGCATGAGGTGTGTGTATACAAAAGTGAAATTCATCAAAGTAACAAAATACAGAAATATTAGTTCACTTGAAATTAAAATAGCACAAAATAAAATGTTATTTACTCACTGGCTCTGGACCTGTGTTGGCTCTGACTCAGTCCTCCCGCCTAAACCAATTCTTAGTCCTAAGCCACTAAACACAACCCAGTCAGAGGAGCTGTAGGGCGAGCTGTATGTTTGTAGTGTTCCCTTTGAGGCTTTTCAAAGTTAAAACCATGCAAAGGGTCATACATACACTCACTACATACGCTGGCACAGCTGGCAGCCTTAACCCAATTTCCCTCGGGATGAATAAAGTATGATCAAACGATCACTGCCCTCATTTAGGAACTACAACCCAACTGCTATGAAAGACTGTTGGAGTTTGTATTGAGGCCACAGGAGGAAAAGCCCTTTCTGGTGTGCATTTAAACTTGTTGCAAGTCAGCTTAGATTTGTTGTGTTTCTTCTAATAACACTACAAATCTAGTGTTACAAAACAAGCCCACATCCTATCACACTCTGTCCTCTGCAGCTCCCTCAAACAACGTGCTGAGCTCTGCTTTATCCCAAATGGAGTTTCTATGCTGCTTCTTCTCCTTTCATTGTTTTTAACTGCAATAAATAAATCAAGTGGAGTGATAAACGTTAAAGCTGCTGTGGGGCAATAATCAATAAGTCATCAATGTATTAAATTTTAACACATTCAATAACTTCAATAAAAAAAAGACATGCAGCAATAAATTTCTTTTTACTGCACAGAGAGGACAACGATGTGACAGAGGAAGAAGAGAAGATGAATCATCACCTTGAACTCATACGACTCTTCAATGACCACCTCCAGGCGGCTGTGCTCTCCCAGGATGGGCTTCCCCATCTCTGCTATCCTCCGAGCCTCCTCCTCCTCAGCAGTCATCTGCCCCTCTGTCCCCTCTGTGGAAGATGGATGTGAAGGAAAGAGAAGGGACAGCACAGTGAGACTGGCCTGAAACTAAGAAACTTGTAATGGTACTTCCACAATGAAGTGTTTTATTTTAAGGAGCACCAAAAGATTTCACAAGATTTTACTTTTGTCAGTTTTAGTTTCATTATTATCATAATCAAAATGATCATCTTCACCATCATCGATGTGGTGATTTAAGCTGCAGTGTTTCCAATTTTACTTACAGTAAATAAACAACCTGGTTAACTCAAATTTTCTACCAGCATTAAAACCAGACCAACTGGGGCATAAATGTTTTTCAAACAGGTTAGGGTATGTTTCGGGTGGGGCTTGTACGGCTTAAAGTCAGTAAGGCTACGTTCACTCTGCAGGTCTTAATGCTCAATTCCGATTTTTTGATCAAATCCGATTTTTTTGTCTGCTCGTTCACACTACAAATAAAATGCGACAGCAAACGCGCTCTAGTGTGAACGCTCAAAGCGGCCAGCATGCGCAAAAGAAGACGTCACACACAACGCGCTCTGTTTAGACCCAGAGCAAACAATATTGTTTGACTGATGGCCCTTAATATAAATACTTCGGACTTCACGTTTCCCAATTTTGCTTTAAGTTATTTTGTTATTTACATAATAATGTAAATAACCTAATAATGATCCTTATTGCTGTTTTAGAGGGGCGGTGCTTCAAAGGATAGTTGCAGATTTCTGTCAGAATCTGCAGATTATGCAGTACAAATAAAATGTTCACGTTTCTCCAACGTTGTCTTCCCAGCAGTTTCACCGGATGGCCAGGAAGCGTTCGCGATGTCTTCTCCGGCGCTAATAATTGGCGTCTGTCTTGTGTCAGTGACGTAAAAGACGGATTTAATGCGACTTGACCGTTCAAACAGCAGTCGCTTTCTGAAACATCGGATATGTATCGGATTCAGTACCACATACGAAAGTGACCCAGATCGGATTTGAAAATATCGGATTTGTGCCGTTCACACTGTCACACCATGATCGGATATGGGTCGCATAGGGTCAAAAAAATTAGGATTTGATGCGCTTTCGCCTGCAGTGTGAACGTAGCCAAATTCAAGTCAGTTTTAAAATGTTGATACCACAAACAGGTTGACTTGGTTTAAGTGGCAGGCAATAAACAGAATGGAACACACTGAAATGTGTTGAAATCACTGATTTGTTAGTGAATCCATTTCCGTCCTGGAGGAGTTTACTGTACATTTTTTCTTATGAAATTTAAGTTAATGACACTCTTTGTGGAAAACAGTGGTACTTATGTAAACTATATTTCTGAAAAAATAAAATTGAACCATGAAACCCACATATTGAAACTTAAACCAACAGTTTTGGACTCAAAGATTTATTTTCCTGTGACCCAGAGCAAAAAAAATAAATTCATTTTGCATAATAAATGACTTAAACAAATAAAAATTATAACTGCACAAATTGACTCACTGTGTCTTTGTTATTAAAAAAATAAATCAGTGTTAACAAATGGAAAATTAGTTATGTGAGGCCTTCCTCTTAACCAAGCAACATTGTTGCCTTTTTAGTGTTTAAGGGGGGAATACACTGATCAATAGAAATAAGGTGATAACATTTGAAAAGTTTTGCGTTTTTTGCGGTCTGTTTAAAGTGCACCTGTTTTGCTTTTTCTTATTTGCTGCCATGCATTTACACTGGTACAATGGTGGATGGCCAAAGTTTCGCATTATGAGGTCAGCATATATATAATTACGCTAAAAGGTCAGCTGTAACTTTGGCTCTGTATGAAGTCAGTGAGAGAGGACATCCCAAATCCCTGCGAGAACAGAAGCTACCCCCACCTGCTGTTTAAAACTTTATGGGGGGCAGTCAATCAAAAGAAAGTTGACTTATGAGGGGAGGAGCTAAAGCAGCTTGTTTCAGACTGTGGATAAGCCGAGGCTGCAGTATAGCCCTTCAGTTTAAGGATCATCATGAACGTTGACTCATGAAAAGCTTCTCCAGTGGAGTCTGATAATAAAACTAAGCAGCTGAAAATGAGCACAAACGGTCAACTTTATGCCAAAACAACTCTAACATTTTTCTATGGCATAAATTCAGCTGGCTGAAACAATGCAAAATGCTAATAAGCTAAACCGTGTGCTTTATATACACACCTGCTTTAGTCTGAGAGAGAAAACACTAAAGAGCTTGCAGAAAGAGTTCATTTACATATGGCTCAGTTTGGTTTACTGATCAACTGCCAACAGAGTGGCAACGGCAGCTACACCAACCAGAGTTCATCTTGGAGAAATAACCGAGAGCCAATCAGGGTTTGTATTACAGCCAACAATATTTTCCTTACACTAGAGAGAGGTAGTAGCTGTCTGGTGGTTCACAGAGAGCTTGACTTTAAGGCTCATTGTGTTTCGAGCGGGATTTACTCGCGTGGCCTTTCTGCTCAGAGAAAAGAAGAAAGGAAAGAGACGAGGATTAGACCTCCCCTCTCCACTTTATGGTGTATACATCTAATTCCAAAAAGGCTGAGAGCGCAAAGCAGCATATGGCAGTATTCACTGGCACTATTTCAAGCTGTCATAAACACCGACGCGCGCGCGCGCGCACACACACACACACACACACACACACACACACACACACACACACACACACTCGGCTTGTGTGACTTCTCTTAGCTTTAAGGTGCTTCCTCTGAGCACAAACATATTTACCTCAGGGAAGGAGCTCTGCCTCCCCCTCTGTGACAGTCGATGGAGTTGAATGAGAAATTGCCTTCAGGTCAAAAAGTGTCACTGTAAACCACTTCTACTGGAGAGCTTCCTGCACTCAGGGCACTTTTCCTCAGTCTATGAGCATCTCATTCATGCTTTTTCTGCCTCTAATGGTCGGTCATTTGAGGTTAAAGCTGCTCAGTTGCTTTGATAGCAAGTTTGACAGGAAGTATACTCTAAACTCTGGAAGGTTTAGTTAATGGAAAAATGTTATGGCTGCCTGTTTGTTTACTGCTGGCAGAGCTGAGCATTGATTTTGATTTTTAATCGTCTGTGTTGATCATAAACTTAAAAGAGCTCCTGAAATGAAAATGTGGGAGGACTGCGATTTTGATATGACATATATTTAATTAAATGTGATTTGACATTTATTGGTAACTGGGTAAGCTCTTTTTGTTGCTGCATTTTGTGGAGCTATTTCTTTTAATAAAACGCTTATATAGATTTTTACTTACTGAGCTACGTGATTTTATGTTGCTTTATTTTTTTTGTACTTGTTAGACTGTTTTCTTTTTACGTTATTGAGCTTTTTGAGCTGTTCTATGTTATTATACTTCCCAAGATGGGATTTAACAAAAGTATATCTCACCTCATCTTCTTTCCTTTCCTTTAGCATTATGGATATCATGTAAGACAGCATTTTATTTTAATATAAACAGTTTTGCTTTTTTTAAGCTTTCCACACGTGAAACTCCAGAACAATAAGCTGTGTATATAATATAGTATTAATATTCATAAAGACTTAGAAAGGCCACAAACACTCTGACAAATCTGTACAAACCACCAAGTGTTGATTTTTTTGTGAGTCTTTATTCAGCTCTGCTGTGGTCCAGATGCAAACAGGGGGCTATAACAACTTTGCTGTATCTAGAATATAAAAATCATCTGGAATAATTATTGCATCTATGAGTGATTAAAATTGTTAAATTAAAAATCGGAAACTCTTTAAATTAAAATTTCAGATGGGATCATGGGTTTGAAGCTGGAAATCAAAGGGGTGATGCTGGGTGGATATGCCAAACTGTGGAGTGGAAGTGAATGTCCTCAAGGCGAGAGAGTGGTGACTGGAGCAGAATGGACATGTAGGTGAATTGAACTGAAGTGATGAAGAGGTGTTGGGTAGATATGTTGTAAGGAGAAATGTGGAAGAACAGATATATGGTTGCCACCAGGACGAAAGGACTGTGGTGAACGCCGACTTCAAGAAGAGGCAGGAGCGCAGGGTGACATAATGGCGGAGGAAGGTGCACATAGGTGGATGCAAGCTGGTGTCAGAGGAGAATGCAGCTAGGCAGTCTGTAGGATGACTTTGGAAATTAAGGAGATGATGAATGGTGGAAGCTGAAGAAGGAAGAATGTTGCACAGAGTTCAGGGAGGAGTTGAGGCAGACCGAGTGGTAGGAAGAGTCACTAGATAACTGAGAAAACACAGCTGTAGGAAAAGTCCCAAGATTTGGTATTTGGTTTATCCTTTGGATAAAGGAAAGAGGGTAGGAAGACTTGGTGGCGAAACAAGGAAGTATAGGACAACATTCAAAGGAAGAAGTTGGATAGTCAGGATGGAGAAAATAGACAGGAGTACTGAGGGCCTAGCTGGCAAAGAAAAAGACTTACAGTGAGTTATATGTAAGGCTAAGGAAGGAGAAAGGGACTTGTATTGATTAGCCAGGCAGAGAGGTTAAGCTGGAAAGGATGTGCAGCATTTGGGGAGATTAAGGAAAGAGATGGAAATGTAGTAATGAGTGACGAGTGTGGAAGGAGTACTCTGAGTAGCTGATAAGTAAAGAAAATGAGAGAGAGAAGGACGGATGAAGGACAGTTAGTGGATCAGGAAGTGTAGAGGATTAGCACGCAGGAAGTGAGAGCAGCTATGGAGAGGATGTGGAAGTGTGCAATGAGCACTGGTTAAGATGACATACCTTTAGAGGTATGGAGATGTCTAGGTGAGAGAGCAGTGGACTTAACCAGATTGTTTAACACAATCTTGGAGAGTGACATGCCTGCAGAATGGAGAACAAGTGTTGGAGAAGAGGTGGAGTAACTACAGAGGGATAATGGTGATAAGCATGAAGCTATGGCAAAGAGCTGTTGAAGCTAGGTTAAGAAGAAAGGTGGAGATCAGTGAGCAGAAGTATGGCTTGATACTGAGAAAGAGATCTACAGAGGCAATATTTGGTTGGAGAGAGCGGATGGAGAAGTATAGAGAAGGTCAGAAGGAGCTTCACTGTGTCTTTGTGGATCTACAGAATGCCTATGATAGGGTGCTGAGAGAGAAACTGTGGTACTCTGGCTCCGAGCTCCTTCTTGTCTGCAGTGGTAAAGAACATGGTGACTGACGAGAGTCTCTGTGGATTATGATGGTTGGAAAAGACATTGTGATCTGTAGGGAGAGCAGGAAGCATGTGGAAGCGAGCCTGGAGATGTGGAGGTATGCTCTGGAGAGAAGGGGAATAAAAATCAGCAGAAGCAAAACAAGATATATGTGTTCAAATAAGAGGGAGGCAGATGGAAAATTAAACATGCAAGGAGCAGCGCCAGTGAAGGGAGATGGGCTTAAATACCTGGAGTCAACCATACAAAGCGAGAGATGTGAAGAAGAGAGTGGAGACAGGATGAAGAGTGTGGAGACGAGTGTTCAGGGGGCAAGGATAGTAGTGAGTGTGTAAGGAAATGATGTATGGTTTGGAGACGGTGGCAGTAACAAAAAGACAGGAGGTGGAGGTGGCACAGACGAAGACCATAAGGTTCTGATTGGGAGTGAGCAGAATGGACAAGATCAGAAAAGTTAGCAAAGTTGGAGAGGAAGGGCTGAGATGATTTGGACATGTGCAGAGGAGTAACGAAACGTTTCCCAACGCTACGACCAGATGAACAGAATCAACTTTTGGGGACAGTGGATATATTGGGCAAAGGATTTTAAAGATGGAGCTGCCGAGCAGGAGGAAAAGAAGTAGACGACAAAGAAGATTCATGAAGGACCAGGACATGCAGAGGCTTGGTGTGACAGAGGAGCATGCTAGGGATAGAGTGAGATGATCCTCTGTGGCGACCCTAAAAGGGGGTAGCTGAAAGAAGAAGACAGTAAATGCAGCCTTTATCCCTTTATCTTCTGCTTGAGTGCTGCTTAACCTTCCTCTGCTGGTTTCGAGGACATGTCTACAATCATCAGTTAATTTGTGTTTCCTCCGAGGTAGAAGTCAAAAATCCATGTTAGTGATTTCAGTTAGCAGAAGTGAGACTTAGCAGACAGCAAAGTGATGCTTGTCAGTGTGGCCAGCCCCATAACTCCAGTGTCCAGACTACTCTACAAATCCTCTGGCTCTGCTCTGTGGATATATAGAAATTCAGTGATGTTTTCAAACTTTACTGCTTAAAAACTTCAGAAACGGTGTCACAAACAGTCTATGTGTCAACATGGATGAGTTTTATATGTGCATGTTAAGCAGCTGACTGCAGCGCAGAAGTGAGGCATTTGATATTAGGTTATTTTTCTCCTTCCTCCTTGAGGCAGAATCAGCAGGAAGCCAGAGGAGCAAACAGAATGATGGAGCGCTGAGTCAGACCGAATTTATTATCGTCTCCCTCCAAATATGTTCATACCTCGGTGTGGGTTAAAATACCATTTTTAAATGTCAACCTTTGCTGGAGAGCTGACGTAAAAGTGAATCATCAGTGACTCTGATAATTGAATACCTTTACCAGTTGTTATTAAAAGATCAATGTTCTTTCTCTTTTTCCCCATTAAAAAACCTTTAAAAGGCTTTAGAAAAATTATATATATCTATAATTACTTCACTTCATTTCATTCATTATTCCACAAAATAATCAACATATTGACTGAGCATGAAAAACTGTGGCTCGACTCAGATGTTCTGACAGTTTGAAGCAGAGGAACTAATCAGATGGTCTTACCTTGGTTGAGCAGCAGAGCTGTGAAGAAAACAGAGAGAGGAGGGCGTGTGGACAAGAAAAGAAGAGCAGTAAGTACCAGCGAACATTCAGGAGGGAAAGCACAATCAAAACAAAACTCCACAATGAAAGCGCAAACCTGATCTCACAAGTGAGTCAATATTAACAGTTCAGTAAAACCTTTTTGTCTTTTATTTTGTCTTTACACTAAAACTTGAGTGCCTTCAGCAACGATCTCTTTTCTTACTTGTCTGTCTTTCAGCTGTTAGTGTTTTGTCCAAGTTAATAACACAAAGGACAGTCTGAAAAATCATCTGAAGTTTAAAGGAAATGTCCCGTCTCCACGTTACACAGAGAAAAGCAGGGTTTGTGTGTCGATGGATGAAAGATGAATGGCTGTCTCCCTGAAGACGTGTGTCTCTGTGTTCCTAAGATAAGATGAAATTTTATCGATCCTTGTGAGGAGAGTGGGTCAAACAAAAAAAACAAACAAGTAAAACACAAGAAAAAAAGGAAAAGAAAAGGCAACAAAATATACACAAATAATGTGCCGCTGTCCACCTGTTCATCTGGGACAAATAAAGCCCAGCTGCAGTCTGAGCTGCTGTAAAGCCTCTTCTGTGAATTTACTGAAGAGGTGTAAGTTAGTTTTGTGACTGAAAGGCTGAAAGCTTTGAAATGCAAAAAACATAACAGCTGTTTTAAAGTCATGGTCATCTTTGAGATCATATTCAGACTCCTTCATTCATTCAGCTCAGTAGCTGCTATTTACCACGCTCCCTTCAGACCATGCACACTGTGCGCTCTGTTATTTCATCACACACCTCAACCTTAGACAGAAAGCAAACATTCAATTCTGTTTTTGTGCCTCCGCATTAGAGCACTTTTCTGCAGATTTCACAAGAAGAGTCCAGTTTGTGATCCTGGTGACAGGAAGACCAGGAGCCTGCTCGTCATTTTTGACAATCAGAGTGCTGTGAACCATGAATTCATCCCCCAGGGTGAGACTGTCAACATGAACATCCTGTGGCATTTGTGTGACAGCGTTCAGCAGAAAACCTGAGTGGCTCAGAGCGCGCAAAAAAAATAAAAATAAAAATAAATAAATAAATAAATAAATAAATATATATATATATATATATATATATATATATATATATATATCTTTGACACTTATAGAAGACTCTGCCTAAAAGAATATGTACAAGTGGACCTGGTGAGACTTCTAAGGAGAGATCTAAAAATAGCAGCTATGCTGAAAACTGTAAGAAGGTATGGATAGGAGTATGGAGACTCATCATCACTGCAGAACAGACCCAACAATAAAATCCTCTGTTTCAGGGTGCTGCATTTTTTTTTTTAAATCTGAATGTAAAAATGTATACTTTTCATTTTTATACAAGCTTGTTTAAGGCAAATTCTTAAACAAGCTTCATGAATGCAAAGCTGTGAAACTGCTTTAAATGTTTAAAGTCAGAAGAGAAATTCAGCGCCAGCTTTGTGAAAGCAAACATTTGCAGTACTTTGATACCTCTGCAGCTGTGTTTTAACGAGTATCAAACACGCCAAGGTTCAGTACTCAGCCCCGTCTATGATGTCTTGTAAATACAAAGCAAACATTTCTACACTGAATAACCGTCAACTAGCGCTTCTTTCAAATGTCACGGTTAAAAAAACAATTCTAGAAAGAAAGTTGAGTCTCAAAACACATGACTCACTTTCAAACTCGTGCATCACGGAGCAACTAATGAGACAAAATTTAGACGTAAATATTATTTGCATATAAAAAGACCCTCTGATAATACGAGTCTGTGTATGTGGAGCATATTCTCTTTGAATTTCATTTATACTTCTCACTTTGTAACCGACAGTCGAGCAGGGAGATGACGTCAGGGTTTGATGCATGTTTGCTGGTGACGGTCGATCAAAAGGTTAAAGTAAATCCATCAAACAAATGGAAACATGTTACAGTCACGTACCTGAGATTCCTCTCTTCAGCCAGCGCGGCTCCTCCAGCACGATGAAGAAGTTTTCATGTTTTTCATATTCTTCATCATCAATTATCCTCACCTGGAGAGTCTGACTGCACGCACGCATGCACGCACACACACACACAGACACACACACACACACAGAAAACTGTCAGTTGCAAACACATAATGAAGTTAAGCACTTCATCAATAGGTGATTTTAGCACTCGGGGCGCCTTCACCACAGGTCGTCCTTGTTAACAACGTGTTGCCATTGCAAATCTCAAGGCCTGTGAACTAACACAGACACACACACACACACACTGCAGAGGTCTGCCCTGCTGTGTCTGTTCAGGACCTGCTGCTGTGTAAATCAGAGCAGGAAGAAACCAAATGCATAGAAAGGACAAAAGTTCAATAAGTGAGTTAAAGGTGGGAGCTAGGGGAGAAAACTGCAAGACAGATTAAAAAGACTCACAGAGGGAAACTATTAGTAGAGTCAGAGAAATATAATGAATAAAGATTGATGTCATGGATGATTATGCAATTATCAATTTCTAAAATACCACATTTTAAATATTAAACACTGCATTAATGTTGAATAATGGGACTCTCACTTGGAGTGTATCTGCTCACATAGCATATGGAGATTTCAGCTGAATATTTATGACTTCTCCAACATGGCTGACAGGTTTTCAGAATCCATACCAAGAGAAATTAACTTTGCACTGAGGAGAAAAGAAGGCAGACACTAAGAATAGGAAAGAATAAAGCAATAGTGAGGCAGAGCAGCTTTAACACCATAATGACGGTGAGCGTTTGAGCAGTATTAGAAATGATGGGTTTATTTTAGAAGAGAAGAAGTGAAGGTGAAGTGATGATGACAAGCCCTGTTAAGGTCTCTGAGGACTGCCGGACTGAAATGTCACCACAGAGAGCGACCTACTGAAGGTAGAAGAAAATCTACTGTGACAACACAGAGGAAGAGATGGATGAGGAGAGAATGAAAATGAAGGAAGACAGGAAAGGTGTGGAAAAAAGAGCGAAAAGGAGAGGGAAGAAAGATGAACAACAAAAGTGTTTAGTGTAAGGAGATCGAGATATGAGTATGAATGGATGGAATACAAAGTATGTATTCATTAAAGAAGGAGCCATGAAAAGAGAACAAAGCACTCCCTCATTCACAAGGGGTCACCGCCACGTGTAGCGCCACATGTTTGATTTTGCAGCTTTTTACACCGGCTGCCGTTCTTCAAAAACCCCAAAGGGCTTCGTGAGAGACAAAGAGGGAGAAAAAAAGGAAAGGAACTGGGCCGATGCAATCAATAGTCAAGTCATCCTGACAGGTAAGCAATGTGGCGTGAAAATGACAGAATGAAGGAGCGAGGCGATTAGATGAGGTGAAGATGAGCAGAAAGAACGATCATAAAACAGCCCAGCAGGAGAGCTACGGCGCCGCTGATGCCGCTGACAGCTCGAAACTTCCTTCCTATCTCACTCATAAATCAATGTGACTTATTAACTTCTTCTAAATATCCAACTGCTAACAGTTGTTAGTAGTTATTTACTTTTAGTTTTGATTTAGTAGTCATTGAATAGTCATATAATAATTACAGGTTAACAAATGTAGAGCTTACTAGCAAAATGCAGCTTTGACACTCATTCCCTCCAAGAATAACTAATAAAACTAGACCAGCTACTTCACCTGTAGGGGGCGACACTGACATGTCTTCACCCCGATGTTCTTGTTACTTTATTTTACTGCAGATTGTCAACTTTGGCATTTTGACCTGACAGCTGTGAGTCAGCAGAAAGTCTTCTCACTTCCTAAAAATCATTTTACATCAAAAAGTAGAGGGCACAAAAAACAAAACAAAAGCTAAAATAATTACTTTAATCTGCTTCCATTCAAAACGTCAAACAGCTGATGGTTGAATGTGATGCTGTTATCATTCTCTGCCACCATTTATATGATGTGAAATGCAAATAGTAAATACCTTTAGGAAGTATTTTACTACCCCTGAAGCCCAGTAAAACCTTTAAATATTGAAGTATACTTATTCACTCAACCCCTCCTCTTGACAATTTTGTGATATTTGCTATTTATTTAATTTATTTTGGATTTCACACTCATAATGAGCAAATTTCTGTAAACAACAAAATAGGTATGGCCACTCTAATTTGCACGCAAGTCAAACAATGTTCAGACATTTCTTTATTAATTAAACAGACCCACTAAAGGTTCCTTTTCAGTAATTTTAAGCATGCAAGGATTTGTTCAAATTCTGTGTTTTCAGATGTGCAAACAGTGCCAGCTGTGGTCAAGCAGCAGCGGTCAGCACACACTAAAGCCAGAGCAGTGTGGAGCTGCAAAAAAGCCTAAAAAGATGTGAAACACCAAGTCCTGATTTTAGCAGAAAGCTGGTGACATGTTATGTCCAAGAACAAAACTACACCCTTGAGAGCTGGAGTCCTCTCACAGAAATGAAACGACTGCAGAGGCATGAATAACTCTGGAGCTGCACTCAGAGAATTGTTGCCCCCTCTAGGAACTCTATCTCTAGGAACTGCATCGTCGGTCATCATGCAACTAAATGTAGCCACACAGAAACTTAATAAGGTCACAAGGGGCACAAAAGGCACAAGGTGGGAGCTTTGAGTGAAAGCTGACGTGTTCAGACACGCTGACTGGGCCATGATTAACCAGTGGAACAGCAAACAGGAATAAATCCCTCCTCAGGAGCAGAGCCAAAGTGCTGCTTCACAGAAACATGCTGAGATCTCCCATCACCAGACCTGTCTCACTAAATTCACTGTCCTGCCAGTCAGTGAACCTGTTTACATCAATGTGGAGCTCCTGGAATCAATATCACACAAGCACGAGTCGTTCAAACTTGTCATAAGTGCTACACAGTTCTAAAAAGGAGAAAGGCTCCGGTGTCAAAAACGAACAATTTATTTGACAGCGAATCATTCAGCAGATCCCATTACAATAAAAAACGTGTAGACGAAACTCTGACACCAGCTGCAGACGGCACTTCTACAAGATAAATTTAATTATGGCCTAACATCAACTTACGAAAATCACGTTCATTACTCAGTCTGTTGCCTGTGAGGTTTGTTACTGTAGACAGTTAGAGCTGGACGTGAAGACGCATCCTATCGGAAGCTCAAAGCACCCCCACCGGCTCTAAGGAGACCCCGACACGCTGCACAGTGCCATCTGGTGGTGCAACCCGGCTACACAAAAAAGAGCTGCTACACTTATAAATACAACCAAATATGAACTGATGTTACTCGTTAGGTTCTGGTCGATTCACTCCAACACTACTGTGCAGTATAATGTGACACAAACTCAGAAAAGATCCAGCATGAGCATGCTGAGCCTGCGGTCAGGTCAGCTGTGATGAATAATGGATAGGACTGTCGTCTGGCAGGCACAAAGGTGAACCAAAGACAGTGTGGGGAGCGCTGAAAGAGGTGAAGAGAGAGTAATGGTAAGAGAAAACATGCGAATAAACAAGAGGAAAGAGGGGGAAGTGAAACAAGAAGAGGATGGAGAGGAGTAAACAGCACGACGAAGCACGCAGCAGCTAAAACCTCCCTCTGCCCATTCCTCTTACTGTTATAGAAAAGTTCAATAAAATATACATTTAGCTGGAGTGAAGAGGTGAAAACATAAATTTCTAATCAATAACAACTTCATACACTTCATACAAATCATACACTCTCTTTACTCCATCCCCTGAATTATTCACCATTCAAAGATCCTTATCCTCTTTTGTGGGCATAAACATGCAGAGCAGCAAAGTCTGAAAGTGAAAGATTATTTGTTTTAATGCATTTTCACTAATTAACTGCAGCAGGAGGCCAGAGGGCTCTGAAATACTCAGCATTTCAAATGAACAGGACATACATCACCCGACCCAATACCATCCTAAATTAATGTAATTGGTCAGATTTTAAATCTTCTTTCTTTCTTTGCTTGCTGACATTAACACAAAAAAGATCTTCGATTGGAAAAAAGCTTCAGGTCCCAGAATGAGCAGATTTATTTGATAAAATCTGCAGTAGCACATTTTATCAGCCCAGATACGATCTTTTCATACAATTGTTATTGTTGGCATGTTAGCACAGTTTCATACAGGTCTGTGTTCTTGTTGACATGCAATCCTACTGGACATATTTACAACTTTGTTTACAGACGTTTCTGTTCTTATTAACTACAGGAGGAAGAAAAAGAAGCAAAAAACAGAAAGAACTAGAAAGAAGCGATGTGCATCTATCCACATCAGCTGTCACAGATTTGGCATGAAGTGTAATTGTTGTAATGCTTTCTTGTTAATGACACTGGTCTTTGAGTACCCAGTTTCACAGGTACTCATCAGTCACTGCTCTGAAATATTGCTAATCATTAACAGCATCAATACCGTCATCAGTGAGCGCTACTTGGTGTGTCTTCCTGTTTGTTCTGAAATCAATTTCCTTTGTTTTTGTGGGTCTCTAACTGAAGCAACCTACCCTGACACTAAATCATTGTAGTTTTAACCCTTAGATGTTTTTCTTCAAAATCTTTAAAATGCAGAGTTGTAATATATTCATATTCCAGGTATTCCTCATAAAATATGTTTGTAACATGAGGCCATTTGCATTTTTATTTATTTTTTCATTAATTAAAAAAAAACTACCCCACTCTTCCACAAGTGGGGTCATTTTCGACCCCAAGCAGTTCCTATGGAATCTTCTATGAAACTTTCATTCTTAGCAACTCTGACTGTCCCACTTACACTTCTGATGGATCAAGAATTAATTTTTACACAGTAACATACATGATTTAACGTCAGGGCTGCACATAAGTGGTCCGCAGGTGTGCATTCGCTGTCAAAATAAAAGTATTCCCGGAAATTCAGATAATATGCGCTTCTTTTGCGGTGGAGGAACACCAAAGTAATTGCTTACGGAGCTTGCTTCTTCAACATCTTTAAGAGTTCTGAACAAATGTCTGTCCTCCTCCAGAACATCTTATATACGCAAACACGCGTTCCAACTTCTTATCTGTTACGCGTCTTTTATTTTGACAGCAAATGCTCACCTGCGGACCATTTATGTGCAGCCCTGTTTATAGTTTCCTGTGCATTTCAAACATTGTCCTTTCTGATGTTTTTTTTTTTAATATTTAAAGTAACATGGCTGCTATGAGGCCAGCTAGGATCCCTGTGGACCTTGCCCTACAAATGATCCAGGACGGATGGGATGAAGAGCCCATTGGAGGCTTTGACTCAGAATCTGACATCTAAGATATAGAGGACCCAGACTATTGTTCCCCCCCCACTGAACAAGGCCAGTCAGATACAGAGGAGTCCTCTGATGAGGAAATGGATATCCCCAACAGATGTATGGAAGATGTTCATGTCTGATAATATAATAGAAGAGGTGCTGACATGCACAAACATGGAGGCACGAAGAGTAGCCACAGACAGGGGAAAAGAGCGGAAAAATGCAATCAAACATAAGCTCCTGGCCTTCATTTGATTGACCATTCTTGCAGGAAGTGAGAAGAACTGGGATGTACCAGTCGGTGTGCTTTTTGGGAGTCCTCTGCATAACCCATTGTACAAGGCCACTATGTCAATTCAAAGATTTAAAGATATTCGCCGTTTCTTGCACTTTGATGACAAGAGGACCAGAGCCTACTGACTGAAAACAAACCACATGGCAGCTTTCTGCTACATATGGGGCCTGTTCCTGGTCAACTGCAGGCAGAAATTCATCCTCAGTGATTGTGTTACAGTGGATGAACAACTTGTGCCTTTCAAAGGGAAGGCCCAGCTTCTGCAGTATATGCAGAGCAAGCATACAAAAGTGATACAAGTGATACAAAAACTGCAATTTCTTAAGATTAATGAAAAAAATGAATAAAAATGCAAAGGGCCTCATGTCACAAACATGTTTTATGAGGAATACCTCAAATATGAGAATGTTACAACTCTTCATTTTAAAGATTTTGAAGAATAACAACCGAGTTTATAGCAAAATGCATTGTTTCTATTTGGGGTCATTTTTGATCCCACTCGTGGAAGAGTGTAGGTATTGGTAGGTTGTGCATCCAAGGGTTAAAAAAATATGTTTCATCTTCAGCAAATTCCACTTTAAAACATTAGCTGAGGTTTACTCAGCCCTTTAGTTTGGAGATGAATTATCTGACTTTCAGGAGTAGGACCATCTGCCAGGCCGGTGCCCACCACCAGTCCCCATCGAGGCCTTCCCAAACCACAGCTCAATTCTTGATTAAGCCATTCGCCTTTATCGCCTAAGAAATGCTGTCAAACCTAAAATGGGGACGTGGGCCCAGCTAGTGAAATAAAATGTAAATGAAACAGGACAGAGGTAACACAATATTCTGTGTCATGTTGTATAGAAACTTAGTTTCCCCCACATATTCTAATTCTGATTGTGATGTTAGTGGTACTGGTGATGGATGGGTGCATGCAGTCACATGCATATAGGGACAAACAATGAACAATACAGCGTTTAAGATTTTCATCTGCATCTTCATTGACGAGGAGGTTGTGGAAAGTCAATGACAGCAGTCTAATCAGCTGCTGGTTTAGTATGTTTCTTGTAGCCTGGATGAACTTCTGGAGCTGGTAGTCCTTGTTCTGCTCTGCGTAGCGCCACATGAAGCAGTTCCTCACCTGCTTCTTGTGTGGTAAGAGCTGCCCTGCAGCAGGAGCAGGACAAGGTCTATCATTACCAGCTGGAGTCCAAGATGATGACATTAGAGTCTAAAAGATGACGGTCGAAAGCTGCTGAGTGATACTGAAGATCAGCACAACAGTGTCCTGGTCAGAGTCTTGGTCACAAGATGGTTGATTTTCAAAATAAAAGCATAAGAGTTTCATTGGTCGTGTTAGATGTGTCCACTCAAATGTTCCTATACAAATTGTGAAAAGCTTTCTCCTCCCTATTACTTACATGTCAAGAACCAGAACAAGAGCAGCATGATGTCATCCTGACTCACCTGGTCTGGTCGTTGGTGAACTCCAGCTCTCCTCGGGCTTCCTCGAAGTCTTCTCCAGCCTTGGCGGTGCCTGACTCGGTGTGGTACGGCAGGATGACTGTGCCACGGGCGCCTGAGTTGCGCACCACCGTCAACTCCATTGTGCCCACGCTCTCACTCACGCGTACCATTCGTTCGCTAAACGTGAAGATGCCAGCATGGTCGTCATCCAGGATAGTCACCGTGGCCACCAGGGGCTCAACTAAGCGAGCTTTGGGTGTGGCACCCACTTCGTCGCTTTCAAACATCCCCTCTGCATCACCAACACGCAAATTCAACAGGCGGACAAAGAAATGCTCGTCCTCTTCAAATATGTCATCATCGATTATGCCAATCTAGAAACAGAAGATACCAGAGAACAGCGTGAAACTTTAGCTCCAAACAGGTGAGTGTGAGTGAGATTCCTGTAGTGATTAATAATTCCTGGTCAGTTTTTGTGTTTTGGATTTTAGAGCAAAGCTCAGTGAGTCCAGAAGACAGAATACAAGAAACGTCTCTGTTCAGTGTCCTTCATGTGTAATTATTAATTATTCAAATTTTGACATAACACGTGATTCCTGAGCAGAATCCTATTAGTGAATAATAAGAAGCTTCTGCTCTGAGGTGGAATTATATGGTCAAAGAGTGAAAATGTCTCTATCCTAGAAGGCCACTTCAACAACGATCAACATTATTATGTGGAATGCAGTCATGCTACATGCGCTGAATTTAAACTGAACCCTGCTCAGGATGCTTAAGCGCAGTGTTGTTGTATCTGGATGGCTGAGGTGAATATCAAGAGCCAGTCTTTTCCCTCAGCTGCTGGTTCTGTAGTCAACTCTATCCAATCATGTCACTGCACATTAGCAGGTGGCAGGTGGGGATTCCCAAATCAGATCAGGTCTGCGTGTCCAGCCAAGCCTGCCACAGATGGAAGTGTATAAATGTGACTTTTTCTTGCAAGAGAAATAAACACTTAAAAAATACGAAATATCCGGGAGACATGGAGCTTCACTATAACCCATAAAGAGTTCTGTAGATAAATGTAGATAAAAAAAAATCCCTATTAAATTTGATTCATGCCACTGTTTAGACAAAATGTTCAAACTAGTGCTGTCAGCGTTAATCTTGCTAAAATGACGTTAATGCCATGACCGCATTAACGCGGCAAATCTCCGTTGGCGAGTTAACGCGGATCGCCCCGCGCGTGGGGCTGCACGATGCCAACGCATTAGTGCGGTTACCTCGTTAACACGTTAGCGTCATACAGCCCCACGCACAGGTCGCCCCTGTGCGTGGGGCGACCTGTTAACGTGATCCGCGTTAACTCGCCAACGGAGATTTGCCGCGTTAATGCGGTCATGGCGTTAATGTGATTTTAATGAGACAGCACTAGTTCAAACGAATGCACATGAAGGCAAATACAGAAGTCACTGAATAAATGATCATTTGCATTAATTTGTAAAGCTCATCACAAAGACACAGACACCTTTTAATTAGTGCTACTCTCCAAAGTCGAAGCAGAGATTTCTTTGATGGATTCTTTCTCACAGCACGGCTTATTATTTGTTAGATCATTCTACCGAAACTTATTTCAGAGCACTTATTAATTAATTAGCAATTAATAATCATGGAATCATGCTGTGTAGGTACACCTTTCATGTTTGTTTTTTTTTAAAAATCTGTTGCTTTTATTTTTTACTCTAGTCACTCATGTTGTGTGTGGTTCTCCAGCTGCACCACAGCACAGAGAAAGGCACTCCAGAGGGTCATCAATATGGCCCAAAAAATCATTGGACATCCTCTTCCCTCCCTGAAGGACCTGTACAGCACTCGCTGTCTCAAGAGGGCACGCAGCATCCTACGGGACTGCACACACCCAGGACACGGGGTGTTTAAGCTGCTGCCATCTGGCAGGAGGTTCAGGCTGCTGAGGTCCCGAACAAACAGACTTAAGGACAGCTTTTACAACAGGGCAATAGCCCTGATCAATGCAAATAGCTGACCTGACTGGATACCTCCCTGGACTTTTTTTGGGGGGGTTAACAACGGTAAAAACAGTAATAATAATAATATTTATATTTATAACAAGGTGCAATAATAATTAATGTGCAATAATAACAGTGTGCATAACACATACACTTATTCTTCTTTTTTATTACTAAGTTATTATACTGTGTTGTGCTGTTTGTGTTTGTGTGATGTGTGTATCGTGTCATGTTGTGTTATATGTAGTGCTGACGTAGGACAGTTTTCCAATTTCATTGTACTATTGTACTATGTATGACTGTGCAATGACAATAAAGAGTTATCTTATCTTTTATTGCAGTCTGTCATACGGCATCACTCATGATTTGTTGTTTTTACATCCCATAGTGCACACAATAAGGAGACAAGGGAGAAAGAGAGAGAGTCACGTCTGATGACAATTTAGTGCCTGAAAAAAAGAGTTACTTCAACAAGCTCCAGCAAAGCGCAGTACTTTTCAAATTATGCATTTCTTCCTGCTAAAGCAGGAAACTACAACGGTGTTTCACCACTTGAAGCAAAAACCACCGAGTAGAACGAGGAGGAGATACAAGCAGCTGGTGGTGTGCGACACAAAAGTAAAAAGCAGTTTAAGTAACTTAAACTCCTGCGTAGGTAGAAAGTATCTTTCAATTGTATTATGTGACAGTATTGTTTAGTTCATTAGAAAATAAGGATGTATAATTAATTTACTGATGCCTGGAAGCGTCAATAAAATATCAGCAATGTTGACACCGTCAATTTTCTTGAAATATTGTATAAATTTCAGGATCTATTGCCCAACCAGCAAAGTCCGTTTGTTTCTATAACCCATTAAAACACAATAAATGTTGGCCAACGTACTGTACAACCAGTAAAACCATCAAGCAGTGGGGGTAAATGACACTGTGAATTAAAGCTAGTCTGAAAGTGAAGAGGTCTGTGAGAAGAGGCAAAGTTAGTGAGTTAATTGACCTAACCTGATGTGGGAGGCTATTGCAGAGTTCTGGAGCATTAACTGAGAACAACCATTGGGCTGTAAGAGCCAACTGGGAATTAAGAATAGCTGAAAACTGCCGATCAATGGACCCGAGAGAGAAGCATGGATCTGATAGGTAACGTGGATTAAACCCCTGCAAGTACTTGTATATGAGAAATAATGTTTTTATAATTGATCCTATACATCACCGTCATACATCAGCAAATGCAACTATTTAAGAATAGTTGAAATATGATCATGCTATTACTTTTGCTCAGTCCAAAATATAACAAACTGCAGAATTATGTTTTTAAGCTCATTAATAGAAAGAAATGGTTGAAATTTACTTAAAAGTCTAAATTTAAGACAAGAATCAAAAACATGCAAATCAAATTCTTTACCTGAGGTTTGAAACATGATGTCAGAGACCCAAGAACCATGTTGGGGTCTTCTCTGTTTTCTTTATATTATTGTAGGGTCTTTACTTCACAATATAAAGCACCATCAGGCAACTGTTGTGGTGATTTGGTATATAAATAAAACTGAATTGCATTAAAGTAATAAGAATTCAATTAGTCCCTCATAGTGCCAAGAGTACAACCAGTACACTTTTTATGTGCTGACAAATTACATAATAAACTGTAAATCTGTAGAACGTGGACTTACAAAAACATTGTTTTTAAGGCATTTGTTAAACTAGTCTTCAACTTAAATAATCTTTTCATGTTGTTTTTAGACAGTTTGGACAAAATTAAATATCTGAAGACATCAGCTTCAGGGAGTTTTACAGACTGATTCATTAAATGAATATCAGAATCAGAATACTTTATTAATCCCAAAGGAAATTATGGGTTACAGCAGGCTGCATGCTGGTTGGCGCATGCGCACAAACAAAGGACCCCTTCCGACCATATTTAGGCCCATCGGCTGAACAAGACAACAAAATATGAGAAATCATATCAATGTGTATTTGTATTGTTACAGTCAAATTTTTATTTATTTTTTTAATCTTGGTTTTGTATTTTCAATCTATTTCAGTTTCAGTGAGTTTCCTTTGTGAGTTCATGTTACGTTTTTTGGTTGTTTAACTCTAAAATGATAAAAGTAGCAAAACCTCATCAGGCTGGCTCTGATAACAATGCAATCAGTCTGTCAAAGACTAAAACTAAACACACATTTTTATCTGATTTTAGTTCGTTTAGAGAACAAACAATATATTTCTAAAGATTTATTTGGGCTTTTATTATTTTCATTACAGAACAGCAGAGCAGACAGGAAAGGAGGATGGAGAGCAGGTGAATGGCCTGGGGTGGAGTTAAACCCTGCTCTATAGCTCTCAGCACTCTTACAATATTTTTTGATGTTTTAGTTTTGGTTTAGATTTAGTTTCCTAGAATAACCATCGCTTATAGCACAGGCATTGCTGTCTCTTGTCTTGAGTGTTTCCTGTGCTAACTGCTAAAACACCAGAAAACCAAAGTTCTGAGGAGGAGCTTCTTCCCGCAGGCGATACGGTCTCTCAATCACACCACCACACAGTACTGACCCACACATATAGTTCTTACACACACACTGGACATTCTGGACATTGTTTTCACTTCATCACTTAAATTCACTTTAAGCATATTTGCACTGCACAAGACAATGTGGATTGCACAACACTGGTCACTATATTCTTCATTTCCAGTTAATACTTGTACAGCTGCTGTTATTGTGTGTATATATATATTTATTTATTTATATTTCTTCATACATTCTTATATAGTTCTATACTGTGTATTGTGTATTTTGTTGTACAGTTATTTTATTTTCAACTTTAATTTATATATTTTATCTTATTCTTTCCCAGTTAAATTTACCCTTCATTCTAATTTGTGTTGTACAGTTATTTCATTTTTAACCTTAATTTTTTTTTTATATTTTATTCCTTCCTAGTTAAATTTACCCTTTTTAATTTTTCATATTTATTTCCTATCTTATTCATAGCCTTTTCCTTTTTTTCTTTAGGTCACGAGCAGTTGTCTAAGCATTTCACTGCATATCGTACTGTGTATGACTGTGTACGTGACAAATAAAATTTGAATTTGAATTTGAATTTGAAATTTGAAAGTTCATTTTCATGAAATCGTATTTATTACCAACAAAAGTGCAAAGAAATGATGACAATCATTATCATTAAACTACAACTCAGTCACCAATGAAAGACTACCCAGAGTGTTTATTGGATTCAGACAACAGTAACTCTCCTGTGTCATTTCTAATACAAAGCTGTGTTTTATAATTGAATGTCTCATCTCTGTTACTAATGGGGCCGATTTGCCTACTTAAGATACAGCACAGACCTTCATTCAATCAGCAAATATGAAGTGACAGTTAATTTAATCTTCATTAAGCTGAAGAAGGAAACTTGGCTCTGTGTAAGGCCACAAGCATAGCGCCTGGTCTGCAAATAATGCAGATTAAAAATTGATCAAATGAAATTTTGTGCCTTAAGTAATCGGACAAAGAAATGATCAGCTGCATTTATTTGACTGGAATAAACTGTGCTGAGAAGAGGAGACACGTTTTCAGAGCTGCTAATTGTCTCCTTTTTTTTTGACACAACAATTATGACTCTTCATTACAACAAAGAGTGCTGACAATGAGACCTGTTATTGGCTCTGTCAGATTGATCTCTCTCGTATAATCAGAGCCTGTGAAGGCTGCGGTGACCGTCACACAGTGGAACTAATGCGACAGAGAAAGTGGAGCTCTGGCAGAGAGCTGAGGTATTCAAGTTTAATTGGTTTCCCTGCTGCTCATTTCTAACTGGAACGGCGTTCGATGAAATTGGTGCTGGTGAAAAGGATGACACCGACCTTTGTAATATAGTTACTCCACATCTGGCCATCCGCTCACTCGTGGTGGGGCCAATTTATGCTGCCAGTTTTTCAGATGTCCACACTTCTTCTTATTTAATGTGGCTCTTCAGGCTATTGTACCACCCTCCACTCATCCCCACTTCCTTCTGATCTCCCATCAGATTTTGAATCCAAGCACGGATTAGCCGGCTTACCATGTCTCCTTGTAATGCAGACAGCATGCAGCACTTTACAGATAATATTCTTGGTTTCACATTAAAGAAAACATCTTTACTGTGTTATTTGATCCCAAATTCAAAGTTTTTGATATTTGTAGTGAAAGATGGGGAACTCTGAAGCACTTCACTTGGACTGATCATCGAAAACTAAACTAAAAACAGTTTTTTACAGTAATAGTGCTGAATTATTAGAAGCAGCAGGCAGTTTTTGAAGGTTGAGAAGGAGGCAGTACAAACACGTTCACTTAATCACAAAGGTACTTGAGTCTTAAAATAAAACGCAGATCTTTAATGAAAAAGTAATGAGTTAGAAAAACACAAAAACCAAGCTGGAAAAAGGGTTTCATCTCTAAACGTGAGTAAAAGCAAGAAGCAGCAAGCTCTGTTAGTTATTTTGAGCCCCTGATTATATGAACAGGAAGAGACTGACTGACATTTTAATTTCAGTGGTTACCAACATACAGAAACTGTGTCTGACATCTTCTTGTCGACTTTTCTTCAGAAGTTTTAAAGGTTGGGCTGAAAATGGTGATCCAGCGTAGAAGCACCAAAATCCCACAGTTCCTCCTCACTTAAGTGTGACGTTTTTTTACTCACATGAGTGCTCAGACCGACACAGGCATTATCAGCTCATTACTGCCTGCTTGGCTTCACTTCCACTAATTTGAGGGGCTCCATCGTGTTTGTGCTCTTTGTGCTTCGGTGAAATGAGCTAACAAATAATATGCCGTGCAGTGAGAAAGAGTCAGAGAGAAGTCTCTGTATCGGGTTCTGAGAGTCAAAGTGTTATATTTAGATTAGCACTAATTAAAAGGCATCTGTGTCTTTGTGATGGAGCTTTAAAATGTCCAGAAGCAGCTTGTTAAACAAACTTGCTAGTCTTAGTTAATAGATAACTTAGCAGTGAACCAACACGACTGGCTTATGTGAGAGGTGAGTGATAACTGCCATCTTTGGGATTACAGAATTGCCACAGGTTTCAATATCATCTCTCTTTTTTCTAATACTTTAATTTTATGTTTATAATTTCAGCTGCTCATAGATTCTCAGCAAAACCCGTGACTTTCTGCTTTACATTCATATTAATGGCAACAAACGTAACCCACATGTAGAAGCAGCAGCATGAGCAGCAGTAGTCTGACTGGAAGCAACAGTATTTTTCCCTCCCAGCCGTGAACCCGGGCTTCTGTTTTTCCAGAGCCTTTGTCTGTCTCTCCTCCCGGGACTCTCATTATGTATCTCCTCATCCCTCTCCCACCTCTTTCTCCTCACTTTGATCTCCTTGGAAATCTTCCCAGATTTCACATTCACTGTGGAGGAAGCCCGCAGAGTGTTTGTGCATTTTTATAAAGTAAAACTCTCAGTCCAGAGCTCCTCCTGCACCAAAGCTGGTGACTTACCGTGTGTAGGTCCTAATTAGAAAATCAGCTGAATTAGAAATCTCTTCACCAACTTGGAGCTCAAAGCTTTTGGGATGAACTGACAGGTATATTTCATAATGCATATAATCAGCTATACAGTTTCCCACAGGGATCATTAAAGATTCAACTTGTCTCCAAAAAACCTTCAATAAATCTTTAACACTGAAGTTCCCTTATTGTCAAACTCATCTTCCATCTGCCACGATGAAGGAAGAGAGTACTCTTAAACTGTGTCTGTGTCGTGGTCACTGCTGTGTCCTCACTTCTCTTTTTGTTCCTCCTTTGTGCTTCTAACACTTTTCACTGTTTCTTCTGTGCATCTGAGCCTCCCTCTGTCTGTGTTCACTTGCTCTTTTTACTTCCTGTTTTATTATGAAGTTCATCTATTTTTGCTTTGTCCCTTTCAGAGTTTAAGATTTATAAGACTGCTTCCACGTTCAAGCTTCAGCCGTGTCTTGTTTCCCTGTACTTGTATTTCTGCCTCTAAGAAAGCAAAACTCTTGAGTGTCTTGGATCCAAATGGCCAACATTAACATACCAAAACCTGTACAGGGAGAACATGCAAACTCCACATGGAAATGCTCAGCCTGACTTCAAACCCAGCGACACTAATGCTGCGAGCAACACTGAAAGGCCTGCTACAGTTTCTGCATCCATAAGATCCATGCCAGGGTCAGCTGGGGTCTGAGTGATGTAACTTTTAACATCAGATGGTGAGGACAAGACTCCCTGTAGTATTTTGTGATTGTGTAAACTGGCCTGAGCTTATATAAAAGGAACAGCTACTCATCCGTACTGTCAGCAGCTGTCCATGTCCCCGACAAAGCATAAGCCCCACCTGAGTCACTGTTGTTGTGTTCCTCTGATTTTTTGTATACGGTTAACCTTGTATTTCTTTGTTTTTAATAAAAGGATGTTTTTTAAATGGCAGGTTATCTTCTCTTCTCAGTCTTCCCTGAACTCACCTTGATCTCTTTGCAAGTCTCTCCAGGCTTGAACACCAGCGTTCCTTCGGTGTATTCGTAATCTGATCCAGCGTTGGCTGAACCATCTTCTGTTCTGTAGTCCACATAGAAAGTGTTCTCTCCCAGACCACCTAAACAACAGAAATAAAACAGTTACACTGGATATATTACACAATATTATTTCTGTGAGCTGTATCTATCTGTACTGTGATGTTCACACTCTTATAAAACCTATATAGAAAGATAAGCTGACTCTCAGTTACTTTTGCATTTATGTTGCAGGCGTATGCTCGTGTTTTTCACCAGCAGATTTTGTTTTCCTTATGATTTCAGAACTGAAGCCAAAGCGCTTTGAGGCAACTGTTGTTGAGATTTGGAGCAATATAAATAAATAAATACATATGAATAAAACTGAACTGAATTTAACCGAAACACATTTATTCAACATATCTAAAGAGGGACTCTATTTTAAATTTGGATGAATTTAGACTTCCTTTTACATGCTAGCGATTGTCTTGGAGTGTCTAAATCTATTCATGACTAAAACTGAAGGTGGAAACCAGACCTTTGTACATAAGGTGCATAAAGGTCTAATGAGTGAGATTTTTAAAAAGGAAACATGAACAAACAAATTTAAGAATTTGAAGGAAATAGTCATGAATCTACAGGCTGAAATTTATGCATCTGGATTTTTGACACCTGAATGTGTGTGTGTTTGTGTGTGTGTGTGTGTGTGTGTGTGTGTGGGAGGGGGGAAATCCTATTCAGCTGTATTATGTATAACTGTCCATCAATCAGTGCCTCCCATCTAGGCGCCTTAGAATCAGGCATATATATCAGAAACTCTGACATACTTAATAAAGCTGTGTGAAAAAATTGCTTTCATACTGTGACCACATGGATGGGTCAAAATGTGGTAGCTGGTCATTGACAATCACTCCAAAAAACCCCAAAAACCTTTTCTTGGGATTCCTCAAAACAAGCTACGTGAAATTTTTCCAAAGTGCTGTGTTAAAAAAAAAAATTCTGTTTAAGCATGGGTTACTGCAGGCTCTCTTTAAAGTGCTTCTTTTATAAGTACTTTTACAAGTAATTAAATGTCTTGCTTTAGGTTCAGTGGAGGAAACTGACCACGGGTCGGATCAAAGAGTTTAGATCAAATGTAGCACTGATTTGAAGAACAGAAAGATTTTATGCCTTATTACCACAGCAGCTCTCAGCCTCTTGTCTTATTTATGTGGACTCATTATAAGCTTATGTGTAATTCATTTCGCTACCTTGACACGCCACAGCCAGCATCAGGACGCCGCAGTTCTCCATGCACTGACTGTGAGGACTCTCAAATGAGATGCGGCTGCACACAGCCATGTCTTCGTCTTCTGGGGCCTCCTCATCAGCTACGGCTGTGCGCCGCGCATGGTCCGCTGCATGCTTCTTCAGGACGTTTCCAGCTCCGATCATCATACGAGTCGCCTTCAGGGAAAGGAAGAGGAGGATAAGAGGAGGATGAGGGGTTAAAGGAAACAAAGAGTACAGAATCATTTTTAGAAGCCCTTGAACTACTTTATGTGTTCCCACAGTTCTGGACAACCTTGTGTGCTTACCTCAGGGCCTTAGAGAGAGAGACAGAGAGTGTGTGTTACCTGAATGCGGTAAAAAGCTCGGCTCTTCTGCTGGTGCAGCAAGGCGTAGTAGTTGGCCAGCTCCACCAGCTGGTCCAGCTCTTTATCAGGATATTTCTGCTTCAACTCCTTCAAGATACGAATCACCTGGAGGAAAGATGAGAGGACACAAATCTGCTTAAGATGGAATCGACACGACACAAGAGCGAGACATTCTCATCACGTACAGTTTCTGCAGACACGTTTCCACTCACGTAAAAGATATGAATTTCTCACTGCCTCCAAGACTAAATATTTAATATGTTTTCAGACTTTTTTTTTTTTAAAAATTACACATCTCAGATTTATGCACAGCTTTTTTAGGACTTTGATTGGGTCACTGCAACACTTTGATACTTTTCTTTTTCAGCCATTCTGTTGCAGGTTTGCTGCTGTGTTTGGGATCATTGTCCCGTTTGGGCCAAGCTTTAGGGCTCAGACAGATGGATGTGACTCCAGAGTACTTTGCTATGCAGAGGAGTTTCTGGTCGACTCCGGGTCCTGTGGCTGCCCAAATCATCACTCCTCCACCCCGTGTAATAGTTGGTATGCAACTGGTATGAATGTCTGTTTGAAGGACATCGTTCCAGAAATCTTGGGGTTTGCTCAGACATAATTTTGCAAACTTAAGCTGTTCTGTCTTTTTTATAATTCCTGGGAAGACTGAGGAATTGTGTTAACACACAACTAATGCTCCAGACCAGCAAACTGTCAAAACTTCTGCTTTCACAGAGCTCATCACACTTGTTGAAGATCAACTAATCAAGTGCAATTTGTTAGCAGTGTCTGGCTCCCTTTGGATACAGTACAGGTACACTTAGTTTTTTACAAGATTGCATCAAGTCTTAGAGATATAAAATACAAAAACGGCTAACGCAGAAATGTCTTATATACTTTTTCAGTTTCTTAACAACAGAATCACTGCATCTTTTCTCTAAAAGCTCGAGCTATCAAAAGGATGACATTTTGAAATAATAACCTCCAACAACTTTCAAGCATTAAAAGAGAAAACGTCATCAGTTAAAGGAATAAATTACCCCTTTGCTGTCCAAAGACAGTCACACAAAGAGGCCTGATGTTTAATTACATTTGATCACATGAGTTGGCGCAGAAAACATCCCATATTTGTGCTATTTGAAATGGTCAGTAAACAAATCAAAACTAAACAAAACTAACATAACGCCTTTTCTCCATAACGATATCCAGTCAGGTGATGTTTCACTTCTACCAGATACAATATGATATACAGTTTTAATCAGCAGTTATTATCCTGCTTCCTACTAATCCCCTTCACAATATAACCACATACTGTATTAGAATAGGTGAAGATGATCTGGTGTTAGGATATATTTTTGCATGTCACTTTGAAAAAGATATAACATAACCCACTCTCAGTCTCCACCAGGTACTCTGCAGATTTACAAATAGACCATTAAGCAAACACAAATATGGTAATACTTAAAATATTTATTTCATTTTCTCTACACAACACGAAACACAGGTTGTTTCTGGCATTTTAACGGGAGCTGTGAACCTGCTCTTAAAATATGTAAAAATGTGCAGGTCTGACTCCCCTGATGGGCTGTTCTTTGTCTTGTCTTGTTTACAAGGACTGAAAGAGACAAAAACATGGATGCTGGGTATGGAAAATAGGTCTGTCTGTCCAACAGCATTTTATTAGACAAGCAAGACTAAGTCAGTCTTGCAGATTTTGATAAGCACCTTTGGCCTGTGCTACCAGGTGTAGAGAGAGGATCCAAATGCCTATCAGGAATCTCAAAGAGATGCAAAGAGGAACTTTATTTGTTTTATAAATAAAAAAGAGAACAAAATGCTGTGCACAACACCAGCGAGAGAACCTGGAAGGAAGTAACTAAACTGAGCCACAAAAAACAGATAACAAAAAACCTTGTAGACAAACAAGAGTGAACAGCGTGTTTCCTTGTTAATGTGTTATTTTTTCAGTTATGGATGTATTTGCAAGACTCTGTGTGGCGTGATTAACTTTTAGAATTTCTTTGGATCTGAGTCCAGAACTTTTGTGAAGGATTCTTTGTAATGTGGATTAAAATAGTCCTGCTGGATCCAGGGACTCGGGCCATATGTGGTCTGCTTTGGTCTGTCTTCCCTCTAAGAGCGACTGTTAGCAAAGAAAAAAATAGCCCTTTTCAGTGTAAGCTATATGTGCTGCATATGCATGAAGCCAGGTTTCACAGTAAGTGATAGCTCAGGATCAATAAAGGAGTGAGTGGTCCTGAAGGGGTCACCTCAGTGAGAGGAAGTGAAGCCCACAGCCTGAGGCTGCGTTCTGCCTCTGCACACATTTACATCAAGTTTCTGCCCACACAGCGAACTCAAATAGCAAAACTGCAGGGGTGGAGTGCACTCGACACTTTCAGCTGGCTTTCAGGGTGCGAACCTACCTAAAAGGCCATTTAGCGCAATATTATCAGCAGAATAGCGTTTAACCCTCAACTTTAAGGCTAAATACAGGAGATTTGGGGATCTCTGGTACTAAATACAGTACTGTACATTTCAGTACAGCTTGTGATATCTGAGCATGAACCGCACATACAGCCGAATTAGGAGTAAAAAAGCAAAATGTAATTACATTTCTAAAACTCCAATTATGTAAGTATGGGCAGCATCTTCAAACTTGTCACCCAAGTCCAAGGTAAACTGTGAAAATACCTGTGAAAGGCAACAACTTTAAAAAAGTCCACTTTGGAGCATATTTTAGCTTAAAATATCAGAATGATATTTTAAAGCCTGGTGTAATTGGGCCAGAAAAATGATGTGGATGAGGACCTGTTTGTCTCTCAGTTCTTTCTGTCTGTCTAGCTTTTATTTTAATAAAGTTTCTTCCCAAGAGTCTCATTCCTCTGCTCTGACTCTGATTATTGGAATATTTGCCAGTTAAAACATCCACATGTTAATTTCTCTGCCTTAACATTTTGATTAAAGCTTTTCTCATTTTCCATCCTCAATTCTAAATCAAGTAAATTATATTTATAGAGCCAAGTATTACAAGGTCTCCTCAAGGGGTTTATGATTTGTACTGTCGATAGATTTTCAGTTCAGATAAGAAAAAAGTTCGTTCTACTCCTCAAAAGTAAGAGCCGTTAATCTTTTCACAGCAGATGTAAATGAGCATATTGTCATCTGCATTCCACACAGGTGCAAAGCAGTGATTGTTAACACAATTTTAAAGCTGACAAAATGAGATTATAAAGTGCAGAACAAAGCATGCATGCTTCACTCGAGGAAATGGAAATTTAAACTGGAGACACATTTATCTGCATTTGAGGCGTTTAACAAATTTATCAGAAGAGATTTCAGACCTTTCAGACAGTTTTATGTAACAGATCATCTGGCGTGTAACTGAATCTCTCAAACTAACAGTCTAATGTTTGATTCTGATGTTGTGCTTGTGATCAGATGCTCTCCTATGCTGCTCTCTGAAGATTCTTCCCGTCTCTGTCTCACCTCCTTGCGGCTCTCATCCAGCTCCTTGCTGCTTTCCACATTGACTGTAGCGCTGTTGGAGTGGGGCAGATTGGCTCCCCCGGCTCCTGCTGCTGCTCCAATGTTGTTGGCTGTGGCGTCTGTGGTCCGGTCCTGAGTGCCGCCCCCACAGTTTTCAGCAGGTACCACAGCGCCCCCTCGCGCTGGGAACTTGCCATCTATGATCATCTCCATGCCGCCTTTGTTGGGTGTCAAATCCCCTTCAGTCTCGACAACGATGCCATGGCGCTTGTCGGCTCGGTAACGCTTGCCCATGTATTTGTAGAAGAGCAGGCGCCGATCAGCGATCCAAGCCAGGATGACGCAGACAGGGAAGAAGAGCAGGGTGACCAGGGCCTCCCACACCTAAAACACACATGGAGATTATAAAGTTAGAACTATTATAGTCGTTAAAGATCAGTCATCCATCCATCCATCCATCCATCTTCTTAACAGCTGAAGTAACTCTGAAGGAGGAGCTCTGAACCCGGGATCTACTTGCTGTGAGGTGACCTGCCCCATAAGGAAACAACAGTATGTGGTCACATTTGGATTCACAAGTTAACAACACTACTTGTGTGGTAAAAAAGAATAAGAGACATCTTTGCTTAGAAGTTTGTCCATCAGCAGGCAGCGTATGAGGCTAGGAAGAAGACAATATTAACCTGTCTCCCTCCACATATTCCCCAACCTCTAAAACAAATAAAAGACAAAAACTGCTCCGTGTCAAAACTATTTCCTGATCACTTCGCTTCACGTCTTCATGTTAGAGGGTTCATTTGAGAACTTACCAATTTACCAAAAAGATGAATAAATATCTGGTATGTTGCCACTGCACCTCTGAGCTCACTGATTCTTTCATCCTCTCACACCGAGTCTGCCTCACCTCCACGACACCCGGCGATATGATAGACAGGATAAGGTAGAGCCAGATGTAGGCGAAGATGCTCCAGAACGCGGTGATGAAGAACACCCGCAGATGTTTGATCTTCCGGCTCTGGCCGTTGGGGATCACCCACACGCAGATCCCGATGATCACAAACATGTTGAAGGCAGCACTGCCGACGATGGTTCCTGGACCCAACTGGCCAGCCTTGAATTCGTGACCACACACCTGCAAAAAGTTTGTAACAGGGAGAGGAAAGACAAGTCTACTTACCATCTGCATCTCAATAAACGATACACAGAGTTACTGTGTGTGTGTATGTGTGTGTGTGTGTGTGTACCTCTATAACAGAGAGCAGTATCTCTGGAGCGCTGGAGCCCAGAGCCATGAGCGTCAGATTGGACACTGTTTCATTCCAGATTCGAACTGTCATCACTGACGTTTCCCCGTTAGGCATAGTGATGGTCACCTCCTTCTCCTGTTGGCCCAAACACACAATTTGTGTTACCGTGCTTGATGTAAATAGTCTGGACTACGTAGAAGGATGAAGATGTAACCTGTCCCACCCTAGGCTGAACAGAGAGTTAGGAAGATGCCAGTCCACGGTCTGTGTAAACCTCCACATCCTTATCAGATTATTTCTTCTTCTTCATCCACCAAGAAGTCATAGATACACTGTTCATACCTCAAAAGAAGCTCATTCATGCACCGTTTGCTTCTATTCAGATTTTTTAAATTTGACACTGAATGGAGAGACTCGTTCTCTTTTCTGCTGTCACTCCTCTTCCTTTAGGCAGATTTTCACGGTACCTTTTACAGTTTTTCAGTTGTGGTCAAAACTGTCCAGAGAAATCTCTCAAATCTCTCCCCGTTCATGTACACTGGGAAGCTAAAGTGAGGTTAGAGTGAGACATGCAGAAAATCTCGTCTGAAATTTTGGTGTTTAACCTGCCGCTGTGACCACAATTTTCACCCTACAGCCATCATTTTACCTGCAAAACGTAGCTACACTTGTTTGCTTTTCAAAAAGCCATGCCTCAAAGCCCACACATGCATACTTTTGGAACTACAGTCATTTGTTTCAGAGGGATGCCATCATGAGCTTTCATTCATGAGTTTCCAACCAGTCATGGAGAGAAAGAAAAAATCTTTTTTAACTTGCTCTCCTTGTCACAGTCTGCTCAGGCAAACTGCATGGAGTGCGAAGAGTGGACCCGGGTGTGGACATACTGAAACTCAAACATAACAGATGATGAGCGGTTTATTTAGGCAGACAAAACAGTACAAAATAAAAGGACGAAAACAATGCAAAACTAAAGAATGACCTACACTGGGTAAACTAGAAAAGAAACAAGAACCAAGAAAAATCTTGGGGAACAGAAAACAAACAAAAAAAACTCTAAACATAGCAATGTGATATGGAAACCTGAAAGCACGACATGGCATGGAAAAAACGCAGACGATCCGACAAGGAGTGACTGAAAACACATGGACTAAATACACACAGGAGGATAATGAGGGAAGTGGGAACACATGGGGAAACGGCTGACACACATGAACATAACGACATCACAGGGGAAACGTAAAGCAATCTGCAATCCCACTGCAATTTCACCAGGAATTGCAAATTCCTGGTCGTCTACTAATTCAGTTTGCATGTTGAAGTATTTCTGGTCAAGATATATAAGATTGTTAGTATGTTTGGTAAGGTGCTTAAAGGAACAGAATAAAGTGTTGTATAAATGTGTTATTGGTTGACAGAGCACTCGGCATAGAAAAATAGCCAGTCCACACCTCCCTGTTGTTTCAAGAATGAAAAACCAAGAAGGATTTTCTTTTTTGCTAATACGTTTTCCATGGTGATCTGTATGAGCCTCTGGACAGTAAAAAGTCACTGTTCTCACATGCTGGGGCTGCAGATAATGCAGTGGGCAGTACCGTTACCTCACAACGACAGTGGTCCTTTCAGTTTGCATCCCAACTTAGATGAAGGGGGACAATTTTTCTTCTTGTTAACAAGAAGAAGTTCAATATCTCTACCTGCTGAGAATTTGCAGTGAGAACAAATCTTCCATGTTCTCATCCAGTCCTGTGTCTTAAAAACGACCTTCCCATTCCACTAAACAGCATTTTTAATTACACCTCAGGAAAGCAGTTTTGCAGTTTTAATACCTTACATTTAACAAGATAGGCAGTGTCATCCAGCCAAGTCGAGTTTGACTTCCAGCTACTCACTCACTTATTTTCAGATTAGATTTTCTTTCAAATGTAATTTTCACACTCCGTGTTGTTATGTTGTAGGCACCAAAACTATCAGGCTAAGTCTTCATTGAGGGAAAGGTTTGGATTCAAATACAAATGTTCATAATGTTAACCACATTAGAGGCTTGAGCTCCATTTTCTGCAGCATAAGCCTGAAAACATTAACAGAACTAAAAAAAATTAAATAAAAAAACTAAAAGTCAAATATTTTCACAGTTTAAACATTTGGATGTACTTTCCGTGAACATGACTTACACTATTTTTCATTAACTTCTCCCAAAACGGTTAAGTTAACATAACAAAAAAAAAAACCCTCAGTTAAAGGTTTTATTCCAGTGCCACGTTATGACCGTATATTAATTGTTGGTGACTTCAACATTCATGTTTGCTGTGAGGACAGTTCGCTAGCTAAGGATTTCCTCGCTCTTATTAGCACCCTCAATTTCACCCAGTGGGTAAGTGAACCAACTCACACTAAAGGTCATATACTTGATTTGGTACTATCTTATGGTCTGGATATTTGCATCACGGACATAGAGGACTCTGGGATTTCAGATCACTTTCCGGTTTTGTTTAATACTGTAGCGAGCGCTGTGGACTTGAACAGTGATGGTCCTGTGCGGCAATCGCGCACGATTAACTCCCAGTCTATCGCCCACTTCATTGATGCTTTCCTTGACTCTCCCCTCTCTGATGCTAACTGTAATGGGGTTTTATCAGCGGATGAGCTTGCTAACCTCTTTCATACTACATGCGCTGACATCCTTAACTCTGTGGCACCTCTGAGAATTAAACGTGCCAAATCCTCACAACCCTGGCTAAATGATACTACTCGCGCCCTTAGGCGTGAATGTCGTCGTGCTGAAAGAAAATGGAGGAAAGACAAACTCCACGTCTCTCTGGACATCCTCCATAATTGTCTATCTAAGTATCAAAAGTCTGTTAAAGCTGCCAAATCTGCCTTTTTGTCTAGCATTATTATGACTAATAGCCACAACCCCCGAGCACTTTTTAATACTTTTAATTCTGTGATAAACCCTCGCACTACCACTTATAGGGACGCCTCCCCTGCTCTTTGTGATAAATTCTTAAAGTATTTCTCTGATAAAATCTCAGCTCTAAGGGCTTCTCATCCATCTCATCCATCATCAGTTTTAGACCCAGTTCCAGCCTCTGAATGCTTGACTGTCTTTCAACAGTTTGAGCCAGTGTCTTATTCTGCTTTAAAAGATATAATTGATCATCTCAAAATCTCTGGTTCCCCGCATGATATTCTTCCTTCTCGTTTCTTTAAGGAAGCTTTACATGTTATTGGTCCTTGTATCTTATCTCTGCTGAATGCATCATTGTCATCAGGTTATGTACCGTCTGTCTTTAAGCATGCTGTAGTGCAACCTATTATGAAAAAGAAAAATCTTGACCTAATTGGTCTCACCAACTACAGGCCGATCTCTAAACTCCCTTTTATTTCCAAAATATTGGAAAAAGTAGTTCTAAAACAACTACAGGCCTTTTTAGATGCAAATAGTATTAATGAAAAGTTTCAGTCTGGTTTGAAACCTCGCCACAGCACAGAGACAGCCTTACTTAGAGTTTTTAATGATCTTCTTTTAACTGTTGATTCTGGATATTCTGTGGTCTTAGTTTTACTTGACTTGTCTTCTGCTTTTGACACGGTTAACCACAACATTCTTCTATCAAGACTGGAACATGTTGTTGGTCTCAAAGGTACGGTTTATCTTGGTTTAAATCCTATCTCTCAGAGAGGTCGTTCTCTGTTGCTATGGGGCAACACTCCTCGGCTTCTGTCCCTATTTATTGTGGTGTGCCTCAAGGGTCCGTGCTCGGTCCTGCTCTTTTCTCTTTGTACATGTTGCCCTTGGGATTAATTTTTAGTAAATACAACATCTCCTTTCACTGTTATGCTGATGATATCCAGATTTATTTACCTTTGAAATCCGATGTGACTGCTTCTTTGCAACCTCTGTTCAACTGTTTGCATGAAGTTAAAATTTGGTTATCACATAATTTTCTTACATTGAACGAGAATAAGACCGAAATCATAGTCTTTGGTAGTCACACTCCGCTAGACCAGTTAGCTGATGCCCTAGGCCCACTCGCTAGCCATCTTTCGTCCACTGTAAGAAACCTCGGAGTGTTCCTGGATGGCTCTTTTAAACTTGACAAACAGGTGTCCACTGTGGTAAAAAACAGCTTTTACCAGTTGCGTCAGATTTCCAAAGCAAAGCCATTCCTTCCTTTAAAGGACCTTGAAAAGCTTATTCACGCATTTATTACATCCAGATTGGACTACTGTAACTCCCTCTACTCGGGCACTCCAACACTCCTCTCTTTGCCGGCTCCAGTTAATTCAAAATGCAGCTGCGCGTCTTTTAACAGGTACGAGAATTCATGAACACATAACTCCAATTTTAGCCAAATTACATTGGCTCCCTGTTAAATATCGTATAGATTTAAAAATTCTTTTGTTCACTTTTAATATTTTGAATAATTTAGCGCCCAGTTATCTTTCTGATTTACTCTATTCATACAATCCCAACAGGGCACTTAGATCGTCCAACCATAGGCTCCTAGCACAACCTAGGACTCGAATGAAGTCGAGAGGCGACCGGGCCTTTGCATCCGTGGCACCCAGACTCTGGAATAACCTCCCCGTTCATATTCGCACTGCCGAGTCTATCCAGTCTTTTAAATTACGTCTTAAAACTTATTTTTTTACTTTGGCTTTTGATTCTGTCTAGTTGGCTGTTTTAGCTTGTTGCGTTGTTACCTATTGTTTGTTGTCCTCTTTTATTGTTTGTTTTAACTGTCTCATGTTTTTATTGACTGTGAAGCACTATGGTCAACACTGTTGTTTTAATATGTGCTATATAAATAAATTTTGATTTGATTTGATTTTGATTTAAAAACCTGAAGGTTGAAAATGTGCTTCCTATCTAAAGTCAACATTTATTACTGGCTTTGAAAGGGAATATTTATATATGCAGCCAGCAAGTTTGCTTTTACTCCCGTTCCTCATTTCTTTCATGATCACACGTACAGTCTATGACCACAAAGAAAGAAAATAAACAGAAAAGCCACATTGATAATAAAGGTGTCTGTTGAAAAAAGAATCCACGAAAAAATACAAAACACATTTCCCTCTAAATCAGAATTCAGTTTATCTGAATGTGAATGTAATTTTTCCGAGTCGTGGTTCTCTTGTCGTATTTATCTACATAGAGACAAAGAGACAGATTTATCTCTCTGCTTCTGCTGTATTCATCACCATTAGCAGTTTATTCGCTGACATAGTCGTTACTACATTTACTCTGTTTCCTTTGCATTCATAAATCCTCATAACAGGAGCTCACACAGGAAGTGAAGTGTAGAACATGTAGGGTCAGCACTCCCACATACTCCTGCAGTGTACAGACACACCAGCACACAGACTGACCGGAGCCCTGGCCGGTAGATGGTGCAGAGGTGGTGCTGTGCCTGCCACGGTGATGGATTGTGGGGTACACACTCAGATATCTGTGTACACTGACCATGAAGGGGATGGATGAGCTAATGTTTCCTTTGGCTTCTACCACCATGCCTATTACTTTGTTGTCTTTCCCGTTATAGAGCCCCTTATCTGACAGATTTCTCATTACATTCAATCTTAGTGTAATTCCTTTGGATCCCTGTATATGTATCTGTTAGGCTCAGGGAATGACCTGAATGGAGTTGGACAGCTCCTGTGGAAGGACGAGTTGCGGTCAAGAGGCTCCACTAAAAATGATTTACTTAGCTGTTACTGGAACCAAATTAACCTGGACTGCATTTGACCGTGTGATTGGTACTTTAAACTAGATGGTAGTTGTTTTCCTCCACAGCTGTTTTCAGGCTGGATGCCTGCTTAAATTTTCAGAGTAAATAAATGCACTCACTGAAGTTTATTTGACTCTGAATTAGTTATTTTTCATTTCTGGCCAACATACTGAGGAGTAGTGTTGGTCAAGTTACTTGAAAAAAGTAATCAGTAACTAATTTCTGATTACTTCCCCCAAAAAGTAATCCCGCTACTTTACTCATTGCTTATTTTCAAAAGTAATTAGTTACTTAGTTACTTTTTAAAAACATGATTTACAACATGAATAGGTAATAAAGCGATAGATCTTTCAGCCCAATTCTACTTTTTCTGCATAAACCATCATATAAAATGTAATCAAATGGAAAAGTTTCTTTCTAAAACTTGTTTTATTAGTTTTAATCTTTTAACTTTACGCATCAAGCAAACATTAAATGATATGCAACATTCTCTGACTGGAAGAAATTTGTTTAACATTTAAACCTATTTTCTGCACATTCCAGCACATAAAATAAAATAGTTGTTTGTGTTTACACTCACTCTTTCTAATAGATGTGAGTAAAACACAGCAGAAAATAAATAAAATCAAAGACTCAGCGGTGTTGCTCTATTTTCACCTGTTTAGCAGGAGTGAGGCAGGCGGAGGTTTACCCTGGTGCAGGTGTGCCGCAGCGGTCAGTGGAAGGATCTGGGAGTTTCACATTCCCGTGGCAGCGTACTGTCGGTGCTTGCTCAGAAGTTTAGGGGTTTTTCGCTGTAAAAAGAAGTTTTCTTCCCACGCAGTGAGCAGCGGACTCTAATGTTTTTGTCACTTTTTATGGAATCAAACTCAAAGTAAGGTCAGTACTTCCACACTTTAAACGCTGCACGCTCACACTCTCTCCCGCACTCGTTATATTATCCATTGTTGATCTGCACACAGCTGTTGCCATGAGTGTCGCACTCACTTACGTCACTGTCATGAGACACTCGCCAAAAAATCACGGTTTTAGTAACGCAGTAACTCAGCGTGCTTACGGAAAAGTAACAGTAATCTAATTACCTTTTTTGCAGTAGTAATCCCTAACTTTACTGGTTACTTGAAAAAAGTAATCGGATTACAGTAATGCGTTACTTGTAACGCGTTATTGCCCATCTCTGTTGAGGAGCATAGCTATCCATGGTTGTTTCAATGAATAACTTTTAATAAATGTTTCCAAGTATTTAACACTTCTGCAGTGGCAAGCACAAAGACTGTTAATATATGCCTTCAACATCTTAATGCGATATGCTGTGGTGGTTACTTCAGATTATTGTGGATATGGTTTCTAGTGCTTGTGTGGCAGAGAAAAGTGTAAAGGTGTAAAAGGAGTCAGACTCCTGCATTAAAATGCAAAAACAGGTCTCAACTAAAGTCCAAACTAAACAACCTCTACAAAGTAAAGACATGCAAAAAAAAAATTGAAACAAACATGAATCCAGAGACACAACAGGCCTAGCAGAACACAGGAGGTCACTGGGAAATAACTCTGAGCTTGCCACGCAGAAAATGCACAAAAGGCAAAGAGAAGGTAAGACTATAAATACACCGGGAACGGATCGGGGAATGAGAAACAGGATGGGGACCAGACGCAGGTGAAACTGTGTCCAAATCTGGAGGCTGCATGTTTCGAAGGACGTGGCCTACATAGGGCACACCTTCACAGGCCACAAAAACTTCAGAGACCGGAAGTGTAGCCTATCAGCGCTGCCTCTGTTGCCTAGCAACCATGAAACTGGCAGCTAGAGAGGTGTTGGAGAGAGATGGAGGACAAAATCCCTAATGTCATGTAACTTGTATGAAGACAAATTCAATGTTATAGAGCGATATATATTTAAATGCAGTGACTGCTTCCCTCAGACTGTCAGTCTGACCTCCGAATGCAACCTCCAAAGGATGCAGCCCCTGAATTTGGAAACACTTAATCAGCCAGTCAAGGGAAGACAAGAAAATAAAATTATCACATGACATGAAAGAAAATTAAGCTTCAAAGCAAAACATGGTGGAACCAGAAGAACCAGAAAGAACATCCGAGAACAAAGTTATAAACACACAGATGAAACAAATGAAGGAAGAGAAACACTGACATCAATAACAAACCCAAAATATAAGAAATAATAATAATGATAAATGAGGAACTGATAACTGAACATGTGAAATCGAACTTAAATGATAAAACTAAAGTATAGTATTAGCAGAATGGTAAAGTCATCACAGCAGTCCAAAACCCAAAACATATAAAAACAAAAGTTCAAAACTTTAACCTCAAAATGACACGTGGTCACTATTCATGTTCAGGGATGTTTGGAAATATAAATAAAATAATAAGCCTGTAAGAGTGCGGTGTATGGGGCACAGAAATGTGACAAAATCTTTTAACTAACATTAAGTCTTAACTTTCTGAATGAAGTAAGCAATCTATAATAACAAAATCTGGGTTGATTCATTATAAAATGTAAATTAATCAAAATCATGTAACATACCCTCTTTAAGTGCTGCACACTCAAAATAAAGAAGCTAATTCCTGTTTCTTATTGACCTCTAAACCTCTGTTAATACCATCATATCTACTAGAAGAAGCTGCTCGTATGTTTTTAAAGGTATCCTTGCCCTACTTGCCTCTCTCTGCAGAATACAAGCAGTCATTGGCCATCTGTCTATATGCAGCCTACATGATAGAAGTGAGGAGACCGACTCTTTCCTGCTGCTGCAACCGGAGAAATGAAATGTGTGGGTGGAGTGTAATTGCATCTCCAAGGAGTTGAGCTAACACTGATGTTATAAGTCCTGTCAGACAACTCCAGCACTGAGCAACATTTTACTCTGAATGTGTAAAATTACTCCTTGGGAGCTGAAATAAACTCAGAAATGTTCTGTACTCAAACTTTAATACTTTGTTTTTTTTGCTGTTCTACCCACAACAGAAAAGGAATCATATGGAGAGTATCGTGTAAGACAAAATCTTATACTCTGTAGATGTTAGCATCTTTTTTTTAAACCAGAAAACAGCTTTGATACTGGGAACAGCGTCTTAATGTCCTCGTTTCTCACTCCAGCTGACCTTCATGTCTCCTCATCCTCCTTTCAAATTGGACCTCAGGGTCCACTGAAGCCTCAAAACTCAGGCGCAATCGTCTTTTTTTTTAAAAAAACATTGCATACACTGCATAACCTCAAGACCCGATCCATTAAAAGCCACCTGGGACACAAACACACACACCCTGTGAACTGTACTCCTGCAAAAACATCACGACAACTTTGGCAAATAACAACTCTGTCTGCTGACTCTGAAAACAGCTGAGGGTCATTTGCACTGTTACAGTTTGCAGTGGAAATGGAGAGAGGAGGGGAATCTATGAAATTCCCATTAAAGGAACTGCTTTACAGGAAGGAGACGACTGAATGATGAAGCACACAAATTCACTTCACAGGTTCCAGCAAATCATTTATGGCTTCATTGAAGACGGGAACACAACTTTATTAATGCATTAACATGAAGTAGGTCTATTTTGAAGTGTTTGGTGCACGGTCAGCAAACAGTCTGCACTATAGCTGAATGAAAACACTCGACAGGTGGAAGCTTTATCTTTCCTTTCCTTTTGGATAAAGCTTGTAGTAAGAGCTGGATCAGGTGACGCTGAACCATCCTTATAGACTCAGGCTGCTGGGGGACTTCCCATCATGCACAGAGCACTCCTCCTTCACTCCCCTCTTTTCACTTTTCCACCACCACATGTCATTACATTTAACTTTCCTCTCTCCTGTAGTTTGCATTTTTCCTGTTTGTTGCTCATGTTCTCTCTTTCTTTCCTTTTTCATTCTCCTTTTTTTCCTCAGGGAGGGGCAGCCATCTGCAGATACTGGCCCCTGTGAGCAGCACTCGGAAACAGTGCTGCTCACAGGGGATAGTCTGTTGGTTTTCTCTAATAATGGCGTTTTTAACCTTACAAAGCACATTGGAACACCTATTGTAAATACATTCTGTGTAAATGAAGGTTAATCAAAAAAACTTTTCCACCAAAGATGTATGAACAGCAATTTTCACTGCAGTTTCATGAAATGGTCCCAAATTATTCCGGCACACGGTCTGATGGTAGCGCATCGTGGTCAGTGTAATAGTTCATGTTCATGGACATAAGCCATGTACCTCCAGGCTAAAAGCGCAACAAAGGCCAAATTAGGAAGTGGAAGATCATAACTTTCTGATACACTACCGTTTGAATCCCACACCTTGCTTCATATTACTTGCAGCTCCATAGTGTAGTGGTTCACACATTTGCCTAACAAGCAGAGGCTCCCCAGGAGAAGACACAAATCCTTTGGGGGTTGCATCAGGAAGGACATCCGGTGTAAAATCGTCACAAAGCTATCCGCTGTGGAGACAACCTTGTTAATTTCTTTGTTATTACAACTCAAAATAAATAAAGGGAAGGCAGCTTGTAACTTGGATTGATCAATATCTTTGTGCACTTACAAATTGTAGGTTCAGCTGTTGTTGATGTTCAGCTTCACTTGCTGCTAAAGCATTCTTACTACATTAATGAACATTTCATGGTTCTGTTTAAAATATGTTCACCTGGTAACTGAAAACTGATTTATTAGGTTGCCTGTCGTGTAAAGACACATGACGTCAGCATTACTTTTAAACCTGCGCTGAGCGACACAAAGAAAATGAGGGCAATCCTGTGTTTGTAAAGAAACAGATCATATTCATCACTATTTCCTGATGTGCCATGAGACTGCACTGATGTGAAAGGTGTGCTTGAGTTTTGATTCCATGTTTCTGGGTAGTACATCCTTTTTCCAGATCTCTGTGGTGGTCACCTGACAAAAGTTTAAATAACTCGTAGAGTAATTTGGCCTGCAAGATGGTCAACACCCTGCTAGATTTATACAATCTATGAGTTTGTAATTCCTACATCATTGGTTCCAAAATGGTGTGCTGATGCAAATCCAGGTATGCTGACATTTATGACCACCATGTGTTTTGTTTTTGGAGCATACCACAGCTTATCCTCACTGCAGTCTATCTGTAACCTGAAGAAACCTGAACCTGAAGAAATAAAAGATGAAAAACTAGCAGCTCTCAAAGTTGAGAACTTTGCAAAAACGACCCGTGAAATTATATGTAGCCACAAACTTGTGACAAGGCAACAACTATGTTTGGTTTTTTTTCCCCCAACAAGAAATGTGACCTGTAAGGACGAAACAGAGTAGAAACTGCTCCACCACAAAACGTGTGCGCATGCATGCACACATACGGGTCAACAGGCCTTGGAAGCTAAACATCCCCCCTCATGCAAACTGAGATCCAAACAAAAACCGTACCATTTATATCAACTATACCACCCGTGGATTGAGTGCATTTGCCTGACTCAAGGTATATGTCATGTTCAAGCTTGTAAGATGTAATTATTTCTTGCTTTTATAAATAATTAAATGACTTTTGTCATCCTACCTGAGATGTGATGACCTCTATGGATGCCATGAAGCGGTCAGCAATGATGGACACTCCCAGGAACATGTACATGAGTGACAGGAAGTAGACCACAGCTCTGGCCACCTGGTAACCGACTCCAGGGTTTTCGGGGTACCAGACAGGTAACAGGATGCCCGGCTTGCACACGGTCACCTCATCACACTTATCCCCATTGCTGGGTGATGTACTATTATCATTAGATAAGGAAGGCAGGACGGAGGAGGAGGGAAATATGGAGGGCAAGGCTGTTCTTGGGTCAGGGTTCATGCTGGGGTCACTGCGCTGGGACTCTGGCTGGCAGGGTGGCAGTGGAAGGAGGAAGAGGAAGAAGAGGAGGAAGGGGGCAGGAGAGGCGGAGAGAGACATCACGACGTTTGATTCCCACGAGAAGCAGGAAAGACGAGGCAGAAGATGATGGGAATAGGCAGAGGAAGAAGAAGACGGGAACGGGAGATGCTGGGTACAGCCGAGGGTGCTGCGACTAGCTCACCTGCAGAGGGGGGAGAGAGAACGAGAAGGAAAATCAGAATTAGTTCATGAATAAAGAGAAGAAAAGGCTTTAAAAGCTGTACCGAAGACCAAACAAAGAGTGGATTTGAAGCTTATGAAACATTAAGCAAACACTAAAAGAAGTGTCAGACACTTTTTAATGAAAACACTGAGGGAACAATAAAAAGGAGAGAAGAGTTCTGGCTACGCTAGGTTTTAAAAATCACACATACTCTTTACAGTTGCATCTGTGGTTTTTACCAAAGTTACACAAATTTACACCCTTCCCAGCAAAATGTGTCAGTGCTGGTGTGAAGCCAGTTCTGTGGTGGAGCCTTGAGAGCCAGCCAACATTTCGACAGGTTTCAGAAACGATTCTTACACAGCTTTTGTAGGAAAAGGTGTGAAACCCTTCAGAGGATAATAACACGGAGGACGTCATCTGCATGATCGCTACACCTTCAATGCAATAGTGAACTTCTCACTGTAGCCCCTCCCATAGTCACCACCCGTCTTTGATATTATAAAGGTATGGAACCAGCGCTAGACTAAGCACTGATCTATACATGCATCCACCCACCCAAAGGAATTAATGAGCATAGATACAATATTCATTAACTGGCACTCCATTGGTGGAAACTGGGTACCACTCAATATCCACACTGCTGTCTAGTTCCAGCAAGAAAATGCAGCTCAGAGAATAATGATGATGCAGTTATATCTGGCTCTGTAACCTTGCTGTTTAAGCCCAGCAGCGCTGTGATAGACTTACAACCTGTCCAGGGTGTACCTCAACTCTCCACATCACAGCTGACGTAGGCTCTATTTCCCTGCGACCTCAAACTGGATTATCAGTTAAGAAAACGAATGGATGGATGTTTTAACTAAGAAGTTTACAACATGTTCCTCATTACACACTCAGTTGCAGCAATAGCAGTTGCTTTCCCAAATTTATTTCATCAAATTAAAATTCCAGCCCTGCACTTGGCTTGCTCTGCACCCAAGAAATACTTTTTTGAATATTTGTAGATAGATATACTTCAGTATATCGATTTCTTTCTCTTTTTAAAGAGTTTCACCAGAAACAGTTTTGCCTTATTTATACGAACAAAATCCTTCCCTTTAGATGATGACTTCACTGAACCTTATCTTTTGAGGAAAATGTCAAATTTGTCACAAAATCACACCTCTTGACTTTAGCTTTCATTTTTCATTTTGACCGTGTTGCATCTCTCATCCATGCGTTCGTTGCCTTCTCCCTGTAATGGCATTTAATCTAGAATGCCTAGCAAAGTCCTGGATAGGTGACAGGATGTCCAAAACTCTACTGCCAGGCTTTGCTGGCAGGACATAATGCCTACTCTCAGCCACCTACACTAGTGTATTAAATAAGATTCTCCCCCTAAAAAGTCCCTTCACAGTGTTCATTGCAGTATTCATTCCCCCTCTGATACAGGAGAGCTGTTCATCCCCTCTCTACGTTGCTGATCCTGTGGCACAGAGCTGTTTGTGATGGGGCTTCGGTGCTTTGGAGTTCTCTCCCGCTCCACATTCAAGGAATAGAAACTCCAGAGCAATTTAGGAAAATCAACCTTTTCACACTGGCTTTTGTTCCCACTCAAAGTAACTTTGCTTTGTTGTCCCCTTGATATTATTTTGCAGTGCGTTTTATGTACGATGTTTTTGACCTTGCATTCATACTGTAGCTGTTGTTTTTCATATGAAAGCAGAAAATAACTGGATTGTGAATTATGTAAAGATTTCCCCGTAAATATAGACAAAGGAAGTTGTAAGTGAACGCTGGCAGGTATAAAAGGGTGGATGATGTAATTCACTCTTGAATGAAACATTGAGGTGAGTCACCAGAACACAGAAAAATGATAATATAGAGAATAAAAAATTAAGGCTCAATAGAAAAAGCTGGAGCAGAAGGCTAAGTGGAAGAAAGGATGACAAATGCAGACAGAAAAGAATGAATAATGGATGAATATAGTAGTGTGCGACTTTTAGTTTGGTTTAGTGTTACCTCGTGTCGCATAAAAGTCTTAAAAGCAGCATTTTCTCTATTGTTTACCTTGAACTTCAGATGGAAGGAAAAACAAGTGAGGCAGAAACCCGGAGCGAAGGTGAGAACAAACGGAAAAAGGACAAACAAATGCAAAAAACTGAGCGAAAACATGAGAGACAGAAGAAGAGAGGGATGGGAGGAAGAGAGTCAAAAGATAGAAAGACGGTACAAAGAAGCCGAGACAGCAGGGAGGACGAGTCGCCATGATGGCCTCCAGAAAAAGAGGCTTGTTTTTGTTTGAGTCATGCAAACCCAGAACTGCTCACCAAATGTCTTTCTGCTCTTTCCCTTTTAATTTGAGACACCAACACACTAACAATGCTAACGCTTGTCTGAGGTAAGTTTGTGTGTGCGTGAGCATGCAACGTCACTTCTGCCAACTGGTGAAATTTAGACCTCAGCGTGAAACCAAAGGATGGACAGATGGACCGAACAGTGTTTCCTGCAGTTTGTGCAGCAGTGCCTAATCTTCCACCTCGCTCTCCCTCTCACGCTTCATCTCTCTCCATCCGTCCATTAGTGAGGAGGGAAGCACCTGCTAACACCTTCTGTTTTACAACATCACACACCTAACCTGCTCTCATATTAATTTGGTTGATGAAAATATGAAAATTATGCTCATATTCAAAAAAAAGACAACTTCTATAATCCTGCTGTTTATCTTTCTTTTGTTTTTTTGGAGAACACAGGTTTAGTTATTCCATCAGAAGCAGGACTTCTGAAGCCACCAGATCACTGAAAAAGACGACCAGAGCTCTTTTTAGGCCAGGATCCAGTTTTACATTTACACAACAGCAAAGAAAGAATCACACTTCCCAGCAGTCACACACACAAAGGTCAGCCAATTCAAATATTAGATGCCACCTTTACAAACATCATGCATGATTAGTTAGACCATTAGATTCTGTGTGGTTTCAGCTTGTGTTTGTATAAGAAGACATGTTTAGTCTCCATATTTGCTCCTGTGCATCTACTGCAGCCTGAGCCCAACAGGACAAAAGCAACAGTGTGTCAAAAACTGCTGTTCTGTCTGCAGTCGCTCGCGTAGCTGGTACACACAAGTTGTCCTTTGGCAGTGCTTTGGCGGCATCATGCTGCACCAGAGTTTTTAAGCCATGAATCATCAGTCTGATTGCTGTAAACATATAAATACTTTTGGTAGCACAGCTCCATAATGCTGCATGATGGATGCACTGGCACGGCTGTGTGAAAGAAGCAGCCGTTGATTAGTAGGTTCGTTTCTATGCACCAGCACTCATGAGGTGCTTTGTATTTACGAGCCATTCAGAGGGCAGAATCTGAAGCTGATTCATGTGTGCACACTTCCACAAGGACTGCGGTTCATAAAGGAAACACCGGCTGCGAGTAAGGTTTTATAAACCAGATTACAGGATGGATCCTACATACTGTTTTATAAACGAGGCTGAAGGACTGCAGAACACAAAATCAGGCTGTCAGGATAAAATGTGCTTTCCATTGTCTGCCTAGGAAAGTGTGCTTGTTCTCAAAAGAAAACAAAAAAAAATTATATGAGTAGCTCCAGGCTGTCCTTTTGGACTGTTTCATATTAGACTTCAGTTATCAGCTGAGAAGTTTAACAGAGGCTGTCGCGAACCGGCTCTTAAGAAATATAACAGAAACTAAAAAGTGATTTTAGTGATGATTTTTAGAAAAGAATACGGCACTTTTGATGTAAAGTCTGTAAAGACTAATATTTAATGATCATGGTAATAACAAAGTTTGTATGAATAATATTTACAGTCATTAATGGGTTAATTTTCTGGATTCCAGATGGATCTGGACAGGTCTCATTTTGCCTGACTTTAAAACAGTCAGCTGATATACCTTATGTTAATAATGTTATACTTTATGTTAATAGAAGATCTGACTAGAAGACGTGTACGTGTATGTGGAAACCATCAGGCTGAACACTTCCAAACCTCGGTGCAGTCTTTGCCGTTGGACAGAAATCACTGCGGACTAGAGACTTTCAAAAGTGGTAAAAATGACTGACTTACTTTGATTATGGTGTTGACTAAACTGCTCATAAGACACAAACATTTCCAGGATGTCTGACCAGAAATAAATGTAGAAAATTAGATGTTGAGGCTCATGAGAATCATTTTGTTGTTTGGTTGAAACATTTAGACTCAGAAAGAGCCATAACCCTGTAACCCGGTGACTAAAACGCAGGTAAGAGAGAGGAAGGAGAGACTGAGGATTAAAATGTGCTCTGATGTATGCATGCCTTTCAGTATAATGAACACTTTAACATAAATATTACTGCTGAGGTTATTTTTTTTACTGAGCCTTTCACAAATATGAGCAGAAATTCGTTTTTTATTGTGCATATCAACCATAAAACCACTCAGTGCATTTCTAAAGACAATTCTGTGTTTTTAAATGTGCTTATGTGGGTAAACTAATGATAATAATTACACTGAGGTATTTCATTAATCAGCTTATGCGAGCACCTCCAGATTGAAATGAGAGCGATGATTAACAGACTCCACTGTGATTCAGCAGAATTAGATTAGCTTCAGTATCTTTTGATCGACTCACCTAGACTGCTGCAGCATTTACTCCGTGCTTAAAAATGCAATTTGAAGGAGTTTAAAGAAGAAAATGATCTACAGAAGATTTTATGGTTTATTGTAAAAACACAAATGAGCAACATCTACAGAATAAGCCAAAACACCAAAGAGCATGCTTTATGAGTCAGTATTTATGCACAGACAGATGGGTTGTTTAGTGAAAAGTTGATAATATAAAGATGGATGAAGGTCATTTATTGAGAACTGGAAAAGTGAGAGATGGGTGGGAAAAGAGAAGGATGTGCCCATGAATAAAAGAAAGAGGAGAAGAGTTGTGTGAAACCCAAATGGGAAATTAGAGATAAAAAAAATGGGGCCAGCAGGGAAGGAGGAGTTAAAGACAGGAGATGAAGAGAGATCAAAGAGGGAGGGAAAGAGTGAGAGGAGGATGGATTTAAAGGAGGAATGAAGAAGCAAAAATTAACAGACTGATGCGAAGTACAGATGAGGAGTGACAGAGGGGCGAATCAGAGATAAAAAGCCAATAAGTTGAGGAAGGAAGAGTACAACATGAGTGATGGGAGGTGCATAAGGACAGCGGGCAGTGAAAAAACAGAGGAAGGAATCAGTAGTAGTGGTATCACAGTAATACCCAGGACTCTTTGGTAAGATACAAACAATCAAACATATCATGCATCTCTTTGTATATCTAAAACGGTACTCCATTTGTGTCCATTTGAGCAATTATTTGGTGACACAAAGGATTTTGGGTATGCAGCCAATGCAGACATGTTGCTAACAGCAAAACAGCAATATGTAGCTTGGTGTTGATGATACTGTGAAGAGGTAGAGGTTTAAAAAAGCAGCATGAAAAGCACAGAACGTGGCTGTAGCAGACACATTTAACTTCAAGAAGTCTACTCTGACTATTGTCTTCTCTGCATGAGTTAAACTAAAAAACTGAACACAGCACAGACATGAACAGAGTAGCTCATAAACTGGTTCTCTATGACGCTCCCCTCTGCTGAGAGTAAACAGCTACATAGGAACCTGTAGGGACCTCAGGAACAACCTCATGAATGACCCGTTTCCTCTCAGGATTACTTATTTTGCATGTGGTCACTACCATGGTCTCTGTTAGGCCCTTCCTACGTGGACAGCCCTCTACAAAGGGAATACTGGGGAATGATCAAAGATGAGGAAACCACAGGTGGAGGGTAGGAAAAAGAGGAATAAAGATATGAGAGGTAATAAAAAGCACCAAATAAAAATAATGCTCAGGAGGAAGGGAGGCAGAGGAAGGAGAGGATGAAAAATAAAGATGCAAGACTGATGTGAGTTCAGGTCCTCAACATGTATATGGTTTTTAATCAGAGTACAGTTGAATGTGTGTTACCATAGCAACTGGGGGGAGAGTTTTAATGGGGCAATCGATCTCTGAGGGGTGGGGTTGGTTAAGGTGAGAGAGACTGAGCGAGAGGCTAGAAAGTGAGAGAGCATTCATTCATCAGGAGATGAGACTGAGCTGGCTCAGCAGAGAGGCCGAGGCAACATCAAACAAAGAAACACACACACACACACACACACACACACACACACACACACACACTCTCTCTCTTTGAAACATTCTGATACTTAAGCACGAGAGAAACCCTGTAAAGATTGTGTTCAAGAGACAGCCTTTGCTGTAAGTCACTGTAAATAGTTTATACTCCAGTAACTGACAGTAAATTGAAATTCCATGATTATTTATTTTTGTGATAACCATACCTGTCATGTTTGCTGTTTTTATGTGTAGCCAGGATGTAGTCTGACTGTCGTCCAGTGACATGCAACTGGGGGGCTCCATTCCCCCTGAAATCTTGAATCGGATAAGTGCTGATGAAAACTGATGGATCATCAATTATATGATGACTGTGGAAGAATTTCTCATTCAGTCAAAACAAATCAGGCAGTAACAATCTGGGAACCTATCAATTAATCTGCTGCCCTAATCTCCGGGTACAATGGCCAATTTTTGAGGCTACTAGCAACTTGTATTGTTTATGAATGCTGACTGTTTATGTAATGAAACCCAGACTGCAAAGAAAAGCCAGAAACACACCTGTGCTAAAAGTCTTTCCAACTATTTACATGCAGGCCTTTGTTTCTAAGGATCAGGTCAGTAACAGCTACACAAATGAGAGGCCAAAGTGAACAAACATCCATTCTACGACAAATAAAGTTCCGGTGTCCTCAACACCAGGAGTACACTAGTGACAATTTTCCTTTTGCTAAATCAAAACAGCAAGTGACAGGAGACATACAAGCCTTGCAGCAATGAGTCAGTAGACTCTAAATAGACACAAGAATATTTATACAGAGATTTTCTAGACAACCGTGAAAGTCATCTTCAGCTGTTCATACACACCTTCATGCAGGATTTTATCCATCACACACACTGACTGATGCCCTTTTTTGCTAATTTGATTTCCCAACTGGAGGAGCCAGAGACAAAACCACTCCCAATCCTCAACCTCCTGCTCCAAAACTTTTGACTACAACGTCACCAAATCTGATGAAACAGAAATAAACAGTGCTCCATCGACTGGGTGGAAGTGTGCCACCTGTCACTGTCGCTGTTTTCTGCTGATTTCTGTTGGTTTTATTTAGCCCATGCTGTTTGCCATGTCTTCTACATTTCCCTGTCTGGTCTTTCTATTTCTATTTAACTCTCTTATTTCTCTACTTCCAGTTTTACTTTTAAGGTTAGTCTTCTTATCCGTCTCACTGGCTGCATTTCCTTTCTTTCCCCATTGTCTACCTTGCATTAATTGTTCATCCCTGTCTTGTTTCCCAATCTCTCAAAGGGCTGCGAAGGCAGATCTGATGTTATTTAAACTGACCCAGAAGCAGACAACACGAGGAGAAACAAAAGACGAGCCGTTGAAACATGAAGATACAAAAACAGGGAAACAAAACCAAGGGCTAAACCTAAACAGGGAAAGAACTAAACAAAAGAGCGAAGCACTGGGGCCGTGGAAAAACTAGGAACCGAGAACATGGGGTGACGAACAATGAAGAAGTGGAAAGACACCGGAACACGGCTGAATTAGACACAAATAAGACCAGGGAAACTAAACACACTGAACATGGAACGCAAGACTTTCACAATAAAACAGACAGGCACACAAGCTTTACACAGGAGTGGAGGAAAGGCAGACGAGAGGGAGCACGAGAGAGACATGACGGGCTGGGGAAACATAGAATGACACACAAGGAGGAGGACTCACACAAACACACATCAACACAGACACACCAAGAGGGACACAAAGGACAAAGACACAAGGGGAACCTAAAAGGGAAAGAAACCAAACAGGGAATATAAAGAACTTAAAACAGACTAACTTAAGACTGCTATGATACTTAAAACATAAACCACAATAGGAATTAACACCAAAACACAGGAACTCAAAAGCACTGGGTCAAAATGACCCAGAACCATGCCTGTGTCCCCTATTCCTGTCTCCTTGGCTTGTTTTTAGTTTGAACTTTCTTGACATTTTCTAAAGACTGTATCAGCTTTGTCTTTTTAAAAATAAACCTCATGTTTTCTTCCTCTCACTGAGTTCTTTGTTCCCATTGCAGGTCCACAGTGATGGGAAGCATGCAACAGCTGCTTCCAGAAAAATTCTTGATAACATTTAGAAATGATTAAGAAATATAATCTTGCATAATGGCTCACAAACCCTGTGAGTATTATGATTATCCAAAGAGATGCTGCAGTTCAGAGGAGAGTCATCCTACACTAGATTAGCAATCTGCATCTGCAATATTACACTACATTACACTGTCTTTAGTCATGCTTGCACACACACACAATTATGACTCTGCGTATCTAAACAGTCGTCTCCCATCATGCATGTTATGGTAAGTACTGTCATTAGCCTCCGACTGTAATCTTCTACTCATGAAATAGCCATTTACAACAAATGATAATTAACCATGATTGCTGGGGCGCACAGCAGTCCACATGTTTGACCCCAATGTGTACAACATGAAAAACAATGTGGAAACCGCAGAAACAACCAGAATCTGATCTCACAGACATGAATGACAGGCTGCTTATTATTATTAAATATGTTACTTTAGATTAAATGATCAGAAAAAGAGCTCAGCGCTGGGTCTCACCATTAATTAGCTTTCTGTTGTGTTGCCTCTAAATGATTTCTTTGAATATGTTCATTAGAGTGACATCAGTCATGTGACCAAAATGTGACCAATCATTACATGAAACCACTGGTCATAGAAGTGAGAAACCCAACACATAAGAAGAGGAAGAGGAAAAGGAAAATCTTCCCCAAAATTCACAACTTTAATCATCGTAAAGTGGTCGTACAGAGCGAAACCAAACCCTGGCAGCAAAAGGCAAAGCCAAAAAACAGCCCGAAAAGGGAAAGTAAATCAATTGAAAGTACAAGCAACACATAATAATAATGGATTGCATTTATGTAGCGCTTTTCGGGACCCCTCAAAGCACTTTACAATACCACTGTCCATTCACTCTCACATTCACACACTGGTGAAGGCAGCTGCAGTTGTAGCCACAGCTGCCCTGGGGCAGACTGACAGAGGCGAGGCTGCCATATCGCGCCTTCGGCCCCTCTGGCCATCACCAGCAGGCGGCAGGTGAAGTGTCTTGCCCAAGGACACAACGACCGAGACTGTCCGAGCCGGGGCTTGAACCGGCAACCTTCCGATTACAAGACGAACTGCCAACTCTTTGAGCCACGATCGCCCTGGAAGACAATCTGGTAACTGACAAGAGAGAACAGGGGATCATATATAATGAAGACTGGATGTAGGTGAATCTGAATCTGGTTGGCGCAAACAATAAAAAACAGAGAAAACTGTCAAAGACAGGAAGTGAAACTGACAGGAGTGCAAAGACACCAGGAAATACAAATTAAAATTGGACATTTAAGTGGGCTAAACAATAACATGTTCAAATTGAAAAGTTTTAGAGCACTTTACGATGCATATAATTTTAGTAACACCAGTTGGATCAAGTAAGATAAGCATCGTCTCATCATTGTATCACTTCTTTGAACAGCTTGATGCAACTGTAATCTACTGATGAGCTGCTTGACTTGCATCTGCAGTTATGGTCAATGAAACATCAAACAGGAGCAAGATTGATGTGTTTACTGTCTGCACTGATTAGACATATGCAGCTTCCTCTTTAAACTAATCACAGCTACACTGATAGTCTGACACTGCGCTATTAATTACCCACTAAGAATCAACACAGGAGTGAAGTGGCTGCTCCTGCGGTTTCTGTGGTTGCACATTAAGCATCAGGAGACAGAGTAATCTACACTGAATCGTTCTGCAGCAGCTGTTCGCTGCCTGTCTTCACCACAAATTACCTTTCCATCGAAGAATCACAGAACCATGGGTACGTGGCTCAAAATGATATGAAAGTATGGACTGAATAAGTTTGAGTTTTTGTGAAGATTCTGATAAACTTTAAATTTCATATATCTTATTTTATAAAAGTTGCTAATAACTTAGACATAAGTATATTTATCACATTTAGACCCTGCTATTAAAGACTAACATTGGATATTACAACAGATAGAAAACCATACTTGATCTTCCCAAAACCATGGATTATTTCCACACGTTATATTCATTGTGTATCATTTTACACTGTAAAACCCAACAGTGCATCTTACTAAAAGAAGTAAGTTGTTCTTACTCAGTTCTGAAAAATAGTTAAAGTAACTTTCATGAAGTGTGTTAGGTAGACCCAAAAGTATACATATGATATAATAACTTTATTGTAATAAGTACACATGATGTTTTTGTAACGTTTTAAGTACTGTTGCTTTAAACTAAGTTGTGCTAATTCATTTGTATTAGTCATCATCCACAGCCCCGGCCCCAGTGTTTTGTCTGGACTTGTCGGCCATGAGACACGAGCCTCGTCAAGAGAAATTTTGCAAGAGTGGAAAGTACAAGTTAAGCTATTTTTATGTTTTTTGGTAATGCTTACTTCTAGCATACAAAACGTACATTTATCAGACTGCTTTGTACTTTGTACTTTGTTGTAATTTATCAGACTACTTTGTTGTAGTAGCTATAAAGAAAAACGTAACTTAGCTGTCCAGCACACAATTCCCGCCTAGCACTGTATGAAGTCTGCTTCACAATTTAAAAAATTAACGGTTGGTGGCTTGTTTCAATCAAGTAGTTGGTAAGTAGTCTAATTTTTGCAAACTGCATGGCACAAAACCTTTGGTAAAATCAGTGTTTAGGCTTTTCTGACTCTGACCTTTATCAAGTTCAAATGTAGCCTACTTTTGACACAGTGAAAATAGTAGAAAATTTATTTAGTGTTAATTTTAAGAGTTTAGTAGACAAGTTCGCCTTCACAAATTTTAAATATGATGGTTAGCGGCATTTAATAATAATTTACCTTTTCAAAGCTGCACTACACCAAACCTAAACGTTTCTGACTCTGTACTTTCCAAGGGTTAGCCTATTGTGTACTTCACTTGTGTAAAATTGCTTTATTATTTTATAACGTATAGAGTAGTTGACCAACCTGAATTGAAAATGAACTTTAGTGCAAGAATAAATCTTACTGTTTTCAAAGCTTGTGTTATCCAGATTGACTGTTTTTAAGTGAAGTAAAAGTCTGAAAGTAAAAACTGTTCTGCTAGCTTTCTGTCCTCATGGGTTTTGTGTTATTACAGTCTGACGATTGAAGGAGCAGTAGCATGCCGAGAGATCATCCAGCACTGCACTAAAGACAGCCAGTAAAGGTGATTTTAAAACGATTTGGCATCAAAATGTGGAATTGCAAGTTGTGTAGTTTTTCTACTGCCATAAAAGTCATGTTGTTGAAGCATTATCGGCTCAACCATGGTCAGTACTCCACAATTTCACCCTTACCCTGTCTCTACAACACATGCATGTGTACATTTAGTACATTTAATTCATTAAAGATACACATGTCAAGAATGCACACTCCCACGCAAAGTAAAGACGGTTCTTATCTAGATTTGAATAATTATGGATTTTGTTGCCCTGTGTGTAATTTTAAGCAGCCATTTATTGAAAGCCAAATGTTTATCCATCTGAGGGGGCATTTAAAACGAAAAGAAACTGTTCCATGTCCTTTCAAGAACTGCAATTTTAAAACCAATGTATACTCAACCTTCAATGCCCACAAATGCAGAGACCACCAAAATTCAACAAGTTACGATGAAGGCATTGTGCAAAGGGTTATAAATGTAGAACAAAAAGATGACATGCAACTTGATTCAGTAGAGTCATCAGATGACAATCAAGTGGCATCCACCAGTGAAATCAGTGGAATTGAGGGTTTAGAAGAGCACTTGCAATACAATCTGGCTGGATTTTTCTTGAAAATGCAGACAGTTCTCCATGTGTCCCAGAGAGCAACACAGGAGATTATTGAGCATATTGATCAGTTGTTTTTGTTATCACAACTTCTGGTTAGAAAATCAGTTGTAGATATACTGAAAAAGCACAACTGTACTTGTCTTTGCAGTTTATTGGACACTGGCAAACTTTCCAGTTAAATCTCGTTCTGCTCTACACTGCACTCAGCTTGCTCTGCTGTGCAATTCCAATGATGTACGCACGTTTGGGTATAAGGAAATGTTGTCACTACTCTTAAATGATCTGAAAACTCTTGAAGAAGTAGGTGTCTACATTGAGACTCTTGGTGAATGTCTTAAAGCCACTGTCTACTCTGTTGTGGCAGACAACCTTGCTGCCCATGGGCTTGCTGGTTTCAATGAGAGTTTCAGGTCTACATATTTCTGTAGGTTTTGTCATGCCACCCAAACAGAAATGCAAACAGAAAATGCTGTTACAGGGAATTATGTAATGAGAACAAAAGATGCTCATGATAATTATTGTGCAAGAGCTTCAGAATGATGACATTAAGGAAAACTATGGTGTTAAAAACACCTGTGTTCTTTCTGACCATCTCTCTTTCTTCCATCCTGTCACAGGCTTCCCACCTGACCTCCTACACGACCTGTTTGAAGGTGTCGTTCCAGTGGAGTTGGCACATTGTTTAAAAGGTTTGATTTCTAAGAGATATTTTAACTTAGAAGACTTAAACAGAGCAATTCTGCGCTTTCCATACCAACATTCTGACAAAGTTGATCGCCTCATCCAATACCCACAAATTTTGCCAGGCGAGGGACCGTGGCCAGCACTCTTTCATGAGACACAGGTAAGTACAACTACGTATATAACATTTACTGCTCATATAGTATGCTGTGTTTTGCTTATAATATTTTTGGAATTCTCTTCAGCTCTACTTTGAATTTCATCGGATCACCAATCAGAATCTGCCACATGTGTTTTATGCTGCACTGGATGATTATGCTCCTCAGCTGATTGGACTTTACAAAAAGAGGAAAACTGGACAGGTCGGTGAAAGGATGGAGCAGCTTTTGTTGGCATATGGAAAACAGGTATTTAAAAAATACTAATTATTCTGCTTGCTTGGCAGTTGCCATTGTTATGTTTATATATATATATATATACACACATTTATTTATTTATTTATTTATGTTTTTAGGACAAAAACGACATCTATGCAACTAGAACAGCAGCTCTGGTCGGCCTACCAATGTACCTCAAGGAGGATTCTTCAGAGATTTTCAAAACATGCAAGGTACTTGGGTATTACAATAATTTGCACATTTGAATTTAAAAAAGGTTGAAAGGAGTTTATAAGTCATCTGGACTTGGGTTGAAAGTTGAAGACGTGAAGTTGAATGACTTATAAACTTCTTTCATCCTTGATTTGACTACCTGGATGAATGAAAAATGAACCTTCACTGTCAACTTAAAACATGTTATGATATATAGAATTTGAAAAACTGAAGAAAGGTGCCTGACCATTTGTATTTATGCTTTTAACAGAGATATTACAGATGAATAATTGTGCACTCTTTATTATATCTTAGGGTGAAATTGAGTTCTACGAAGCCACAATTGCTCTGGTTGCTGATGTCGATGAAGAGGAGGTGCCTGGAGGAGTTCCTTTCTCACCACGCCAAGTGTTCTTAGTACTTGAAGATCAGGTTGTTATGACTCATCACTCATGGACTGATGCACTGGTGTGTTTGTTTGGGCTAATCTATGCTCTGCATCTGAGCTATCCTGAGAAGTGTACTGGCTTTTTTGAGTTCATTCAAGTAGTGTTGCTGAAGCTAGACGATGAGAGAAGGCAACTAAAAGCAAAATTGCAGACACTAAAAAATGAGCTTGTGTAGATGATGTTTGTTTTTCACTGGTCACTATATTCGTGCTTTTTCAGTTATCTGTGAATGGCTTCAATAGTTTTATTTGTTCAGGGTAATTAGCTTTCTAAAAAGCAATGTGGAGAAAGCTAAGAATAAGGAGACAATCCATATTTGACGTTTTGTTTGTGATTGAAAAAAATCTTCACATAGTGTGTAATCTTAAGCTTATTTCTAAAAATATATTTTAGTTACATGGAAATCTTTTGGGAGATAACTGATAATTAGTCAATATGTACAGTATACTTTCAAGCTTTATTTTTTAATTGTGTGATGAGTGCCAGTTCACTTGATTCGAGGTCTGGGCAAAACCGTTGAGAAGCCACAAATACCTTTGAGAATATTTTTTGTTAGTGACATCCTTAGTTCAGCTGTTTTCTATAGTTGCATTGCTGTAGTGCATGTGATTTCATTATTATACTAAATGTTACTTAAAATTGTGATTGTTATGGCTCTAATTGCCTCTAGACTATTGTTTTTTATGATGTACACCTATGTATCAGGACTACATTACTAAATTTCTGTTTTGTACATTTAATCGATTTTCAAAATGCTACAAAAAACATTCAAAATTCCCTAAAAGTGCAAGTTTTAAAATGCCTAATTATTTGTTATTTGATAATGGCTTTAGCAGTCATAGTTTATGACTGAAAATATGGTTGTATTCATTCTGTATTTTCTCTGCAGTTAAAGTTAATAAAAACTGAATGGAAAGAATAATAGCTTGGTTTTGTGTTAATAGTACTTGAACCATTTGGTGCAATCGGTTTCCCCAATTGGATTAAGTTGTTTAAATACAACTATTTAAGTTAATTTAACTTAATTTGAATATGAGCATGTAACACTTTAAATAAGTTTGAATAAATACAGCATCTTAGTACAAGAAATTTAATGGTTTAAGTTAAAACATACTAAATACAATGAGTAAATAAACATAATGCATTTGAGTTAAATTATCATATTTGCTTTGGGTTCTCGGGACTCTAATAAAGTACTTAAATAACCCAAAACTGTTTAAGTTATAAAACTTGAATCAATTGGTGCAATCGGTTTCCCCAAATCATTTGAGTTAACTTAATTTGTCAGGTTTTACAGTGTATCATTCATTCATTCATATTTTATCTCAGGACTATTGACTCACTCAAGTGGCCATTACAGAAACTGCAGTTTTTACCGTTTCCACACTGTTTTTTCAGCTTGACAGGCTGCTGCTTGATGGAAATCAAGAATATGTCCCTTCCTTCCCTCCCCATCTCCAGCTGCCTCCCTCTTCCCGCTCCACCGCAATCACCCACACATGCAGGTCCTTGGGGTAAAGGTGTGTCACCAGGGTGCAGGGGAGGCATCCCCCCCTCTGTCCCCTTCTGGCTGCCTGTGCCTCAATTTTATCTCACAACTTAGACATTCACATTACTCACACTCTCATAACACATTCATATAGGACCTTGGGGGTGGGCACGCTACACGGCATCCAGAAGACCATCGGGGTGTACACCTCACCCCTGGCGTCGTTGCCCACCTCTCAATTTTAAATACACGTAGACATTGAGGGCTATCAGGAGGGGCTATGCGCTTACCTGCTGCTCTCTGGCAGGTAGCTCCATGCCCTCCTGGGTTTTAAATGCACCTTAGAACACACATGCATCAACACTACATATGAGCGGGCGGAGAGAGGTTTGGAGTCTTCTCACACCCCCGTTCTCTGGCCTGTTGGAGCGGGGGGGGGTCTGTGTCTATATGTCAGGTCGGGTATCAGACGCCACCTCTCTGGGGACATCTCAGGCCTTCCAAGGTATGGAGGCCTATCTCCCCCCACCACTTCCTCTGCCAGTGGCAGACGCCCTCAGACATCCGTGCATTGGTGGTTCTTTGTGTCCGGCGATGGGCGTCCAGGTACACCCCAGCTCACTCCTGGTGGCTGCTTGTCGGGGCCTGGAGCCTGGGGCTCGCTCGGGCCCCTTCGGGGGTGGGGTGCCCTCGACCTCTCGGCCTGGGGCTCGGTCACTCTGGCACAGCTGGCTGCCGGCGGAGCTTAGGGGCACTTCACTGCAACCCCCCCTGGCTTCTGCTCCGCGGCTGCTGAGTGAACCCTCATCTGGGGCTCTCCTCAGCTCTTTCCGGCTGCCCCTCCGTTGGTCTTCCTTGGTCTCTTGTGCTCTGAGGGCATGTCTGGATGTCTGGAGCCTGGATCTCCTCCATACCTGCTTCATGCCCTGGTGGACGGGGCTGTGGCCCCCCCACACCCTCTAGCAGATCATTACATGAAGGAACCTTTTAAATACAAGTGCGCTCATGCTCACAGGTGTACACACGGGTGCTCACACACACAAACTACACCCTTTTTGGCTGCTAACTCAAAGCACCCTGTGCGCTGTCGATCTTACGTGCTGCACAATAATATTTAATATTTAGTATTTACTGTTATATTCACCTAGATCATCGCGATGATGTTGTTTATTATATTGCTCTCTTTTTTTGCTTGTTTTCTCTTTTTTCTTTCTCAACAGGTGATCCAGGTGATTGATATATTTATTTTTTGTCTGTTTTGTTGGTTTTTGTTTTTTGACCGTCCCTCTTCCCCGCTGTTTTTCTTTCCCTACCTCTCTTTCTTTCCCCAGTCATGTCTGTCCCGTGTGTAGCAAGAAAAAATAAATTAAAATGAACAATAAAAACAAAGGTGAATCAAATAGACCAATACGGCAAGGCTGGGATGGTCCATTTGGTAAAGTAAATCCGTTGGGCATCTTTCTTTACCTTTAGACAATAATTCTGATGGCAAAAGAGCCAAACGGGACAGGCGGGAACAAAAAAAAATAAATAAATAAATAAATAAATAATAAATATCAGGAATCTAGCTCATGTGTTTCCAGACATGTAACACGAGTAAAACACAAATTGCTGTAGAGTTTAGACGGCTGGATTAATTACAGCCTGAACGTCTGCTCCAGCAGATGAATGTGAGACTGACGAATGAAAACCTTCGTCTCAGACTCCTGGATGATGTATGAAACCCTGCTGGCAAGCTTTTTCTATCTTTTAAAGGCGACTCAGTCCTCTCTCCCTCTCTTGCTCTATTCTCCCCTGAGCAAATAACAGCAGTAAATGACAAATCAATGTTTCATATCAATAAGTAATTTGTGGTGAAAATGACAGGGCAGGATGAGGATTTTATTTCAGCCATACAGGTTTCACAGCAACAAACACTATGTGAGTTTTCAGGAGAAAGCACACACGAGGACATTAAACAAACAAACAAACAAAAAAAAAAAGCTGATTTATCGTATTTTGTATTTTGTACACCATTTTCCCGTTTAGTTTTGGAGCAGCTGCCAGATTTTCCAAGTAAATCAACCTTGAAACTACTTAAACTGACAAAAGCTGCACAGATTTTACTGTGGCAGCAGCCAGTGAACTACCAGTGTGGTGAAGAAACATGACTATGACTCTAACTGCTTCTGAAAAGCAAACAGTTCATGTAAAAAGGGTCCTTTGACTTTTTTTTTTCTGGTCATCCAGGTGAAACAGGGTGAGAGGCAGTCTGTCACACCACATGCTGCTGCTCAAAGAACAAAACCTGGGCCTTTTTTTTTTTACTACAGTGGAAATAACACCAGTGCATTCAACCATGCCTCCATCTTTCCACTACTTCAAAGTTTTGCGTTCCCAAATTGTCACTTTGGGGCTTTTGTGTTTGTTAGTTGAGCCTCAGGAACAAAATAAATGTAGACAGGATCATCCTGAATTGCTCTTTTTAGAGACGCTTCAAAGCCAGGTCTCTTTTTGAACTGTTTCATTGTGTAGTTCTATAGAGATAATAATTAAACAATTTATCACAATATTCTCAGTTTAATTATATTTTTTTTAACGTGAAGCACAGAAACAAGAATAACAGTCCTTATTATGGTCACTCTGACACAGCGAGGAACATAAAACTTCTTTGTTTCACTCAGTTTTTCACTCAAATTTCAGATAACAGCAGCTTTTGACTCTTAATATTGTAAAATTAACTTATATTCCTTCTATTTGAAGGACCAACAGTTTTGGACTTTAATTCTCCCCAAATGGGAGATTAGGAAAACCAAACTGAGAGGCCTCACATAGAGTGTGTGCAAACGCACACAGACAAAAACTGCACAATCTGACAAAATATAATAAGGCACAGATGAACTAAATAATAGAGTCTGTCTCTCTAGATTCTCTATCATACAGATCAATGCAATCTTGAGTGCTTCAAACACTTGATTCCTCTCCTTGAAACCTCTCTGTGCTTCTCAGTTCCTGCCACCAAATGTGACAGGAGGAGGTGAGGAAGCGGCACAAGCCGAGAGGCGTTTAACAAAAAAGTGAGACATCCTCCAAAAAGCCTCATTTTAAAGCAATTTCAATTAAATATAAGGTGTGGCAGAAGCTTGTATTACGACTGCTGTTGTGTTTTATGATCACAGATTTTATGATCACAGATTTATATTTAAGGCTACTTTACTTACATTTACAAGCTATAAATGTATCATCAACAGAACATAAACAGTAAAGTGTAGAAGTGACGAGTTTCTTCACAAAGTCAATCATCTTAAATAGCTCAAACATTTCATGAAAACAAAGAAATGGTTGTTTAAGGAGTCCTCCTTCTGCCATCCACCCACCTATCCATTCATCCATCAACTCTCGTTTGTACACCTCCTTTTTACACTGAAGGTAAAAACACTTCTGCAAAGGATACACCTGTGCATCCTCAATTAAAAGTGAATCCGTCAGCACAGCGTACTGAGATTAATTTCCTTCTAACAAAGGTCTAAGGAGCTTGGAAAGAAAATCTCCAAAAGTTGATTCTGTTCATCTGGACGTAGCCTTTTGTGGGAGAAACGTTTCGTCACTCATCCAAGTGACTTCTTCAGTCTCAGCAGACTGCAGGTTTCTCCAATCTTATAAACAGTACATTTGCATAATGACTGAAACCAGCCCAGCGAAGGAACAATGGGCTGGGAGGTCAGTTCCTTAATCTTAATTATGTAAATTCTCATGACATTGATCAACAACCACTGATCAAAGGCCCCTGATCAATGACCATGAGTACCATTCACAGAGAGTTGGGGAATGGCTGCAATCACAGCATTGTAAGATGGTGACAGATGTACCCTTAGGCCCCTCCTCGATTCAGAGATGGTCTTTCCCTTTTCACGTAAATGGCCTCCTTGACTCCGCCCTCAAACCAGCGTTCCTCCCTGTCCAGGATGTTACATCCTCATCATTGAAAGAGTGTCCACTGGCCTGTAGGTGTAAATAGACTGCAGAGTCCTGGCCTGACGAGGTAGCTCTTCTGTGTTGTGCCATCCGCTTCGCCAGAGGTTGTTTGGTTTCCCCGATGTATAAATCCTGGCAATCCTCCTGGCACTTAACAGCGTACACTATGTTACTCTGTTTGTGTTGCGGGACCCGATCCTTGGGGTTTAAAAGCCGCAGAGACCCGGTGTTTAGAAAAAATGCGTCTCAACTGCTCCGATACTCCTGACACGTACGGGATCACTGCAGGTTTTCGCTTAGGCAGCGGTTGTCCTTCTCTCCTGGATCGGCTGCAGCTTTCTTTTGGTGCCTTCCCAGCTTTGACAAAAGATGTTTTATCTTCATGCTGCTGGATAAAATCGACTGGTGGTTGCTTTCCTTACACTAGCGAGCATAGACAGTGAAGCTGAGTTTGAAGCGTGTTTGAAGCATGTTACCGTGCACACCACGTGGGTATTCATAATGCACATGAAGAAATGTAGATATGTGTGGAAGTATGCGATCTGACATGCAACAATGTAACCCTCACATAGACAGAGGAAGACAAAGACAACTGCTGTCTGCTAAGAAAAACGGGTTGCTAATAAACCCACGTGCAGGAATTCAACCATATATTTAGATGGCTGCCATGGAAATAAGCAGCACTCAAAGTTATTTTATTTTGAGCTTTTTTTCAACAAAATGTGAGTCTTCAAATGGTGCATTTTCTTTTAACACAATGTAAGCTTGCAACAGTGTGTTTAACACCGAAAACCAGATGATGTGGAACACCTGCAGGTCTGCTGGGTTAAAGCCATGTTAAAAGCTAAAATTTGTGAGACATTTGGTAAAGGCTTAGAGAGCGCTAACTCAAGGACAGATGCCACTCCTGGGTACTTTGAAAATAGTCAGCAGTCTAACAGACTTGTCTCTGGTCTTTTAAAGCAGACTGTATTAGCTGTCGCAGCAATACACTTCCAGAGGGGAGATGCTTTATGGTCCCTGGTGCTTTTCTCCATCTATTTCTACCCTCTCTCTGCCTCTCAGCCCATCGCTTTCTCTCTCAGTTCTGTCTTTCTCTCTCAATGTTCATTTTCTGGTACACAAACACAATCATTTTTCAGAGTAACTGTCCTTTAGATGGCTGGCTGTTATTTTACTGTCACCACAGAAATCCTCATCCAAACTTTGAATGGTGAGTGGATGACGAAATGACAGAGATGGCGAGACGCAGCAGGATACAATCCATGAATTAGAAAAGTGTCTTTCAGTCAGCAAATAAACAAACCACCTGATGCTCTCCCAAACACTCGCCTCACAACAAAGCCCCTTTTTCCTAATAAGACTCCTCTTCATTTGAAGGACTATTTCGATCTCTTCGCCAGCTCCAGAAGATCATGTGATCTAGATTAGAAGTGTTTGAAGCTTTAATCTGAAACTCAGAGGAAGAAACCACTTTGTCTAATGAGGTCAAGAGTTTACAAAAAGGACTTATATGTTTGGTTTTAACTTTCATCAGCAGCCCCAAAATGTTGCTCTGTATCACACACGCACACTGGTGTCTGGCCTCAAGTATGTCATGATCAAATATTTTCTGATTTGGTTTCTAGTTCTTAGTAACTGTGTAGGAAGAAAGCTTTTTAATTTTGACAAGCATAGTTAAACAGTAACCAATCATATGTCATAGCTTAAACAAAATAACTATTTGTATTCTCAGCTTTTAATCCTGAGATGAATCTTCAGCCAAGTGTTTGACTTTGACGGTTTTTATTGCATGTTGTTGGCATAATTTATTCTTCATTCAGTTCATTCTTGTGGCGGAGGTGTGGTCCCTGGCTCAGCTGCAGGGGAGGGGTGGTGCAGTGAGATCAAAGGGGCGGTGCCGGGGAGGCAGTCTATTGTATGCTGTATTCAGCGTTGCTTCCCTTGACATGTTTTTCCTGATTAGTTTCAGCTGTGTTTCCCATTTTCCTAATTACCTTTTGTGTATTTAAAGCTTTTGTATTCCCTCAGTTTTCACCTTTGTTGTTCTGTCATTTGTGGAGTGTGTCGATTTCTGCACACATATGCTGACTTGTACGATCGAGTTAATAAAAACAAGGCATTATTTCTTTTGTAGCTGAAGTCCATCAGGTGGCAGAAACCCTGATGGTTTCCTTACATATATGGCATCTTTTGGTGATGGTGCTGTGGCAGTATTAGTTAGCAGGAAATAAGAAAACTAAGGGTAAGGAGTTTGGAGTTTATATGCCAGGTGACAATTTTTCTCTACAGACTTGGACCGTTGTGTTTAAGTTTTTATCTTTTCCACTCACCCATTAGTTAAAATCTTTGGTCTCTTTTGAGTTTGTTAACTTGTTGATCAAATGTTAGGTTTAATCCAGAGGCTTGTCATTTTGACACAAAGACATTAGCCACAATCTTGAGGCTGTTCAACAGTGACATACTACAAAGACTGGAGCATGTCAGTATAGATATATGATATCTGTACTGATGTCAGCACAGCTGTTCCACACTGTGCTTTCAAAAGCATGATTAAATGATAAAATGATACTTAATTTACACCTTTTGGCTTGGGAAGGACAATTAAGTAATCTTCAAAGTAATTAACTAATGATTAGCTTTCATTAAATGTATCTGTTTTGTGTTTGGGTCAGCCCTCCTGTGCTCGGTCACCTCACTTGGCTCTGATTTCTAAAGCTGGATAAATGGCCTGGTAATATCTAATATATCATGATGACTTGCACTAATGGACGTGTGAAACACTAACATTTGTGTGTGAATCCACACAGACTCTAAAATGCCCAACTTTATAGCACAAATAAACATGTGTACAAAGATGGGTACAAATACAGTTTTAGGCTCTGTGACTTCCCTTCATAACTTAATAATAATAATAATGGATTGGATTTATATAGTGCTTTTCAAGGCACCCAAAGCGCTTTACAATGCCACTATTCATTCACACACTGGTGGAGGCAAGCTACGGTTGTAGCCACAGGGGCCTGGGGCAGACTGACAGAAGCGAGGCTGCCATATCGCGCCATCGGCCCCTCTGGCCAACACCAGTAGGCGGTAGGGTAAAGCGTCTTGCCCAAGGACACAACAACCAGGACAGAGAGCCCGGGGATCGAACCAGCGACCTTCCGGTCACAGATGCGCTTCCCAACCCCCTGAGCCAAGGTCGCCCCGTGATATTTAAAACTTCAATCTCATTGACAGATGCTGTGAAACAGCTGTCTGCTAGCCCTCGTAGACACGGATCAGAGTCACTGAACTGAACCTGAATTAGACTGTTTATTCCTTTGGTTCAATTTCCATTTGAATTATGAGACTGATGGCCTGCATGATATGTGTGTTGTTGGATTGCACCTGTACAGTTATAATAACCTTTGTACTTTATAACATAAAATTAGACCCACGTAAACAATTGAACTTGGAAAATTAACTAAAATAAATAAAATACAGAGAAAATATAATATAATTTTTAATGTTTATTAATTCTTTTTAAATCAAAATTTATCTTAAGAGGCATTGATAGATGTGCACATTGAGATGTTGGATATCTACAAGACTGTGAGTCAACCACTGTGAAAAAGTGTATTTCTATGGTAATACCTGTACTGATTTCCCCAAATCTTGCCTCTGAGATATTCCATTCATACATAAATAATTGATTTATTATTACACTCACATTCACAGCTATGTGCAATTTAGAGTTTCCAGTGAACCCATCACCACTAACTGCATGTCTTCGGACTGTGGGAGGACGCCAGAGTACCCAAAGAGAACCCACGTAAACATGGGGAGAACACGCAAACTCCACAGAAAGACCCCGGCTTGATGGTGGAATTGAACTCAGGACCTTGCTGTGAGCCAACAGTGCTAACCACCACCCCCCTCCAAAAAAACCCAAACCTAACCTGAATCAAGCAAACTCACTCTGGAAACCCACTGAAAAACAAGAAGTCAAAACTAAATAAAACCCAATTATTGGTTATTCCAGCAGACCTCACACCGCTGATCCTTAAAGAAAAGGTACACATTAATCTTTGTTGCATGATGTGGGCTTTGCTTACTAAACATCAATAGGTTTTGAACACTATTACTATAAAATGTTAGTATGACACCATCAGGACAGAAATCAAATTCCTCTTAATTTCTTCCCAGCTACTACACTAGCTGGAGTCTTTCCCAGCATGCAGCTCACAGGGGACAACCAGCTTCGTGCACACAGTGCTGTCACACCTTCAGAACAAACAACACGGCGTCTGTGGGTCCCCTGGTCCCCACGCAGTCATGCATAGTGATTATCCTCAAACTGTCACTGAAATCTGAAGAGATTCGGTTTTGTTTCAGTTTCAGGTTGAAGATTTTTTACCTTTCTTTGTGTCACTGAAACTGAGTGATGAAAAAACTGCCCAGGGCACAAGTAGATCAATTTACTCTATTTTCTTTCACATGCCACGTCCTCCTTCTGTGCCACTTTTTCATCCCATTTACCAAGTCAAAGGAAATTTAATGAGCGATTGCCCTTTGTCAGGTTACTCCGAAATATCAGCCGGAGCCAGCTGGCTGAGGCTCACAGAAAAGATTTTGCTGCTGTAAATTTTGGTGACACAAATTTTTAGGAAGGAATGATTATAAAGTGTTCCTCTGAAGAAAATCACCAGCAAAACCTGCAGCCAGGCATGTTTACTAATGGTTTAGCCTGAATGTGCAAACGGAGAAAAACATTATTTTGTGTGTCTGCGTGTGTGTTAGCACTATCACTACCTCATCAAAGGAGGAATATCAGAAAGATATGAAGCACAGTGAATGTCTTCTATCAACTGTGAAAGCTGAAGGCTTAGCTGTCAATTTTTTTTAAATGTTAACATCATGTACGCATATTTTTTATTTTTGGATTCAATGAAGAGTAGATTTGCTTCATTCACAGTTAAAAATAAGTATTTGTTATCTTATAGAGGAGTTTGTCCATGTTCTGTTTGACAAGACATGTTTTAGCTTCTCTGCCTTTAAGACAACTTTATTCTGATTGGTTGCCCGTCACAAACAGAAGGTCTGAACAGCTGATAGCGTCTGGTAGTGCATTTAAGCTCAGTGCCAGAGGTGTGCGGCTAAGACATCCACTCACTCAAAGAAATATGAGTTTATAACATAAGAAAAAGAATACTAGATCTTCATTACAATGCATTACACTGGGGCTGACTGAATGATGTAGACACTTTTTAATTTGTATGTGAAGCCCCATATATAAAGGAACTGCACATATATTGAACACTTCTGCAGTTCATGGTTTGCATGCTGTGCCATTTTTATTGCTGCCACTGCAGAATAAAAGGTGTCCTCTAAGAAATGAAGTGGAAAGTAAATGTGTGAAGGCTGGAAATCTGGAGGGACGCTAGCTGTAAAAGTCTTTCCATAACCTTAACCATGCTGTATGTACTGACAAGAAGGATAATGGGAATTTTAAAACACTGACATTCAGAATTGATCTTTCTACCACAAATTTGCCTATTGTTGGCAGTGTTATCTTTCCTGTGTGTGGGTGTGGCTCCTTTTAGGGAGGTGATGTCATCAGTGACTGGCAAAAGCACAAATTGAGACATCTGTGAACCAGCAGGACCTGAGCACGCACGAGTGTACCCACACATTTCTACTTTTCATCAGGTTCTCACCCTCCCTCTCCGTCTCTTGTCTGCGAAAAGGAACAGAGCATTTAATGTGTTAAGCAGCAAAAGTAATAAACCACTAAAAGCAGGGAAACTGGGAGCTCTTTTGATATTCATCCACCAAACATGAGCATGTTTCATGAGTGGGCAATCCGTACACAGCTACACACAGATATCGTGCCCGATTTGTCACACGTGATCTATAAATCCATTTTTTCATTACACATATGCACACACAACACTGTGAATCCATTTTATGTCCCAGCCATCAATCACCAATAAATAGTGTTTTTAGCCTGTATCTGAACAATGACCAGAATGAGACAATCAGCACTGTGATTAATGACCTGACTGGAGAAGAAGGGGATGAATGCGTTACTCTTGCATGTACATCAAACTTTTCTCTCTCTTCTTGTCTCATTCCTCTTGTCTCATCGCTCTCTCAGTTTTATCAGTTACAACAATGTACTGCATTTCCCTCTAGACACTATCCCTCAGAGGATCATGGGATTGCTGGGAAACCTCAGCTGATGAATGTGTGTGTGTGTTTCACCTGCAGACTTTCTGAATCATTTTTCTGTCTAATCATTTAAAAATTTCCAAAATTTGGGGTTTTATATGATTGCTTGATATACACACTAATGTTTCTCATAGAGCTGGAGTTAGTGAAGGGCACAGAAAAGGAGATGCACCCACACTTGCAGAAAGAAAGAAACACAAAACATATCTGCCTCCCCAGTAAGTTCCCATCCTGTGGATGAACTCCAGCTGGTCTTGGACTGATCCTTGTTTTGCTCTGCAGCCTTCGTGAGCTCAGCATAAAGCTGCCAGCTCTCCACCAGCTGTGGAACAAACAAGAACGCTGTTGCCAGATGCAGAACAAGACGTTTGACTTGGAGTTTGACCAAGTGGGGAATGAAAGGGTAGAATTAATCGATTGACACGCTGAACGGAAGAGTGGGGAGACTGCAAGTAAAAGTCAAAAATATAAATAAATTGCAAAATATACTCAGGCAGCCAAGTGTTGTAGGGAACAATGAAGGGAACCACCAGTGTAATGCTGAGTGTTTCCACAGAGGACCTCTGAGGGGATGCTTGGTTTGCAACAATATCGAGGTGGGTGATATGTTGCGAAAAAACATCTACATGACCTTCGTGAAGATTTAACACAGCACCATATTGTTGAATATTTTAACACTGAAGAGAAAACTACAGTAATATGTAATATTAACAGGCTCCAGAAAATTGTAAACCCTAATGGAGCCTTGTGTGAACCCCCCCCCCTCCCCTCCCCTCCCTCCCCATCACAGCAAAAGTAAGGAAGTAAGAAGCAGAAGGGCTTTAGGAATGCACTGCAAGGTCTTCTGGAAAAATAAAAAATGTTATACACAGATTTTTCAGCTTCCCAAAGAAACATCATCCTGCTGAAATGTTGCTGTTCACACTGCGTTCCCTCAGTTTTCCATCTCACGTCTGGGCACCTGATATGCCTTTTAAACACATTAATCTGCTACTCCGGCTGGATTCTTGGCTGGTGTTTCCTTGCCTCCCTGGTTCCTAAAAGCACTTCCCCACCAATGCGGCCTCATGCTTTATTTCAATGCTGGGCTGCTTTCAGTGAGAAAACTCTGAAATCAATCAGCGGTAGAGTGGCTTTGTGCCGGCATGAGTCATTGCTGTAGTAGAAGAGAGAATAGATGCAGCAGTGCACCCATGGGCGCCTTGGAGTTGCTCATTTTTGGCATTTCAGTCCAGTCAATTAGATGTGAGTTGATATCTCCCCATTTATTACTTCAATGCAGTCTTTCGCCTCACATGTGTAAAATGTTCTTGGACCTTTTCAAACTCTGAAATCTGCTACTTCAATGTCAAATTTCCTCTGTGGCCTGCAGTCTTACTGTAATCACATTACCTTTCTGTATACATTAATAATGTAACACATAACTATTCCAAGACTGTTACAAGTCACACAATTAAGTTCTTATCTGTTGTACTTCTATAAATTATTTGTTTGATGAAAAATAATCACCATATAATAAATAATTAATCCCACGTTTCCATGTAACTTCTGTACATTACATGAAAGTTATTGTAAACTGCAGCAAACACAGCCTCAAAGAGAGACAAAGCTTTATTTATAATAAATAATGAAGCAGATATGCACAGTCAAGCATATAACCTGATATATCTCCATCTGTTTCTACAGTGGAATGACGATCCCCAAACTCGCTGTCTCTTGTGGAAATTTTTAGTGAGTAGACGACAAACAGCACTTTGAAAAGCAAGACTTACCAACACTCAGTAGCTGTGTGCACAGACACACACACACACACACACACACACACACACACACACACACACACTGAATGGTGCATGAATACCGCAACCAACCAGCCATTAGGCCGGGAAGAGCACTGGGAACTAAATAAAAATCTAAGAGAAATGCTTTTTCACAGCGTTTCAGTCTTTTACAAGTTCAAACTAAATACAAGGCCTGCATTAAACTTGATTTGTTTCAGTCATTCATGAAAAGGTTTTCACAGAAACCTAAGTGCACAAATCAACTACAGTCAGCGAAAAATTGCAGATGACCTCCATTACAGTCAGTCAATAAACTGGAGGAGGATTAAACAACAGGTACAAGGCTGTTCCTGCACTTGGACAAAGCTTTTCAATGTCTGTGAATTATTTAGTGTAAAGAGAGAGTGTGTAGTCGGTGGATTTAAGAGCCAAGTACTTTCTTTGTAAAAGCTGACAGAATTCAATCTTTCTAGTTTTTATTTTTCTGTTGAATCTGCTAAGCGCGTCTCTTTTTTCTTAAATATTTCCTGTTTTGTGTTTTCATTCGCTGCTTCCATTTAACAAAATGAGAAGAATCCTATTTCAATCCCGTGACTTGAGAACAGCTTGAAGTTTTCAAAGTAATGTGAGTCAACAGAGCGAACATATTCAGCATTTCTGTGGGAAATCTAATTCTCCACAGCTCAGAATATTCCCATGTTAACTAAATAAAGCTGGTACAGAGGGAGCTGCCCCAAAATAAATAAAGCTAAAGGAAGCTATTCTTCTCATTTTCAGCTCCATGTTTTCTTTTTCTTGGACTTCACTAAAGAAGTATATTCAGAATTTATCTGGTACTGGGCGTCGGTGAAGCCCCTTATTTCACCTGCAGTCTCAGACAAACAGTTTTAGGTCTGTTCCCCTTTAAGGCAGCTCTCTCTCCTTTCTTGTCTGTGTAAAACTGAACACTTACACCAGTCTAAGGCAGTCCCATGGCAGGGATTACTTGCAGAGATACACTGTTCTCATTACTTAAAACCTTGGCCACTTTGTCATTATAGTTCCCCTTCAGCTTAAATTATGTGCTACATTCAATAAGCTATAGAAAACATGTCTGTCTGTGCGGTAAAGCTTTAAATGATAAAGTTTGGCTTAAAAATTCCTTCAAAAATCCTGCTAATAATCCTCAGTTTTACTACAACAGCTCTCAGATTAGTAACTTTCTCAGCTTCTGCTGTTTGTGTCTGGATGTGTGACTGCGGTTGGCAGCTCATATTAGCTGTTCTGTCTCATCCCGCTCCTCTAAAGATGTCTGGAAGATTCTAAAATTACTGTTATTTTGTTTGGTAAACACATAATTATAGTCCTTCCTCTGCTGCAAATGCATTGCATTTTCTGTGGCATCTCCTCAATAAAAGCCATTCTGCTGCCAGTGTGAGGCTTTCAGTGCAAAGCAGAAGAAAGAAATGCATTAGCAGAGTGAGAGAGAGAGGTACCTGTGAACGTCTTTTCTGTGTGAAGGGACTTTAAATGTTGTAACAAATAATAAAAATAATATAATGGTTTAGGTGCAAAGCCATCACCACTATATCTATGAGGTGACCCCTGGGCTGGGGGACTTTTGTTGATATCACAGCCCTCTCTAGAGTGCGAATGTGGTGACGAACAACCATGAAGCAGCTTCAAATAATCCCTCAGGCCACTGATCCATGTTAAAGTAAAAGTGCAGACTTGAGCTATTATGTCACAGAAACACAGAAATATGCTACACAGCACAGATTCACTGATGAGGATCTACTTTTTCACTTTAAAGTACAGGTTCTGAAATGTACTCAAAGTAAAAAGAAGCTCTTTGGTGGATGTTTCCACCCACAGGCCATTTCTTCCAAAGCTAACTGAATATCGTTGTTAAAACAATAATAGATTAATTTAAAATGGTAGAGAAACTACTGAAGTGACTGAAGTGAACATAACTTGTGTAGTTCTAGATAATAGGAATGAGGACATTCCATGTGAACTTTAAATTTGCAGATTTTAGGTTTTATTGATGAATCCTTACCTTTAAAAACAACCCTTTCTTTCTCACATCTTTCTCTGTCTCTGAGTGAAGTTATCTGTTAGTCTTTTCAGTGCCTTTAGCTGACAGACACACTGTGTGACTAACAGAAATGAAACAGTATGTGTTTGATTTTTAATCTGTTAGAGATGTTGCATTTGAAATTACCTGTCACTTAGAAAAATGTTACTCCCCTTATACTTCAGCTCGATGGACAATTTATGGACATCTGGACCAAATATGCAGTTCCAGGTTGAGTCTAATGCTATAACTGATGCATAAATGATACGTTTTCATCTCTCAGTGATGGATATGCCAGCAGGACAGTTTTTTAAGTATTATTGTTTTCTCCATTTAGTCTCAAATTGGTTTGGCATCTGGAAGACAAGAATAACAGGAAATATTAACTCCTGTCAATCATTAAACCTAAAGTGATGTAGGAGTAGAAAGTGGGAATATCTGTAAAACTGTAGGGAGTAAAAGTAGAAAAATATATGTATGGTAGGTACTGGATACTTCAAAATTCAGCTACAAAATATTTATACTTCATTACTGGGACAGGGAATACTGGAGTTACTGGTGGGAAGTAATAAAGTATGTATTTGTTAAGATTCCGACCATCAGGTTTTACTGATCTCACAGGACAAGATTAACTAAATAAAAGGGAGAAAATGATTTAAGTGCAAGTAGTGCTGAAGGTTGTGGTTAGTTTCACGGGTGATTTACAAAAGTTCATTTTAATTTTGCCAACAGCTGCACAATTTAGAGCAAGGTCGCAAAAGAGAAGTCATTCAGCTGCAGGAAATTTACTGAGTGGACAGGCACAGCTTGTTAACTGTGATCAGAAAAGGATACAAGTACACTTATACATTTATACAATTTTATTTATCTACATTTTACCCACATTTATACAACTAAATGTAGATCTATGGTGGCAGCCTGACAGAGTCGGAGTATGTTGGAAGCAGGCTTCAGAAATACTTTGACACTAAGTCAGCTTATATCACTTAGGGATAAACCAGAAATGCATGAATGACAAAAGTTTGTTTCTGTTAACAGTCTCACGACAGTTTTTTTGTTCTGGATTTGTTTAGTTAGAACAACACGGCTGAGATCGCCGTGGCAACCTTGTGCACTGTCCATGGTCCTGACATGACATCTGTTTAATGAATTTAATATTTTCCAGTTTGCGTCACCACAAAGAAACTTTATAAAGTGAAAATATGTTTTAACATTTATTAACATAAATCCATTGATCAGACTGAAATCCATCCAAGGTCAGATTAGTTTCACTGGTTTTGGTTCCAGGTCATCTGTGAGATCAGATTTTGAATTAGGCGGCTTGGTAATCTGCAAGCATTTGTCACGTCGTTGTCCATTATGCCAAATATAGACATGGCACACCACATGCCACTGCCATTCTTGTTCATAGCCTTGTTACTTCTCGGATTGACTACTGCAATTTACGCTTCTTTGGTCTTACTCAGAAATCGATCCATAAGCTTCAACGTGTCCAGAACTCTGCTGCCCGTATTATCACCAGGACCCCTTCTATTCACCACATCATCCCTGTCCTGCAGCAGCTTCACTGGCTCCCGGTCAAATATCACATCAATTTTAAAATACTTTTGTATACATTTAAGGCAATTCATCTCCTCTCCCCTCCATATCTCTCTGAATTGGTTCAGATCACCGCAAAAATCTTCGAGTTCACTACAAGAATCCGGTCAGTACTTTTATGCCAAAACCCAGTTTGCACAATCCGACCCGTAGAGAGCTGAGTAGAGAAGTTAAAAACAATCTGCAGGACTGCAGTGCCCATCAAACTGGAAATTCAATATTTGGACCAAAACTTTTTCTTTTTAGTCTGCAATCAGTGCAGAAACACCAGCTGTCTCTTCATCTCTGCCTCCATCCTTTGTGACTCATCCTCTATTATTTGGATTGGTTTTTGGAAAGTGCCCAAGTTCAAATAAATATACCCGACCATCAAACTGAAATGCCTTTTTTTCCTCCATATTAGTCCTTTGGGTGATTCACTACTGCATGCAACTGCAAAGTTTCCTGAAAGTCAGCGTCTATAAAATAAGCAGCATGAGCAGTGATTAGTTTAGCTACCAACAAGTGTCCTCAGTGGAGAATCATGATGTGTGCCGGGCAGATCGTTTGTGTTTCTACGTTCAGTCACACAACAATCTGAGCAAGAACTGTGACGCAGGCCACTGCTCAGTGGAAGTCCACTGCAGCCATTTCACAGTTTGTAGCAATCATTCTTAAAAATGGATATTTCTGTTTGCATTTATAATTTAAACCCCCAAAGAGGGGAAATATGGCTCAGGTGAAAAGTACCACTGTGCATTGAGCTGTTAAAAATGGGAATGTTGAAACTCTTCTGTCAGTGTCACACATCTGGTGACACCAAAATAATGATCGAATCCAGTATCCACACTCTTCCTCTCATTCTTTACCTGCTGCTGGCCCAGACAGTATGCGAGATATTAGTTTTGATGGGGTTAAGTGTTCATTAATCTAGTGCTCCAGAAAAAAGAGCCAGTGACACTTCTGGGTAATAACGCTGAGGGTTGTATCGATTTAAACAAATGAGGCCGTTTGTTTAAAACTGAACCGCAATCTGATCTTTCTCAGGTAATTTGCTTGTAATTCAACACACATATTCAGTCTAGGTGTTTGGTAAAAGTCACAGAAGCATGAAGCTTTTGAGTTTGTTTAAATCTCGGCACATGTCTACTTGTAATTAAATTCCGTCTAAACACACAGAGGTATTGACCTGCAGCACTTCTTGACCTTTTCTTCACATCGTTTCTTGCCACCTTATTACTGCGCAGCTCCGTCGCTCTCTGTTCATCGCGAGCAGCTCGTTTACAGATGATAAATGTGACGTGCATGTGGATGATAGTCATTGCTTTTGCATTTGATATGACTGGATTTTAGCCTCATTAGGATCAGACACGACCAACTGCTTGGTGGTGTTTCTACTTTTAATAATAAGATTTCTTTATAGAAAATTTGATAGTATTACTATGACTACTTTGATGGCAGTGTTTTGGTGCCCAGAGACGGCATCTGTGACCAGAATGGAAAAATATCTTTTATAAACTCTTGACATTTTTTAGCTTTTATGAAGGGCCTGTGCCCAGTACTGAAGAAGAAAGCAATATTCACCATTGTTAGAAACAAATCTTTAGTTATGCTTCAGTGTCTCACTCAGTTACATTTTGAAGCACGCTGACATAATGAAGACATTAATCATTAAAATATCTCACTATAATAAATTAATTTTCCTTATCATTAGTTATTAAAATAATGGGACACTGCAGTCAAACGTTCCTCGAGGATTCAGAAGAGTTCAGTGCATTTGCAATCTGTCTCTGACACCAGCAGGGTCTAGTCAACCCTATAAAACTTCCATAAAGACAAAAAAGATGTTTTCTTGGTCTCCTTGTTTTTTGTTTAAATGATATTTGTGATGTTACCGAACACAAAAACTCAGCAGAAAAGTGTAAACACTGCAATGTCCCCAGGTATAATGCAGGAAAAGTTTTTTTCATATTTTTCCTCCCTCATGTGCAGCACATGGCAGGATATCTTCCACTTCGAATGCATCTGTGCAACTGGAAATATTCTGTGAGCTTGAGCTGAATGGGCTCCCTGGATGGAGCATGCACCAAACCCCTGCCCACTCGCTAGCTGTGAATCCAAAGGACACATGCTAACATCACACAGACTTCATAATAGAAAACTGGCAGGTTGGAAATGCAGGTTCACACACATTTCAGGTGTGAAATTGGCTTCCGAGATGCAAATCTGATTCTGACCCTGATTCTGCTTCAGTTTTGTAACTGCTAATTCAGTCAACCTTACACTGAAGGAAAAAACATTGTCTCACCTTAGATTCAGATTATTGTACAGCCATTTGCATGAATCAGGAGTGATTCTACAGCACGAGCACCTCGCTGTCGCTATAAAATCTGACCCATTGTCCTCTGGGACAGAGCAACACACAGTGAGGGACAAATAACAAAGAGAGCCTCACAAACGTGCTCTCTTTTCCAATCTCTCCCTCTTCTTCACACACAGAAACTCTCATTAGCTGCGACTGAGGCTGAATAACACAGCAAATTGGTCTCTCAACAATCATTTTCTCTATGTCTGCTGAGGCTTGTTGGCTAGAAGGAGACAATCAGTGTCATCTCACATTACAGAGATACACAAAAGGTGAATGTCATCAAATCCAAAGCCCCCCCTTAAAAAAAACACAGACTTTAAAATGCAAAAAAAAAGTGTTTGTGGCTCTAAAACAGCTTCAAGACTTTGGCGAGAGCGTGACTGAAAATCACAATAAAGAAATGTTTGATAGGCCAAAGCTTCAGAATCCACTGACAGCACACAGAGGAAAACAGCTCTATAAAGACGGGAGCCCGAAATTTGTCATGTTTACTTTGACTACTTTAAAGTCTTTCTGTTGCTCACGTGTCGCGTCAGTGCTCTTATAATAAAAATAGATACATCCCAATCCTATATTGCTCTTTACCTTTGCTATTTTTAGTGCTTCAGTGTTCAGTTTTTTATCTCCTGTTTCTTTTTATATTAATGTCTTGTTACTGTGTAAAACATTCTGTTGTGCATTTACACTGTATTTAGTTCTAAGATGTAAAGAAAAAAAGTGTGGAAAACCACATTTTCCCCAAGCAGTTCAAAAGCCACAGATGAGGACAATGTGGAGATACATTAGTGAGTATGGAATGGGTAACTAACTCTGAAGGCTCTATTAATACTCAATATTTAAAGGTTCTGGAGTAACATACACTGCTAACAAGGCCTTAATTATTTTGGCAAGATAATGCCAAACCACATGTTGTACATAACCACGAGCTTGTCTCCACAGTAAGAATCCAAGTGCTGCACTTCAGTCATCAATTTGACATTAAATACTTTATAAAACAAAAATATGGTCGAGGAAAGCCAGAATTATTTATCAGCAAAAATCTGGTATTAATCAGGAATACCGCAGAAAACATGTCCTTCTACAGCAAACACAGTCCCCAAACACTGTTAATAAAAGCAGAGGTAAGACACCACAGTTGGAGACAAATGTAAGTTTACGTAAGAAAAAACAGTAACACTCTTGGACACCATAATTTGTTTCAAATCAGTGCACTTTCCCTTTTGTTTACATTGTGATCTCATCGTGAAAGTGTCGTACGAAGTGAAGGTTTCCCATGCAGAATGCAGTAAAACAAAACAGACTGATTTTCACCTCCAGCAGCATCTGAGGTCCACCTGTCTGTCAAACCTGAAGTACTGAATTTTTTATGCACGTCCGGCTCTTCATTATGTCCCTTGTGAGATAATTATCTGCTATTTTAACTGTTTACTTTGTTTCCAGCATCACAGAAATTAAGCTCACCGTTTGTAACACTGATAAAATCGATCATTTAGTTCTTCAGCCCATGATTTGTTCAGTTCTCCTCCACAGCTTCGAACTAAGACAGCAAGCCATCTGCTTGAGATGTATAAACTCATTTTCAGTGCACAACAGGTCATTCAAAACAAGAGCAGCAGCTGCATGAATACAGTGTAAAAGCAGATCAGAGGATAAACTGAGGCCTGAAAATAAAATAAGAATTAAAAACAGTGAAAGAAGAGCAGAAAAAATGCTGCCTGGTGTGCATGTCTGCTCACAGGATTATACTTTATTGTATTTAAAAGACAGTTTTAGTCCTGAGGGTGTGGACAAGCAGCTCCACAGTCGGAGGATTACAACTGTGAGTGTGTGTGTGTGTGTTGGTTGTGAGTACATTTGTTTCTCCGTGTGCATCTGCAGGGTTATACTGTAGTTGGCAGCTACAGGGCATAAAGCTTTCCATTCCTCTTTCTCTGCTCATTTTCTCTCTCACGTTGCCCAAGTTTCCAGCTCAACTCCTTATTTGCTTTCCAGGTAGTTGTGCACATGTGCCAGTTCAGAATATATGCCACGTTAGAAACTATAGAGAATAAAAGATTTATGACCATTTAAATGTCAAAGCTGTTCTTTTTAAAAATGTACTGCAGGCAGCCATTTGCAGTGAAACGTGCTCCAGCTCCACTGAGCTGCTGCAGCTGACAGTTTCTGAGAGCAGTTTCTGTCATAATCCTGCCTTAAATGGTCACTGAGCACAAAGCCTGCAGCAACTCGGTAAGAATGGAGTTCAGTCCACAGAGAAAAATCTTCCCCCAAAAAACGCCCCAATAAAACAACAACAATGACAAAAAGACAGTAAATATGGATTTGAGGCTACATCTGTTCTACTGCCCCAGATTAAAGTATCCTGCCTGACAGGACGCTCAGAGGTTCTTCAGTTTTCTGCACAGGCAGAAAGATTTCAGTTCATGTGAAGGAGGAGGAAAATGGTGGAGCAGTAGGGCGATACAGCTTTTGAGGAGTGGCGATATAAACATTACTTTTATTTTTATTGCTGAAAAAAACAAGAGCGTGATGATAAAGTGCAACTGCATCCAGCACAGAAACACTGCTAACACAACTTCAGCTCTTTGTGAGCATCTGCACAGACAGCATGCTAACACAAAACTAGCCAACAACCCAGAGTGATGATAAAGAGCGATGAGTCAGTGCTGACCACAGCTCAGCAGAGCCTGAACTTCAACAGGTAACAAACTGATGAGCAGTCAGGCAGAAGTCTCTACATCTACCTGCTCATGTTCTGCTCAGAATCACAGAGGCGATCGCTTTGAAGTGTCTTTGAGCTGGTTTTCAACTTGATTTTGTTCATTAATAGCCAAAAACAGAAGATCGTATGTGTGTCCCCATTAGGACAGAGATCTGCGTTGGTGTGTGGGACTGTAGCTTAAGGTTCACATTGTTAACTACTAATTATGAGACAATGTGTATTAGTCAAGTTGTTGCTTCATCATGTCTAAGTCAGCTTTGTTGTAACTCAGGCCCACAGTAAATATGTTGGTCTCTCAGTTATTGAGCAGGACATATGAAACACGGCTTCTTTACATATATATGCAACATTTTAACCATAGTGATTTCGATAAAATGTGACAATCATTCTACAAGACTAAAAGACAATTTACGTGACAGCAGCACATGTGGTGAGCTGATGATTTCTCTCCAGATGACAACTTTTTTATTCTGGTGTGCTGCCCAAATCACTGTTTTCCTCTGGCAAAAAAGCAAAAATGTAATTTAACACAATGCTGATTAAAGAAGGGACAGAAGAGGCAGCTCTCCTGTGATGGAAAAAAAAGGGTATCCCTCTAGATTTAAATTACAATAGGGCCACGAGGTTCACAGAGAAATGGAGGCTAATTGTGAGTGTAATTAGTCTTGTGATGAGGGTGAATAATGACCCACATGCACTCTCTGGATTGGATTTAAATCACTGACCAGCACAGGTAATGTTAATCCTCCGATTTCCTTTCAGAAATAAATCCACAGTCTAAAAGGGTTTAAGAAATCTCTGCTGCTCCTCAATAAAACTGATTCAAAATAAACAGCCGAACTCTTCAAGAATTAAATGCATAGCGATTACAGCAAGTAGCAGAGGCAAACAGCAGGTTAACAGTCTGGTTTCGCGTCACAATATGAGCAGCTGATCTGATCTGATGTGTTTTTTAAAAAACGCAAAGCACAGTTAAAAAGTTTGTGACCTTCCTGAAAAGCTGGAGGTGTTCAGCCTGCAGCTCTTTACCTAAAAGTTCATAGGAACTGCAAAAGATGAAAAAATGTTAGAGTGCTGAAAAATCCTCGACATTAGTTGCTTTTCTAATAACAGACTGCAGCTGGCTCTATGCACTGTTACAAACTCTTGCTTCTCATTAAAAGCCACCTTACTTTTTCTAGCTGAGCACTTGAATGTGAAGCAGAAGCAGTCTGATAAACTGTTTGCTTCAACGGCCACTTAACCTCCCGAGACCCTCCGATGCTGTGTGAACATAGTCCACAGTGATAAAAGACTAACTGGCATCAATGCGATAAAAATAATAATTTCCCTGTGATTCATCCACTCTTAGACAGGCTATCTGGTTCCACTGCAGGGATAATAATAAGACCAGTACACTGAAAACTGCTTAGTGACACAAAATGTCAAAATTGGGGTTTATTGGACGAAAACTAAAAGTTTTGAAAAAGCCCTAAAAGTAATATAACATTCTGGGGTTGCGACTGATTTGCTGCCCAGCCTGCCAATCACAAACCAAAGAGCTATAATTATACCTGTGAACATGACTGATGGAGACTTACCAGCAGAGCGGCAGAGGCCAAACAGCTGCAGCTCCTCAGCTCTAAAAGATGCCTGCTGGTCACAAAATAATAGAGACGTGAGAAGCATCTAAATATCGATCCTCTCTTCTTTTAAACTCTTCTCTTACTTGTCTCTAGAGGCATCCTGTCCATATAACGTGTGTCTGTTCGTGCTCACTAAAGCCCACAGGTCAAATTAATCACAGACCTCAATTTACACCCGGATTCACCTCAGCAGCTGTTTATTGTGCCTGCTAACCTCTATGTGAGTCAATTCCACCTTGGCTTTCATCAGAACCATTTCATTTGTCTCAGCAGTCTCAACCTAGACCCAGAAGCTCAAAGTCCAAGCTTTGGATTTACCTCCATCAGATATTTTCAGACATCTAACGCTTATAGAACTATGCATTTGTCACTGAACATGTCCCGAGAACTGTGTGAATGCACAGTAAAAGTATCGTTCTGAAATAAAGTTTGTTAAGAACTCAAGAATTTCCAGCAAGTTCCCCAGATAAGCACTCATATCAGTCTCACTCTGGGTTCTGACAGTTGTGTGTTAGCATCTTGTCTGCTGTTGTTGCTGTTCTTGTTTTTTGGAACCAGAGGTGTATTTAGACCAGAAGGTTGAATGCTAAATCATCAGTTAGAAAACTGGCTGCAAAGCTGGACTCTAACAGTGCAGTACCTATATCATTATCTGCTAATTATTGCTACTGAGCAGAAAAAAACCCTTAGAATTTCACTCAGCTAAACTGAAGCCCAGGATTCAGGGGCCGGCATGTTGGACAGCATTTGTCAGTTCAGTTCAATGACTCCACCCGGCTCACAGGAGACACACGCATGCACGCACTTCCAAATTCAAGTGTTATAAAATAATTTCACACCCTGCACAGTTTTATGAACAATGAATTGAAATTTAAAACTTATTTTCTTTGATCATAGGTGGTGTGTATCATTAAAATCTGCCAGAGGAATTTAGTTCTTACTGTCGATTTCTTTCAGTGATGTTGAATCTGTCCACTTTGCTCACTTTTTACTAACAGAATCACATGAGATCAGCAAGGAATGAATTATACCAACTGAAAGACACAACCCCACACACACCCCTCCCCATGGTGCCCTGCATTGTTCAGACTGTATGAAGGAGCTTCACCTCATAAATTATTTTACAACCAAAATGGTAGAAGGAGGGAATCCCAATACAATATAACAGCTTTGCAGTCTGAAAAGTAATTCTGCATCGTATCCAGAGAGACGTTTTGCTTTGAGTCTTAACACCTGTACAAGCAAAGCCGCATGAATAATTTAGATACACAACTCTACTGGACAGACTCCACAGTTAATACCAGCTAAAGGGAATAATGACGTTCCCAGAATTTTAATGTGCAGTTGTTCCTGATGACTAACAAGAGATGACAGGAGAAGGAAGGAAATCGTTTTTATTTTATTTCACTGTACATGTTTTTGTTGAGGTCCTTGATTAGCGGTTAGCTTTGGAAAAAACAAAAGAAAAGGAAAAAACTGGCTTACAAAGACATTATATGATTTCAGCTCCTCTCTTCTTCCTTCTCTGCGCCACTGCTTCCTTCCTGTCCTGAAGGGCAGAGGTTATGTTTCAGGACAGGCTCGTCTGTTTCACCTAACGCCTTCTTTTCTACCATCCATCACATTTCTGAGTTCTTGAACTCTATGAATTCTTTTGTTTCCATTTGTTATGGTAACATTATCAAAGATTATTAACTTTCAAAAGAGACAAAATTTTAACCAATTATTTTGACTCTGGTGTTTCTATGTCCTTAAGCAGTAAGAGCTCAGGTTGGAATAAGACATAATTCTCTTGAGTGAAAAGGAAGTAGTGTCTTCTCTTCTATAGGAATATGGAATATGTTTCACTGCTTTGGCTTTTGTTTCATTTTCCATGCACATGGCTGACTTTATTAGGGTTTCTGATGAGAACTGTTTAGCTGACACAGATGACCATAAAAATTATTATTAAAACACATATTGGAGCCATATTTCAGATTGTAGTTGCTCATCCTAAAGTATAAATGTGCTAGGGATAACCAGTATAGTAATGTAAAGTGTAGAAGCAAATGTATATGTCATTTGATGCACAAAGAGGTGTTTATGAGGGTTATAGAGCAAGTTTGGTGGTTTACCGTTTTGATATTTATATGTATCTGAATGTCTGAATGTTTACACATGCACTTTCAAAGCAGTAATAAGTATGTGTTGAATCTACCTAGTTGGTTTTCCTGCATTTATCTGAGTGTAGGATTTCCTGGCTTCTGAGTGGCCAGTGAAGTATCACGAGGGCTGTACACAGGAAGGTGTGCAGAGAGTAAGTCATCCATCTCCATCTTGCTGTTTCTAATAGTTCCGTGAGATTCAGAACCACACAACGAACCCTCACGTTACACTCATACAATCTATGTTTTTGTTTACATTTATTTCATTTCATTTATATTTAATCGCTCATTTTGGATACAATTGTTCAGTCTTATTGTTCAGTCTGAACAATAAGCACTGCACTTTAAACTCACCTGCAGGAAAAGTGCTGCACGATAAATGTGGACTGATTAAATTACCACTGCTTTAAAAAAACAGTTACTCATTTTTAATGTCACAATAAAGTATGTTGTAGGTGATAAGCTGCTATGGCAACGCTGCTGTTTATGGCCACAAATATGATGCAGATGTTCCAGCATCTGTTTATGCAGCATGTTATCTGGTGTAATTATGTAACAATACATTTTAGTGGATAATCTGAGCACAGCTCCAGTGTTTGTAACTTGTGCTGTCCAAGCATGTCTGAAACTGAAAGTCTTTGAATTTGAATATTGCATAACCTGAATTCAACATCGGAATGAAGATATTCAATCGAGCAACTCATATACACACGCACACAAATAAATAATGTATAAGGATACTCTTTAACTTGACAGGGGTAAATAAAGAGACATGACGAGTCTGGGTGGCAGAAAAGATGAAGAAATGGGAGGGGGAAGTAGAGAAACAAAAGATGAGAGCAGAAGGATGAACAGAGACATTAAAGAGTGAGACAGGGAGAGGAGTGCACTATCTAATATGGCAATAATGGAAAAAAAATGGTACGTATATTGGCAGAGTCAGGGTTACCATGGTGTGTGGGTGTGTGTCTGTGGGTTTGTGTGCACGCGCTCAGGGTGGTGATTCATTTGGACACCTTAATTGAGTGTTCTGCAGTTTCCCTCTCGGTTCCTGTCACCTTGACCTGAGCTCAGAGCTCCCTCAGCAAATTCTGAACGAGATGATCTCCATTAATACAGACATGCAGTAAACGTGTGTGGCAGATATTTCAATTACACCCAACACCCATGCACATACAAAGAGCAGAGTAAAAGACACACACACACACACACACACACACACACACATACAACAAGAGCAAAGTGATCCAAAGACACACACATGCATACAAGCACAGTAATGACCCCCACACAGCACCCATTCATCACTTGGTTGGGTCGCTGCGGGATACAACTAATGAGGCATCATAGTGGCTGTTACCCAGAATGCATTGCATTAGCCCTTCAAGGCTTCACGCTATTTGGCCATTCATTGACACGCGTGGAACTGAGTGCTTTTGTGCAAAAAGTGCAGAAAGTCACTCACTGCTGCTTGTGTATGGTGTGTGTGCGTTTTCTATACAAAGAATGGTAAAATTTAAGAGTATAAATCAATTTAAAAAAATGTAAGTGTGGAGTCACTGAATATCTCACAGAGCTAAAGCTGCAGATTTTTATGTGTCTTTTGTGTCTCATGGCTGATTTCTGCAGTGAATCTTTAGAAGACCTCTGCTTGAGCCTAAGTGGTCGAAGCCGTTGCTAGCGTTCATCTCTGTGCTCTGTGCTTTACATTATGGTTGTGTCCTGGTGTTTTACATGCAGATTACTTCTGTCCCTCAAGCTTGCTCTTTCTTTCGCACCCATTCCAATAGTTGACATCTGTGAGTCCTCATTTTGAGGCTTTGATAATTATTTTTTACACTGAGGCGATATTTATTATTTGCTTATCAATCCATTCAAAAACTGAGGGGAAAACATAAACACATATTTTCAACCTTCAATTTTCACTTCTAAAGTCTGTGAGTGGAAATATCTGGAGTTTGCTACACCGAGTTGAAACGGTGACAAACACAACCAGTAAGTATGAAACCCAGTTAAACTGGAACATGCAAATGCAAAGGCAGAATCAATGGTACTGAACAGGACATTCACAACAGATGTGCAGTTAACAGAGAGGTGTGTGTTAGGCTACATCATACAGTTTGTGATAAACTATTAAAATGATGAGAATAAGATCCAGTCTCACAGCAAAATATATAAGAGCTAAGTTAGTTCTAAGTTAGGCACAAGCAAACTGATCTGGAAAAGCTGCCGTTAGAAGCTGAAAGCTCCACTGCTGCTCCCATCCCTTTGTAGCTGACTGTGGATCGCTATAGTGGTCAATCCAGGCTTGTTTTGCTTGTAATCACTGAAAGTCTATGAGATTTCATTGAGATGGTCAGTTATCAGCACAATCCTGCTAAAGCCTTCCTGTGTATACTCCGCTTAAGCCTCTGGGGGTAAAAGCCACTGTCCTGGAGCCTTTAGTGCATATAGATAACTGATAATTGTCCTCTTATAATCTAACTATGAATGCAGATAAAAAAAAAACAATAACAAAGACTTGTGGTTGTGACTACTCAGACTACAAACAACAACTGGTGAAAAAACTCTTGACCTTTGCCTACAGATTACTGTACACACCACCGACTTGCAAGAAAAAAGAATGAATTTGGACCAACATCGTTATTGTAGATCTGGTCTAACCTTATGTGTGGTGCATCAGACTATTATTCACAAGGCAATAAAGGAAATGGTCAGATCTCAACAATGTCTTGAAAACAGCGAGTATTTCTCAACCATAAAACTCTGTAACTCTGCGACATGGTATAGATGAGGTGGACCAGCATCAAATGTCTGTCCCCATCACTGCAATTCCCAAGAGAAAGGGGAAGAAAAGGTGGGAAGGAGAGCAAACTCACCACTAGTCTCAGGTGGTCCTGGCAGGCTGCAGAGAACGAGAGAGAAAGAAAAGCAGATGAGTTGGCTTTCACTTTTGATGTTTTCATTTACATTTTGCAGCAAAGACCTAAACATCAATGGCTAAAAGCATCTTAACAACTCTGCACACTCCCACAGGCGCGCACCAAAAAACAAAAGCATGAATACGGAGTGCAGCATCCCACATCAGCTCAAGGACAGGAGGAGGGAGAGGGATTTACCACGAGAGACAGATGGAGGGAAAAATAAAGGGGGCATAGAGAGTGTTTAAGAAATAGGCAAGTAGTAATATAGGTCAGTGATGACATCTCATATGTATAGGTGTCAGTTAATTAGGTGCATTATCATCTTCATGGATTATGAGCATAGACTTTAATACGCACACACTTCTGTGTGTGGTATGTGTGTGCAGTGTTTTTCTGCCATAGCAGCAGATGTTACAGGAGCAGAGGGACCAATGAAGAGACGCAGGGTGAGACAGATGTATCCCTGAACTGATATATTAGGTTGATTTTTCATATATTTTCAGTTTTGGTAAATCTGAGTCATCCACTGCAGATTAAAAAGAGATTGCTTGCTGACTGGGGTGAAGAAATCATTTTCTAACTTGTGATAACATTCTGGTTTTAAGAGAGTTTTACTGTCCCACAGTGGCAAACAAACAGGTGTTTCCACCCTTAAGTTATGGTTGGATTTTCCTCATGCTGGTAAGATAGGATAGGACTCACGCTCAACAGTGTGAGCTGTTACCAGGAAAAACATAGTCTAACCTTTTAAATCACCAAGTCACTCATAAAAGTGTTGCCATGGTTACAACAAAAAGTCCTTAACCCTGGAGAACCCATGGGGTCAAATCTGACCCCATGGTTTCCCTAGAAAACCGTGGAGTCGGCTCTGACCCCATGGGTTCTCCAGGGTTAAAATGTCATACAGATAATCTCTCCTTATCTATCCATCCATTTTCTGTCACTTCCTGTTTGCAGAGGCAGCCTTCTAAGCAGAGAAGCTCAAATCTCCTTCACCCCAGCCACCTCCTCCACGGGAACAGAGTGATTCCTAGTCCAGCTCTGAGACAGATCTTTACAGCGAGTCCTGGGTCTGCCTCCCTGTAGGACACATACCTCATCCAGGAGACATTCAGGAGGAATCCTTGTCAGATGCCCGAACCTCCTCAACTGACTCCCTTTGATGTGGAGGAGTCACGGCTCTACTGTGATTTCCTCCTTAATGGCTGAATCACTACAGGAGAGCCCAGACACCTTTTAGAGGAAACTAATTTCTGTCACACTATTTCTAATTCCCACATTTCACACTGAGCTGTGAACCACTCCAGTGGGAGCTGAAGGTTACCAGCTGATAAAGTCAGCAGAAGCATATCATCTACTGAAAGCAGAGGGGTGACCTTGCATCCACCAAAGTGGAGACCTTGCATACTTGGCTATGCATAGAAATTCTATCCACAAAAATCTGGAATGTGTCCGACGTGATGATGGGATGAAGGACCAGGTCTCACTAGAACTGTGCAAGGACCGAATGGCTCATGACAACAGACCAGATACCCTGCACCCCTGTAGCACTCCCAGTGGATCCCCAAAGGGTCCAAATCCATAAACCCTGGTTTGGCTAACACATTTTCCAATAGATAAATTCTAGAATCGCATTTCATAATAACAGATTTAATACATGGCTAAATGTATAAAATGTATAAATGGATAAATAAATGGATATATTGATTAAGTAGCCTGACCACAGCTCCATTAAAATTCTGCTGGTGAAAATTCTGATGCTATAGATTATATTCACATTATTATTTTGCCTTTCTGAATAAAAACCACAATGAATTATACCATGTAAACCCTTTAAAACTGGATTGACAGTGTTTACTCAGAAACACTAGTTTATTTTGTCTTTCAGACATCTGTTAAGTCTGTTTTTATCTTCTTCTAACCTACTATCATGTCTCTTCGTGGCAGTCACCCCCACCTGTACCTCCTTTGCACCTGCTGCATCACCCTTTGCTCACCTGATTCCACTGAAACCTCTCACCACTCCCTCTTTGCCAGGCTGACTTTGTGCTTTTAGTTCTCTCAGACTCTTTCTGCCTGCTCTGTTTGTTTGCCTCTACGGTTCTGGTAACTTTATACTCTAAGTAAAGCTTGTTTTTGTATCAAGATTGTGGGCTTTCTGAATTAAATTTGATTTCTTTTGTAGACGTGCATATTTAAAACAAAATGTGCTGCATCCTTTTTCCACTGTGAGGGAATAAAAAATCTTTAATATTTGCTTCTCATAGTGTTTTTTTTAACCTAAATTCAAATTCTCTGTACTTATGTCATATATCAACTTAACACTGCATAACTGACTGATGACGAGAGGATAAAATATAACATACCGAGGTTCTTATTGATCGAATATCTTAATATTTGAGAAAAAAGATCTTTTTAGGCTTTTTTTGTTGTAGCCGGTCTAAACATTTGAGGATCTGTCTGATTTGGGACACAATTAAAGACAGAGAGATTAAGCCCCACATCCTTCCTCCCACAGTCTTATCCTGTATTAAGAGGCAGATGGAGCTTTTTCTTTACTCTATCAATAGCTGTCTATCTGCTGAGAGGGGCGGCCGGTCTGAGATGGAAAGAAGGAGACGACTAACTGCTCTGCAAGTCAACACATGTGATGTAACTCAGCAGACCGAGAGAACAGACTACACGCTGAAAATCACACCTCTTTCCTGAGTTTGACCAGGTTTGAATGTACAATCAAAGCACTTGATTGTGCTTGAAAACTAATTTAAACTTCATATTACATGATACAAACAAGACATCACGCAAACCAACCACCAAAGCAAAACCGGAAGGGAACAAACAACCAATAACTAACAGGGAACAGGAAAGAAGAAAAGCCAGAGAGATGATTCATGGAGGGAGTTAGTGTGACAGATGACAATGATTCAAACAATAGGGTGAGATAGTGGCAGATGATCTGTGGTGGCGATATCTAAAGGGAGCAGACAAAAGAAGAAAAAGATCTGAATCCAAAACTTAAAAACAACCCTTGGACCATGACATGTTGACATGGTGCATATAAAATGGTTTGTACAACCTGTAAAGGTGTTGAAGTTGTTGCTTTGATAAAGCTAAGCTCTCCACAGTCGTCAGGTGTGTTTTGTAGGTGTAATAAAGGAGCGGTAACCTTGTATGTGACACTCATAAAAATTAGATTTTCTCCTCGCTCTCTGCTCAGAGAACAGCTGATGTAAAGGTCTCGGCTAAAGGTTGACTGCCAACACTTTCGTTACTGATGCATTTCATCAGGAGAAAAGATGCCATAGTTCACCACTCCAAAAGATCTTCGGAGCTGTCTCTCTAACCACAGTGCTCTTTAAACCAGCATGGCTCTCTACTGTTACATGAGGTAAAGTGCAGTTATGCAGCACATCACCGCTCTTAGCTACTGACCCATCTGACAGCATTTCTAAAGGTTGAGTCAAACATGTTGAAAATGAAAAAGCCTTTAAAGTTTACAGAACAATTAATTTTCTCCAGTCAGGTTTTTCCACAATGGGGATAATAAGGCCAGTCCGTACCTATTTGACTGTCATGGCAATGAGAACCCTTTGTTTCAGGGTGTCCCTTAATAAAGTGACGATGGGTAACTCTAGGCTGAAGCAGCTTCAAACAGACTCAAGTGTTTTGTTTTTGTGTTACTGCAGAGAGCATGACACAGGGGATGAGGAGTATCAGAAAAAATAAAGTAATTTTCTCAAGTATTTTCACAAAGGTCTCCCCTGTTTTAATGTGCCACAATTCAACTGTGAGCAATCTCCTCACAAAAAAGTTTTAAAAATGGACAGATGTCTTGGTCAGACCCTTAATTTTGGTGAAAGTCCAGCCTGTTGTAACTTTATTGCAGTTTATTGTTTGATAACAGCATTTTGGTTGTTTTGTAAGTGATTTAAGTGTTAGTCACATGTTTAGTGAGAGCTGTTAATTATAGATTAAATTTTTTGCTAAAGGGGAGCATTTAACAGGTATTTCATTAGAAAACTGCGTTTCCCAGAATCCTTTGTGGTAGACGAAAGTTACTCTGGGGTTTTTTTTGCTAGCAAGAAGAAAGTTTTCGGGAAGCCATTATATGTTGCTCTGATGTCGAGCAGTTCAGTTTATTTGTTGTACATTCCCCTTTTTGAAGCCTTATATAAAAACTATCGTTTCTACAATTGATGTCCGATCCATTTTTTTGGCTAGTGGATTCGCCACAACACAGCCAGTAAAACTGCGGTTTACTCACTGCTCACACTGTCTCAGAGATAAAAGGTGCAGGCATTTCCTTAATTGTGGCTGCTTTAAATACTGGAGCTTCAGACTTTCCAAACCAGCAGAGAGACTGTTCTCTATAAAATGGGATATAACATCCCCGGACCAACAGTTTTGATGGCCATGTATATAAACATATCCACTTAGCCTTGACCTGCCTAAGTGGATACACTTTTTATCCCTCTGACGTAAAAGGCCGTGAGGCGGGCAGGCACCTTGGAAACCCAAGTTTGTGAATATGATAACTCAAGAACCAGGCGACGCAGGAGGTTCAAATTGATACCAAAGGTGTACGAAAGATTTTGGACGAATTTGAATCCAAGACATTGACCTTTAAGGTCAGAGGTCAAGTTTTCTGACAATCTTGTGAATACTAGAACGTGAGAATAATGTGATGTAGGTCCCAAATGGTTGATTCTGTTCATCTGGTTGTAGCGTTTTCAGTGGGAGAACGCTACGTCCAGATAAACAGAATCAACCTTTTGGGGTTTACTTACCTGGATGATTGAGCATGCATCAAGCCAAGGTGATGCAGGATTTCTAAATTGATACCATAGGTTTATCTACTAGAAGGCTGAGGGGTAGCACTGGTAGCCATTAGTATTTTTTAGTGTCTCACAGTCTCCAGTCTTTGCATCTGTAATATCAGCTTAACAAACAGACTTTACACGAAGCAGAGATATCATGAATGTGCTGTGCAAACATGAGGAACATGTATGACATGTATGCATTATGAATGCAGATTTAATGAAGGGAAAGTAAGTAAGCTTCATATTTCACGTATTTAAAGGTAAAGATCAACATTTCTGAACTGTTTTGACTTGCTTTGTTTCAAATGCAGTTTGATATTTAACATATTTATTGCCATCAGCGTGCCGAAGTTGATGCCATTGGGCACAAACTCTATTATGCATCAGTAAAGAACATTGCAAGATGAGAATTAACTTTGTTAAGTCTTTATTATATAGTACACCATCTAAGAAAGGCTGTGAGTGGACAGTATGAATGCAAACTTAGTCCTCTGAAGTAGTCGTCAACATTTGGATTAATTGCTCAACCAGGTCGGTTATATTGAGACTCAGCAATCCTTATATCTTTTTTTTTTTCATAAATGGAAATGTAAAAAATAAATGCTGACGTTTTAAAAGAGGCAGTGTGGACCTGTGTTTGATATAGTTGTCAGGCACTAATAGAGTCATAATTTTTGAAACTTTTGAAAAGCGCCAGGCTAGCTGCTTCCTCATCGTTTCGTTCCCAATGCCAAGCTTAGTTAGCCAACTGCTGGCAGCAGCAGCATCAATCTTCTAATCCAACTCTCCACAAGAGAGTCAAAAAGTGCATCAATCCCAAAAAACTTTTCTTAGCGGAAACATTCAGCTTTATAACTGAAACACAATTATTACATGAACTGTTTAAAAAAATTAAATCATGCTGCTCTTGCATGCAGTCATAATTGTTAACCTTCATCTATATTAGCAAGCAAGAAACCATCAAACCTTAATGAGAATTCACTTTATTCTCTAAATATGCAATTTATCTTTCTATACAAATGTCTGCCTTTGACTTAAACATTTTATTGCCACAATCTAAGAAGTTGGAAAAAACAGTCTCCTGAATAAAATCTCCAGGGGAGGAAGCCAGAGCTCTCATCAGCACATTTACAGGGAGCCAGGTCACTGATTTACTGATTAGAAACAGCTGCAGTCTCTGTAGTTTTGAGGAGAGATGATCCGCTTTCACATTTATGAAACGTTGGCAGCTGAATAAAGAACATTAAGTCTTCCAGTGAGGGGTAATCCATCAATATGCTAGTACTGTAGGCATGGCTGAAGCCTCCGAAACTATAATGACAGTGCAAAACTGAAAGCGTACAGAGACCTGCTGAGTCTTCAAAGATATTTTTGGTTCTAAGTAATTTGAATGAAATTTAAATAAGTGAATTAAAAAAAAAAACCCAGAGAATAAATACAGTTGTTTACTTGGGGGAGATATAAAAAATTAATGACAAATAAAACTTGAAGAGAGGAAAAATATCCAATACAAATGTAATATCTGCAAAAGCTTTGTTTCATTTGTTCTTTCCTGTATTCAAGAGGATAGAGGACAGCTTTAGAAGCACAGATATCTGCTTTCAGTTCTAAAATGGTATGTCCAGGTGACGCGTCAATGAGAACAAATCAAACATTTCCTGCATCCTAATCCAACTTTTAAATTGGTGCCTTCATTTAAATGCAAATAGTTGCAGCAAACACGTAGATGGATGTATAAAAGCGTTATTCACACCTGTTAAAGAGCTTAAAGAATTTCAGCTCATGACAGGATATGTATGCATACATACTGTAAATTGTCATAATGCAGCCGTTAAATGGATAAAGTATCTCAGTGAAAGCACCAAAGAGCTCTTGACACAATTTATTTGAAAACCTTCAGGCTGCAGGGTAAAGCACGGAGCGCTGCAGAGAAATGAAGGCTGCTCTCGCTGTTATGGTCCTGCACAGACGACGCAGCGCTGCAGCTCTGAGGCTTCTCATTTCTTCTATTCTGACAAGTCCATTGGCTGAGTCTCTTTATGAATTTGCTCGCCCTGCATCAGTCACAATGACCCCGGTTTGGCCCGTGGGTGCTAAATGTCAACAGCAATGACTCTGGTTGACACGAAGTGCTGAGAGTGAGTTCAAAGTGAGTGGAAGCCTTCAGAGATGAGTTCAGACACACTTTTGGTCCATCAATCACAAGCAGAGCAAAACATATCAGAAAAACGCCAAAACAAAACTCCAGAGACAGTGAGCAGCCACGAATAAAGACAAACTTACCAAAGCTCAAAAGGCAAACCCACAGAGGAACAAACTGCACATCTGAGTGAGAGTTACACATTCACAGCGTGGATATTCTCCACCAGTCTGGTGAATCAAGCTGGCAGCTTTCTGCTCTATACTGAAAGACTTACCACAGTTAAGCAGTCCAGATGGTCATGCATAAACAACAGATCCTGATTTTAACAAACTGTTGTGATTATAGACAGAATTACAAGTGTTGTCTTGCTGATGAGGTGGGATGACAGTGAGGGAGAAAAATTCTCTCATTGTGTGCAGAAAAAACCTGCAGGAAACTAAACATCCAGATCCACCAGGATTTATCCTGTCAAAACCAGTCCATTCAACACAAGGAATCACCACGGTCAGTGAACACATTTAAAGAGTGCAGATTTTCCTGTAATGATGGAAACGCTACTGAGAGCCTGAGAACTGCATTCAGTAAAAACAAAAAATGATTTAAATCACCAACTTTATTAGAATTCCTCCCAAGATGGCCACAAATGTCTCTTAAAATGAAAAAAACAAACAAAAAAAACCACTCTTTCTTCCTGGTAAAAGGTTTTTTTCCTTCCCACTGTCAGCAAACTGCTCGGTCACTGAGGGTCATCTGATTGTTGGGGTTTCCTCTGTATTATTGTAGGGTCTTTACCTTACAGTATTAAGCTGATTTGGCACTATGTAAATAAAATCAAACCGAATTGAGTTAAATTAATTTGGACCACGTTCATCCATGTAGATTTTGAGATACTTCCAGGGAAAAAAAAAGAAAACTTGTCCTTGTAGTTGTGAAAAGTTAGGAGATCACTAAGGATATAAAGGTAACACCCCAAAGTATGAGACCATGAAGCTTGAATTTCGAGTTCCAAATTGTACCAGAGTTCCTGTAATAGCTGCTGAGATATTTAAGTCTGGACCAAAGTGGTAGAAAGACAGAGTGACCTGACATTGCTATCCTTAGAGAAATGCTGCCACTGGTGCTGAAAATAAGCTGCACCCATTTAAAGACCCATTTAAAATCCTTGACACCAGATTCTGAAGAAGGATCTTTATAATTCTTGAATTGCCAACACGAGTCAAACACCAGCAGAAGAAAAGAGTGTCTTAAATATTTGATTTTCCCCCAAATTCAACAATGAAAGAAATTACTGAAAGAGACTGGAGCTTTGTTGTTACACTGCCTTCTCTGCTCTTGCTCTTGACGAAGGCGGTCACACTTTTCTCCTCTCCTCCTCCTCCTCTCCCTTAGCTTCCCTGCTTAGCCTCTTATGTCCTTGTCTAGTCTCGTGTTTTTTGTATTACTTTTCCCTGGAACACTCTCTCACAGTCTGTTCTCTAAAACCTAAAAGAGGAATTATGGATTTGATCAACTGGTCCCTAAATGCAATTGACACCCCTTTCTCAACGAGAAGTTTGGGCTCGGGTGAGCCTGAGTGCTGAAGATATTTACCTATTCGGAACCATGGTAACAGGGTTCTTGCTGATCAGAGCTGGCTTGGCCCTGAATTATTGAAGAATTAAGGAAGCGGAACCGGCTGTTCAAACCCCCACAAGGCTGCCCGCTGGGATTGAAACGATGGGAAGAGGCACACTGTCGTGAGTTCTCAGAATCGGCTCTTTGAGCACAAGAATGACAACATCACAGAGCGCAAGTATGGTGAAGCTCGCGGCTCTCCAACGGGAGATTGAGAGACCAGTGTTGGACTGTTAGAACTGCTTTGAAATTCATATGAGCTGTTCGTACTAAAGTAAAAACCACCATCACTTCATGCGGATACCCTTTCGGCGCCAGCTGCGGGCTCAAGGCTGAAGCCGAACAAAAACACCCTGATAACGACTGTGTTTAGTCTGTTCCTTCCCACTCCATGCAAGGCCACCTGGGTTGGCTGGAAGACTGTTTACTTAGCCTGGCAGGGCGAAGGACACTGTCTCAGCTGAACTCTGAACACACACACACACACATACATATACACTGATATGCACACACTCATCCCCCCTCCCTTTCCAAACGCCTTCGATGCTTGTTCCCTCCTGGGAACACGGCGGGTCTGAGCCCGCGCTGGAATGGTAGCACTGGGCAGGATGGCTGCTGTGTTTGCTTCGGATTACTCCTCACCCCCCACCCGACCCTGCGGCTTGTCACGTGTTCCATACTGTTGTGCTGTGGACATTTATGTGCTTTTTTGTGCAGAGGAGTTTTTTTGTTTCCTGTTCTCATGCTGTCCTCCCAGGAGCCCAGCATGAGTAGAGGTCTCTTTTTTTCCTCTTGTACTTTCCCATTGTAGTGTATATTTCAGTGTTTTTTTTTCTGTAACGCTACCGATCTCCGACCTGTATCCCCATGTGATGTCTGTGTTCTGTGTGTAAGGTCGGGGGGAGTCCTATTTCACTGCAGGGCAACCTGCACGTGGCGAATAAAGCCTTGATTGATTGTTTGATTTGAATGTTTTATGTCGGGAAATTTTGCTCCTCTGACTTTACCACAGCTTCAGTGCAACAGAGCTCTTTTTAAAACCCCACTGCTCATCATTCATTCAGAGAATACTTGAACTTCTTTACACTAAAAAAGAGGAAATTTGGAATGTTTTTAATGGGTGTGCTTACTTCTGCACTTGTGGACTATAGGGAATCCAACAGCTGTAGAACATGCCCAACGTTGTGGTATTTAATATAGTGATATTCAACAGGTGTTTGGTACAGCTGCTATGAAACACATCTGGAGAGGATTTAAACTTTTTATTTTACTAATTTGGCTTCAGTGAAAACCTCTTTGCAGTAAAAAAAAAAAAAAAAAATGATCTGAACCACATCGAGACTGATAGCTGTCATCTGAGAGTGATACTGATAGTGGATATGACAAATCTTCAGCGGTGACATCATCATCAATCAGGTCAACAGGAGCAAAATCTCACAGGAATGTTTCCAAGATTTTGTTAATGACACCGAGACCTGAGACTGCGTATTTAGCATTGCTGTTCCTAATAATCAAGTTTGGAAGTTTCAGAGTGCAACAGCCTGGTGTGTAAGCCTCAGACCTAATTTACAACTTTCTACGATTTAAGAAGCTCTCTGGTCTCTCATAATGGAATAATAATATGTTATTTGTTCTTCCTTGAGCTGAATATGTTGCCCAGCACTTCAGGAGTCTCTCATGCGTCCCTCCTCTCAGCCTCCACCAGATTTTCCAGTAAGTCTCAAAAGTGTCCATCAGCCATCTGCCTCCTCTGTTGCACCAACGCCAGCATCTGCACTCCTTGCATTCGCTTACTATCTCCTATCTTCATCTGAGACTCAGCTCTCCATGTTGCCACTTTCTGTGTCCAACCATCAGTAAAAACTAATTCGCATTTTCACATTAAAAACAACAACAACTCTCTTCTGCCAAATTCTCTCTCCTCATTTCACAAACTGGCTCAAAGCCCCATGTCTGCTAACGTTCCCCAGTGAAGAATGACTGATAAGTGCTTCTGTCAAATACAATCCAACATTATTATTGGATGTGAAACAGAAAAGCCCTTCAGTGTCCAAAAACCTCTGTAACCTCTGCAGTTGTACTGCACTACACTTTAGGACGGCCGTCTGTAAGAAGCCGATTAGAAATGACACAAATTTCAACTCCCATTAGTCTTATCTACGCACCACACAAACACTTACATCAACATACAACATGCACAGTGCAAACCGGAAGGATTCCAACAATGCATGGAAAATGGAGCTTTAAAAAAAGGGAAAGAGTTCTTCCTTTCAAAATAAAATCAGGTAGGCAATAGTTTTTGGATTAAAAAATAATAATACTCCAACTAAACTCCAGAAGCAGCCACTCTCTGTGTACTCCTAATGCTCTCAATTTCTAATAATATATTGTAGTAAAGTTTATTTAGCCTCCTATTTATAGTCTTTTCTAAACTCCTCAAGCACAGTCCCCACATGATTGACTTGTGACTAAACCGTTACTTGTTAGTTTATTAAATGATTTTTTTTAAAACCTTCAATCTTAAGATTTAAATTTGTATGTTTACATTTTTGGTTTCAAAAAACTTGGTTCCTGTCTGCATCCTTCTTGGGACTACAAAAAAGCCTCTCTTTAATCTCTAAGAGCTCTAATTTCCTGTTGAGCAGGAAGCCAATTTTCCAAATCAGTGCCTCTGTAGACACTAAACGAACAAACTTGTAACAAAAACTGTTCGTTGGAGTGAAAGAGGTGAGGGCACAGACTATATCAGCACAGCTTTTCTGTGCTTTAAAAATCAGTAAGTGGAGAGGTACAAATAATACAGAACCTCTTTATGGACTTTAAAGCAGTTTCAGTCTATTTGTGTGCGAGCAGATTGACATAAAGATCCTGCCTGATTGAAGGAGCTTAAGCAGCCAACGCTCTGAAGAGGTGATGGCAGCTCTCTGCAGACTCCACAACACGCTCAAGGTGCCGGCTTGGCTCAATTATGGTGCAGCTGAGAATGGTGTAAATCATACACTGTGAAATTTAACACCTACGGGAGATTTTATAGTAATGTTACAGACTTGGAGAATGCATAGAAACAAGCACTGAAAGCTTGAGGTGGAAAAACAAAGAGCTCAGCAATTAATCAACAGTATGACCTTTTAATCCTGATCCTTATCAAAGGAGACACTGATTTGTACTTAAAAGTCACTCGACTTTTATGGCACACATGTGAGTTTCTGTAGCATTTCAGGAGTGAGGATGTCCAAATGTAGGACACAGGTACTGTTATAGTATGAACACACGGGAACAAAGCCCGGTGAACATAAGCTGCACAACAGGCAACCTGACAAAGACAAGGGGGACGGTATATACACAGGGGACACAGAAATGGATAAGGGCAGAAGTGAAGAGAAATAACACAAGGACGAGTTTTGATGCATCGTAAACACTTCTTTCACGCGCTGAAGTAAAATAAGAAGTAAAACAATGGAAACTAATGGAGACAGGGGTAGGGAGTAGGTACGGGAAATTAAGGAAACTGCAAAGACAAAAATAACAAAATACCACGACTATGAGAACGACTAAGAGGGTGGAAAGAAATTACACAACATGGTTTTTGTTTGTGTAAATTTTATGTATATTCTATCTGTAGACATGCACTTGACATTAAAGCTTAGAGTTTATTTTATGTTATTTTGCAGATCACTTAAGCTACAGCTTTTGGACCCCAGGAGGTCCCAAAACCACCCTTTGAGAACCACTTTTCTAAACATCCCAGTGTTAGTCGACTCAGCGTGCTCACTTCACTGACTTTAAGTTACTATGTGCTCTCACTCTTCATGTTCTCACACTCACATCCTCTCCATCTTTAACTGATGTAACTGAAACATGAGGAGTAGGAAAAACAAGCCCTGATGTAAACTTTGACTTTAGCAAACACAAAACATAAAGAATGGAGCAGCTTTCAGCCCCTTAATGTGACTAATGTCACATAATCTGCAGAGTAAAAGCTAACAGCATTATTAGAGTTAGAGGAAAACACACTTTTTAAGCCTTTAAGAGGTCGTCTGAAACTACTGCAAACATTTGAATATCATTGTAGCCATTTGCTTTTTTTATGCAACATCATCATATAACAGTGCAAAGCTGCTCACTCCTCAGCTATCTACAATAATTCCTCCCAATCTTAAATTATACAATTTAATCTTCACGTCCTTCTCCTTCACTACGCAGGAATTACTGCGTGCTAAATCACTCGTTAGTCGTGACGTTGAGGAGTGAAGAGCTGGAGGCAAACGTCGCGCTACGATGAATTCACTCAGGGCGGGATGAGAGCGTAAACCCACATTTTTGATTCCAAGCAACGAGCAAGAACCTTTCTGCTCTGAAGACTAATTTCTTCCTTTTCACATCATTGCATCCATACACTCCCACACTCTTCCTCTCCCTCATTTCCTCCTTATTGTGCTCAGCTTTAATCAGCCTCTTTCATGCTCTCGTCTAATTGTTTGGTGTTTATGTATTCATACGATGTGTTTGCTTTTTACGCTCTCTGTTTTGACATCATATTTGGAGACACAATGACCTCCTGTCCCTCTGTCCTGATTATGGTCTAGTTATTTATTATTTTTGCTTGACCTCTCTGTTGCCCATAATTACACGCTGTGGGTGTGACTTTGTACTGATGCTTTCTTCTTCTTTCACTGTTCAGCTCGAAACTATTCAAACTCTTGTCCCTTGATCTTCTTAGTTTGTTCTCTTCCTCTAATTTGTGTTGTTTCTAAAAGTTTGCATCCCTTCATTAAGCACGATAAATTGACTGTAGTAAAAAGATCAGTGGATTATGAAAGGTTCAGCTGGGAAGCATCAAATTCTTCATTTCTGCTACTTTAATCAAAACTTTAATAAACCCTCGAAATGAACTGGGAAAAATATTCGATCAGTCCTGTCCAGGAAGATTTTTACATTCAGATTTCTTCAGGGATTCCTTTTGATGTCATTTCCACAGGTTTATTGGCCTCCCTCTGAAACATTTTACTTTACTTCTGGCAGTAAATTGTAACATTAGGAGGTGTGTTAGACATTAGGAGGAAGAAACAGAGAAAAATATGATAAAAAGAACCAAAAACAATAAAATAACTTATTTTTTCTTTTACAAACTAATCAAGTTGGTGAAATACGAAGTTGTATAGACTCTAATTGGACTGTTTGGTATATCACTGTGCATCTTCAGGACCTTCTTGATTAAATCTAATTCAGATGACTCACAGCAGGTGAAACTAAACGAAACATTAAACACTTGATGACTTAACTGATAACGAGCCATAGTTGAACAGTCTGTAATCCCTGCAGATTGAAAAGTGACTGCACGATATGATAAACAAGTAGAGATGGGATGAAATGGGAGATTAACAAACAGCGAGAAGATGTTTAAATAGAAAGTGTTCAAGTTGTGAATCAGAGTCAGTTAGTAAAATCAAATCAAAATGTATTTATATAGCACATATTAAAAACAACAAAGTTGATCATAGTGCTTCACAGTCAGTAAAAGCATGAGACAATTAAAAGAAAACAATAAGAAAACAGGGCAGGAAACAATACGTGACAACACAACAAGCCAGATAACAGCCAACTAGTTAGAATTAAAAGCCAAAGTAAAAAGATTTTAAGACGTGATTTAAAAGACTGGATAGACTCGGCGGTACGAATATGAACAGGGAGGTTATTCCAGAGTCTAGGTGCTACGGTTGCAAAGGCCCAGTCACCTCCGAGGTTGTGCTAGGAGCATCTGATTGGACGATCTAAGTGCTCTATTGAGATTGTACAGATGGAGGAGTTCGGAAAGATAGCTGGGCGCTAAATTATTCAGAATTTTAAAAGTGAACAAAAGAATTTTAAAATCTATACAATATTTAACAGGGAGCCAGTGTAAGTTGGCTAAAATTGGAGTGATGTGTTCATAGATTCTAGTACCTGTTCAGAGAGGCGCAGCTGCATTCTGAACTAACTGAAGCTGGTAAAGAGAAGAGTGTTGGAGGCCCAAGTAGACGGAGTTACAGTAGTTCAGTCTGGGTGTGATGAATGCGTGACACATTAGTGACACATTAGTGACACATTAGCATTAAGTCTGATGAAATGCTATTCTTATTGAAAAACTGAAAGAAGCATAAGTTAGGTGATAATGGCTATGGACAGAGGTTTGCTGATCTGATGCAGTCTCATTGATGGAATAATGAATGAACACATAAAGTGATGCACCAATAGGTAGGTGGACACAAATGGCAAATCGTGTATAAAAAAAAAAAAAAAAACTATTATTGCTGAAAAGTTCATGCAATAGTTTTGTTCAACCCCACCGACAGTCTGAGGTTTTGCTGTTTCAGCTGTTTCAGCTATTTAAATTAATAATTTCTGGTGGCACACAGAGCCAATATTAAGAAAATGCATCAACAGCCAAACATTTCTGGATCAAAACAAATTAGAGGTGTGCGGAAGAAAGTATGAACCGACACAGGTAATGAACAAATAAATTATTTGAAATGTTGAGATCCTGCACGTCGAGCTGCACTTGCTATTCCTCTTATGTTTCCAAAGGAAACGCAGAAGTAGTGTAGCTGGTGTATCTGCCTTCAGTCTGTCTTTCCTTTCTCCATCTAAACACACAAACACTCTCCTGAATAATTTACACCCACTACCTCCTCTCCCATACTAATCGTCGCCTCCTCTGCGTCTCTGTGGCCCGTGTCTACATGATTTGTGGATGTATGTGTTTGTGAGTCAAACTGCATCAGTGTGAGTGTGGTGTGTAGGTCTGTGTGGGCATGTATTCTGTGTGCTCTGTGTTTTTGTTTACGGGTTTGTGCAGCAGCAGGCTCTCCGAGCAGGCGCACACAAACACAGACACACACAGACAACAGCGTTTTAATTTACAAGTAGCTCAGCTCTGTAGAAAGCCACCCACTTCTGCTCAGGACTCAAACCACAGCAGCGTGATGAACAACACCGAGTTGTTGGAGTGAAGGAAAGTGAAGGAAAACTCCCCCCGAGTCCTGCTGGGCACAGCGGCTTTTCTTACAGTGGCGACTGCAGCATGAGCTGCTGTAATATTATCACATAAATGAGTGTCCAATCTGAGCCACAGAAAATTCATCTCCACTTTGATTAATCACTAAAGTTCAGTTGCAAAACTGAAAAACATTTGCCAGCTCCATTTGTTTAAAGATTCAAGTCATAATAACTAATAAACCAAGAAATGTCTGTTTATCCATCCGTTGTGTATGTGTTGTAAACCTTGAAGTCATGAATGATAACTGAGGTGGCCAAAGTTTGGGTTCCTGCCTGCTTCACCTCAGCTTATCTGTGCCGTTTGACAGTGTTTGTGCAGTTAGTACCTTCTGTAACATTTTAATGCAATTATCTATCAACTAATATGGCCGACTGTGCATTTAACTGTACTCGCAGATTGTCTAAAAAGTCTGTGGCAGCTTTTACTTGCATTTATTAGCAGGTATCTGCACCTGTACCAATAACATATATGGATTGTCTATGTATGCATCTTGCTAACAAGCTTGCTAGTCTTAGCTACCATGGTAACCCTTGACTATAATGGGCCCAGAACCGATCACAGCGGGCTGATATCTGTATCTCTTATGCATGATCTAGGACTCTGCCTCCTGAGCGTCTGGATCCTTTGACCTGCAATCGATGAACCAACTCTGTGTGACTCTGCAATGTTGACAAGCACCACAAACAAAAGCTGTAAAACAATCATGCCTTTAAGTTTTACAGCCTACATCGCAGGACTCTTGCATTTGACTGCTTTAGCCTTGGTAATGGATTGGATTTATATAGCGCTTTTCAAGGCACCCAAAGCGCTTTACAATGCCACTATTCATTCACTCTCACATTCACACACTGGTGGAGGCAGCTACGGTTGTAGCCACAGCTGCCCTGGGGCAGACTGACAGAAGCGAGGCTGCCATATCGCGCCATCGGCCCCTCTGGCCAACACCAGTAGGCGGTAGGGTAAAGTGTCTTGCCCAAGGACACAACGACCAGGACAGAGAGCCTGGGGATCGAACCAGCAACCTTCCAGTTACAGATACGCTTCCCAACCCCCTGAGCCACGGTCGCATTTGACTGCTTTAGCCGTGGTAGGGTGTATGCATTAACAGTCAGGCATTACTGTAACAGTGAAGTCTTCAACTCCACTAAAAAGTGAAGCACAAACTATTCAAAGAAGTCTTTTTTAATATCTGAAACATATTTTAGAAAACTATAATTTGAGTGCAGGACGTGGGGCTTTTTAGTGCTTCAGTCAGGGCCCGTGGTCATGACTGAGAGGAGAAAATGTCTCATTTAAAAGGGATTAGACACACACAAGATGGAGGATGAGTTTTTATTGACTGTCTGAGCGTGTTAATGGTGGGTACAATGATGACCCACGGCGACACAGCCCAGAGGCAGATGGAAGAAAAATGTACTGAGTTGTGCAAATAACTTTGTGAGTTTTTTAAATGCTGCAAAAGTCTTTGTTTGAATCAAAGAAGTGGGATTGGTTGACGGGATGACAGAAAACTCAGCAGAGCTGCATAATGTGCCACACTGATGTGAAAGTAGCTGGCTAAAGTGAGAAGCTGTTAAGACTCACTGCTCCTCCTCCTGCTTTATGTTAATGATTTAATATACTGGAAGTAGTGCGGTGTGCATGGAAAAGTGAGAGGCGTGACAGTTTAGGCAGATTAATAGATGTAATTTCTCCTGTGACAGCAGAGCGTGAGATTCGAGTCACACCTCATAAAAAAAACAGTCAAAAATGTTAACTTCAACACTTCCAGCTGACAATTCTGACACTGACTTCATTAGGTGCACAAATCAAACACACCCCAGAATAAGCAACAGCAACAAATTCTCTAGTTGTACATACTAAAATGATGGAGGTCGCTTTTGAGTTTGAAACGTGAAGCCAGTGCAAAAGTGGGTTTATTTTAAATGGCCAAGTGGACGACAATCAAGTGGACCAGTATGTTAGTAATGAAAATAAATCTTTTCGGCATTTTTTGGGCCTTCAGACAATAATTTTTGGCAAATATTGAGTCTGCAAATCTCTGTCAGACTGTTTATTCCTCCAAAGGAGTGTTTCAGACCCGTGTACCGGCGTGTTTGCTTCACCTCTAAGATACGACAGCACTATGACACTATATCAGTTGTTTTCTGTGTATTATACATTGTATCTCATTGCTGTATTGTGGAAGGAAAAACTTCTGGCAGAAGGAAAAATGATCAGCTGATTAGAGCATCTGTGTGTGATTAAATGGAATTAAAAAGCTTGAAGTTAACAAGCAATCATTACACAAATTTAGAAAAAAAAAAACTGTTTTAGAGGAAGTTGTTGCAGCACAAAGAAAAAAGAAACATGGTGTGACCGGGTAACCTACAATTTGATTTAAAAGACGCGTTAGTAAATAAACTTTGCGTTCATTAATGATCTCCGATGAGACTACGGGATTAGTTTTTTGCTAGAGGTGATAAAAGGAAGTGACAGCTTGGGAAATCTGAAGGAAAGCTGCTGGGGATGTGGAAAGATCAGGATTGTTATGGAAGAGAGAAAAGGGATTTAGCAGGAGCTGGTTTGCTGGGCAGATTTGTTACATCAGCACTTTCATTCTCACCAGGAAAAGCAGAGGAAAACATCGTAAAACTGGGAGTGCTGAAACAAGAGAGGAAGATGAAAATGGCTGATGATTCGCTGCAGTTTATATTCTCAGACTAAAATCCCTAAAATACCACTGTTGTGTAGTACAATCATTATAAATGCTACTAGCAGCAGAAACAAAGATGGAAAAAAGACAAACTGAATAAAACCACACATCTGTCCCTTATCCCGTTATAATTCCAGCAGTTTGCAAAAGACAAATGTGATTTAGATTTTTTTGCCTTTTGCAAAATGCACATGGAATTCAATAAAGTTCAAGATGAAGTGACTTTATAGCTACTGAAATAATACTGAATGATGGAATTAGGATATTTATGCGAAGTAGCTTGTTTCGCTTGTTTAATATATTCCTGTTGACAGCAATTTTCCCGAGGAAACCAAACGGTGGCTCTCACATTAGGCAATTAGAACACAGGGATTATGTAAAACAAAAAGGTTAAATGTTAAAAAGGCGAGGAAAGGCTCAGAATAAGTACAGCTTTGAGCCAGATCAGTACGGTATGACAACAGTTTGGATTATGAAAGAACAAAAAGCTCCTTGAGCTCTGATCCTGTAATCCATCCCTTCTCTCGCTCGCTCAACAAAATATCACATCTCGTCCTTCTTCTCAACAGAAACATGTTAAGTCTCCTGATTTATGCTAATGTAAATGTGCTGTTTTTGGATAGACCTCAAGGAGAATGTTAGACTGGCTCTAACAGGTGACTGCATGGATTCATTGTTGGTAAAGTGTACATTAATAAAATATGATTTTCTTGTGTTTACAAAGTGGTATACAGATGCAGCAACAGCATCTCAGGCTGACCTAATAACAGACTTCCTGCAGTCCCTCTGAGGTGAGATGGAAGCTACTGGAATCAGTAGAAATGCATGACTGTTTTGCATCTTTAGTTTCTACATCACCATACAAAGTTATCCCTGATCTAATCAGAGGGATTTATTGTTCCCTAAATGTTTTTGTGCACAACAAATACTCTCCATTACTCTTACAATTAAAGTCCCATTTCTGTTCTCAGTTAGCAGCAGTGGGTCGTAGTTTAAAGCTCACAGTCTGCACTGGGAGGAGGCTGGTGTGGTGGTGGTGTAAATCAAATCTTGGACTTTTACCCAGGAGACTGAGGTGATTTTAAAACCACTTGATGAATCACCCAAACTGATTCAAGACGAAAATACATTCACCTTAAAGTGTTTTTGGAATGGAGTTTGGATATATGGGGGTAGCCTGATATTTATGTCACGTGTCACAAATACAATAAACCACGGTCATGACTTCTGGCATAAATAAAAGAACATGCACGGTAATGTTATTTTAATAAAAGAGGTCTGATATTGTGCTGTGCATAAATGTCCTTGTTAAATTTTGTCACTGCTTGTACAACTGAACGAGTCTGTATTGCAGGGCTCTCAAACTCCAGTCCTCGAGGGTCGGTGTCCTGAAACTTTTCCATGTGTCCCTGTTGCAACACACCGGAATAAAATTAGTAGGTCATTAGCAAGGCTCTGCAGAACTTGACTGCATGCTGAGATGACAACACCTAACCCTACTCAAGTAACTTTAAGTAAATCCAAGTGTTTGGAAAAATACTTCTAAAAGTACTTTTATTGCACCATGTTCATTCACTCATGAGCTGCTGTAACATGAATCAAATGGCTGAATTGCCACCTCTGCAGTCAAATCTATAGAACCTTGCCAATAACCTACTAATTGTATTAAGATGTGTTGCAACAGGGGCGCATGAAAAAGGACTGGAGTTCGATACCCTTGCTGTATCGTATTACTGGATCTATTTTAAACTCACATACGAATAGTTACAGTTGTACTGTACACTCAACTCATCTACATCAGACATTTTTCTTCTGTCATCTTTACATGTATCCCCCTCTGATTAACAATCACTTCAATCACACCAGGTGGTATTTTTAGAATGAAAAGAAATATTTCTAGATGTATTTTCAGAACAGAGCCACACACGTACAAACAGGACTCTGGGCTCAGTCCTGTGAAAAACTAAGTAAACCTCATGATTCAGTAGCTTGTAGAACCACCTTTAGCTCCAATAACCTGAAAGTTATACCAAATCCTAACCTTTCCACTCCCATGTTGGACAGTTAGTGTAAAGTGTTTGTGTATGCTGTTTTTGATTTTCACCAAATGTGGTGTTGTGCACTGCCAAACATCCCCACCCGGGTCTTGTCTGTCCAGAAGCCTTGTTGTTTGTTTAAATGCAGCTTTGCAAACCTGCTGCCATGTTCTTTGTAGAGAGAAGAGACTTTCTCCTGGAAATCCTTTCAAATGAGACACACTTTTTCTAATTGTACTGTTATGAAGTTTAACATTTAACAAAACTGGGGCCTGGAGAGTCTTAGATGCAGCTCTGGGGGTTTCTTGCAATTTCTCTGAGCACTGCACAGTTTGACACTGGGGTAAATGTGCTGGGACTGTAACTGCACTTGCTCATGTGTTTCTGACATGAACAATACCAGCTGAACTGAGGCGTAAAGCCACAGTAGTGACTTACCTGATGTACCAAAAAAATTGCAAAACCATTTAGAAAGCATACTGAACCATATCAGAATGAGTCTCATCTCATCCTGCAGATTTCATGCCAATATCTTATTCAGACAAGATTTACTCGTCACACAGCGAAGCAGGTTTTTCAAATTACCCTCCCACATTTCTCTAATCACGGCACTTTCACTATAAAACAGGAACAAGAAGCAGCCAAGCAAGAGAAAAGAAAATTGCAATAATTAACATTATTCATCTGCATGACTTAAACTGTGTTCTCATTATTGATCTGTGCGGTCTTTGGGTGATTTCCTCTGCTGTTCATTCTTAATCTGAAAGGCATACATGTACATTACTTGTGGAATGTTTTGACCTCATGATAGTGCACACTGATGTAATAATAAAACAACATTAGCACTTAAAGCATGCCCTGACATAGCTCATTCGTCATTCTGCTACTGTTACACGCCTGAATATATGTGCAACAACTGACATTTACAAGACATATGAGCTGATTCTGTCCCTGTTATGCAAGGCATGTTCATACAACAAGGACCATCAGTCTGTGTCAACAGATCTGGGAGGAGCCAACCTTCATGCCGAGAATGACTGCTGGTGAAAGAGTTGGCCAAAAAGCATTCTTCAGCAGTCAGAACCATGGCTGGGACCATGCTAGTCTTTTTCTTTGTCCTTCAAGAAGCTGAGAGTCTTTCCCAGAGTCTCCCTGTAAATGTAAACGTCACCATAACATCCTCAAAGCATTTAAGGAAGAAAAGAGCAATCCAGTGGCACAATGGGTGCTCCATCACAACGTGTCTGCTTGATGAAAACCATTGGTACTCTATATCTGTCCTATTTGCCAGATATGTCTGTGTTTGACTTCATTTTCTTTCCGAAAAGTCAATTCAAGATGACGAAAAGATGATGAAAAGATGCCTTTTTGGCACAGTGGAGGAGTTCGAATGATTTTAAAATGGTCAATGGTCCTTGATGTTCTTAAAGAACAGGACGCCTAAGGTGTGGGAGTGGGAGTGGGAGAGGTCGATTTCTGCACAGGGAGTCTACTTTGAGGAGATACTAATCAAATTTAATTCAAGTACATTTTCTAAGGCAGAGTCCTTTTCATCACACCTCAAACAGATAATGTATAATATATGACAGAAAGCTGCTGAATAGAAGATAATATAACCCTGAGGCCAAACATTCATAAGGAGCAATAAATGCTTTTTGTTGGAGAAGTCGTGACCTGTGGGAGTTTGGGCTTCTGTCACTTAGTGCCTAATTCGGTAATTCTTGGTTTTCTTGCATCCTGGTTGATTTTACGTCCTCCCTCCCCTTTGTTCTTTTTCCTGCTGTTATCTGCACTGCCTGTTCCTAATTACTCTCTTACAACAATACTGGTAATCCTGTTTTTCCTCCATTTCACTTGCCATGTTGTTGTGTTTGTCCAAGTTGTCGGTAGTTTCTTGTGCTCCTGTTATTTCTCGACTTTGTGGTATTGTTACATTTTTCTTGTATTTTTCATCGTGTATGACCTTTGCATTGTCTAAGATTTTACCCATTGGCTGCTTCACTTCTAAATTCATGGCCACATGACTGAACACTCATGTATGACATCAGCCATTGAAGTTTCGAATCTTGGATTGTTATTTGAGTCTATTATTTGGGTTGTCTGCTCACTTGAATTATTACAGAATGTGTGTGTGACAGACCAATCTTACTTGGAATATGGAATTAAGGTAATACTTTCAGTTTATAGTGGTATCACTTAAAAAAGAAAAGATGGTGTTATGGGTGAAAGATTCCTGCAGAGAAATCTGCTTGTGGTATAAGACAGCGGTCCCCAAGCCCTGGGCCACAGACCAGTACTGGTCCGTGAGTCGTTTGGTACCGTGCTGCGAGAGTTGAGGCTCGGGCATGAAATTCATGGTTTTTAGGGTTTTTATCGGTTTTTAGCATTATTATTTTTAATCGTTTTTATCATTAACTCTGTTTCCCTGGGTCTTTTCCCATGTGTTATGAATAAATCTTCTTTTTTTGGTACCGGTACTGGTTTTATTTTGTTGTATTTATCCGTGACACCTTAAAGGCTGGTCCGTGAAAATATCGTCGGGCATAAACTGGTCCGAGACGCGAAAAAGGTTGGGGACCGCTGGTATAAGACACACATTGTACTACATTTCCCAAGTAACTGGAATCATAATGTGTGATAAAACAAATTCTACTGAACCATTTTCTCTCATCGCTTCCTGGAAAAGATTTCCAGTACTATGAACATGGATTAGGATGATAAAGCTGAGTGGGAACCTTATACTGCATATTCTGTTGGGAATATGACGTACAGTAAAACCAACTTTACTGGAAATCCCTTTGAAAACAGGCTGGTGGGAAAGAAAATGTGTTCCCAGCAACATATAGGTTTGTGACCATGTCAGTTCATTTCACATGAACTCCATATGAACACACACTGCATTAGGTGAAAACCACATAGGCTGCTGTGGTGAAGGAGAACGGGAGGTGTAATAATGCCCGGCTGGTCCCTCGACTACTGAGCTACATCCCACCAAAGGATTTCATTTCATATCTCGCTAACAGCTATAATCAGAGAAAATGAAGTGTTTCCTATTGAATGTTCAAGTATCATCGTGTAAGCCCCATCCTGTTACAGGGAACATGACTTGAATTTCCAATAGGTGTAAAAATAAAAGGCAATTCAGGAAATGATTCAGGCCATTGATCAGGGTGTAGGTGGGTGAGCATTTAATACTCAATTTCTCTATTTCCAAAAGAAAAAAAAAATATTTGCTGCATTTTTTGTGAAAGGATCATTTTTCTGCTGTGGCTCTTCAATGTTTTTACATGCAACAATCTCACCATCTCTAAGTGGCTCCTTCACATTTAAGGTCACAAAATTAAATGAAACTACAGAATGTAAAGTCAGAAATGTTATGTTGTTTACTGTGGCAGACAGCCAGTATTAAATATTTGGCCATAATGTTAAATGTACCAATGTAAAATAAAATACAAGTGAAGCACTGAACCTTTTGTCTGTGAAGGCTCTCAGTCACCCAGGTTATCGTATTCTAAGGAGCTTGGAAAGAAAAGCGTCTGGACTTCTTTAACTGGGAGCAATCACGACCCTACAACACCGGCCAGAAAATGTTCCCTCTAAGTCAGAAGGGAAAAAGAGGGAACACACATGTAAAGAAAGCCCTTAAAACATGCAGTTATCCTAATTGGGCTTTCATCAAGTCAGCAAAGATGCACAGAAAAGAAGATCCGACACCAACTAGGGAGGATCAGAAAGACAAACACAACAACATTGTTATCCCCTATGTAGCTGGTGTATCGAAAAAACTCAGGAGAGTCTTCTCCAAGTTTGACATCCCAGTGTACTTCAGACCCAACCACACACTCAGACACAAACTGGTTCATCCGAAGGACAAAACTCCAAAACACAAACTGAACAACATAGTGTTTGCTGTACAGTGCAGCAAGGAATGCTCAGACCTCTGCATTGGAGAGACCAAACAGCCACTTCACAAACGCATGGCACAACATAGAAGAGCCACCTCCACAGGACAAGACTCGGCTGTCCATCTGCAACTAAAGGACAAAGGTCACTCTTTCGAGGATGCCAATGTTCACATTTTGGACAGAGAAGAGCTCACCCGAAACCTTGGCTGATTGTGACCTACACCTACACACCTTGGCTTGTGTGATTAGGTAGAGGATCAATAGGGGTCCATTGTCGCTCTTGGGGAGAACGTTTTATTTCACCCTGAGGTCAAGTAAGAAACTGGAGATTTGAGAAGAAACGTTTTTTCTGATCAGTTGCAATCTTTTTTTAAGGGTTCGATATTGATTTTTCTTGTTTTGTGGGATTGATCTTTGCACTTATACTTCTGTAGATGTATTTTGAGAAATCAAGTGATTACAAGGAGACAGAACAGGAGGCTTGTGGTAAGCAGGCTTCATTAGCAAAAAGGATACACTCCCTTACCTTATAGGATTTATTAACTGAATATGTTGCACTCAGCCTAGAGACTGCAGTGAGCAGCTGCTTCCAAATACTGGGTGGATCTCTTGTCAACACAAACTGGGCAAATTATTACGAGACATTTACTTTTTACACCATACGTGCCCAAAGTGATCTTTAACTCACTGACTTGATTTATGGTACTGAGAGTCCATGTGCAGATATACGGGGTAGCGTTTATGCTCTTAAAGTATCCATACTGAAGTTGCACTTACAAGTAGTATAGGTCATTCATTACTCTATGCAATACTATTATAGGCCTGCAAATAAAGGTCACGTTTTGCGCAAACAGCCATTAACCTTTAATTTCCTCAAGAGATTTATAACTATGAAAGCAAGAAAGCTAAATGTTATAACACATGACTTTGACTTCACTTAAAAACCTTAGGTTTTATGTTGTGTTGCATTACAGGTCATGGATGTGCCTTGCTAACAAAGCTAAAAGGCATTAGCTGATTAGTCAACACTCCACCCTCTTGTCTAAATATGCTCATGTCTGGCTTTAAAACACAAACATGGCAGCAGCCAAGGCACTAACATCTCAAAAGAATTCTGGATCCATATTCTAAAACCAGTGAATGAAGTCACAATTTCATATCCAAGCTTTTGTGCAAGCATGCAGCACATATGCAAACCATGATAGACAGGACTACAAAAATATTTACAGACATACAGACCAACAAACCTCTGCATGCTCATTATTGCACAGCTCACAAGTCCCCTGCAGCTCATCAAGCTTTAATTAGCAGCTTACACAGCTGCAAACACAAAGCCTATCTGAGCAACCTGTAACGTTAAGGTAGAGTTACTAAAGAACTGCATGGATACAGAAGCAGTGTGAGATTGTTTTTAGCTGCAGGGAGAAACATGGAGTCGACTGGCTCAGCGAGCAGCAGCAGCTGACCGGCACAGCTGCTGGGCATTTCCTAATCAAATTTCCCTTTCTTATGCCTTCGTCTGCTGAGAGCCTACAAACACTGACATAGCGCACTGGCATCTGAGATTAAAAAAAGGGAGATAAAACAGGCACATCTTTAAAACACTGAATCTTTGCCTCCCTGTCCACATGTGACTTAAAATGCCATTTATGTAATAAGGTCTTATGGACTGGTTCTTATATGGCACTTTTCTACTCTACTTCAGCAGAAGAAGAGAGCAACTTGGGGTCGAGTTTCTAGCCCAAGGCTATCTCGTGGCATGGAGTAGCCAGGGATCGAACCACAACTACAGCCACTCCACAATGTGCGGATGAAAAGCCAAAATATTGGGGGAAATGACAATTACCAAACTACCTGCGTGCATGTGGACAGAATCTTAATGTCAACCCAACAGAGTCGAGCAAAGTTGATTCATTTAACCAAAATAAAATTAGCTTCATTTAATATTTTTCTACCTGCTCTTTCGTGTCACATTTGCTGTGACTTCCTGCAGTTTGACAATCATCCTGTTAATGTCTGTCTGTGTGGTGTTAACAGCAAGCTGTTCAGCTGTATTAACGGGAACACGAGTTTCCTGCTTCACATAGCTGGAATATGTGAATATGTAACACTTGAACATCAGGTTGTATTAAAAATGTTATAAAAGACAAATTCGAAGTGACAATCATCCTTCTCAGTTGCTTCAGAGCACACTGAGATTATCCAAAGGTATTTATACAGAGGGCCCTGCAACAGACCTGGGACCTGCCCAGGGTGTAGCCCCACACCCCGACACTGACACGGATAAGTATAATCGAATGGATGGATGGAATTATACAGAGGAGGTGTTTTCTGTGAAGTTAATGAACTCTTGATAGAGTTTTTTCAAAGTGATCTACCTGAATCACTGTTACTAGTCAATGAATCAGTGGCTTTTTTCAGTAAGGCTCGTTTATACCTGGAATGTTATCCAATTAATTTAAAATCTCTTTTGCTTTGCTTTTCTTTCCCTTCAGCTCCTCCTCTTGTATCTTGTGTTCAGTAAATTTTTCTTACAACTGTAAACATGAAATCAACCCCAGAGAAAAATATAGGACAAAACTAAAAATACCCATTTTACTTACACGCCCAGAGCGTCCCCTCCCTCTGTGTGCTCACATCTTTCCAGCTCTTCTGCAGCTTTGATAACACAACCAAGAAACATTTTGTCCCACAGCTTCTATCAACACCTTCATTTTCTGGCACCACTTTCTATTATAGCTCAGAAATAATGTGGTAATGAAGGTAACAATGAAGAAACAGCATGTAATTACCACTTGATTACCACAGTAAAATGTAAGTAATATCTTTTAATGATTTTGTATCAACAATAATTAATAATTAGGAACAGTACAGTAATATTTGGGTTGAAAATGATAACCTGTTAACAATAAAATGATAATATCTGTGCATCAAAGTTATAATACACTGAATTATTGTAGGAACTTCATAATAATAGGAAAATATCAGTTGGTGTATTATAATGGTGTAATTAATGTTATAATGTAATAACCAGGACGAGGGCTGCAAAATGCAAATTACACATCTTATATTACTATTTCCTAAAACTGAAAACCTGGGACCAGAAAACTATTTAAATATTAAATAATAGGTCGACTGCTGTGCTACTTGCATGTACAAGATCTCGTAGATAGGTAAACTCTGATGCACACAAGACCTATGAAAGGAAATAAAAATGTAATTTACCTTTTACTAAAAAAGACATTTAAATCCATTGTTAATGTACAGGAACATAACCTACTGCACATGTGGATAAAGCAAATAGAGAGAAACAAACAGTTTTGGATTTTGCAGGAGTGATTACATTCTTGTTTCCATATTAACTGTTACCGCATTTGTTTTAACAGTGGAAGCCATGACGTGCCACATGTACTTTAATTTTCTAAGGGAGGCCATTTGTATTGTATACAATGCAAAGCTTAACAAATATGAAAGGAATTTATTAACATTTACACTGAAAAATACTCAAAGGAAAAAAACAAAATCACAAAAAGCTCTGTGATTAAATAATAATCGAGTTTGTTTACTGCTGTTTGTTAAGCTACAGTGTCGGAATAAGTACACATTTGCTTTTCTCAGTGACTGTAAACAGATAAATGTTTGCTTCAAACATAAGCCAGCGGGAAAACGTGAGGAAGCGTTCATGCTAAAACAGAAGGTGACCGTGCTGAGGTTTATAACTAAAATCAGGGCAGCAGTTAAGCTCAGCCAGTTTTATAGGCGCTAATATGATGAATTAAATGTTCCTTGAGGGGTTTTACAATGTATAAACATTACAGTTGAATAAAGGGAAAGAAAGATCATTTTAATTGGAAAACAAATGGAAGGAACCTGGAGGGATCCGTCATCAAGTTCATGTTTATGTGCATCTCGGTAATTTGCTGCAGTTATCACTGTTTGACTTTTAATGACCTGCCATTGTTTAACACGTATTATTAACTTTATTAAGGGAACACACTTTGAGTGTGGCAGATAGACTGAAACACAGTGACTGGGCCATCAAACTTCAGTACACGACGGATTAGCTGCCGGATGATTTGATGACAATGAGATTCAAGGACAAACATCTGACTTCAACTTCAGTGTGTTCACAGCGACTGCACAGAGCAAACACATGGAAGCAGTTTAAAAATAGACTTTTTGAGTATATTAAAAACCGTCATCGACACGCTCCAGCTGTGCAGCCCAAACAGATGCTTCACTTTCACTGATTTCCCCTTAGATTTCACGAGGACACAGTTAAGTAAGCATTGTTGTCGGAGATGAAATCATGTGTCATAATTTTTTATAACTCTTTTGTTGTTGTCATTTAGTCAACCTTGAGTTTCATCCAAAGGTATGAAAGTACTGTTTGGAAAGCCTGATTTTCAGAGACATTAATCGTCCTTTTAACTGCTACTCAGGAGAACAACCCAGACACTGAACAAAAGGCAGGACCCTGGACAGGAAGCTGTTCTAATCACACTGTGATTTCTGATGTGTTTCCAGAATGAGTTGGGAACATAATTATATGTATAAAATGCTAGTGTTCATTCCCTGTAGAGACACTTAGTACAGGAACCTGGATTGAACTTAACATTTTATGCATCATTGCCTTCCCTCCCAATCTTTCTGTGACTTTTGGGCAGGAACAACACAACACATATACCAGTGGAGATGCTGTGGTTATCACGGTCCCCTCACAGTTACAAGATTCCTGGTTGGACTCTTCCAGTTGAAACCTTTGTGTGTGAAGTTTGCATGTTGTTCCTGCAGCTCCGGTACCCCCCACCAACAACCCAAAGACTGATTGTTAGGTTGGTTAGCAACCCTAACCCAACCCTAACCCTAACGGGAATATAACCACAATACAACCAGCTGAGTTGAGTCCCCGGCTGCAGAATAACTCATGTTAATTGCTAGGTGTTGGTGTCTGTCTTTAAAAATAATTTTAGAGATGGAATGGACAATGCCCAGAGGGTGAGGTAAGTAGTTGTGGTCACCACAACTATTTACCATTGTCAAAAAAAATTAAGTGCAGTCATATCCTTCTGAGTGGCAAGGAGCCTGCTATCCCAATTTTACTCCAGCGTGACTGAGCCACAGGGAAATGGACAGATGATATAGTGTAACAAAAGATAACAATCAACTGTAAAAATTTAGCATCTCATATAAAAAACCCCACCTTACAAATAATAATAATAACAAAAAAGAAAATTTCATCAACAAACCTAAAATCATACAGAAAAATATTCTTGGGTGCAAGGAATTTGGAACCATGTGAACCAAAGCTACACAGTCGTCTTCATACTCCTCACATTTACTGTGACTCTTTAAATTTTCAAACTAATGTCTCAGAGTACTCTGATGTTTTCTGGTATAAAATTATAATTCCCTGCTGCCCAACCAAAGTGTTCTGTCCAAATGTTGTACATGGAAATTTAACATACCTATCTCCTCTATTTGAAACTCTTGTAAACCTCAAGTCAAGAAAAACTATTAATGATGGCCATAAAGAGCACTTTCAGATCTCCCTTATCAATCAATTCATCTTCAGCAGGTTGATGAGCTTTCTGTCTCTTTGCATCATTCTGTGAATACTGAAAGCAAAGAGAAGGAAAAGCAGAATTTATCCAATGACTCTGACCCCATACATTTGAATCCCTGCAGGGCTGAATAATTTTACTGTTGACATGCCACTTGTTGTTTTTACCATCACTTGCCGTGTGTCGTCCAAAACCGATAATACAATCTTTGCTGCTGTCTGCCTCGGGTGGGCTGACCAAACTGCATCATGCATGAAAACACACGAGACCCTCATAAGGTGAAATGGTTTCTAATATGAATCCAAGAAGCTTGACTGTGATCAACCATCTGTATCCCCTGGGGAGATAATGCATCCTTTTAAAATAACTTGACTTCTTCTTTTTTAGGTTCCATGTGTCTTTACCCCTGACGGTGGGGTGATGAGCTGTAAAATCAGTTTATTTTATAACTTCCATGTCCATGGTGAAGCAGCAGCTGGAGTAGATGTTTTATGTGGTTATGTTGCACTTTAAAGACGTGACGCAAAAAATCCTGCACCCTGTCAATCAGTTGTGCTCACTTTTTGTTTGTGTTCTTCATGCAAACATAAGGAATGCACCTGGGTTATTTTAAGAAAAATGGCCTCTTTTTACCTACTTTTTGATACCAGTGTTATCATCAAGCTTCTGCGTCTTTCTAATCATATTAGTAGTCATTTATTTTATATTTATTTTAATTCATTCAATCATTCTGCATTTCAACTATTGAGTGTTTGAGGTTGACCTTTTTATTCTTTCACTCATGACTCATAGTTTATACTTTTATTGCTCTTAATTTGATTGGTAAAATAATATTTTGATATACATTGCATTTCAGTTTAATTAAAGTTTCAAGTCAAGTTTTTCAAGTTTTTATTGTTATGTATTCTCTGTGGGAATATAATTTACGTTGATTTGAATTGAATTGATTCAGTGTCTGCTGATAAACCAGTGGCGGTGTTCTTATGTCTCTTTGGAAGGAAAAGGTCAGTCAAATCCTAGCAAAGGCCCCTGACATGCACTAACCAGCCATCGTAATCCCTGTTCACCAAAAGCCACAATCTGTGGACTTAATTGATTATAGACCCATTGTACTTGTTCCAATGATCATGAAGTACTCTGAGGAAATAGTCCTGCATCACATTAAAACCAACCACTGTCCCACATTTGACCCACATAGTGTGCTTACAGAGCTAACCGACCCACAGAAGATGCTACTGCTATAGTAATCCATGGCAACTAAACCACCTAGAACACAAAGCTATGTGAGTATAGGACTGGAATTAGTATCATAATCATAATCTGTATGATGATCAGTGACATCTTAGACCCCTCCATGTGCCCCTGGATCAAAGACTTCTTCACTAACCGCCCATTGAGAGTCATAAAAAGACCCCACCTCTCCTCCTCCATCATACTAAGCACTAGTGGACCCCAAAGCTGTGTGCTGAGTCCAACCCTCTATTTCTTTTACATTCTTGACTGCATACCGGTCCACTTGTCCAACATCATAATTAAATTGGCTGACAACACAACTGTCATTGGGTTGATCACAGGAGGAGATGAGTCAGCCCAGAGGGATGGGATTAAAAAGACTGCCAGTGTCAGTACTGGACAATAGGAGGAAATGAGTCACTGTTCTGGACCTTTTCTCCACGGGGAGATGTGTGGAGAGGGTGCAGGCATTCAAGGTCTCGGGGGTTGTTGTGTCTGAGGACCTCTCATGGTCAGCCAGCACTACTCGAATTATCAATAGCACGCTCAGTTCCTGGGTATGCCCAGGAGACGCAACACAGAGAGGGAAAGCTTCTGGTGGCCTTCTACTGGGTGGCCATTAGCTAACATGCTAACAGGGCTACTAGCATGTCTGTGTGGTATGCAGGCTGCTCGGCTGCGGATAAGGAAGACCGCAGAAAATCACTGACTGCCCACAACATCCTCTGGAGGAGACTGTCATCTCATGCTGCCAACATCATTAAGGACTTCACCCACCCTAGCCATCATCTCTTTGAACTGTTAACCTCTGGCAGATGTTACAGTTCAACCAGAGTACACACATCCAGATTAAGTAACAGTTGCTTCCCCCATGCAATAAACATGCTAAATAAGAAAAAACACTAAATTGCCACCCATCTTCCTGCCATGCCCCTGTACTTTGTTAACATACATACAGGGTTTTCACATCTTTATCTATCATAGATTCTATTGTATGCTTTAGTTATCCATGTTCCAATCAACATCATGTGTCTTCAGTTGCACTGTAGGGAAGCATTTTGATTTCATTTTATGTATTAACAATGAAGGCAATTCAGGTCAATCTAGAATGGACGCCTGTATATTAAAAATTATTATTTTTTTATTTATAGGGCCCTTCTCTGCGACTCTTTCACGAATGTGACGTCTGTGTAGCTGTGCATACCCAACCTCATTAAACTGATTCTCAGCTTGAGGTGTGACCATTTTTAAGGGTATTAACATATCAGCTATTATTTTGTAGAGCTGAGAAGGAATATTCTCATTTTTTAATATGTTAACCAATAAACACTACACACAGCCTAGCTCTGAGGCATATTTATACATACAGCAGTAATATAACACATCAGACACATTACGTGAATCGAAATAGTAGGAATCATAAAATGAAGAAAAATATTCAGACAGAAGAAACACGGTTAATTTAAAGATAGGCTTTGGGAACAAAATAATGCCAAATAAATTAATAACAAGGGACAAAAAAAGCTCTCCCAAAACACACTCCTAGCTGTTCAAAATGGAGAATTCACTGTTAATAATATATAACTTGAGATTTTTTATTTTGTAGGCCTAGAACTTAAAGTATTAATTAAAATAGTATCAATGCAGCGAGTTCCAACTTGAAGCAAACAGCTTTAATATATTAAAAAAATGTGCTTCTAAAATTATTTCACAAAGATATTGTAATTCATGTACATCACAGTGTGTTCTATTATATTATTATTAGCTTTCTATAGAGCAACAATATCTACCAGTGACAGGATGGGTGCAGAGGACATGCTGTAATTTGATACTTGGTTTGTCATAAGATCTACAGAAATAAAAAACATTCTGTGATGCTCCAATTGTAATGCTGTATTAAAGACGAGTAGCCATTTCTGCACGTCTTTGCCAAAGACAACCAAGTAAGTAAGTTATATTACTCTCATATTTGTGAGATACGAGAGTAGCAGAGTTAACGTCTACTGCAGACATGCTTCAGAAATGATTAAGACCATTTTTTTAAAAATAGTGCTTTTAAAGTATGTTGCCTTTACCTACACTAGGATAAAAAGGATCAGATATTTGCTTCTCCATGTATTTTTTGATGTACCACTTTTTTTTCACACCTTTGTCTGCAGCTGAAAATGCAAAGGCACGTTCTTCCTCTCCGCCAACTGTGCTGCCAGGTCACTCCCTCCGCCGTGCGGTGGATGACTTATGAGTCAAAGTTTAAAGACCATTAACGTTGGTGCACCAGGCTGAGACCATTCCATCATCTTCCTGCTGTCGACATTCAGCAACTTTCTGTTCTGACACACATAACAAATGCCTTCTTACATCTGGCGTGTTACATATTGTTTTGGTCTTTTTGCCATCTCAGTGAGGCGCGAGCACTTTGTGTATTTATGCAGTTACTGTAACTATAAACGTTCCTAATAGAAATACTGATAAAGGATATGCCACTATCATAAGTGGTAACGTATCTAAAACAGCATTAATAAAATGTAAATTTCTAATATTGGATAAATGCACTAAAGCAATCTTTAAGAGGAAGGGAAAGATTTTTGGTAACAAAGGCTTCTGGTTTCTGTTTGTGGCTCATGTTCTACAGACTTGTCATCTTTGAACAGGGTTTTGGGTAAATACAGGTAAAAGTTTGTGGAATGACCACAAGAGAGGCTGCATTTATCCACTGCATTTACTTATCAATATTTGCCCATTTCATGATGACATTTTAAAGTTATTGGTGTATTTTCCTTATTTTTAGTTGTATTCTTTTCCAGTGGCAAATGTTCATATTAAAGCAGAACACAATTTCAGAGAATCAGCCCAATGTAATGAGCCAAAGGCTCAGCCTTCAGACTGTTTCAAACACTCGGTTTCATGTGGTATTTTCTACTCTTGGCTCTCACTAATTTCAGCAGGAGAGGATGTTCCTAATATAGTCATCTTTGGCTGTGAGCACAGAAGTGCTATCAACCTGCTCAAACTTTCTGTTGATAAGAGACAGATAATCAAAGGAAAGCTGGATTAAAACTGCATCTTGAAGATTTCACAGTATTAGATTGTAATTTTTTTTAACTGTAAAATATACAAAGCTGTCCTACTCCAAGATTACAGTCCAAGAATAATATAAAGCTAGAAATGAGCTTCACAGATCCCCTGTAACAGCACAGAGCTGTTAAAACCATAAAAGCACTGTATTTCAGTCGTCTTAGTCTTTTCTAAAGATTCGTGCTGTTCTATGAGAAAAAGAAACAGTTTCTGTTTCTCTTTTGTTCAGACAGATGAGCTTATTCGGGCACCATGTGATCACTGGACAATTTGTAAAGACTGAATTTTACATCAGTTCACTTAACTCACATTAACAGCTTAACTATAAAGTGGGATCAAATCCCAAAAGAATCGTTGACAATCATATTTGTTGTAATTTATTTAATTCGCTCAGCCTCAAAACAGCAGCTGGCAAATCAGACCTTAGTGACAGAAAGGAAATGAGCTGCGTGACTGCACAGTGTGCCTAACCAGAAACATAAAGCATGCTCTTTACTCTGTCATTGTACCGATACGCTGAAAAAAGGTAAGAAAATCTCACTCGTACATACAATAAATGAATATGGTGGATACTCAGGGAAAAAAGAGCAAAGTTCCCTCCCTCTCCTCATCCTTTTTATTCTCGCGACGCTGCCTCTCTCGCACTTTTTCTCTTAACAAAGTTCATTGTGTGTTTGTGTGTCTCACTGAGAGCCATCCATCTCCCGTCCCTGGCCGCTCTCTATAATTACAGTGGCTCTGCCTTCCCTGCATGCCAGCTAATGCTCTCCTCATTACATTGTGTATGTGTTTGTGTGTGTGTGCTTATCAAATACCAAAATACCACCACCTCCGCTCCTTGGTAATCGCAGTCTACATCAGCTGTCACCTTTTAAGATCTGAAACAAGAAGCTCGGGATGTGCACACACAAACAAAGACAAACATGAATCAGGCTAAACTGGTTTTTTGCTTCACTGAATGAATTGTACTGGGGTGCCTGGCTTGAGCACCAAAGTCAGCCTTCATTTGGTGATTACCAAGGTAATCTGACATAAGAGCTAAGAATTAACATCCTAATTCTTGAAATACACTTGGTGTGTGCCTGTGACGTCTGTTTGTTCCGTACTTCACATGGCTTCAAATCACACTGGGAGCACTTCAGAAGCAGAGCCTTCAGCCTGCACAGGGTCTTTTATTTTGAGAATTGACAGCATTCCCTATGCTGTTCCTGTCTGCCTTCCTGCCTTCCTCACACACTCTGTGCAGCTGTAATGGACACGCAGCAGAGAGACACTTCTAGGACACTTGTGAAATGTGCTGCGGCTCATTGGTTGGCAGCACTGCAACGACAAAAGCCACATATGTGGTAAAATTATTTTCCCCATTCAATGAGCAGCCTGTTTTTTCCTTAAATGATTTCATGAAATCAGCAATTACACAAAGTGAAGAAAACATGAAGAATCAGTCACATTTTCCTACAGCCTGAGGAACAGCAACACAGATTGTTTCAGTTTCTCAGCAGCTCAAACTTCAAATGCATACAATTTATGAGCATCCATCTATCAAATCAAATCAATTTATTTATCTATGTTTTTAAATGCATATCCAAGAGTCCCCAGCCTGCCACAGGGCTAAAAGAAGCTAACATTTATGCTCACTTTCACATCCGCAGCCAATTTAGAAACAACAAGTAACCTAATGAGCCCGTGTTTGTACTGTAGGAGGAAGCTGAAATACCCAGAGAACCCATGAAAGCACCAGGTAAGCACAGGTAAACCTTTATGTGAACAGAAGAATAGACGGATACCTAAATTTACATGACTATATATTTAATAGGACTATGACTGCCCCATATCATATTGTTCATAATAACACTGGACAGTATAGTAAAATTGTTATAACAAAATTATTAAAATGTCAAATCACGATATCATTTCCATAGCAACGCCGTGTGTATGTTTTCTAGTGCGTGCAGAAGCCCTGGGCATGTCTGAGAGAAAGAGCTGTGTATCAGCCTCCAGTGATGAGTCCGTTAAATGTGGAAACAAGAAACGTGTTTCACCTCTCGAGGCAAAAATAAACCAATATGCAAACAAATGACTTGTTTGCACTGAGCACTCACTTGCTTTACTTCATGACAGGAAGAGCAAAAGGTGAATGAAGGTGTCGAGTCTTCATGTTGTACTTTTACAGGGAAAAATACTACCTGGGCTACTTCTGTGCTTACATTAAATGTATGCTTTGACACTACTATTGGACCATAAAGCTATAATTCATAGTAGGAAGTGTGTCATCAGTGACAGTAGCTCAGAAAACAAGGATGGAAAATGTCCTTTGTTTATTTACAGTTATAAATGCTGCTGCGTCATAATTTTTCTTGACAAATCACGATACAGTTTTGAGAATATTTCTCAGTTTAATTACACACGTAAATATATGTGTGTTAGTGTCCAGCACATAGGGCGCCCATGAGGTTTTGACACAGGGGGAATGTTGCTGTTGGCAAATATCCCATTTGTCTTATTGACATGTTGTCGAAGATTCATGGGAGCAGTTTTTTATGCTAAACATTAATCATGCTCATTTTCTGTTTTTCATTTATAACAAAGTAGGTTCATTCTCAGAAAGGCATATCAGTCTGGAGCTCAACCTGATTTTTTTATTGACACTGGTTTACATCATCTTTACAATGACTGATTAATACCCACCAGCATCATTAGGACTGTGCAGCTGGAGTGATGAAGGGATGGAAGAGGATGAGGAAAAGATTTTGGGTGTGGGCTGATAAAGCTGCTCTGCAGAGGAGGTTGTAGTTTGGAGAGAAGAGTGAAATCATAAGCTGCAAGAACAAGAAAAAAAACAGAAGGAGGAGGAAGTGATGGTCACCAAACAGAGTGAAGGAAGGAGGAATAGAGGAATATGTGAAATGAGGGGGGAGAGGAGAAAAGTTTGATATCAGGCCTGTGGCAGAAAAACAGAGAAAAAAAAGGGACAACAAGGAGGATTTATCAGCCATCCTGATGATGCACTAAGACCTCTGAATAAATGTGCCCTTATCATCTATGAAATGATGCTATAATCTGGTGACTGCTGTAAAAGAAGGCACTGAATCCCAAACACTGTTTTTTCTTGAGCCCTAAACATGTTCATTTTTGTCTAAGCAAAGATTTCCAAGGCTTCTTTAATGACAGCTGTCACTGTGAATCTGTTAAGTAAATAATAAATCTGTCAATCAAGCCGTGTGAAAGGATGGTGTGAAGACTCCAATTAGGCTGCAGAACACATGAAATCATGAACCCCACTGTGCTCCACAGAGTGCTTTATAAAAATCGTGTGTGATCACGAGTAAGAGTGAACAAGAAAGAAAGAGAGAGGCTGAGATGTTCAGGAAAAGTAAAAATAAGAGCATTGGAGTCAAACATGGGGAAAAAGTTACAAACAGAAGGCTTCTGGTGGCTGGAAAGTTAAACACAGCATGAATGCAGACCAGCAGGTGACTGGGGTGTGGGTGTGATTGTGTATCAAATGATAAGAGGTATTCAGTGGGCTGAAAAGTCTGGAACAGTTGGAAATATGATGGTGAGGAAAGAAAGCAATTTTTCATGAAGTGAAAGATAGAAGGGAAATATAACAGAATGAAAAACAAACAGAATGTATTATTTTACCTTGAAGATCATAATATTTCATCCAATTACCACCTTCAACTGTAAGCTTACAAGCAACACACCACTCAGTGTGTGTTGGTGCCTCAGACCAAGTAAACCAAATGAACCAAAGAAGTTCATTCAGGTAAACATAGAACATAGTGGGTGAGACGGGACACAGGACTGGAGGTGACATGGACATTACTAAACAAACACACGTGCAGACGAAGTCCTTTTAAAGTCATCAGCATTTATATACTTGTAATGGATCACTGTCTCTCAAACACGCACACGCCGGGATCTTCAACTCCCCTTTGGTCCACTTATATAAAGCCAATTATTATTCACCACCTTCCACCCACCCACACACTCCTCCCCTCTGCCTTAGCATCCACCCACCGCTGTATCCAGGCAGAAGCCATTAGAGACCACACACAGCAGGAACACTGAACCATTTATGGACACAGGACTATTCATGTCACACACACTGTGTGTTGGCTCAGCATGGTGGGAAACACATGCTGGTATCTGCTTCTCGACTGTTATATTCGCTTGGAATGTGACAGGAAGTTGGTCAAACTGAGCACTAATGAAGTTTAAATAATCTGCAATGATGCACAAAAAAGTCACTCTGCAGTCGACTGAGTGACAGAATGAAAGTGTCAGCTGAAACTATTTAAAATCTCACAAAGAATCGACCCTGGCTTTAAAAATGACTAATCAAACAGAACTGACCTACACATTAATCAAAAAGCAATGTTTACAGAAGAACGGCAAGATACAGTAACTACTACAGAAATATCGCTTTACCGGTGCCCACAGCTCTGACATACGCTTCACTTTCAGTCAGAGTGAGACTGCAAATACATTTATCATCTAATCACATCGTGAAGCCTCTAAACTCGCTTTTCTGTAGTTTGCTCACATGTGCAGAATGCAGAGGTATGCAGTATGAGCGACATCTTCTCTCAACACGTACATGCACTAAATTGCATAAGAGAATTCTTGTGCATACATGAATGGAGTGCTATGTACAGTATATAGAGCTTTTTTACTCTGAGCACATTTAATACAATATCCGTCCCCGACCTGACCATCTGTCATTTCATCTATAAAAATCAGTGGAACAGCACTGTTCCCTGTTCTCTTTCATAATATAAAATAGCAAGATTAAAGGTGGGGAAGGATTTCCTCTCACTGTGGGATCAGTAAGCTCCACATTCAGATTTTTTTGGTCACTTCTTATCACTTCCCTGGGAAACATATTCCCCAAACTATTAAAGCATGGCCAAATTGATGCTGGTAGGAGGAAAGGTTTTGGCATTAGAGTAAAATAAAATTGTCTGCCCTGGTAAAAGACATAAAATGGAAAATATGTCTTGGCTGCAGTAACTTCCAGAGAGCCAACCGACTGTGCTCATGTGAGGCTCCAGTTCAAGTCTATTCGTAACATTTGTGCCTGTTTGGGAACAAGCACCGAGATGTTTTTGTGCCTCTGCCACAGAAAAATACTCACTTCTTTGCTTCGTGCAATGTTTACAGGAGCAAGAGAAAAATTGCTGTCCGTTTATCTTTTCATTCCATGCACGCTCTTTCTAATGCATGCAACACCATTAAATATACCTCATTATTATAAAGAAATCTAATATTAAAATAACCCTGTGCCTCAAAACAAATCGCTGCTGTATACATAACATGGTTCACTAGAAAACCAAATTATTCCTCAACAAATCATCAAAATGGTCTTTAAAATATTACAGCTATTGCATTAAATTTTTTATGACTTGGCAAATGACTCTTTTTTCACACTGCTGTACTGTTAATAAATACTAAATTAGTAAATAGTTGGTTTCACAGGTTACATTATTTTAATCTTATTTATTTTTCACATTTTTAATGGGACGAATTGGAGGATTTTGCCAAGACTGAATCCAAACAAAGACCTGTGACCAACATGCCACAAATCTAGACTTATTGATTTTGTGTGTTTTTCACACATAGAGGGGGTGTCAGCCTTTCTAATAAAATATTGATTATGCTTCAATCATCTTCACCCAGCATCCCGAAGCTACTGGTGTGCAACAGTCTGTGTTGTTCAGTGAAAGTAATGGATCGGATTGTCGGGTAATAACATTCAGGCTCAGAGGCAGGATTTAGTCCCTGGAGGTAACAAGGTTACAGGTTCAAATCCCGCAGGTGCTGCCATTTATATTCTAGAAACAGGCAGACAGGAAACCAATGGAAATATGAAACCTCTGGCAAACAATGTGTATGTGATTAAAGGAAGCTGCATGTGGGGGGTGGCTGATGCAGGGACACCGAAGGACAATCTTAGAATGTACCTTAATAATTTTGTAGAGGAAAGCAGTGGTGGAGATTCAAGGCTCATAATATAATGGCAGCCTTTGAGGTACGGGTTTACAGGGAGGCCCCAAAAAAAGCAGAAGTCATGATGGATCAGGTTTCATGTTGCATAGTTAATAAAAATCTTGTTAATGTGGGCGTGTGTTTGATTAAAACAAACATTTTGTGACACACAGTCTCAGGCATTCCCAGGATTTTGTCAGTGAGCGGCACATTCAAACTTAAAGTAGGGGGCACTCTGCAAAATAGAACAACTGCTTAGATAGAAATCCAGTGCTGGAACGAAAAGTACGATTTTCAGGCGAAGCCTCGATACAGATGTATTACTGTAACCTGCATAAACAAGAGACTAACATGGTTTCGTGTTCAACAAATGTTTTATGAAGAAATGCAAGCAGTATTCAGTGTCTTTACCCCTATAGTACTTCAGTATTATGCAAGAACACGTAAATTAATATTATACAACCGGGTCATAATTATTTATTTATGTGTATCTCTCTTTAATGTTGCAGCTGGAGATGATTTTAAGTACTTGTATAGTGCTGGGTAGTTTTATCTTTAATAATAGTGCAGCTTGCATGAGTAAATCCAAATGTTAAAATCTGCAACAGACGAAGAAACCAAGCTTTAAAATATGTGGCCTTACATGCAGGAAGGTCGTAGAATAGAAGAAATAAAAATACCTGGAGTATAATAACATTAAAGCGAGCTTCAGTTGAGTAAATGCATTAAGTTACATATCCACATGCTCATGCAGTAGAGCATTGTGCTGTGAAATGAATATTGTTGTAGTCCAAAGATATTGGTGTAGGTGGGACACATATTAGTGCTGCTGATGCTGTTGCTCTGGATGCAGTCTCAAAGTCACGCTCCACACTCACTGGGATGTATTGAATCAGTAATCAGATCATATTTTTTAAAAAACAATTTAAATTTTTAAAAAGTAAAAAGAAAAAAATGTGTTAAACCTTCTTGCTGATGTTACTTTATAATATACAGATTTCTTAATGTCATTTGCACTTCTACTTGTTAGAATTCCATATTACACAGTTGGACCTTATTATTTTTTGTTATTTAATTTGATCTTGTTCTTATTCTTTCCATCTCACCCTATCTGGCATCACACCAACCATCTGCATGTCCTCCTTCACTGCATCCATGAATCTTCTCTGAGGCCTTCATCTTTTCCTCCTGCCAGCACCGTCTTTGACATCCATGGTTCAATATATCCATTATCCCTCATCAGCACATGCTCACTCTCATATATAAAAATTATTAGGCCTTCACTTAGGCCATATAGTACTTCTACTTATAAAAAAGTTATTTTTTTAATTTCTAGTGCGTGCAGAAGCCCTGGGCATGTCTGAGATCATTGGTATTTTAATTATACCGTTTGTATTGTTCTGCTACTGCTGCAAGAGTAATTTCCCCTATCGTATCAAGTACAAAGTGGTATAAAGTATCCAAACATTCTACAGCCTACTGCAAAACAGGGAGAAGGACAGAAACCACACTTTTAACTCAAAGAGACTTCATCTATTTTACCTTTATGGGGTTAATGAAGTGATAATCACAGATAAATTAAATTTATATTTCAAACAGACCTCTCACACAGGGCACAAGCTTGGACGCAAACACCTAGAGCAGACATATCGACTGAAGGAAGAAATGTTGCTCAGAGGTGTAATAAAATGTGATCAAATGAAAGTAATAAAGTATTAATGAGGATGAGATAATTCAACCGGGCATAAAAATAATCAATGTGTGCGACAATGGAGAGGAAATGGCCACTTTCACTGGCATCTCATCCTACTGGACCACTGCCCACATCGTTACAGGTGATTCCCCAGTCAAAAATATATCTCATACTTTGAGCTGTCCCTAATCACTGTCTCCATTACATTTCATGGATGGTGGAAAAGAAGGAGGAAGGACAGAGAAGTATAATCACTGATATAAAGTGCACGAGGTTGACTACTTTTTTGAAATAACAGCAACATTTCTGGAACCAGAAAGAGAAACGGTGAAAAACAGAGGCGGTATAGGCCAGAGAGACCAAGAAGACACGGATGATGAAAAAAAATTATAAAGAAAGAAAACACAAATTCTGTGAGAAAAGTCTTCCTTGATGTTGCTTTTTTAAATAAGAGGTTAGAGATTGATTAAATTTAGAGATGCACTGATGCGCTGTCAGCTGATTCACTTGCTGGGTAAACACCTTGATTAATGTAAACCCAGTGTATCTTCTTTTCTCTGAAACAAAATGGAACATGCGCTGGGCTGTGACTGTTTCTGTTTTAATTATAATTCTGATTGCACTGCAGCCATCTGCTGTTTCATTGATCCAATAGCTTTGCATTAGGAAGTCTTTTTTTGTGCTGCAGTGATTCCCATAAAAGTAATTATTGTTCAGCATTAAATGGATTCATCTTCAACACAATCAGCTCAGATCTGCTGTTGCAGCTGGTTTAGATGAAATACTAAAAGAAGCTAAACACAGCTTAGTATGATAGTATGATGCAAACATTTACAAAATAATTTGGGGGAATACTGTATACATTTTAACTGAATGGCCAATGTCTCGTAGATTTAAAGAAGATGAATCATGCATCTCATTTTTTAATTTAAAGATAATCAGAAATGGGAGAAAAAATGAAAATGGACAAGCGTTTATATCACTTCTCACTTACTGACAGCTCAAACATTTTACAATCATTATTTAGATTAATACAGTACGCTTAACACATTCTATAAACTTTAAACACTTTACCTGTCTCCACATTTAACCTCCTAAGACCCAAACTCTTCCACGGCATGCATTTTTAATTTCTCTTTGATATTTGGGCATATTGGGGCCCGATGAATGTAAAAACAAAGAATTACCAGATTTTTTTTCAACCTTATTTTTGTTTTTAAGAAAAATAAGAGCCACATATGAGGATATTCGTTTAAAATTATAAGATAGATAGAACAGTAGCAGTATAATGTCCTCGTAAGTGGATATCAGGCCCATGTAGAGCAAAATTGAGTATTTTAGTCTAAATAACCCAAAATGTGATGTCCACATATGTGGACGCCAGGTCCTAGGAGGTTAATCTAACAGGCTTGTTTTTGGACTGTTGGAGGAAGCACGAGTATCCAGAAGAAACCCACACAAGCGCAGGAAGAACCTGCAGACTCCACCCAGAAAGGCCTGAACCAATCAGGATGCTGAAACGAGAAACCTTCTGGCTGCAGGGCAACAGTGCCAGCCACTGCACCACAGTACCGTATCAGTGCATCTCTAACTCAAACACCTGTTTGCTGTGTTTGAAAGTTGGTGTGGTGACTGTTTAGGGATCAATGCAGATTATAGCTATTACAGCACAGCAGTGCCGTGGTTAGCACTGTCACCTCACAGCAAGAGTGTCCTGGGTTTGTGATGACACTTCACTACTTGTAGTTGACAGTCGTGGACTCTTCTTTCCTCTACGAATAGACGGAAATGGTTGATTTGTGACCATTCATAACTGTTGCCACATTAAAGGAATCTTATTCAGAACTCAAATTTGATCACTACAGTGATCAAAAGCAAATTGAAAAAACTTCTTCAATTCAACAACACTGCAGATACAACACAACTAGATGCAGAAACCAGTAACACTCGGGAACAACAAATCCTTCCTTTTTGCTGTTTCGTATTTTCACTGTGTTTTCTTGATTTGCTTTGATCTTTTTGTTTTTACGTTGCAATCTAGCATCATCCAACATCAGCCTGCATTAAAAGGGACTGAATTAGAGAAGAGCATCATAGTGTCACCTTCTTTGTTCAGGTGACATTTGGCTGTTGGCAGTTTTATAAGGAAAACTTAAAGGCAAAAGAACATACAGCTGTCACTTTCTCCAAACACTTTTACTTATTTCCACTGGGCCAGTACTGCAAACATGAGGTCATGTGTGAAGGTGTTTTACTGAATGGAGCATTTAAAAAAGAGAAAAATGGCACAAACATGGAGGAAACAGCCTGTTGATTGTTGGCAACAAGTCCCTGTTCTCCTGATACATGCTGCTACATCACACGCAGCCTGGAGGGATGACTCGCACACATTTTCTATTTGTTCAAAAAAAAAAACACAACTTTCATCCACACAAACACGCACGCACGCACACACACACACACACACACACACACACACACACACACAGAGCAGTCCTGGGTTTCCTGGCTTGGATGACGGCAGTGAGATGTTCAGTATTCAGAGTGAAGGAATAAAACCAGTGAACAGGGCGAGCTGGCTTCAGTAACAAAGCAGCCTCTTTGTGACTCGCTCACTGGGACTCGTGTGTGTGTGTGTGTGTGTGTGTGTGTGTGTGTGTGTGTGTGTGTGTGTGTGTGTGTGTGTGTGTGTGTGTGTGTGTGTGAGTATGTGTGGCAGGATCTCTCCTCATAAAGCATTTGTTCATGCATAAAGCGACTGCACATTAAAACTTTGCGTACTGCAGACGGCGCTTCTACGAGCATATGCGTGACAACACAGCTTACTCATGCACAAACGCACAAAGCCATTTTACTTACCCAAACCAAACTCATGGGGTCGTGGAGGAGTTCAGCTGCCCTGCAACAATCAAGAAAATGTGATGAGGAGACGGCCTGAACAGAAAATTACACACATATTAGCATCTTGAACACATCCTTGGGACAGACTCTCTAAAATGCACCTTTCAATCATAAGCTCAGAAAGTGGTTTCTCACAGTGCAGCATCCTCAATACTGAGCCAGCTTCTCTTCTGCCTTAATGTCCTGAGACACTTAACCAAAGTAAACAGATCAATGAAAAGAAATTGCTTTGTTTCACTGTTTGGCTGTAAAGGATTTGTCTCCACTGCACCTATAGAAAACCACTGAGAGAATCAGTGGCTAATATTTCTATTGAGAACCTGGCACACTCTACAGGTTTCTACTGATGTGCCTTTAGTGCTTGTTCCTCCAGCACACAAGCACAGAATATCATTTTGTGCTCTGATAGGTTTTATCACTGGCTACTTTAATCCTTTCAGATTTTAGTACCTCATATGTGGTATTCCAGCCCCTGTAATTGTGCGTTCTTTACTCTTCCAAGTGTCTTGGTAAATACCAAAGAGTTTAAAGGAGCTGCCAGGGTAAATTAAATGTTAAGACAGAGAACATACAGCTTTTAAAAGTATGGGAATTTAAACGTCTCAGTGGTTGCGTGGGCTGATGAAGCGACGGCTTGCCAAGACTTCAGCAGCCCGTGTATCTTTCCTGAGGTAGTGATGAGGATTACTCTCTCCAAGGTAAAGGGTGTATAGATTGGATTATTGATTGGTGTGCACAAAAGGAAGAGAAAAGGAAGTGTATGTGAGAGAGAGGGAGAGAAACAGGAAGGAGGGAAGAGAGAACGGTTCAGAAAGCCAAAGCAGCCAGCTGGTAGATGAAAGCAAACTCCATAATGATGGAGAGAGGTGAGTGTTATGCCACAGAGTGTTGTTTTTTTAAAGATGCATCAGGCTGTTCTCGTTCTGTCAAAGCTGCTGGCATTTAGACACAAGGTGCCCTTCAGTGTCTGCGCCCTGATGCTCCTGGTTACAGCAGGTTAGGGAGTGTTTGTCACTCCCAACTCAGTGTCGTCTCTCTCTGCAGTTTGCGTTTTGCCCTCAATCCCCCCAAGCAGTCGTGTTAGATGGCTGTCCCATCCCTGAGTCTAGGGTCTCTTCCTTTACAAAGGAGAGTTCTTCCTCCTCACTGTCACCAACTATTGCTCATAAAGGATTATCGGATGATTAGGATGTTTTTTTTTTTTTTTTTACCGTTTCAATGTTTTTTACCTTACAATACTTTACTGTTATGTAGGAGTATAGCGTAACTGAGAACATAGGTTTTATTCGATGGGAACAATCTTTGCTCGCAGATTTGATCAGAAGTCAGTTACAGGCCAGGAGTAAGGATGTCTGGTTAAAGATGACTAAGATGCTCATTTCCAGCTCCATGTTGTTAGTTCACTTCATCCCTTGTCATAAACAAGCTGATTCAGTAATCACAAGTAATGTGCTTTTCATTGAGATCATTATAATAATAAGTCAGAAAAAACTATCTGAACTTTCAAAGAGATTACACTGACTTCACTGTTTGATACATACATGTATCTATGCCATTGTGCCCTGTGGACGACAACAGACTAGTGTCATTTTGGTCCGACATTCTTAATTTAATTTCATTATTTAATGACAGCTGATGTGATTTTCTGTCCATTGTGTCTCGATTCATCACTCAGCAATTCCAAAATAACTTTTTGCATTTTCACATCACTCATTTCTCCCTCGTGATGTGAGTTTGTGAAATTCCAATACTATTTTTTCAAAGAGCAGTGCTGCATTAATGACAAATTACATACTAGCAAATTGGATTTCCACTTTCATTTAGCTTTTTTTTTTTTTTTTTAACTTTTAACGTTTTGTTAATTTTAGGCAATTATGTGATTAAACCCTGGAAAAGAGTTTTGTATTGATACATTTCATCACACCTACAAGCCAAAAGTCTTCCACCCTACCTGGAAACACCTGCAGAGTTCATTTTTGCTCCAATGGTAATTATGTCAGCAGAGAGCGAGCTCTTTTGCAGTCCATTTGTGCACCAAGGCAAAAAAGGGAAAATGCTGCTAAGTGTTTACTCAGTGTGTTATTATGTGACACTTAAGGGCCAAGAATTAGAGTGTGATGAGCTGGTAGTCAATGAATTAGTTGGTAGGAGTGATCAGTGCCGGCAGACTTGCTGCAACATCAGGGTGTAACAAACTGAAAAATGTGCGAGTCCCAGAGTGGAGCCAACAGGACCAGAAATAGTAGTATATTTTGCAAATTGAAAACAGCTACTGTATCTGGCTGCTTGCCACGCCAGGGAAACCTTCCCTGCTTCGATGTCCGACCGTGGATGACTGCCAGACTTTCAACACTCAATTGGTGTTTCCCCAAAGTAAGATTGCTGGCATGCAAAGGATCCCAAAGCTAGACAAAAGCACCTGCTGCTTAAAATTGCTCAATTACTTAATACTCAATACAGCAGCTCACCTGTTGCCTGGAGCCAAAAATGCACCAAAACAATTAAAAAGTGACATGATTGTTAAAAACTCTAAGGAGCTTGGAAAGAGAAGCGACTGGACTTCTTTAAGTTTTTTCACCTCTCATCAGCGAGGTTCTAAGACCAAATGATGGAGAGTCCCAGGTACTCTTTAGTGGGGGTGTCCCTTAAGAGAATCATTGACCCACTACTGGTGATGTGCCTCATCACACGAGTCGGGGTGTGAAAAAGGCTGTAGGTGATTATCAATAGAGGTTTCGAGTGAAACCACTGTGAGAGCTTGCACCCACCCTATCATGTGACCCATTGAGATCAACTGACGCAAAATGTGAGTGGGCATTAAGGAGGCTGGGAAGGATCTCAAAACTGGATTATAGATGGCAGACAGTTGGTGTCGTAAACCACCGCCTCTGTTCAAAGATGGTCGTTCACAGTGGACATAGATGCTTCTTTCACTCCTCTTTCAAACCATCTGTCTTATCTGTCCAACATGTGAACATTGGCATCCTCAAAAGAGTGACCTTTGACCTTTAGATGCAGATGGACAGCCAAGTCTTGTCCCGTTGAGGTGGCTCTTCTATGTTGTGCCATGCGTTTATGAAGTGGCTGTTTGGTCTCTCCAATGTAGAGGTCTGGGCCCTCCTAGACACACTGTACAGCACACACTACATTGTTCAGTTTGGGAGTTTTGTCTTTGGGATGAACCAGTTTGTGTCTGAGTGTGTGGTTGGGTCTGAAGTACACTGGGATGTCGTACTTGGAGAAGACTCTCCTCAGTTTCTCTGATAAACCTGCTACATAAGGAATGACAATGTTGTTCTATTTGTCCTTCTGATTCTCCCTAGTTGGTGTCTGACCTTCTTTACTGTGCATCATTGCAGATTTAATGAAAGCCCAATTAGGATAACCACATATTTTAAAAGGTTCCTTTACATGTGTTCCTTTTCTTTCCCTCCTGGCTTAGAGGGAATGTTTTCTGCCTGGTGGTGTAGGGTCCTGATTACTCCAAGTTTGTATTCCAGTAGGTGGTGGGAGTCAAAGAGTAAGTACTGCTCTGTGTGTGTGGGCTTCCGGTAACTTTAATGTTGAGGTTTCCACTCTCCTCAATGTGCACAGCACAGTCCAGAAATGGTAAACCATTTTCCTTTGTATCTTCCCTGGTGAACTTCACATGTTCACATAACTGTTCACATGATCTCATTGCACAGAAACATAAAGCTTCTACTTCTAGGGTTCTGATTTTGACCCAGGTGTCATAATTCAGGCAAATGAAAAAGAAAAGTCAACTAGCAGGAAGGTGATGCAGTTAGTGCATCTGATGTGTTGTGGTCTTGTTTCTTTCTTTATCTGTCAGCCACATTTTGTCTTCCCTGTCTTATTATTATGCTGGAAGCATAAGTGTGCCAAACACACATACACTAACACACCCACACCCACGCACAAAAACACACACATTTCTAGGACAAATAATAACGCCATAGAGTGCAAAAGTAAACAAAAGAGGCAGGTATAAACCTAGGACACAAACTACACACATAAAACACACACTTCCTGTCACAGGGCAGATAAAATAGCTGGCGCGCCGCAGTAAACAAACACTGTAGCATCCCGGGCAATAACAGAGCCGCGTTTCAGCAATCGATAAAGAGAAGCATGGCTGACACCTTCACGAATATGAGATGTTGGTTCACAGGCCACAGCAAGCAGCTAACACAGATTTTTTCTGCTGCTCTCTAAAGAAACCACCATCATGTTTGTGCAACAATCCCAATGTAACACACTAAGAACCAAAAATGCAGGGATTTAGCTGCAGAAGCAATGGCTCCAGGATTTACAGCCCTATTTATTTGAGTCCAGAGAAGGTAAACTGATTGGTGCTGAAAACTAGATGTATGGGAGGTTTTCTACACGTTCCATAACTTTCACTTTGCCATATTTGTTTTGGTTAGCCCATGAGCCATGTTAATCTTTTTTGAAAACATATTTTTTATCCATTTCCTGTGTCCTGGAACTTTGTTTGATCTTTGCAGCACCGATGTTTTCCAAAAAGTTAAGCCTTTCAATTCAGTTTTATTTCATTAGCTGGGCCCACGTCCTCATTTTAGATTTGCTAATGTTGTTTAGGAGATAAAGGCGAATCGCTTAATCAAGAAATGAGCTGCGGTTTGGGGAAGGCCTCAATGGGGACTGGTGGCAGCTCCTGGGCCTGGCAGATCCTCATGTACTAATGAAAAGTGAAGAAGTTAAACAAACGAGAACGAGCAGCTTGCCGGGGGGGGGGGGGGGGGGGGGGGGGGGGGTATACATAATACCCAGAAGGTGCATGTTTGGAAGTGTGGTCCCACTCCTGAAATCCAGATAATTTATCTCCAGTTGTTTACTGCCAACAGTCGCCTCAAGGTGCTTTATACTGTATGGCAAAAACAGCAATTAAATTAATTTTTGGTAGAATTAATTCAACAGTCATGGATGGGTTTGGTTGAAAAAAAAAATGGGACCAGAGGTCAGTCCACCAAGAAAGGGAATTTAATCAGATCTGGATTCATGAATATTGGATGGATTCTTTACCGTAGTGAGATCAGAGAAAACTGGACCTTGTGCTTCAGATTTTTACATCTTCACAAATTCATCTCAAACTCGTCACAAAAATGACACAAACTAATCCAGTCAGGGACTAAATTCACCCTGTTGCTGAAATTATTACTATGAAACGTCTCTGGAGTCACTCTTGTTTACAACCTAAACGAGCTAATTTGTAATTACAGTTTGTGCCTTCCTTTCTTTTCTAAAGTGAAAAATGTTGTTTTTCTACCAGCAGGAAACTTCAGTTCAACAATTCAACAGCATCTCATTCTACAAACATTTTTCTCTCTACTGAACCAATCACAGCACACATGTCACATTACAGCAGACCGGATATTAAAATGTCACACAAATTATTTCAGCATGATGCCCACATTTGTGTCTGCTTCACCTTCTGTCACTGAGTTGTTCTTTGCAGAAGACGACAGAAGAAGAGGTAAAGAGCAGATAACAGGTTCAACTCAGAACTAATGGTTGGTGAATATTATCACTCTGGGATTTGGGCTCATTAGAACATATTGCTACTCTTGTCATTCAGAAACCTATTAGCACCAAACCTACAGGTTTGTGATAATTACAAGTGAAAGGTGAAGCTACTTTCAGCAGCTCCCTTATTTACAAAGGTCTTCACAGCAGATAGCGCCACATGTTTTTTAACACCAGAGATTGAACCAGGGATGTTTAGGTAAGCCACTACACTATGGAAGTGCTAATTCCGATTACTTTTAATAGGTTATTTTGCTTTGTTTAATTGGAGTCTTCTCACATGTGCACACACTTCCTGCTTCTTTTTTTTTAAATTTTACACTCCTTTCATGTTGCAAAGTACATATGGCAGATATATGATCTTGCAAATAGAAAAGCTGCTATTATGTGAAAACAAAGCTTCTCCAGACATCACCTGATAGGTGCAAGTGAGAACACAAGTGTTCAGCATTAGCTTGTTTGTAACCTCCCAGCTCACAAGCACCAAGCCAGTCAGATTACAGCAATGTGTACAAAGTGCTTGATGCACGCACCGCTCGCAAAATATATTCTTAATGTCGAAGGTTTCACTTCCTGGTTAAATGAACGTTGGAATAACTTTGCATCACTGCGGACATAAAGTTATGTTACACTAGGGCTGATGCTTTGATCTGTACTGATTGGTTTAGGCAAATCAAATCCTCGCTGTCATAAATTGGTAAAAATCTCACATTAGATCGAAATGGAGTGCCGTGAGTTATTAATTGTGATTTTGGGCTAGTCACCACAAATATAATTAAATGAAAAAGCTACTTAAGGGGTGACAATGGCTGAGACAAAGCAGAGATGTGAACCCAGAAAACGCAATGTATAAAAATGAGTCTATAAACTAGTTACTACATCCTCACACATGGTAAACAGGAGGTTATTTGGATATTAGCTTGCAATGACAGCTTCATAGCTAATGGGCTCCCATGTCTTCACATAAACATCATTATTCTTATAAATCTGGCTTGTTGTCAGGGTTAGGTCACTGGCAGCCAGACGATACTCTGGGTACTTGATCTATTTGTGTGCATGTTCGCCTCATTACTCAGAGTGTGAAGAGCAAATCTTTGGTTTTCGCAAATGATCTGTTACCTGCTGCAGTCCCCTAAAGAAGAGCTTTCCAGATTAAGGGCCAGACCTGAAATCTCAACAGGCTGAAACGGTGCACAGAGCTGCTCACAGCAGAGCTCGCTTAACAAGGAAGGCCAGGAGTGATGGAAGGATGAAAAAGATCAAATTGTTAATATAAATTGAGACTTTCATTTCATTTACATTAGAGGAAAAAAATTTTTATTTTCATACATTGCTGATGCTGCCCATTCAATGCTGAGGTTAATAATTACAGAAACACAAGTTTAATGTGAGTCTTAATGAGAAGCAGGGTCGTATCATATCGCATTGTTTTGCCTTTATGCCGGTTCCAAACAGCTGACAGAGTCCTGCTGATGTCAATTATACAACCAAACCAGAGCAGTCAAATACCAGCTCGCTGCAGCATGCAACAACATTTTCCCATTTGAAGAGCAGAAGCATATTCATTTAGTGGTTATGAGGCCATTTTCACAACCAACTACCTCACATTACAGTCTTATGGCACCAGAAATTTTTATTCCCTGCATACAGAGTGAAATCTCTGAAAAAAATTCAAACTGAAGAATGATGACTGACTCTGTGAAGGTTAGTTATGCTGATTCTAAGAGAGGAACCTCCCGACCTCCTCACTGTGTTTTCGTTCAACTTTACACTGCAGAGCTGTCATGCTTTTTCTTTATTCCTGTCAAGTTTAACCCCTTACATAGGTGGATGGTCATATTACACATGGCCAAACTTAAAAACAATGAGATCAGCAGATGTGAAAGTAATTTCTGAGATAAGAGTTTTGACTTCCAAAGGCTCTAAATTCTCTGGTTCTGATATTTTCTTCTACTCTTCGTCATCTCAACTGTTGGTCAGGATTTCACTGAAATGTTGTATGTAAAACATGGACATGCCCACTGTGATGTCATCCATTGGTTACCTACTTAAAAAACTGCCCCCTGCTGTCTATTAGAAAGAAAGCAAATTTGAGGCACTTTATATTTTATATACAAAACCAATGGCTCTGAGAACTGAAGCCACACCCACCAGCAGCTCTTCCCTTTGCGAGTGGTCGCTAATTAGAAAAAGTATGTTTTAAAGGCAGAAGCGCTAAAGTAGTACAAGGTCCAGTATGAGGTGAATAAGGGATATTTTTGAACTGTGACGTATGCAAAGCTATTGGAGTGTAAGACTAAAGAAAATGGAGCTGGAAATTAGCTTATCAGGGCCACTAAAAGGTCTAATGAATGAGATAATATTGACAGGCCTTCATTAATTTTGTCACAGTTACAGGTCTGTCAGACGCTGCTCTGACGTCAGAAACAGGCTGCTTTACCAGACTGACTTCTTCCCAACTTCTTAGTTGTATATCTGATATACAAAAAGACTCTTTCTGCTCCCCGTATTTGTAATCAAAAGATTAGAGGTGAAATCTAATTTTAAAACACAAAGAAGAAAACAAAGAAGTTTAGAGGCAAGTGAAATATGACCATCTGCTTCATCCCATCATCGGCTGAAAGCCTATGCACACATTTTGGCACGATGACTGAATTACAGTTGGATAAATCCAATTAGCTCCAACAGTGCTGTCATGGATTCTCTCTGATGTTTGGTGTCCCAAAAAACTCTGGAGACAAGGGGTACTTCGAGATGAATAAAGTGCAAGTGAGCACAGAAACAGAAATATTCCCGATTTGTCTTCATACAGTCACACGGCAGATTTGAGTAGCATTTAAGGGGTTGAAAGGGGGCAGATTCACACTGATAGTTCAACATCGTCATATTTGTTCATACATTTTAAAAAAGGCAACTTAAAGCAGACGGTGCAGGGCGAAGTCACACACATATTTCACTTCAATGTCTATAGAGTAATGAGTCCACATCTACAGGGGTCAGTAATAGCTATTTCATGGTCATTTTCCAACTTGGTTATAACATTAGATGAGTCTGAAAGTCATTTTGTTTTAATTTACCTGCTTAATACTCTCTGATGGACCACCCAGGGCACGTAGATTTAATTTCAATATCAAATGTGCACAGAAATATCCCCAGGCTGTGTGTGACTGAGTCACTGGAACATTGCAGGTAAATGTCCTGGGAGAAGGAACAGATAGCGCTATCATGTCAGAAGCACATTGATCATGCTGATAGCAGGCACTTCACCACTCAGCTAGGTACATTTAACACCTCACCGAGGAACATCTTGACTCTAATGTGCTTACACAAGCAGAAACTTGAGGTGCGTTCACAATAAGACACTTCTTAACTCATTATTTTCTCATTTGTCTCTTCCACCTTCTCCTTGATCCTGAGTCCATGTTCTTCTTACTTGACATTCTTTTGTCTCTTTCTAGAAGGAACCAATTAATCAACCCTGCAATTACCCTTGGATTTGTAAATACAATGATTTCAGTGTTATATGGCTTCTTCTCTTGGCTTTTGACGGAGGCGGTCGCACTTTCTCCTTCTCCCTTATCTTTCCTGCCTGGCTTCTCATGTCTATTGTATAGTCTCGCTTATTCTCTAACCCTAAAAGAGTCTCCCAGACTTGTTCTCTAAAAACCTAAAGAAGAATTATGGATTTGATCAACTGGTCCCTTAATGAAACTGACAACTCCTGGGCTTGGGAGAGCCTGACTGTCCTGCGGAGATGTTTGCTGCTGGATACTCGATGGTCGGTTGCGTCGGGTGTCTGGTGACACTCTCGATGGAGGACAGTGAACGACTTCTACCAATTCGGAATCACGATAACAGAGTTCTGGCTGATTGGAGCTGGCTCAGACCTGGCTTATCGAAGAACAAGAAGCGGCTACAGCTGTTCAGAATTCCACAAGGCTGGCCGACATGATAGACGACGGGCAGGGCTGTGAGTATTCAGACTGTGTTTACTGAACACAATATGGATAAGATCTTGGAGAAGCTCATGGCTCTGCTATATGGATAACATCTTGAAGAAGAACAACAGGAATTGAGAGACCTGTGACCTGTGACCAGTGACGGACATTAGACCAACTGTAAAATTGGATGCAGTTTGTTTGCACTAACCAAAACAACTACCACCTTCATCAAATCAAAGATGACGGAATAACAATTCTTTATTCTTTAGATTATAAGACTGTGTTGTGACTTTCTCCCTCATCATTCAAGGCCACCCGCGTCGACCGAAGATTGTTGACTTTTGCCTAACCGGGCGAAGGGACACTTTCTCTCGGCTGAACACGGAACACACACACACACACACACACACACACACTGACACAGACCTGCACTCACCATCGCCACCCCCTCCACTCGCCTTCGAAGCTTATGTCTTCTATGTAGTGAGATGTGCTGATTCATGTGCTGAGGTGTTTTTTGTCTGTTCTCAAACTGATCTCCCTGTTGGAGCTCAGTCTGGGGGGAGACTTTTTTCTCCTCGTTTTTCCTCAATTTGTGCATTTTCCATTGTTATACCTCTCTGACCTGTCTTCCCCATGTGATGCTGTAATGTGTGTATGGTCGGAAGGGTAAGATGGCGCTGGCAAAGGTCGGCAGCCTTAACCCAACAAATTTCCCACGCGTGGGACTAATAAAGGTTATCTTATCTTATCTTATGAGGTGTGATTATTTAAAAGAAACTGTTGAACTTTAGCAGATCTCCCCCTCAAGATAATTTTCTTGTGCACCTCTGGTCAGTTTACAGAACACCATTTTGAGAATGCATCATTGAAATGCGTGTCTGTTCTTAAGTACTCTCCCATCTGTGAAGCACACTGGATGGCTTGACAAAGTCCCTGGAAGGAAAATCTCTCTCACTTTCTCTTTTGGCAAATTGGCACAAGTTAATGTTGGTTTCTCTCAATTTTCTCCCTCAGACACATCACAGTGGAACTCCATACTGCCAGTTTAAACTCTACAGGAATGCTGTGCATGCTCCTAGTTATACTCCTGACCTGACAGTCCACTTTTAGAGCTTCATCCCAAATGTAGGGCTGTAGCCATGGAGCCAGCTGTTGTGTTCACGACGAGTTGGGAGAAGATCATCTTCAAGAGGAAATCAGCCACTTTTACAGAGTCTCTGAACTTTTTAATTGCTCTTGCAGTCACAATGAGTTGTGTCTCAGTTATGCATTACATGTCCTTTTGTGCGTCGCTTCCACGTTTTGCAGAGGCAAAGCATCAAATGGACACGGTGGACTGATGTGTCTAATACATGTTTTGCTGTGATACTGGGTTGATTAGGGAATTGGGTGAGATCCATAAAGGGACAAATAAACTCTGATCTTTTCCTAACCAGGTGCTTAATTCTAAAGCAAGTGAAAGCCGAAATAGAAGAAAGGGGAAAAATATTGAAGCTGTTTGAAAAACACAATACCACAGTCTCCTGGATGATACACCGGGTCCATTATTGCTCAGAGATCAATAGAGCCTGCCATGCCTGGTTTTGGCCAAAGGACATCTTGTGTGTAACTATGAGAACCTAATGCGACAAAGTCCTGTTTGTAGAGGACACTTTCCAAAATGAGAAACACAAGGTGGAGATGCTGGTTGTGTAAGACCTGGATAAGCCTTTTATCTGTAAACTTACACACTGGCAAAGGTTCATTGTTATCTTCCCTGCTGTTGTTGCCTCATGGCACAACAAGAAAATGAGTTTAATATGTTTTTTTACGGACCTTCGCAAGGATGTGTGTTTAATGACTGAATATCTCCACAATGAGTGCTGACACATGCAGCTCATGGACTGACTTTGGCTGAGAATTAACATTGATTTTACAATATTCTGGCTCCAAGCAAGGTGTGCGTGCCTGCTGGTGCCATTATGGCTGTTCACACTGCAGGTCTTAATGCTCAATACCGATTTTTTGATCAAATCCGATTTTTTTGTCTGCTTGTTCACACTGCAAATAAAATGCGACAGCAAACGCGCTCTAATGTGAACGCTCAAAGCGGCCGCATGCGCAAAAGAAGACGTCACACACAACGCGCTCTGTTTAGACCCAGAGCAAACAATATTGTTTGACTGATGGCCCTTAATAGAGACTTCGGACTTTACGTTTCCCAATTTTTGCTTTAAGTTATTTTGTTATTGACATAATAATGTAAATAACCTAATAATGATCCTTATTGCTGTTTTAGAGGAGCGGTGCTTCAAAGGATAGTTGCAGATTTCTGTCAGAATCTGCAGATTATACAGTACAAATAAAATGTTCACGTTGTCTTCCCAACAGCTTCACTGACATCTACACTGGATGGCCAGGAAGCGTTCACGATGTCTTCTCTGGCGCTGATAATTGGCGTCTGTCTTGTGTCAGTGACGTAAAAGACGGATTTAATGAGACATGACCATCAAACAGCAGTCGCTTTCTAAAACATCGGATATGTATCGGATTCAGCACCACATATGAAAGTGACCCAGATCGGATTTGTGCCGTTCACACTGTCAGACCATGATCGGATATGGGTCGCATAGGGTAAAAAAAAAAAATCGGATTTGATGCGCTTTTGCCTGCAGTGTGAACGTAGCCTAAGTGATTTAATGAGTCATGGGTGATTTAGCATTTACCAAGTAATGTGTCTGCTTTCTAACCACCACGTTTAAATTCAATTTAAATTGAAAGGGCAAAGAAAAAGCTTGTTTATTTAAAGGTAATATTACTGTTCAGAGTGGTATACTATCTGTTAAAAAGTGCTCACACACACACACACACAGCAGAGTCTGCCAGTGAGGTAATAGGTTAAGGTGAAGGTTATAAAGCGTGAAGCAGTGACTGAAAAAATACCTCTGGCGTGCTTTTTCAGCGTGTTCTCTTTTATCGCCCTCACAGGATTGTCATGGAAAGCTGCACCACACTGCAGGCAAGATGGAGGTAGCTCCAGAGTGAAGGAATTGATTTCAGTTGAAATTGATTGTTGCAGCATGTTGGAAAAAGATGGAAAAAAAGCTCAGAAAATCTGCCTCAAGTGGAGCCCACAAATTCAGTTTCATATATGCAATCACTACCCAAGGCAAAGCAGCCATTTATGACAATGATAGGTGTTCTCATTTTGAATTGCAGCTGTTAACCTGAACCTGAATGACAATGCTGCGTCATCTCTGGGCCCCTCCAGGCTTGATTGATTGATTGGTTCGCTTTATTGTTATTGTAAAGCAGGGAAGCAAAACAATGGAATTACCTATTTAATTTGGCTATTACTGCTTTCCCAGTAGAGGCTGAAAATTGCAGGAAAACCACCAATAATAAGAGAATTGATGGACCTGTTCTTGTTACATCCTCTCAGCTCTGACCACCTCCACTGACCAACGGCAGCAGCCTTTTCCTTTTTTTAATGAATGCATTATTTAGGCCTTCATGCTTAAACAGATGGTAGGCAAGAGATCAAAAGGTTCAAGACTCAAACAGAGAAAGGGGGAAGTATGAGCTGTCAACTATCATGATGCATACCAAAATAATAATGCAGGAACAACTATATGAATGTGTCAAAGAAAAACCGACGGGTATATATATCAGGATAAATGATTTTAAAGGCCTGTGCGAGACACTCTGATGAGGAGTGGTAAAACAGAAGAACAAGTGAAATGCATTTTCCAAGTGCAGGCAGAAAAATAAAAAAAGGTACTCTAGGGAAATGGCATGTAATATTAGAGGAAGAGAATGAGAAAACACCATGGCTGTGGAAATAAATTAAATGAAATTTGTTGAGCACTGGAGTGAAAAAGAGAAAACAACACAATAAACTGTAAGAGGAAGATATTCATTCTGAGGAGTGGGGAGAAAACACTGCAGAGTTGGCCTTTCACAATGCAGTACAGATGTGCTGTCTGCTCACGCTCCAGCACCATGCATGTCATTTCTTATTCTGCAAACAAGGATGCAATTTCTTGCATTACAAGAAATCGTAGAGGCTAGAAAACTAGCCTCTAACAATTAACAGTTAACTACATCTTAAAAATTAAATAAATCAGTAAAGTAAAAACAAACAAACAACTGCAAATAAATTCAATCATCAAATACAAAACCAGGCTACCCTGATTTCCTCACAACCAATCTGAGTCTGTAGAGCTTTATGTAAATTAGGTAAAAAGAAGATGAATTCTACACTGTTTTCTATAACTTGCATAGTCGACAGAAACAAACAGTACTGTAAGAAAGTAGCACTGTTTAGCATTTAACATAAAGTGGGTCCCTGTTAACTAGCCATTAAAGCAGTTTTCTTACTATAATGTTTGGTGATAAGAGATTAAAACACAAAGAATCAAATTGTGCGCAAATAACTATGACTGTGCTGCGGTGTGCACAGGGTATATGGATTGTGTTCAGCTATTTGTAAATGGGTCTTTATGTATACATATACCCATGTACAGGTGTGTACAGTATATATATGTAGGTGTTTTTGTTTTTGTTGTTTTTAGTCTCTGTGGCTGCAAGTTTTGGTTTTCAGTAGTTTATAGAGTTTAGTTTCCCTTTTTGAACCTTGTGTTTTGTCTTTTTTGGATCATTCGCCATCAATCAATACATGGCTTGCTCTCAGTCCACCTTTAACACCACACAGTCTGCAACATCCACAGACCCATGAATAATAAAATAAAAATAAACACCACTGACTCTGTCTAGTCATGTAGGCTTCTGTTCTCATGTAGTTTGGAAAACTTAATACTAATGTGGAAGTTTAAGTTGTCATTAATTTGTTTTTCAATTAGTGAAAAATGCCACCATCACTTTCCAAAAGTCACATTGAGAAGCTGTGTCAACTGGCTCATTTCTACAAAAAAAAAAAAAAAAACAACCCAAAAACCAAAACGACAATTTGCAAAGACATAAAACAGCCTCTCAGTCATCTTAGACAATCTGACCATCAGTTTGGTGTTGGCTACAATTCATATTACCAGAACTTCTAATAACAGGTAATGAAAAATGCTTTAAAACTACACTGATAAAAATAAAACTGAAAGTTCTGAAGGATATAAGAAATCATTCTGAAACATGAATGTGAGCACAAATTCAGAAAGTTGTCTTCTATCCTTTTTTCCTCTCAAACCAACACCCTTCACCACCTGTCCAGGACCTGCCCTTTAATCCTTCCTTACTTCCTCCATTCACCTGAGAGAAACACTCTCATTGTGTGTGTGTGTGTGTGTGTGTGTGTGTGTGTGTGTGTGTGTGTGTAGGTGTGTAGGTGTGTGTGTGTGTGTACACGCAAGGGGTCAGGTAGGTTTGTATAATCCAGGTGGTCTCTCAGCTGGTGCTGTGTTCATCAGGATGTTGTAGCTCCATGCACCGCTCACCCTCACACTTACGGGTCACCACACACACACATCCAGACAGAAAAACACACCCACACAACTCTGGCAGGAAGAACCCCCCACCACCACACACACACACACACACACACACACACACACACCCTTCCTCAGCTGATTTTTCATGTATTCAAACTTCCCTCACATAATCAGCATTTAAATTTTTGCCTCAAAGCCTTTAATATTATGCGAGAGGCTTCTGTATATAATTAGTGTAGCGGCTGAATTAAAAATTTTTAGTATGTTTAATGAAGAAAAAACAGTAAAATATAACAACCAATAGGAACAAAACATTCTTCTCCCTCCTCAGAGCTGGAGCATCCCTGTTTATTATTTTCATTTCTCACTGGTTACTAAATGACATTATTTTGAAGATAAAGTAATTGCTGTATGAATAATACATCTAGAGGTTTTTAGGTTGTATGACGATCACACTGGCCCTGGGCTGCTCACGTGGATGTGTCTCTGTCGCCGCTGTTTGTGCAACAGTAGCTGCAATAGGTGGTTATCATTCTTGCATTCAATGTTATGCTTCAGTCGCAGTGGCGTAATCATGAACACTGCTGGAGTGCCCCTGAGCTAAAATGTTATTGTAGAAGAAGCTACAGCACTACAATAGCTCTCGGGAGAATGAAGATGAGGAAGGAGAAAAAGATAAAGCTAATAATGGGAATGGAAAATGGAAACGCGTGCATGCATGAAGACCTGCATCTGCTCATGTGCAGGAGCAGCACTGAACATATGAGGTTGTTGCAAGTCAGAATGAACAGATATGCTAATGCAGGTTTTAATATGAGTACAATGAGAGCAGATGTTTAATATTTTATATAGATTTTAAAAGTGTAATGACTAACTTTTAAAAACAATAAAGGTCCAAACACTTTTGTCTATGTCTGTGAGATATGAGAGTACAAATAGCGACAGCCTAGCTCAGTCACCTGACTGCAGCGATCCCAGATGGTGCCTCAGTCATTACAATGAAATTTGGTCACCAGCTGCATCCACAGAAGGTTGACATTTTTTGCCTAAAGACCATTTTTATTAGTATGTGGGCGGCTGTTTGATGTCCCACTGGCGGCACAGAAATAGCAAACTGATATTGTTTTATAGATTTTATCCAACTTCACATGAAGCCAAAGCATTAAGCCACAAGACTCAAGGCAAAGTACTGCTGATAGCTGTTCATGGGGGACACGCTCAGGTGGCTTGAACAATGGTAGCCACGTCAGAGAGCCGAAATACTGACACGACAATCTGGCAACATTGTTGCAAGGCTGCTAAGTTGTTGCTAGTTTGTTGCTGATAAGGAGCTGTACTGAAAGATGACAATATTAGGTTTCAGTGAGCTCGACAGTAGAGTGAGATAGGTCTGCAACCATTCGTAAAGCTGCCTCACCATATCGAGTTAGAAAAGCAGATTTTATTAAAGTATAAACTCACACAAGCATTAAGGCCTTTATCCACCAGACACATAAAAATTGTGTAATTATTTCGTGCATTAAAAATATTTTTTGGACTCATCTGTTCTCAGTATAGCTGTCGTCAGCATTTTTTTTTTCAAACCAACGTCAGTTTTTTAGATGAATAAACAGATCTGACCAATGGGATTACTGCATTTGGCAACAAGTGCATTCGAAGCTCAAAATGCGCACTAGTAATGAATATACAATGATAAGGAAACAGTCAAATATTGTTATTTTACCTCAGACACACAGCTGCACTGCTCTGTGACCATCGGCTCTCTGAAATGATTTTTCTGCCTCCTCAGATATGGTCCCAGTGAGAGCTGCCACACTGACATCCAGAAATATGTACAAAAGTGTTCATGATGCAACTTCAGCTCCAGGATCAAACCATGAAATTTTCCCTGCTGCTGCCTTGTCTTGAGAACTGGACCGATCCAGAATCTGTTTCTTCCTTTCCTTGTTTAGACACATTGGGGCCAGCTCATCAGGGCTTTATGTCAAGTTGGGGGGGGGTTACGAAGAATTCAGAACTTCTTGTTGATTTCTTGCAGTGCATTCGCTGTATAATGGCACTTACAGTCAGCTCTAGTTTCCTCCAACTGGTAATCAAATCAAACACTGAGGTAGCAGCCCTGCATGCAACTTTAAACTTAAGAAAGTCATTTTAAATCTTAATCAGCAGTTCAAAGATTTTGTTGCTTGTCAGGACTGCTCATAAGACCAGCAGAGTGAGCAACCCGGGGGTTCTGCGAATCACTGCCACAAATAAATCAGTTGGAAATCAAACGTCCATCCTTTTACCTCAGGCTAAGCTGACTCAGCTGGGGTTAACTGTCACACTGACTGGCCTGATTAGAGCTCAGTGATTCACATCAGTGATTCATGCTCCCTAATGTGGTGCCAATGAAGGGAGACAAAGCATCAGCAGGCTGTGTTGTAGCAGTGAACAACAGAGGCTGCATCTGTTTGTTGTCTCTGCTATTAATATGCAGAGTTCTCTCAGTGTCTTAAGTGCAGTCCTCAGCCTGAGTGGCATTAGTGAAACACTTCTCAGTGTCGTCTCAGCAACAACACCGGCGAAGATGTTGCATGATGCAACTCATGTCTCCAGTGTTACACAGCCTGAGCCAGCACACACAGCATGGTGATCTTCCGATATTATCCAGATGCAGCCCAAACAATTTTTTGAAAGAGTGAAAGATCCTCTACAGCAGAGCCGTAAAAGAAAAACATGTTGACTGTTTAAGGCACAGCTGAACCGATTGCACTGATTCTGATAAGCATGCCTGCTACGTTGTTACAGAAAGAGGTTCAAGTCTACCCAGTTTGTGGTATTTCATTTAAAAACACGCATGGGTGGCAATTCTGCGAGCACTTCAGAAGAGCTTGAATAGATAAAAGAGATGCTGCTGTGCGCTGAGATACTAAAAACAAACAGTATTCAGAAAGGAGAGCAGCCTCCACTTTAAATCCTCTCATGCTTTACTACAGAAAACCTTTTAAAAAAAATCATAAGTATTTGAAAAGTGTGTTACCAAGGCTCTTAAACCTGTGATTGAAGCATAATTAGGGCAAGCAACCTACGCACTGCAGCCCACACCGGACTTCATCAAAGACCAGAGAGCAGTGACTCAGTAACAACCCTGAGAAGAGCTTCTTTGAAAGTGTCTCTGCAAACTTAAAAAAAAGGTGTTTCCTTACTGCCTCCTGCAGCGAGCACAGGCAGAGACGGTGCAGAACGAGAGCCGCCTGGAAGGACGTGTGGAGTTCATACAGAGGCTGTGGACAGTGAAGAAGCTCCGCCTGGCACTTGTTGATCCGTTGTGAGGACGTTCACAGTAACTCTGTGTTCCAGTTTCATGCTGAACCGGTTTCAGTCTGAATATTTACAAAATGAACAAATGTTTCACACCACAAAAACTGGACAAAATTGAAAACTGGAACAGAGCTTAATTTAATACTGTGAGCAGCTGATGAGGAGCAGAGCTTTAGAGTCGTGAGTGCTCTGCACTTTGGTGTGGGTGGTGGAGCTGCCCAGCCACATTTGAGTTTAACATTTGAAAATTCATTTCGACAGCTTCTCATTGACAGGTGACCGTTGTACCTCTACTGTTATTCATTCAGGACCACCGTGGTGAAAGGAGCTGTGCAATAATCGTCTGCAGTAACTTATATTTGGCTGATGGAGAGCAGCACAGAACAGACAGACGCAGCATGAAAAGGGCGGTCTGAGGTGGAGGTGGTTTGTAAAGCAACGTGCAGATGTGCAACTGTAGGCGGACTAAAGCGGCTTTAAAAGCATGCTATACTTTAGACTGGCCATAGAAGGGTGTCTGTGCTTTGAGGAATCAGCTGATGTGAGTTGGGATTAAGATCAGCTGATCTGCTGGGATGGTGACTGAATGTGACTAACACTCTGCTCCATCTTTGAGAAACGAGTATAAGGAAGCAGGCTAACACATTTCCAAACATTCACATAATGTGGACCTGAAAACATCTGGGAGTGCCTTAAACCGGCGAACTACTAACTCGCCTGGCTGCAAAAAGAAGTTTGGTTGCATAGAAGTCGAGAATAGTTGCCGATTCCTCTCATCCAGAGATGTGAAACTCATTTTCCATCGTTTGACATGTACAGCCCACTTTAATGTAAAGTGGGTCAGGCCAGTGAAACTCTCCTTTTGGTTACAAGTTTAGTATAAGAAAATGAAGTGCAGTTACAACAGTGTTGTTTTTCTGCACGATAGAAATGTAGTGAATGTAGCTCTTTATCAACAGGAAAAGCTGTAAAACTTATGAAAATATAATTAACTCCAAAATGTATTACATCCTTCACAAAACCCCACTGTTTCATTTTATTGAGCTACACAAATATTGACACAAAAAATGATACAAACCCCAATAAACAGATCTTTAAATAAACAGATAGCCCACCTCTCTTTAACAGCTTCCAAATTAAAACAATAAAAATCTAATAAACTCCATTCAAAAACAAACAGTCCCTGCCAGACAGATGGTCGCCGCTTTGATGTATGAGTCGAATTCAATTTCCCAATTACACACACACACACACACACACACACACAGGGATGTCAGCTACTGTCTTTGCCATCAGGCAGCGGGATTAAAGAGTGAATTTAAAAGCTCAATAAGTGATCCATGTTAATTATTCGGAATCTGATTATCTAGTGCTGTGTGTGTGTGTGTGTGTGTGTGTGTGTGTGTGTGTGTGTGTGTGTGTGTGTGTGTGTGCCCAGTGAACGTCTTTGTTGCTGATGTTTTCCATGTTTATATCTCCGTGCATGTTCATGGGTTGTAATAATTGTATTGCGGGACCACAAAACTGTTTAGCCAGCATCATCTTTAAAGAAAATCTTTAAATGTTTAAGGTTAGGCTATGGTTAATGGTGACGATGTGGCTGTGTCTTTAGAAATTACATTCAAGTCACTTAAATGTCATGTGAAATAATGGGAAAATGTCTGTGTGTGTTCCTGTTGTTCTCTAACAAGCAGCCAGCTGCTTGTCCCGGTCTTTCACAACAGTCTCCCAGCAGCTAATGAGACACTCCCAGCAACACCTGCAGGCGCTCGCAGCATGAGATCGATATCACACACACACCCATGCATGCAATCAGATATACGCACATGTACCTGAACACTGACACCCACACTACATATAAACTTGTTCTTTTTAAAGAAAAGAACATTTCAAATGTTTCACAGCTCCTCACACTTTATTTTGGCCATTTTTTTGCTTAGATGATTCAACGGCTTTCTGCTCCTCTCATTTGTTTTGAATGGATACAATGAACTCATTCTGCATCATCTAAATATAAAACAGAAAAGTGTGATTGAAATGCATTGCAATGACTCATATTCAGAAGACTGGTGTTGGTAAATTTCACATAATTAAACATTACAAAATCTTTTATGGTGAGAAGCAATTAAAACAGCACAGGGTTTAGCATAAATGCTATATTTGCCAGGTACTAATACAAAAGTTTAACAGTGGGGTGATGAAAAATAAAGCATGTTCCACAGTTGACGAGCCCGTAATCACAAAGGCGACTGCAGGTGCCAGATCAGCAGAAACAAACATGACATTTGAAGCAAAGAAGAATTACCGCTGCTGCATAAAGCACTTCAATACTCTCTGCTACATGAAACGCAGCTGAGAACAAGACTTGATTTTCGAGAGCATCCTCGAGCTGAAGAACATGTATCAGACAAATGAAATGATTTACTTTTCAAAGCTGGACTGAAATTTTAAAAAAAGCTGTAATCAGACATCACTCGTATCTGTTTCAGAGAAAAGATGTAGAATTTTTTCTCCAGAGCAAAGGTGTTACAGATGGTCTGCTGCTGATGAAGCACGGCTGTGCAAGCCAACCAACTTGGCTGCAGTCAGTGAGTAGAGAATCAGAATAAATGGGGTGATAAAATTACCAGATAGGCTTTTACCGCAGAGTGAATGAAGCGATGGATATGTGGATGGACGGTCACTGCAGAATAAGCGAAGAAGAAGAAAAAGAATCTGTAACCATCAGACCATACAGGTCTGAGTCAGCAGGTAGTCTTATCTCACGTCGCCACACTTCTGGTTCTAAAATAACCTACCATCTCTGCACCTCTCCTCCTGTTGACAGCTGCAGTTAAATCCTTAAGTTTAAGCGATCTCATTTTCATTGTATTCCCCTTCACTAAATAAACCTCCCATATCTCAGAGACAGCAAAATTAAGCCATGAACCCTCCTCGTGCTCCACAGCAGCCAGCTGGCTCTGATGCAGAGCAAATATAGTTGACAGTACAGTTTCTTTTCAGCCAGGCCCCGAGAACATGATCCAAATCTGCACTTAGAGCTGAATAAGAGAGTGCAGTGCAGACCGGCAAGTAAGTGATGAATGGATGAAGACAGAGTGACAGCTAGGTTGGGAAGAATCAATTAACCTGGATTGGAAGATCCCGGTGGTAAGTAGACAAGTCAATGAAGAAAGGGTTTGTGATGGTCTTTGAATTTCATTAAGAACACTTTCAATCAGAGGGAGAATTAACTGTTTCAGCAATCAGTCCAGAACAACAGCTGCAGGCTACAAATGGTTTTATCTAACATTTGAAAAACTCTGTGATTCCTGTGAAATAAATACATAAACAGCACAAATATTCAACTTAATCTGGCGTTTTGAAGGACAGCAAAGACGTTTAAAAGGTCTCTGCCAACTAATTTAGAGCAACTACAAAATCATGACCGAGTCTGTTTTCTGCTTCGCTTAATCACTGCAACTGCGTGCGGTCTACTCAAGCACAACATTTTAAAATGTAAAAAGCTTTATTTAAATATCAATTCTACTCAAAATTCCATCACATCTATAAATACTAAGCCTTTAAATATCACACCTGCATGGGCTGAGGCGACGTGGTGATAGAAAGACCAGCACTTGGATTGAGACTAAATAAAAGCCCCGTGAGTCTGCAAGATATCTGAGGCCATGCTTTCACTATCACTATGAAATGAAAAAAGGTGTCTTAGTAGGTTAGATTATAACCATGTGTATGAAACAAACTACAAGAACTATTTTACCCATTTTGAAATGCAAATAGATGTAATTTCATAATAGCAGGTCAGAATATTACAATACGTAGCAGGATAACACAGAGGTCAGTAGGGCTGTGCGATATGACGCAATATATTGGCTGACAGAATGAAAACATCTATCGTTTCAAATTATACGCTTTTGTTTGTTTCGTGGTGTCGCAAAATGGACTGTTATTTCATCAGGACACAAAGATTACCAGCATGGCCATTCAAGATGAGGCAGAACCAGGTAGCTCCAAACAGAAGGACCAGTCAAACAAATCGAGAACCTTATCCCTAAATAAGGGGCAACCTCTGCAGCATGGAAATGGTTTGGTTATTGAAAAAGTCTGAAACGGACCAGAAAACTGTACTATGCAAATTATGGTGCAAACCGGTCCGCATCTCAGACTCAAACACCGCAAACATCTTCTACCACCTACACGAGAACCACATGAAAGAGTATGGAGAGAGTTCACGGATGAGAAGCAACAAAGAGCCATCAGGTGCTCAAAATAAACCTTAGACTCAAACGTTAGAACAGGCTTTTCCCCGCAGCACGCCGTGTAGTAAACACTCACAAAGAAAATAGCGGCCATTACAAACTTATATCTAAAAATATATAGTTTCATGCATCGACTCCACACGACGCCCAGCTGAAAACACTTCACACAAGTCGAGCTGCCCAAGATTCACAGAATTCCCTGAAAATGCACCGTTTTGTGATATACATCATTATCAGGATGAGAAATGCCTGATGTCGGGCGAGATTCTGGTCATATCACCCTCAGGCAGAGACACTGATGTACACTGATGTGTACAGTAGATAATCACTGAATATGTTATTCATAAAATAAAATGTAAACATTTAAAAGTTCAGTCTTCTAGGAATGAATACCAAACACATGGGTGCAGGCTGAGTTATTTCATTGAGACAAAGTGAAGAGTTTAGATGTTAATCTGAGAGAAAAGGGATCCTAAAGCAGGCAAACACCAAGTCCACAGGGCTCAATCCAAGAAAGCCAGAATCCAGCTGCACATATGACAGCAACACTGACACAGACTGACTATCATAGTAGCGAAAAGTTGTTTCCCTATGTTAGCCCTGTGATGCACTGGGTATCAAGGTTTTACCCACCTCTCACCCTGTGACAGCTGTGATAGGCGAAACCTTCCCTCTGCACTTCTAACAGAGTAAAAACTTGAGTGTGAGTAACTCCCCTGTGTTCAGTTATATAAACAGTTTCATTAACTGGTAAATGTGAAAATCAACATTTTCACACAAAGATTGCCACATATTTAAAGTGGATTAGGGATCAATCAAAAATAGATTTATTTACAATTTCTGTGCAGAAGCTATGCTTTAAAATGGGTGTTTGCTTTTCTACATTGTAGGGTCTGACATGCAAATGAGAGTTATTATTAATGTAATTCCAGCTGTTACATAATGCAAAAACACCCACTGAGCAAATGCATAGAGAGAGGCAGAAGAAGGCCTACAGGCGCTACGTAGTGAAAACAGCCAAAATTGATAGGCAAAAATCACACGTACACACACACACACACACACACACTAGAAATCTGTGCATGCAGACAGTCACAATTGTATGAGTAAATAACACAGAAAAAACACATCTAAACATGTGTTCCTCTCGTTTAGTCTCAGTAACACACACACACACACACACACACCAGATTGCACTGACCGATGAGACCTTTTAGAACAGCACAATGATTCGCTCGAGCTCAGCACAGTCTCACAGGGAGAATCTAGCTCACACAGACACAAACACAGCCGTTATTAATTTAATGAGACGCTATAACACGAGCCAGAGGTTTCCTCCATTCTAGGAAAGAAGGAACAAGTGATGAACCATTAGTAAATCAGGCTAATGACGGGATTAACACCAACGGATTTAACAATAAGCTCTTGGCTGTACGAGGCGTCTGCTTTTTGGCTTTTAGACCAAAACTTCAGGATTGCAAACGCAGAAAAGATTTAAAGCACTGCTAGGAACAAGTGACAGAAGAGCCAATAACACTGCAAAGGAGACGAGGAGAGTCTCTTTTGATCTCCTGCTTAGAAAACTCCTTTAGCACAATGCCAACAAGGACTTTGGGTGTCTGAAGTGAACAAGCGGAGCTCCTTCGAGGCCACTGATGAGGTGGCTGAATGAAATTTAATTGCTAAATACAACAAGGTCATTACCAAAATGACACACATTTTTCTTTGAAACAGATTTTTAAAAAGCTGGAGTAACTGCACATCAATATGGCATTGAATAAACCAACACTGTGATACGATTTCTTCCATTTGTATTTGTCACAAAAGGAAAACATTCAGCAGCAGTCTACGCAGAAATGCCCAGAGCTCCCTCTCCCCAGCCACGGATATTCAACTCTTCCTAGGGGAAGAGTTACTGAAAGACATAATGTCTCCAGTGTCCCGGGTTTGCCCTGCCGTCTCCTCCTGATTAGACATGCCTGAAACATCTCACCTGGGAGGAAAGCTGGAGGCAACGCAGAAAGATGGCCAGACGGACTCACATCACTGCAGGGTAGCAGCAGCTCTGCTTCTCCCGAATGACTGAGTGATTCACCCTCTAAGGCTGAGACCAAACACCCTTTAGAGGAAACTCATCCTGCCGCTCGTATCTATTATCACGTCTTGATGCACGCTCAATCATCCAGGTAAGTAAATCTCCAAAAGTTGATTGTGTTCATCTGGATGTAGCGTTTTCAGTAGGACAAACGTTTGGTCACTCGTCCAAGTGACGTCTTCAGTCTCAGCTGACTGCAGGTTTCCCCAATCCTATAAACAGTACATTTGCATAATGACTGAAACCAGCCCACTGAAGGAACAATGGGCTGGGAGGTCAGTTCCTTAATCATTCCTTAATCTGTTATCACACTAGTTTGTGGCCAAAGATGAAGGTAGAAATCTAAATCCATATTTTCCAACAGGCTCAGCACTCTCGTCACTAAAATAGACTGGTACAAAGTCTGTATCACTTCAGATTCTGCACAACTCTGCTTGTCAATTTTAAACAAGCACCCGAAGTATTGCACTCACAAGCTCACTCGACAGTTCACTATAAAGCCTTTTTTGGCAGCCGCTGATTGGACAGCTACTGTAAGGTCTTCACCTGTGATCCACATCGTGCTGATGGGCCTCTCTGACGGTTGGTGGGTGGTCATGTCGTTTTTCATTTTATGGATCAATCCTCTGTCCAAGGTTTGGCTCCAAAACAGGACCACACCGACCTGAGTCCCAGTCCTGTGTGAAGTAACTGGAGGAGAGCGTTCCCAGTTTTCCTGCTCGTAGTTTTAAATGGGTGACTTTCCCCTGGGAGATAATAACCCACCAAAATGAGGAAGCAGTTTTGGTTTATAAATGTAGATAGACTTTGTGATGATTTGCTACCATAAGATAACATTGTTTTTTTTTTTCAACATAAGAAAAATTTATTGTAAAATAAAAAAATATATGCTTTCAGAGGTATAGTGCTTTATGCCTCTAAACCCACGTATGCAGAATCTCTGAGGTCACGCAAATCAGAAGCATTCTAGTGCCACATAAAAAAACAAAGCTTCTCACACACACACACACACACACACACGCTTGTTTGAACCCTCTGTCTATAAATTATGGATGTCTCAGTAGAAACCTGCACGGGCTGGCAGTTTCGAGTTAAGAGGGACCCTGATGAGCACAGAAGCAGAAACGACATCGGCAGGCTGAGCAGACAGGCTTTGAATATGGTTTTACTGATTTCAAACAATTTCAAGCTCCTGGATAAAATGCCCCTTACTTTTTTTCATTACAATTTGTTTTATTTATTACAAAACGTATTACACAGTTGACCACATTTCTCAGAATTTGCTCAGGCAAAAGCTCAGACTGGAGACTTGAGGATGCTCTGAATGCTCCGTATCTGGTACCTCCGTATCTCAGGTACACGGCACTGTGACACAGTTGGTCAAACCTTCAGTGTAAGAGGGGCAGGAGGAGTTGGATTAAAGGGGGACTGAACACTAAACTGGCTTGTTCCATACAGAAGATGAACTGATGAGCTGCACAGTGGTGTCATACTCAAACTATTACTTTAAACCGTTTGGTGTCCATCAGGTAGTTTACTTGTTCTCCATTACATCTCAGCTTCTGCTTCAGCATTAAACGATGCATTAAACGGGGCGATCGTGGCTCAAGAGTTGGGCGTTTGTCTTGTAATCGGAAGGTTTGGGGTCCTTAGGACCAAGTAAAGCGCTATACAAATACAGACCAAACCTTCCGGCGCCTGCACCCTTTAATCCCTGTGCTCAGTTTTAATAAAGGGTAGCTGCATTACTAGAGCTACTCCCAAAGAGAAGTGGGTTTCACTGTTGTCCCCACTGCAGTGGTTATTGAGCATATTAATGAGAACATTGTCTGTGTGTCAGAGAAACACACTTAATCTGAAAAGAACCTAATTAATTCCTGTCTTATGTAAAAACACAAGCCTCGGCATTCACTGCATGCGTGATGCTGTTTCATCATGTTTGACCTAATTTACAAACTGTCACTGCTTTAAATGCCAGAGCTATTTAAGGCTGGCATTATTTTAATCATATTTTAGTTGTTACAAGTCACTGCCCCAAAGTCGCTTGAATCACATCATTAAAATCAGCATCCTAACTGCTATCACAAGGCAGCACTGCAGATCTAACTGAACATGAGCGTGACAGAGGGATGATACCAGAGCAATGTGGATGCATCACAGTGATGTGGAAATTCTTCTTAACATCAAGAAGGAAAATGAAGAATTTTGGTTTATTTTTTCTATTTCTTGGGGTTCTTCCTAAAAAACACATTCTCATCCCAGATCTTCAAATCTTGCTGGTCTATTAGATTGAACAAGCATCTCAGAGATACCCAGTGGATGTACTCTGGTGTCACACCCTGAGACAGATCTGGACTGGGACAAAAAGAATAAATGACATTAAATTAAAAAATTTAAAATCACCCCTGGCATTTTTTTTAGCCAGACAGCCACCCTGATTGGTCAAAACACTTTCTCTAGACTGAGTGCTTCCTGACTATTTTCATACATAGACCTGCAGACTGGAGGAGCCAGGGATCGAACCACTAACCTTCTGATCAGTTGGTAACCTGCTCTACCTCCTGAGCTACAACCACCTACTGGCAAAGATGAGTAAACTGTCACTAGGTTTTAGATAAAGTGTACACTCACAAACCTGTCAAATTTGCATTTGAAACGTTGGCTACCATAGCAGTATTGCAACATGGCATTTGGGTCTTCTGACTGAAACTGGAAAATAGGAAGATAAATAGTGCCATCATTACCAGACCTGGCCTACATTTAGTTGACATACACCCTGCCAATGACACCAGTCAGTCAGAATTGCCAGTTTGATGCCGGATCCAGGGAAGACCTGTTTTCTATGGGCCTGGGCCACATACACCAAACCACAATCGGGCCAGATGTGGCATACCATGGCATAAACAGTGGTGTCATTACCAGACCTGGCCGATATCTGGATGACATACTTCTTATCATGCCAGAAGTGAACCAGCAGTGCCGGCTTGGTACCAGATCCGGGCCAGACCTGCTTGCTATGTGGGAAATAATAAGCAAAATTCAGTTAAATGCAGGTCACACCAGCAGTTGAACCCTTACGTCTTACGGCTTTGCACATGTTGAAAAATGAGTGTTTCAGTGGGATACCAAGAGCTCCCAGACAAGCATCTATTTGTCTCACTGTTGCCACAACCTGGAATAGAAGTGGCACTAAAGTGTGCTTGTGAGCTTGAAAACAGCAAGAAACACAACTACAAGCAGGCTGGTCCTGGTCCGCTGGATGATGTGTCAAAAATTCACAACAGTTTCATTAAATTCTGCAACCAAAGGTTTTAACTGGCAACTAGACCCACTGTGGCACTGTGTGACTAAATAAGTAGGTACTTGCTGTCAGAAGGGGCATCTGGTGTATAACATCTACCAAACCCAACATGTGGAGCTTGTACATAAACAAACTTATTGCAGGAAAGAAAATCGATTATTAATTTAAACAGACAAAAGAAAAAGTAATGATATTAGGAAGGTTTAAAATATTAAAAATTCTCACTTGAGAATTTTTCTTAACCGAGTAGCTTAAATCGTGCAGTTCTACATGACAGCTTCCAACTGAGAATTCAGAGTGACAGTACTAAGAAAAGAACAGAGCATTGTGCCCACCATGCTGCTTCCTGGGTGAATAAAAAAGTAAATAAAGTTAAAAATAACGGCTTCAATGAGCTCTGCTTCAGTCCCTGCTCCCCCAGCTGTCAATCACAGAGGTAAAGCTGAAACTGCAGTGAGAGGAGCTGAAGCACTCTGGCGAGTTCCTCCATCACACTTCGTCTCACCTCATCCACATCTTGTTAAAGTTCCTCTCTCACTTTTCCTAACTTTTCACACTTTGCTTCACTTGATATTCTTTGTACAACGAGCACACAAATCTCACTTCATACACTTACAGTTTTTGCAGAGGGCACAGCTGGGATTTAGAAGAACTGAAAGCTCTGAAACAAAAGGACAAGAAGTCACTTTACTCCTTTGCTCTCTGCGTGTCACTTTATTAAACTGACTTTTTGTCCTTTTCTTTTAAAGCTTACAGTTATATCAAACCCCAGCTGGGTTTTTGGCAGTGTCTGCAAAATCTGTGTGCAAGTTTGTGTGTGCTGCTTTCACTGGTGAATGTGGAGCTTCAGCTCTGTCCCAGAATAACTTAATGCAGCTTTAAACCTTCCAAGGTCAAAAGAGATATCGCTTAATTATAACTGATTATACCAACAAGACAATTACTTTTCAAATGATAGAAGAGCTTTTTGGTAACATCATGCTTAATATTTATTGTATCAATTTAGAAAAGTAAAACTGAAATCTGTTGGCTTGCAACTTTGAAGAACAACTTTCTCCATCACAAATATTATTTTTTTCTTGTGAGCTTGCAGACAAGTTTATTTTAGGCATACACTGCTGTCTTAGTGAGTCAGGTTTAATAAAGGTTAACTGGCCAACAGTGTTAATTACGGACTAAAACAAGATTATAACGAAATAAAAACTAATGTACGAGGTCAAAAACTGTGATGAAATGTATCAACACTTTTGTTAATGAATAAAAAAATAAGATGAATATATTCTGAAGAGACTACTATACTACAGCTAGTTATGGTCTACATAATGTTATGATATTTAGTCAACTAAAACTATAACCAGAACATGGATTTGTAAATCATGACTAAAAATAAATTAAAATTTGCTGTCACACTGAGCACTGCTGGCCAAGATACGACTTCATCAAAACTACAACTACAAACTGATTACTCTGCAGTCCTAAATCATGTGGAACTCGATCTCCCAATGTGTCATTTAATCCTATCCTGTTATGCACATGTACCTGTGGGCAGCGAGCTTCAGTGCACCAGCTTCAGCTGCATTTGTTATCAACAGAAATGGAAAATAGTCTCATTTCAGAGAACTACGGCTCTTTGCTACGAGTCCCTTTTGGGCCTTTGTGTTTTGAACTTTACTTGACTTTTTTCACCTGCCAGCACCTTTTTTATGACTTTCACTCGCCGTAGTCTAACTTCTGCAGCACCAAAGGACACCTTGTGCATAAATGTGGCCAGCTTTAATCCTGGAGCATTAATTAACACCTCATGAATGATAACTGTCTGTAATATGATAATTACTGACAGTCATAAAGCCACAGAGGGACCAGAAAATTGAGCCGAATAGTTTTTTCTTTTTGCGCACTATTAAAGTGAAAAAAATTTAATTTCCTTTGGCATATTTCTGTCTACTTGATGGAGGTAGCTGCTGCTACAGGCTCTTAAATAAAGTTTCCCAGGTTCCCTTTGACAGCCTTGGAGTTTCTTTCTTATCTCAATTTTTCTTTTACACACAATGTCAATTTTTTGGAAATGTCTTTGTGTTAAATGGAAGATGTCAGAGTGAGCCATAGTGTCAAATACACACACACACACACACACACTAAAACCTTCTTTTGAGGTTCTTATTTTTTGGACTCAATTCTGAGATATCATGGAGTCATGTTTTCCTGTTTCTTGCTCCTGAAAATAAAAATAAAGTCTGTGGACTGTCATGAGTTTTCTGAAAAGGAAAGTGTACATTTTGTGTTTGGACCTTGAGTTTTAAAGCTTGAGAGTGAGAACATTTTTTTACTTTCTGACTCTTATTCAAAGCATTTTCAGGCAGGAACCGGGTCTAGGCTGAGGTGAAGGTTGGGGTGAGGTCATGAGCTTTTACAGAGGCACTTGTTTGTTGGGTATTTTTAACATTTAAACAGCTGGAGATATTATCTAATCAAAATACATTTTTTAAATGTACCAGTGTGGGAGTTTTCGTGGCTCTGTGGAAGCAAGCTTCCAAGATGAAACGCACATGCTGAGAGAGGGAGATAGAGAGAGAGTGCCATTCAGTGTCAGGCTGCGGCGCTCTAAAACAAAGCCTTTAGAGCTGTGTGTGATGGGCTGAAAGGAAGCGAGGGATGATGGGATGACCAAGTGACAGAGAAAACAAGTGAGAGACTGAGAGGGCCGGAGGGGGCAGACAGGGGTGTGAAAGAGAGAGCTGCTGCGTAACGAGAGGGGAACACAGAGTCAACGAACACACACACACACACACACACACACAGGAAAATGTCTCAGAGGCAGCGCTATCGCACATATACACAAGAACTGCTGGTCCGTGTGGCATTTGTGAACAACTGCGTAAGAAACTAAACAAAAGAAAAACAATGACGAGTCTTTTTTTCCCCCTAACAAACTTTTTTTTGCTGGTTTTTCTCTATTTTTCTTTGTTTCTGTCAGTACACAGTCAAAAAGTAGCCTCCTCAGAGTAGAGTGCTGGCACTTTCCAGAGTACTGAAGCAGAAGACATACTGCTTCAGGCACTTTAACCTAAATTACATCAATATTTATTGGCTGTGTACACCTTTTTCCTTTAAACAGCACCGAGTCTTTTGGAGTTTTTCCAGGGAGGACTTTTCCGAGATCTTGGCATATTCAGAGCAGTTTCAGATCCTGTTAATTCAACTGTGCAGAATTTGTTTGCAATTCAGCTCGGGGTGCAGCACGAAACACTCACAGGATAGTCCTCGGTGTGTGAATGGAGCTAAAATAATTCTAGCTGCTTCTCAACAAACCCTCACATTTACTAAGGCGCTGTGCAAATGCACGCTGGATTTTGGCGTAAAAATAAGTACAGTCAGTGTTTAGAAAAGGAGCACAGTAACAAGACTGGGAGCTCTGGATTTTTCTGGGAGCTTCTTTCTCAGGGTATAAAATGTAGGATGGAGAATATTTCAATCAAGCACAAAGATTTACTGGCATTTGCAAGGCTGATATTTAACACACACACAAAATGGGAATAAATTATACTTTTGGCTTGATATTGAAATGAACTGGCTGTGTTTAGAAAACAGCTCAACTTTTGGAATTCGCCCATAAAACTAGGCGTTATTTGGGATTTCCCCTCACTGGCACCAGTTTACAAACAATAACTAGACATCAGAAGCAAAGTTGAACCACAACAACAAGCAGCTATAAACTCTCTGCTGATGCTGGCTTCATGCTTGAAATCAATATGGTGGATTCTGCAAAGTGTCTTATTGTGCTGCGATGTCCCACTTACACAAAAGGATTTTACTACAATCAGAATTGTGCTAAAACTTGACCCCCCCTCTATAAAAAACATGAACATTTCCAAATAAAAAGAGTTTATCACAGTAAAGTAGGTCCATTCATTCGGGACCATCTCACAGTTGTTTTGTGGATTAATTCAGTCTCGCTGCCTCCCGGCTCCTCATGTAATTGCTGACTGATTTCACAAAGTTGAGATCAGGGATCTTTGAGGATCATACCATCTGTTTCACAAGTCATTCTTGTCACTCTGATTATGTGCTTGGGTTTTGAAATCTTAAAATATAAAATGCCCTGAGCTTTCCCACAGTACTCAAACCAGCTTTCTTATGACGGACGCAACCTCAGCTCACCGCTTTTCCATTAGAGCACTAGTGCTAATTTCAGACTAAATGTCCTCTATGACTGAATTTAATCACCCCGTCTTTTATCGGAGATCGTGCCCTTCAGTATGCCCGACTCCCTTAATCTCACAATCACATAAACTAATCAACAAGAAGCATTTAATAAGCTTAAAAGGAGCGTTTTGCCAAACCATCTTGAAATAAAAAAAAAAAGCCTGCTCATACTCAGGGGATTAAATACTGCCGTAGTCAGTTTGTCAGAAGCTGCTGTTCCCTCTGAGCCTAAGGTGTCCTTTGGCGTCGGTGCTGTGATGCAGGGATATTGGATGTCAAGTGAAATCACTCCTGCTTGAAAGAGCGATGCTGACAATGTGCATAAAGAAGCAACATTTTTCACTCAGTGGTTTTGATGAAAGAGATGGAGAGCTGTTACTGCTGGTTTGTCAAGCAGCGCTTCACCTTTTCTGTCCATCTTTTGCATCTCTGTATCAACAAAAACGAATGACTTATGACCCGATCTTGTAAGAGCGATACCTAAATCTACAGAGGTTATCTGAGATTCAAAAAGGAATTTCTTCTCCTTCTTTGTATGCACCGCTTGACTTCCTTCTCATCCCTCTCCGTCAGTCTTGTCAGTCTCTTCACACATCGCTCGCCTTTTTTCTCTCCAGCTCTGACTGATGAGGTCTAGCTGAAGGCCATTGGACCATGTTCTCTCTGTCAGGCTCTGCACACCTGTCCATCACATCTGTTCCCGCTGAACAAAAAAATGGATTTTAATCACTGCACATCTGGCCACGAGACATCCTGTACTGCTTAGCATTTCACTTAAACCCCAAAATACTAAACTTAAAGATTTTATTAATCAAAGATTTCAACGCAGAATCAAAAGAGAAACATCTGATTATTCCACTTTTGTCACAGTATCTATCAGATTACCTGCTACTAAAAAAAAACAGCAATTTTGACCTACATGTGCTCTGTGTCCCCGGTAGTGACCTTTGAAAGGTGGGTGATGATCTGATTCATTTACTGCTGCTGCTGCTTGGTTTTGCTTCAGGTGCTTTGGAAATTTGCTGCTTCCCTTTTACTTTCTGAACAGTTGTGATTTTTGGTTATTAGATTTCTGCAGATTGATAATGTGATGTTAAAACTGTCGTCTGAACGATATTTCAGTGTGTAGCTTCATCATAAATCATATTCATGGCATTTCAAAGGAAGCTCGCGTTTAAACCATGTTAGTTTTAAGTAGGATGGATGGTGTGATCTGCAACACCTCTTTGCACAGCAGGCTGCTGTAATATTATCATGCAGCTTGTGTGTTAAAAATTCATTCAGTACAATAAATCTTTTAGTAAAACGTAGCTGTTTAAAACATCCCAGTAAGCATGACACCATTTCCACAGCTAAAGTTGGTTGCACTATATTAAAATGTGATTTTTGTAATGTGAAAGTGTTTCCTACCATCGATTTGGCTGCGTTCACAGGAATTGGCTTTTTTAATGAAAAGAGTGATGGGAAATTTTTGGGAGCTCTTCTATAAAATATATGTTTTTTAATAAAACATCATAGTCATTGTTTTTATTGTAACTTTCCACCTTTAATCACTAATCATGTTTTGATGGCTAACAGCTTGATTGACATTCACCAGAGAACTCCAGCACTGATGCTCCTTTCTCATTAAAGATGTGAGCAGGTTGACACTGAGCACATGACAGAGTTTATGCGTTATGCTGCCTGACACACCATCCAGAATGACTGGTGTGGCAGTGGGTATGGGGAATGTCAAATAAGCTGCACTGTGCTCGGCTGTCAGCACAGGTCTCACTAAAGGGAGTCAGAAACACTTACATGAGGAGTCTGCTGCAGCGTGCTATTTCATTTCTTCCTCACATAAAGGAGAAGCTCTGGTTTTGTGGCTGGGTTGATGATCTTCTACAGCCCTGTCCGGCTCTCCTCGTGTGGCATCTCCTCCACACTTTTGAGACTGCTGGGAAGCACAGCAAGCCTTGCACCAGCACATATGGACATGAACATGAACATGCTAGAAGAGCTGGATTACCTATGAACCTTGAACAAGCTGCCTCATGCCACAAGGGACATGAAGCAAACCAGAGAAACATCAGTCAGGAGGGGACGTGGAGAGAGCAATAATCTGTGGCCAACATCTCTAAAACCAGCCTGCTTTTTTCAGGGATGTCTTGTTGTTGCTTCTGCAGTGCACCTGCTGCCCTTTTCATTTGCACCAAAGCAGAACAATAATGTTAACTATAATAAGCACTTACTTTCTGTTATACTGTGATGATCCAGATTTCCCTTAAAGACAAATGATGAAAACAGAAAAAAGCTGTGTAAAATTTACTGCAGTCAAACAACTTATTTTGGACATTCATTTTCACTAAAATCACTTTGTCATGTGAGGATTAAAGCTAATTCTCTTCTAAAGGACAGAAGGTCAAGACAGGAAGCTGTGACTGAGTTACCTTCATCACTGCCTCAGTCCTAACATCAATGATTCACTGATGCTGAGAATGTGGCTAACAAAGTCATAAAAATGTAATATTGCTTTGTGATACTATTTTACTACCAGCTGAACAAGGAAATTTAAACTTAAGCACACAGAAACAATCAAACAGCTGCTTCCATTGTTCAAAACAAACCTGATGAGTAATTCTGACCAAGTTACACAACAACAGTTATTGGTTTGTCACTATTTCTGATTTCACACCAGAGGTGAGTTAATCATGTGTGACACAGCAGGAACGTGACGAGGAAACAATCTGAGGCGTCATTCATCCAGAATCAGTTGGTGTGCTTCCTGCACCCAAAACCAAGTAACCTCACTCACACCTGGAAGTCTTCTCCTGCCTCTAACATCTTTACTGCTTTCAGCCCGGTACCAAAGCTATCGTAACTCCGTGTATGCAAAGTCGGAGGTTTTCTTCTGCTGTGCCAAAGAGCAGTAACCCTGTTTTACTGGGTCAGGCTGTCCTTCATAATAATGAAGAAGAATGCACTGGACATTTGGATCACATACTCCGACTCAAAAAAGCTGGATCTTTGGAAATTTAGCAGATCTGTAACCCGAGTTCCCTGCTACGCCATCGCAGCAGCTAGTGAGGGCGCTAACATACCACAGAGGAAGCTAACACAAAAGGTTGATCAGATTTCACACAAAAACACAGTTTTTTATATCCGTTTGACAGTTTTTGACTTAACTGCTAAACTATGGTCAATAAGGTGACACGCCTCGAGCTCGACAACGCTCCGGTCCCTGCTGGCTTCACTCCCCCTCACTCTCTCTCACTCTCATTATGTTCAGTGTAACAGCTGTTGGGAAGCTTTTATTGTGTTATTACAGAGACATAAAGTGCTGTCATCAACATGATTAATATTATTTCGCTTAAATTGTCTCGTGTCAGCTCCACTCCACAGGAGTGTATTACTGAAAGTGTAATAAACGACTACAGCTGTGGTTCAGAGAGAGCAGGCTGTCTATTAATTGGACAGTTTGACTCATGAACTGAAAGGTGATGGGCATCAAACTACAAAGTATGCTTGAACCACAGATTGCCCCCAGTGTGAATGGATGCCTGTTAAAAAGCACTTAGGGTGCAAAGACTGGGGCAGAACTGGAGAAAAAGAACTTACGACTGTCAGACAGACTCTGTTGGTTCTGTTTTGCTGAAAACAAAGACAGTAGATGCATAAGAACCCCACCCATACCTATCATGAGATGTCATATCTCAGATCTCAGATCTCATACGTACAGATTTTTGCAAAAATGAACTGAAACTGAGAAGATGTATATGAATGAGCCACAGTGTGCTTGGGAACTCCTCTAGTGGAAGACATGGACATGTTCCAGTACGGCTTTTAATGCTCCCTTGTGGAAGTTCCTCCATTGTTAAGTGATAATGTCTCTCCCTGTGTCCTCACATACCAGCTGACCCTGTGAAACAGAGCTGTCAGTCTCCAGCTCCTCACCATGGCTTCAGGACTGCAAGGACACAACAGCACTTTGAGTCTCCTGTAATCAGTGGTCCTATGCTGCTCGCCTTCTCATGCACTCATTTTACTCTCCCATGTTTTTTCATTTTCTCCCTTTCCTCCCACCACCGAACCACCCAGACCGTTTTCATGTCAGGGACTGACGTAAAGCTGCTCTCACCTGCCTGCATTTTCATTTATTGTCCAGGAACGGTCCACCTACACTTTATATTTTGTGGCAACCATGAAGCCCATTTAAACTTGGCAAAACATCCCTGAAGGCCAGCTTCAAAAAAGAGATTCTCTTTATAATCCAAGAACAGCTAATGTTTTGGAGATAAATGCTTTCAGCCAGAGGCAAAAGATCAAACTTGTAGCAACTGTAAGACTAGATATAAACACAATAACAATCTGGTGATGTTTAGTATAATCCTGCTGTGGAGGTGCAATTAAAACTTTCACTACTATGACTATAGTGAATAAAACCAGCCATCCATTTTCAGTCAAACAGTCTAAGCAGACGTGACGACTTCATCCAGCTCCTCAAGGAGAAAACCAAGATGTTCAAAAGATATCATATTATTTAAGACAACATCTCTCAATTTAATAGAAATTGTAATTACTTATCAAAGTAATGACTCTTCCATGACCTCTACACACTCTGCCTTAGAGTCATGCTCGTTTCCAGCTCTGTGATTTCATGCTTTGTTTCTACTAGAGAAGCTTTGCCTGAAAGTTCAAAGTAATCCTTGTGAATCTTATACTGGGCTTTGGTACAGCCCCTCAGCTCTTCCTCTGATTGAAACAACTCATTTTACTTCACTTCTAAGGGTCCTGGCATATCCGCTGACTCAGGGGGGTTAGTTGTACATGTGTCAATATGTGCTTACTCCAATGTAAATTATATTAAAGCATAAAAGCATGCCTTTAAATAATAATGCCAATCACGCTGGACCTACACAGAGAAAATACTCCTGAGACGCTGTAACCAGCAAATGTTCAGCATTCCTGATCATCTTCCCACCTTCTGTTCAGAACTGATCTACAAAGAAACAGACTCGCAGCAGTGTTCACTGAAAGTTGACTCTGCTGTAGATGTGACTGTGATGCTAAAAGAGCAGAACAAAAAAAGAGTTATCAGGCCGAGCAGGCAGACACTGGTGCATGCAGGCAGCCAGACAAGAGAGGCAAACCCTGAACACAATGCTACCAGCAGAACAAAAACAATCGCTCCTGCTGACACACAGGGGGAGAAACCCACAGAGCCAGCGTGCGCCGGCGTAAGAGAAGCATCTGATGTACTTATGTGGGTGCCATGTTTACGTTATTAACCACATCACCCTGCCGGGATGATGGAGAAAGAGAGTCACGAAGAACAGTTTCATACCAACTCAGAAATGTTGTGTGTAATTTGTGCGAGCGTGTGTTTGGATGCTGCGAGTTGAGCTGTGTGCTAAAACAGCAGTATCCAAAGCCACGTTCCAGTTATCCTGCTGTAACAATAGCAGCGGCCCTGACGGCCACAACGACTCACCCCGGCTCTGACTCAGTGTAAAATAAAAAGAAGCCCACCGCCGCGGGTGAAACACGGAAGAGGAAAAACGTCCGAGAGCTAATAAAATCAGTCTGTCACGTCATTCTTGCTCTCTCTCTCAACCAGCTTATTTAGGATTCGGATAACTCTTGATTAATTTCTAACGACACAGAACGCAAAAGCACAACTTCTCCAGACAAATAATTTTCTAAAGCTTTTCAGATAAACAGAAATGAAGCAGCAGAAAATGAGTTAAACACACCCTGTGGAAATATTCACTGCAAACAAACACAGATCAACTTTTCGCACCAAGACACTTGGACTCCCTCAGGATAGGTTTTCAATTTCATTTTCTTGCTTTCAGAACTTGGACAAAACCTATGAGTGTCTTCAGTTTCTTTTATTGGAGCATTTCCATCTATTTCAACACATTAGTAGGAGATTTGGCCTGAATGACTGAGTTTATTTAATCATCAGTTTACAAAGAAAAAGAATCCATGCAAGCATTTTAAAATTTACATGTGTTTGTGTCTGCAAACAGATACTTATAACATGGTTTGGACATACATCTACAGCTCCACTTCCCTAAAATGTTATCATTGATATGAACATCTGTACGAACAGAACGCAGTCCGTCTTCTTCAAGATCCGAGTGTTGTTACAGGAGCTGGGTTTTTTCCTAACAAGCCAAACTAACTGTACCACATTTTAACAGGATCAACAGTGAGCTCAGAGTTGCATAATTCAAGCCAGAGGCCTCTGAAGGATGCATCCACAGCCAGTTTGTGGTGTTCCATAACAAAATGTTTGCTGGAGCAGGAAACTCTGGGATGCCGCTTTGTACTTGATATTAATCTGACATACGACAAGCAGAGTGACTCACAGATATTATTGTTGCCAAGGCTTGCAGATTTGTGCAGTCGTCATCAGATCAGAAATGATGTCATTCCCTCACATCTACTATTACTGCAGAATGAGAAATTACTCTAACAGGAAGAAAGCGCTGCGCAAAGCCTTCCTTGGATAAAAAGTGCTAAAACAAGCATGAATGCATCATCACCATCACAGCTGGCAAATTAAAGAGCCTGATGAGTCACATGACTTTACTCTGCATGACAGAGTGAATGTTTGTATCTGATATAACACACTTATAGTCATGATTACAAAAGGACTGTACTTATGGCCATATGGCTACAAACTGAAGCAAGCACACACGCATCAGATGATGGAGGATTACATGGGATTACCGAATGCACACAGCTGACATGAAACAGCAGCACAAAACACACAGAAACGCAATCAGCACACATGAAAGCTTTACAGCGTTCAATAGAAGCTGCTCACAGAGGTAAGCTTGTTTCTCATAACACAGTTAGACCCGGGGGGTCACATTTGACCTCAGTTGTGCCAAACCAGTACAAGCATTAGACGATAACCACGGTTTTTCCCAACATTTAGTCTTTTCCTGGGCGGGTACTGGTATCAGTGCGGGAGGACGTCACCATCCAGAATCAGTTAACTACCAGACAATCCCCTCGCTCATATTCTGAAAGTTCAGTTGCCCTGCCTTGTACTGGCAGGCTGACCAGTCACTGCTGTGGCTCTGCAGAGACTTGCTTGTCCTGTGGCTGAACAGATTCACCCTCCACCATCTTGGACCGTAGCTGGAGCTCTGCACTGAGCTGGAGGGCTGCATTAAACAGAACCAGGAGAAGGTGGAGACCTGGTTCATGTACCATTACAATGAGATTACCGAGCACTAGCTGCAGTCCAAGATGGTGGAATAGGCAGAAAGGCTCTCTGGAAAGGCAGCCGATTATCACTCTATGTTATATTCTTCACAAAGTCTGATTATCTGTAATTGCAGAGATGCATCGTTTTATTTTAAGAAAGTATAATTATCTAATGTAAGCAGGGTTTTAATTAGAGTCTGGAAAAATGTGCAGCGTGTCCTCTCTCGCTGTAGAGAGGACACGCTGCTGTTGTTGTGTAACAGAAAAGTGATGCTAAAACAAAGTCTGGTGGAAAAAAATGTTTTAGCCAGATTCTGATTTTGAAAACTCAATTTGCAGCATCTGCCGGAGCCAATATGTCATTTTTCAGTTAATTAAAAATATAACTGCTGGAGCCAGAGAGGGCAGAATGAAGAAAGCATCCGACTGTGGAGTATGGATATACTGACAACGCAAATGACGCACATATAAACACACACACATACACTCAGCTGCACGTTCAGTGAGGCCGTTACGGGTTTAACAAGGTCATTGACAGGATTTGATGTGGTCACAGTGTATCCACGATAAGTCAGTGTGTGGATGTGCGGGGGAGGACGGACTTTAAAAAGCAATAACCAGCTGCAGTGTGCGTGTGTTTGTGTGAAGATTTGATGAGATTGTGGTTGAAAAGGACTTCAATCTAATTATAATGATCAGTGCAGAGTAGGAGGAAGATGAGGAAACACAGAATATTCCAGCACTAAGGAGCTGATTGTTGGGTTTAATGCAACTACGTGAGCCAATCCTTTTTTGTTTTTAATGGCAGAAATCGTTGATCATACTTAATGAATTAAGATTTCTGCTCAAGAAAAGCTATATTTGCAAGTCACTTAAACAAATCAGATACAAGCCACCAATCAATCTGTGAAAAGGTCCTTTCAATTATGAATACTTTCCATTACTCTTAGTCTCCCATTCAAGCCTGAACGTGCACTCTTGTTATTCTTGCATAAAAATCATGAGCCAGTGCTCAAACGTTGCTTTCTATTGAGTTGCAGTTCTACAAAGTATCAAACATTCTCTATTTGTTCTCATCTTCCCAACATGTCCAGGCAGCTTCCACTGTTACTTCCCAGTCTACTCCATCCACCTGCTCTGTGCCATGTCACCTCAAACTGTCACAGAACAAACATCACTTTCCTTTTTGAACTGGTCCATATTTTACACAAAGGATCTGGCTTGCAAATAATGCTTCATAATGATTCATGAATGCAGATAGATGCCAACATGTCGCCATCATCAGAAGGAGTCTTTGTCAATGAGCACAACTTGAGGAGACTCGACCTGACTGGTTGTTTGTATTTTGGTTATATCGCTATAGAGCAGGAAGGTTACTGAGTGCAAACGTAACAGTTAATTTGTTACGTTGTGAATTTGCAGGCAGAAACAGATATGTGATTTTCAACAATTTATCACAGTTAATTGTTACATTATGAGAAATAGATTGCATCTAATTGGCAGTTTGACCCCTTTCAATCACACACTGATATCAGACTGATAGCGGTCTGACTCCATCTGGCCACTTTATGGTAGGTTGTTTGTGAGAGCGTTGGTGTCCTTGACAATTACATTTTAGAGCTAAAAGAAAAAAACTGAAGCAAGCTAATTTTACCTTAGTGTGGAAATGTGACTTTGAAAAAAGGTGATCAATCACTCGTCAATGTGTTATAATGTGATTGAAGTATTGTGATAATATCATGGCATGACTGGTGACTCCCACCCCTAGATATAACACAGAGTTACTGGAAGAAGACATCTAAAAGGGAAATGTAAGGGGAAAAGCAGGAGAACAAATTCATGAAATATGTTTTGACCCAGATGAGATTAGCCGTTATTGCCGCCCTTAGGAAAATGTAGCTTCATGCATGTACAGTTCCATTACAGCCATAGTACCACAAGCAGCTCTCTGAAGACTTGATACAAATATGTACTTCAGACACCACACAGAACATAATGCATGAATTCCATAAATAAAAGGGCCTATTGCAAGATACTGCATCCCACCATCGCCTCTCCCCCCAGCACACTTACAGACGTCTCCACCACCACAGCAGCATCGTCAAACTCCAGTGAGACAGCAGCATAAGCATAATGTTTCCCCCACCTATTGCCCAGTCTTGCACATATGCCAAGAATTGCATATTTGCATATTTTATCTTAAAAAAACATTAACATCAAAGCTTAATTCACAAGAAAGATAAAAAAAGCTGCTTGTAACTTCAGACAGCGTAACAGCTCAATACTGAGACCCTGAGAGATTCATGAAAGAAGCAACAAAAAGCTTTAGCAAAATCTTTTGGATGACCAGTTTCAGTTCAATTTCTCACAAGAAAAACCTTATATATGTATAACTACACGTTACATAACCAGGAGGGACTACGCGATGAATAATTATGCACAAATGTCCCCTTAATGAAAGACAAAGAAGATGGACATCGTTTTCTAACAGAGATTGAGTGAATTTTCTTGAAAAGCGTTCTGATTTTGTATGCTGTTTGCTTTGTTCCTTCTTCTTGAAAGTCTTTGTGTGTCCACGTCATCAAGGGCTCAGTTCTCAGAGAGTCTCAGCTCAAGTCAGGATGTGGATTTGTGACGAAACGGAAAACAATCGAAAAAGAGCACACCCCTGTTACATAAGGACAGCAGCCAACATGACGCCAGCTGGTGCAACAGTTCCTGGGCTTGGACCAATGAGTTTAGGTGGGTGGACCAGTAAGGTAGAGAGGTGTGTCTGCATGTGCATGTGCATGTGCATGTGCGTGCTTGGCGCTGTTGCAGGGTACACTGCTCATCTCAGCAGGCTCAGTTTCTCCCATATGTTAAAAGCGAACACGGCAATCTGTTGAATAGGAACAATGTGTCTGTATGTTTTATCAAATATATTCATTATGCACATCTCTTAATAAAAACAATGACAGGTCAGATCAAATGAATCAGTTGAGCTTCATTCATAACAAATGAAACAAAAAAGTTGCAGAAAAACTCTGAATCATCAAACATTCATAACTTGTAGCTTCAAATAGCAACAGCTCGCTCACTGTGAAGTTAATTCAGCTCCTTTTTATTTATAAAGCACCGGTTTGTATCAACAGTTATCCCACAGGTAAAGATCTCACAGCATTGAAGTGAAAACTCCAAAGATCAGACAATCTCCTGCCTGGAAACAACTGGGAGGAAGAATTCACTTTTAACAGGAAGAAAATCCCAAAAGAACCAGGCTTGGTTGTAACGAGTGATTATTTGTAACCAGTTCAAGGCCTCCTCGCCATTCTCCTATGACATCAGGAAGGCATTTTCCCCCTGCTCACTGATATTTTCAATTCAGCAGGTCATCTTCACCATGTCTCCATACCTAAATGCACTGAGTTGCCGACTGACCGATAGATGTTTCCTATAACAAGCAGCTCGACAGGTGTACCTAATGAAGTGGCTGGTGAAAAAGAGCCGTGAAAATGTTGCCAGTAGAGGTAAAAATAAAAACCTTATTTTGCAGAACTGTCTCATAAGTATTCAACTCTAGCAGCAGAGTTAATGCATGTTCACTCTCATGCTGGCAGAGTGCAAACAAAAAGAACAAAGTCGGAGTCTTCTCCAAAAGAACGCCCACAGAGATCCTTTAGAAAAGATCAAATAATATCTGCGGGCTTTAAAGTTTTAAAAAGTTTGTTGTTTGTATCCCACAGTTACAGCAAAGAGTGTAAAAATGCATCAGTACATCCAGGGACACGCTGAATCACCCGTAATCTTTATGGCACTTCCCTGTTGAGCTATATGTTTAATACTTTTAAAACAGTCACTGACACTTCACCATTTAATTAAATCATCTACTTGTTGAAGAGCTTTAAAGTATCAGAATACGACGGCATGAGATATACTCCAGTTTATTAAAACAGGAAACATAAACCAAGTATCATAAAACATTAGCATAATAAATCCTGCTTAAACGAACCATATAATTCCTGTTCTAGTTTAAACACTCGTCAAGATTCTTTAGAGTTTGAAGAGATCTCAGATATTCAGTCAGGGTGGTAAAAATAATACAATCATTCAATATGAATGACATCTCATGTTACTATATCTATTTGTCGGACGATTCTGTTCTCACAGAATCATTCTGAACCAAAAGATGTGTAATCTGCACACAACTTGCATACTAGCGCACACTGGCATTTCTCTATGTAAGAAAACATGTGAGAAGCCTGCACTGCTAAAGCACGAGAGCAAAGTCTAACCCTAAGATCGTGTTTGTCACTCAGGCTACAAGAAAAACTACAGGAAAAAGCAGAAAGCAGATGGAGGACACGGAGCACATGATCAGTCAGTCCAGCATAAGCTAGAAGCAATACAACAACAACATCCAGATTCTCCAACATCTGTGAAATAGGCCAAGAAATGAGACTGTAAGTAATGGTGTCCAGTGTTAATGCAATGGTAGAAGTAATAGAAGGATAAAGCCGACACCTTTCATCTTTAGTTTTCATTTGAATCCTGAGCATTTTGGGATTTATGGTGTTTTGGAAGTCTGTGCATAATATTAAAAAGGCAATAATAGTTGTAGCAGTGTTCATTTTAAAGACCATTGTGCGTTTCCTCATATTCCAATCGCTGCGATTTGTTAGGTTGTTTACAGGAAGTCGTGTGTTTTCTTTACTGCCTAAGCTGCAGCATCCTTGGCTGTCTTGGTGTGTTACTACCATGTGATGTGATACCACTGACAGGACCGTGTATCGCACCAGATGTTCGTGCAAAGTTAATGTTTGTGTATTGAGTCATTCGGCGCACACAAATGGCATACGGGCTAAAATCTACTTAACTGAAATGGTGGAAACAGAAACCCTTTAACATCCACATTAAATGATACTCAGATGTCTGCAGCTGCAGAGCGAACATCAGCCTGCTGTAAGCAGGGATGAGGGCTGCATGCTAACGTATGACATCACTAACCACTAATGACTCTCTTTCTTGTTCTGCCGATCCCTCGGGAGAAAGAAATGCACAAGCGGACACTTTTATTCCCTGTCGATCGCATAAAGAGGCAAAGTGAGGGTGTGAGGGAGTTCAGACCAGAGTAACTTGAGGGTGGATGATGTGAGAAGGAAGGAGCGAGGGAAAAGAAGGGCAGTGGAGGAAGAGGAGGCCCAAAAAATAACTGCACAGAATCTATCAATCACAAAGAGGAGAGAGCGAAAGAGTGGGAGGGTCTTTCATCAGAGCATGATAAGTAATGGTTTTTATCCCAAGATGACATTTACATTTTGGATGACTGCCTTCAGCAGAGGCTGAAAATAGTTTGATGGATATTTAAAAAGGAGGATGAAACACACTAAGTCTTAAAAAAAAAAAGGATCAGGATTTTTGTTGATAAGTCTTTTCCTATTCAGAGATTTAAAGAAAATATTTTAAATACATCTATAAGATCCTATCTGGTGTGCTGTAATCTGTACATTAGAAATGTTTGTTTGTGCAACAGAGTTATCAGAGTGGAGTTTGTTTTCACCTGTTTGGTTTATGCAAAAATAATCCTTCATTCAGGTTTATTATTAAAATAGAGAAACAGTGACACCGACGATCAAGCAGTTTCATGTAACGAGCACTCAGCAGTCTCACTTATTAAAGTCCAGTCTGATAAAGCAAATGACATTTAGAGATCTATTTTTCCTTCTTATTTTGGTTTGATTGTGTTGTATTCATCCCTAATTTAAGTCACATGTTGGATATAGGTTAGCACTTTTCCTTTGTTCTCCTTCCTTTCACTTCATGATTAATAAATCAGCTTGGTGAGAACTGTTGCTGGACATTATAGTATTTATTTGTTTACCTAGCTAAATTCTATTTCACTAGTTGGGGAGGTAGAATAGGACTGGGGTACAATAGGTTTTCTACTTCACACCACCAGATTATTTCAGCCCTTTCTCATTACCTACCATCGATCCAGCTCTCCATCCACAAGGCGAGAAGCAGTGTGCACACAGGTTGCCAGTCTTTGGCAGGGCCGTTTCAGCCCTTTCTCATTACCAAGGAAATCAAATAATCCAGTTTTTTCAAAGGTAATGGTGCAGCTTATTTACCTACACGCTGATCTTTGGCAGCAGAGCTCTTCAAAACTTAAGTAGTTTTTACTGCCTGAGTCGACCCAGTGAGTGAAAGCAAAAAGGAAACAGGAAGTCTGGAAAAAACAAAAGGGCAAAGTGACCACACATAGCTAACCTGAGGCTACGTCCACACTAATGCGTTTGTTTGAAAAAGCATCGTTTTCTCTCCGTTTTGGCCTCCTGTTCACACTGAGACGCTGTTTTCCCTGAAGGAAAACGCAGCGTTTTGAAAACGCTCTCAAAAACGCATACATTTGGAAACGGTGCTTTCGCGTCGCAGTGTGTACCGCAAAAACGCAGACTTTCTAAAACGATGACACATTTTAGTCATATGACCAATTAAACAAAAATGAGGGCATTATACAGCAGTTGTTTTGATTGACAGCCCTACTAAAGATGAATATCGGTCTGTACATGCTCCAGATAGCTTTTCATCAAATTATTTAATTCTCACTCGCTTTTGCAACTTTGTACTTTTGTGTTACTCGCAGCAACAACTCTGCCTCATTGTTAGTCCATTTAAAAAACTCGGTGCTTTTCCTCAACATTTTGCTGCAACGTTTCAAAGAGCCGGAAAGTAAATAAACGGCAGACAGAAATGAGGCCGGCCGAATCTCCTTCCGTTTCATGCATGCGCAGTGCTGGAACGTAAGCGTTTTCGGCCGTTTCAATGTGGACGCACAACTCTGTGAAAACGACTCAAAACGCTAGTGTGGACGCAAAGCGTTTTCAGACAAAAATGCTGTTTTCAAATCTATCCGGGCTACTGTGGACGTAGCCTGAGACTCATCCCACCACCTGTCCAGCCTCCTCAGGTGACCGATGCAGGTCTATAAAATGGGGCCCATTGCCCTCCTCCAGATGAAATGACTGTGGCTGCTGTATCAGGACACAGCTGCTAAAAGACATCTAGATCAGATGCAGGTGACATGCGACAAAAAGGTATTTTATTTGTCCCCAGGATGAGAACACATGGGAAATTCCATCCCTTTTTTGGACAGTTTCATGTTACGTGATTTTTCCTTGGAACATTTGTTCCGCTTTAAGTTCATTTCCTGTCGAAGAGCAGTCGTATCTCAACAAAGAAATGTTCCTGTTGCTGTTTTTTACGAGGCTAACTCTCATTGTTTCTGATCAGCCACCCCTACCTGCCAGTCCATCTTGCTAGTCCACTTCATTTATCATTTCCCTCAGTATACAACAGTCCTCATTCCCCAGTATAAACAAAACATACGGAGGGAAGACGTAACCACGAGGGAGGTAAAACGGTGGACTGCCCAATCAGAAGCTACGCTACAGGACGCACTCAACGACGTCGACTGGGACATGTTCAGAGCATGCGCAGTCGACATCAACGAGTTTACGGAAGTAGCAGTATGCCCACTGCGAGGGTCACCACATTCCCAAACCAGAAACCGTGGATGGACAGATCGATCCGCACTGCAGTAAACGCCAGGACCGCCTCCTACAACGCGGGTCTCGCCACTGGCGATATGAGCGCCTACAAAGCGGCCTCATACGGCGTGCGGCGAGCGGTGAGAGATGCCAAACGCCGGTACCGGGAGCATGTGGAGTCCCGCTTCCACCAGGGCGACACACGGAGTATGTGGCACGGACTACGCACCATTACGGACTACAAAGCCAGGGACACTGCGCCGATCAACGCCGACTCTGCATTCACCAACGAGCTGAATCAGTTCTACGCCCGTTTCGAGGTTAGCCAGGCGGCTAATGCTATCTACCGCCTGAATACCGAGGACAGTGATGTCATCAGCGAGAGACCGGTGACCAGCATCGCGGAGCATGACGTCCAAGCGCCATTGAGGAGAGTGAACACAAGGAAAGCGGCGGGGCCAGACGGCATCACCGGCCGTCTGCTGCGCTGCTGTGCTGACCAGCTAGCAGGTGTGTTCACTTACATCTTCAACGAGTCCCTGGTGAAGTCTGTGGTCCCCACATGCTTCAAAAGATCCACCATTATCCCTGTGCCCAAGAACAGCAAACCCTCATCCCTGAACGATTACCGGCCAGTTGCACTGACCTCGGTAGTAATGAAGGTGTTTGAGAGGCTGCTGAAGAACATCATCTCCTCCTCCATCCCAGACACCACAGATCCGCTGCAGTTCGCCTACCGATCCAACAGATCCACAGAGGACGCCATCGCCCACGTCCTGCACACCACCCTCAGCCACGTGGACAAGAAACAGGGTAACTATGTGCGAATGCTGTTTGTTGATTACAGTTCAGCGTTTAACACAATAGTGCCCTGCAGACTGTTCACAAAGCTCAGGGATCTGGGACTTAACAGCCGTCTGTGTGCATGGGTGTTGGACTTCCTCACTGGCAGAACTCAGGTGGTGAGGGTGGGTAGATGCGTCTCTAACAGCATCACCATCAACACAGGAGCACCTCAGGGATGTGTCCTCTCGCCACTGCTCTACTCCCTCTACACTTCAGACTGTGTGGCCACCCATGGCTCCAACACCATTGTGAAGTTTGCTGACGACACAGTGGTGTTGGGTGCCATCTCCAACAACGATGAGGCGGCCTACATGGATGAAGTGAAGGATCTGGCATCAGGGTGCCAGGACAACCACCTCCAGCTGAACGTCGGCAAGACCAAGGAGCTGGTGGTGGACTTCAGAAGGAGTCAGCACAGAGACTACAAGCCCATTATCATCAATGGAGCTCCAGTGGAGAGGGTGCAGTCCTTCAAATATCTTGGTGTCCACATCTCCTCAGACCTGACATGGGCTGCCCACATTCAGGTCCAGACCAAAAAGGCTAGGCAGCGCCTGTATCACCTACGACAACTGAGGAAGTTCAGGGTCTCTCCAAAGATCCTCAGGATTTTCTATACAGGCGCTGTGGAGAGCATCCTCACACAGAACATCACATCGTGGTTTGGGAACAGCTGTGTGAAGGACCAAAAAGCTCTCCAGAGAGTGATCCGTACAGCAGAACGCTGCTGCAGGATTGCTCTCCCCCCGCTTCAGGACACCTACACCAGGAGATGCCGGACTAGAGCAGCGCAGATACTGAAGGACCCGTCCCATCCTGGCAACAAACTGTTCCAACTTCTGCAATCTGGTAGAAGGTTCCGCATCATCCGGGCAAGGACAGAGAGACTCAAGAGGAGCTTCTATCCCCAAACCATCCGGGCCCTAAACACACACACACCCGCCCTCTCACATCATCTATAATTGACTGAGACAGGACTCTCTTCCAGACACTCTAAACCAAAGCACAATGTACATTCCAAATTCCTTTAATTTTAAATATGTTTATATTGTCTATTCTGTAAAATAGTCAGATGTCTATTCATATTAATGTACAGAATTCACCTGCTTGCTGCTACTACTGCACATTCACCCAATGTATATACTATATATATATATATATATATATAATGTTCTTCCTCTACCCCCCCCCATTTTTGCACATGTCGAGGAGCGTGTCAGGCTACATTTCACTGTGTGTTATACTTGTATAACTATGCATGTGACAAATAAAGAACCTTGAACCTCTATAAGTGATCCTTCATTCTTTGCTAATGTGTCTTTGTGCTCTGTGCTTGAGCTTTTCTTCCTCTTACCTTCTTGTTTTGTTCTTGCCTGCTAACCTGGAGCTTAATTGCATCTTGATCTCTTCAGACTTGTTCACCTGCCTTGTAACTAGGGCTGTGCGATATGACCAAAATCTCATATCCCGATATAAAACATCTATCGTCCGATAACGATATAAATCACAAAAAATTTTATATTTTCTGTAAATTCTGTGAATCTCGGGTAGGTGAAGTGTTTCCAGCTGGGCGTCGTGTAGCTGGAGTCGAGTGTTTTAACCGATGCATGAAACTGTACATTTTTAGACATAAGTTGTAACGGCCGCCGTTTTCTTTGTGAGTATTTATTACACGGCGTGCTGCGGGGAAAAGCCTGTTCTAACGTTTGAGTCTAAGGTTTATTTTTTAGCACCTGACAGCTCTTTTTTTGCTTCTCATCCGTCAATAATACTTTTTCACGTGATTCCGTTTATTTTGAAAAGTCTCAACAGGATCTCGAGCTTTACTGTGAAAGGTTTATGTGGAAAATAAACAAGCGGACATGCGATGGTTTTACCGTCGTTATTGCTAACGACAACCCATAAAAACAGGCGCTTGTCCGTCCGTAGTGTGGTTATATTAAATATAAGAGAAAGAGAGAACTTTAAGGAATTAATATAGCCACTACAGTGACCATCAAAACCATGAAAAAAAATATTGCCGTAAACAGTTTATTTTGCGCCACCATGAAACAAACAGCATAAAATGAAACGATAGACGTTTTTATATCGTTATCCGATATATATCGTTATATCGAACAGCCCTACTTGTAACTGCACTTGATTCAAGCACATTACAAATGGACTTTTTTACCTTTTCATGTCAGTGCTGTGGATTCAGGTCTACTTTCTGAGCTCTGACATTTTGGCTTCAGCTTTCTTGTTTTTTGTTAAACGCACAGCATCTTCTACACTGCACCAACACCTGATTACAGATGACTGAAAGCAGCAATAGGCACATGAGCCAAGAACAGCGTTTAAGGGGCAAAGAGATTAAACAAATGAAAGAAATGAAAGTAATAAAATAAATATTGGGAAAAAAATAGTTAAAGTATAAAAGGCGGCAGGGCAAAAGAGACAGAGGTGAAGAATGCATCATGAAGAAGAGAGGAAATCTCTGAAAGCTGAGGGAAAAAGGTAAAAATTACCACACAGCCATACAAAACAGTAAAAGAACAAAATAATATTATGAGAAATGAATGAAAGTCAAGAAATCAGTCAAGAGAAAAAGAAGACGAATGACAAGAATGAGAACACACAGGAGAGTGGGCCGGATAAAAGATGAAAGTGGGTGAGAATGCAAGATTAAAAGACAACGATGAGGAGAAAAATTTGGCAAACGGGACAAAAGTGAAACTTCACGAGAGCCAACAGAGAATGAAAAAAAATGATAAATGCACAAGGTGTCATTGAAGGAGATGAGAGGGAAAGAAATGGATGACATAAAGAAGATTTAGCAACCTTTTAAACCATCAAAGACCCTTAAAAAAAGGTAAATGCAAGACCTTTGAGCAGGAACGACTGTTTAGACAAAGCAGATGCTGTCAGTGCCACTGCACGATTTCTTTGTTATTTACATGTTGTTTGAAGTGCAATAAAACTTGATTTGAGCACAAAGATCATGCTGCATCGCTAATAATTTGAATAAATCCATACGATAGCCCAACAGTACAGGTGAACACTTTATGATTAAAAAAAAAAAAAAAAAAAAAATCAAAAGAGAGAAAAAGATTTAAATCATCAAAGCTTAAAAATATTTCATATCATCATAAACTGTTTAATTAAAGCCACCAGGACAAATATACAGCAGAGTGGTGTCGTGGAACTTTAATGCAGGCAAGCTCAACTCCAAAGTTCCACATCAGCTCTGCAGATAAGGACAGATGACACGTCTACATGCGGCTGGGCCGTCCTTGTGATCCACCATAAAGCCAAAACACGCAGCACCATCACAAAGATCATTGTAATCCTCTGAAGGCTCCACATATGGTGAGCCATCATTAAATACGGCGTTAAGCCAAAGAAAACATCCATGGCACATTGCTCTGTATTCAGCTCTCCTCATACATTAACAATATGTCGATTTATGAAACAAATTACACATTTTAATTGAAATGTGTGAAAACACAGACATTGATGCTAATGGTGGTTAGCATCAGAGAACTTGGAACATTATGTGTCAAACAGGTTGCGGCTACATCTATGACAGAATGAAACAGCTGCATCCATGCATCTGACACCATAATCCTCATTCATATTAATGCGACTCGGGCTTTAAAAACAGATAGGAGGAACAGAGTGGAAGAGTGAGGCTGCATATATAAGTGATAAAGTGGAGGAAAGGGTAAACGAGAGGGTGATGGAATTAATTCAAATCAGATTAAAGACAGACAGACAGAGGAATCGAATATCAACGAAGACGTGCCAAAGTTATGGTGGTGGTTATGTAACCGAGCAGCACTAAAAGCGAAATTCTCCAAGACACCCAACACGCAGGCTCACAGTGCAGCTCAGCTCAGGCCCGTAATGCATCAGTGATGTAAAAACTGACAAGAATACAACACACAAAGAGTGTGTATGTTCACTGCCTCCACACATGCACACACACACACACACACACACACACACTTGATAATAAGAGAGTGCAGAGGAACTGAGGAGCTGCCTCTCAGCAGGCAGTCTCTGCAGCAGCACTCACGTCCCAAGACACACACACACACACACTAAAGTGCATCTGCAAAACAACAGTCTTTTCTGTGAGCTGAAAAGTTTAGACTTTTGCATTTTTTTTTAAACATCTGAGTTAATTTCACGTTGCACGGCTGCATACAGACAGTATCAGGATATGTTGTTAATCCCAGAGGAAATGCGTATTATGTTGGTGCTATGACACACTGCTAAATCGAGGCACTGCTCAGCAATGAATGGAGAACAAAGATTATACTTGAGCCTCTATGACTGCAGCTGAATCTGCTGTGGCTGCGTGTGCATGTGGTATAGATTGGTTGTTTCTGCTCAGTGGATAACACCGTGTCTGCTTTTTCCTCCTCTCTTATAATAAGAAAATAAGTTCATACACTACAAAGTAATATTCAGTCAACACATCCATGCCAAACACCTTCTTGTAATTAACTTTTAACCAATGAAAAGCTAAAGCTTCAGTATGGCATTCATAAAAATCATAGACATGTAGAAAAGATCCAAAAATGAGATATTACCTCATATTTCACAGCATACTGTGAAAGGACAACACAAGCAAACAATGGTTACATTCTGGTCATAAAGGGATGCACAAGATCTGCAACAATACTCAATACAATTTGGTGTTTAAATGATGTTTAGTTGGGAATCGAAGTGTGAAAGAAAACATCCCGCACCATCACACGGTCACCAATCTGAAGGGCTGAAACAGGGCATCCTCAAAGCATGCCGTTAGTCAGATTCTGACCCCACCATCCCTTCATCACATCATCCGAGACTGAAGCCCAGGCACTCTGGTCCCCTCTCTCTCACATCAACAAGGCATTTTCTCCTTGAGAACTGACGCTCACTGGATATTTTCTGTTTTTGGATACTCTTCTGTAAAACCTAGAGATGATTATGTTTCTTAAATAATCAGACCAACCACACCAACAACCACGCCATGTTCAAAGACACTAAAATCTAATTTCTTTCCCATTCTGATGCTCAGCTTGAACTGCAGCAGGTCGTCTTGATCATCTCTGACCAAAAAAAAAATAAAAAATTAAAAAATACACCGAACTTCAGTTAGTGCCCGATTAGATATTTGTATTAGCAGGTGTACCTAATGAACTGGCCAGTGTGCATGTCTGCCATTCTCTACGGGTCAGACTTGATATAAGAAAATTAAAAATGTATTCCAAAGTATGAGGAAGTGCTAATTAAGAGCTTATTTCAGAAGGCGCTCTTATTTTGATAAACAAGTCCTCGAGATTGCATTTGCATGATGGAATTGATGAATCCTTTGGTTTATTAAAACATCAGGAGTTGATGAATTCTCTCAAGCTGCACTTTAACTGCACCACAAATGGACCCCGTCATCTCTGGGAGCCGTAGGAGAGAAATATATTTGAGGAACCAGCAACCAGCATGTTACCAAATCAACCAGAACCTCTTCTGGACTCTTGGGGTTTGAAGGAACAGGCATGAACATATTGTTAATAACCGTTGATGGTATTCATAACTTTCAGGTTTTCTGTCCTACCCCTTTTAATGGTAACTTTAAGCAATCGACTAAAATCATTTGTGTGATTATAAGCTGTGAAAAGAGCGAGCGGGGAAAGCACAAAAAAAACAGCCCTGTACGTTTCCCATGAGAGCAATCAGACTGAGGAGGAGGATCATCCGAGAGTCAGGAGGAAGATGGATAATTAGGCGATAGAAAGATAGTGTCGATATAGGAGATAACTGTTCCTGGACTGGTTGGTTCATGGCTCTGTGTGATTTATTCTGTTTAGTGTGATGATTACAAATCCCTCGAGGGCAATGTTCCGCTTGGAGGAATAAGCAGATTCTGTTTGCAGCCACCACAGAGGCGGTGGTTTGTTGTCGCTCGCTGGATGAGTTTTCTGGTGCAGAATCAGGTTTTATCTTTGTAATGTTGATATTTGTGTCCGTTACAAAGGTCATTGTATAAGACTGGGCGATTATTGAGTCATAAAAGAGCCTTTTCACACCCGAGACAGAACTAACCGATCAGTGATGCCTGTTGTCTTTAGGTTCATGATGCCCTCGAAAATGAGGTGCTAAGCAGTGATTTCCAGGAAAGAAATTCAAATGCGTCTATAACACTGACATTTGTCAACCCTTACAGAGATAAGGGAATCATTATGGAAGAATAAAAAAAAAAAAAAAAAAAACAATCTGACCTGCTAGTGTTTCTGTCGGAGCGTCATAAGATGTCCCAGATGTGCCATTGTTCTTATTTTATTGTCTGTTAATAGCCATCATTCACAACATCCACCGTCATTCCGGACCTCAGCCAGTGTCTTCCATTCTCCACATTTGGCCCATATCAGACTAAACCTCGCATTAAGCTCTTGAAATTAAAGCCAAATAATAATGTTTCAGGTAAAAGGAAGATCCTTTCTCTAAATTAACTGAACAAAACCTTTTCAGATACTCAAGTTCAGTTTCTTATAAAATAAGACCAAGACTTGTAGCAAATTCTCACATTAAAGAACATAAAGTTCTCAAACGTTGGTATTTGCGTCTGAAAAAACAATTAGTTAATAATCCATGGTGGAATCGATAAATTGATTATTCATTGCAGCTCTGAAGTGTTTAACATCATATTTCTGACTTTTTATAAGTCATCAACCAAACGGCCAGTCAGGTTCTTGTTAGACTTTAAAGTTTTTCAGTTTATTTTCATGCCAACTTTACAAAATGTTATTCATAAACATTTTAATAGAGCTCTTGTTTGTTTTTTTGTTTTTTTATCTTTCCTGTCTGTGCTGTTCATCACTGTGTCCATGGAAACCTTACATTTCTGGTTGTGTGTATAAAACAAAAGCAAAAAACAAATACATCAGTTTATCATGTCAGGGGGGGGGCAGCAACTGGGAAAGCTTCCCTGATGCGGCTGTCTGCTAAAAACAAACATTTTATTCTACCCAATGTTTCAGATTATCACTTTAACAGGCGAGCTGGGAAGTACAAAGTTGTGTAACAGCCCCGTGCTCAGCAGACAGCAGTATAGGGCTGTGGTTACGCCTGAGCTTTTCCCAAGTGTGATTTGTAAATGAACAAGAGTGAAGCGGGGTGGTGATGAAAGAAGCACAACACCCCCAGGGTAAATAAAGGTTAAAAGATGCAGAAAACAGGGGAACAAAAGTCTCTTTGTGTGTAAGCGCCTCTGGATAAGAGAAACTGCCAAACGCCCAATTTGTGAGATGTAATTCAAAGAAAAGATGCAAACGATGAGAGAACGGGAGGAAGCACGCTGGAGAGGAGGAAGGAAAGATGGGAAGAAGTGAAAGTAAAGAACAGAGGGGGGAGATAATGGATGGGAGGTGAAAGATGAAGACAGAGAGGAAGAAGGAGTGATTAATAATCCATTAGCTATTATAAAAACTAAAACAGCACTTGGATATGTTTTTTTAGAAGCAGCTAAATATGTTGGTGGAGTCGTGCAGCGGGCCGTGCAAGCAAATATCCGACTACAGAGGGCAGAAAGGCGAGAAGAACGCAGAAAATCATCACCCCAGGTTAGGTAAATCATGAAATATGACTTTAATTATAATTATCCAAACATCCAATCACGTTTAAATAGCTCATGTATCTGATATGGTCATATTGCACTTCCATTACGTCCGTTTAGCGTTTCTTATCATGTAGGATCTACAGCACGTTTCTTGCTGCAGCCTTTTTTCCTCCAGGGAAGGCAGAGGGAGGGAAAGCAGGGAAATTATACGGCCCCACAGACAGAGAGATGGATTTGAGGGAGGGATCAGCTGAAGCCTGGTGCAGGGAAAAAAAGGGAAGCCCCAGGAAAACTGCAGAGACAGAGAGAGAGGAAAAGCCCAGGGAAGCCCCGCTGCAGCTGAACAGGAGGAGGATCCCCGTCTCCACAGCCTGCATGCTGCAGTCCGGCTGCTACAAAGGAGTCCCTCATTAAAACTACAGCCGGGCTTCAAAGTGAATGCAAAACTATCCTACATTCATCATCACTGCTCTCTGTGCCTCCACCTTCCAGAGCAGAAACCACTTGAGCAGAAAACGAAATAGTGATGAAGACACACACAAAGCCCAGTGTGTGGAAACAAACACCAGTTTGTTCCAGTGCGATTGTAACCTGTAATTTTAGAAACAACTCCTGGATGAGATTTTAGTTTAAGTTCAAAATATTTCATACGTATACACATCCAATATTAACACATTGAACTGTATAGGAAAATCTAATTTCTCCTTTTATATTTCCGCATGTTATACATGTTTCCAAAATAAGATTGACGGTTTTAACTCATCTGGGCGCCCGTTACGCAACATCAGTGAACGGCACCTGCATTCCAAGACGCTAAAAAAAAAAAAAAAAAAAGCAGCATTTCAAACCGTTGAAATATTATAGCGTCTGGAGCACAATGGGGAATGCTTTTGATGAATTACAATCAGGCTACAACCACCCCAACCGCTGCTCGGACAGGGTGGATGGAGAGAGAGAGCGGAATACACCGGAACACCGATGCTTCAGTTCCCAAGATAAACTGGACTCGTCGTTCATTAGAGCTCGTAAATTCTGGTTATCTGGTGGAGATGTTCACGCATGACAACAAGCTTATCACGCAACCCTGAAGAGTTTATCTGGAGTCGGGCTGTAGGGATGCAAATCCCCACAGTCTGCTCTGCAGCATCTTTTATTTTGAAACCTCAACCAGAAGTTGCATTTTTCTTTGCGCTCGTTTGACACCAGTCTCTGCAGCCGAGAGGCGCAATGTCAGAATTACTACACCAGCTTCATGCGGCGTGTGCAATCACACAGCAGCGCCAAACTGCGCACATTCGTGTCGCACATCATTTAAATCACGGGAGCGTTTGCTACTAGTTTTCTCTGTAATGAAAGCAGTTTCAGCAAAAATGTCAGTGTCTCATGTGAGTCTTGCGCCCGAGCACAACACGCGCTCCCAGGTTCCCTCCGGGGCCACACTGGGCAGCAGCGCTCGTTAAACTGGGAGACACTTCAGAGGAGCGAGTCAGCATGCTCGTGTTCGGCTCACACACTGAAATCCCTGCGAAATGCTCAGCATTTCACTCACGTTTCTAAAAACTTAAAGTCAATGCTGAGATGCTTCAGCAGCGACGAAATCTGAGCCTGAGGAAGGCTTGCAACGATTAATTTATTTTAAATATCTTCACCACGAGAATCAGCTCTCTCAAATCAGGATTATTGACTTATAACAAAAGACGGAGGTTCCTAACCAATTTACAGGCTTTGACGCACTAACAGCACTCCCACGTAGACGTCCTCTGTCACTGCGAGTCTAGTTTCTGGCACCGCCAGGCAGCTCCACATGGTCGGAATCGGCAGCCAGTGATGCCCACATGGGGCACATGAGCAAGTGCACACGGCAAACGACCGCAGCAAACACACACTGCGCGCAGACAGAGCACAAGTGTGAAGCATTTCTCTTACCTTCTGGTCTAGTGCCGGTCCGCACTCGAATCTTTACGCATACTATGTGAGGTTTGTGCGAAAGCCTGGGAGAGAAAACTGCGCTCGCTTCTGCGCTCCGTCCCTACTGTCGGCTCTCTGCCTTCCTCTCACCCCGGCACACTCAAACTGCACAAACAAGCTGGCACTCCCCCTCCCCGCGGTCCCTCACTCTCACTCACGCACACACGCACACAGAAGGCGCGCGGCGGGGCGGGGTGCCGAGGTGCGCGTTTTCTCTTCGGGGGCGCGGATAGCTGTGGAGAGAGTGCCTGACAGGAGAGAGGGGGATTAAAAGAGATGAAGGACGCAAAGATAAAAACAAACAAACACAAAATTAGAAATAGAAAAAGAAAAGAAGAAAGAAAGAATTAACAAAAATGATGGAGGAGAAAGGAGGGATTGATTAAAGGAGACACTTTAATATTGAGAGTTGGAGGATAAAAGAAAAAGAGTGAAAAGGAAATAAAGGAGATGGAGACTAAATTAACAGGTTCATTTTTGGAAATTAAAGAAACGGATTATGCGGGGGGAGGGCAAAGTAAGTAATGGAAATGATGAGGGAGGGGTGAGAGTGATTGAACTAGAGGAGAAGAAAGGAATGCAAGGAAACAAATCGGAGGATTTCAGTGAAAGGAAAAGAAGAAATACAGAGGAGAAAGAACAGAAAGCAGAAGAGACAAAACAGAGCAAATTGAAAATTGATTAACCAGGAATATAACAGGATGTTCTGCAGCCCACTTGGCTCATATCCTCACAGCCTTCACACTGGTTTCTAATATAAATATAATAATTTTATACATTGTCAGGAATCAGAATGTATTTGCTAAATCTGGATACTATCAGGCACCCACAGCTTGACGTTTCCTCAGTCGACCTAGAGGGGGGGTGACGTGGGGTGTTTTTGGGGAGCCTGCAGGGTAAAGATGAGCTGCAGGGGCATTTCTCAAGGTATCGAGCAGGGACAATTACTTAGCCAGTGTGTGATGTTTCAGGCTCCGCTCTGACAGCACAGGCCTGCTGACCAAGCAGGCAGGAAACGCAGTCAATCAGTGCGTCTGTATAACAACATGCTGTACTAAATCCTGCCAGAGTCCTCCAAGGTGAGTCGATGACAGACGCACTGTACAAGCCTGCTTTTCTTCTTGCTTTTCCTTCTTTTAATTGTATAATTTATTATTATCTTCATGGTCATTTCTAATATTACCAATATCTACATCTTGGTTTACCATTTAAGCTCCCTTTCACACACCTGCAGGCATTCACAAAACTGTGCAGAAGTCTTAATAAACAGAGTGAAATGGCCAGTGCTCAGTTTTCATTATATACATTGCCCCTGGAACATCTACTTGTCAGCTTGTGTTGATGATACACAGCTGTACTTTTCTGTTGAGCCAATCAACCTCAACAGCCTCTGTGAATGCTTCACTGCTTTTAAGGATTTCATGTCCTTCACCTCTAGCTTGGCAAAACCGACGTTGTGTTTGGCCTCGACAGATTCTCTAAGGAGGTCGGTCATTGCCTCGGCCTGCTCAGCGTTAATATCAAATCTGTTAAGAAACTTGGTGTTATTCTGACCTGAATTTGAAGTTTGAATCTCACACATTCAAAGCTTGTCCAGTCGTGTTTCTTCATCTAAGAAAACCCTAAAAAAAAAAAAAAAAAAAAAAATCAAAGCCCAATGATTTGGAGCTTTAATTTTCTCCCACCTAGATTATTGTAAGTCTTCACCCCCCCCCACAGATCCCTCAGTCTTCCTCAGCCTGTCGTTAATTCAGCCCACCAGGCTGCTTACACACATCACCCCTATGCTTGCTGTCCTTCATCAGCTTCCAGTGAAATTCAAAATCAATTTTAAAAACATATGAAAACCTACATTGCCAGGTTCCTGTGTATATAGCAGGAACAGTCGGCCTCTCCAATCATCTTAACTGTCCTTCTTATTTTAAATGCACAGGCAACCACACTTTGAGGTTGTACCATCCAAACTAACAGCCTTCCCCCATCAGCTGGCCCAGTGGGTTATTTTGTTTTTTAAATGACTGCTCACTCATTTTCAGGGTCAGCAACAGTCAACAACCTTTACAGAGTCAAGCAGACACTAAAACATGAATGGATCAACTCATGGGAGAACACAGAAAGATGAGACAAGAGGAAGAAACAATTAGAAAAATGCTGTGGGAACTAAACCACCTGAGAAATAACAAAACTAAAAACTGGAGCTTAATATACACTGAGAGTCCACAGCTTCTCATAAAGAGCTCCATGAAAACTAAACAGGATCAGAGCTAAGATTAGAAGTCAACATACTATGATAATAAAATGATGACCCAAAAACACAGGATCATCAAACAAAAGCTTCTTATTAAGAAAATCATGTGGGAAAACAAAAATCAGAGACTCAAATATCATAACAAGCTTAGTTTTAGAAGAATAAAGAGCTCAAGAATCGAGAGTTTCACACAATAAAAACAGAAACCCAAACTCCAGTATACAAACAAAAAGTGGTGTAAAAATAGGATGAACAAAAATATCATAAGAGGAAATAAAACTCGCCATCATTACGAGAACGTTGCCATGACATCGTCCCATCTCTGTGTGTGGTTACAAGGTCACCACCATTTCCAGCATCATATTTTATCTATTCGAGTGTCATTGCATGATTCATAAATCAAAATGACCCATTTATCTCATACCAGGCCTCGGTGCATCCACTGTCTGAAACAGCTCTGTTAGCTCCTCACTTCTTTAAGTGTCTCGGTCGTTGTGTCCTTGGGCAAGACACTTCACCTGCCGCCTGCTGGTGATGGCCAGAGGGGCCGATGGCGCGATATGGCAGCCTCGCTTCTGTCAGTCTGTCCCAGGGCAGCTGTGGCTACAACTGTAGCTGCCTCCACCAGTGTGTGAATGTGAGAGTGAATGAATAGTGGAGTTGTAAAGCGCTTTGAGGGCCCCGAAAAGCGCTATATAAATGCAATCCATTATTATTATTATTATTAAACTTTCTTCTGATTAGCTGCCCCTCCCATGCTCACTGACATCATACAGTGTTCAGTGCCGTCTTGAGCCTTTGCCCACATTACACAGATTTGTCTACAAGCAGCCACCACAGTATCTGTATCTCTCGCTCAGAGATTAATGAAAGGCATAATCAGTCCGCTGTAAGCAAATTTAAATCTCTTTTCCACAGCAGAAACTTAACAGCCTTTATTTAACTCAGGACTTCTCATTAACTGAATATGTATCTGATAACGATTCAGGCTCTTTTTGGAAATCTCCATCTTTAAAGCATCCCCAAATTCAGTAACAGCTCCACAGGTTAAAAGGAACATCCTTGAGTTAATTGGGAGAATTTTTAAAATACTTTGTATCCTACCCTTCACTGTTCAGCCAGAGTCAAAAATCTATAACAAAAAGTCAGTGACTTGCTACTAAACTTATGACTATCAGGTTTTATGTGACAGAAAGTAGGCACAACAGTCGTTAACTAATTTTCTGTCCTGGTTCAGGGACCACTGGAGGGAGAAGGGTTAAAAACATTTTGTTACGGTCTCTGTATTTTTACAGCTACATCCATTGTACCTGTTGAGCCACACAACAGTGTAAGAGATGACAAAGTTATTGATTTTTTTTTTTTTTTTTCATGCTTACATCAACAAGAGATCAAAGTAGAGCTCACACAAGAGAGCTGTGAGCCAATCAGAGGCTCATCATAGCATCTTGTACTGGATATGCGACCTGTTCATTGCTGCTTTAGCTTGTTTCAGTGTGGCTGTGAGTTGTGGTTAATGTGTGTGTGTTTCAATCCGACCAAGATCTATCCTCACAAGAGGATAGATCTTGATACCTTACCAGAGAGATTCCAGAACAAAAGCTTTGGACGAATCCGAGGAGAACAGGCAGGTTTTCCACGTGATGGCTGGTGGTGAGCATAAGTCATGCCAGAGGAGGCCATACAGCGGCAAACAGGCTTCTTCGGCAAGAGAACTCTGAACTAGTGGACAGGAAACATTCACACAGGGAGAAAACCTAATGATCACCATGGTAGCTAATGATCTAGCAAGGATCTGCTGCACCATCCAGCCCTCGTTAAGTCATCTTACAGGTAGATGAGTTTACGAGTAGCAGGTGTGAGAAGGACGACCCAAGAGACATGACTCCAGCTGCAGCACTCCACCTGTGGCTCAACAAAAGAGAGAAAAAAAACACCACCCAAACCTGCCCTGACCGCGACGCTGGTTGGGGGGATTTTCTGCAGCTCTCTCTGTTCCTACATGATGCTCCACTCAGCTTGACTCTCCTGTGCAGCGTCACAACTGTGCAATCTTTGTTTGTGCACCATACATAATACTCTGTCAGTAAAAACACTCTCCTTAGATGCACATAATATGCTTAGAGTCATTAAATGTCACTTCCTGATCAGTCTTTCTGATCTATAAAGTCTTTACAGCATGAGGGGTGTAAACGTGATACTGGCTCCACTGAAGATAAATTATTATTGCGGATTCAAGATGTCCCACATCCTATTTTCAGCTACAGTCCTGAGATGCTGACCCAGTGTTTGGTGTTTTTGGGTCTCTCAGGTTCTGTTTATTACTAATAATCCTAAGGGTGTTTTTTTATTACTTAATTTTTCAGCTTTGTGTTTTCAACCTTTGTGTTTTTAGTTCAGTTTCTATTGTGTTCCACGGTGTTCCTCAGGTCAGGTTATCAAGTCTCCGTCTATGTTTGGTTGTCATGCTATGTCACTTCCTATTTTATTTTGGTAGTGCCTTGTCTTGCGTGCCTGGTGTTACTTCCCTGTGTCTTATTTACTTCAGCTTTCTCTCCCAGGTGTCTTCATTCTGCCAAAAGCAACTTTCTATGCACATATTATCTCAGGCTCTCCTTGTCCTTTGTCGAGTTGTTCTTCATGGCTGTGTGTAACCTTGTTCTGTGGCTCGGAGGTTATTCCAGTGATTTCTTGCAACTTATTCCTTGGCTCCACATGACATATGTTTTAGATTCTTTGGTATTTTATTATGTCTTATACCGAAAGCATTTTTGAGATTAGATTTCGTGTCCTTCATTTGAGAGATAGATAGATAGATAGATAGAATTTATTTCGAACATGCAAATATAATTGAAAAAAACAGAAAAACAACAACAACAAAAACAAAACTTAAAAATCATCAAGTTTTCATGTATGTCTACAGAATGCGTGTGCTCGAAAAGGAGTAGGACGAAGATGACACTTTTCTTGTTCCTCCCCCCTTATTTCAAATCTCATTGCTTACAAATCCATATCCAGGATTCAACATTATTTGATCATATATGTTTAACTATGTACAAGTCTAACACATTGAACATACACAAATGAAACCATTTTCAGCACGTAAACCAGAACAACAACAAACTACATGTTTACATAAACTAATCACGCTGTCTGTAACAGCCGCTTAATCTCTGAGCTTATTTTCTATCTATGTGACAAACACCTTAATGAACACTTAAGGTTGGGTTACTCAGGGCTTGATCTATAAAACATGAGGACACAATGAGACGACTCAGTCACTGAGAGGAAGATTTCCCATATTCAATTTATTATTTTTGAACAATCGTGTGAATTTTTGTATTGATGTCTTGATTTCATGTGTACAGGTGTTCCACACACTGACTCCTCTGACTGTGATGCTCTGATATTTTACATTTGTTCTTACTACTGGCTCGCTGAACACAAGGATTCCTCTCAGTTCAGGAGTATTTGGCCTTATTTGGAACAAGTTCTGAATGTTGTGGGGCAAAGATTTATTCGCTGCTTTGTACATTGTTTGTGCAGTTCTGAGGTCAACCAAATCTTTAAATTTGAGAATATTTAATTTGATAAAACTGGATTTGATGGTTCTCTTGAAGTAGTTTTATTTATTATCCTTATTGCTCTTTTTTGCAGAATGTATATTGGATGGGTGTGTGTCTTATACGTGTTTCCCCACACTTCCACACACTATGTCATGTACGGCAGTATAATAGAACAATAGAGAGTAAATAATGATGTTTGATTTATGAGATCCTTAACCTTATAGAGAATTGCCAGAGACTTCGATATTTTGCCTTTGATATGAGTAATGTGGGGAATCCAGGATAGTTTGTGATGTATTATCACACCAAGAAACTTTTATTCAGATACTCTAATTCAGTGATATTTATTGTCAGTTTACTGTTAGTAGAATATGTGCGATTCCCAAATATTATGAATTTTGTTTTGCTCAGGTTCAATGTTAATTTATTATGGTCAAACCAGGTCTTCAGATTATTTAATTCATTTTCTAGCTAATCAGAAGTTGTTCCAAGTTACTAACTTACTGTGCTGTGGAAGTATCATCCGCAAATAATATTATTTTTGAAGACTTTGAAATCTCATTAATATACAATATGAAAAGCAGCGGCCCCAAAACTGATCCTTGGGGAACCCCACACACAACAGGTTTCAGTTCTGACTTCATGGCATTGATTTGGGTAAATTGTTTACGGTTTTTAAGGTAACTGTTAATCCACGATAAGGCCACCCCTCTGACCCCATATGTACATAGTTTGTTAAGTAAAAGGTTGTGATCAACTGTATCGAATGCTTTCTTTAAATCTAAAAAAACTCAGACAGCATATTTTTTGTTTTCAACAGCAGTTGTTACTGTATCTATAAACTCCATTAAGGCATGCGTTGTGGTCCTTTTGGGTCTAAATCCATACTGCTGTTCATATAGTACATTGTTTTTTATAATAAAGTCATTTAATCTATTGTAAAATATTTTTCCAGTATCTTAGAGAACTGCAGTAGTAGAGAGATGGGCCGATAGTTTGTGAGAAGATGTTTATCTCCAGCTTTATATATTGGAACTACCCTTGCAATTTTCATCTTATCAGGAAATAAACCACTTTGTAATGACAGATTACAAATGTAGGTAAATGGTTTCACAATACATCCAAAAATATCTTTAATTAAGTCCATATCAATGCCATCACAGTCAGTTGATTTCTTGGAGTTAAAGGATGTGACTACATCCATAATTTCCTCTTCATCTACTCCCCTCATAAACATTGAGTTTGCTACATTAATAGTTTTAGTTTTAAGAGGGTGCCCAGTTTTTACAATTTCTTTAGCCAAGCCAGGACCAACATCAAGAAAAACATCATTAAAACCATTTGCAATTTGTTTTATGTCACTAGCTGTTGTATTTTGTATTTGTAAGTTATTTGGATATTCCAATCCTTTAGTTCCTTTATTTACAATATTATTTAGCACCGTCCACATGTTTTTCATATTTTTTTATTTTCACCTAAAAGTTTACTGTAGTAATTTCCTTTGCTGCTTCTCGTGATCCCTATCAATTTATTCTTATACCTCTTATAAGTTTGTTCAGCTTCTATTGTTCTTTTCTTTAAAAATGTCTTATACGACAGATTCTTATACAACAGATTTTCTTGCATGCGTTCAGTATCCCTTTTGTTAGCCATGTTTTTTTTTTTTTCCTGAGTTTTCAGTTTTCTTTTTTTATTCACCAGGGGACAGTGTTTATTGTAAAGAGTTAATATTATTGATAAGAAGTTTTCATATCTCTTTGGCTCTCGGAGGAGGCGGATGCGCTTTTTCTCCTCTCTCTTATCTTCCCTGCTTAGCTCTTATGTCCTTGTCTAGTCTCGTGTTTTTTGTATTACTTTTTCCCTGGAACACTCTCTCACAGTCTGTTTCTAAAACCTAAGAGAATTATGGATTTGATCAACTGGTCTCTGAATGCTATTGACACCCTTTTCTCAACGAGAAGTCTGGGCTCGGGAGAGCCCGAGTGCCCTGGAGGGACTTTCCCTGCCGGATACACGATGGACGGGTGGCAGAACTGGAGGGTCGTGTGCCTGGCAGGACTGTCGATCGAGGACGCTGAAGATATCTACCTATTCGGAACCATGATAACAGGGTTCTTGCTGATCGGAGCTGGCTTGGCCCTGGCTTATCGGAGAATTAAGAAAGCGGAACCGGCTGTTCAAACCCCCCCAAGGCTGCCCGCTGGGATTGAAACGATGGGACGAGGGGCGACTTCTCAGAAAAGGCTCACTGAGTGCAGGATGGTTAAGATCTTGGAGGAGCTTACGGCTGCAGTGGATACTCAGAATAAGACCTCTGAGCGTACATTGGATTACATCAAGGAAAAATCCACTCAGAACAACACCTCTGAGCTGGATTACATCTTGGAGCAGTTGACTGCGGTCGTGAGTTCTCAGAATCTGCTCTTTGAGCACAAGAATGACAAGACCACGGAGCGGAAATTTAATAACATCATGGAGAAGCTCGCGGCTCTCCAACGGGAGATTGAGAGTCCAGTGACGGAGTGTTAAAGAACAGCTTTGAAATTCTCATGAGTTGTTGCAAAAGAAAAGAAAAATCGCCATCATAATGCGGCTATCCCTTCGGCGCCAGCTGTGGGCTCACGGCTGGAGCTGAACAAAAACTCCCTGATGATGACTGTGTTGAGTCTGTTCCTTCCCGTTCCCTACAAGGCCACCTGGGTTGGCTGGAAGACCGTTTACTTAGCCTGGCAGGGTGAAGGACACTGTCTCAGCTGAACTCTGGACACGCACACACATACATATACTGATACCGATAAGCGCTCACTGACGCATCACCCTCCCTACCCCGGATCCAACGCCACCTCCAACGCTTACCTACCATCCGATGTGGACATCGGGTCAGTTGGAGGCGCAGTCGAAGATTGCAGCGGTCCCAGATCAGATGTACACACTGGAACACTTTCCCATGTTGCTGTCTGTGTTTATTGTGCTATGGTGTGTTGATATCTGTGCATTCCTGTATTATCCTTTGTGTTACACATTTCGATGTTTTTTTCCTTGCTACCTAGCCTGACCTGTCTCCCCAATGTGATGTTTGTGTATTGTATGTACGGTCGGCAAGGTCTGTCATCTCGGTTGTGGGCAAAAGACCTGCAACTGACAAAGAAAAGCTATCTCATCTCATCTCATCTCATCATCTCATATGCCACGTCAACATCTTGAGCATAGATGTTACTCCAGTCTTGGTTGTTGAGCTCTTTCTTAAGGCAGCAAATTGCTAATTGTGTTTTATGTCTAATTAATTTCTTATTAGGTTCACGTCTATTAATCCTGGCGTAGCTCTGTACTGATGCAAAAACTGGTAGATGGTCACTTAAGTCATTTATTATTAATCCACTTTCAACATTCCTGTCAACAACATTAGTGAAAATATTATCGATAAGTGTAGCACTATGTGAGGTTATTCTAGTTGGACGGCAGATTAAGGGATAAAGATTAACGCTGTTTTTTATGTATGGACAAAATCAGTGATGGCACTGTTCACAGTTGGATTCAACAAATCTATATTGAAATCACCACATATAAATGTCATTTTCTTGTTGTTAATCGGAGTGTACATCTTCAACATTTCCTCTGTGAACATTTTTATACATGATCCAGGCGTCCTGTAGATACAGCTGATTTGCAGATTCTTTGACTTTTCAGCTTCTATTTCAATAATTATGCACTCCATTATGTTATCCAGTGCTAGAGACAGTTCACTGAGGATTCTACATTTGTAATTATTATCAGTATAAAAGGCAACAGCCCCTCACCTTTTTTTATTCCTATTAATGTAATACATGTCATAGCCATCAATCTTCACTAAGTTTTGATCCCCATCTAACCAAGTCTCTGAAACTGCAATGACAGTGCATTTCTTAGAAAACTGTGCCAGACAGTCCAGGATTTTTGAATGGTTTGAATTGAGGCTTCTAGTATTAAAATGTATGTCTGATATTATGTCTGTGAAGGTTCTCAGTCATCCGGATGACTGAGAACCTTCACAGACATATTGCCGTACATTTTGGGAGGAACACCCTTCAACTGGTGCGGGAGTATGAAAGGGAATCAAGGAAACTAGCGGATTATAGGAACCCTTTGACTACCATGTCTGATATTACATTATCCATTATTATATTTTGATTGAACTGCTCATTTGTATAATACTCACATTTTTCATCATGCTTATGGGTATAGAAATTGTTTTCAGGGTCTATATCATTTTCCAAGTCCCATAGTCTGTGATCAGTATACTCAAAGGGTTTTAGTCCCAAGTCCTTATATACAATGTTCATATATGGGTAAGGTTCATTTTCACCTTACTAAGAAAAGTGATTATTTAGCACAGTTTTGTCATGTTATATGATTTATTTCTATAGTTAGTGTCTCGGTTTTTAACATTTCTAGTATTTATCCAGTTCTGAAAGTTCTTTAATGACCCTGCCTTCCTCTGCCACTACAGCTCTGGCATACGTTCTGCGTTTGGTCTCCAATCCACTTACAATAAGTCATTCATACGGGTGAACTGCTCTAGATCTGCCACTTGGGACTCAAGTAGGGCTATTTTTTGTCCTTTTCTTCATTTAGTTTTTGCAGTTCTTTAATGTGTCCCATCATATCCAAAAGCAATTTCTGTTGTTTGGAGATAGTAGAAAGCTCTCCTGACATGTAATTTAGAGATTTCTTAATCTCCTCCATCTCATCCTCGGAGACTGTGCCTTTCTTTAGTGGCATTTTGTAGGCAGCTCAAATAAGATGCAAACATACCTGTTTAGTTGTTGATGCCTGATGGTGGCTCCTGGGCCTGGTGCCTGGTGGTGGATCCTGGGCCTAGAGGCTGCTGGAGGATCCTGGGCCTGGTGGCTGATGGCGGATCCTGGGCCTGGTGGATGCTGGAGGATCCTGGGCCTGGTGGCTGATGGTGGCTCCTGGGCCTTGTGGCTGATAGAGGATCCTGGGCCTGGTGGATGCTGGAGGATCCTGGGCCTGGTGGCTCCCCACAGTAATCGTGTGAGATGAGATCCTTTTTTTCCCTGTTAGTTTTCTTGCCACATGTTACCCTGCTGTACTCTTGGGTGCGAGGAGGTGGAGTCTTACTGTAGCAGGTCAAGGCTCCTCTGTTGGAAAGCTAACGCTAGCCTGTTAGCCTGTTTCCAGGTTTGGCTGTAACTGAAACCTTGAAACATGAAACAGAGATGCAGGAAGAGACAACAGAAAATGATGCAGGATGCCGCAGGGACACAACATAGATGACGGTTAGCACGCTGTCATAGTGAGCTGCTCTGTGTTCCATTAAATTTACATTTCAGTTTCACAGGTCATGTTTTACTATGTGCCTTCATTTCCTGTTAGTAAGGCTGGGTAACAGGGCGGATCAGCAGACGAGGACATCTGTGTCATCAAAGCATTATTAAATACTTTTTTTTTTTTTAAAAAGCCGTCTTACAAATCTTACTTTTATATTGAATGATAAAATCTAAATCTGTAAAGTCATTTTACTTTAACACTTCAAACTTTTTTACGTTAGCAGCTCATACGTCTGCGTAACAATCCTTGGCTAAAATAAAGAGCATGTCTACTGAGCTACTCCAGCATCATTTCTCCTTTGTTTTGATATGCTTACAGCTGTTCACAGGTGAGTGAACCCCAATGTTGTTAAACTCTGAATGTGAGGAACAATTATGGAAGACCCCATAAAAATTCTGCCACACTAATCTCTCTGTCAGGAAGTGACCACATTGGTTTTCATCTCTGTTTCCTTTCCTGACACAAACTGAGGTCCTACCATCCACATCTATTCATAACCGGGCTGATAACATGTAGAGTCAGCTTAAAGCATAAGAGGACAAATGCAGCATGTTTCACATTAATTATGTCAATGAAGGCTGACCCGGAGCTGTTAGAAACAACCATAAAACACGTAGAAGAAGAGAGAAGGAATTGGTTAGATGACCCCAGATTGACATCCGTGCTCCATTATTAATCTTACTACAAGAACTGGCTCTTAACACATACACACACAGGCACACACGCACACACACACGCACGCACAACAAGGTGAACTAAATTATACATACATAAATGGTCAGGACAGGGTTTGCCCGCAGCAGCAGTTACTCTGCCTCCATGCTGGTAAATGACTCACTTGAGTTCTAGCATGTGCATGCTGGGAAATCAAGCTATTGTGGTGAATATGTAAATGAGCGCACGCTGAAGATTTCTCTATAAATAACACGTTTATCATTAAATGATATCAAGGCGGTGGATGAGAGACTACGAGCACAGACACAGAGAAGAAGTCGCGTCTACTCAGTGCTCGTTTACTTAAAGCATCAGATGCAAATGATGACTGGATTTGGTGTGAACTGACTTTAGCTGATGTTTAAGGTAATAACACTGTTGGATGCTATGCTGGAAGTTTTTATAGAGTAGAACAACATGCACGTATATGACTCAACATACAGACGTGCTTTCACATTATGTCTCTAACACACATTTACTGTACAGTTACTGTACAGTATAGTTCCTCCATTTCCAGAGAAATATGAGGACTGTGTACTTGTTCTACATCCCCTTTCCACAGCAAACATTTCGGTTTTTGTAGCAGGAAGGATCAAACGCTACAAAAAAAGAGACAATGGCTCATTTCTATTCAAATGTGTCAGCGAGCTGTCACCGGGGGCCTGCGTGCACACTCTCAGCAAACTAAATCTAAATGATTAATCTCACTATTTGCTCCTGTGCTTCCCAACCGGGACGTGTCAAAATGTCCTCTGTGAAAAAAGCATTTCTTGTTTCTGTTCTCTGGAGCAGAAATACCACTTTTTGTTGTTTCACTGTAAATGGTTGAGATTAATAGGTGTTTTTATTCTCCTTGCAGTAGATGGTAATGATGGGAAGAACCCATCTGTATGAAATCATCATTCAGGTGAAGATCTGTCATCTCTGCCTGCTGCCTGTGGCTTTCTGCCTTAGAAGCCAATGGACAAATTAGAGTAGTTGTACACCTGGTGATATGGTCCTCACCTTATGTTACCTCATTTGATACCTCCATATGTTCAGGATGAGAATACAACAAGTGTGGTTTATCCAGCACTTCAAAATACAGCCAGAGCTTTATAGAAACAGTACATTTGTTATTATAAACAGTATTTTATTTTGAAAATTAATCAGATGCTCTGTGCCATTCCTGTGTCTTCCTTGCTTCCCCATCTCCTCTGTGCATTCATCCACACATTGCTCCCTGCAAGTGAAAGTCCAGAGCAGAGCAGTGTTCAGTTACCTGAAAGCAGCATTATGATGGTATCCACATATCATGTAGCAATACGAATCAAAAAGTTGGGACCAGCATTAATGCACTGAACCTCATTAACAGAGACTAATGAGGATCGGTCAAATGCCAACAACAAAAACAATACAGTAAATGATTGTGGGGGAATTGTGTTGATTTATACAATAGAGGATTGTTCAAACACAGGAAGACGGTTCATGTAGCAAACTAATGAGAACAGGGGCCAGGCAAGAGAGTCCAAAGACAACCAAAACTTGCAGGAATTAGACAAGAACAGGACCCTTATGTTTACTTATTACCTTTCTTCTCCAGCACTCAGGCCTGAGTCCCTCTTTAAGGCTTGTGGTTATGATGCATCTGTGTCTGCTGCGATATTTCTCAGGTTGCTAGTACTGACTGTAATCACATATACTATAACCTTGTTAGGACTGTTGGATAACCATATGCTGCTAAAACTTTTTGTCCTCTTGTACACAACACCAGAAAAGTCGATGGTTTGATTCCAGCCAGAAACAGAAATTACTTCAGGAAAAGCATCCAGTATAAAAACTGGAGATGCTTTGTGGCAAGGGAGCAACAGGTAGCTTTACTCTGAGGCTGTTGTGTGCAGGTTTCTGTGTTAACTATGGGGAACTTAATAATCCTTCGACGGTTGAAGGTTCCATCAGCGAATGATTGTTTATGTTGCACAATTTCTGTGTCACTTAAAAATATAAAATCAACTCAAGAAATATACTGTAGCTCTGTAATATGAACACACATTACCAAAAGTCAGATGAACCGCATTAACCATTCCCTAAAAGTCACAGAGACAAACGGATTCAACTCTTGCTTTGTGCTGGATAATAAACTTGTTTTGTTATTCTGCCAGCATGATTTATATTAAATGGTTTGCATGAATCATTCAAATTGTCTTTTAACATTTTCTTTCCTCCTTTCTTCACTTGTTTGTCTTTCAGCTGACTGAACAGGGAGGAGGTCTGAGTGGGGAAAAGCACTAAAACTGAGTGCAAACACACACACAAACACAAAAATATGCACATATCAGCAGCACACCTGACACATCCAAACTTCTGGGAACATAAACACACAATTAAATACAGCAGAGTGACTGAAATGTCAGGACACACATGCTTAGACCCCCCCCACCACCACCACCACCACCACCACACACACCCACACACACACTAGCACAGTGACACACAATAAGAAAGACACTGATGTGAGATAGCATGCGCCCTCACATGCACCTGCAAAGATACACAAATTCAGCACCTTATGAGTAGACCTGACGTGCATTCACACATATGTATTGTTGCAGAGACAGGTCTGCAGAGACTGCCGTTCACAGGTGGATGAGCAGAGATGTGTTTGAAGTGGAGCACAGCATTAAGTCATATTCCTGACTTGCTTCAAGATGAAATTATAAGAATAATGATAATAAAAGGTGTCGTGCAGTGTTGTAGTGCCTTCAGTCTTAACGAGGTTGCCACGTGTCCCGCTCGTTTTCAGTCATAGAGAGAAGACCCAAATACGCACAAACCTCCCACCAACACACACATTTATTGGCAAATAAAAATAAACAATAACAAAAAAACAGCATGACAAACACTAAAGGTGTCATGGTCCAGATTCTAGTGACTCCATGTTTATGTTGTGTTTATTAATATTCATTGATTTAGTGAGTTTTCTGGGTAATATTTCGAGGGTTTAGGTGTTTCTGTGCCTTCTGTGTTCCTTCCTGTCGTCTTTGTCTCCACATTTGTGTGTTTCCTGTTTTACTTTGACAGTCTGTGTCCGGTGTTAATGTATTCTGTTTTGCTTCCTCCCTGTCTCATCTTGTCTGATTATTCTCAGCCATTGTGTGCCATTTCCTCGTTATCCTGTGTATATATAGTGTGTGCGTCCCTCTGTTCCTTGTTGGATCCCTCTGTTTGTCATTCCCAGCGTTTCCTCTGCTGGTGTACCCCACGTTTCTCCAGGTCTCAGGTTTTCTAGTATGTTTCAGGTTTCATGTTTAGCCTTCCCAGTATAGGCTTTTGATTTTCTTTCTAGTTGTCTCCCCTCAGGTTAATAGTCTGGGTAACGTCCTCACCAGCACTTTGCCATTTCAGTCTCATATTATCACTTCATCCAGTCCGCTTACTTCCACTTACGCAACATCAACCATCTTTTCCCACCCTCCATGGTGCTGTGATCCATAGCCTTTTCACTTCTCTGACTGATTATTGTAATTCTCTTCTCTTCTGTCTCCCTAATAAGTCTCTTCATAAACTCCAAGTCCTCCAGAATCCTGCAGCCTGGATCATAACTCGCACATCACCAGTGTTCTCTAGCAGCTTCACTGGCTGCCCGTAGACTCACTAGAATCATTGTTTCTCACCTTTATAATAACCTGGCCCCTGCCTACATGTCTGATTTACTCCACACTGCTGCTCCCTTAGGTCTTCATTCGGCAGTCACCTCTTGTTCCCTCTGCCCGTCTCACCACTATGGGAACAGAGCTTTTAGCTGCTCTGCTCACCGGAATTCACTTCCTCCTGATATCAGGAATGCTGGCTCCCTTCCCCTATTCAAGTCAAACCCCCAAATCCATCTGTTCAAACTGACTCACTCTTTAAACAAATGCTGCTTTTATCCTTTTACTGTACTGTTTACTGTCTTTTATGCTTTGTACAGTGACCTTGGGCTTTAGAAAATCACATTTTCCGTTCTTTCTCTGCCACACACAAAAACATACACTTCTTTGAGAAAAATAATAAAGTATAATAAATGGCCTTGACAGCCGGCGCCTGTGAATACGGAGAAGATGAAACCGGCTGGAGTTCTGTCTACAAATCAGAAACTTGAGTGAAGGACAAGTAGGACAAGAGAGGAAGAGATGAAATAAAGGCGAACAGAGAAAAACGAAGGGCTTTGTTTAAAATGCTAATTGTAAAATGTGGTAAAAACTAAGTGGAAGTTAATGGCAGAGAAATCATTACTAACTCTTAAAGGAAATCAGCTGATTGATCCTCCTGCTGTGGCTGGGTGGAGGTGGTTCGTCATTCTGGGCTTTATCAGCAGGAAATCTCAGCCTTATATTTAGCTACAGGGCTGCTGGACCTCAGATCTGCAGTAAAGGCCTATAAATAGTAAAGACTAGTCTGAAGACTCATGCTCTGATATTTAAGAAAGAAAAAAGAAAATAAAGGAGCTAAATACTGCATTATTACCATCCTGTTATTATTTTACTGCTATTATAGTTTGACAACTCAAAAATGAAATGATATAGTCAGGTCCAAGTGGATGTGGACTTCCTCCTGGAGGAAATCCACATTCATGCCCCTTTTACAACAACCTGAGGGGAGCTAACAGATTCAATCCCATAGAAGACCTTTTACAGTTTGGCAGCTGTGCGGACAAATATATAAATCATTCACTGGAAGAGTTGAACTGTTATGGTGCCTCCTTGTTAATTCTGTCTACTAGCATAACAGTTTAATCTTGAATGCGTTCAGCTTATTTCTGACTTCAATCATTTGTTTAAAGTCAAAATTCTATTTTGAAAAAAATTTAAAATGTGGAGATTACAGCTGTTTCAACACAAACTGCCCTCTGTATAGCACCAACTCATCTGCTTTGTGTAGATGAGTTGGTGAGTCGTGTGTAGCCTTGTGGTAAAGCAGGTTTTCACTTTCTTGCATGAGGTTGTAAATATCAGCATCTGTTGATTATCAGCCATTTCATTTTGCACAAATGCTGTATTTTCCTCCCTCTGACCAGATGCAGCTTTTTACACCATCTTTTCAACATTCTTGTACTCATCACCGCGCTGTGTTCATGAGCTAAAAGAGAAATCATTTCCTTGATTGCGACTAAAACTGATTCTGAATTATGATTTCACCAAGTCATCTCCATAAGGGGTTTTGTAGAGAGTATCATGACAGTTTGTCTTGAAGCAACAATTTGTTTTTATTCTCGAAGTGATTGATATGTTTTGAACACTGTGACCCTAATACTCCATTGTATGAATGACTGGCTGATAGAGAGCAGACGCGGAGACAGGACTGAGCTCAGAACAGCTTTATTACTCAAGTTCAGGGGACAAAACAAACATATCAAAAACTCAGACTAAACAGGAGTCGCAGACTTAGTGGTTGCAAAATGAACAGAGAACATACATGAAGAGAGAATGACAACAACGTGACAAAGACCAGACAAACACTCAGAGTAAATAAGAGGACACACCTGGGGAACACAGCTGAAGGAATCTAACTGATGAGAGAAAGGAAGCAAAGCAGAGCATAGACACAAGACGCAGGACTGAAAATAAAACAGGACTAGCTCACAGACAATAGGCCCAGACTAAGACATACCAACTTAACCCAGGGAAGAGGAAAACGAAGACTGAGACCGGACAGACTGAACCACACGGGAACAGAAAAATAAAGAAGCATGGAGACAAGACTGATTCTTACAGAGGAAACACAAAGGTGAGACTAGGACAGAAGACATGAGGGAACGACCGGAGGGACAGGCAGGGATACAACATGAGCAAAACTCAGATCAAAACTAGATGAGAATCTAAAGTTTAATAAAAAAATAAATAAATAAATAAAAAAATTCAAAACACTGGGGCAAAAGCTATTCTAACACCTCATCAGTACTGTGACCAGCACCATTCCTGTGAAATAGACAGAAAACTGTATTGTAGATGCAGTAGACCCATTATAATAATTTGCAAACCGATAGAAAACTTTCAAAATGCTACCTTAAAACAAACCACTAAAAATCATTTTATAGAATAAAATCTGACATTTTTATCCAGATAAAATCATTTAGACTCAGCTGTCAGTTGTATATGTGGGTAAACTCGATAAAACAGGTTAAGCTGTCTCTGTTAGGTGATTGTCGTGGTGTCATTCTGAAAATAAACAGGCAAAAATAATAAAACCTTTTGCATACAGTACTTGTTTTTAACTCCTTCCAAAAAATGAAAGGCAAAAATATTCTAGCTGAGCTGCTCTCAACTCAGATATATGCACGTTATGATAAGTCTTCACTTTAGTGCTAAAACATCCTGGAAATCAGTGATGAAGGTGACACAAATTCCCCATTAACCCAGAGCAGCTTATAAATAGGCTCGGGGAGATATGCTCTGCTTATCTCTCTGCTTTTAAGGGTGTGCTTATTGATTTGTCCACCTAGTTTGCTGCTTTTATTGAATTGAAACCTTACGGCTTTAAGACAATGTTGTTTGTTATATTTAGGGATGAGTGTGGAAGTGTGTGTGTGATGAATACTGGTACTGCCAATTTACAACAGGAGAGTGGTTTATTGATTGCTTCAGTCTTCTTTGGACTTAAAAGTTGCCGTGACTCCAGTTAAGGCAGATACAGCAAGTTCGAGTTTGGGTGGATTAATCGAAATTTCTGAGGATGCAGCAGAGAAAGGGAGCAGCCATGACAGGTGTGAAGCATTATGAAAATGAGATGGACAGGGCAAAAGCGTGAGATGATGGAATCTGAGGAAGACCTCGGGAAAAAAGGCAAAAATGTCTGTAAGTGTGAAAATTGAAAAGGTAGTGAGAGTGAAGAAAATGGGTTTGGAGAAACTGCAGAGAGAGATCATTACAATAACACAGCTGTAATAGGAAGAAGATGTTACAGGAAGTCCAGAGCAAAGGGAAATGGATCTGAAATTGTGTGGTGATGCTGGAAATACAGGGGGGGGTAATGACTGTGCATCAGTGCGACAATGAAGGCATGGGTCCATCTTCAAAGCTGTACGGCACATCATCACCCTCTGCACAGACTGAAAGTTTTCTACTGTAACGAGAAGAGTGTGTGTGTGTGTGTGTGTGTGTGTGTGTGTGTGTGTGTGTGTGAGAGAGAGTGTGAATTCACAGCGCCGTATTGTCACACCAACATGTAAAGTTTGCAGCTGAGCTCCAGCAGGCTAAAAATGGAAATGAGGAAGGACGAGGACAAAGAAGAGAGCAACACAGATGGAAATGAGGGCCGGAGGAGGAAGAGGAGAAATGCCAGCAGGCGAATGAGAAGTGCCGAGAGGCGACCTGAAATAAACATCAGGGCTGTTTGCGAGTAAGGAGAAGATGAAGGATGAGGGAGAGGATGCAAGTATAATTCACACTGCAGCTCCAGCAGCAGCAGGTTTCAAATAGGAATGAAGAAGAGCTGATAGGTGAGGTCAAGGCATTGATTAGCCACACTAAATATAACCAAAGACAGCACAACGACATTGTGAATGTGTCACCAATATGCACAAACTTTTAGTGTACATGATGCCAAGCTAAAGGCACAGTGTGAGTGCGAAGTGATCTGGACTCCTGCTCAGTTAGGGAGTCTCCTTAGCTACACAGCAATGAAGCAGCATGTAGCTGTGCAGACAATCAGCTGATGCATGCGTTTCATAGACAAACGCATCTACCTTTAAGAACAAACCAAGCACACAGGTGTTACTGTGTTTTATATCGACATACTGATTTTGTTCTTGTCTCATTTTGTCTAGAAGCAGCTGTGTACAGTAAAATAGGCTAATTTACTGCTGTTTATGGAGGAGCAGCGTACTAGCATGTGTGTGGAAACCTTGTTAGTTTGCTCCAAAAAATAAATAAATAAATAAAAAAAAAAAAGTGGATATGTAAAGTTACTGTTGGATTTATGAAACATGAAGCTCACAAGGCTGTGTTGATCTAACCAGTGTATATGTTAATAAATCAGTATCATTTGGCACAAACAGGCTTGTGCAATCTGCATACTGCCACGCCCCCATTTCTCTGTACAAGGAAACACGTTTACCTCCAGGTGGTGACGATGTTGCAGGAGAGAAGCCTGCACCGCTGAGGCAGGACAGCAGGAGAAAGTCTGACTGAAACAAAGAGGAAGCACAGCTTTCTACAGAAATGACTCTTAAAATAAAAGTTTAAACACCAAAGCTCATATGGACAAGAGTAACAGGCAACAAGAAAAAGAACAAACCGGTAGAGGAAAATCTGATCTGTCAGCTCAGCAGGAGACAAAAGAGAAAAGATTTTTGCAGCATCTGTGTGGTAGTGCCAAAAAAAACCCTCCAAGTGATGATATAAAGCAATGATAATTCCTTTTTAATGAAAGATAAGATCATATGGTAATAATGTCATCATGAATACTATTCATTTAAAATTTTGTAAAACAATTAGGCCTTGGTTTGTAAAGAACAAACATTCAGGTAGAAAAATATTGTGCGAGTAATATCAGCAGGTTTTGTGTTCCTAACCTGCTGATATCACTCACCACATGTGCAAGTTACTCAGCCCACGTTCTCTAATCCACCCACTGTATACTGATAACAGATCCTCCCTCTTGACCTCTACATGCTCACCTGGAGATTTCCAAAAAGAGCTGATCAGACGGCAGGACAGTTTAATGCCTCACCACGCTCCATCATAAATGAACTAAAGATTAAGTGATGGGGTTTGTGGCTCTCAGTCTCATGAAGCTTTGCTGTGCGGTTTTTCTTTTAGTTACACTGCAGGTAACACAGAAAAACAAAGTGTAAACATGAACAAGATTGCACATGTTGGTCATCTTAGTTTTGTCACTGGCTTTGTTTTGCGTCTCCAGGTATAACTTGTCAATCTCAGCACACTTTGGATTAAAAGGAGGATGTTCTTCTATTCTCATGTTCGACGGGCTCTCAGGTTCATCAGCTGTCATTGACCCTGCTCCAGCGTCCTTTTGCAACACTTTCACAGCCCAGATTTGCCTTCTTGACCTGCACATCAGAGACACTCACCTCAATGAAGAGACCACTTTAAGAAAGTGAGCTGGCATTTAGATTTAGTAGAATAAGTTCTGCTCACTGAGAGAGCGCTTAAAGAATGGAAGAAGTGATGAGGATTCTGCTAAAATCAGCTTTAACAACAACACACGCTTTTGTGTAACAAATATGAACAGATGGCCTGTAGTTAGCGACTCGCAGGAGCTCAGATATTGATTCAATTACAATGTGAACAATAGACTAAGTTTGAGTAAAACACACTTTTTTTTAGACAACCAAAGACATTTGTGGTAGTGATAAAGCAAAGCCACCTCATGGATACATACACATGCAGATTACAAATAAAGTTTTTCATGAATGCAAAGAGAATTGCCAGCAGACATCAAAAACGAGCAGCCAGAAGCAGGGACAACATCATCACCTTAAAGTGTGCAGTGCCAACAAGTCTACTCGCAGAATCACAGCAGTGAAGATCAACATCCGGCGACAGCACAGCCTCGTTAACACAACCTGTACCCACCCAAAACAAGCACACATCAAGCAGCGTCCGACAGCAAAGCTCACACTTCATCATTCTGAATTTAATGAATAGACCTTGCTCTCCTTGCTTTTGAACCTCTGCCTGTTTGACATCCAGCTGACAGACTGTGTGCACATTATTTACTCCTTAATCAAATCAACACAAAAGACAAGCTCAGTGAGACAGAGTCAGGTCAGACGCACCAATAAACTGTCAGCATGAGTGTAAAGAGGGAAGTAACCATGGCAGGTTATAATATCTGCGCACCTGCTCGAAGTGTCAGGATGTTATCTGTCACAGCTGTGGATGCACCTGTCACTGTGAAGTGTTTCACAAACAGCTGAAGCCAATCAGCCAGTGCAATGTCATTTTGTGAATACTTTAAGTATATCTCATATAAATGATGTTCTGTTCCAACATCTGATCCAGATGTGCAAGATTAAATACCAAAGAAAGAGTGTTAAATGAACTTAAATTAGGCAACCTTTTCTTTAATATGCGTATCGCAGCTTAGACACAGGTTGTCTAAACCATGGATACTCGTTTTCCCGCATAAACTGATTTTTATAAAAGAAAAATCTGCATTTTCTAGATCAAGTGAACTTAAAACAGTGAAGTGGGACACTCTGTCATCCTATAAAGGGACTGTATAGCATTTTTATCAGTGTTAAGAAAGCTTGTGCTGCTTCTCTCTCATGTCATTTTCCAGGTAATGCCTTTTCCCACCTGGAGCAGGTAATTGAGTCCAGGTGTTTTTGCTTTGCTCAGATGACAGTGCAATGGTTGGGACTGCCATTTTGCCTTACATGTGAGTTTCCTAAGTTGTATGCATCCCTCCTGAAACCCAAATATGACTGGGAGACCGAACAGCAGGGGAAAGTTTCAGCAGTTATTGTGGTGTGAAAACAGAATACATAGATGTACAAATATAAAGCTCTCATATGAAACCATTAAAATAGACTCTAGCTTCCATTAAGCTGAAGCAGGAAAATTCAGGATTCTTCTTTTTCTTTATCTCGTTCTTCTACCACCCTTTTCCTTTGCATCCTCTTCTCTCACACCAACCCTCTGACTGCCTTCTTTCCCCACACCACATCTTCGTCCTCTTTTTCTCCTGCCTGCCAGCTCCACCTTCAACATCCTTTGTCCTACTATCTCTCCTCTGCACATGTCTAAACCATCTCAGCCTCACATTTCTAACTCTGTCTCCAAACTGCCGTCTCTCTGATGTTCTCATTTCTAATCCTGTCCATTCGGCTCACTACAAATGACAGTCTTCAGCTCTGCTACCTTAAACTCGACCCGTCTTTTTGCACGTGCCACCATCTCCAAATCATCCATCATAAGGAGGTCTCACTACCATCTTGCCCTCTCGTTCCTTCTCTTCCACTCTTGCTGCCATCCCAGATACACCAAACACTCCTGCCTTTGCTTCTTTCTCCTTCTCCTCTTCCTTTGTCTTCAGCCAGCAGTAGCAGATTCCACCTGCACCGTGTTGGCCAATAATACTGGAGGTGGTCTGTGTTAACACCTATGTATAAATCTTGTTTTTGGTGAACCACATGTTTGACTTGGCAAAGACTTAACACCAGATCCCCTTCCTGATGCAGGTTTGCCCATTTATCCAGGATCAGGGCTTTTGGCCTCCCCCATGGCAGGGTTAGCGAGCTGATAAATAACATGGGGATGAAACATTAGCATGCACAGTTAGCTTGTGTTTACCTCTGTTATCCTCATTAAAGCAGTTTGAAAGTTTCGCGTCCGTTTATTTGGATCAGCAGTTTTAATAAATGATTCGATTTAGCTGCAATGCATCGTGTGTGTGAATACAATATTAAAGCTTTCTTTCCCCGTGCTTTCCTTCAGTCGCTCCCATTTTTACTAACCTCGGTGAATTGGAGCAATACAGCATCAGGATTTTCCCAGATTTTTATTTTTAACTCATTACTTATTTTCTCTGCCTGGAGGTAATTCTCACCTTTTATTGACTTTATATTCACTTATGCTGTCACTAAACTGGAGCTCTGTTTTTTTTTAATTGCCGGAGGAAACCTGAATCCGGCAGATATTTCTGTGCTGGTGTGTAAAAAATGCTGACTCAGCATTTCCATGCCTGTCAAAACCTTTTTGGTAACAGTGATGTCACTGGTGAAATCAAATGTAGTCAGTCAGGATTCGTTAGTTCCTTCTGTACATTACAAAGCTTATTTCTTCCTCTCATCGCCGTTTCCTTCTTTGTTTCCTGTTCTTTGATTTGAATGTAAGACAACACTGATCTCCTTATGAATCAGTTTTACTGAGACAATATTAAAGACTCTACTCCTCCGTGGCTCCAAAGATTACATTGACTTTGTTTGCTAGACTGCTTAATTGGCATCAAAGTTTGGTTACATCATTATATTGTTGGATTAAATAATCAAAGCTCTCCAGTGATAGATGAAGGTACTGGCTCCACATGAGGACTCTGTATTACTTCTGTCTGTACAGAGGCTTCATCCCACACCTGGTACATTTGGTCACATCCAGCTATTTGTTTCAGTCCAGAGCTCAAAGGAAACAGGAAGACTTCCTGTCATCATAAAGAACTAAAACATTCTGACTGCTTGTTGTAAACATTCTCCGTGAGGAGAATAATATGCAAATAAAGTTACCCTCAGATCTTTGTATTGTAGCTGAAGGTAACTACATAAATTGCTTTACCGAGCAGTAAGAAGTTGGCATTTGTATAATTTCTCCAGATTTTAATGTAATAAAAGCTTTTTTGGTCTCCCCGTTTCTCATTGCTTTTCCCAGGTCCTCTGGTTTGTTCAAAGGTGTCACAGTCCCTGAGTTTGTGAAGCGATTTATGTTCAAATTCTGTTCCTTGTTCAAGTTCTTGTGAAATTTAGTGTTTTATTTTTCTTGGTGTCATTTATTAGATCTTTTCATTGGCCAGTGTTTGTATTTTTGATCCTAAAGTCCTTAAAGTCCAACCCTGGATTGGGTTTCTGTGTATCTTGCTTAGTCAGTATTTAATATTCTATTTACTGAGTTGTTGTTATTCCCTTTTGTTTACAAGGTTTGTTTATCTTTAATATTTTGTATAGGTTATTCATGGTTTATTTTCTACCCGTGTTATGTTGCAGCTGTGCGAGCAAATAGCAAAGGTGGACCCAAGTCTTTATTTGCATCCAAATGGTGGAAGTGAGTGCAGAGAGGTTGTGAGAGTTGTTGTAATAAGCTTAGAAAAAAACAAGATCCCATGTGAATGAGGTAGTGTAGATGAAGACTGAGGCTTGGATGGTGTCTGAGGTGGAGATGGGATTAGTCTGAAAGGAGAATGATGGAGAGCACAGATTTAAACCATGCAAAGTGGAGGCTGAGTGGCTTAAAGAAAGCAGGCGAGGAGATGTTTGGACTAAAGTAATGATGTCAGTATTGAGATTGACAGCGTGGGAAGGTGGTAGTGATGTAAATAACAGAAAAGCAGCAAAACACCCAGGTGAAGGTGATGAAGGTGACGAACTATTGCAGTGAGTACCTGTGCTTTAGATCAAGGCAAGAATGAGTTTCTGTGTTATTCAATGGTGCACTTGAGTATTCAGTCATCACTGAGCGTGCTCCTGTGACTGGCCAGCACGTTAAGGAGTGGATGGGAGGTATTGTCCTTATCTTGGACAATCTCTGCCTCTCTGACACCAACTTCAGAGAGTCCAGCTCCAGAGTTGAGTCTGTTGGCATCCTGAACCATCAGCCTGCTGCCCCAGCATGCAACAGCATGGAGGATGGCACTGGCCACAACAGACTCGTCAAAAAACCTGAGCATTGTCCGACAGATGGTAAAAGATCTCAGCCGCTTCAGAAAATAGAGACGACTCTGGCACTTCCTGAGCAGTGCAGCTGTGCTTTTAACCCAGTCCGGTTTATTGTCAATAACATGACATGCCTAAATGAAATGTTATTGCAGTGTTGTTGTGTTCTTAGTTTTAGTTACTTTTAGTTACTGAAAGGTGACTTTCATGTAGTATTTAAGTAGTTCTCTTTTGTGTTCCTTTCGGTTCTTGTCTCGTCTTTTGTGTCGATCTGATCCAGCTGTGCGTCCCACCTGTTGTCGCGCTGCTCTTGTCTTATGTTCGCTGTGAGTTTCTCCTCCTAGTGGCCTGTGCCGTTTCTGTGAATTTGTTCCTCAGTTGAGCCTGAAAGTTTGGATTCTCTATACAAAACAGCAGTTTGGATCCACAATCTACTGTTTACACAGCTGAACATGACAGTAGGTATCAAAATGAGATGTCACATCTGTGTGATCTATATAGCTAGATTAATAACATACGAATACCCAAGTGCAGTACCTTACAGAGAATCACCCCACTAACACCAAATCTACATGAAGGCAGTTGTTTTCAAAAAATTTGGCTCAAAAGCAGAATGAAGAGCTACGGACAGCTTGTCTATAGCTTCTGTTTCTCTGCCCAGTTGTAACATCTGGAACTAGCATAAAAATCCCCACATTTTTACAGCAGTGTAGAGAATCATCTCCGACACCTTATCAGACATTTTTACACAGCGCTCTGGCTTCCTGTGGTTCTGATCCAGTGTTCATTTTAAGCACGCCTCATTTTTCTCAGAAGACATGTTTGGTCTCAAAGTACCTCTGGGTTAGCTTGTCTGGATCTGTGCTAGCCAACTTCTTATGAAGATGACACTCGGGCAGACTAACCTTGTCACCATCAGTCACAGCGTCTGATGTCAACAAATGCACATATGATGAAGTTTTATTATGAGGAATAAATACAACTTCAGATACAGTAAACACTCATGCAGTTATGCAACGCAGTTATCATTATTACTGCAATAATACTGTATGGTTGTCACAAAATCCCACAGCACACCTGGATTTGCCTGACATCACTCGAGTTGGGCACCAGTGCAGTAATGCATATGCGTATGAGGATGGAAAGGACGCAGCATTTCAGATCCATAAAAAACGTGATCTAGCTCTAATTAGGGATGACGGCTTCTTCCTGTCTGTTAGTTTCGTCTACTGACCTCCGTACAATGATGTCAACCTCATCTCCTCATCAAATCACTATCAATCACAGGCATGTTACAACATGATTCAGTCAATTTATAATAAGACTGTGCTTCATACTGAAGCCACAGCAATTCCCACAGGAACTTTCCGAGGTCAGAGAAAACAGCAGCGCACTGAAGTAGCCAATTATTCCCACAACATTTTCTCAGGACGCTCCTGTACTTTGTGACTCTCCTGCTATTGATTTTCTCATAAATGCTGAATACCAATACTTGCTGATTAGTTTACTACCATTACTTTTGGTCAGCACTAAAAGATTGTAAATATATTACTGCAGCTACAAACTGAGCCAAACCGTCTGACCACAGAGGCGGGGCGGCGTGCTACACTGCAGTTTTGCTGATAATCATTTACACCAGTCCAAGGAGAGCAAGAAGGCTTTCATCAGTCAGAGACACAGCACTCCAACAAATGGTTAACGAACATCCAGAGGGAGCTTACATTCTCCTGCTTGTCTCGAAATGTTTACAAGTGCACCCAGTACACAGACATAATGAGATAAACTCTGGTTCCTGTGTCTCCCTGGTTGTTTTTGCCTGGTGGATCCCTGTTTGTGGATTATGTAAATTTTTTATTAGAGAACCAGATAAAGACTAAGGACAATACGCACGACACAGAGCGCTAACAAAAGACAGGTGAACTCAATTTAGACGAGAACAGAGGGAACAAAGGAGGGAAGTAAAAACTCCACATGAGGAACTAAACTGGAAAGTTAAATGGGAAACAAACAAAGAACAAACTATCCACACAGCGAACACGATGCAGACGGGGGTCCAAAAAAGACCAGGCGCCGAGGTTACAACAGAAAAGGATGATTTGAATATTTGCTGGGATGTTGTTGGACTTCTGTAGTTCCTCATTATGGATCATTTTAAGATGAGCAGTCGTAATGAGACATTTCCAAACATATGCTTTCTTGTAATCATCACTTATTGTATCAGATTTAATTAAAATTGTAGTCACAGTTAATATTATATATAACCAATCACCACATGGTGCACATTAGAGTTCTGCATTGTGTGGTGGACTACAGTGTCTACATTTTGTTGTCATTGGCAGCATCAGGACCACACACTCTTTGCATCCTAACTGCTGTGCAAATGTCTGCGTTCTGCAAATTTGTGTGTGGATTTTTTTCACATGTCAAAGTTGCAATCATGAGTCGACTGAGCTTCCATAAAAATCAGAGCCATGCAACTTGATTCCCTCGGCTAATAATATATATGTGCAGTTGATTGCATGAGTGTGTGTTTGTCTTAACAGTTAGTGCTCGAGTCAGCATGTCTTTTATTACTAGGAACTGAATTTTGATGAGGTGGCAGATATGGATTTTAGTCGGATGAATTATAGATTGATCTCAGCATGTAAACCTGTGTGTGTGTGTGTGCTGAATTTCTTGGCAGATTGATGCCTGTGTGTGACCTGCAGGCTCTCGTTAGTCATGGGCTTGGTGGAGCACTCCGCTCTCAGTGTGTAACCTTGGGAGGAGCATACACACCCTCTGCAAGATCCCACTCTACCAAATAAAGCCCTATACATTTAATTGCAGCAGCTCATCTATAATTCATTTCAATACCATATCATGCAAACAATCTATATCAAGGTCCTGCCTCTGATGCTCGGGGCAATGCTCGTTTCCATCTCGTGAGCAGTTTGTATTATGATAAAATCTATGCCTGTGTTTTTATGGAATTGTGCAGTGTTTCCCTGTCTGCTCTGCTGAGGCTGGGATTATTAGGGTGTGTCTTTGGAGCAAGACTGCAGGAGGTTTCCTCTCCTGCCGGAGGTGCTGCTCGTAAAGCTGCCCTAGAGCCAGAGCGCCATCTGCTGGTCAAATAAACAAAGCGAAAGAGGCCAAGGTGTGGTCTGCAGAAGCTGGATGCGAAATGTGAAGTGAAAGATTAATAAGTGTTCCAGGTGTCCCCAGGCTGTGGTCCCCAAGTCAGATCACCTCCAAGAGATTATAAGATTAATCTGATGGGCCAGAGGACCATCAGGTTAATCTTATGAAGGATGAGAGAGAAAATCGAGGCTGTAATCTGCACTACAAAATGACATTATCCTGACTTTTATTCAATTCAATTTTATTTATATAGCGCCAAATCACAACAAAAGTCGCCACTTTTATCACATAATTCCTTTTGTGAAACACATTATAGTTCACATCCTCAGGCTTTGTCAGTGTTATGAGTCAGCATCACTTCAATGTTTTTTAGCTACAAAGAAAAAAGATTCAAAGCTGTTACTTTAAGGATTGTACTTCATATTATAGGATGTCTAATTTGAATCAGTGAAACCTTCACTTTATCTGTACCTTTAGTTCCTCAGAGGAAAAATTACAATGTATCGAGCAATTTCTCAAGCAGAAAGCATCACTCCACCGTTCTTTTAGATTACTCTGAATAAGATTTTGTGTATTTAAAAAAAAGTTTCTCTGCACTGAAAACTTGCAGTGAATAGTTTCTCTACTGAAGTGAGCTTTATGATTAAAAAGTCACACAAACTCTGATATTACTATTTGTCAGGTCAGGTCACCTTTGAATGTGGCTCAGATACATAAAATTGTGAAATTCAGATTGACATCTCGATGCCTTGACCTCGAGCAGAACAATCGCACAGAGCTTTCATGCTGTGTCGTCTTGATGTGGCACGGCTCAGCACTTCTTTCAGGATAAGATCCTTAAACAACAATGGTGGACGGTGTCCTCACTGCTGCATATTTCCAGCATTTCCAGTCTAAGGTATGTTTGTGAAACTGGCACAAAGTCGCACAGGAAAGCACATCATCTGCTCCGGCTGCTAGGAAGCCGCGGGACCTTGTTAATCTCCCGTCGAAATACATTTAGCCTCAGTGATGACCTGAGACGGGCACTAATGCAGGATGGGAAATAAGGTTTACTTGACTGTTATGAAAGATGCTATTCCTCTGTTGTTTCCTGTTTATCTGTTGATTAGTTTATTGGGGGACAACAACTCGGGCAGCTGTTGCTGTGGAAACCAACGGGCCTCCTGTTAGACCTAATGAAGGACACGGCGGCTCCATTGATAACCACCGAGTCTGAGATGCCGAGACAGTGTTCACACGTATGATTGCTGAGATGAATAAAAATGAGACGACAAATTTGTTTTATTGTAATTTACAAACAGCAAAAACATGAAGGTTGAAGTTACATCCATCCACCACACCTGTTTTTCCCTTTTTTAACTCACAATTACTTAGTAGAAAATGCCGTGAGTCGATGATGTGGTCTGAAAATACAACTTATCGAACAAATTACAAAAGTACATATACTTATGTATACATGTGTTAATATATACTGTCAGTATGTGTTGTAACAAAGTATGTACAAAGAAGAAGAGACGCAGGCTCGGAAAGTAAAAGACATAAGATTAATGAAAGGAGAAAAAGGAAAACAGTAACTGAATAAATTAAGGTTTCTTGTTGTTATTGGTCTGTAATCACGAGCAAAAGTCAGCCAAAAAGAATCAAAGCTGAACCCCTGGATGGCTCTGCAGGGTGTGATACAGCAGAGGACACTGAGCTGCAAGTGGCTGAGAATGGATCAGATTACTGTAGTGGTTGTCTGGAGTGCCGATTGTATCTGAGCCCCAGCCCTGAATCCTCATCAGTTTTACATCCTTCTTAATGGCAGATACCTGTGACCTGCAGGCCTACACCAGGGAAAGGTAAGCCAGCGAGCGATGCTGATGGATGATGATCAGAATTGTTTCCCCATTAAATCAATATTATCATCATACTCGCAGAGCCATATGAAATTAAACTTGCCTTGTTATGGTTTCATGTCGGCATCCCTGCATGAAGCTGACACTCTCCTGGCACACGGTGTGTGTGTGTGTGTGTGTGTGTGTGTGCGTGCGTGTGTGTCTGTGTGTGTGTGAGTGAGAGATTAACACGGCCAGACTCACTGTGTGAGGAGGGCACCATAAAAAAAGACAAGTGAGCCATGTGAGAGTCAGAAACAGAAGGAATGAGTCAGTAGAGGGGTGGGTGGAGGTTGCACATTAAAACCTCCCCCTGCTCCACCCCACAGCGATAGTGTCAGGAATCTGCGACCACGTAGGAACAAGTGGGCGACAGAACAGATCTTCCAACCCCAACGATGGCGCTTCTAGGACTTAATCACTAAAACAAGCTGCCTTTTGATGTCAGCTGATTCGTCTCGTTGCTCTCGGTCGCTTTGACTCTGAAAGAGAACCAAAAAAATGGGAAAGAAAAATGAAGGGTAGGAAAATAAAGACATTAGAATCACATCAATGGAAACTATTTTTCAACTCTAGCCTGTTTTACCGAGCTCAGCAGAGTAACATGGGTCCACTGGCAGCGTGTCTGGGGAGTCGGCTCCTCCATCACTACTGGAGGTCACTGCTATCTCTCCCAGACACGTTAGTTCAATGCCCCATGTGCCTCTCTTTATCCTGTCTTTCTCTTCATCTCTGAATTAGCAGCTGCTCCTCAGTCCACTTGCCTCTGTCTGCCACCTGCCAGTTCTTATCTTTGCACTTCACCTTGCTGCTCTGCTTGTCCTCTTGCTGACTTTCACTTTTCATAGTTTCTGCAGTGATTCTTACTGCCCTTCCTGTCCCTGTTGTTGCCTTTGTGCAGAACCTAATTTCACCAGTGTGTCCTCCTGTTCAGAAAGCAAGACTTTTCGGTCATCCAGACTCGAGGCCTGTTTCCTCGTATCCACTCTATATTCCTGCTCTTGCGTCTCTTCAGGCACTGCTGCTTTCTAATGCTATACAATGTCTACAGTCACACTTCATTGACGCTGAGGCTGCCCACAGGTCTTTCTGACTGCTGTTCCTTAAATGAGATTACACTTGTGTCATTCAGTCTAACTATTATGGCTGAGTCATGCTCGAGTAAATATACAACAACAACCTCAACTAAGAATTATCAATTTTTGATTGATAATCAGTTGTTACCGACCTCAGCCTCTGGGGAACTACTTTCAATTCCAAGGAGACTGCACAGATCACCTGGTGTGAGGCAACGTTTCTCCAAACAAGCCCAATCTGACTGACTGACTGACTGCCGTCACTTTCATACAGATCGGTGAAGGTTTGCAAATAATAACAATGGATTGCATTTATATAGCGCTTTACAATTCCACTATTCATTCACACGCTGGTGGAGGCAGCTACAGTTGTAGCCACAGCTGCAGACTGACAGAAGCGAGGCTGCCATATCGCGCCATCGGCCCCTCACCAGTGGGCGGTAGGTGAAGTGACTTGCCCAAGGACACAACGACCAAGACTGTCCGAGCCGGGGCTCGAACCGGCAACCTTGCGATCACAAGACAAACTGCCAACTCTCAGGTCAGGTCAGCTGACGTGTCACTGACGATGTCAGTCTAGACTTTAAATGGGATCCTTGTAGCTGCTCTAATCTTGTATTTTTATTATTTCTAAATAATATGGTACTTTGATAACTCTGCCAGTGAAATCTTGGAAGAATAAACTGAAGTTTTCAGTTTACACAAAATATATAAAATGATCTACAGGATGTTTGCAGGTACAGTGACAAAATGCTGCTGTTCTCTGTCATCCGTCCTTCACTGTATAATCGTGTTTTTCATGCTTGCTTGTGGAATCAGCATCATGATTTAAGATCTCCATATGAACCAGATATTTTGTTTTGTTTACATCAACAGAAATGACAGAAAAATTCAGGCAGAGAAAGACGGAATATCGAGCTTATGACCCTTACAAACTTATAATAAATCCCAGACTCGTGTTGCTATAACTAAGAAAAACACACACACTGGTCGAGCTGTCACTGCCGTCTGCGGTGGGCTGATTAGTGAATCGCTGTCACCACCGAGCTGTGACTGATAGCCCCCTGACAAATGGGCCTTTTCACCTCGACCACCGTTTGTTTTCGTTTTACGAAGGTACATAAACACTCAGACATCGTGGGTGTAATTTGTCTCGCTGCCAGCCCAAACTGCTCGGCTCCCCTTAGATCAACAGCCTGAAAAGGAGAGAAAAGACGCTTTTACCTCAGCCAGCAGACCAATGAGGAGGCCCGTTAACAGCCGTGTGAGAGAGAGAGACAGCTGTGAAAACTGAGACGAGAACAACTCTGCGTTATCCCACTGCTGCTGAAATATCACCAGGTATATTAGGTAGGCATATTCTGCTGCTTCTACTTTTACTTATCTAAATCCTGCTACCACTAACTGCTCAGTACCACTGAAACTGGAGTTATACTACTGTGATTATGCCACAGCAGAGGCGTAGGCTGTTTCATGGATGGATTTGCTTTCCCAAAATAACTACAAGTTGCAGCTTCTTAGCAGTAATAAGAAGCTGCAAGAGGAAACAATCAGCAGAGGAAACAATGAAACTGAATTTAATAAGATGTAATTGTATCCTGTTTGTTCCTTTTCTAATGCGCAGCTCATATTCTGCCCATGCAGACATGTTTTCTTATTTTCATAGCTCTGATAATCTGTGTATTAGCTCGACATTCATCAACTCTCAGACCAACATGAGCTGCTTAGTTTCAGTTGGGGTGTCTGAAGTAGACAAAAGAGACTGGAAATAAGAAAAAAGAGGTAATTTTAAATTATAAAGCAACGATCAGAGCTGTAAACTAGCTGCCATCCAAACCATACAAATTAAAAAAATCTTCCAAAACATTGTGCTAACCTGAAGACAGAAGAAACATGGAGACATTCGCACTCTGTGACTGTGTTTCTAAACTACGGCACGTGACGAGCATGAGCCGAAAACGATCACTTCATCAACCTGGCTGGAGAAACGTATCAAATGAGCTTCATACAGCATGAGCGGGTTCGCACTGAGCAGCAGCTGGAGTGAGAATAGAGACTCTGCTCCCTGTCGTTGCACCTGTCCTTAATCAGGCCGATCGGTTCAACGGCTCAGAAGAATTGGTACATTCACAGCGTGTGCTCTACTCTCTGCTAGACTGCACCGGCGAGCTCAACGTGTTATTTTGAAACAAGCTGAGCTGGTCAAAGCTGCTGTTTTATTGAACTGTGTCATGGTCTAAGTGAACTTTGATTATATTCTGTTTTTACGGGCAGCAGTGTGAAGGTTAGCGTCAGCTCGATGGTGGTTAAGCATGTGCAGTACATCGTTAGGGCGCGAAGAGCTGCCGTTCCTATAGTCTACCAGCCTTTCCCTGAATTTCTTCTCTTCCCACTGTCATTATCTTAATAAAGGGAAAATCTGTTCAAGTTCAAATCTGTGGCAAACAAGAAACATGTAATGAGTAAAAAAGCCAGCTGTATTAGATATATTCAGATTTATCTTATTTTTCCACAGAGCACAGAAAGTTAAGCAAGGGTGAGGCAAATCATTCCCAACAAGAGGTACAAGTTGGAAAAAATTAGAAATGATTAGCTTAACCACTGGGTTTATACTGCAGTCATTTAGGCGACGCACACATACCTGACGGTAAGCCTCCTCAGAGAGCCAGGCACACCCTCAGCTCCTCTAACGTTAGGCTTCGGTCTCTATCGCTGTCGCAGTACTGGGCGAACTTCTTAGCACAGCGTCGTGGCTTCAGTCTGCGCCGCAGGAACTGACGGAGGGGTCGAGCCTCACGCTCACTGAGCCACCCGTCGGAGTCCACGTCCAGCTGATTAAAGTGCCACTGCAGCACCACCTCTGGCCTAGAAGACTCTGCAGCATCAACGGGGGCATTATCCAGAGAGGAGGAAGATGATGAAGGAGCCACAGAGGGTGGAGGGTTTGAAGTGGGCGAAGGAGCACTGGAAGGATCTGTGTTTGAGTCTCTGATGGAAAGAAGTGGCACAAAAACCCAAGAGATGAGACACTTTGCTGGTGTAAAGGACGTCACCTCATTCAGGTTCTTTTTTCAAATCACTTTTCACAGAAAACACATTTAAAGAAACAGTTCTGTGTGACAAAATAGTGAAAAACTTAAATTTGAAAGTCACTCAAACCTTAAAATCGCTGTTAGCATCACAGAGAGCATGGAATAAGAGAAGGAGCAGCCGACATCTTCATACATCTGTACTCAGATTTGACAGTGTGTCTCAAAGTTCACACACTGATCGCATAAAACCCAGCAGCACTATTCACAACGCTCCAGCAGAACTCAATAAACATCCCATTTCACAAGAACAAGGGAGCCTGCTGACAAACAGAATCACCAGATGGATTTCTCAGTTTCCTCTTATCAGTTATAAAGCAAGCTGAGCAACTGAAGCTTCAAATTTATGTCAGACACAAACCGCAAACAAGTCTGGAATGAATGAAACAGCAAAGCCAAAGTTATCGTGAAGAAATATGCTGGAGCTGAAAATCTGTGCATGTTTGGTGGAGAATAATAAAGCGGGTGAAGGATGGGACACAGATGCATGAAAAGCATGAACCTGAAGAAGTGAGCCAACAACATGTTTGTAAACTGAGACTGAGGAGCAGATGGAAAGAATGAGGTAAGTGCTGATTGGCGAACGCAGGAAAACAGATGGGAATATTCCGTTCTGTTCTTCCTGCAGGTTATCAGGTGCTTGATCAAATCTGCACTGTTCACCGATGTGTGAAACTGGTTTTCATTTTCAATTCTGCGTACCATCTCAGCACTACAACACACCGGAGGAATCGCTATCAGCTCCTGCTGTGCAACAGGTGACACATTACACACCTGAGACGGAAGAAGTTCTCTTGATTTAAAGCAGATCTACAGGTTTCATGTTGTACGAGCACGCAGGCACAGAGCGGACATAATGCAAATTTATGGTGCGAGTCTGAAGCCTGTTCCATTTCACAAAATCAAAACATATTTAAATAATACAAACACAGCCTGCTTAGTTAGTAGGTGTCTTCTAAACGGATGTCTGCTTATTGAGAAATGATTTTTATCTGAGATAACTGTGCCATCTACTGTTTCCACCATATATTTCCTAAATCAGTGCCTGCCTACTCAAATATACTTGTACATTAGTCAGTTTTCTCTCTACAGAGAGGTATATTGAAATTTCAGGCACTAAGACAAACTTCCACATGTAGACACTTTGGGACTCTCAGAAACTCGACCTGCTACAGACATGTTTTTCATTTCTATTTAGAGATTCTGACATGAGAGTACGTGCAGATGATGAAAAAGTGAGTAAATAACAATTTCAGACACAGCCTGAGATGTTTCTGTGAGTTTCACAGAAGATCATTAATCACTGCTGCACTCGTCACCCCCCTGCTGTCTACAGTATCCAGACTTACTGGTAGGGACTCTGACTCCCAGCATGCTGTGCTTCCACCTGCAGCGCTCTGACCAGACTCTGAAGGAACTTCTTCTTACGAGCTCCAGGACACCCTGTGGGATCAGAGTAAAGACTGTAACCTGAACGATATGAACCATCATCGGCCTCCACATGACATCAGATACATAACAAATGGCCTATATATAGTAAACAGGATGAGAAATTCACATCTGGGCAAACTGCTTTTCAGTTATTTTGGCTGAAAATGGAAAATGTGTGAGATGTTTACAGGATGTTTTAAATCAGTATATTTTTGTTTTTCCACCAATCAGAAACTTTCATATTTACCAGGCAGAGGTTTCTCCAGTGATGCAGCCTCTGCCCTAGTGCAGTCTGGGATTTGATTCCTGTGAGCGCACACACACACACACATGCACACACACACATGCACACACACACACACACGCACGCACGCACGCACGCACACACACAAGATCATCACATATAAAGTCAACCAAATTGGAAAAATGTGAAAAAAATAACATCAAAAAGGACTTAATGTAAAAAACAGGGTTTGGGTGGAATCACTGATCACATTTTCATGGAACTACACATTAAAAGAAGAACCTCATATGGCTCATCTCACTTGATGATCTATTTTTAGCTTTTTATTGTTTATTAATGCGACGAAGCCCCAGCTGAGTATTGTGAGCGCTGTCATCTCGGTCCTTTGAAACCAGGCTGAAACCAGCAGCCGAGACTGTAAACTCCTGGTTTACTGAGGTCACAGAGGGACTGAGCAGTAGAATTTGAATGAATAAATGCAAAATATGACTGGCACTTCTTTTCATGTACACAAATCTGATGCTTTGATTTGTTTTGTGTGCTAAAGGGGGAAACAGCTGTTTGATTTAATTGGCTGACAGTGATTTCTATTTACAGAATTACAAGTCCAACCACATAAAGTGCTTAGACATTAGATAGAAGAATTTTAAAAAATCCATTAGGCCTAAGGGAGTTTATTCTCACATCAGTGAACCAAAACAATCACAAGAAAACATCCACCAGTTCGCTCCCAGGAGTTTGAAAGCAGCTGTGCAGCAACAACGCTGATAAAGCCCCTCGAGAACAGAGAAGTCCAACTGTAATTTATTCTGATTTGCTCTGTGTCTTTCCTTTAAGGCAAATCCACCTAGGGAGCAGTGACAGTAATTGGTGTAAAATTGTATGATTAACACGAAATGCTTCTGTGACTTCAAAACCAGTCAAATCTGACGACTGGAAGGGAGGACAGGGGATAAGAGGAGCGAAAAAAAAGAAAAGACAGTAAAAGAGAAAGTTTTTAAAAGGAATAACAGTCAAGTTTCCAACACACTAATGAGCTAAATAATGAACAAATAGATTTATTACCGTGCTGAGGTGCCTGGTCGTGGCCTCCCAGTGTCCACTCTGACACACCAGCAGTAACCTGTAGCAGTGTGGCACTGCACAGGGCTGTAACGCCCATCTGCAGTGCATTCTGGGATGAAACGCTCATCCTCCCGGGCTTGACGAGTCTGAGAGAGCAGAGACGCTCGCTCACGCTGACAAGTCTGAGGATTGTCTGCACACACACACACACACACACACACACACACACTTATTCTATATCAAAACAATTCTGTAAAGTTACATAAAATACACACAAAGGCTATTTAAAATATGTGGAATGAAACTTTAAGCGTTAAAAGAAGAGTACATATATTAGAATACATATACATATATAAACATATACCGACTCTTACCAGGAGGTCGTCTGAGTGAGCGGTTTCCTCGTGGCTCAGAGTTCATCAGGATGGTCACCCAGAATGGAGGCGCCGTCAGCTCTGGATGAGAATAAAAACAGCTTTCAAATAAGATTTCAGAGTATTTCCCGTTTTCTTAGAGGTCGTTCAGCTGAATATATGCTACAATAACACAACGTGACATGAAAAAAACTGCATCCAGTATATGTATGTGTTATATTTATATTATATTATATTTCAAGTACACTGGGAGGAACACAGAGCTTTTCCCTTTATCAAAACATCCCCACTGTTTAACACCCAGGACTGACCGAAATATATCTTAACGTAAACCGAAGGCGAATTTTTGGGCCACAAAAGGGAACAAGCTGCAAACACCCACTGACGGGTCATCGGCTTATAAGTCGACATTTGCTTTCTGTATTCCACAAACACACACATCCACTGTGTTACTCTAAACTCACGAGGACTTATCTCTGTAGCTGCTCAGTGCTTTTTATCTTCACCATGTTGTTTGCTTCTGAGTAATATTATGTGGGGTTTGTTTAACCCTTTAAGACCTACCATAGAACCAAGTCCACCAGAGCTTATATTATATTTTTACATGCTGTAGTGCCATTTTTGGGAGCATTTCAAGTTGATATACATCAATACAACCATTATAGCCCAAATTTTAATAATATGTATGCATTAAGTGCATAGTAATTACATAAATTGCAAAAAAGTGCAATAAACTACAAAAAAAATGTAAAATCATTTTTGTTTTTTTAACATATATTTCTAGTTAGAGAAATTTAAGAGGCTTATCCCTCAAAACTGTAAATACAAAAAAGTTGCACAAAATAGTTTCCCACCACAGGAAATTTATTTTAAGTGTCTTCATAGTTTTATTTTTGAAATACGCCAATTTTTATATACTGCAGGAAAAACAAAAATAAATATTATAATGCAAATTTGCAAAAAAAAACAGCATATGCATCAAAATAAACTATTTCCAGCAGTGCAATATGAGTCCTAAGCATCCCAGAAACGACACAGAAAGTCATAAAGTCAAACATAACTTTTAAAAACACCAGTATAGGCTCATAAGGCCCTGATGGTAAAAAACTACATTTCCGCAAAATGACGTCACTTCCAGTTTCGGGCAGGACATGGTGGACATACGATAGTTCGCGCTGATGGCTTTAAAGGGTTAAAGACCTTTTTCTCAAGAACCAGTGCCATGTTACATATTATATATTATATTATGTTAAATCTGATGCTGTGAAAAAGCAATGAGGAGCACTGTCACATTGTAGTTGTTATTAAAAAAGGGAAAGTTTGGAAAGTTAAAAATGTTAAGGAGGGTTGAAACAGAAAAGACTTGACCCTGGAACCTCTGCTGTATCGTCAGTGTGTTATATGGTTTTGTTTGTTTAAGATGAAGATGAAAAATGAAACAAATTAAAACCCATACATGTAAAATGATAATCAATTTATTTTTTACATTTGTTAGAAGATTCAATATATACCCCGGTTCCTAAAAAAAAGTAATTTTCTGAGTCCTGTATGTGATGTATATTTCAAGTTTTTCCACTTTACAAAACATGAAAATTAGCTTTCTGTTCCTCACTTACAGCTAATCTTTAATTGAAACTGACGTGCTGGTATATAAATGACACGTAGTGAGCTTCACAGCGGTTAGTCATAGCAGCTATGTTCTGCCCACGTATCCATTAAAATATCTTTAGTAGAAGAAGTTTTTATTTTCTCACCTGCAGGTTTTCTAGGGTCCAGCGTAGGTCCAGGTCCAACGTCTCCATCTGAAATAAAAGAAAACAGAGTGAATGGAAGAAGAAGATGGGGGGATAGTTTGGACAGATGGAGGAAAGCATGTGAAAAAACAGAGAAAGGAAAATATGAAATCAGGTATGTTCCACCTTGAGGTTTGTACGGCGAAGATGTCCATAAATATTAGTTTACAATCTAGAAACTTAAAACACAAACACAATACAATAAATACTTTAAATTTAACAAGAAACTTAGAGGAGGTGCTACATTTCTACATGACACCGCAGAGCAGCTCAAGAAACCTTTACCAAAAATCCTCAGTCGCATCTGTAAGGGGACAAAACTTTTATAAACCCATAAAGGCTCACGAAAACTACACTTATGCTGCCAGTATAAGATTTTGCTGCAGCACGTAGCAGAGCCTATGTATGCCAGACTGGACAAGAATAGCATAAACCTGATGGAGACTGCTGCTTTAGAAAATCTGAATGTCAGAGTAAATGACCTTTAAATTAGAGCAGACCAAACCTGGCAACCTTTTCTGACTTGGAGTGGAATATCTTGGAGACGTTATGGAGCATTAGGTTTGTTTTCCTCTTGGGTGAGTTTTTTTGGTACCATTTTTATGTTTTATAATGTAAAGAAGTAAAAAAAGGACCCAAAAAAGAATGAGACTAGAGGGAAAAATCAGACAAAGAGGCATTTTTAGAGTCTTGGCATGTGAAGTGCTCTGTGAATTATTAAGTCCCTGCAGATGTGTCTGGCAGAGAAACAAGCAGCGTGTGATGCCAGGAAAAGGCAGAACGAAGGACAAATGAGAAACATACAGACACACATCTAACCTGTAGTGAATGAAACATATGAGTGTGTGCACACTGTGCTCCACAGTTATTTTAAAGCATGGACAGTACTGCCTTTGTGCAATTTAAATAAAGCGTCTTCTTACCTTTGACTGGAGTTGCATCTGTATCGGTGATCTGAACGAGCTTGGTGAGGTGATCTGTTCAGAATAACAGGCACAGCTCAGAGTGGACAACAGACTAAAGTTCAACATTCGTTCTGAAGAATTAGAGGACTTCCATCTTTTCAGGCCTACACACAGCCTTGGCTGTTGTTTGCATGTATTCTCGAGTGCTGGTGTATCTGTATTTCTCTGACATCAACAGTGAAACTGAGCCATTGTTGTTACACTTGGAGCTGATAAATACCGAACAATCGCTACTTTTACTGAAGTGCATGTTAGTGCTCTATTAGTGTAGACCTGCTGTCTGATACATGTGAGAAACTGTCATTTATGTATGAAAAGAGCTTAAGAAAATTACTCCTTCATTCTCTGCTGCAGGTAGCAACATGTATGCTGGTAAAGTAGTCCATGCAAACAAAAATACTCGAGTTTCATTACAAACTAAAGCAGTTTTAATAAAAGACATCAAAGAAAACCCTGAATACAGTAAATAAGGCAAATTAAATCAGTGCTTCCATACGTGACATGTGAGCTCACCAAAATACATCAAATACATGCATTAGAATAGCATTTTTATAAAATATATAAAAATGCTATTTTAAAGTCCTTCACAGTTACGTTTTTTTGTTTTGGGTTTTTTTTGCCAACAATCTGTAATACTTTGAATAAAACATAACTGACCGGTGCAGTTGGGGATCACATGGAGGACCGTGGTACCACTGACAGGTTTGCCATCAGGCGTGGAGCACCAGCAATATCCGGTCTGGTTGTGGCACTGTATGGGCATGAAGTGACCTTCGGGACTGCACGTAGGCACAAAAACTGCAGCTGCAGGACTACCACGGCTGCGGGCTCTGGCCTCAAGGCCCTGAGCTCGGGCCAGCTGGCATTTAGTCTGCAACGGATCTAAAACAGAGGAAATTAGTATCCACATGTGCTGCTATAGATGGGAAGAGTGGAAATTCTGAATCCTGATGATACAGATGTGCATACCGTTGCTCTGCCGACCAATAAAAAGTAGTCATTGTTAATTTGAGAAGAATGGTTCTATTGACTGAGTTGATTCACTTGGGAAGAACATTTTAAGTTGATTGAATGAAAGACAGGAGCACAGTGGTGTCTGTTTATTTATGCTCCTGGTTTAAGCTTAAAACAGTCATTAAGAGCAGGCAGAGGTGGCAGGAAACTACAGCTAATTAATAACAGGTGTCTTTTTGTTCTCGTGATATAAAGCAGCTCAAATTCAGATAGAAACATGAGAAAAGTTTATTTCAGTTCAGATTTTTTTAAGCCAGTAAACTCACCACCAGAGCATCATGGGAAACATTAAGAACAGCTTGTGATGATGTCGCTGTAAAGCCCTGTACCTGCACAGTGTCCCCGTGGGACGTGACGGAGCTGTGTGTTGATGCACTGTGCCCTCTGAAAGGCACACAGCGATTTATACAGCCTGCCATTGCTGCCACACACAGGTCTGTGGTGCCCCCTCTGGCAGTTCAGCACACAACCACGAGGCCACATGTTCTCTGTGATCAGGAAGGGCTGCAAACAGGAAACATTTAGAGTGTATGTTGATTGTCATGTCAGTTATAAACACACTATGAAGAGAAAAGACAGTAAAAAGAGGTTTTAAAGCTTCGACACTGTCAGCCGTCTGTGAAGAGGTGGTGGTGGAATCCTGCTCACGGTTATAGTTTGTTCATATCTGTCTATGAGTTTTCATTTTATCTCTCCTGTGTCCTTGTATCTCATTTAAAAGTCTCTGTGCTTGGTGTTTTTCTGTCTTGTTACATCCTACTTTCTATTGATAGACTGTGTCTGCATGTTTTAGCTTTACTTCTCTGTGTCGTCTTATCCTGATTTAGTTCAGCTGTGTCCTCCAAGTGTGTCCTCTCTCTGTGTATTTATAGTCGCTGTCTCCTTTTGGCAGATCGTCACGCTACAGCTGTGAAGGATAAAGTGACCAGAACTTTGTCTGACTATTAAAGTCACTCCTTAAAAAAGTGCTTATAAGAAAACGAGTGAGAGAAAAGAGAATAAACGGCCTCATAAATGTGTCGGGAAAGGCCGTTACGGAGCGTGTCTTTCTCACACCTGCAGTTTTACCTGTAAACTGGCTCCAGCTTTGCAAACTGAGTGGATAAACTTTATTAATTGAGGGAGAATGGCAACATTTATAGTTATTTATTCACCTTTCAGTCACTTTAATTTTAAACTGTGTAATTTTAAAACTGTATATTCTGTGTATTTATTAGCTCACTCTTATTGCCTGTTCTTATTGTTCTTATCTTTAACGTTATGCTGCTCTGTTGTATGTTAATTGCCCCTTGGGGATAAATAAAGTCTTTCTGATTCTTCCTGCACAGTCTCCATTTCTTCTAGGAGCTGTGATTGGCTCTGTGCCTCACGGGGAGACTTTAAGGTGCATTAAGTGATTTTTTTTTTAATTTTCAAGGTAAATATAATGAATGAAAAATGAGTCTGTGACAAGCAGCATAATATTTTGGAAGAACTCTCATTAAAACCTCTAAGAAGGCAGTGGAAACATGGCCAAAAGCTATTTAGACTGCACACCACAGTTTCCTCTTTTCTGAGCCGTACAATTTATGCTAATCTTTCACAATTCACCAAACTGCTTCCAAAATAATTCTGAAGTTTTTACAATGCCATGAAAATACAATTTACAGGACTAATACTGCTACTGCATTTTACTGGGCACCACTCAAACATACCAGAAGAGGTACATTCGAGACACTGGGGATCAGAAAGGCCACAGAAGAAAAATTCTTGTGAATTTTGTTGTGCATGATCAGATATAACAGACAAACCTTCACAGCAAATTCTTCCAAAGATACTGAGAATGCACAACATGTAAACTTGTGACAAAGAGAGAAGAAAAGGGAGGAGAAGAGGCATTGATTCATGGAGAATCTGGTGAGTGCGATGACCTAAATTACTCCCACATGGGCCTGAAAGCCCACTCTCGAGTCACAATCACACACATCTCTATTTAAATACACACAGATTCCTCACACCGCCTCGCAGACTCACCGAAAACTCCCCAAACATACAAGGTGGTGCACACTCAGCTCACGCCTATACAATACATACAGAGTTGGCTGCTAACTCCACCCTCTCACTCTTCATCAGAGCCTCTTTGTCAGCTGGCCTCCCCTCTCTCCTCACACACGCTAACACACACACTCTGAGACACACGGGTAAATTTGCTATGGTGTGTCAAACATTGCTGACATAATTTAGTGGTGAATGAGGCCTCTGTGCCTTAATGCCAGGACATTAATTAATGTATTGACTGTAGAGATTAATGTGAACAAATCAAGATACACAAACAGAGCGAACAAATAAAGCTTTGCTGCTGCTCTCTCCTCAGACACAAGAGCAAACACGACCAATTAAGTTATTTTAGTGAGCAAACATGTCAATCATTTGCTGGTTTTATGCAGACTGTTATGACATGGCTTTGCAAATGTAATAATTTAGGTATTAGGGGTCCACACTTCGTTAGTGTTGCTTCAGTTCATTGAGATTTGTGGGGTATTTGTTCACGCACGTTATGATATGACGTGTTTAGGCCAGCCTCCAATTCCACATGTTGATATGATCCTTGGACATTTACCCACAATGTACTTTGTGATGTTTGCATCGTCCCTGAGTAATTCAAGAGCCGGTGACTCAGAAATGAAGGTAAACAATTGAAAAATTGAACGCTACAAACTCAATCAGCTGATTCAGAAGAGGTCAGAGTGAGTCGTGGATTTTACAAGGAGGACAAAAGGAAGAACGAGAGGAACGCATCCTGGAAGAGAAAGAGGCAATTAAGAAAAAATTATAAATTAATAAAACAATGCCAAGGGAATAAATGATGAATAAAAAATATGTTTTTGATTATGAAAGGGATAAAAAAATTTATTTGAGGACAGAGAAAAAATAAAAACTTATTAGTGACAAAGAAGCCTAGAAGGAGGTGCAAGAGGATTGAAGGGTGGAGCAGGAGTCTAGCTGGTAGACTGGCTTTCCTGTCTGTCAGGCACAACTACACCAATGACTCCTCAGTGTTCAAATGATTCGCATCAATGTTTCTGGCCTTGTAAACTCGAGCCTGAGTGTGTGCGAGCAGCAGAGCAAGTGAGAACAAGCTGCCACTGTCTCCTCCTGCCTCGCACCTTCCAGATTCCTCAGAGTGGCGGCTGTAGGAAAACAGAAAAACTCATCTCCTGAGCTTTGCCGTGTGATGTTTGGCGTGAGAGAGCAGCTGATGCTGACGAAAGGCCTGTTAACACCCCGAGCTGGGATTTAGCGTCAGAACAAACTGCCTGTGTCGTGGGGAATCACTCACTTAGCATTTTTTTTAAAGTCTGAATTTAATTTATGCAGCAGGTCATTAAAGGGCAAACACACACAGATGAATGATGATGACATGTTTACATCTCAGGTGCAGATGTGTGTGCACAAACATCACCTTGTTTTCTTCATGTAATCCCTGAGAAGACACATACCATCACACTGCTACACATACATATGGTGCGACTGGAGGAGACCAGCTCTTTTGTATATTTCAAACCATCCATCCAGTTTCTGCTGTTTATCAGGTGAGACACCTCCTTCTCCCCTGTCACCTCCTCTAGCTCTTCTCGCTGGACACTGAGCCAGTCTAGAGATGTAATCCCTCCAGCGTGTCGTGGGTCCATCTCGGGATTTCCTCCCAACTAGAGTTGCCTGAAAAATCTCCCCAGGCATCCAGGAGGCACGCCCGAACCACCTCAACTGGCTGCTTTCAGTGAGGAGGAATAGTTGCCTCATTTTTGAAGAAAGCGACTAAAGCAACTACCAGTGAGAGCAGAGGATATGAATGACTGACTCTGGTGGGGGAATTAAAGCAATCAGAGACCGGAATATCCACACGCCTCTGAATTTGTAGCACCAGCCAAATTCTCATTCGCTATTTTACAGTTTCCAGACTCACAGCCGCACGGGGAGATGAGATTAACATCACCGTCCAGCTTCGTATCATTTATTGGCTTTAAATGCCCTACACAGCTTTCTCATACAATCTGGTCCAGTTAAGTTAACACATAAACTGGTTTAGCTTTTATTATGTTTAGTCAAGCAACATACTACATTTTCATTACAGTTGTGCAAGTAGGACGCCCTGCAGACGTTAATAAAACTGATTCCAAAATGGAGAATTTTCTTCTTGCACATATTCTCTCGTTCAGTGATCGTGTAGGACATCTCGTTAAGAAGTAAAAGACCTTTGACCGTTTAGTTTATGTACGAATTTCCTTTGATGTCTTTGTGAATTTTTGTATCTGGTTATGGCCCTAATACTGTAAAATCCAAACACATTATCTCAACATAGAGGAGATCTTATTTATAAAGATATTATGTCCCTCGTAAAAAGCACTAGTACAAGAAAAAAAAAACAGAGAAAGAGGTGCGGGACAGCTGGACTCCCACAGGAGATGTTGTGGGTCAAGTTCAGCATCTTCCAGCCTGAGCTGCAGGGACATCACTTCTTGTCATCATTCATCATTCACCAACTACAGCCTCTGTCAGGCTTTTACAGCATGCCAGGGGCTCACTCAGAGGCCAGGCTGCTGTCAAACACTGTCAGGGTTTTTATCGTACAGTCTTCCATCCAGTCCAGCAGGAAACAGCGAGCAGAAAGAAGACAGAAGCTTTACAAATACAGAGATATTTTTTAAAACTCTATTATGACGATGCATTCAGGCACCAGTGGGAAACCTAAAACAATATACAATGTTAAAAGTTATTTTATTGATGCTATTATTAACAATGTAGTTTTAATTCTTTATAACTGGAAGAGACATTTTTGATTTCTTGAGACAGCACAACCCCAATTCCTTTTTTTTTTTTTTTTTTTTGCCTGTCCCGTTTGGCTCTTTTGCCATCAGAATTATGGTCTAAAGGCGAAGAAAGATGCCCAACGGATTTACTTTACCAAACTGACCATCCCAGCCTTGCCATAATGGTCTATTTGATTCACCTTTTATTGTTTATTTTATTTTATTTTCACTTGCTAAATACGGGACAGACCTGACTGGGGAAAAGAAAGAGGGAAAAAAACAGCAGAGAAGAGGGACGGGGATAAAGGGCAAAAGACAAAAAACAACAAAACAAGCAGACAAAAAATAAATATATCAATCACCTGGATCACCTGTTGAGAAAGAAAAAAGAGAAAACAAGCAGAAGAAAAAAAAAGAGCAACATAATAAACAACATCATGATGATATATGGGAATATAACAGTAAATACTAAATATTAAACATTATTGTGCAGCACGTAAGATCGACAGTGCACAGTGTGCTTTGAGGTAGGAGCCAAAAAGGGTGTAGTTTGTGTGTGTGAGCACCCGTGTGTAGACCTGTGAACATGAACGCGCTTGTTTTTAAAAGGTTCCTTCATGTAATGATCTGCTAGAGGGTGTGGGGGGGCCACAGCCCCGTCCTCCAGGGCATGAAGGAGGTATGGAGGAGATCCAGGCTCCAGACATCCAGACATGCCCTCAGAGCACAAGAGACCAAGGAAGACCAACGGAGGGGCAGCCGCGCCACTATCCCAGAAAGAGCTGAGGAGAGTCCCAGATGAGGGGTCACTCAGCAGCCGTGGAGCAGAAGCAGGGGGGGTTGCAGTGACGCGCCCGTGAGCTCCGCCGGCAGCCAGCTGCGCCAGAGTGACCGAGCCCTAGGCCGAGAGGCCGAGGGCACCCCACCCCCGAAGTGGCCCGAGCGAGCCCCAGGCTCCAGGCCCCGACAAGCAGCCACCAGGAGTGAGCTGGTGTGTACCTGGACGCCCATCCCCGGACACAAAGAACCACCAACGCACGGATGTCTGAGGGCGTCTGCCACTGGAAGGGGGAGTGGTGGGGGGAGATAGGCCTCTATACCTTGGAGGGCCTGAGATGTCCCCAGAGAGGTGGCGTCTGATACCCGACCTGACATATAGACACAGACAAACAGGCACACACAGATACAAACATCCATTCCCACCCTCATGCTCTCATATGCAATTACTCAACACTCACCCAACGTGGAGACAGACATAGAGAGACACTGTACACACAATCACACTCCCCAAGCGTACTCTAAGAACCCGGTCTAGGTACCCTTGCCCCTGAAGGGGGAAACTGCACCCAGACCCAGGTGGTGTAACCCTTTTCCCTGCGGTGGAGAGAAGCAGACCGCCTCGACTCGGCAGCAGCAGGGAGGCCCCACATTCCAGATCCCAGTCGGACGGCCAACTCCTCCTCCTGGCCCCCCCGCTCCAGCAGGCGGCAGAGAACAGGGGTGTGTGAAGACTCCAAACCTCTCTCCGCCCGCTCATATGTAGTGTTGATGCATGTGTGTTCTAAGGTGCATTTAAAACCCAGGAGGGCATGGAGCTACCTGCCAGAGAGCAGCAGGTAAGCGCATAGCCCCTCCTGATAGCCCTCAGTGTCTACGTGTATTTAAAATTGAGAGGTGGGCAACGACGCCAGGGGTGAGGTGTACACCCTGATGGTCTTTTGGAGTCCGTGTAGCGTGCCCACCCCCAAGATCCTATATGAATGTGTTATGAGAGTGTGAGTAATGTGAATGTCTAAGTTGTGAGATAAAATTGAGGCACAGGCAGCCAGAAGGGGACAGAGGGGGGGGATGCCTCCCCTGCACCCTGGTGACACACCTTTACCCCAAGGCCCTGCATGTGTGGGTGATTGTGGTGGAGCGGGAAGAGGGAGGCAGCTGGAGATGGGGAGGGAAGGAAGGGAGGGGCAAGTGACCCCTCCCTGGGGCCAGCTCCCCCGCTGACCCCAGTAGGCACCCCCATACTCTCCAACCCGCCAGGGAAAGGGGGCCCACGCTCATCTGGACCGGGGCCCAGTTCAGCAGCGCCGCCCGGCCCCACAGAGCCCGGGACAGCCCACCTGACCCCACCACAGAGAAAACTGCACCCACCCCGTCATTCACTCATCTTCCAGACTACACAAGACAATAGACGCCCAGGCTGAGATCTTCCTCCACCTCTCCTGTATCTCCCCCTCCTGCAGAGTGAGTTCCTGAAGAGAGGAAACCTGCAAGATGTAACAGCCTCCCCCACCAGTTGAAGAGCCCCCCATGTGGCTCGATGCACTGGCAGCACCCTGCGCCAGGGCTGGGGCCCCATACACCCACCCGCCCACAACCCCGGCAACACACCAACCAGGACCCAAGCCCCCCAATTCCAAAAAAGTTTGGACGCTTTGTAAAATGTAAATGTAATGATCTGCAAATCTCATAAACATGACTAAAAATAAAAAGCATATCAAATGTTTAAACTGAGACATTTTATAACTAATTAGGTTAATTATGAACCCATCAGTAAAATTACTGGTTATAAAAAGAGCATCACAGAGAGGCAAGGTTTCTCAGACGTAAAGATGGACAGAGATTGACCAGTCGACAAAAAACACATCTAAAAATTGAGGAACAATTTCAGAACATTGCTTTCCAATGTAAAACTATGAAGACTTGAATGTTTATCACCTGCAGTGCACCTCTCCATCCACACATGCAGGGTAGCGCTCTGCCATGCAAAGAAGCCGTATGTGAACATGATCCAGAAACACTGCTGGGCCAAAGCTCATTTCAAATGGACTCAGGCAAAGAGGAAAACTTTTCAGAATAATCGAACAGGTTTTTGTTTTCTTTTGAAACATGGACACCGTGTCCTCTGGCCTAAAGAGAAGAGGGATCATCTGGCTCGTTATCAGTGCTCGGTTTAAAAGGCGTGCATGGAATTGGCAGTTTGCACATCTGGAAAGAGGCCATCAGTGCCAATCTGTTTTTTATTTCACTCCTGAAAACGAAGCCGTTTGTTGTTTTTAATCTCTCTCTGCACTTCTTCTCTATCTCCACTTTCAACCAGTTGAAATAGAAAAGTGCTTCTCATTGGAGATCTCCTGAGGTTCTCTCTCCAATACTGGTGTATTAAATGACTGGTGTATGAGTCTATGTAAGTAAAATTGAATTGTACTGAGCTGAATAGGAATACCAGTGGTCAGAAACATTGAAATAGTATTTTCAGGTAAACTTCCAGCTGGCCTCTTGCATTATTTCTTTATTCCAAATATTAGTTTTTAGAACGTAACACTGTTGCTCTGTGTTTTTTACCCCCCCCCCAGCACTGAAGTATTTCTATTCAGAGTGCCTCTGGCAGTGTGCAGTGACTTTAGTCAGCGTGCCATATTTCATGTTCTATAATATTTATACACGCACTCACAGTGTATAGCTGATATTTGTCTAGCACACTGTAAAATATATGACAGGATTACTGGGGCTGTTTTTCATTCACTCTCTCACACACACACACACCTGTCTATCTCCCATGAGTAGCAGCTTAAATATTTGCCTGGCAGCGCAGAGTGTGTGTGTGTGTGTGTGTGTGTGTGTGTGTGTGTGTGTGTGTGTGTGTGTGTGGTGTGGTCCTGCTGGCTGGTCCTACCCTCCTGTCCTCCAGGGAGTTCTCACAAACCCTGGACAACTACTAAATCAACCCGATTAATGAATCTCTTTATGCTGAACATAAACATCGTGTGGGCCAGAATAAAGAGAATAATACAAACGCTCCTCTGAGGCCGTGTCACGACTGCTCGCTTTGACTAAAGCGATTATGAAGATGATAAAACCAGACAGTTTAGACCCACTGTGGCATTGCTGTTAGTGGCCAGTCCCTGAACAGTAATACTCAATTACACAGATAAAACGCTTTTTAACATTTAGCAGCTGCAAGATTTTTTTTCTTACCCACACTAAAAGTGCTGTTGCCTCTGCAGCTCAGTTTTGTTTTTTAACTTGGTCCTCCTGGAAGATTTAAGCTTGGGTAGAATTTTGGTGTAAAGGGGTCAACTTTGGTTTACTTTTCTTTGAGAAAACTAACCTTTACACTTTAGAGGAATGATACTCTTTCACAAAAGCAGCTAATTTGTGAGTACACATGCAGATATTTTCAGTTAAAGTCCAACAAATCAAACTAAATCTTACAGTTGTTGGTATCTGCATGAAACATACAAATGTGAATAAAGCTCAAGGCTAGTAGTTCAAAAGCAATAAAATAAAAGTCTTTAATACTATTGTTCCACCCAAGACCTGCAATTTTCCAAGAAGCTCGCCAACAACTTTTATGGAACATAGTCAATCCTCTTTCATATCAAATGTAGGGGCCTATTAAATGCCTCATAAATGCACGTTTTTAAAAATGGCTTGTACCTATTACCTTGATAAACTTTTGACTTTAACCCTGGAGAACCCATGGGGTCAGAGCCGACCCCATTGGTTTTCTAGGGAAACCATGGGGTCAAATTTGACCCCATGGGTTCTCCAGGGTTAAAGGTTTTTAGGCCAGAGTCCAGGTTAGATACTGAGTAACTACCTTACAAACATATCTGAAATAATGACTGTTTTTCCACCTGATGATGAATTAATTTCACAGACCTTTCACAAAAGGAACAAACATGAACAAGAATCATCCAAAAAAGAGAAAACATCCAGTGATGCACTTTTTTGAAGACAGACGTTTGAGGAGAATGATCAGAGCGCTCTGAGCTGATAGGAAGCTCGGATCAACAGTAACTCAAAGTCACCCAGTTGTTACAATCAAGGTGTGCAGAAGAGCAGCTCTGAAGACTCAGTACATCAGACCTTAAAGCAGCAGACGTCACTCCTGCCAGCTAAGAGCAGAAAACTCTCCAGAAGAACAGAAGACTGGAAAATGTCATCTGATCTGTTGGGTCTCAATTTCTACTGCAACATTCAGATGGTAGTGTCAACAATAAACAAAAGGAAAGCTGCTTCATATCAATAGTTCAGGCTGGTGGCAAAGGTGTAATGGTGTGGGGGATGTTTTCACGGCACACTTCAGGGTCTTAGTACTACCTGAGTGTTGCTGCTGACCATTTCCATCCATTTACGACCACAAGATAAAATCTTCTGACAGCTACTTAAGGATAACACACCATGCCATAAAACACAGGTTTCTTGAACATGACAACAAGCTCACTGTGCTCAAACTCCACAGTCAGAGTCACCAGATCGTAATCCAATACAAAACCTTTGGGTGATGTGCAGTCGATAAATCTGCAGCAACTGTGTGATGCTACCATGTCAATATGGACCAAACCCAGTACTAGCCTGGTGTAGCTAATAAAGTGTGCATCATGGACATGATCTGCTGTCCTGCCCTCCTTCAAGGTTACTTTATTTATACCCGTAGGCAAATTTGCTTTACAGAAATATGATAGCATTTGGCATCCCTTCACTAACACACACGCCTATTTAAACCTGATAGACACATATTTGGTAAGTAGACAGGATAAAAGAAACTTTTTCTTTAATTTAAATTTAAAAAGAAAAAATCATCCCGTAGAAGATGGGAACCATTATTCAGAATCGATAAAGCCATCTGTCGTACCTGTTTAGAGTACAGGGAGGCTAAACAGGGCTGTGACTCACCTATGAGACGACTGGAGCATCTCACTATCCGATTCAGGTCTGACCGAATCATGCCACCAAGCAAAAAGATAAAGCAGACTGAATATAAGAACGATGAAGTTCAAATTGTTCAGCCAGTGTGAAAATGATCGAGTTTCCTGAGGCTGTAAAGGCGCGGCGACCTTTTTGCAGACCGATTTGCAATTCTCATGAAAATTGAGTGTTTCATTGATTATGGTTGAAAGATATTTATATGACTGCACTTGATCTGTTTTCTGTCCTTTGCATTCACCTGTGAAGAGCTGATAATTCTGTCTAATATAAGGTTACTTTGTGATTCTTGTATGGTGGAAGTGATCTGCTTAAATGTGCATCAATTATAAATTCATACATTTTCATCTTTAGATCCTATTTAAAATCTGCGCGATCTGACTGTATCATAACATCACATGAAATCCTGCTGTGCGGTTAGTTTTGTTCACTTTTCATCTTTAACGTGTGTTGTTTATGTGATACAATTCACTTTGGTAGCTCTTAGACAGACATATAACGTTACTGCAGTTTTAGTTTATTTTTCTCAAAAATACACCTTTAGATTTTGTTTCTGTTTGCGGGAAACTCTGTTTTTGTCCATTTGTGTAAAAGTTTAACAGAGTTTAGAATAAGTGGGTTAGTTTACTTAACTGGGTTACAGTTACTAGTTTGAGGATCGAAGACAAGACAGACACGAATGTACAGGAAAGTCGAAGCAGAACGGAACAACACGTTATTAGAACTGTGGTCAGGTCTATTAGTCCAGTAACGCGTTAACCGCTCTGTGTCCAATCAGGAACGTTAGCGTGACCCGTGAACGCGCTTTGATAAAGTGAAACCTTATTTTTCCAGACATGTTTGCGCCTGCACCGCTGCTGTTACAGAACTGCCAGAGAAATGAGAGTTCGGGTCTTACCGCCGTCTTCTCGGTCTGAACCGACTCCGAGAGCAAGAAGAGGAGCAGCGCGCGGCAGGTGAAGGTGAGCGCGAGCATCATTGCTGCCAAGGAGGAGCACACGCGGAGCGGCCGCGCGCCGCTGGCTCTCTGGTGTGCCGAGGTTTCAGAGCTGAGGCCGGCCACAGTTTGAGCGCGCTGGCGTGATCGAGGAGGAAGAGAAGAGGCACGTCGGGACTCAGGAGCCGCTCCTTCCGACCTGCTCACGTCCTCATGCTGCTGCGAAGTGGTCGCGAGCTCCTCCGAGGAGTGTGGCTCAGCACGCGCACATTAGACCCTCTGCTTCCCAAAGTGTACTGCCCATTTCCGCTCTCCTCGTGCCAAAAAAGCTAACGCAATCCAAAGGGTGAAGCACAAAGCTCTCTTAAACTTACACGCTTGTAAATCCAGTCCAGTCTCTCTCACAACACCTGGAGCCACTTCTGAAAGCTCAAGAAAGCAATTTAAACTCAAATAAACAAAAGAAAAATGTGTTTATTTTTACAACTGCATGAACATCTGTGTTTACGAAGGAGAGACAAATTAAAGGAAAAAACCAAAGCCCCCTCTAAAGTTAAGGGATCTGGGGTATTTTCAGCATTTAAAATGAATAGATTACAATTAAATTAGATTAAAATATTTTATTAGAAACGTTTGTGCTATGTATGATTCTCAAGCTCCCGTGTAGCCCTGTGCCCTCATACAGATGTATTATTGAAATGGTAGAGTGGTCTACAAAGTGGTGAAAGAAAGATTTCTTCCTAAGTTAACTTACAATCCTGTATATCCTCCTGGTACAAAAGATTCAGCATCAATATATACTTAAAGTATTGAAAGGAAACATACTCATGGGAAAGGGCAGATGTCGCCCCGTTTCCCCCTCTGCACATGCCCGTGTTTCAGTGCACTGATTGGGACAAATATGGAGATGCTGCGTGAATGCGTTTATTTAAAATAAACAAGTAGCTTGTGATAGGTACTACTTTAAATTAAGTGATTTTATTACTTTTACTTTGTCAGATTTTCATCTTTTGGAGGCAGTAAAAAGATTTGCACTTCTAACATTAAGTATAAAGATAGTTATGAATTTGAACTTGGAGGAATTCACTAAATGGAAAAACATCACAAGCAGGGGAAAAAAACTTCCGTAAGTGAAAATGTTAAAAATAGTTACACAATCATGGATCATTGAACTTTAAGAAGAACAAAGATTGTTTCATAAAACAACTATATAAAATCAGTTTCTGAGTGATCTCCTTTATCCTATGATCCGTTCTCTTACCTATCTGAACACCTGATAGATTGCGCACCGACATGTTAAATTGTGCTCTCAGCACCCAAAACACCAAGTTATTGGTGTTTTGGAAGAATGCAGCTCCATGCCTCTGTGCTGTGGGTTTCTTTTTCCTTTCATTTGTCTCCCTTCAGTGAGTGCTACTGGCACAGAGGATGAAGTGTACCAATATTTCCTTTAGCCCACAAAAATCCCTGTGCAGGCCGAGCATGACTCAAATGGCATCAACTCCGTATTTATATTAGAAAGCCTCACTGGCTGCTTGGCTGAACATATTGGGAATCATGTAATAACACTTCACGTGTCCTAAACTGTACGCATGACTATAATTTGTATTTTATTGTAATTCTCACCACCTAGCAGTGTGGCTCTCTGGCGTTCTGTTACTTTCATATCATCTCATTAAATATTCTCTCTGCAGAGTCAGCACATGCAGACAGAGTAATGCATTTATGAGAGCTTTATGACATTCACCAGTAACGTTTTAAAGTGTATACTATCATGAATGTTTTAGTCTTCAACTTTCAGAGCTTTGTATTTTTATTGGCCTCTTGGTGAGGATGATGGGAAGTTAATGTACATGTGAAATTCAGGGTTTATATTTTCTAATTACAAGCTTTAATGTGATTTAAATGTTCCACCTCTGCAATCTTTTGCATTGACTCCAGGTTCTCAGTAATTCATGAACGCTCATAAACAATCCCACTGGCTAACTTATCATGGTCAGTTTGAGGGTTAAGTGGACATTTCCTGTGGACTTAAAGAAAGTCACCTGGATAAGCCCAATTGTGCTGGATGATGATGTTTCCTTCAGATTAGTCAGCAAACAAAAACTGCTGCAGTAACCACAGCATGCCTTAATCACTGAGTGTAAAAGATGTTACTGAAGACCCATTTTAGTTTGTTTACATTTGCCTAAATGACTTTGGTAACGCTACAGTAAACCAAAGATTATCACAAAGTACAAAGCTGGAGATTTGTTTCCTTTTTACAGCTAAAGAGAAAATCTGCTCTTTTGTATCTCAAGTTTAAAAACACAGACACGCACAAGAACGAGACATGAAGACAGTCGCAGATATTTTTGTAAGGAAACTTTTTATGTGTGCTTTGTGAAACTCACTTATCATTAGAGACAGAAGGCGTTGCAGTTTCCAGTACAGCAGATAAGGTTTGATATTAAAGAGTACAAAAAAGGAAAAAAAAAAAAAAAAGAAAGAAAATCACAATTCCAGAGTTCATTTCTTTACAACCTCACAGGGAAAAAAAGAGAATGAAAAAGAGAAACAAGCTTTTGGTCCGAGTCTTCTCTTCCCACTTCCTTCCCGTCTGCTCCCCCTCCTCTCCCACGAAGACGGGAGAAATCACTTGTCCTCCGTTTAATTTTGACAGGAAACTCAGGCGGGACCTGGTTTGATGACCACAGCTTTCCCCAGATATTGAGCGCACAATATGATTGCATAGTTCTTTTACATAACAATTTTCCTTTTTTAAAAAAGTTTTTCTTCGTTTTGCGTACAATGGAATGTTTACACAGAGACTCCCCAAACGTTCCCCTCCCTCCTTCCTTAGCAGTGATTTTTTTCCTTCTCTTCAGAGACAAGTGAGGGGAAGGAGGGGGGAGAAAGTGAGGGGGGGAGAGATAGAGGAGGGAACAGGGCTGTAGCCACCAACAGGCACGCTTATCTATTAAATACTTTCACCTTCCCCCTCACGAACCTTCATTCGGCCAATCAAACGGATCCGTGACATCCCGCGTATGTATGTCAGGTAGATGAAACTCGACTAACTTTGAGTAATACAGTCTAAACTTTTATATAAATGTGTGGTTTTCGTACTTAAACAAGCACCCGATGCCTAACAGAGGAATAATTTCACAGAAGCAGATATTTGTAATTATTATGCTGTTGCTCATCATGGATTTTATACAGGAGAAGGCCTTTAGGTCAACTTTTCCATGGTTAGTTTGGCCAAAATTAAAAAGTAAAACCTGAAGAAAAGACTTCTGGAAGCTCAAACCTATCCACTGGTGAAACTGCTTTTAAATTTCTCTGTTTTCTTGTTTCATTTTCTTTATTATCTTTTTAATAATAAATGTCTACTTTGCCCTACTGAAAGGCCTGCGGTTGATTACTCTCAACGGCCGGGACTCTGTGTGTGTCATTCTTCAGACTGAAAAAATAAGTATGTACAGCGCTAAGCCCCGCCCACCCCCACCACCCACCTGGTCTTGAAAAAGAATGAGAAAGAAAAAGAGAGGGGGGAAAAAGAAACGCAGACAGGAAGAGGAAAAGAGCTGAGGTTAGACAGGTCACCTTATCCAGCAACATGGGAATTATGGGTAAATGGGTCATTTTATCTCTGGTTGGTCAACTCCCCCACCCCTCCATCCCACCCTTCTGACCCCTGACCCCGCAGCATAAATCTCTCCAGGATCTAATACACAAAACTTGCCAGTCGCCACATCAAACCCCACCCCCCCACACGCCCTGGACCCCCGGCCGGCAAGAAGAAGAAAAATTATAATAAAATAAACAAAAATTAGCATAAGTATCAGATTAGCTTGTGCCCCCCCATAATCCTAACCCCCCGTCCCTCCCCTGTTTAAACCCCATGAAGGCAGAGAGGGTGAAGCTAAGGACCCGCACTACAGAGCAACTCTGCCCCCCGTCCCACAGACGCCTCCAGATGTGCCCGTTCAAATAAACCTTTATGACAAACTGATGCTGAACATCCTTTTGTGACAGTGGGGCTGGAGGCCAAACCACGAGAACTACAGCTCAATCAGCAAGCTCTTAACGATTTCTAAACCGGCACTCGCAGGGGCACATCGTGACCACCACTCAAAATTCTTCCCAGCGCTCGACTCACGGCGTCTCCTCTACCTCCCTCTCCCTCCCCTCATCTGTCCAGCCCTCCTCCTCGTCTCGCCTCCTCTACAGGTCACTCTCTCCATACAGGGCGGTGGAGAAGGACATGTAGTCGAGGGCTCCGGGGACAGCGTCGGGCCCCGTGTAGGGTGCCATGCGGGCGATGCAGTACTCCGCCTGGTCTGGAGGGAGCTCCCGCCTCAGCTCATCAGCTGTGATGTAGTTCTGGTGGAAACAGGAGGCAAAGAGTTCACTGCTAATGCTAAAGCACTAAATGACATACGGCTTAATAGAGATGAAAAACTGTTATGTTATTGATCTTCTAAGACAACAGAGGATCGTATTATTGGCTGAATATCATTATTTAGTTCCAAACTCGTGTTTGATGGATCATTTCAGATCACAAGTTCAAGTCTGGAGTTTGAATATCTTGGGATCTTTAAACAGAGTTTGGACCTGTTCGTCCCAGTTACTCGTCCATTTTTCCTGAGGACACACTCTCACAGCAGACTGTTAAGAGGACACTTTTCCTCAGGACTGCACAGCCCACTTTGAGGAGCACTGCTCTAAAGCACCGTGCAGGTCCAAGATACAACTGAAGTCCTATAAAACCTCTCCAAATGTCAGGCTGTGTGTGCCTGAGGAGCTGATGTCATAGAAGTCAGTAAGATTTTCCAAAGCTTTAATCACCCAGTGTTTTAGGGGCCAGTGCTTAAATGAACCATAACACAGACAATCTGGGCTGCTGATGCAGCTTAAAGCCAAAGTGCTCATGCTTATTATTATTATTCATGATTATTTTTATTATAAATCCTAATATCAACCTGTGAGGCGTCTCTAACAAAAAGGAATATTCTGCACAGATTCAACCTCAAGCTTGTGTTGACTTGTAGTTCTGAACACAAATACTCCCTCTGCTGGTGGTCAGCTTCCTGCTGCACATTTCTTTCTCCAGTATTTTTCTTGTCCAATCAAAAATGAGCACTGATGTCGTTCTGCACTCACCTTATCAGCAGCCAGGATCTTGAAGGAGGCGATGACCTGGTCCGCGGTGTCCCTGTCGGTCGTTTCCGTGGACATGAAGTCGATAAAGGCCTGGAAGGTGACGGCGCCGCTGCCGTTGGGGTCCACTATACCCATGATGCGATTAAATTCGGCTTCGCCCTGGCATCAACAAATTACAGGTTAACCCAGAAGAGACGGCGCTTTGAACTCAGGGAACAGCCGCACATTTACAGGGTTTTTCCTGCACAGTGGGATTCAAGAGCAAACTGAAGAGGTGTTAGCCACAGCCAAAGGTTAGTCTGTGGTCATTTTATTTCATATTTAAGTCAGTTTTTATTCAAACGGCCAAAAAGGGACAGAAAAGTGCATAGATTTCTGTAAAATGAGGGGACAGCCTCACTGTTTGGAATTGTCTGGGAATCAGAAAGAGTACTAAAACCCCTGCAGTTTGTAAGCATGTAAAATATAGGGACTACCATTAAAGTCCTAATGGGAGTCCCAGTATGTGGTTGGGATGGAGGGAAAAAACAGACAAATGACGACACAACGAGAAAACAGTGAAGAATAATTTGGATGGTCTACATGAAAAACATCAGCTTCCTTCAGTTAGTACTGATCATCAAGGATGTTAAAGTGACACATGTGACATAAAAGGACAGGAAGTGAGAGCATCAGAGAGAGAGCACAGGGTGTCTGCAGGTATCAGGTCACATGCAAATCCACAAAATATCCAAACAGAAAATATTAGTAATAATTAGAAATACTAAGCAATAATTTGCCTGCCTGGGTCCATTTGTTTGAATTAAGAGTTTCACTTCCTGGTTTAAATGTTATAAAAATATGAACAGGACTGATTTTGTCAGAGGCTAAACTTCCCACAGGGGAAAAAGAATATAAATAATAAGTAAATCAAAAAGTTCTAGCTTCCATATCCATATCCTGTCCCTCTGATTCAGGTAAAAGCAAAAACACAGAGCATCCTTAACTGCTTCTTTTGGGTGCTTCAAAGCTTGTGACTAATTAAACTGCATTAGGATATTTCTGGACCTGCAGACACCCTGAAAGAGCTTCATGCCAGCAGCAGTACCAGGCTGTTTCCTGTAGAAATGAGTAGAGCCCGGAAATCATCTGACATCATCTGTCCTGATCGCTTCTGCAGGCCGCCACAGCACAGGATAGGTCGGAGGGAGGAGGTGGTGAGTAGACAAAGACGGAGTCAGAGAGATACGAGGGACAGAGAGAGAGCAGCAGAGTGAAGGATGGACAGAAATATTGAGATCAAACAGTGAGTGAGTGAGAAAAAAGCCATAAAAAGCACAAACAGTTAACAGAAAGTCTCGCAGCAAAGTAAAAACCTGACGGGCAGACAGACAGCTGAGGGGTGGGGTCCGTTCAGAGAGTGAGCTGAAGCAGCACAAAGCAACAGAGACCCCCGGTGGACAAACAGGGACGCAACACCTCCATGAACCTCCATGCCGATGGACTGAACCCTGCCTGAACGCAGAGCACGGCAGCAGGCTCTGAGCAGGAGCACCGACTGATCACTGACCAGTTTCACTTCATCACGCCACAGAGTATCAAAAACAGAAACCTAATTTAGTTGACCTAATTATTAATACTGTAATTGTTCAACCTGTATTGACATGATTATCCAATTTTATTTTATGCAATTATGTCGAAATAGTTTCTTATCATTTTTGTCTATTTCAGGCTGTTTCTGGTTACTTTTTTTTTTTATTTGCAATGCAAATTTTTATGGCTTCAACACATCAACCATTTGTAGCCTGTGTGGAAAAAATTAAATCAATTAAGCTGCAAATTTTGCTAGATGCTGAATTGTCTGACTTCTATGTGTCAGTGTATAAAATCAGTAAAAGAAACATCGATTGTGATTGGCTGAATGTGGCTGGCAGTGATCTCCGCTCTCCTGCTCAGAGGCCCGATGACGCCGACTCTCCCTCCGTCCAATCTTTGAGCTCCTACCTGCTTGTCCTTCTCCACATCGTAGCCCAGACTGATCAAACAGGCCTTGAACTCCTCGGCCATCAGGGCCCCGCTGTGGTCCTGAGATCGGCCAAACACCCAATGACAGAGCACCGCATCGTGAGGATGAAGCAATCGTAACACAGGGATGGTGGCGGTGGAGGACAGTGACCATGAGATCCACAGCATGCAGGGAGACGATGAAGACATGGAGGACGAAGGGACACACATTTATGGATGTTTAGACAATGTCGCCACACACAAACCCCCCACACCCACTCAAGAGCTGTGATGTTCACAAACTGTCACTTTTTAATCTCCACCAATCACGAGCGTGAATGAATAACAAAGACAGATGATCCCAGTCCTCTTCAGTCCGGAGCAGCTTGCATTCATGGACACAGCAATGAACTGTTGTGGTTTCACAAATGACTTTCACTTATAGATCCACTGTTTTAATGCAGTTGTTACCTTTTTATGTTTATTTTTTATGCATTAAATTATGACACATGTTAAGGCCTCAAAATTTAAAAAAAAAATAATCTATATTTAAGGGAGAACAAACCTCAGTTTCAAAAATTGTTGTGTTGTCTCTGCAGCATTTTTAAATGTATATAGTTCAGAATTTAAATTAGCAAATCCCTGCATTCAGTTTTTATTGAAAACTGACACAATGTTCCCAAATTTAGAGAAAAGTATCCATGCAAAGACTGAAATGGGGTCAGCGGGTTGCTACAAGTGCTTTCTTTGTACTGAGTGCAAAGAATAGTTCCAGTGTTGTGTCGTAAAGAAATAAACACACTGATGTGACGAACAAAAAGACTGATGGGTGAGTGACCACCGTGTCAGATAGTGGCATGAATGAGTGACACACACAGAGCGGCATGAGATGGTGAACGATGGCGGTGTCGTCCTCCTCTCTGACAGCTGAGAGCTTTCAATCATCACGTTTAACCACCACAAAACACAAAAAATGACATCTGGTAGGTTTAGTTTAGTTTTTTTAAATGCAGAAAACAGCGTTCCAAAGGGATGACAGACTTCTGCAGGTTTGCATGTCCAGTGAGGGGAAAAAGACCAAGTGCAACCCAAAAATAACACATTTCTAACCAAATGTAGCATTTCTTAGCTGATTTAAAACAAGTAGCCTTTTGCTAACTGGATATTTCCTCACTCTTCACCCTCCTGGTAAAAGCCAGTCACCATCCGTGCCTTTTTTAAATTTCACCAACACCGCCTGTGCTCGCGAGTGAAACATCAGGATGAGTACTTACACGTCTGGCTCCTCTCTCACCCCCATCTAAGGTCTAAACATCCAGTCAGTCACATTATAAATCAACAGGAAAAGCACAGGCCAGATCCTCACACTGAAAACTGTTCAGGAAGTCCAATTAACCACAACTTACCCACTGCTAACGACTATACTCTAAACAGACACAAATACATAAGATGCTTGGTGCATCATAGCTGGTCTACACCATCATGTATTGTATATGTAATGGTAAAAATCATTAAACGCTTTATATTTATAATTTTTAGATCATCGTATGAAACAAAAACAGGGTTTCTCCTCAGGTTTCACTGCCAACCTAAACGCCTAATACTGACACTAATACTCTGTAATACTGTGAGGTTTGATAACAGGATAACAGAACAGGTGTAATAAATAACCGGTGAGCGCAGAGCTCGGGCCCTGACCTTGTCAAAGTGGTTGAAGGAGGCGCGGTACTCGTACAGCTGCTCCTGGCTGATGCCCTTGGCGTCACGCGTCAGGATCTGGTTCTCGACCTCGTTGATGGTTCTGGCGATGGTGGTGAGCAGCTGCTCCCAGCCCACCCGGAGGTGCTGCAGTGATGGGGAGGGGTTGACAGGAGAGGTTAAGAACTGAGATGCGAGAGAGGACTCGGGTTTGACAGTGTCCTCAAAGGTTAACACAAAGCATGAGCTCGTTTTGTTACAGAGCTCATGCACACATTATGTCACACAGCTGTTCTACTTTCAAACATTTTCATTTGGGAAGTGAAACAGACTTCATTCATTCATTGCTGAAGGTTTTGTGCGCGTTTGCGTTACCTCCATCGTGTAGGAAGTGTACTGGTTGTCGAAGATGAGCGCCTCCTGGATGTGTTGGTGGTATCCCTCCAGCTTGTTAATTTCGGGTGTGTATGATATGATGCTCTTCTGGTATTCCTTCAGGTTGGTCAGCTGGTCCTCCAGGGTGCCGTTCATTTCAATGGATATCCTGCCAATTTCCTGCCAACACAAACACACAAACACCTGAAACGCTGACACTCGAACATATTTATAAAAACAAAAAACACTTTTCTAAATAAACTTTTCCAAATGACTGTAAGATTTTTTTTCTGTAAGGATGCTGAAGAGTTGTCACTTACGGTTCCTGAACTATGAATAGACGAAGTACATTTCATTCCTCCTGCTCTCAGTAACGCAGTGTGCATGCACAGTGACGATCTAATCTAAACACAAGGCTCATGGATACAACATCTACAAACTGAAGAGCTCTTCAGGCTGTGGGTAAGTCTCCTGCACCCTGTCTTACATTTGCTCTGTGAGTCTGTGTTTCACAAAGTGTCTGCAAAGTGACAAACTGCACACAGCTGAGCAAACGTGAAAACCTCGACATAATGCGGAGCACGTTGTGACTGTGGGGGCTGATCCGTTACCTCCATTTTGGCCTGGATGTAAGCGCCAACCGTGTTGGCCTGAGTGGCGAACGTGGCTCTCAGAGTGTCGTTGGAGTTCTGCTTGTTCAGCTCTTCCTGCAGGGCGTTGTCACGCAGTGGCACCATAGCCATCGCCTGCAAATGCACACAAAGAAGAATTAGAAACAACTGCACCCACACAAACACACAAACATGAAGCACCAGCTGCAGAAAAACATTCAGTCACTCAGCCTGTGGAGGGCAGCGCTTTTAACACACTGGGCAAAAGGTTCTTCTTCTATGCAGGATTCACCGGGGGAAAAAAGCATTTAAGAGGAAAAGTCTGCGCTGCGTCATTAAAGCAGCAGACAGCATTAATAGTTTACTGCTCTGGCATGAATGAGCTACAAGTTTATTGCCTTAAAATGATTAACGTCAGCCTTCGTTAAACAGTTTTCTGCCAAGTACTCCGTCTCACTTCCTGAAGCAAACTTCAGGAGCTAAACCTTCTGAGCATTAGAGAGCTGAGGCAGCAGCTCACCTGTTCCCACTTGCTGTTGATGCTCTCAGGTGTGATGGAGGTGTACGGGTTTCCGCTGCTCAGCTTGATGCCGTTGCTCTGGGCGATCTTCTGCACCTCGGACTGGATGGACTGGATAGCCTCGCGCTCCTTGTTGGCCTCGGGCAGGGTGGACTTGAACTGCTCGTGGGCTGTGATCAGACCCTGAGAGGAGGAAAGAAACACATTTGCTGGGTTTTCTGTTTTTTGTGGGATAAATGCAGCTCTGTGGCTTTAAATAGTAAACACTGGAACGTTTCTTTGGCTCAGTGCTGGACCTCCGCTGTAGGTTTCATATGCTGCACTTGTTTATTCACCACTTGACTTCCCAGTTCCCAGATACCTGGATCTCCTCAATATTGTGGACGATGAACATGTCCTGCAGGTCCTCCATAGCTCCCTCCATCCAGTTGTTGAAAGGTGCCGCTCTCTTGGCGTACTCCAGGTACAGCTCATCTATCGACTCCAGCTGCTTCTCTGTCCTCTGTTGGCAAGAAAACAGAAGACGGCCTTATTAAAATACATTTTAAAATACATTTGACATTTCATTGTGTCAAATGATGATCCTGTCAAAATCCTTTTAAAGCTCAAAAGGTGCTGCACAAACAGGCCGAATCGTACCTCCAGTGACTCTTTGCGTTTGTGGGTGAGGGCTCCCAGGACGTCCCACTGATCGCAGATCTTCTGACAGCGAGCGTTGACACTGGCGGCATCGTAGTAGTCCAGTTCACTGGAAAAGGAAGAAAAGAAAAAAGGGTTTTCCTTTGTCGAGCACTTCTTATGATCAGATTCACTTTCAGACGCACTTCTTTCTGTTAATCGACACCATCTGACTGTGAGGTCAGATTTTGGACGTTAAGTCTGATTTAAAATTTTAGAGAGGGGAAAGGCATCAGGCGACTGCTCTGAGTCTGTGTCGATCAAACCAAAGTGACCTGACAGAAGCCTCAAAGCTGCTTCTTCTGAAAAAATGCACAGACGTCTCCAAAGAACACCGAAGCTTCTTCTTCACCACTTTGCTCTGTAGTTTTGTCCATTTCTGACTAAATGTGAATTTAATGCAACTCCAGACGATGTTAAAGGAAGTTGTGAAAATAATGTGAGTGTTGGAAGAAAAAGAAGAAAGAACTGAAGTTAAAGTTGTTTGCCCCACGGGCGGTACATCTAAGAATTCAAATGAGAACAAAACGAATAATACTCCTATCAACTGTGAAAAATGATCTGCTGGAACAGATTATTACACACCAGCAGCTTCGGGCAGCAGCACAAACCATCAGTACGTTTCCAAAATGAGACTTGTGCATATTTAGCAGCTTCATTACTCAGAATAAATGAACCCTGACGTGGAGACGAGGGCCATCGGGAGCTAGCAGCAAATGATGCTGTGTGTTTCACCTCACAGCGAGGCGCAGGTACTATGCTGACCACAAACCCGCGTGAAAGGAGAGAATTATCACAAACTATGAAGAATAGACCTGCCCGACCTGCTTTGTGCGTTTACGCATGAAAGAAGCCACGAGGAACATTCAGGAACCGATGCTAATGAAGTCAGAGATGTTAGCGGCTCCACTCTTACTTGAGCTCCTGCGCGATGGCGGCGATCTGCTCCACTCTGTCCTGGTGGGCGGCCAGGTCGCTCTCAAAGGCCTCGTGTTTCCGGAGCAGCGCCTTGACTTCTGACAGGGTGCACGTCTCATAGTCTTTCTGGGTAAGCATGGCCTCCTTACCTGCATGCACAAAAGCCTCACTTATTCAGAGACAAGCATTCTGGCGTCGTGAAGACGTTTGCTTCACCGCGATGGAATTTACATACCGTCGGTCCAGGATTCATGGATGGCACACTTCTGGTGGAACTTGACAGCCAGATGCTCCAGTCTCTCCAGACGCCTGATCTCGCTGAGGATCCACTCCTCGTAGCCTTTCTCTGCTCCTTCCAGATTGTGCCACGCTTTGTTGATGTCCTGAGAGCAAACAGCAAGAGTTACTGTAGAGTAGAAACTCCAAACACAGTAAAACATCTCATACGTGCAGAAAAGTGTGAATGAGGTGGTGTGAAACTGCTGTAATATTTACAAAGGAACTTAAAGCTGGATTGTTTGTTAACAAACACAGAAGAGTAACTTAATACCGACTGTGTTAAATTCACTAAGCTATAACTGAATCAGTTTTTACACCAATCATTAGAAATCCTCTGTTAGCGTGCGACACGCTGCTTTGCGACACGCTGCTTTGCGACACGCTGCTTTGCGACTGTTGATAATGAAGTTGTGCCGCGCAGCTTCAAGTGTGGTGTAACTTTTCCCATCGACTGTGTGCGAGTTTCATACCGACACCATGCGTCCTTCTGACGGCATGAAGGCAGGTCTGTTGCTGAGTCTCAGTTTAGTCTGCAGAGTGTTGAAGCTGATCTCCAGCTGGCATTTCTCTTGGACCTGCAAACAGGAACATCTCAGTGTCACTGGACACATTCAGCAGAGGAAAACCAACATTCATATGTGAGAGGGCACAGCGCTCTTATATGGTGATGCCACGAGGACAGATCCAAAAGTTCCAGCGATTAAGAGCATAAACTCTTCAAAATGTTAACTGAAGTCAGAGCAAAGAAGCCGAAGAGCTGTTCATCTGTACAAGTTAAATAGACAAGACAACCCCTGCTGGTCACTGGAAAGAATGCAGGTTTAGAGAACCTGTGCATTTTCAGACTCAGACATAAAATCAGAGCATTATAAGCTAAATGCATAGAATAAGGTCTTGGGAAAAGGGCTCGTGCTGCCACGCAGTGTGAGATTAACACACTATAATAACTGGTTAATGTGAATACACAGTATACAACTCTTCCCCAATTTAAATGCTTATAATAAAAGGCTGAAGAAGCTCTGTGCAGAGAGAGGTCAGAGGAACATGTGAGAAAATATTTGCAAAAACATTTTCCAGCAGACTCGGATCATTTCTCCTTGTTTCCTCTCCAGAGGGACACAATTATAACAAAAATGAACAAACACTGATGAACCTCAGTGGACCTCAGGGACACAAGCAACCACTCTGCAGAAGCTACACCATGAATGAGTTTAAAAAAACCCAGATTTTAAATGTCAAGAAGAATAATATTATTTTGGAAGAAAACAAATATTGAACACTGAATAAGATTAATGAGATTAAACTTTCCACTACAAAGATTTGGGTCTGGCAGGCGATCCAGGAGTTTGTGAGCCTTTTTTCTTTGTTTAGCAATGCTGAGAACAGTTCACGAGAGGTTTTCTATACCTTGGGTGGTTTGTGCACACAGCGGTAGTCTCTGAAGTCCTCCTGTTTCACCTGCATGTCATTTACAGTCTTCTCTTGGGTTCGGTTCTCCAGCCACGGGATGGTCCGACGGATCCACTCCAGGAGCTGGAGGCAGAGAGGACAGCGCGGTGAAAACAGGACAGACGAACAGGTCGTCCTCCTTTCTCCAAAATCTGCCGTGCAAGTAAAAGGTGGCATGTTTCGATACTCACATCACTGGCCAGTTTCTCGTAGTCCTCCATCATTTGCTCGTTCTCCTGGTTGACAGCCAGCACTTTGCAGATTCGATTTGCGGCTGTCTCAGCCTATTAGGAGGGAGAGTGATGAGTGGAGCTGGACATGACTGGATAAAACTCCATCAGAGTCTACTCTCTGAGCTCAAAGCTTCATAATAAAGGCACTAAACTGAGCTTAAAAATAAGTGTCTACCGCTGCTTATTAGTACCTCAGCCTGGCCTTTCATTGCAGCTGTGACAAACGCATTTTTGCTTTTCAAATCTGTGCGCACACTCCACACGCAGGCAGTGAGGGAGGAATGTCGAGCCAAGTTTAGGCACGTGTTATTTAAAATAAGGCAAAAACTCCAATGTAGGTCAAACCAGGGCTTAATATGACTGCTACAAACATGCTCCGGCTCTCGATGGTTAGTTCAATGTGCCAAAGTCATTCTGTGTGTATTTAAAACTTCATGCATCTCCCTTCAAAACCTGGGAATCAGTGCTTCTAGTTACAGTTCATGTAGCGCTGCAGTCCACGTCAGTGCGTCTGCCTAGGATATTACACTACTGTACCACTGAAATATAAAACACAGAATTTGATAAGCTGATTCAAGGTCGTACCTACTGTACAACAAAACATCTGCATTTATGCTGCTCGTCCAATAAGCTTACAGGCTATGCTTTCACCAGAATATAAGACACAAGTCATATCATATAAAACATTTAGAATAGTTTGAAAAGTGTTAATAGCTGAAAAGAAACTTGAGACATCAGCTAATGTTTCCCACAGTAATGAATCCAGACCGGTCTGGTTTCTCTAAACCACATCAGCAGCATGACCACCGGCGGTTTGCCGCCTTCCCGGAGGAAGAATCCTCGTCAATATAAAGTGTTTCATGCTCCAGCTGAGATATCCATAAATCGAAATCTGTGCATGATCTCAGTGGAAAAGAAGAAATTTAAACGTCAAAATCACCCACAGAAGCATGCATGGAAAGCAATCAGTGCAGGTGACCGCCGAGTTTAAGTCCAGCCCATAAAGTCTGGAGCATTTTGAGGGAAACAGCTGATGTCCAAAGAGCCCAGACAGAAGCACCAAAAGTTCCCATCATGCTCCTGCTCCGTTTCCTGTTCTGCAGATAATATTTGACTGAATTTGTATAAAACCATAAGTGCAGCTGAACTCTCCAACTGTTGGATCGAGCGAGGAGAAACGCAAAGCAGCTCAAACTTCCACCTAATAAACGCTGGGCTGGAATTGCAGCATGTTCCTGTGATTTCACCTCTGGTCTTTTCACACTCTAAAAACTTTAAATAACAAATATGTTTTACCAACGATGGAAACTTTGGTGCATTTCAGGGTTTTTCTTCGCAGCGCTGAGTGTTAATGTGAGTCTGACGGGTGAGGAGCTCACCTTCTGTGCGCCAGAGAAGGCGTGATAGAAGCAGGAAACATAGGTCATTATGGCCTTCTCATCCGGCCTCAGCGTACCCACGATGTCTACGCATCACCCAGCAGAACAGAGGGAGAGAGAGAGACAGAGTGAAGCCAAAGCTACCCAAAGCTACACTTTGATTGCCCCCTGCAGATGTGAGAGAAAGGTGAGTCAGGTGGAGGCGACGGTGAGCGCCCCCCTCGTTAGTGCCACAGCTTGGAGCGCCTGCTGTCACCAGGAAGAGAGGGCCACCAGAGGAGTCCTCTGGAAGGGAATCGTGGGACACTGGAGCCACAAGTTCAAGTGTGGGACACAAACAGGCATGAACTGCTTAATCCAGTCACTCAAAGCGGTTCATTCGCCATCTGATGGAGGTCACTGGGTTCACTCAGCAGGGCAATGATGTCACCACACTGACTGACTAATTCTTCTTCATCTTCAGAGTTTTATTCTCGTACTCAACTACAGCGTCTTCATCAACTACAGGTGGAAAAATATTCTCAAATAACCAAGTGAACAAAATGAGAACGCAGCACAGCGACTGGTGAATGAAAACGCTCCCTGTGAACTGGAGCGGGCGCGATTTGTGTGACGTTGTTGAATAAATTACGATGCTGGCAAGAGCAGTAAATGTGGACGTTTCAGAGTTTGTGTTTGGCACAAACGCAGCGGTCAGAGAGCTAACGCACATAACTCACGAGCTAAAAGCAAAACCTGAACTCGTGCCCATTTCTGACACACACACACACACACACACACACACACACACCTCGTGAGACTGCAGAGGAACAAACAAGTTCTGAATGAGCCAGAAAATTAATTAGAGGAAGACGAGCAAACAAGAGACGCATCGATTGGCTTCCTGTCACGGGCCCAGAGGGAGGGGGGGGAGGGGAGGGTGAAGGAGGAGGAAAAACAAGAGGGTAACGAGAGGACAGGGACGAAGATGATTTAATAAAATTTATGACAGACCCACTATGGGATGAATCTTTAACATCATATTTACTTGACTTTATCAGAGACATGCATGATTTGAAACCAAACTTTCTCCACAATAAGAGTTTTTACTTCTAGATTTGTCTTGTGCACATTATGTTAAATGTCTAAATTTCACTTTGAGCTGCAGGAATTTCATTCTGGAATTTTGAATTTATCAGTTTATGACAGTGTACAGAGTAAAGTGGTTTCTGGTCTTTGTGTTTGTAAAGACTGAGCTCGTGAGCCTTCCTGTAACATCTAAAGTTTATCGACTGATATCATCCGACTAGCTCCTTTGATTTTTGCACGTATATTTTTATCTCGGTACATATCGTTCATTTCATTCTGCACATAATGCAGATTCTGTCTGTGTTATTCATTGTTATTAGTTCCTGCCTTTGTTTTAGCCCCGACTCTGCAGGACGGTACTCCAATTTTGCCGTACTATTGTACAGACGTGCTAAAGGTAAAGCAGAAAGTGATACGCATCTAAAGCTTTTCAAATCGCAGTTCGATAAGGTCACAACCTGCAGTGCCAGATGGGCCAAAAAGCCGGAGAGCTGCTCTAAAAAGGAGGAACTCCATCATTTAACGGGGCGGGTTCACTTCTTTGCATGCCATGTTCTCTGAATATTAGGAAGTGACAGTTTTTCAAGCCAAATCTTAACAATAGCAGCCAACATGAACTGGAACTACCTTTTCTTCCTACATATACATGATGTGGGGGGGAAAAAAAAATCTGCAAACAGTTATAATGAACAACAAATAAGAATGAAGTTGTGCTTCTGCATTTAGACGCTTTGTGGATGTAAAAGTTCGGTCTAACTTCCTCCCAACAGTGAAAAACTGCCAAAAGCAGTCTGATGTTAAATATGTTTAAATTTGGTATAAGAGAAGATGTTGCATAGATCCTAGTATGCTTCAAGTATGCTTCAACTCAGTGAATACACAGCTCAGATTAAAGCAACGTAGCTGGTGCATAACTGAATATTCTCATTTTGAGTTTGGGTTTCATTTTTGCTCCGAGGCTGAGGGAACTGTTCCCTCTGGATCTGTGGAGAAAGTTTTTGGATCATGGTCAGAGTGGCAGAAGAAAATGAACCCTGATGAACCTCAGTGTGATACATGCTAAAAAGCTAACAGGGTCTCCTTTAAGAGGAAGTGAAAGCAGTGAGATTATCCGTCTCTGAGGAGAGCACCTCAGACATGGATGCTTTTAGTGGTGGGAGAAAACCGAAACGTCCTGACGGTGATCGTTCATTTCAGCATTTTGTTTGCTGGCCTTGTTCTTTTGTTTCCTGGAAGGACTTTATTTTAAAGGATGGGGACTTCCACATGTTGAATCAGAGGTTTCTGTTCGTTTTGTTTTTTCAACCACAACTGTTCAAAAATGTAAAAATATCCATGGGAAAAGTTCCATCTGACAGATTTTAGCTAAAAATAAAACTCTAAATAACGCAGCTTTAGTCCACAAACTCATTTCTGTACGTCAAACATTTACCACTTTCACCAGCAGCTATTGTTTAAATCGTTTGCGTGTTTGTGTCCCCACAAACCCAGCGTCCCAACAAACCCAGCGTCCTGGCTGTCGAGACAGAGCGTGGCCATGCTGGACAGGAAGCAGCACCTTGTTAGTAAAAGGAGGTTAAAGGTTGACGTTGGCTCAGAGGGTACCTTCTGTGCTCCAGAGAAGGCATGGTAGAAACTGGACACATAAGTCATTATGGCTTTCTCATCTGGGCGAGCAGTGTTCACAATGTCTACAAGTCGGGGGGAGACCATGGTTATGAAGACGCACACATACAGGCAAGACACAGGACAAGTGATTACACAATTACAACGAGACGCACACATAAACTCATTTAACGAGCTGCTGTAGCTGCCAACAGCCAGACATGCAAACACAACAAATACAACGACACACACACGTAGACACACACAGCTCAGGTACAGTTAATACACAACTTGGATTTCTTTCTGTAGAGTTTGAAGCAAAAAGAAAAAGTGGCTTGTTATGACAAGAATGGATCCTGTGAAGGAAACGTGGATGTTCAACACAGTCACACATACAGATGAACACAGGAGGAGGAGCAACGTCGATCCTGAAGATGCCTCGCGTGTCCTGTCACCGAGAACCCGAACACGCTTTGGAGATCGGGGCACATTTACATGCACACAACGCGGCGACAAACCCGGTGCAGGTCAGCGTGGAGCGACAGTCACATGTACGTGCTGCAAAGACGGACTCCCAGGAAAAGTCACGTAAACTCATATTTGATGTTACAGACTGGTCAGAAATGACAAACGGTGTCATTGTTTTAAAAAAAGAACACCTGGATAATAGTTCACGTTTTTCACACCACTTCCACATCTTACGTTATGAACAGTCACTTTGTTCTGTGCACGTAAACAAGCCCGTGATGCTTTAACACACACAGTGACAGATCCAGCAGAGACGCACAGATCAACAGCCGACTTATTACCTTCTGCGTCCAACATCTTGGGGATGTCCAGGTGCTTCTCGGCCACCTCAAAGGCGTTGTTCAGGTTGGTTACAGGATCATCCTAAACAGCAAATCACAGACGGCAAACAAGCCAGTGAGTCGCTTCAGGCATTTGTAACGCAACTTAACAACAGATACGAAAGCATTTCGATTCACCGTGTTTGACGCAAAAAATGTGAAATATTTGAAGAGAGTGGAGGAGTGTGAAGCTGTTCACCTTTCTGAGGCTGTCGTAGTCGATGAGATCAGGTCTGTGTCTGTGGATCAGAGCGTTGAAGGCAAGACCGTCCTTCCAGCTGTTGGAGAGAAAAGACGAGTTCGGGGTGAGGGTGGAGGTGACGCTCACACATTTGCTGCATTACAAGTCGACATTATCGGCGCCGTTAACAAAAACTGTCCCGATCTGCCGCCGGGACCAAGATCCACATCTCCACTGTGACACTGAACTTAATTCATGAACTGATCTGAAACTAAATGAACTTCATTAACATTCTTTTCGAGCTGAATTTGGGTGAAAGATGGTTTGATTGATTATATCTGGACGTGTTGCATGTAATACATCATCATCAGCTGCTTCTGAATTCCTTCTCACACTTTTTCATATTGAAACAGAGAGAAAATAATCACATTTGTCTATTTACAGCACTGTTAAGATGCTCTGTTGTGCCATGTTGCACTCTCTCCATCAGGGGGCGCCCTTTCTACACAACAGCAGCAGATTTGAGGTTTCATGTAAGCGTTGAACACCTGAGCTGAATCCAGAAAGGTTCAGGGAAGTATCTGCGTGCGCCTGTGTGTGCGCCAACTCAACTTTTATGCTGAGTTTAAGAAACTCTCAGATCAGTATTTTTCATATAAAGGGGGAAAAAAACACTGGACAGCTGCTCACATACCACACTTAACCACAAACACATTTCATCAGTGCCACTGGAGAGTTTCGCTGTATCCGCAGGATTTCTCAACTGGAAGGTTTTGTTGGTCTTTACAACACAATATTACTGTGTGTGGACTGCTTTCATCTGACAATAGAAGCCTTTAAAAACGAGTCCAACTTAAAGCCCTGTGTGTACGTTACCTAATGTGGAAGTTCTGCACATTGACATTCTTGTAGGGAGCCGTCTTCCTCTGGCACCACAAGAGTAGACCCTCTTTGGCAGAGGTCTCTGCAGAGAGAACATTCAGGAGAGGAGGAGACAGGAGACAAGAGACCTGATCAGTCGGAGCACATGGGGGGAAATGTCTCTGCATCACATTCATTCAGCTGCTTTAACCGTTTGAGTCGATTAGCCTTGTGCATGCAGACCAAGAAATACCCGAGGCCGTTTTCAGCGTGCTAAATATAAACGGCCTCGGTGCTCATGAGCAGAATTGAAAATATGAGGATGTTTGTGTTTGCTTTAGGTTCCTCCACAAACACCGACAAAATATCCGCCGCTAATATGGAGAATTACTCCAATGACTTATAGCAGCCCACACCCACCGCAGCTAATTCAACTCAGACTCTTTTAATTAGCCTGCAGAGTCAGTTGTGCTCAGAGAGGAGACATGAACCTCACCTCCACATTTATCAACACAAAGCTAACGCACACGTTAATGCACAAATGAGTTTTTATGAGCTGGTTTTACTGTCAGAAAGTTCATCAGGACAGATTTGGGCTGTTGGGTCGACTCTGTGGGACTAAACTCGAATAATTAACTCATCAATATTTAAACTATTTACTTCTAAACCTGCTCTGATAACATGTAAACCATTAAACAGCACATAACCAGGCAGAGTTATAACTGTGCTGCTAGCAATATGTAGTTTAACGTGATCGGTCTTGTTTCAGGCACACCTGTTTCATCTTGGCTTTATTTCATCACGTGTGTGTGTGTGTGTGTGTGTGTGTGTGTGTGTGTGTGTGTGTGTGTGTGTGTGTGTGTGTGTTTCCACTTCCTACATGCATATCAAGCCCGTACATCTGTACTGCAGCAACCTTCAGGGCTTAAAAATGAAGCCAGTGCAGAAGTGCCAGAATCTGCAGTTCCTCTAACTTTAGGTCGGCTCTGAAAGCGAGTCGATCCCCACAGACTCCCGTGATGCTCGAGTCCAGCCATGAAAATAACATTTTTACAGCCTGCTACAAAAACACTTCTGTGCTCTTTAGCTCAATCTCCCCCTAAAAACAGATGCACAGCGGGTGAATTTTTAAACTGCTCGTTCTTAAAGTGTTTCTATTGTAATAAAGCTCTGAGTCACAGGTGAATGCCAACAAAGGAGCCACTACCTTAGGCTAGGCCTCAGCCTTGCCAATGAAGTCCCTAAATTAGAGCTCTGGAACCTGATTTTGGATGTTGGTGCCTTTCTGAGAATTAAAACGATGAAATTATCTTGTAAATATAAACTGCTGCAGGCTTACTGCACTCAGGCTGTCCAAGATGTCGGTGCTCTACTTATTTGTAGGTAACTTGTAGCCTCAGTTGTCAGTTATCTGCATTTCTGGCTGCAGCCACAAGAAAGTGCATCTTTTCTAAGTGGTCTATAAAAGTCTGCTGCAGGTGTTTGTCAGTCAGCTGGCCTGAAAAACCTGGCTGGGAGCTGAACTTTAGAGGCAGAGAGTTTGATTTTTTTAAGTGATGGACAAAAAAAAACGGAGAAAGAAGAGAGCGAGGTGCGACAGTTCATGGATATGAATAACAGGAAGCTGCACCTTCTACAGAGATGTCCTGGATGGCGAAGCGGAGGATGATGGTCCAGATCATTCCCAGGGTCATCTTGGCGTTTCCATCCACGATTTCTATGACACACAGACACACACACAACCTAATCAATCACTGTGTTTCTTTGTTACACCCCTAGAACCGTAGTTCTTGTCTATCACTGCTGTTTTTACAATCCTACATCTGCTGTTCCATTTAATAATGCCAGCACACCCACTCACAACTACGCTTAATGTCTAACGGCTGCTGAGTCTCTGCTAATTCCAGGGAAAGTGTGATGCTCGAACAAAGATTTCTTTCATAAAAATCAGTGAAATCTGGGGAAAGATGACTTTTTACTTGCAAAGGCACATAATGACTGTTTAACGTGTCGTGCCGGTTAAACAGGGAGGATTAAATCGATGAGGAGGGCAGATTATGTGAGTATTGTGTGGATAATTTAACATCAGAACTTCATCTAACAAATAAATTCATTGTTAATGTGAATAAATGTAAATCCTGGCAGCATCGGAACTGGAATACTCTCCAATACGGTTTTCAGAGTTTGGCCGGTGAACGATGACGGTAAGGTTAATGAGCAGATCTTTGTTCTCAGAGATTCTTAGAGGTTTTATCAGTCCTGTCATGCTTTCTCACAGACACACACTCAACTTGGAATTTGTGCTTTTATTGTAGGTTCACATTCTTTGTGGTTAATTTCGTATCCACCTTCAGCTTTCAGCAGATTTAAATAGTAAATTACAATTAAAGCTATGAGGCTCCGCCCACAGACCAAACCAACTCTGGTCTTTTCCCTTCTTACGATAAACTTTAAAGGCGTATTCACACCTGCACGTCAGGTTCAGGTAAATCACACTTGGCTGGTTGTGATTCATTTGGCTGCTCAGGTGCAAAACAAACAGCAGCGGTGAAACCGTTCAGAGGAGAGGGCATCAGTCCGATCCTGGTGTGAACAGGGACGCGAGGCGCACTCAGAGTTTCAGCTAATCTTGTAGTAGCAGCAGCTAGAAAATGACGTGCTTCAAGTTTAAAACCCTGGGAAACAACATTTCCATTTGAAGAATCTGACCAGGGAAAGTGTGCAATGAGCATCCTGACAGAGGGTTTTTCCCTCTTCCATCTGCTACGTTTGCATTTTCCTCTCAGTTTCCAGCCGACGACCTTTAACGGGCTGCTGCTTTCACAGAAGGCCGGAGTGTGTTTACAGCGCGCAGTGTGCGCGCCATACTTTGTGTTCAGTGGTCACCAGTATCAGCAGCGTCATGCTACAGGAATGTCATGGTTGCTCTGATAGTAGGAGAAAGGTCAGCGTCCTGCAGCCGACACACACACACACACTCAGTTGTCATAGTTGTCCACCTCTACACCGCCCTCAGTCAGCAGGATGAAGATCGGTTTGACAGACATGCGTCTTACCAGAGTTTCTCCCTCTTAGCAGAAGTTCTATCAGCAGAAGCTTAACGATGAAACGTCTCATTAGAAAAGCGTGTAAAGGAATCAGGGTCCATGTGACATGTAGGAAATGAGAAGGAGCTGACACAATGCAGTGTGTGAAGTGACCCTGTAGTGTTATTGTGCCGACACTCACAACTTCAGCTGTGAACTGAAGCATGTTTTCAGCACTTTGTGGAATTAGCATTTGGGGGGAAAGACATGACCACTGAAGCCAGCCTTCAAGCCCCTCCCCCAGTTTAGAAGACCAAACAACTGCCAGGTGGTGTCACCAAGATGGCTGCTGAGTGGAAAGACCTGCTTCTGCGAGGACTTGGTAAAAGTGTCACTGCGCATCAAATCAATCGCATGTGAAAGTTCACGCCTGACCACGTCACCAATGACTTAAATGTCTTATCAGGGAAATTATGGAGAGCCAGGAGTGACAAAATGAATTAACTAAATACACTTAAATACACCATTAAATAATTAATTAAATGCTCGTTCATTTCATTTAAAACATTTAATAAATTATTTAACGGCATATTTAATTTATTTTGGCCCTCCTTAGAAAATACAGTGTCTTTAAATAATACAACTCAACTCTTTGGATTGAGGGAATTTTTGGAGCGCGACCACCAACAGGAGGAAACAAACCGTACCTACACCTCATAGTCTGAGCCCTGTTTGTCCGGAGCTTCCTGACACTGTTGCATACCACAGCACAGTGAGCACAGCTTTAATAGAAAATAATGAAAAAAGGAAAATCTGCGTCTACATTAAAAGGCCTTATTAGTTTTAACGTCTTCCTGCTTTGAATCGCTTTCACTCACATTACAGCTGCAATTAGTGGCTCCCATTTAAGGACCATTAATGAGCCGAAGCTCACCACTAAGTACAAAATCACCACGAATGTTCCCTTTCAGCCACGGTTTCAAACATTTAAGCGAACCGCTCCGATTAGATCTGCAGTTAGTGAGAGTTTTAACTTCACACTAACGTGAATGAAGGCTTACCCTCTGCTCCAATAGACACCAGCTTGACTCCCTTGCTGGCGATGAAGTCCAGGGCTTTGTTTACATTGTTGATCTTGTGGACCCTCATCTTGCCTCTTTCAGGTTTGGGTAACCGTTCGCCTGCAAACACACAAACACACAGGAACAGAGAAAAGAGCCACTTAGCTGAGGTTGAGCATGTTTCCACGGGCAACATTCAGGGAGGTTTAAGTTACAGCAGCGACGCCGGCTTCACTCGAAACTGGAGTGAGTTTGAAAAGGAAGCCACATCTGAGCCCAAACGTCATTAGTGAATGACAGCAGCGCTAACACAAACAGCTCCACTGCTACAAACCCAAACCCACTGCTGTGTCTTTAAATGCCTGCGATTAATACTGATGTCGGAAACTGGGCGACGACACCCCGGAGATGCTGTGCATCGTCAACATCTGAAAATATTTTTCCCTCTCATTGAGACCCACAAGTTTTTCTGTGGCTTCTGTGTGACTCACTCCAGAAACACTTCATTATTGCAGACGTTTAATTAAAAACTTGTACACCCGCCCTAATTTTCTGACGACTCCGGCTCTCTGAGGTCGGACGGTGACTCACCGGAGATGACCTCGAGCAGCAGCATGAGTTTGAGCCCATCCCTGAAGTCCTCCTCGATGTTTTCGATCTGCGTGCCGGCCTTCCGCAGGTGGGAGTTGCACCACGCCGTGAACGTCTGCGCGAGAGCAAAGGAGAAAAAAAAAAAAAAAAGACAATTGGGGTTATTTGCAGCCCGGGTCAAAATATTTGTGTAGCTTTTATGATAATAAACCATTTTGAATAGTGAATGAAAGAAAATGAAATTCAATGGGCAGGAAGGGAGGTCAGGGAGACACTTTGATAAGACAGGAAGTGCAGGGAGAAACACGACGTGAAAGTTTAACTACATGTCACACACGAAAATGTGGAGTTGGCATTTCAGTAGCAAAACACTTCATGCATAGTTACCCTACAAAGTCGTTTAAGCTAAAAAGACAGAAAACTAACCAACCCAGCCCCATCTTGGCTCTCAGTGTCTGACGCTGCTGTCATTAAAAGGTCAGCACACAATGCCAACGATCTACTTCATTATCTTTACTTGTAATCAGGCGGACATCTGAGTAAATCAGCAAATCATGCACATCCACCGCTGCTTGGAAACCGTGTACTGGTTTTTCTGGTTAGCCGTCATTCTTTAAAAACACATTAGTAATCATTTCATCTTGAAAGGTGCTCATGGCACTGAGGTAGGCGCGCGACTGCAGATCCTGCAGCACAACATTTTGTCACGTCACTCTCCAAACATCTCAATTGCAGCACACCATCAATCAGACTGTCTAACACACTTGGACACATTCATTTGTTACATGACTCATTATGCAAGTTGGGGAAAGTGCATAAAAATGCCAAGAGACTAAAATACATGGAGGTCAAGCATGCACACTTTCAGCAATGGTGCAAGCAGAGATTGAGGTCAGTATTTTTTGTTATTGTTCAAAACAGAAAAACTGTCATTTATGTACTTGAGAAATTAAAGAGGCAGTTTTAAGCAACATGAAAGCTCTGGAGATGAAATGTAGGTGTAGCTTTACGAGGAACTGTCCAGTAGGAGAAGTGACGGTGACAGGGAAGACTTTCCAGCAGGAAGGGTTTGACAATAAAGACATAAGGTAAAACAAAAGGAAGCACAGCAACAACCTGTATGTTAGTGCTGAATAAAGTTTAACAATAAAAATAACTGAATCCAGCTTAAAGTGGACCCATCTCCACTGCAGTCCACAGGAACAGGCCTCACTTAACTCACACTGACTCATACCTTCTTCTGATTGGCCGACACATGCAAACAGCAGGTTTTTTAAAGTGGGTGGAGCTTCTATGCTCACAGTCAGAGTTGTGTGCCCACATGACCTACATGTTATCCTCCTTTACCAAGCAAGAGCCAAGACAGGCCATGTTTAGTATGAGCACCCATCAGTCTAGCAGTGTTTATATCTATGTGCAAGATCATTAAAATGGCAACTGCTCGTTAAATGAGAAATATTGGAAAGTTTATTTTTGTAATATGCTGAAAATGTCCCAAAGCTCAGAGAAATAACTGGTGCACATGTTTGTTTAAAAACTAAATAACCAGTCTAATCCAAGTATGTGCATCAGCGCACTTGGAAGGGAGCACAAAATCCAGAATGTAAACTGCGACTCAAACGGGACACACAACAGACACAACTTTGATAACTTCCCAGCTTTAAAAAGGGACTTGTGCTCATTTCCAGTATGTCTGTGTTTTCAGCCTTGTGTTTGTCTACAGTAGCTTTGCATGATTCACAGCACAAATTCATTCTGATTTGTCTCAGACCATCTTGCACTCTTTCTGAAATGAGCTGTTAAGCTCCTCCCCTCTGAGGAGCCAGCTTTCTTCTGATTGGCTGCCCCTCGTACAAAGAGGGTTTAAACATCAGCTCACAAGGATTACGTCAACAAATGGTGATATCAATTTTCAATCTTTGGTCATATTTAATGAGCCTCCACCAGAGTTAAGTTTGTATTTTAAAGTCTATCAGCCCACTTCACCCACCCACACTTCCTTTACTCCACGTCTCCTGAGCTGTGTGTTCATAAACATTATGACAGGGTGCTGCTCGCCGCCCTGCCCCTTTCCCCGCTATCCCACTGTGGATACTGGCACAAAGCACCCATTGAGCCTCTTGGATAATGGCACCCTTCAGGCCCCTGTACACTCCCTCAGCCTCTCCCTGACCCTCCCCCAGACCGCCCGATACCAACCCCCTCCACCCGACACACACAATTACACAGAATGAGGCCGAGGACAGAGAGGAAGGAGGAGGAGGAGATACATTTCACATAAACAAACGGACATACAAACAAGGTTGGTGGGCAGGAGGGGGAAGAGTGACAAAAGACAATGCCCTCGCTAACACACAATGCAGGAGGAAGTGGCACTGCAACGACAGGAAGTTACAGCTCTGTTTAACACAGAGCAGACAATCAGAGCGAAGATGCATTCATCACTGGACACGGCTGTCAGCTGTCACCAAGACGCCGCACCGGAGCCACGAAGCTGGCAAACTGTCGTCATCCAAACATATCAACAGTTTACTCATTTTCTAATCTTTCTCTGCAACACATTCCAGCTTTTGAGAGTGTATTTCACCGCGCGCTCACTCAACGTTTCACAGTTTGAAAATACTTTACACAATGCGCCTTGCAAAGCCCATTTCCCATCATTCATACAGGGCTGATGTCTGGCATTCCTTACAGAGTCCAAGTGGTGCACACAACATCTACAAGCGCACACCTGTGCTTTGCAAAGTAAAAGAAAGTAAAAGAAAAAAAAAAAATTGAGAGTCTCCATTTTCAGCCATTTCTACAAACGTATTATTCAGTCCACCTTAAACTTAACAAATGTACTTCTGGGCACCCGAGTAAGTGCAGTGCCGTGTTTGAGGCCACATTCAGGCTACGAGCCGTTCTCTCGGCTCCACTCTGGAAAGTTAGGGGCACATACGCACACCAAAGATTTTATAGTTGACTGAAACTAAACCAAATCCAAGTGTAGAGAAAAAATACACTTTTAAACCAAAACTAAAACTAGACTTTAGAAATAACAGAAATCGAGCTGCTGTGCATGTGTCGTGTGATGGTCTGAGACGTGTTTGTACTGAAATAACTGCTCTATGTTCTCACTGCGGACAAACAGCACCTATAATAGCAGTGAAAAGGTACATGAAAGCAATACCGAACTGAGTTTGTACTAAAAAGAAACCAGGAAGCCCATAAAAGACACTATATGATCTTTCTCAGTTCTAAATTTAAAATAAGAACTAATTAAAAACACCAAACCAACACACACACACACACACACACACACACACACGTCTGATTGGCTGATTCTGTGAGGACGTTTTACATGAATGTGTTCTCTATTCTCAGTGCCTTAACGAAACCCGAATCTGAGCCTAAACTGAGCTCAGAACCTGAAACAGTTTTCTGAAAGCAGTTGAAAATAATAAAAAAATAAGAGCTGTACAAAAAGTTCAGACGTTTCTAAAGTTCATGACTGTCTAATGAGTTTCTCAAACACATCTGGGCATGCTGATGTTTCATTTGTTTTAATCGGCTTTGGTTTCCTGTTACAAATGACTTCCATCTCTAGTTTGGATGAGTGAGTTGAGAAACGGTAACCCGGGACGTTTGAGTCTCGTTTTTCATTGGTTAGCATGTGTGAGATGCACCTGGGCAGGTGGAGAAAAATGGCGTCTGCGTTGAAGCAAACTGAAAGGCAGTGATGGTCTTCTCCTCTATATATACACTAAAAAAAATAAATAAAAGAGCTCCATTGACAGTAAAGTCTATTTTGCTGATGTCATCATTCTTGTGACAGCAATCACTCTACTGGCAAAGTAGCATTCGTGGCCTTCCTCCAGGGTCAAAGGTCAGACCTCAACAAAGCATTGAAGGACTCTTCAGGCTGCTTTATCTGAATTTAAAACAGCCCCCCAGGCTAGTCCATCAGGCTGTTGCGTGTCTGTCATAGTTCAGTTCTTGTTTTGTTTTTTATAGTGGACACACAAAGCCTGCCTCTGGCTGCCCGAGGCCATTCACTGACAGCAAGGAGTGGAGCTGCTGAGAGGATCTTACAGGCCGATGTGAACCACGCTGAGAGGACACTATGCAAGAAAAAGCAGCTACAAGAGCTTTGCCGTCCATTCACCAGCAGGCTGATGAAAGTCCACTGAACCTAACCAGACATGTATCGTCTAACTCTTGGATGACATTTAAATGAGCGTTTAAAATGCAAAATGTCACAAGCGGCTTGCACATTTGCGTCTTTTATCCCCACAGTTAGGTGTCTTTCATGCCAGCGGAGCTGGGTGTAGTGTACTTGAAGGACTGGCTAAATTTAAAGGTAACAGAGTGCCAGCGAAGCCTGTTAAACCTGTCTATGTGTTGCCACACACAGCAGATCAGATCAGAGGATTTCTGACCTGAGCCGAGGACACGGATAACCAGCTGACCGCCATGCAGGTCTGAGATGAGTAATGCTGGATCTCCGTGGTAAGACGGTTTACTTTTAAAGGCATGAGGGCTCTTATCCTCTACCATCTATTACATAACTTTAGCAGTATGTGTTGGCTTACTGCCACTCTCACCTTTACATGTTACCAGAGTAACAGAACTATGAAACTATGTAACAATATAGATTTTTCTTTGTCCCATTTATTCCGCATTTTAGCCCAGAAACAAAAATATCCGTTAGTGAGTGTTACCATCAGTCGTTTATCCTTCTACCACACCATCTTTAATGAACGGTAACTTCTTTATTCATTTAATTAAAACTGGGACATTGCAGACAAATACTGTCATCAGCTGTAGGGATTCATCAACCCCACTGAGTCCCCATTCTAATTTTCCTGAACCAACAACTCCAGTGTCTGATTTTGGTGTGTGTGTGTGTGTGTGTGTGTGTGTGTGTGTGTGTGTGTGTGTGTGTGTGTGTGTGTGTGTGTGTGTGTGTGTGTGTGTGTGTGTAGCCGAGTCATCAGTGTAACCCTCAACAGTCTCTCATGTGCGAGGCTACAGGGTGAGAGGACAAAGCAGAAATTCATGCATGTGAGACAAGTGAAAGCATGCAAGCTGTGCACAGTGATGCTGTCCATCACCCTCGTTTACATGCACCACTCCTTGGACAGGAATGTTTTTAAGAGACCAGAATTCAATATCCATCTACATCACCTACACACACAAAAATTCCAGTTTTGCTGCCGACTTCAACTCAACTTCAAGCGTGCACACGCACACACACGCACACACAGCAATTATCTCCACACCCTTTTTCTAATGAATGTGCAACTTTCTGACTACATACCACACACACTGCTGTGTGTGTGTGTGTGTGTGTGTGTGTGTGTGTGTGTGTGTGTGTGTGTGTGTGTGTGTGTGTGTGTGTGTGTGTGTGTGTGTGTGTATTTTCTATATCACACACCCTTTTTCTTCCCAAAACTGATGAGCTCACTATTAAAGCAACCACACACACACCATCAGTCTAGTACCTGCTGAGGTCTCATGATTCATGTATTTCACATCTCACACTCTCATGATTAAGACACCTCCTCTCGAAACACACACACAGTTTAAAAATATACACGGAGAGCCTATGCAGAGGTGGTGAAACCACACACACTCCATGTCAGTTAGATTTTCTCACACCCTCCTCCTGTACCGGCAGCAGTCAGCGAGTAAAACAGGCTTCCAGCCGGGCAGGCTCGGACATGCAGTGAGGTGAGCTCAGAGGAGGAAACAGAGCTGTTTGGTGGCAGAAACGCTGAACTGATGTGCAGTTAACCATCCGATAACACGACTGTTACGTCTAGAGCCAAGCATGCGTTGAAGTGTGAGGCTCAAACATCAACAGATGGTTCTTTGCTTTCCGTGACTTCACAGATAACTTTACACCTTTTGTAGCAGCGGCGTTCACCTGCTGCACCGTTTCTCCTGCACAAATCTATGCCCAAAATCAAAAATCACTATTATTTAACTCACTGCTTTAATACAATACAAATCAACTTTTTAAATTAAAAAGGGGCTGAATTTAAAACCTGCTAAAGCCCGGGGAGGGTTTGGACTTCTAAGCCTGCATTTGCAACCTAAAAGTCAAATAAATAATAATAATAATTATTATTATTATTAGAATAATTCTTGTTTTAGTATGGATGGAGGCCAAAATTGTAACTAAATGTAATTGCTCATTACTCATTTTTGCATCAACAGCTCTGTTCATTAAAACCCTGAAAAGAGGAAACGAAAAAAAAGCCAGCACGACTTGGAGAGATGAGAAAGTGACTCAGCAGTACAGCGATCAGCTGTGTCAGCGTGCTAAAATATCGCATGCTGTTGCATCCGGTTTGCAATGATAGTTAAGGTAAAGATGCTCTTCCTTATTTTCTGAGTCATGTATACACTGCAACAACTGCAGATCTGAAATATGGAGCAAAGATTTAAGTAACGGGGTCGGCGTATGTACGAGTATCCTCGTGAGCCACAAGCTCCGGCTTCAGGCTGCTCTAGATGTTTTTCTTCCAAACCGTTCAGCTCATCTCAGGCGGCGGCTGAACCGAGGGGCTGCACAAAGGCCCAGTGTGAGACAAACGGCGCTTATTTTTTAACTGCGAATCATGCAAAGTACTCCAGCAGAGTCCAAGAATAAAAATAAAGAGAAACGAGCAGAATAGGTCCACTTTAAAGGAGTTATACGTGGACCTGCTGGCAGGAGGTACGACCTCAAGGAACTTGGACGGCCCCATAGAAGTCTGGACCGGCTGTACCAGACTCTGCCGGGCCAAAACCATGCTGGCCTGGCCCTGTGAATAAAGCTCAGTAACTAGTCTGGCCTGGCCTGACACAAGGCCTCCTATTCTTAGATGCACACCAATTAAAAAAGGGCTGTGGCGTGTGACACAGCAGTGCTGCTACTGCTGCACACACTTCCTCCACTTTGTCCGTGTGACAGTTTGCTTTGTGTGTGAACTCAATGAGTAAACAATCTGAATGTACATGTTTATTCTCCTGTCAACACATACGGACCAAAAACAACAAAGCCTTCATTTAAGAACATCAGGACAGCTGTGCTGCAGTCAGAGTGGGAAACTGTGCCGTCCCACAGGAGCCACGGTCGGAGGAACCTGGGAGTGTTCCTAGTTTGAGAACTAAGACAAGTGAGAAGGAGGAACCAGCCTGAAGCTAAACGAGTGAACAGCTGTTTGCAGATCAACACTTTTCTGAGGCCGATAGAAACATTCAGACAACTGGCAGCATCTCCGACTGTGAAACAACAAACGATAAAGATCAAGTGGGATGCAGTGCCAAAGCCAGGCGTAACGCTTCTACAGGCAGAAGGAAAGCCGGCCGAGATGCTCGCAAATACGCGCGGTCACCGGACTTCTGCTAATCGTGACAGCGAAGCAGAGAAAGAACAGAAGGACGACGGAGCGGAGCCCTGCTGCAGAGGTTCCTCCGGTCTCATTATCCTCTCAAGTCTGGACAGGTGATCATTAACATGTGTGTGCACACACACAAACACACACAGACTGAGGCAGCCTCCCTCGTGCGCTGACAGGTAGTCAGTAATGTAAGGACAATCTTTCACCACGGCACACACACACACACCTCCCAGAGGGAGACGACAAACATGTAATTGCCGTGCGCTTCTTGGCCGGCCTAATGCCCCCTCAGATATGCCATTATGTGAGTCAACAGCTCAACGCCAACTGTTTTCAACAAGCACCATCGCTTGCGTTCAGTCAGACACACAGACTCTCTGGAGGGGCCTTAATATAGCAGCTAACAGAAACAAAGGAAAGGGAGGATTAAGGAGAGGAGGTTAGGAGGGGAGGGCAGAGGAAATGGAGAGGAGGGGGGTGCAGGCAAAGATCAAGAACGGGAGGAGGAATAAAGAGGTGATAAAAATGTGGGAAAAGATGGAAAAATGTTGCTAAAAAACTGAAGAAAGACAATCTTTTATCTGATTTTGCCCACAAGAGGCTGAAACAAAACAAACTCAGAGCTTCAGATGATGCCACTTTATCCATCTATCCCCGGATTTTAAAAAAAAAAAGCAAACAAACAAAACAAACAAAAAAAACACTCTTAATTAAAAAGTAAAGTAACTTTACCATTACAGTGAGAAGCTAAATGAGGGTCACAGATGGGTGAATGTGGGATAAGAGGTTTAAAAAATTAAAAAAAATCTGGTGGGATGAAAGCTGAAGAGGACGATCAACAGATATTTATGAGAAACAAATGAATAGAAAATTAAAGGATGCAAGAAAAGCAAATAAATGAATAAAATGTTTTATTTGAAGTTTCCCCCTCCTCTTCAGGAAGCACAAAAGTCCCGCCCGGGCCTTCATGGACCTGAGATCTCTGCCGCCACAGGACAGAGGCTGAGATCATCGTCATTAACCGGAGCAGACTGAGGAGACTCTCCCTCCACAGGGAAATGCACACTTACAGTTTTAATCTCTTACATGGAACGAGCATGTTTCCCCTGAAACAATCAGATGTGTCACGCACGCCAAGAAACAATCTACTTCAAACGAATTTTGTTTTACACCAGACGACGTCTTCGATTTACAGGCCAGATTCCCCTCAGTCCTCCAGCAAGCTGTGCAGGAATCTGTCCACTTAAAAAACACGCTGCATTATTAATGACCACTTAGTCTGATTGGCTGGAAGTCTGGACGCGGGTTAACCTCATGGAAGAAAACCCAATAATAAGAAAAAGTAACAATGAGGAATTATTATTGGATCCTTTTTTTGAAAGGATTTTCAAAAGCTGAATTCGTTTCTGCAAAGGTGCCACACAACTCCCTTCATAACGACTCTGCAGGGTCTTTGTGTGTGACTGGCTAATGTTAGTCGTCTGGCTCAGCTCGCTTTCACTAATTCAAGTCACAGGAGCAGGTCATCTCCTCTTGTGCTTGTGCAGTTGGTTTAATTTGGAACATTTATGGAGTCATTTGACAATAATATGACCTGCTGTCACAGCTGTGCTACAGTTTTTTGGAATGAAATTCTATTATTTTATTAGTATTTATCAGCCAAATCGGCATTAATTTGCAGGTGTTTTACATCGAGCTAATAAGATAACTTTCTGGCCCAAATGCAGTCAGTGGTCCAAAGAACCAACATCTGGGCAACTGAAATGCTGTGCAGAGTCCTGAGATCCACAGATTGAGTCATGCATGCTCCATCAAAAGTGTGAGTGAAAAGAGTAAGATGCTGCTCGTCTCCAAGCTGCCCTGCAAATAGCATTTTACCCCCCCAACAAAAGCAGACCACATGTAAATGTCACTTCTTTGCAGCTATGTAAACAATGATGAGTAACACAGCTTGTGCTTGGCTGCAATGCAAACTCAAACTACACAAGTTGCATACAGCATAACGTATAGCAGGGTGCAGTCAAGCTTCTGAGCATCATCTGACATTCTGTTATGCAACAGTTTCTTTTACAGTAAAGGGACTTAACGTCACTCTGATCCAAACTACAATTCCAGTTTTTAAAAAACTGACAGCCAAAAAATAAAAGATAAATGACGACATGCCTGATGTTCATTTATCTGCAGCAGGAAGTTTTCCAGCAGCTGCGTGGAGGCTTTCAGTGTTCTGCTGCCGTTTTATGAGAGGAAACTTTCAAGGTAAAGAGAAAGGAAAGGAGACAGGAAATAAGGAAGAAAAGGGAGGGAAGGGGGCAAAGTGTCAAACGATGTGGCTATTTATTCATTTATTACGTCTCTTCCTGTCTTTGTTACTCAGAGTCCTTCCACGGGTCAGGTTGCACTCACACACAGCCTCCCCGACCTATTTTAGGATCAGTTGGGTCCCCTTACGATAACAGGGCCGCATTTTTATACACACGATGACTATGTGATAGGAACAACATTAAAATATTCATGCAGTAAATAACTGTAGCTCAGGATTTTCCAGCTGGTCTCTGACTCCATGTTGTGAAAGATCTTGGTTTTATTTCTCGCTGACAGAAGGGAAAAAAAGGAGAAGTTGATCAAGCCAGAATTTTTATTTGCAGTCATTCCAACTTGAACCATCGTATCACTCGGCACACACATGGCATAATACCACACTCCCATTTTAATGGTCTCTTGCCCACTGCGTCTGCATATTTACACATTATATGAGGCAATACTGTCCAGCTGTGTGTCAATAAAGACTGCTGGTGACTTGGGCAACGAATCACACAGGCCATCGTTGCACAAAGACATGGTGACATAGCAGCGGACTGCAAAGAGAATATGGGGCTGATGTGGTTGGCATTTACGTTTCAGGGCTTTGGCTGACGCATTAGTTCGCCATATAAAAGTTTGGGGTCTTAAAAATGCTTTTGAGCCATGGAGACTTTTTCCAAACCTCCTGCGATTCTTTGAGCAACTCCTTCCTTTTTGTTCCTCCCACACTGCAGGAACTACAAACTACTCTGGAACCTGGTTTTTGGGGACTATTTCAGGTCCTACTTTAGGACCGTTACACTTTGGCACACTGGTCGAAATCGGATACTGCCAAAGACTTGATGGCCGAGTGCCAGTTTATTAATCTGACGTAACATTTAGGACCACAAATCCAGATATTAAAAACACACTCCGTTAGCATTCATCAACATCAGCTGTGTAAGTAACAAGTAGATCTACTGAAGTCCATTAGGCCCATAAGCATCAGAGGAAACTCATCCCTTTGACTCCACATCAGTTTTTACATCATAGGAAAGTTAAGCTAAAGTCCACACCAACCTGTAGCTGCTTCACCTGGGCCACACAATTATCGCAATACTGTTACAGCGGGTGGAGCGAACATTCAATTTGAACCCGTCACAGCGTTGGGTTTAACCAGTCTTCTGGCTCAAACTCTGCTGTCAACATGAAACCCACAAGAAGCACCAAACCCTCAACGGTTAGCAGGCTGTTACATTAGTGATCGTACTGACCGTGTAAACGCACAATAGCACAAGTTTAAAGCAAACAAATTAAATATAAATGGCTTCTTAAAAAGACAGCAATTCGTTTTTTTAGAGAACTTTTCTTCTTGTCTTCTAAATTTAAAACTAATAACAATCCAAAGTCTGCGCCATCACTGTGGCTCTTAAAAGGCTACACCAGGAAAGAAAAAACAACTTCAACTACTGGTACTTAGACGGAAACGGCTGAGTAACTTGCAGTGAAGCAATAAGCTGGTGGAGTAGTCGAGGGTAAACACCACCCAGTTTGTTAACAATAGGCATCAATGATTAACGGAAAAATGGAAAACCATTCAATTAATATCCAACTTCCATCTGTTCCAGAAAGTTACACATTATTAAGTTCCACCACGTAAGCAAGATTTTTCCAAGTTCATCCCACAAGAAGTGTCAACGGAGACGAGCTGAAGACGAGCGAGCAGAGAATCATGTTTTGTTTGTTCAAATAAACCAGTTTGTGTCACAGACTTTAATTCTTTGGTGACAGCTCATAGCAGGAGGCGGCCGAGCGGGGCGACATCTAATGAGGCTCTTCCTGGGTTTAAATGAAGGGACGAGCGGCGATGAGAGACAAAAGGCTCCCAGAGTGGGCTTTGATCTGCTCTCCAGAACAGGAGACCAACCAAACTGGATGAACCAAGCACACAAAGCACGAGTGTTTTATAGCAACTGAGCACACAAAGAAAGCGAACAGATTTATTTGCACCAAATGTTGTGCATTATTGCTTTCCAGATGTGTCTGACTTTTTTTCCCCCGTTTGCAGCAGGAGATAAAATTATCCAGATAGGAGAGGGAGGAGGAAAAAAATACATTTTTGTTGTCTCAACTTTGCGGCACTCGCTCCAGCGACTCCACCCTCTTCAGCTGGCAAAACAAACCACAAGCATCTCTGCAAATTTGCTTTTTTTCCATGCCTGAGACTGCAGAGTGGTGACAGGATGACGGGTAAAGGTAAGGAGCGGGCTGAGAGAGGCACACTGAATCAAAGGCGACTGTCAGCTCTGCTGCACACGACAGATGTCAGGAATGCCTGCTATGTTCTTCCTCCCTCAAACTCCCTTTCTAACAAATCTTCACTCTCTCCCCGTCTCCTTCCTCCTTTCACCATCATTCTGGTTCATGTCAGCTTGTTCCTGTACACACAAATCACTTGACAGTGAGAAAAGCTCTTGTAATGCATCCTTAAGAAATCTCGGTTGTGCAAGTAGCTGTTTGGCAACACAGCATCGCTCAGATTTAAATGGAGGACATAAAAGTGGGCTATTAAACATGATCACATAAACAGTTCAGTCCAAGCAGAGACAGTGATATCTGGTAAAAGGCCGAGTTGATCACAAGGTGGAGCTGGGGCTGCGGTTTCTTTACGTTCCTGTAATTATCAAAGTGAAGGACCTCTCCAGCAAGCACACAAACCCAAACACTCCTTCACAAATACGTTAACAGAAACTCATGAATGGAAAACAAGATCAAGGCAGACCTTACAACCTAGGCGAAAAGTAACAATTTTTTTTTTTTTAAATGTAACATTTTGGTTTTTTTATTAATGTTTTCATGATAAAAGATTCAGGTCAGTAATCGAAACATTTTTTGGTATTCATCCAGTCTTACAGAAAATTAAGACGTGAAACTAAACCATGGATTTCTTACAGATCTTCATAAAAAGGAAAAACGTGGAATAAACCCGAATGTGCAAAAGATGATCATCATCTTGAAACATTGTGCTTGTTTACACCGATTTAAGAGGACCTTCAGAGCTGCCACAACAAAATTAGAGCATCTGTGCTGAATCTGGCACAGAGCAACAAGCACAATGACCACAGTGACACACACACACACACATCAGAGGTTTTCTGCAGCTGAAAGGAAAAACATGGACGTGTGTGATCAGCTCACAGAAGCGCTGAGGGGAGATAAATGGCATGAGACAACAATCAGATTCACAGAGAGTGACTCAGCCTTACTTGGCATCAGTATTTCCCCCTGATTGTGTGTCTGTTTTTCTCATATCACACCATCACTTCTTTTTCTCCTCAGCCAATCAGCAGCCAGCTAATCCACTTCCTGTCTTTAGAGGCGCAGCACAGGAAACGGGGGGTGGAGGATGTCCATGCTAATTCTCCAGGAATGCAGCGGAAGAATCCAAGCGTGCAAATGTAAAACATTAACTGGAGAGCTCGTCAAATCGAGCATCTGAAGACGCGTCCTTCTGCCCACTGACGCATCTGAAGGAGGGTGAGCTCGATGAGAAGGACGCTCGGGAAGTTGTAAAGGCCGCGATGAGTCAAAAGGAGCGGCCCGGCTCACGTAGAGAGTGAACTCACTGAGAAAGAGGCGACTGGGCTGCATTCAACAGATCTCTGGGACGCTGAATCCCAGAATCCCTTAAAGAAAGTTGACTGTGCGTGAAACCTTACAGGCTGAAAACTACATTCTCGCGTGTCCAAACAAATCAACGCGAGCAAACGCTGTAGATCGATCCAAATTAAAGTTGCCATATTATGTGATTTCCAAAAAGCAGGAGACACTCTCTGCCTCTCACTGAACACCATTCTTCACTTTTGGGAAGCCACACCTCAGGTGCACTATAATGCTGTGCAATAACTGCAGGTGTTGCAACAACTGACATCATTTTACAATCAGGGGCGTTAAAAGACACCCAAGAGCTGCCACCGAATGACTCAGCCAACCTCTTTATACTGCAGTGCATGACCTGAGGAAGTTTGACTTTATGATGTCAGGAAACATTTCAGAAGCGTGACACATCCAGCAAACACCTTGGCCAAAGTTTCTATAGTTTCAGTATCTTCAAGACTAAATACGCAGAGCTGAAAACGAGCACAATAGACTCAACGAGAGCTGCTTTCTTATCCTGTAGCAGATATGGATCCCATTCAGGCGCCTGCTCAGACCAAGGCGGGGTTTGTGGATACACCTGAAATCTATCGTACCTCCACACGTTCAACTGGAACCTCGTGGAAAGGAGACCGAGAGGAGTTTAAACACTTTTATGCTCAATGGAAGTGACCTTTACCCTTTCTTTCCACTAAATCTGACACCTTATATGTTCCTCCTTCAAGTTTCAAGACAAATAATGACCCTTGCACAGCGACACGCTGCTCAACCTGGCTGCAGATCAACTAAAATTATCACAAGTCAATAGAAGGGAAGGGAAAGAAGAAAGCACTCAGGCCTGTAACTGTTTAACAAAAGTTTCCTTTGACCTTGGAGTTGATTTTTTTTGTCTTGTAACGTAAACCTGTGGGTGCTCGCCCGCCCCGCCCCCGCCATTTTCCACACGTCCAGCTGTTCTGCAGGAGCTGGTTTGAGCTGCCAGAGGCACAGCCGGTAGCCAAAGTGGTGTTCCCCTTCGTTCACCATTACAAAACCAGAGTGCTCTAATCACTGAATGAGCTGAGGTCATTATTATTACACACCCACTTTTCTCTTTGTGTGTCTGTGTGTTTTTACACAGTCCAAAATCAGGGGTTTGGCAGGCCTGACAGCAGTTGGCAGGGCGAAGCGTCAGCTGTTTGTGTCGGCCTTTTATTAAAACCGCTGGCTGAATCTTTCCAGAGCCCCTCTGACAGTTCTGCGGTTCTGTTGTTGATCAGTTCAGGCAGGAGGAAACTGAATCGGTCCACCAAACATGGCTTTGTTAGAAAGCATGCTGCACAGCCAAACTTACTCAGGTGTCAGTTTCTCCACATTTACAGTTTTGGAACATGTAAATGAGAAAATTAATCAGGCTAATAGTTAAAAAAATGTCTTCAAAGCAAAGAAAAAGCATTTTCTGAAAATCTATCTGCAGTTGTTACTCAGGAGCTAGAGCAGGTCATCCATTAGGCAGGCACTGAACACCACACTCCTGCTGGGGGACAATCTGAAGGCTCTTTGTCTGTTAAAGAAAGAAATATCACATTTATGTGACAGAGGCGTCTGCTGATAATGGTGTGAAGTGCAGGAGACCACGCGTCTCACTCACATCGAGTCAGTGTGGATCAAATCATCAGCAAATACCAAATAATTTAATGAGTAGGAAAACTCATTTGGGTTTTTACTAACGTGATGAGATGTTTATCGCCTCCTGGCTCTTACTGCCTGAAAGCTGAATTTCTAGGAACACATGGAAGTTATTTATTGTTTATATCTACAAGAGAAGGTGACTAATAGCCCATAATACTAGGTGTGTACCTATAAATCTGTGAGTAACTATAATGTGCCTGCTCTTACAGCAGTGATAGGGAATGATCATCTGCCGGTTCATATAGCAGCGTTTACATTTGTACAACCACTCAGAGCAGCTTGGACGAGCACATAAGGAGTGTTCCCACATGCACGTGCAGCCAGGCACTGTTCTGCATGCAGTGCTCTTTATTGAAAGGTGTGCATTCACTGGTCAAAGTTTGCAACTTTTGTCTGTCTGTCACACTAGCAACTATATTTTTTTTGGAACTTGTCACACCTCTGACCACACATAACACCAAATTCTTCCTCATGCATCACTCTTCCTCCTATTAGCCGAACAATTAGTTGGCGGCCCGCCCCGCCATGAAGCCAAAGACAGCAACCACAATGACTATGACCATCGTGAGTGCAAACACCTTCATTACCTGAAGGCACGTAAAGCACTCAGAAGCAAAAGTTAGGGAGTGCATGATTCGAAGCCCAGTGTTTGAATTATTGATCATATTTATTTATCCAATTTAGGGTTGCTGGGTGGGGGTGGCTGCATGTCTGCATGTCTCAGGACTGTGAGAGGAAGTGACAGACACAGGAAGCGCATGCAGGGAGAACAGTCCCAGGTGGATTCAAACCCAGGACCTTCTTGCTGTGCAGCAACAGTGCATATATACATGATATATACATGGAGCAATCATCAGCTGCCTTCCCAGGCAGTTCCTCGTGTCGTAGACCGACTCCAGCTCCACCGATGAATTGTAGGTCGCGACATAAACCAGCTTGTCAGGTGGAGAAACAGTCTGCAGAGCTGCTGAATGACATTCAACAATCATTGATGAGTTTAAAATCATCTTAAGAGTCTTAAAATATATATTTAATTAGCTGTTAATGTACCTCAGCAGCTCATCCGAGTAAGTACGGGGCTGTGTGGGGAAACACTGAGTAACCAACAGCTTATTTCTCACTTGAAAAAAGTTGACCAACATTGGTTGCATTAACGAGCGTGCAATCAGTTTTTCTCTTCACACCACAGAACTTGCAGAGTGTAATTGTAACAATGACTGAAAAAAGACAACCTGAAACCAGCTGAAGCCTGTTAGAGGAAGTTATTGGTCAGAGAAGAGAAACAATATTTGTGAGAACCAAACTTCACCTTCCTGCTTTTAGAGCTCTTGGTAATGAACATCAAACACAATTATGCCATCACAGTTACCTCACACTTCAGTTTTATTTCTTTTTTTGACACATGTGAAATGAGTAAGCACTAAACTCTGTGACAAGACAGTTACTCAGTGCTGGGTTATTTTAATCATTAAGGCAGAAAAAACTACAAAGCAGTCAGCTCCCTCCATCAGCTACAATCAGACAATCGAGCAATAAAGCCGAGGTCGTGGCAGGATAACCGCCCGAGACGTTGAGCAAACGGGGAGCAGAGCGATGAGCGAAGAAGGGAAATGATGGTGTGTGTGAGGAAAGTCTGCAGACGCTTGATGTCAGAGTGTAATCTGTGCATGTGTGGTATGAGAAGCATGGCATTTCCACACCTATAACTCTTCATAGTTAGCATTTTTATGTTGCTCGTGTGCTGCTGATCTCATCCAAAGACAACTCAGTGACGGCAGCCTTCACCTAAACACACACAAACACACCTCAGACAGACGGGCAACGAACAGAAACGCAAATATTTCTTCTAGCAACAGAAGAAAATATTAAAAGGTGAATCATGTAGCTCGATAGAGATGAAGGACGAATAAAGGAACTCGTGTGTGTGTGTGTGTGTGTGTGTGTGTGTGTGTGTGTGTGTGTGTGTGAGAGAGAGTGAGAGAATGTGGCCAAACAGGAGTTTGAGGCCAGCCCAGTTGCCCAGCAGCAGACAGCATTGTCACACTAAAATGCTCTTCCTGCCCCTCCTCCTCCTCACTACATGCTGTGCGCTTTTACCTTATAAGGAAACGCATTTAACTGCCTGTCACCACGACAATGGTGATGTAAGAGGGCAGCAAGGTGCACCCCCCGCCGACACTCGCAGGCAAAGAATGGACCTGCATGAAGAGATTTAAAATAAATGATCACACACAGGCGTGCACTTTCCATTTGCAGCTGTGTGTGTGTGTGTGTGTGTGTGTGTGTGTGTGTGTGTGTGTGTGTGTGTGTGTGTGTGTGTTCGACTGCAGGAATGTGAAACATGGAGCCACAGTCCACCTTCTTGTCTCCTCCCTTTGCTTCCTAAGAAGCAACAGAAACAAACAGAAGATAACGAGCAGAAAGACGGGCGCTTAAAGCCGCGGGACGAGAACGAGACGTTAAAAAGTTTGCTCCCAACATCCCTACCAGTGACAGCAGACCTGGGTCAACGAGCATGGGTGGCTAAGGGAGTGCACACATGCCCTTAAATAGCCTCGACTCCCATGAACGTTCCTGAGTTTAATATTTAACTTCTTGTTCACTTTTTTTGCTCCTCTGTTAGTTTCAATAAACCTCATCATGAAGAAACACTGAGCTTAGAAAGGAGATTTCTGACTAATATGGCAGTCAACTGAACAAAAGAAAAAGCTGGTTACTCGTTAACAAAACGAGGAACACACTCACACTGTCAAACCTGAGCACAATCTAAAGGAAGCGATTAAACGCTGTCCTTACAAACATCTGGCTCTGTTAATCAAAGCTAACGTGACAGTGTGTGTGCAATCATTAGCACCGCTAGCAGCAGTGGCCTTGTTTCTTGGGAGGCTGATGTTCACACAGCTGTGGGAAATGTGATGATGTGTGGCGGCTGAATGCAAACTTTAACACAGCCAGTCAGTCAGTGACCGACATCACTCTAATCAATGACAGTTCTTTGTCTTCTTTCTACAGCGGCGCAGAGTCGAAGCTCTGGTGTGGTTAAATCACTAACGCCATCTCACTGACGCTGATAGAGTTCTGCTGTGTTACTGCAGCAGGCAGGAAAAAGGATGTGACAGCTACTGATAACTTAATAACTTTAGCACTAACAAAGGAAGTGACGGTACCAAAGATGCAGCAAATACTGGAGCTGAAACCAACACATGGATCATTTGTTGTAAGAGCCATTTAGTGTTTATGTGAGGTGATATAATAAACTGAACTCTGACCAAACTGAAACCAAACAGAACAGCTCAAAGTTATAAAAGTCAGCGTGTTATAAAAGAGACGAAGAATGGAAACGTAGATTTGGGAGGTTGTTCTATAAGAAAAACCAAAATAAAACAGGAAATTCATTTTAATAAATTCAGAAAGAGAGTGTTAAATAAAAATCAGATCTCAAAGTGTTCAACATGAAATGAGTTATTTTTATGCACCGTCCCCACAGACTGTAGGAAGTTCCTGATGCTGAGCTCAGAGGGTCCAAACCTGCACCCAGAGCAGCACATTGTTTGTTCCTCCGAGTTTCCGCTTGTTGATGACCCTACAAACCACCCACGTACACACACACACACACACACACACACACACGGTCCCGCTCAGTCACACATTCCTGAGCTCACCCTGCCCTTTATAGCTTTGTGAATCACCAGCACTGTGACTCTGACACACACACTAAGCTGATCCTGAGGCAAATCAGCATGTAAATGGACATTACTGTAAGGAGCCTTTGATCAGAAACGCGCGCTTTAACGCGGACATTAAACAAATATGTCCGTCTGCCTTCTTTCATCTGCCTCCGAGTGATGCTGAAAACGAGTCTGTGCATCTGTTGCTTCTGGGCTCGGCTGCTGTAACTCTTTAATATCAGGCCGCTCTAACAGCTCCCAGAAAAGCCTTCAGCTGAGCGTCAAAGGTGCTAACAGGGACTAGAAGGAGCGGCCATATTGCTTCCACAGTGCTCTCCGTATCCTCGGATACAGAGTCCCGAACGATCAGGCTCCTTCATGAGGTGACCTGAAACATCCCACAGTTCTGCTCCAAGGGTTTGATTTTGCTATAAAAATAAAACTATACACACAATTTAATTCGATCAGTCTCCACGTCAGACACAGAGGCAGGTTAAGAGACAACTGTGTGTGCAACCAGCACTTAACTTGATAATTACCTGTATTAACCGATTCATTTAAATCTAGAAACTATTGCGAGAGCAAGTTCGGCTCCTCCTTCTCTGGATTTATGTCTTTGCCCAGTTCAACATCTTGTAAACCCAAAATGGTTGCACGGTGGTGATCATGAATCCACACACACTCCTCCCACACTAACCTAAAACCTTAAGTTGATTTAATGCAGTGATCCTCATGCCCCAGATACACTCGTGAGGCTGAGCTCTTAAAAAACACACCAGCACAGTAGACGCAGCACCCCCCTCCGAGCCCCTCAGGGTGCAGGGCTCAGTCAAGGCAGCTACCACTGTGCACAGGTCGGGTCTGTTGGGAGGGGGCTCCGAAAACTCAATGTAATCCTTTTAAAATGACTTTCATATTACAGCATCCCCCACTTGTCCTGCAGCTATGGAGCAGCCAGGATGTGCAGACAGTGAATCAGTGACAGTCTGATCCTCTCGACCACTTTCTCTGTCTGCAGACAAAAGCTGCTTGACTAGAACTGTGTACAAAATCAACACTCACTCATTCAAATTAGGATTATGTTGTATGCAAAAATCAGACGCCTCTTTTAAAACAAACTCAGTTTTTACAAAACGCATTTGAGTCAAATCTGTTAACAGTGGATTATTCTGTGGAGCCGGACACGAACGACAACCTTCTGAAAAATGAATGATGTGCCAGAAACTGCAGTTCCTCTACTGTCCACTGGAGTCAGTCCCCACAGACTCCCGTATTAAAACTTCACAGTGAAAATAAACACATTTACAGCCTGCTACAACAACCCGGTTTGGTTTCTATGGAGACCATCTTCCTAACAAGAGTCAGCTGTTTAACTAGAATTAAAACTAAAAGATTATTATGGGTGTAGTTGCTTTGACTGAGAGGTGGTGCTGATAAGGCTGCTGGACATCTGCTAGGCTTCATCTTGGCAACTTCAAAGCACTGAACTGGAGCTCCGGGCTGTGTTTGTGGTGGAAACATGCAATGAAACAAACGATACGCCTGGAAGAAGTTGTTGCTTCTGATTTGGTGACTGAAGTTCTATGATTTTAATTTTATGCAGCACAAATTAGTGGGTGTCTGTGTCTGTGGATGCAGCTTTCCAGCATTAGCTGATCATCTAAATGTGATCACGTCTGGCTTTATCAACACATACGCTGCTGAAAATCACAGCATCAAAAGATAAATAATAAAAAAAACAAAATCAGAGTTCAAACCGACGACTACGCCCATCTTTCATATAGCCTCCATGGCCAGATCCTTCAGTTACACTCAGACATTCAAACTGTAACATCTCTTTAGCCTGCGGGGAAAATAGTATTTAACACAGCGTTCATATCAAAGCTCCGAGCAGGATGCTCCGATGGTGCTGCACGTCCAAGCTGCCTGGGATGAAAACGCTAGAAGAGCCAGATGCTGAACTTCCTCTTGAACGTTTGCACCTCAGCTGTGTTAGCGTTTATCTGGTTTCCTCCGCTTCGCTTGTAAGAATTAAGCCTTGCGTCTCTCTGTGGCTTCTCAGATTTGAACGACCTTTGACACAGATCAAAAATAATCACATCTAAATGTTTGTACTTATGGGCGGCTGCAGCTGAAATCATAATTTACTCTTAATGTTGCCATATTTCATGGATTTTTTTAGGTCTGCAACACATTTACTTGTACAGTAATGAAGTCTGAGTGTGTGGGAGGCTGAAGGTGAGAAAGCTGTTTGTAAGATGATGTAAGATTTTTATACTCGAGGTTTTTTTAGCCTTCGTGCCCCCTTTGGGAGTGAGATGCTGCTGGTGCAGACTAAGTGGCATCACAGCTGCTGATAAGCTAGTTTCTTTAAAACCTGTTATAAAATTCAATAAAGAAATCCTGATACATACTTTGGTCATGCAGTTTACCACGGTCGCCATATTAGCACCACAGCTCTGCTTAAGGGCTGTTGCTAAGCAACACAAGAGTACAGCATCTTATTTTTAGAAGGTTTAAAACGCATCTCAGGACCTGATGTCCAAAGAAAAACTATTCAGCTCTTTAAATATCTGCACTTCTGTCCTCCTGTCGTTTTACAAAGCAGAACATCTGGAAATGTGCACCGCTCCGTGTTTGCATGGCTGCCAGACTGAAAGTAAAAATAACGCTTCAGCTTCAGAAAGGCGCTAAAATGTCAGCAGAGAAGCTGTGATACTGCGGTCGTGAGTTCAGCAGGAAATGCTGCGGCTTAAGAATCGAGCCCTCGTGTCTCCACAGCTCTCACACACCAGATATAAAGCTATGCCACTATGAAGCTACTCCAGAGTATCCTGATGTGTGTTAACTGCACGTGCATGCTGCTGTGTGCTCCCACAGCACTGTGACTCAGAGGAGAGCCAACAGAGGGATCTTTGTTAACTGGGGGGAACGGTAGCTAAAATAATCCCCTGCAGGCCAGCTTTGATTGGATCAGACAGGATAGTAAGCTCGTGGCCGATGGCGCAGAGGACTTCCCTGACCCACATTGAGACCAGCAGCGATTGGCGAGTGGTGTGACTGTGCACTGCAGCAGCTGGATTCATATGTTAACTGACAGCTGAAAATACTTTAAGAACAGAAAGTGATGAGAAAAAGACGGCCCCCTGCTGATTTAGCGTCGCTCTAACTACTTAATTGCTTCTGTTTTCTGTATGTAATAATTGTAAGCGTGCATGAAGACAAGTGTGCGTTATTCACAAACGTTTAACGCTGCTAATGTGACAACTCAGATAAAAACTGGAGGCCAATTATTCCCTGTTGTGTGCTTTCATTCAGCGTACAGTCGGCCTGATCTGCAGGCATTCCCTCCGCTCTTTGCCCGCCATCTGGTCCATTAACGCAGGGGTGACACACAGACACAGTATCTGTCTGTCTGTCTCTCTGGCCTGACTCAGAGGACTCGTCTGACTGTTTGCGTGTGCGGTGACTTTATATTTAAAAACCACACAAACCTCAGAGCCTTCCTTCCCCTTTATTCACTACTACGACTCCCGAGAGGTGAACTCGGAGCTGCAGTTCCATCGTCTTTGCTCTTTACAGCTGAGGCCTTTACATCGATAAATGCATTTTTAAGTTCAATGAACAGATTATTTCTCCATGCTTATGCTATTAAAAGGAGACTTGGACTCTAGAGTAGCTTTGCATGATTCACAGATCAAAATAATCCTCATTTAGAACTCCAGTCTGAAACGAGGCATCTTAACTCCTTGTCTTTCAAGCAGGCTTCTTTCTGATTGGCTGTCCATCATAAAAAGGTTTAAACAGCAGGTGGGTGGGGTTTTAAGACTGCCTGAGATGACCATATAAGGATTTTCTGCAGTCTGTGACATCAGATGAAACTGACAGAAGTCTCACTATTTAATACGAGCATCGTCACCACAGAAACTGAGGAGAAAGACAATTTCTGAGCACAGGTTGGGTCATATCTGACTGAAAAAAATAAATATTTCTTTTCAAAAATAGTCTTTATTAAGTTGCAGCAGAAAAAGTAAAGCAAAGAAGATTTCAACTGTTTCCCACTTTTCAGTTCAGGACCTGAGGCCCAAAGCAGCAGCATGTTTGGAGCCTCGACTTCTCAGCTGCATAAACTGACAATGAACCTGCAGTAGATGTTTATCAGCCATCTGTCTTTAGCTCTCTGCATTTCGCTGCCTGCGAGCCTAAATCCAGTCTTACACTAACAACACTAACAACGGGCTGGTCTTGAAGATGCCTGAGCAAAAGCATACCCCCCACACTGCCCACTGCTACAATCACATCGATGCAAAATAACACATTTAGAAGAGCCATTGGCCAAAAGGCCTAAAAATAGCAGCAACGTCTCTCCTTTTGTCTGATTCTGTTGCCTTAACGACACCGGCTAAGACAGAAGGGGGAAAAAGAGAAATAAATTCAGAGAATCACAGTGCAGAGGAAAAGTGCTGCGTGGGATTATCAGGGGAACCGAGCACCCGCGCTTTAAATGAGCACACCACAACCTGAAGGCCAGGCACAATCAGTAAATATTTAATGCGCCTTTTATGTGCCCTGAAACCAACACAGGCTCCACTGATACCCCGCTGAAAGGTTTCTGCTTCAGGTGTACAAGCAGTCCCAAATTTACCTTAAAATTCTGCGGCAAGCATAACAAAGGCCTGACAGTCATTTTCATGTGCCTGTCTAATCGCTATGCATTCACTACAATGAGAAATTAAAAATGCTATATGGATGCTTTACGTGAGTCTGGGTGGACTGGCGTGGCGGTTTGTCAGAATTAGCAGCAGAAAAATGATACTGATCCCAGCAGAGTCAACTCTTTGTACATTTCTTGGAAAGCAAGACACTTCTTTTTGTGTGTGTGTGTGTGTGTGTGTGTGTGTGTGTGTGTGTGTGTGTGTGTGTGTGTGTGTGTGTGTGTCCCTGCAGGGTTCTCCTCTTCACCTCTTCGCCCAGTGCCCCAGTTTCAAAGCTGTTAAATAAAACAACAGGAGCTCTTGGAGGAAATCGGAGACAGGCGCACAGGAAACAAACACGCGCATGCACAATTAGATTGAATCATGCTCTGTTTGCCTCATCATCACTCCTCTTACTGAGTTTTTAAAGTCGTAGATCAAGGCACTGGTCTCGACACCACAACAAAGACTAACCGACGTCTGCAGAGCTTCATCGGGTGATTCCCCATCAGGGTCGAGTTCGGTTCAAAGTTTCCACAAAAAAAGGCAACAAATACAAGAAAACATCCATGATTCAGTTCACTCATCACTGATTAGGATGCCTCAGGTGTATTAATGACTCTGCAAAAATATGTAACTTTTTTACCATTTCAGTTTTTCATGTTTGACAATCTACTCACTACAACTAACCAGGTAGTGCCGAGCCTTCCTTGTGCTTCTATAATGGGACTCTAACAGAGCGTGGCGCAGGTGTGCCGTGTCACTAAGATCAACGAGATCAAGACAACTCTAGCCCACAATCTCTCAGGTAGCCGAGCAGCACTGACCGATGTTGGCGAGGACAACAAAGGTTTAAATCAAAGTAAACAAAATTTTCCAGCTGCCCATCTCATCCAGCTGAACCGTGCTTAGTTTAGGCAAATCTCTGGATGCTTTATTGTCATTCATTTCCAGGTGACAGCAGCGGTTTCTTTAAAGCTGATCTAATTGTGTCAGAGCTCTGCAGCCGTCAGACTGTGAGGCAGTGGAAACTCCAAATCCAGCTAAACATGCTATCCAGATGTGTGTCTAAGACCCAGATGTAGCACGAGGCTTTACCATCCCAGCTCGCCTTCTGTTACTACACTAGTACTGTGTGTGTTTTCTTATCTCGCTCACACACCCAGACCGGAGGGAGAACAACCTGTTTAGGTGTGGCTAAACATTCAGCTCTCCATCAGGTATTATTCTACAGAACAAAAATATTATTGGAAGACCTGCTTTCTCTTTAAGGTTATGACCTGAAAGCAGCAAAGATGATCAGCTGTGCACAACTGCTCTAGTTCAAGTCCCCATGAAATCCATCTGAGCGTAAACAAAGGTGATTGGAGCAGTTTAAAACGTATTTGTTAGCATTCTTTCTCATTTAAAACACCCTCGTTCATATTCGTTCAACCTAAAATCACAGCCAATCTGGACTATCATGTGCCTATTAATCCCTCTCCCCACCTATCTGTCAGATTTGGGTATAAGCTTGTCATTGGAGCCGGGATGTAATCTCTGAGCGGGCAGCAGTAGCTGCAAACAGATGTTGCCATACGACCACACCGGCCTCCAGGAGACGACCTGAAAAATACAAATTTAACCCATTTCCATACAAACATTGTGGACAATTTCAGGAGAATCTGGCTCGCATACTCTGCATAGTTTTCCCTTCTCACATGCAGTGAACAGCAGGAAATAATCTGCTTTAAACAGTCACATTACTGGAAACTCTCCACCCAGCTCAGGTGAGTGAATGCTTGGAAAGAACACGAAGGAAGGCACCCAATCGTTGACTTTCTGTACTGGGACCTAACCTCTGCTCTGACATTTGCACTTCCACGGGCACCTCAGTCAGGAAATGTGTAGAAAAGTTCAGAGCTGCAGTGCAAGTGCAAAAACTGCTTCAGCCAACACTTATGTCTGCAAGTGCTGACACGCTGAGGTCTGATCTGCACCGAAATATCACCCATTTCACAAGAATCACACCTACTCTTTAAAAACAACCTGCTAATTTGAGTCACGGGCAGGTGAGCGACACAGATCCCACCAATAAACAGACAAATAAAAATAAGGCTGTTTTTTAGCTGATGACACGTCTGTAGAGTCCCTGCAATGTCAGGTTTGCTGAAATAAACTAATAGGAAGAAAAAGGAGGAAGCTTTTAAAGCATATTTGTTTAGTTCTGCAATTCTTTGCACTGACAAAGCAACACCAACCGTATACACATGCATTGTTTCACACTGAAAATAGCACCTTAAAAGTGCTTCTTAAGACACATCCAACTATAGCCTCCAACGTAAGAAACAAAACCACGCGTCGGCCGCTCCGTGGCTGCAGAAGGCAGTCTGAAATAGCAACAGTGAGAACAAGGTTTTGCTTCATGCTCTTCAATTTCTTTTATCAAATTTTCATCAAATTCCGACTCTCTCGCTCCCTCACCGGTGCAGGATGATGGCAGAGCTCTGAAGTGCTGTTTCCAAAAATAAAGAGCCTGCAGAGCGCTGTGCAGCCTCGCAGATACGGCAGCGTATGACTGCTTTCTGCACTCTGCAGCCATGGAGACAGGCGAGAGATGCAGGAGCAAGGACAGGTATTGGAAGATACGTTTTCAGGGTCACCCAGCACCAACTAACTTGATCCTGCTGCTGTTTTGGTGATGCATGTTTGTTTTTTTATTATTAACTGCTGGCTTGACTGCAGATTTTGTCTGATGCCGAATCTCAATCAGGCGCATTCAGAGGTGATGCGAGCTAAGATTACTGTGGTCTTGAACACAGATGCAGTGTTTGAGGAACTTCTTCCAACACCACACTGTTCTCGGTTTGTTCCTCAGTTCATGCCCCCGGTTCCTGAACGCACCATGGACAATGCAGAGCGACTTAAACGCCGCTGTGCAGTGGGGGCGAGCACATCAGGAACTAGTGTTTAACTGTGCAGTGTTTACCAGCAGCCTCAAACAGACGAGCCCACAGCTATGGGGCTCTGCTGGTAATGGGGGGGAACCTCACTTTTTAACTGCTCCCAACCCCCTGCACCAAGACCCACAATATAATGATGCCCCCACCCTTCACATACACACACACACACCTAAACACACATCCCTTTCTTCTGTGTGTGTGCATCTACATGAAGTTCATCAGACTGCAGAGAAAAAGGAGGACCACCACCAGCTGTAGTCCAAGATGGTGGAGTCTGAGTTCATCCACAGGACTGGAGACTTGAGATCGATTATCTTCAACAGTTTGGTTCACTAACAAAATGTAAGTTAAAAATCTAATTAAATCCACAGCCCTAATCAAAGTACTTCCCCAAAACAAATGTTCCAACTGGGAAACTGGGTAGTATTTAATAATTCCACCATTTACATGCCCACAAGCTCAGTGATCTCCACCACTGAGGCTTTTCAGTTCCACTCTTTACTCAAATGAACTTTAGTCTTGCGAAATGAAAACTTTAAGAGTGTTTTAACTAGACACCAACTGTCAGAAGCTAAATGAGCACAGGTCACATCGCAAGACAGTTGACATTTCTAGCACACATTTGGTTTGGGTTTCAGAAAGTCACACCCCAATCACAGCCTGAAGTTTCCATTAACTGATTCATTTAAAAAGGAAGAAAACAATACTAGCACCCAAAGCTGAGGGGGGGTCGTCAAATACAGAACTGAAACCTGCAGAGGTTTTGCATGTGCTCTTGATAAGTGGCTAAACAGCACCTCATAGCTATCAGATTGTACTGTAGAGAAAACTTTACCATGATGCAAAGCATTAGATTTGATTAGATGTCAATAGAAATATTGGACCTTGAACTGCTAACAGCTTAACACAACGGAAAGTGGATAAAAGAGCTTGCAGAGAACCAGTGCATTCCCCTCAAATCCCATTGTAAAGGATGCACTTAAGGGGATCCTAAACTCCGAGTTAAAGACTATCAACATGCAAACTGGCAGGAAACCAAACGGAAATTCTTAGTCTCCATTGTTGCCAATTTCAATTCATCACTGGGAAATGCTATGTACTAATCCTCATAACTATGCGCAATAGCCAAGAAGCAAGCTTGTGAACAGCCACAATTAGTAAGAGATCCGAGGTTATGTCAGCCAGAAACTGAACCCGGGGATTTGTGGTCTCCACGACATTCAGACAAACTCGAGTCCCGAAACACAAAGACTGTGGGAGGCAAACGGACCGTAAAGAGATCTCTTTGTAAGACAGACACATTAGGCTCCACCGCCTCTACACACAGGCCTACAGCTGACCAACATCAATAGCAGCCCTGGGCTTCACGGGTGCTATGATCTCACAGCTGATTGGATGATGTGACGGCCAACGACTGATCTGCACTTTGAACTTGACTGCTGCTCTAGAAAGAAACTAAACGGTTCCAAAGTGCAGCCAATGGAGTTAAAACAGTTTCTACAAAAAATATTTTTTGGCGCCATGACTTCCGCCACATCGTAACTGCCTTCAACCACACCCCACCGAACCCCCACCCCCTTGAGCAAGTACCCTTTGCCCCCAAGGAAAGTTCTCTTTTCCACCACACCGACCACATCTGCAATCCTGCAATCCCCCCCCCCATCCCAGGCAAAAACAGGCCACCCCGCCCCCCTTTAGTCCAAAACCCCCTCCCACTGGTCTAACAGGCTATAACAGGCCACCAAAGGAATGTTTCCCCCTGCGTGCTCTCTCACCGCCGCCAATGGCAGAACAGAGAGGAAGACAAAGGGGGAAACGGAGAGGGGTACATTCCTCGCTGCTCGCTCTGACTGTCTGCGTGACTGACTGGTTTGTTGTTCAGGTTCACAAGCTGATTCTGGATCACGGTCAGCTGTGGCACAGGGCTTTCCCACAGCTGACCTGGAAGCAGCTGGTAGCAAGAGAATAACTGAAAACTGCATTTCCATCACCTCCCATCGAAAAGGTCAATTGGATGTAAGATTAAAACAAGAGGGCACAAATTTACAGCCTCAACTAATCCATCTGCTTCAAGCACACAGAGCACTGAAAATACACCAGGACCATCACGACGAGGCCTCACTAATCATGATTTTATTGCTACCCACCTTAAGTGCTGATTACTTTTACAGGCCAATGACTGTTTACGCTTTAAATATTTAAAAAAAAAGATAAAGACGCCCTTTACAAGTCCCCAGAGCTCATAATCTCTTTAAATATTATAACGTGAATGGCAGCAAACTCCAGCCTGCTCTCATTCACAGGGCGTCGAATCCTGACATTTTGTAAAACCTGCTGCTTTTTCACTGATAAGCACAGAGTGGCCTTTGGTGCCACGATGCAAACTGTCATAAAAGGACGCTTATAAAGGGCGCAAAGGTTACCCTCTGATATAGTTAGTAAGTGCAGTTTTTAACATTCAGAGTTGATGATGATGATGATAATAATAAAAGTTAACCAGGAAACTTTTAATCCCTAAACTTTCCAGGTGACGGGAAGCAAATGTGAAAGCAAACAAAAAAAAAAAAGTTGTAAACAACAACTTTCCAACAGGGACATGACAGCGACGTTTTAACTAGAGACCAAAACAAGGAAGAGGTTTTGTGCCACCAGAGACAAGCAACCTCACTAACCTGTGTCATCATGTCGAGCAAGATCATCCACTGAAATCTAAAGTCGTAGATTCATAAAACAGGCAGCAAACTATTGTATCAGCTCCTTTACACGTAAAGAAATGAGTTTTTCTACATTTACTGTGAGCAAATACGAGAAGTCTAACATCCAAACCGAGGCTGGACCTTCGTTTTGTTTTTTGTAATAGTTTCCATTCGTGGCCAAAAAAATATACCAAAGGATTAGTCTCAAGGGAATTCCTGATTAAACAAAAGCTTTAACAAATATGGACAGCTATGAACACTGTCCATATTCATTATGTTTTCTGCCAATATCCCACAGCTATAATTCAATCAATTCTTCCATGTAAGAGACATAATTGCACCCAGTGTCCAAAAACTTAGACTCGAAGACTCGGACTGGCCAATAAAATCCCTTCTTCCCTGATACCACACGTACAGCTACAGTGCATCTGTGTCAGATAAGATATTCCATCAAACCTACTCCTCTGCTCCTGATTGGTTCACTGTGGGTTTATAGTTGGACAGAGTAACCAGCTGCCCACCTCCAACATAGTAACAGAGACAACAACACAGTACAGTCTAATTGTTTTGGTTTCGTTTTTACTGCATTTTAATGCATAAGATCATGGTTTGATTTCAGATCAGAGCACTTTCTGATCCCTGACCTACTTGACGGGACAGGGATAGCTCAGTAGGTAAGAGTGGTGACCCCATGATCGGAAGGTCGGGGTTCGAATCCACTGAACCGTACCGTCCCTACACACTGATCCTCGGGGGCCCAATGGCTGCCCACTGCTTCACTTAGTGAAGGGGTTAAATACAGAGAGGAATTTCCCAACAGGGATCAATAAAGTATACATAATTATACTTTAGAATAAATTGGATCTTATATACACTTGGTTTATTCTGAACTCTGAAAACCCTAAACATGAAAAACACATTTTTGGTGGTGACATCTTATAAAGCAGCTTTAATTGATCTCTCCTTGAACACACGAGCTTCCTCTGATATCCGCCACACCCCAGGCCGATGGTTCCTTTTATTGTCTCCATACTGAGACAATGGTCATCATACTAGTGACCGTGGCTGTTTAACAAACAGGCTTTTTAGCCAAACTCCTTCAGACATTTGCAGCTCCCTTCATTCCTTTAAATGTTGTTTTGGAGCAGGAAGGCAGGCTGGGAGAGGGGGGGAAAAAAGCAGCCTGGCAGCCTTTGCATGCAGTGTGGTGCAGGATGCATTGTTCGGTCCATTTGTCCTGACAAAAATGCCACTCACAGTTCGTCCTGAGCCAAAACCGGGCCATCTGAACTTTCTTCTCCTTCTTCCAGCCACACAGTCTCCACAGAAAGCATGCGAAAGTGGGCGGCAAAAGAACAAACTATCATTGTGCCCAGCTGCCCACCTTGCCAGCAATGGAAGAAAACTCAGTGTGCGTTTTGTGTTCTTAATGTGAGCACTTGTGTGTGTGTGTGTGTGGAGGGGGGGGGGCGGCTCACTGTAAACAAATTGCACTGCAGAACACATCTGCACCGAAACACATCAACTCTGATTGTAAAGGACTGTTTGTCTAAGAAATAAAAAGCATAATTAATACAGGTATAAAATCGCCCCAACAAGCCACCTGACAGCTACTGTAAAATGGAAATTATTCCCCATCTACTGCCCACAACCCTTCAGTCAGTTACAAAGTCTGCATCCATATCACAATCAGTTCAGTACAAACTGGCTGTGAGATTGAAACGGCTGTCAGTGTAGGAAAATAAGCTCCGATAACCATCAGAGTCGGTGACCACAGTTGATTTACGAGAGGAAACGTTTCCCAATCACTGCTCCGAGCTCCTGACAGGAGATGAGGGAAGAAAAGAAACTCTGGCATGTAGGTTTTTTATTTTTGTCTCTTTGCAAAGAAGAAATCTTCACCTTGGCTCTTTCACTTGAAAAACATATTTATCAGCTGCTGTTGTCCTTTTTGTGTGAACTATCCCAAAGCTAGTGGTGGGGCAAGTTTCCATTAACCTCAAAGTAGCATCACTTTGATAAATAAGAACAGCCCCTCTCTGGTGATGCCAAGTACTTTACTACTTTCCTCGTTAGCTCATCCACCCACCTGGCCCTGCCTCCTCCCTGCCACGTGACACGAAAAAGTATGCGCAGCCTAACTGTCGCTGAGGAGCTGGATTTGCATGAGCAGTCTGCCACAGCGGCAACAGTTGCAATAAAAAAAGCCTTCGGTGGCGTCACTGCGTACTTTGGCGTGTTTGGACATGCGACCGAGCAGCGAGAAAGACTTAATTGCATGTTTGTCAGGCGAGGAGCTTAGTCTGTAACAAACTGCAATTTACTGGACTTGCGTGGGCTCGGTCCAGCTACTCTGGGGTGTTGAGAAATGTACGAAATGGACAACTACAAGGACAAACGCTGCTTCTGCCAAAGAGCTGAAATGACTCTCACAGGACTCCTGAAACAAGTTATTCTGGTGCAGCATAAAGCCAAATGTCTTCTTTTCAAGCACCTCCTGCATTTGTTTCTCTTTTCTGGATTACTGAAAAGTTTCAGTGTTTGAGTGTCCTCGTGACTCGATGAGGTAGAGCTGCTCTGTGTCCCCAAAATAAAAAAAGGCCAAACTAATAAAAACCCAGCTGATTTTCCATTCTTATATCACTCAACACTGTCAATGGGCTGCAGGCAGCATGATGGAAAATGTTGCTTGTGACACACTGCTCCTGTTTTTGACCTTTCAGACTCACCCCTCACACACACAGGGAGGACAAGCCATTCCCACACTCATTATAGCCATTTGTCTCGATATGCTTGCGGGAGGCATATCTACATTTTTGCGTAGTAACTGGCACAGTGAGTTTGAATGAATACACCACAGGAATTTGCCCTTGTACCCCTCCCTACCTCCATCACTCTAGCTAAATGTTTGGCAAGGGGACGCGTCCCCAATCAACCAAATACCCATCAGCCTCCACTGCAGGACCCAACCTCAGCACAGGTCTGTACTGCAGGCCTCCCGCTCTGTTAATGATTGTAGGAGAGGTTTTCCTTTACAAGAAACTTTGACCCGTGCGATGTGTGGGCAAACACGCAGATCGCGCACAGAGTCGCCTAACCTCAGGTGGAGGGAGCGTGATGTCGGCGATGACTAAAATGCTGAGCGGCCTAACGGCAATGCAGGAGTCGAGGCTCGGCATGCCGTCACACCAGCAAAAAGTATGTCAGTCATCCAGCCAGTCAATGAAAGAGATACTCTTAATCATTCCTCACTTCAAATTATCTTCCTTTAGACCGCCTCGCCGCTCCCTTCTGAAGATTTAGAAGGTAAAGCATTTGATGTGGGAGCGGTTTAGTGGTGTGGTAAGAGCACGGGTGCATCACAGGGCGAGGTAATTAATCAGAAAGTATAAAGTGATTAGTTTGTCTGCATTCTTCTTCCCTACAAAGACCTAATTTGGGGTTATTTTACACATCAAGTGCATCCACTGAACTTTGCTGTGTTTTCACAGCACTCACATCTGCTAGTCTGGACCCAGCAGCAGCTGTCACCCTCAACACCTTTTCATCTGAATTATATTCAAGTTTGGGAGGGCAATCGTACATAATTATAAGACTCTAAGTTTAGGATTAATCATGTTACATAACCAAAATTATTGTATTTTTGCCATATTCAAGCAGCTCCAGTGTAACATCATTTATAACCACTTTGCAGAATATCAAGCAGTTCAAGAATAAAAAAAGCTAGCTCAGCCATTGCTGAGGAGGAAGAAGAGAAAGATGAGGAGTGGACAGAGCAGAAGAAAATTAAGGAACGGGACCACGTTTCAGATTATTGAAAAGAATCAAAATGTTCTTATTGGGATCAGAGTGTTGGTGATCTGTGAAGCTGAATAGCCAGATGCACACACGGTGCCAACTGAGTGGTTTCATGTTATTTGGCTTCTCCACATTTTTGCTGAATAATCCTAAAGCTGGTTCAAATCTGCAGCTCAGGAAGTGGGCGTCCAGAGCTGAGAGAAGAACCACTGCCACACCAGAGAGAAGTACTCTGCTCGTACAGCATTACTGCTGACAGCTCAGCTTTATTTCATTTTAACACCTTAGCACTGTGGCTTGGGATTAAATAACCTCGATCATCACGGGATCTACAAATCACTATGTAATCATTTGTAACCGATCTCAGAATAGCTGCAATGACCAAAGCACTCTGAAGGATAGAAGAGAAAAAAGTTAACCGCGAAAGAATTTCAGTTGCCCCGCATATCACCCGAAGCATCTCTCGAAACGCTTGAGAATCCTCAACTTGAAATTCTCTGAATATCGGCCTTTAACGCCACAGTATCGGTCGGATCTTCCAACAATTTTATCGGCCTCCAACCAACCACACAAGCAGGCGTGCCAGGGAGGCGAGCCGCCCGCACGAAGCCTTCGTAAAGTCCGCTGTGCGGTTATCGTGAGGCTGAGCTGTCTGCACAATCACAGCGTGGATTTTTCTGCAACAATGTGGCGCCTTGTTTCCACTCAGAGGAGGGGAGAAAAATCACATCTGAAGGAGTGAAAGCTGCAGCTAATATCACACACACACTCAGGACTTTTCATTCAGTGATTTAGAGAGGAGGAAACCAGCTTATGTAGGGGGGGGGGGGCTTTGCACCGAGGAGCAGAGCTCGGAGGACCCCCGGGCTGAGGAGAGAGACGGCGAATAGCACAGGGAGTAAATACGGGGTTTGTGAAGCTACACCGAGGCCCACACTCGGTCTCTGACCTCCCCATCGCATCCTTCCTCCACTGCCATTTTTCTTTCAGCCCGGCTCCACTCGGCCCAGCTGGGCCCCGAGACTTCGGCTGCCTTACCTTCCTCTGCTGCTTCTCCCAGGCCGGGTCCAGCAGCAGGTCTCGGTCCCAGTCGTTCTCCTGCTCCATGTACGTCTGCGCCCCGCCGACGGTCGACTGGTTATTGGCAGCGTGATAATCTACCATGTCAGCAAAAGAAACCTGAGTGCGCCACGGAGAAACTGTCACAGGCAAAAATGTACAAAAATAAAAAATAAAAATGGGGGGGAGGGGGAAGAGCAAAGACGACCCAAATCAGAGAGGCGGGACGGGGAGGGATAACCGAGCCAGGAAAGAGTCCTTCTTCTCTCGCCGCTTCCAGCCGTGAGTGTTTTTAATGAGATGAATATCCGGTGTGTGCCGCTGCTGCTGTGTGAAGAAAAGCTCTGCTTCTAAACGGTGTGGCTGCTGGGAGGAACCGGCCGCTCCTACACACCGACACCGGCAAGCACGACCCACCGAGAAGACGCACTTCCGGTGAAGCCTTTCAAAATAAATCAGATGCGCGTCACCGTTCCTCTGATTACTTTCTTTAAAATGAATTATACGTTATTACTATTTCCTGTTGCACTGATTGCAAATCAGGGGCGCCACCAATGGGGAAATAGTGGGGGCACTGGCCTCCCCACAAAATTTGTTGGCAAGACCACTCTATGTTGGTAATAATTTTAATACATTTAATAAAGAGGAAGACACCCTACAATGAGTTGAAACATTATCTTGTTATTAATCCTGCAATTTCTGTCATTTGTATTGTGTCACTTTGTATGTCCCCTCACAATTTCCTGTCCTGGGCCACCTTGATATTTTTAGTGGCGCCACCCAAAATTCTGGAGGCATTCATGTTGCAAATCCCTGTGTTTAAAAGTACTTCATATGCTTTTTGACTGAATTAAAGAGTAATCGTTTTTCTCCAGGGGGTTGTTGTTGTTTTTTAAGTGCACTAGGTAGATTTCCTCTTTCCCTAAAAGTCTAGTTATTCTTTTTAAATTAGTCTGTTAAGTCTGTGAAGGTTCTCACTCATCCAGGTCTTGGTAATCTGTGAAGCTTGGAAGGAAGAGCGACCGGACATCTTTAAGATTCTTTTCATTTCACCTCTCATTCCAGAAGCTTCATCAGTTCTAAGACCAAATGGTGAAGAGTCCCAGCTATATAAGCCCTAGTGGGAGTTGTCTCTTAAGAGAGTTGTCGACCCACTATTGAAGTCCAGTCGCTTTTCTTTCCAAGCTCCTTAGATTATTCCAGTTAACCAAAACAGCTTTTTTCTCCTATTTTTTGTAAGAATTCACTTTTAGTGTGCACCTTGCTCTAAACTATTTAATTTGTAAATATAAAACACAGTTAAGTTATTTTTAAAGTTTTGAGTCAGTCGAAAGTAATGAATGTGAAGATTCTGCGATCGTGTAAATTCTTGAGATTTTCTTTTCTGAAAACCGTCTCAGGCCACTTTGGGACTTAAGGGTGCTAAATGTATTTGCTGTGTTTAAAATGACTTAAAACCCTTCCAAGATTAATTCAACCTATTAAGATAATGTAAAGAAACAACTGCTTTGACTTTATTTCATAAACATCTTTGTTTTGTGTTTTTGATATTAACGGAAGTTGGTATAAGCTAGGCTACACATTAGTGTAATACAAGTTGATACCACTAGGGGTGCAGAAAGTCAGCATGACCTTTATTTAAGCAGGTAAGTCAAGTTTTGTTGTTAACAGATACTAAATCAGCACAGAAGCCAGAAATGTTTATATTTCAAATTAAGTTTTATTTGGCTTCACATTTATGCTGTAAAAAGCTCTCGATTTTGTTTTCCAAACAGGTTTAACTTCAATTTTTGAAGTGGTATATGTCATTAAAACCCCAAACCCTGTAAACTGTGTGTAACTGAGAAAACACATATAAACAGGAAATCTTACCAAAAACAGCAAAAAAAAGTCTCACCTACTTTCTACTGGTAGTGAAGTATTACTTATGTACAATCCTGTTAAAGCAGGTCGAAAAACTCTCCATTGTTCATTCAAACTTTTACAGCTAGAGATTAATTTAAATGTAATCTAAATAAAGTCCAAAAGCCAGCATGTTTCGTGATCTTTCTTTCTATAGCTGTTTAATTTTATTTTGAAAGTACCATCGCCGGTTTCCCGCTATGACTCTGCAGAGACCTGACACACTTGTCCTCCAATAGGCCAAGACAACTTTCATGAATATTCAATACAGCATTTGAACGTGAACTGCTGAAACAATGAAGCTTTATAAATTTGAAATATCCGAAGTATTTACAAGCGAAAGCAAAAAAAAGATCCCCGCCATGGTGGTTTAACTGACGGTCATTTATCACGACTGCTTCGCCCACATTTCAGATTCACAATATAAATTTAGACATTTTAAATTATTGGGTTTTGGGGTGTTTTTTTGTTTGTTTGTTTGTTTGTTTTTTAAGAGCAGGAATAAGTGTGTGATTGTATTTGGATCACACAATCAAAATCAACAGGGTCACCACAGTCAGGACATTGCATTTGATTTGGTTTAGAAGCCAAACTCATGCTCATGATACAGAATCCATCATTTCACAATCATACTGGGGGCTATGGGCACCCCTGGGGGTCCAGGGCTGTCACAGGTTCCCCTCAGGTGACTCCTACTGACTTTTACAACTGTAATTCAAATAAGTAATATTGTCCTGGCAATATATCACAACCAAGCTCGGTGTAATGATACTGTTAGCAGTAACTTTGGGTATTCTTAGTATCAGAAGTAATTAGCATGACTGATGAGAACTCTGATGACACTGACGACTGCAACTGTCCCACACATGAGAAAGTATGTTACACTATTATATTATTGTTATTCCAAAAGTCTTTGATCCATAAAAAAAGTAAATATTTCATTTTAGTCCTAAACTTCTGATCCACATATTTGGTCAGAAAGAATCAGAACACAAGGAAAAATAGAGATCTGCCTGTACAGGCCTCTCTACAGGCTTGATGTCATCAGTGTGCCTGCTCAGCGGATAGATATTAAAGGTCTCAGATGACAGTGGCGCTGCTGAAAACAGTGTTTGTGTTCTGAAGTCGCTGCTGTGATTGCAGCTGATGCAGAACTGCATCAGATTTAGGAGCTGGAATGAACAAAGTTTTAAAGAGCAGCGTAGAAGAAATCCTGTGACTCTGAGGTGGGCAAAGATCCACAAAAAAGCCTCACTCAAAATATGAACCTGATTAGTTTCACCATGGGTCTGTTGCGTCTCTGTGCTATCTTTGCACTCTTCACCTTCATTGTTCAGATTTAAGGAAATGTGGAGTCACAGACAAAACACTGGCTATCAGGTCAGCTGGTGTGAGCTTCCTGCAGCTTCCAAAAAGCTAATTTTCAGTCTGGCTGAAAGCAAAAAAACAGGAACGAGCTGTCTGGGATGGACACGTTGGAACGGTTGTTAGAGATCACTGCTGGGGAATGGTGGCCAGCTGGCCTAATCACCGGAATATTCATCAGCGCCTGATGGTTCATTCATTTATAGGTGGCCCTTGTATTTTGGAGAGCTCACACTTGTTGTGCAGCAGGAAGACACAGTAGACTGAAACAAGCTGTAATAATCCGTTAAATTAATAACATGGACAGACAACATAATGCTGCCTGGCCAGAGGATTCTTACCTGGAGACCAAGAAGGAATACTGCTATACAAGCCTATTGCTTATAAATGTAGTAAATTATAAAGCAATGACAGACGTCACAGCTTCCTCTGATAAAGAAACAGCTCAGAAAATGAAAGCAAATCTTTTGCTGCTGATTCTTGTGCAGCTTGTGATCATAAAGTGGTCATGATCCGACCCATCTGAGAAGCACTGACCCAGAGGACTGGCATCATAAAACAGGAAAGCCTGAGCTGCGGTATCATCGCCTCCATCTGGCAGGAGGCGGCTCAGGCTGTTTTCAGGGTGACTGTCCTGCCTGCAGGAGCCACCTACAGAAGTAGGTCACGCTCAGGCTGTCCTTCTTGATTAGTGTCACAGCGGCCCAGAGCAGCACGTACAGCAGAGACTGCAGCGGGACAATGCTCCACCTCTGATGTTTTCATGTGGGGCATTATGGTGCTGCTAACAGCTCAGTGCTGTAAGTACAGTCTGCGTCTTCAGTCATCATCAGCAGGCCACTTGTGAAGTCCCGGATAGCCGGTGAGGATAACGCATGAGTTGATGATGTAATGCTCTGCACATTCCCTGCTTGTGTATCTTCCAATAATATTTCTTTTGTCGTGTAAATATACAAATACTGACAACATTTTGCATTCAAATCTCAGTGAAACAGTTCAGATGCCAACTATCAAACATGAGCTATAGAAAAATAAAATTCATTTGTTTCCCCTCCATCGTTTCCAGAGAGATGTGCTGCATCTCGGGAAGCTGAGCCAAGACAGAGAATGCACTGCTTATTTAAATACACTTAAGGCGCCTGAGAACTTCGGTGATTAATGAAGATATAAACTTGTACCTGTCACTTTCTACATCTATTATATTGCACTTCAGTGCATTTCTCTGACAGATTTAATTGCTGCTTACATTTAACAGTCATATTCCATAATAGCACTCCTGTCTAGGGAATAAAATCACACATTTTGAATATGAATGTTTCTGAAGGATAAATTAAAGTATTAAATGTTTCCTTTATGGGTAGAGAAAATTTGCCAGCTTGTTCTCTTAGATCATGTGGGAAATGCCACAATATCAAGAGGGAAAACTGAAAAGGACAGGAAGTGAAACCGAGAGAGGAATAAAGAGAACAGAAAGTAGAAAATAAAATGGGAAATAACTTGAAAAAAAGCCCTGAAAACCACAACTGTGGTCAATTAATAATAATAAAAAAAACCTCTTTTGTCTTTTCCTGACCTAAGTAGAAAAAAATCATGAGGTCAACAAAAGGCATGAAGGGCAGTTTAATAAAGACTATTTAATAATGTTGGTAACTGTAAGGACATGAGGATGGACTACAACAAAAAGGGTTTTACCATGTTGCTTCATGCAGGTCATACAAAGAAAACAGCAGATGGGAAATGCCAGTTCATTAGGTTGGAAATGTAAAGATAAGATAAGACAAGATAGCCTTTATCAGTCCCATAATTGGGAAATTCAAAGCATTACAGCAGCAAAAAGAGCAGGAATAAAAAATAACACACGACACACAACAACAGAAGAAAAATGTACACACTCTCTCTCTTCCTCCTGAAAGGTGGTTCAGACTACATCCTGCCTTTATTTAGGATTTGTGTGACTTGATGCTATGTTCAGCTTTTTAATCTTTTTTCACGGCGCACCAACATCATAACAATATGGTTTTTATACATTTTAATGCAGCAGTGTAATGTTGCAGAACAGAGCATCTGCTTGGAAAACTGTTATAACTATAGTTATAACTATATATAGGATCACACTTCAATGGTTCATTGTCTTCATTGCTGAATGAGGTAATAAAGGGAATGCTGAATTCCACCGACTCTTATTATGGATGCAGATACGTCAGGGTCACTTCTCTCAGTTGGGAAAGCTTCAAGCATTCAAACATTTCTCATGCAGGAAGCCACACTTTATCTCAGCGGAAAAAAACAACCAGAGTAGGACAGACTGGTTGGTCAGGGGTTCATCCAAAAAACATCAGGAGGAAGGAGCCAGAAACTGGAAACCACATCGAGCTGAAACAGAAAGCTGAACTAATGAGTCTCTTTAAAAAAAAACTTTATTACTTCTACCGTCGGATTTCAGAGTGTAGTAACAACTGAAAACTGAACCTTTTAAGCATGTAGTGTTCATGTTGTTTCTTCAGGACGTGTGTGGTGTTTTATGGAAAAACAAACATGGGGAACACACGCACCTTAATTATGTTGAACTGATGATTGTTTTTATTTCCGTATAAATATGTTGCTGTGAAATCAGGGCACAAAAAAATAATAATAATTTGAGCAGCTTCCACTGAAGAGCGTGGATCTATGAGTGTGACATGCAGTTCTAAAAATGCAGGAAGCACACAAACACACACACACAGACCCGCTGGTATGTGCATCTCTGACTGCTCTCACTTTGAGGAATGATGCTGGAAGACGGATATTTACGCATTCCAGCCATGAGCAGAGGACAGAGGGTCATTTCTCAGAAGATCTCCCATGGCTACGGTCACCGTACGGCACTTTCACATAACCAGGCAACAAGGAGATAAGTGATCAGCTTAAAGCTTCACATCTGGTCTGGCTGAGGGAAAGACTCGCAGAAAATTAAAAGACGCCAGTAGAGTAGCTTTGCATGCCTTTATTCTTTTAAGATAGCTTTGCTCTGATTGACTGTCCATTGTGAACAGCAGATTTGAATGGCTGTGTACCTGAGATGACCATATTAAGAGAATCCTCTCTCTAGCTATCATAAAGCTTGTAGTTACAGCTGGATCAGGTGACCCTGAACCCTCCATAGTTATGCTGCCGTAGGCTGCCGAGGCACAGTGATGCACTGAGCTTCTTAACTCATCATGTACTTACATGTCACAACTGCATGCTATAAACATTGCCTTTTTCTCTTTTTTTTGGCTACAAAGTCATCTATCATGGGCTAAAAATGCAGCTCAGAGGAGGTGCAGGTGTCAGGGTCCTGGGTCGGAGTGACCCAGGATCCCTGAGCAGTTATGAATTATATTATTATTGTATGTATATTTGGTGTTGCTGTCCTTCTCCCTGTTTGCGTGTGTGTGTATATGTGTTTCTGCGGGCGCCTTCAGGCCTGGTGGGTGTGGCCCTGCTGGGGACTGGCCACACCCGAAGCCACACATCTGCTGCTGATCAGGCCTCGTCGGGGGAGCTACTTAAGAGAGTCTTGGAGCTCCCACCGACGCGGGATCATTCCGTGAGACTCCATGTTAGTCATCCTGTTGAGCTGAGTTAGTGTGTGTGTGTGTGTGTGTGTGTGTGTGTGTGTGTGTCCTGACGGCTGCGTCTATTGTGTCCCCAGGAGAAGTGTGGAGCGCCAGACAGCAGCCAGCACGAGGAGTGCTGAGACACGGGAGCGGCGAGCACTGAGACACGGACTGGTCATGGAGAGACACGACACGGGAGTCAGGGAAAGCACTGGGATTTATTGTTGTTTTGTTCCATCACTGTAAATAAACGCACTGCTTGTACATAGAGCACCGCGCCTGGGTCCTCCTTCCCCACACCCCCCACGGTTTGCCATGCCAAACCGTGACAGCAGGAGACCGGTTTCCTTGGAAACCACTTGAATTAGCACCTTGAGTCAACTGGTGTAAATAAAACTGATCTGAACGTAATTACAACACACTGAAATGTTTTAACAGATTTTTTTTGTCTAATCTCAAACCAAACCTTTTGTTTACTCCACATAAATTATGACAATTTTCTTAATATAGCACACATCAGTATACTCAAACTCACAAGATAAAAACCTAAAATTTTACAATGAAACACAAAAGACAAGTTAACAAACATACACACATACATGAATGCACGCACACACACTTAGATTTTGAGTGTAAATTAAATGAATCTGAACAAAAATGCATGTTGATCAGGAGGACAGCATATTTTATTGATTATTCTATGTATGATGATCGGTGTTGGGACACAGGCAAACAGTCTTCTGTGGTTTTGAACAAAGTAAAAGTCAGTTAAAACTGAAGAGGCTCTGTGTTTATTGTCTCTCATTTAGAGGCATGTTGAGAAATGATGTCAGACTGAGAGGACAATGAAGGTGAAGTCACTGAAGTTTCATCATAAACTTCCTCACAGCAGCACATCCTGCCTTGACCTTTGACTCTGGCTGTTTGCACGACTCAGGAGAGTTCTTAAGGTCGTTTCCATTGCTATTGTTTGAGTGTGTGAGGAAATAAAAACAGCTTCAGAAATATTCACTTTTCTGTTTGCCATATGTTTCTTTTTCTGCAATAAACATTTTTGGCACAGAACTACACAAACGTACAAAAATGAAAAAAGAGCAGGAAAAACTAAACTGAGGTGATCCAGGTGAGGGTGTCTGGGTAGAGCAGTTCAGTTCAGTTGTACATGGTCATGTGGAGCCACTGGAACCAATCAGAGGGCAGAAGAAGTTATATATCATTATTGACATTAAAGCTGCCATCATACTAACTGTGCGCTCTCTACTGTGTCCATTGCAAGAAGCACAAACCCAAACCTGTGTGTGACTCCACAGCAGCTCTGTCTGCACTGTTTATGAGACCACGTACATTTCTGAGATACTTCAGTCTGCCTTCTACAAGCAGCCCATTTAAGTTCAGCAAGCATCCTTTCACTTTATTCACAGTTTGTGTTGTTTTTTTGGTCAGGTTTGCATTTCTGATTTGGACGGACATGCTTGCTGACTCTCACACATTCACAGAGCTGAACATTTACGGCTGTACGTTTAAGACTTGATGAAGTGTTCTTTAAGTGTTCTTTGGATCAAATGCTGCACATTTCTGTAGACTTGCAACAGCGTTTCCTTCTGATCACCCCTGCTTACAGAAACTGGCTCACAATTACTCGGGATGTCACTGCTCGACTGCTAGCTAAAGCTCCCTGCAGGTTCTCTGCAGTTATGTGGGTGTTTATCTTTGCCTTGCTGCACAGGGGAGACGTTCACTTTCATCTTGAAGTTTTCTTGCACTTCCAGATCTTCCACAATTCCCTTTAACTGTTACTTTTTATGACATTTCATACAGTGAAAACTGCAAAGCTGAAAGCAGTTTCACACGTACTCGTAGCCTTAATATGCATTGGTTACCTAAAGAAGCCTGAGGTTATGTTGTAATGATATTTGAAGAGTCAGACTTTACCAGATGACATTTCATGAGAACAACCTCTCACCCACTGTACAGGTCCTAACAAGTGAGTTTCAGCCTCACAAACCGCTGCGCGCCCCGCGATTCCTGTTTCATTTTGTTCTGTTTTTACAACCGTGGGACATGAAGTGACAGGACTCTCACATTTAAAGGATCGCTAAGTTCACTCTTCAGCTCTAACGTTACACTATATTCATACCTGTCTGTAGCTGATGGTTACTGCTCCCGTTCCCATCACGTCGTATGCCTGAAATTTGTCTGCAAGAGGACGAAAAGACGATATTGAGACACAGCTAATGTTTGTCGAGTTGGCTTATAGAGGTTTTCCAAACATTCCTGTCATGTGATGTTTTAACTTTAACTTTTAGTTCAAATTAAAACATCACATGACTGATTCTGGGCAAAACGAGCTTGTGTATAATGACACAACAAACAGGGTTATTATGGGCAGTTTAAGCTAAACGTGAAAAGTAGACGTGAATTTTATTTTTTGGGGGAGGCAATTTTTTTTACAAAAGAAGAAAGTAACTGTTAATACGAAAGGCTTGAACTGTTTTCCTGCTCAGTAATAAAAAGAATCAGACAGTCAGAAAGCTGTAAGAATACTTGCACCCCCACCCCGCCCCGCATCACCCCCTCTTACGGATCATGCTCTCCAGTTTCATCAGCAGGTACAGGAAGCCGGGGTAACTGATGGTCATGTCTGGCTCCGTGTATCTCAGTCCAACCAGCTGCATCACCAACTCGTCCACCCGGATGCCTGCAGCAGGGACAGATGGAGCAGAGGTGGGGGTTAAATGCAGGTGCAGAAGCACTGGGTGGGATACCTGTTTTTATTGCAATAAACTTCACATGTGCACAGGTGACATGTATGACCGCACACTCGTTTCCCTGATCCCAGCCAGTCCATTAGGCAGCTCCCGTCTGAGTGACGTATGAGTGATGAACCAAAACGTTTGTGTTTTGTGATTTTAATGACTTCAGAAAAAAAAGTTCTCCACACAAACTGCACATTTTTTTCATTTCATGTAATCAAAACTGTCTGCTTATTAATTAATTTAACTTTAATGGTGCAAAAATGTTTGACTAATGTGACGACTTGGGAAACACAGGACTTTAGTTACATATGTGACCAAACGTGACCCTTTTAGGATCACGAGTTGAGCAAAAAAGGTGTTTGGCTCCCTCTGCTGGTCGGAGTTTTACCGACCGATGGAGACCCTCAGCGGTTAAATGACACAGGATGAAAAAGTGTTGTGAATGCTACCTGCTGCTTTCAGCGAGGGCATGACCTCCTGATATTCGAGGCGCTGAGTTTTGTCCTTGTCATACATGAGGAAGATATCCTGAGGAGAGATTAAAAACAGTAAAAATAAATGCCTGAAAAGCTGCATATACACAAACATTCTGTTATAATCTGATAAAACGGCGACAGCAGCGAGCGTCCATGGTCTACTCTGCATTCGCACAAACATACACTTTCCCTTTTAGTAATCCCACCCTGGAAGGTGTGGGGCACATTTTGTGTCACATAACTTGATGCTGCTGGTTGGACTTGTCCACCTTTTTGTGCTGTTTTCTGAGAGTAAAATATGTCCAGTGTTATCCGGTGCAACAAATCTAGGCTTCAGATTGCATCACAGTGCTTCCTGATGTCATCACAACAGAATCAGAGCTGGAAAAGTTTTACAAATGTTATTTTATTTTATTTTCAGCATTGGTTTCTTTCAAATTAGTTGGTTTCCAGACTGAGTTTGTCTGTTATAGTCGTTTTTATGTTTTAAATGTTTATTTTTAGTGTATTCTAGACCAGCGGTCTCCAACCTTTTTTGCGCCACGGACCGGTTTATGCCCGACAATATTTTCACAGACCGGCCTTTAATGTGTCGCGGATAAATACAACAAAAAAAACTAGTACCGGTACCGAAAAAAAGCTTTATTCATAACACACGTGAAAAGACCCAGGAAAACCGAGTTAACAATCAAAACGATAACAAAATAACGCTGAAAACTGATTAAAAACCCTGAAAACCATACATTTCACACCTGAGCCTCAACTCTCGCGGCCCGGTACCAAACGACTCACGGACCGGTACTGGTCCGAGGCCCGGGGGTTGGGGATCGCTGTTCTAGACTATATCTGGACATATGGTGTCGCAGAAATGTGCCTGATTATGCCTCAACGGTGACCTCCACAACCGTCTCTTTGATAGTAATATATGATGTAAATGCAGTATATTGACTGGCGCATGGATAATACTGCAATTATTTGTACATTTACAGATACACAGCGCGCGGACGTCAGCTACTACAGCACGGGCTCTGCAGTGATTTGTATTATTTTAATATGGATATGTATTTTGAAGTTTGCATAACAAACACTAGAAGCTAGAAAAAAGTGTAGATTTGTTGGTTTTAATGTGAAAAGCTGTGATGGTTTTACTTAATGATGAGTTATTTTTCTCCCCAAAGTTCTTTTTGGACCATTTTTAAAACTCATTAAATACATTTTGCAGCATTTTTCTATGTACTTATATATTTTTTAAAGTGTAATTCACACAGAACCAATGAAAACGTGTTCTGTGGCTTTAGTTCAGACATGTTCATGCATTTATTTTGGTCTCTCCTGAAATGAGGAGTTTAACAAGACTTAAAAATTGAGAGTTCGTGTAAGGAGTGAGCTTGCCAGTTGCATTCAGCTTCTGCTACCACCGCAATGTTAGCAGTGTTGTTGATGTTGCTGGTGATGATCTTACCGTCCACCTCCTGATCTTGTCCCAAAGACTCTGGAACTCGGGCCAGTTTAGCTGAGCGATGCCTTGGCTCTGGAGAAAATTCTCAGGTCAAAGAAATTAAACCAGAAATATCCCGACAGGCCTCGGAGGACACCGAGCTGACAGGCTGCTGAGAGTCTGCCGGTAACAGATGTGTGAAGGGTACGAATTACCTAGTACTGCAAACACTCTCATCACACAGTTCGTCTGCCTGTGTCACACTCTTGTGTGTTTTTTAAGGATACATCCATGAGGACCACCAGGCTCTTGCAGTGCTCCAAAGCCAAGTACTTCTCGCTTCCTGCCAACACTGAACACAGCAGAGGGAACATTTTAACACAGACATACAGACCTGATGTAAAAAGGCCAAAGCAGTGTGTGAGGCTGGGTGTTTTTCTTCACTGTAAATACCAACAGATGTTTAAGGCCATGTCCACACTAATACGTCTTCGTTTGAAAACGCATCTTTTTCTCTCCGCTTTGGCCTCCCGTCCACACTGAAACGGCGTTTTTGGTCAAGGAAAACCTGAGCTTTTTGAAAACGCTCTCCAAAATGGATACATTTGAAAACGCTGTTTCCGCGTCTTAGTGTAGACTGCTAAAACGGAGCCTTTCGAAAATGTTGACGCATTTTAGTCATGTGATGCAGTCATGTGACCTAGGATGGTGGAGGGCATTATACAGCAGTTGTTTTGTTTGCTCTCAATTTTGACAGCTCTATTAAAGATTAATATCAGTCTGTACATGCTCCAGATTTCTTCACATTCTTAATTCTCACTCGCTTTTGCAACTTTGCTACTTTTGTGTTACTCGCAGCAACGACTCCACCTCATTGTTAGTCCATTTAAAAAACTCGGTGCTTCTCAACATTTTGCCGCGACGTTTAAAAGAGCCGGAAAGTAAATAAACAGCAGATGGAAATCACGCAGGTCAAACCATCTTACATTTCACGCATGCGCAGTACAGGAACGTAAGCGTTTTCAGTCGTTTCAGTGTGGATGAACAGCTGTTCAGAAACCACTGAAAACGATTGTGTGGAGCATTTTTAGACGAAAACACCATTTTCAAATTTATCCGGATTAGTGTAGACGCAGCCAAGTCTCGCTCCAATCATTGGTGTGAATGCTGATGTCGTTATGTTAATGAACCCTAAACAGGCAGTTCAGTAGCGGTGGGTGTGGGGCTCTGTAGGTGAGAAAACTCTAAAGTGGACATGCAGCAGTTCTCCAAAATGCAAAAATCACCCAAAACTTTGTTTTTGGCAGAAGCTCCACGTGTTGTGGGGTGTACACAGACCAACTCTGACTTCCTCAGCTCCTGAGCCACCATCATTTCTAAATAGCCACGGGCTTTATATCAGGGTGTAATGCTCAATGTTACACCCTCAACCAGGTCACCCCACTAAAAATAACATGTCTATGTCCATCTTTTACATCCAGTCTATGCATTTACCAGCATCTGTTGGAGTTCAGTAGCAGCATCACCTAACTTGGAGGCTAGTTAGCATAATGCTAGCTTTTTGAGGTTATTTAGTTTTCTTTTTTGGACGCAGTTCAGATGACTGAAGTTTTGAAACAATCTTCTGCTGAAAGAAATATGACTGAACAAGCAGGATGAACAGCAGGATTACTGACCTCCACCCTGAATGGCCTCAGTCAGAAGTTTGTAGAGGTGCAGTGGTTTGCAAAATCCCTTCTTATGACACAAGAAAGACATAAAGGGGTCAGTGTTTCACTACTTCTGTTAAAACCTCTTATATCAACCAGTAATGGCAGGGCAAGAACAGGCAGCTGTGTGCTTCAATCTCACCTTGTTGCAGTGTTTCTGAAATAACTGTCTGATGGCCTGAGGTGAAGGGAGGGCAGCTTGGTGAGGAAATGAAAGCTGGCGGGAGAAACACAGAGTAAATGAACACGCTGCATATCTCATTATTTATTTCCAGCCTCGTAAGTTGTCAATACTTTTATTAGATCAAAAATCTTCACCTGGCCACTACAAGACCACAGAAACGTCAAACAGCTGTCAGGCAGCTGGAAGGAGCGCCTGGATAGCTCAGTCGGTAGAGCATCAGACTTTTAATCTGAGGGTCCAGGGTTCAAGTCCCTGTTCAGGTGATGTGTGTTTTAAAACTCTAATCTCTATCTCAGGTTTGGCCAACTCCTGCAGGTTTTAGATCTCACGCTGGGTCAGCACACCTGAAATGATTAGTTCATTACTCTGGAGGAGGTCATTTAGCCATTCAAATCAGCTGTGATGGGTCAAGGACATCTAAAACCTGCAGGAGACCGGCCCTCGAGGCCTGGGTTTGGACACCACTGCTCTATCTTGCGCTTACAGTCACTACACGTGGGCATAGACCGACCGGTACATTAAAAGCTCCACACTTCATGCTCAGCGCTTTCTTCACCACGATGGACCCGTGCAGCCTCCGCATCACTGCTGACGTTACCCCGGTCCGTCTGTCAATCTCTTGCTCCCCACTCCCCTCTCTCGTAAACAAGATCCGGAGATACTTCATTTCCTCCGCTTGGAGCAACTCATCCCTGACCCAGAGTGGACACTCCACCCTTTTCCAGCTGAAATCTGAGGCCTCAGATTTTGAGGCGCTTATTCTCATTCCTACCGCTTCGAGCTCAGCTGTTCCAGTGCCAGCTGAAGGCCGCTACCTGAGCAAGGTAGTCTGCAAAAAGCATATGATGTGGTTCAAAGTGGAAGCCTAATGTCATCTGGCTCGACACTCAGTGGGAACGGGTCAGACTCGGGCTGGGTATCGTCAATGATTTCTATAATCAATTCGATTCCGATTCACAATCACCCCTAGATTAGACAGTCTTTTAGAAACCGTCAGCATTTTGTCACATTTTATTATCAGTTCAGCGTATTCACCACTTGTGAATATACACATAGTTCTGAGTTCAGGCAGAGCCTGGATAGCTCAGTCGGTAGAGCATCAGACTTTTAATCTGAGGGTCCAGGGTTCAAGTCCCTGTTCAGGCGGACTAGCTTTAAGATAAACGTGCAGGTCTTCTGCACTTAACGCGGTCATTTTCAGTCCACTATAACAAAAAGCAGCGCCTGAAGTTAAAACCTAACTGACAGAGGACCTATGTAATGCACTGTAGAAGCATTTTTTGTCCTAATGAGCACTAAAAAAAGCTTCTGCACATTTGGGTAGGCTTCAAAATGCACAACCAGACAGCTGCTAAGTTACTTCTAGATGGATTTATTCAAACATTTTTCAGACATTTAATACAAATATTTTCTTTTCTTTCTTTTTTTTTTTGCTTATTCCAAGTAATGCAATTATGTGCTCCTCTGTTTCACAATCTTTAATCTAATAATCTGGATAAAAGTTTTTCTAAAGAGAAACCTTAAATTTCGCTTCCAAAATATTAAAGGCTCTACAGACACACTCCCATCAGAGTTCACATCTGCAGCTCTCACTGGTTTGAGTCTATTAAATTAACTGCTGATTGGTTTACCTCTGTTATTGATGCGATGTCTTCTGTTGATGGTTTTCGAGCTGGTCTGTAACAAACACCAAAACAATCAAAGAAATATAGAGAAGTCAGCTTCCATGTCTGAAAAGTCTTAAACCTGCTTTTTATTCTGGTGACTTTCATTCAAAAGGACTAACGGTGGGAAAACACCTCCCAGCTCCCTTCCTGTGTGACCACAGTAAAAATACTTAATTTTACATTTAAAGAAATTTCACATAAAATGAAGTTAAATTTGTAAATTCATTCTGTGTTTCAGAAAAGAGCATTATTCAGGGTGTGCTCATTTACTAACGACTTGTCGATCACAGGTCGTTCATGAATGCTTTCACAGTCTGGTCCGCCCCTCGCTCTCCACATCCGGTTTTACACAATAACAAGACGGCAACAGAACTCCATGACTCACGTGGCATTGTTGCCCTGCTCCGTCAGCACCCGCAGGAGGAAGGCTCCCTGCTGATTAGGCTCGGCGGTGGAGGGGATGATGATGTAGCAACCCGGTGGGAGCGAGCCACGAAGAACAACCTCCCGCCGTGCGACATACTGGGGGCTGTAGAGGACGGGGCGGAGCGCGCTCAGGTCCTCACGGGACAGGTACGTATTCTTAGGATGGGCCTGGAGAGACAGCACACACTCATTTACGCCAGCCGTTCCTTCATCACTCAGTTTATGTTCAGTCTGAACGGGTCCTGGACTAATTTGAGCTTATTGTTTATTTTTACGCGAAATTACCTTTGATTTCCTTTCATCCACAGTTTCTGCATCAAGTACAGTTTAGAAAGACTTTAACAGCTTTTCAGATGCTTTCTGATCTAAACAGTTTAACCAAATATGTTCAGCTTTTATTGACGTCCTTTTAGGGGCAAGTCTGAACACCTAGCAGTCACCTTGGTAACACGTTTTGATATGAACTACTGATCACTGGATCCCTTAACTTCTTCAGGTGAACGTTTCCAACTTTTGTTTTTAGCTACAGATGACCCAGGAGTTAAGTGTTTGCTTAGTTAGCTGTTTGATATCTTTTCTGTTCAACCATCTTCAGATAAACTCAGTAAATCTATTGGCACAACGGGCCCTTTGACAGTGTTATAACAGATTAAAAGCAACATCGCCTGAACAGGGACTTGAACCCTGGACCCTCAGATTAAAAGTCTGATGCTCTACCGACTGAGCTATCCAGGCTCCTGACAAGAAAGAGCTGCTTTCTAACATATGGTCATAAACTAAGCAAGAGACATTTCCTCAAAATATCTGCTTGCGCCTTCATACCGATGACATTTCAAATATAGTCAGTCTGACAGCCTCACAGTCTGTAGTCATTCTCCAAAGAAGCACCTTAATATGAATAAACAGCACATCGATTGAAATTTCAGAGGAATAAAACTATCTAATAAAACCGTCCATGTTCACTTTCTGCTCTGTAAAATAGCAGCTTCCAAGCTGAACTAAATATCGCAATAATACCTTCATATAGGAATAAAAATAATAGCGACTACTGCGCTATTCAGGAAGTCAGTCCAAAGAGAGAAGAGCCATTGGGCAGGACTTTTATCACATTTATGCCTTTCATTTAAACACCAGACCCCGTGTGCGTGACTATACCGGGTATACGTGAAGGGCGATGGCTAGACTAATGCCTCTTCGTCTCTGGTGTTTCTGCATCAGAGCCAAAACGAAGGAGCAGGTCTTCTGAGCGCTGTCGGGGTTTTGGTCCGCCTTTGACAGAACAAAGTAGAACTGGGGGTTCTGATAGAACCAACCTGGACACACACAAACACATTGTTAGTTTTCCTATCGTGTGTAACTTTTAACATTTCTTTTCATAATTTATTTTTTTCATGTTCCAAGCTGGACCTGATTTAACTGCCTCCAAATGTACAATTTATTGGTCCTCTGTCCAAAGATCTTTAAACAGAAGCTAACAGACCTAGAACAGGATCACGAGAAGCCCAGTTACCCAAAACCAGACTCCATGCGTGTGATCTCTGTGTGGCTATATTCCTAACTGTTTACCTGGCAGTGTCTGATATCAAAACTTGGTCTACCTGTAAAACTGCAGCTCTGTTATTAAAGACTGTACAAATAAGCTCATCTCAGCTTGTTGAGAGTTACAGAATCCTTCATAAACATTATACAGTCAGAGATCTCAAACAAAAGCACAAGGATTATTTCTGAGTGCTGCACGTCAAATGTAATATATGACATAATGTATAAGTGAAACAAAGACTGTCACATAAAATTAAAGAAAAAAAAACTGCATCTGGGAACAGACAGACAGGCGTGTCAGAGACCTGTGCTGCACAGAGGGATTAGAGGGGAAACTTCAGGTTTAACGCTCATTGTTCACAGTTACAAAGGTGCTTCACTTCTTACGTCTTGATAATTTATGCTCGAGACTGGAGCGAAATATATGGGCTCAAAATGTGGTCATAAATATTTTGTACTTGTAAAAAAGATTTGTATGTGTAAAAAAGATTTGTGTGTGCGTAAAAAAGATTTGTATGTGTAAAAAGAATTTGTGTGTGTGTAAAAAAGATTTATATGTGTAAAAAAGATTTGTGTGTGCGTAAAAAAGATTTGTGTGTGGACTTAGCCCAAAAAAACCCTGCAAGTTACAAGTATGAATTTTGACCCTATTTTTCTTCCTTTCATCTGATTGGTCAATGTCATGTCAATCACAAATGTAACAATCCAATCAGAGAACAGATGGGTTTGGCTGTCGGAGGGGTGCTTTTTTGAACTGCAGGTCCTTGAAGGGTAATACAGTTTGAAGCTGGAGGATCTCTATATAAATATCCGATAGCAGCTAGGTCCCCTAGCTTTCAGCAGCTGTTGAAAGGATAAAGTTGTGCTATATCAGTGGTTAGAAATACCATCATTACTTTAGGATTAGTTTAACACAAAGTCAGGGCTGACCCGGGACCATTGCTGTGAGTCACAGTGCGCAGCATAAAAGTCCTTTCACATCGGACGCAGGATGTGCTGCTAATGCTAACTGCTAACTAAAAGCAAAGGATCCAGAATTTGTTGCGCTGGCTGCTGGGCTCTGTGGGTTTTTGCAGCAGCTCTACCTGTACTAGATGCACCTGCTCCTTGTCTTTTCTATCTCTGACTTTATGTCCTCTACAAGAGTTTCTGTTTTTTTTGCTGGTTCTTCAACTGTTCAATAAAAACATCTATGCTAATTCATAACGAAGAAAGCTTTGTAATGAAGACTGTCATTTCCAAAACACTGCCCGCCCCCACCCCACGGTCCGCAGCGCTGTTGAAAAGGCTGTGGAAGTCCCTATATTAAACACGTAGACCTGTGACACAAAAATCACCAAACTCGGACGACCACAGACTGTTTTCCTTCGTGGTGATGAAGGAAAACGCTGGGTTGGCATGTAAAAGGGCATTTATTCCCTTCAAAGACCTGCAGTTCAAAAAAAGCGCCCCTCCAACAGCCAAACCCATCTGTTCTCTGATTGGATTGTTACATTTGTGATTGACATGACATTGACCAATCAGATGAAAGAAAGAAAAATAGGGTCAAAATTCGTACTTGTAACTTGTAACTTGTTTTGGGCTAAGTCCACACACAAATCTTTTTTACGCACACACAAATCTTTTTTACACATACAAAACTTTTTTACACACACACAAATTCTTTTTACACATACAAATCTTTTTTACACATACAAATCTTTTTTACGCACACACAAATCTTTTTTACGCACACACAAATCTTTTTTACACATACAAATCTTTTTTACGCACACACAAATCTTTTTTACACATACAAATCTTTTTTACACATACAAAACTTTTTTACACACACACAAATTCTTTTTACACATACAAATCTTTTTTACACATACAAATCTTTTTTACGCACACACAAATCTTTTTTACGCACACACAAATCTTTTTTACACATACAAATCTTTTTTACGCACACACAAATCTTTTTTACACATACAAATCTTTTTTACACACACAAATCTTTTTTACGCACACACAAATTCTTTTTACACATACAAATCTTTTTTACAAGTACAAAATATTTATGACCACATTTTGAGCCCATAGAAATACACTGCCGGTCAAAAGTTTGAGAACACCCCGATTTTTCCAGCAATTATGCCGTTTAATGTCTGATTGCACTCTGAAATGAAAGCATAGTACAAATAAGCAATTGGAGTTCAAAAAGAAATCATGGAATCAATTCATAGACCAAAATGCATTCTAACCTTTAAGTAGCCACCAGATATAACAGCTGAACACACCCGTAGCTTTCTTTCTACAATAGAAATCTGTTTGTTGCAGAAGTTCCCATAAATGTGGACCTTGTAGGTTGCTTTGCTTTCACTCTTCTGTCCAGTTCATCCCAAACCAGCTCGATGAGGTTTAAGTATGGAGGACTGTGCTGGACACTCCGTGTTTTCAAGTAGTTCTGGCATAGCTTGGATTATGTTTTGGGTCATTATCCCGCTGTAGGATGAACCCCTGACCAACTAGGCGCATACCAGAGGGTATTGCATGGCGCTGCAGAATGCTGTGGTAGCCGTTTTGGTTCAGGGTGCCTCTCACAGCGGTGTTTCATGGCCTAGGCAAGTCCCTTTGTCTTATTCTGTATAATACTATGGTATGTGGTTTATACAAAAAGCCGAATTATACAAAAAGCCCTTTTTGTATAATTCTGAAATTCTTTTTTTTAGTTTTGGGTAACCTTACCTTTTTTTAAACCTCTGGCAGTTCACCACTTACCTTTGTGCCATTTCAAGCTATTCGTTGGACTTGAACAACTTGAATTACAATAGATAACTGGAAAAATTGGGGTGTTCTAAAACTTTTGACTAGTATTGTATTTTCTAGATAACAAGAAAAAAACTGCACCTACTGACAAATTGTGCAGAAAAGAGTGTGACCATTTCTGGAAGATGCCTGAGGAATCTGTCCACAGGCAGCAGGAGGCGCTAAAGTTTTGGTCTTTCCCTGGTGAGCATCAGTTAAAATTGACTCTCAGGAGAGACTGTATTCCTATTCCTTTGTGTCGGCTGCAAGAAATATTAAAACATTGTTCTTGTATTTTTCGTCATATTTGATGCTAAAATCAGAGTGCACTACACAACTTTCAGAGCCTGGATAGCTCAGTCGGTAGAGCATCAGACTTTTAATCTGAGGGTCCAGGGTTCAAGTCCCTGTTCAGGCGTGGCTCTTTTAAAGACTTTCTGTTCACTGCCAGCAAGCGCAAAGATTAAGGCTAATAGTGACTAATTAACACATGAAACTAACTGTTTGCCAGATTGGCCCCTACTCTTAAATTCAGTTGTGATAGTTGAGGTGAACTTCTGTCTAGTTTTAAATATCCCAGCTTTATCTACAGTTTTAAAACCAGCTGCTGGGCTTGTGAGGTTCAGAGTTAAGAGTGAGGCACAAAACATTTGACACACGTCATCACCCGTCTTACCTCCTTGAGGAGAACCTCCTGCTGTGATATTCGGCGCCCAGTTGCCATGATGCATAATGCAGCTCAAAGGCAACATGCTGGAGCCTGGTTCACCGAGAGCCTCCGTCAGGTGACAGACCTCCATCACCTCGAAGTTCTGTCGGAAGTCCGACACCGACATCCTGACAGAGAGAGAGAGGAACAGAGCGACTGGCCAAACAGATTTCCTTCGTCTGTAAATACTTAATGTGTTTGAATAGCATTGGCACATCCAAGTTCAAAAACAAAGACACATTTGGTTTCTTCACTGCAATCATCTCATCTGCTCTGTTTGGAACTATTGGTGTCGTTTTAATCATCGTTGTCACCGTTTCATTCATCCCTGCTGAGTATCTACCCCGGGATGAGCAGGAACATCCACGGGGGGGGGGGCCCATAAAAGCTGTGTGACAGTCGCTGGTATGACATTACGATAAACTCACCAGAACTCTCCGTCCTCCTGTCTGACTCTGCCGAGTCGTTTCTGCTCCTCGATGCTCACCGTTTTCCACTCTTGACTGCAAACACAGAGGTTTGTAAACGTGCTGTAAATGTATGAAGTATGTACTCAAGAAGGTGAGTTAGTAAGGTGACATTTTGGTTTGTATGTGACCTCATGGATTCAGATTAAAGAGGCAGTAAATTGAGCCATGAGATCAGTGCAAACGTATTGATTAGATAAATTATTTTAAGATTATTAAACTATTTTTTCCAATTTTCTCACAGCCTTAAGATGTTTTCATGTTATTTTCTGTGTTTTTGTACTTCCCTTTTTTCAGTGTCTTTTTTTTCACAAGACACTCAATTTTAATCTGACATTTGACTTTAGACAACTGTAATAAAAACCACGAACCACAAGAAACTGTGATCTATGCTCTGCACGTCACGTCCAGGTGGCCCACGATTACTGCGATTAGCCCATTCACTCCCCTCACTTCCTCCTATGCATTACCAGCTACTTCTTCTTCTGATGCCATTTTTGATTTGACTGAAAGGATTTAAATTTAGAGTAAGTTTTATTCAGCACTGCTCATTGGATGATCTTCATACCCTTTGAAGTCACTCCAGGGCCCCTCCCACTCTGTGTTGCCCCAAGGATTGAGGATTCGCACCAGATATTCAGTGCCGTGTGTCGTCCTCACCTGGCAGGAGAGGAGGCAAATCAGGTGAGAGTGCAGTGAAGAGCAGCTATGAGTCACTTAGATTTCTACTTAAGATACAGAAACACTGCATTTAATTTGTCCTGCTTTTGCAGTTTCACATCTGTATTTATGTGTAATTAGGACTTTAACATTTCTTGGTCGTGTTCAGTGACAGTTACCTTATCCACTGCAGTCAGAGCGTAGGCATGTCTAAACATGATTCCCAGTTGATTCCTCTGCTCCAGAGGACCCTGGAGGGGGAAAAAGCCAACCAACCACAGTGAGGACAGAAGGAAAACAAACAATATGACTCATAAATGAGTGCAGGAATGCCTCCGTGTTTCCCAGCAGGTTCAGATCTAAATCATCCCTCACAGGTCCTTACTGTACCTGGCAGTTGGCACAGTTGATGAGTGCTCCTCTGACCAGCAGGTGTCTGAGGAAGGTCGGCAAGTCTCTGGGAAGTGAGGCCACCTGTAAAACCTCTGTCATCCCGCCCGTCATATCCACCATGGCCTCATGAGGGAAGCCCATGTCCAGAGCTCGGTAGCCACCCTTCAACCTGGGACAGAAAGGGAAATATCAGAGGTTTTCTGAACGGTTTTCTAAAGATCTCCTGAATTTGCCTTTCTAACTGAACTCTGACTGACAAATCTGCCCAGGAAAGGTTTGAACAATGCGACATTTAATGTTTGAGATATTATTATTATCCTTACTATTATTATGACCACTTTTTCACTCACTTATCATCTACTTGTTCTTAAAGTGTGAAGAACAGATGCTCAAATTATCCACAATACTCTGAGTAGGAACAGACGCTAAAATTTAGAATCTTTTAAAACACAGACACTGGATGTTAGTTACTATTTAGCCATTTCAGCATGTTTACATGTTTATTTGTTCTATCATTTCTCTCGCTGCTATATAGTCATATTTTTTTTTTCCATATAAATGCAACAAAATCTGGAAAATGTTCACTCCGCATGGCACTATGTAAAAAAAACAACAACATATTTTTTATTTCCTCTAAATTCAGTTTTAAGCATCAGCAGCATGGGATATAACATCACACACAGGAACAGAAATAAGCACCCGTACCCTTCATGTTTTGTCTTGTATCTGATAATTCACTGGAGAAAACTTCAAAAAGTATATCTCCAAAAGTTGATTCTGTTCATCTGGACGTAGCGTACCTGTGATTGCAGCCATTCCCCAACTCTCTGTGAATGGGACTCATGGCCATTGATCAGTGGGTTTTGGTCAGTGGTTGTTGATCAATGGTCATGAGAGTTTGCATAATTAAGATTAAGGAACTGACCTCCCAGCCCATTGTTCCTTCAGTGGGCTGGTTTCAGTCATTATGCAAATGTACTGTTTATAAGATTGGGGAAACCTGCAGTCGGCTGAGACTGAAGAAGTCACCTGGATGAGTGATGAAACGTTTCTCCCACAAAACGCTACGTCCAGATGAACAGAATCAACTTTTGGAGATTTTCTTTCCTGGATGATTGAGAATGCATCAAGACGTTCAAAAAGTATAGTTTGGGTAATTCTTCAAGCGTCATATCACCGTGTGGGATAGGTGGCAGCTTACAGCATATGAACGCTCTCCCTTTTTATTAACATTACGACACCAGGCTGATCTTCTAGCAGTGATTCGTTCTGAGTAGAAAAACACATGCTGTCATGTCATTATCTCCCATTCTTATAAAGGGCTCAGAATTGGTGGGAAAACTCGAACTTGAAAGACCTGGAACTCAGGAAAGATTCATAGTATGATGCTAAAATTTTGGATAAAATTAAGGGGTTTAGGTGAAACGTATGGATATGGAATATGGATTTGTGGTTATGTAACAGGCAAAAGAAGTCCACATGTCTATCAGAGAGGCTGAAATGTGCAGTGAGACATGAACACCTAGACAGCGGCTGACTGGGACTCACTTGGCGTAGGCTTTCTCCAGCAGGGCGCTCCAGAACTCCTGTCTTTCTGGGGAGCTGAGGAAGATCAGATTGTTGTCCACAGTGGGCAGCAGGTCATCGATCCGTACCTCCTCCCACTGACCGTACTGCCAGAACTACACAGCGAGAGAAAGTGAATTCTCAGCCTAAATCATCTGATTTAGGCTGAGAATTCACTTGAAGAAGATAACTGCATATTAAAAAGTGCTTTTGTACCCTGAAAGTGAAGCAACCACTGTATCCATCTTGGAAGCTCTGGCCCAGAGGCACAACCTTCTTGAGCAGCGATTGATTCATGGAGAGAGACGCTATAGCCGAAAGTAACCAGCAGTCACCTGGAAAAGAATGAAGTAGGTCATGACATCATTTAAAGCTTCAGTGCACAATGCTGAATGGTCCTCTTTCCATTTTAAATCACTTCAAGCCGTGCGCCATCTTTCACCTACAGCCTCCATTAAACCTTTACGTGCTGGGTGTAACATCTATTCAACGCTGACATACAGCATATACAAAGAGCTGTTTGCACTGTTGTATTTGAGGAAGGAGGAACATGTTTAACCTGGTCTTCAGGGTGTGACACAGACCCACCTGTGTGGAAGGAACAGAAAAGACCTGAGGTTCTCAATCTGATGTAGCTATTGTATACGATTTGTTTTGTCCTTGATGCCACTCAGCTCAGTTAATTTTACCCAGTCACCAGTGCAAGTACTGCAACAGAGATATACACAGTTTCAATGGCCCTGAACTCTTTCCAGGGTGCACCCCTCCCACCCTCCAAAGTGACCCAGTGTCAGCTGGGAGAGGTTCCAGCATCTCTTTGATCTTCTCTACTTTTAAGACTAGTCTTAAAACTTGGTTTGAGGGTGTAGGCTGCTGGAGGATTTCTTTTTTTAGTCACATTTTCCACTTACTATGTGTTTATACACATAATCTTCCAGCAGAACAGCCTGGTTTTACTGGAGGATTCTTCCTGCTAAAAGGGAGTTTTTCCTTCCCACTGTCGCCAAAGCTCTTGCTCATAGGGGGTCGAGTGTTTGTTGGAGTTCTCTGTTGTGTTATTGTAGTGAGTTTTTACCTTACATTATATAGTGCCTTGAGGCAACTGTTATTGTGATTTGGTACTATATAAATAAAATTAAACTGAACTGAATTGAATCAGCACAATACTATCAACATCAGCACGAGGTTGTTTATCCAGACTGGATCTGTGCTGTGTCTTTATCCGACTCCTGCCCTCCCTCCTGTCAAAAACAGACTTAGCATTTCTAGGAGGCCTGTAAAACACGCTGCAGGGCATTTCCTGGAATCAGTAGTGCTATGTTGAATGGGTGGGGCCAGCTCTGGTGACCACATCAGTGCACTCCTGGGGTTCAAGGGCTGTCAGAAATAAGCTATAGCAGCTTATTTTTGACAGTGGGCAAAGCAAAGGATTAGACTGAACAGCAAATCATGCAAAGCTGCTCTGGTGGAGTCCAAGAATGAAAAGGTGGTGGAAATGAGCAGAATAGGTCCACTTGAACTGAAAATACTTAGCTTATACAACCGAGTAGTACAGGAGATCTCTACTTACCGAGTTTCCCCTGGCAAACATCCAGCCTCGTTGCGCCATCTACTATGAACTGAGGTGATGAACAGAGTTCCTGGAAACAGAGCAATGATTGGTTGAAACAAAGACAAGAAAGAGCAGGAAGATGAATGCAAATAAACTTGATCTGACTTGTCTGCAGAGCCAAAGGGAGAGGCAGATAAAAGTTCATCCATCAGAACATTGTGGCACAAACTTGGCACACTGCCGGATGTGTGACTCCGAGTCAGACAGGAAGACTGACATGAGTTTCACCAATGTTCAGTGTTTATCATGATAGAATTTTTAAAGGTGCATAAATAAAATGTATCAAATTTTTATAAATAATGATCATTCGTGTGACAATTCAAAAGTAACTGAGATAAGATAAGAAGCAACTTTTATTATAACCTGAGATCTATGACGTCCCCACAACTTCCTCTAGTGGCCACTTGAGTCAGTCCGCATACTTGGACTTGCTCAGATTGCAAAGAGTTAAAAGGAGATACTCATGAATTCCTTTCATTTATGACTTGTTATCAGTACAAACACTTTGAAAAACTGTCTGTGTATTCACCAGCATATGCAGTCTTCAAAAATGTGTGTGGCATCAACGTTTGCTACCACTTCAGGCCTTCTGCCTTTACACTTATCTAGGTTGCACATAGTTAACAGATATGAGAGAATCCCCCCTGATCATGACATTAATGGTGGAATCAATGAAAAAAAAAAACTATGGGCACCTTTTTATGAGTGAAAGCTATCCGGTCGTTAAGTCTGACGTCACTAGCCGTGTCTGGGCCTAAACTCCGCTGCAGGTCCATATATCAAACATCACTATGGCATTACTGAGAGTTGAAAAACTGTCTAAAGTCTTTCATCTTTAATAAAATGATCAGCGTTCTGCTCTACCAGGTGTAACAATTGAGTTTAACATCCAGGCATCCATGAAAACGGAATTTATGACATTTAACGGAGTTAGAAGTTAGCAGGAAGTTAGCTCACTGGCTTCTATCTAAATACAATATAGCATGTGCTGACTGTGGGGTTTTGGAAACAAATTAAAACATACAGCTCTGTTATCACTTCCAACATAAATGAAGACAGAAAACTAAACAGCAGTGACGTTTGTAGGGTTACTGAAGTTTGGCTAGCTGGTATATAATGATGTGCTACGTGACCGCTAGCGACACAGCTATGTTAGCATAATATAAACAAGCTAACTTTTTTTCCACTCGATAAAAGTTAACGTGAGTGTTCTCGGTGGTCAGGAACAAATGTAATCGCAAGGCAGGATGCTGTAAAAGGACCAAACTTCAGCCAGGAGAACAACTGAGATAATCCATCCACAATACGAGGTTAGTCATTCATATACTGCTGCATGGGCTGGGCTGTAGTTACATCGTAAGGTTTTAAAAACTGAGCTTAAATAAATGATTAGCGGTAATAAAAGCCGAGGGAGGTCAACAGTGATCACTGACTGTTTTTTTGAGATTAAATAGAAGAAAATACAAAACATTAAACATGTTAACAACATAAAAGCCATATTAAACGCAGACTACTTTAGGCCCGGAAGTAGGATTCGTCACGTCATCACTTAACGACCGGATAGAGCACCGTGTTCTTGAAGTAACCTGTGTGGTACAACACAGCAAAGACAGTATACTTTACATTTTTTAAACCCCAAAGCATGAACAGGAACTTGAACCCAGGATCAAAAGGCTGATGCTTTTCTACAGAGCTGCCCAGGCTCTAATGGTTAGTGGAACAGTTCAAATTCTTACCTAAAAATGTGGATATTAGCAGTTGAAATGATTAGCTGTTAATGTAACTACGTGTTGGCTTTGATATCAAGAGCTAACGATATGAGATAAATGTGTGGATAATTACTCATTTCTAATCCTGTCCATCCTGCTCACTCCCAATCAAAATCTTAAAACCTTCAGCTCAGCTTCTCGTTTCATGACTGTCACCTTCTTCAAACCATTGCTCACAGCAGGTCTCACTAGCATCTTTGAAACCTTCCCTTTTACTCTTGCTGCTATCATACTGTTACAAATCACCCCCACTCATCTTCTCCCACTCCACCCTGTCTGCACTCTCTTCTTGTGCTGTATGCATTGCTTTGGATGGCTGACTCATCTTCACTACCTCTGCTCTTTGCAGCTTCACTCTTACATCTCATTCATACACAGGAATTCTGTTTTGTTTCTACTGAGCTTACCTCCATCTCCCATACACCTGCCCTCTACTCTCACTACATAGAATTTTTTTAAACACTTATAGCATTCATTTTTTTAATGTGCAAAACCTTCTAATCTTACATGCACTTGTATGTTGTATTTGTTTTGTTTTGTTTTTTTACTTTTTGCATGATGGGAATAAAATAAAAAGTGCTTTAAAAGTAAACTTGACTTAATTGAGTAACATTATGTGTCTAATCCATATGTCTGTGGTAAAGAGTCCACAGTTACAGGATTTCTATGGATTTCCTGGACAGTGAGGTGTCAAACTACGATGGTGAACACACGAGTGACAAGCGTCTCTGAGGTAATTACTCAGAGGTTTGATTTAGGAGGGAGCGATGCAGGATTTATGGCCTCATTCTGTCAACACTGGCTTAATGCAGCGTAAGAGGAAGGACAATTCTCATTGTGATGGTGTTCCTGTGACATGTGTCCTTCTCCCTAAATCAGTCTGTGTTGTACTAATGCACAGCCTGCCCATTCAGAAATGTCTGCCTTTAACTGTCTTCTTTTGTTTGCATCGGTCTATACAGGTTATAGGATTTTGTAAACAGACACATCTAACTTCACACTGCTGAACAGTTTTCTTGGTATTTAGATGCAAACAGCGATAAATGAAACTATTAAACACCAACGAAAATGAAAGAGACATGTTGCAGCTGTGGATGACGCACTCCAGGAAGTTTGCTAATGTACAGTTTGCTGTTATATTAGCCTACACTTCAGGTTACACTGAATACATAGAATATGAAGATGAGTAATACCTGAAGAAAAAGTTAACTTTACATCCTATTTCAAATATTTAACATTTATGGATTCAGGTTTGTTTTAATCTTTATTCTTGTAAACACTGGATCAGACTTTAAACCTCTGTCCTTTCACCTCTGTGGTGCTTCCAGCTCTTCCTGTTTTGACCAAAGACAAAGAACTTCTGACATTTTTCTTTTCACTGCCATCTGAAGTCTTTTGAGTCAGCAGCAGCAGGAAGTTCTGTTTCTGATTCTATGTGAGGGAATTTACAGAAAGCAAGTTTGTGCCCACTGCATCCTGCGTGCTCCATTCAGGCAGTAAGCCTTGTGTAGATACAGTTTGTACAATAACAGTCAGTACAGACTCCATGATCTATCTATAGGAACTCAGTGACTCAATCTTAATGAATACTACACTGCTTTAAGCATGGAAACCTAAATAAAATCTATTTCTAGACATGGAACACACCCTGAAACTGGCCAAAGGGAATGTTTTAAGGTAAACAAGTTTTAATGTGTCAAGAGCGTTTCCATGATACTCTGAAAGAAGTGCCTCCAGTTAAGGCAAAGGTTGGTGTGATGCTATACACCTGAATTATACCTCTGTGTCAGATCTACTTTGTAACTTATGCCACAACCGGAACTCAATTTGAATGCAATGCCGCAAAAATGTAACTACAGGTTGATGTTTGTCCTAAAGACTTGAATGCCGTGCAAGGCTTCAGTGTAGGGATAAAAGGAGCTTCTGGTCACTACGTAAGTTAGGACGTAAATTTCCTGTAGAAGTCTAAATGAAGCTTTGAAGTTTTCCATTTTCTGACTACATGAGTTTTAAAGTTCCCTTTCCCAAAACTGCTTTCCACAGTGTTATATAAACTAAAAGTGCTGCAGACCATTGTTAGGGGCAAGCTGTTTATTCCTTACACACAGGGTTGTTGCTAAAACACAACTTACCTGAACAGGGACTTGAACCCTGGACCCTCAGATTAAAAGTCTGATGCTCTACCGACTGAGCTATCCAGGGTCCCACAAGGAGGGGAAATCTCTCTATCGTCAAACTGAATTTCAGCCAGAGTGGTACATGCAAAACCTCTCAATCAGTCACTGAGATGATGTGATTATCTCATCAGTGTCAATCATTAGAACCATGAAGCTCTACGATCTGAGTTATAAAACCATGAAACAAGAAGTAACATGCTCAAAATTTGTGCTCTGCATGTGAAGACAGAAATGTGAGCCATCAGCCAAACTTTAACGAGCGCCTTAACCGGTGTAACGTGCACATGCGTGTTATTTTGTTTTATCTTACATATATTAGCAAATATAAAACAAACCTGTCAAACTATAGTATATACCGTACATCATATTCTATTAAAGCAAGTGAACAGAAAGGCTGCATTCTTTGTTTCCTGTTCAGATACCTTAGTTGCATATTTTACATATTTAGCCAACACAGACTGTGTTTAGCAGCAGATTTAATCTCACCCACCCTGCATCCTGCCCAGCCCTCAAGTCAGAAAGAAGAGAAGCAAAGCGAGCGGATGCAGGATAATACAGAACTAAAGGACAACACTGAGCCCTGTCTTTGTTTCCCTCCTGTTGCCCTGCAGGGTTTGGGTTGCCTTCATTTTATCTCTGTGGAGCCTTTCTGAAACACACCCTTGCAAATATGACTCTGTCACACACTGATTGTAACTCTCCAGTTGACCAACTCGGGACACTACAGGGCAAAAGAACAACTGGTTCACATCTGGCACAAGGCTGTAACTGGTAACAGTGATTCACAGAGATCCACCAGAATTTTGATTTTTACCAGGTGAGTTTTTAATGTTAAAGGTAAAAAAAAACCCCAGAGAGACTCAGAGAAACAAAATAAGTAGTGAAATTAAGTGTAATTTGAAACTGCAATGTGACCCGCTGAGTGGAATCTTCCTGTTATAACGTGTGGTGTTAGTTATTGTCCATCTGCCTTTACCTGGTATTTAAAAAACCATCCAGGTGTTCTCAAAGTGACCTCAGCTGCTCTTAAAAGTATTTTAATCAGTATAAATACAGTCTTTATTGTGTAAATGTGACTGTTACTCTGTAATGATAATTACAGCATCACACACAGTACTGATCACAGGGGGAAATGAGGCAGCCTACAGAGATGAGGTCCTGAAGCTGGGTGCATTAAACAATCTGGCACTTAACATCACCAAGACCAAGGAACTCATCCTGGACTTCAGGCGGAAGAGAGCTGCCCCTGCCCCCCTGCACATCAACGGTGAATTTGTAGAGCGAGTGGAATCCTTCAAACTCCTTGGTGTCCACATCTCTGCAGACCTCTCCTGGTCAGTCAACACCACTGTGTTAGTCAAGAAGGCCCAGCAGTGGCTACACTTTCTAAGGGTGCTCAGGAAGGAGCAACTAAACACCCCACTGCTGGTGACCTTCTATAGATCCACCATCGAGAGCCTGCTGACCTATGCAGTGACAGTGTGGCACGCCAGCTGCACAGAGGCAGGCAGGAAGAGACTGCAGAGGGTGGTAAACGTAGCACAAAAGAATCAGTGGCTGTCCCCTGCCCTCCTTGTCTGCCATCTATAACTCCCATTGTCTCAGCAGGGCCAGAAACATCTTGAAGGACATCAGCCACCCCGGTTACCATCTTTTTAACCTACTCCCCTCCGGCAGGTGCTTCAGATCCATACGGGCCAGAACAAACAGACTCGGGGATAGCTTCTTCCCCAAAGCCATCACCGTACTCAACTCAAAACTTGCACAAAACTAATTTGCACTGACTGTGTCATCATTCTCTGGCTGTCTGTCTGTGTCACCCAGTGCAGTATATTTATATTACATGTATAGTTATATTATTGTATTTTTTTTATAATGTGTTAAGCACATGTGCACCTTTATGGAGCTGTTTTAAATCTCATTATACCAGTATAATGACAATAAAGGCTTTCACTTCACTTCCTAACTTAACCCATGGAGCTCTGTGGGAGTTTATTTTGAAGCTTTGTAATATTGTGTGTTTTACTGTATTTCAAGTCTTTTATTCACAATATCGCATCAAAAACATGAAACTTTTTAACAGTCTAACAGATGTCTAGAAGAAAAGGAATAAATCATTACGTTCAGCTTTTTCATCCTCGCCAAAGGAGGAAAGCTTTCTCAATATACCATTTTTTTAACTGTATGTATATATTTACATATTTAAAAGTTAATGAGTAAAACATTTGTGGTGCAGCACAACAGATAAAAATGCACATGCAAAACACACGAAGATCCCAGATATGAAACTCTAAAGTCAAAATGTGCACAATGATGTAAAATGTTAAAAGATTATCCTTCTCATAGCAGGCTGTTTCTCTGTGGTGGCAGGAGAAAAAGATTTTTACTACCAGACAACTTCGAGCACATAGTGTAGACATACACAGTGATTACAACATTATTACAGAAGGAAGAAGAGAGCTGCTGGTTTTAAAGAACTCTGAATAACCAGCTACACGCATCACGCTGTACTAATACTTTATTGTAGGCAGCATGAAATTGAAATACAAGTAAAGCACTTCAAAACTGCATCGTGTACTGTTGTTGTGTCTGCGTGACACCTGAAAACACTCGGGCAGTGCAAACTGGCCTGTGTTTATCTATTATTTGAAATCCGTTACTATTTTATTTACGCTACTTGTGTTGGTCTTTTACTGCCCTGCAGGATGGTGTCACAGTGTGTATGTGCAACATCTGTAATCTGCAAAGTGACTATTAGCTGTGGAGCAGAAAGCCCACTTACCTTTTGAAATGTGCTGAAGAAGAATGCGCATACATATGTGTGTGTGTGATATGTAAATGAAGAGAGCTCGATACTGCAGCATTTACTCTGTGGGAGTTTTTTTATGCATTTACGTTACGCAGCTGTTACGGGTTTGTTCTCCCTTTCGTAGTTACCTTTGGTCGCTTCCACTTGACCCCGGGCTGCATCTCCAGCTCTCCCATGGGGAAGTTAAAGTCCACGAACAGCCCGCTCGCCGGGCTCACTTCGCCGCTCTCCGGCGGTATGCCCCGGCTCAGAATATCCGCCAGCCAGCGGCGGGACTGCGAGCCCAGCAGCTCGTCGGAGCACACCGAGTCCACGTCGTCCTCCGGCGGCGGCGGCAGGGAGCTCTCAGACGATACACTCAGAGACTTTCTCATGGCGAACATTAACCGTGCTCTACCTGACTTTCAGCGCTCTTTCCTGTTTATAAGGTGCGCGGATAAGCCACGCCCCCTGATAAATCCGCCCAGGTAGATGCTCACCTGGGCGGGAAAAACAGTCCCGGAGGGTTTTTATTGCGTTGCGTGAGACAGTCCCAGATGTGTTCAGTCAGTAAAGGCGGAAAACCCGCTGAAGGTTTCCAGGATTTCCTCAGTGGAGAGGCCACAGGAGCATTACCGATACACACGCGTGTGAAAACTAGTGTCCAATTCCAGTAACTGTTACAAATCTTACAAGTTTTGCTTAAAACTCAAGTGCCTTACACCTTATCTACCAGCAGGGGGCGCCTCCTGAAGGTGGGAAAAGAAGCCTAGACTTTTAGATATCTGCAGAAAATGTGAAATTGTGCTCACTTAACCTTTGACCTTAGTTGACCTTACTTTCCAGATATCTTTATGGGCCATTTACTCCTTGCAAATATTATTAACTGACACAGACTCTTATTTTGTAAATGACTTCTCACACCATGTTAAAGACTATTATTAAAGTTACTCACAATACTTGAAATGTGCAATTCCCTTGTATTCTTATTCCTACTTTTGTATACTCAGTATTTATATATGTCTCTGTAGTTACATTTCTGCTCACATTCTGTAACTTCTGTCGGTGCTGTGCTATTGGAAACTGAATTTCCCGGAGGAACCCACCCGAGGGATTAATAAAGTTTCATCTAATCTAAGATGGTGACATCAATAAAACCCCACTTGAGGCTTTATAACGGGAACTTTACAAACCAACAGGTGACTCTGACATATTTTACAGACGGTAACATTATCAGTGGTCCTTGATGCACTCTAACTTTAGACTAACAAACCACTGCAAACATATTTTATCTTGTTTTAATCATAAAATCTAAAACATTTCTCACCCATGAATTTGAGATTTTAGTAGTGATGAGGAAACCTCTGTGTAGAACACAAAGCTGCTGAGCAGGTGAACAATAAGTACCCAACTTCCTCTTACACCATCACACACTCAACACGCAGCAAACCTAAAATTACAACACCTTCACCACAGGATGACTAAGTAGCAGCTTTAAGACTCCTTAAGGCTCTCAGCCAACGCCCTGATACCGTTTAGGAGAACAGATCAAAAATCAATCAATCAAGAAGCAAACACAGACAGGCTGGAAATGATAAATTACTTTTATTGAGAAAACTTGTGATTATGAAAACTAATGACCTGTCTGACTCCATAACTGCTGCGTGTGGTTGTTTGTGTGTGTGTATTTATGCGTTTCCATCACTGAGATGTGGCCATGATGCTGGATACACCTGTAAAAGGAAAACAAAGGGAGAGCGGGGAAAAGAGAAGGAAATGAGGTATGAATATGAAATCTCTGACTTCACTTCCAGTCACAGCGAAACAAATATAACACAAAAGACCTGCAAGGACCCGGGTTTGTCGGGCCCACGAGGGGGTGGTGGGGTGCATTGTCTTACAGTAATGAGTCTTACTTAACAGAATAAACAAATGGATTTTATGCTGATACAAATAAGATCCCTCTTTAAAAAAAAAATTTTTTTTTTAATTACAACCCCGGCGATTTCGCTTTTGTAAAACAACACAAGTAGTTAGAACAATGTGGCGTTCGAGTGGTTTGACTCTCGGTGTTTTTTTTTTTTTAATGATTAGCTGTGACTTTTCAGCACTAATATGCGCAGCGGCAACACTCACTCTCAAAGTCGATCTTCTCCACGATGTTCTTGGGCTTGACGCTCTCCTCCTGGTTGTAGATGAAGATTTGTCCATCCTCGTTCTCCGTCCAGCCGTACTTGTTCATCCACACCTTCACCTGCGTGTCTGCACACACAGAAAACAGAGGTTCACACAGATTTACCACCAACATGGAGTCCAATCGTCCGCTTTACTTTAAAGACGGCCGATTTATATTGAGCTGTGCCCATTAGAAGCTTCTGTAGCTGCTGATTTAACAGATGCGCGTCGTTACGTGTCACACAGTCAAAACAACTTATAGTCTTTAAATATCAAAGGTTGACTGCACTGAGCCGTCTGCCAGGTTTTTACACGTGTGTCAAAGGTCTTACCCAGCGGGTCTCCGAGCATCTCGGCCAGTAAGCGGCGATCGATGGTCTGGTAGGTGATGCCCACAACATGGCAGATAACTAAACAGAAAACATTCGAGTTTTTAATCATGTTCAAACAGTTTCATGTGGTTTATTCTCAGAATTTGCATCACTGCACTGTGTGGGCTTGTCTGTCCTGGAAATTTTCCACAGGTTGTTCAATTAAACCACCTGTTTGTGTTCAGTGCAGTGGCATGCTGCCCAACGTGCTGAGTCAGAGGACGATACTCACACTTGCGCACAGAGTCCTCAAAACCAGTAATGCCATCGATGAGCTCTCTGTTCTCCTCTAGACTCGTCTGTCCAGGACGGGACGGGACAGAGAGGAGAGGAAACAAACATCAGCACGAGAAAACCAGAAAAATCACAACACAGAAATCAGGAATGTCCTGAAAGGCAATTAGGATTAAAATGATAATAAAAATTGTTTTAAATGTGCTTCAAAAGCATTTCGACAAATAGAAGCAGAATACTTCATTCAAAGAGCAAGTTGGGCGTTGGGCCCAAAACAAACTATTTAAGAAAGATTAGGACACAATTCATTCATTCAGTTCACACTAAAACGAAAGGAACAGCAGCAGGCGAGGTTTGAGGGAAAGATGAGCACCGATGACTCCGGCAGGTCGGAGTTCCGTTTTGGTGATTAATGTCAACTTTAAGTAGAAGCAGGAGGACGGGACACAATTTTTGATGTGTGTCCACATTTTTCATTCCATTTTTTTTTTTAAATGCTAACATTGAGAGCTTGTTTCTATGGTCAACCAATCAACGCACGCTAGCGTCTGGACCAACCACTTTGACTTGCCCTTTGAACTCTGCTGCTCCTGCTGGGAAAGGAGAAGCTAAAAAAAAAGAAAAAAAGAAAAGAAAAAAAGCAGAAAACAGCCTAAAAGCTGAATTCTACGAGCTACTTTGTTGCTTGAGAAAAAAGGCCACACTAATAGTTTCTGGAAATCATGTGTCCTCAGCACAGCCCTTCAGCTGATGGCCCTGTTGAGGTTTTATTGTGTTTCTCTTACATGGATGCAGAGATTTATGTGCATGTGGTTTAGTGTGAGTTTCGTACCCAGAAGCTCTGGAAGTGGCACGTCTCCAGCAGGTTCCCCAGATAGAGGATCTGTCTGATGGGCCGCTCCTCCTGCTGCGACACAGTAGTCAAGGAAATGCCCCCCTTGACCCCAACACAGAGCCAAGCTCTGCCACCAGCACCACCCTGATCTGTTTATACACAGCCCTGCACAAAGATTCTCTAACACCACCAATACAGCCTTAATCAGAGAATTTCTCATATAAGCAAGAACTGCCACTCGATAGACTTCCTGTTCCAAAGGGAGCGCTCTCGAGGTACTCCACCATGAACAGGGCCCCATGGAGCTGAATACTGTGTGTGTGTGTGTGTGTGTGTGTTTGGGGGGGTTTGCATCCTAAAATAAATAATAACTCATAGTGCTTTTAATCTTTTTGGCACAGATTTTTTTTCTTCCAGTAATTTATAACAACAAACATTTAACACCTACAGAAAATTCTGATTTCACATTGTTAATGACCTGCATGGACGTGGAATTCAGACAACATATCAATACTATTTCAACTTTGTCTAGAATGGGGGAAATAATTATTTTAGCTGATTAGCTCAATTCACTGAGGATTACATTGGGTATAACAAGAGGTGGACCTCCATTAGGCACAATGGAGACATTTCTACTGCAGCAGTGTAAAAGGATTAATATTCATACTCAGCAAAAAAAAAAAAAAAAAAAAAGATGTCTGTCCAAAGTGGGACAGAAGTATGAACTTCTAATCAACTTCTTAAAGTTTCCATAACTCCTATCAGCACACACACACACACACACACACACACACAGAACCTGTCACATATAAATCTCCCAGAATGCAACGCTCAGAGAGAAAGCGCCAAAAGGATACGTGTGTCTGGTCGATCATGCACTTGCAGAGTGTGAAGTCAGTGTGTGGCAGGTTGGTCAGCGCCTTCAGCAGAATCTGTGAGGTCACTTGAGTCTGGAAGTATGCTGGATTAAACTGGTACCTGCACAGATGTCAAGATTAGAGTCATCACCACTCAAACATCAAGGTATCCAACAGGTAAATCAAATAAAGACCATTCTGGTATATTCCTAAGAGCTGCCTCTGTCTCCAAATTATTTAGAATCGGTAATATTTTTAGCAGTGTGTAAAAGTCGCTTTCTTTCCCTACCGAAGGCAAGTCTGCTGCTTCCTGGAGCCGACATCCAGCAGTAGAGGCAGGCTGGCAGAGACTGAGCTGCCTTTGTTTTATGATCAGAATCACGCCATAGTCAGAGCTTGACTCCCCTATTGGATAAAACTTCCTCCACCTATTTTCTTTTCTATCATTAAATTTTTTCCCTTTATTTATATTAAAAAAAAAAAACAGTGTCTTAAAGTTGAATAGCTGCTGTTTGGGTAACTTATGTAACTTACAGCTTGAGCACAGCAAGGTTTGCTTCCAGGTCGTAGGCATTTTCTCTCGCTTGCGTCTCCACGTAGCGCTCCAGCGTTGCAAGGTTTTCTGGGTTGTACCTGTGAGGGGAGATGAGATTATTATCCATAAATAAAAGCAAATGTTTCAGTGCTTTTTTTTTTTTTCATTTATGTGCTTATAAGCTTAAAATATGTTTGTCGAGAGTTGCACTACATCTTCAGGATAACCCTGATTCTACATTGGGTTCCCATCCTGTGGAAGAGGTCATGCCATCCTAGTGGCCCTGATATTGTCTATTATGAATACTCTGGAGATATTAATCCTAGACCAGCCCCGGCACTGATGGATCCCTCTGCAGTTTATCTACCAGCCCAGACGAGGACGCCAGTCTCTACCTGCTCAACCAGGTCTACAAAGCTAGCGAGCATTGTGAGAGTTTTTGTGTATTGTTTTTTTTAACCTTTTCAGTGCCTTCAAAACCATCAAACCAACCGTACTTGATATCAAACTAACTGGGCTCAGCTGCATACTTCCCTGGACAGTTGAAACCACAGAGTGTGTGTCTGCAGCACTGTATGCCAGACAGCGTGGCTAGTGATATTCAGACACTACTGGACAAATATTCGCAGGTCCTCCGTTCAAACTGGAAAGCAACAGCAGCACATTTAGCAAATGATAATCCAGCACAGAACACCATGAGAAATCCTTCCCACCTGTGGCCAACAAACTTTACAACTCCTCCTTATGACATCTGGGCTTTCTTAAATCGCCATATCTTATTTGCACCTTACTTTTTCCCTTGTTTTTTTAAATGTAGCGTTTACAATTTCCTGTCTTTCACGTTTATATCTTAACTGAGCCTCTATAACAGGGGTCCCCAATCCCAGTCCACGGGGGCCGGTGTCCCTGCAGGTTTTAGATGTGTCCTTGATCCATCACAGCTGATTTAAATGGATAAATGACCTCCTCAACATGTCTTGAAGTTCTCCAGAGGCCTGGTAATTAACTAATCATGTGATTCCGGTGTGTTGACCCGGGGTGAGATCTAAAACCTGCAGGGACACCGGCCCCCGTGGACTGGGATTGGGGACCCCTGCTGTATAACAAAGCAATTTTCTTGGGTTAGTAAGGTATTATGATTACAAATTAGTGATCATTTCAAATCAGAGACGGTCGAAAGGTCCACCAGTTGAGCCTCAGGTGACAACAGCTGCGTAAATGGTTAATTTTCTGTGTGAAAGCAGAAAATGAACCCTGGGCTGATGAAAACAATCCTATTCATGCAGTAAATGACTTCCTTTGTGTGAAATATCTTTGATCACCGCTTTTAACCTGAATGAACCGTTAATGTCCATCTAATGAAAATCAGTAAACAACAATAGACCACAGAAGCCAGGGTTTCTCACTTTATGACCAATACAAATTGTCTACAGTTCAATGGAGCAAACCCGGCTAATGCTAGCAGCTGTATAAATCCAACACGAACATTAAACATTTTATCCAATATTTGTTAACTCTGACTTATTATTTCATTAATACAATGTTGGTGTAATTAACCAACAATAAAACTCGTTTAATGAGGCATCAAGCTTCCCTGTATGGGCTAGCCACCACTTACTCACTGCACCAAACGTTAGCTTGCGATATTAGCAACCAGGCTAAGCTGTTAGCTCGGTCCGCTGTTGTTCTTTGTACCTGTCGATTCCTCTGAGAAGCTTCCCCACGTTCGCCCTCATCTGCTCGAAAGACGACGCCATTTGGTCCAAACTTTGACTTGATTTTTTTAATCTAAAAACCCGAATTAACGCCGCACGTGGGCCGCAAAGTGAAAAGGCACCGGGGCGGAGGGAGAAAAAGGTCGGACCGGAAGTGTTGATGGACCGGTACGCTAACCGTAATGCCGGAGCAAAGCCCTGTGGAAAGTCGTTCCGTGAACTTTGTCCGTCATAATTTCCATAAACGTTTCAAAAACATATGTTTAGTTCGATCGTTGTTTTAGCAAAGTAAAGCTAGTATCGGCACTCAGCAGGCACCTCATCCAGGCGTTTTAAACATTATCTAAATAAATAAATAACACATTAAAAAAATAATTACATCAATAAAAAACTTCAGTGATCGCCAAACAACAGAAAAAGACCTTTCCTGTTTGAAACTGAAACTACTACATGAACTGCGTGGTTCTTCTACTTTCGACTTTAATTTTCCGCATGTACTTTTACATAACAAGTACAGTTAGGAAACTTACTGCTCTCTACAGGGTCCGCTGCAGCAGATCTGCTGCCTTTTTAGGATCCTTCCTCTTTTCCTCTTGCCTGGCAGCTCCATCTTCAACATCTTTTGTCCAGTATATCCATTCTTCCTTCCCTACACAAGTCTAAATCTTCTCAGCCTTGCCTCGCTCAGAATCAGAATACTTTATTAATCCCTAAAGAAATTATGTGGTTACAGAACTTCATCTGCTCTGCACTACCCAAATCACTGGACCAGTTTGCATACCACCACAACAGGTCCACTGATGACGCCGTAGCCCTGACACTAAGTACTGCCCTCTTGCACCTGGAGAGGAGAGACAAATTTGTGAGAATGCTGTTTGTAGATTACAGCTCCGCATTCAATACCATTCTTTCCTCAATGGAAACTGCAGGATCTAGGACTGAGCAGCTCTCTCTGCAGCTGGATCCTTAACTTCCTGTCTTACAGACACCAAGTAGTCAGACTTGGCAGCATTACCTCATCACCTGTCATAATGAACACTGGTGCTCCACTGGGGTGTGTACTGAGCCCTCTCCTGTACTCACTCTACACCTACAACTGCACGGCCACTAGCAACTCCAACGTCATTGCAAAGTAATTGAAAGGTGAGCCCCAGCATCCTCAAAACCTTCTACTGTTGTACCATTGAGAGCATCCTCACTAGATGCATCACTTCTTGATATGGCAACAGCACTACCTACAACCTCAAAGCTCTCCATAGAGTGGTGCGGTGTCCTGAAAGGATAATTGGAGGTGAGCTTCCCTCCCTCTAGGACATCTACAAGAAGCAGTGCCTGACCAAAGCAGGGAGGATCATCAAGGACTCCAGTCACTCCAGCCATAAACTGTTCAAACTACTTCCATCAGGCAGGAGGTTCTGCAGTATCCGGTCATGAACTGGCAGACTGAGAGACAGCTTTTTCCATCAGGCCACCAGACTGCTGAACACTGACCACTAACACTTCATAGACACTTCACTTTCACTTATCGAAACTTTGACACTTATGAACTCCATATTGCAAAATATTCATCTGCTGACTTCTGCATATGTTATACAGATGTATATACACGCATACACGTGTATACATATGTATGTATATATATTTGGTATGAATATTTAGTAATGTGCACACATTCTCATATTTGTACATATATTTATGCTTATGTTTCTCATATTTATTATTCGTAGATTTTGTTTTTTATATTTCCTGGATTGTGCACACCACTGTTGCTTGTGAAGCTGCACACAAGAATTTCACTCACATGTGCTGAACCAGTGTACCAGCACATGTGATGTGACAATAAAATTGATTTGATACATCCACCCACCCACTCCACCCTGTCTGCACTCTCTTCACTGTCTGTTGCCCAGGTATTTAGACAGTCCCTGCTCCTTGCATCTTCACCTTCCCACCCGCCTCCCTCACATTCAAACACATGTAATCTGTCTTTCTTCTACTGATTTCCATTCCTCTTTATGTCCAGAGCATACTTCCACATCTTCAGACTGTCTTTCACTTGCTCCCTACTCTCATTACAGACTTTAGCCAGAATTCCACCACTTTAAAATTCAGCACGTGTTGCTTGTTAGAACACCTTTAGTGATTTTTAACATCTTTGAACTAATTTCACCTAAACAGTCTGATGCTACCATATTCATGCTCTGTGTCAGCTGAATACACGACTTTATCTGGGTGTTTTGGGCCTGAATAAAATATCTTAATTCAAGGCGGGGAGCAGGAGTGTTATGGCTAATGAAACAAAGCTTTTAGGTCAACTCTTTTTTAGGTCAACTCTTTTGGATAAAAATCGTCCAGGTTTCTTTAAATAAATTTTCTCTTAATCCATCAAAAATAATGGCAAAGTCTCTCAGTAGTGACTAAACCTCTTTAATCGTAGACATGAAAACCTAAGATTTTAAATTATTTAGAATTTCCGACATAATGATCGAACAAATTGAGAACAGCAGAGCATTATTTGTGAAGAGGCTGCATTAAGCATCCATATGCAGTCTTTTCGTTTGCTTTGTATTTTTGATAAACTGTTTACATGACAGACATACTAACAGCTATTATTGCTTTTAGGTCAGAACTGAGTATATTTTATATAACATATATTGATTAACCGTAACGGCTGATGTGTAGTTTGTAAAGTCAAAATCAGGACTAGTGCGCATGCTCAAACCCAGGTGCCGTTAGCTTGACTCGCTACAGTTTGACGCCACCTGAGCATCAATTAGCAGGTTGGAGGAGACTTTTTAGTAAGTCAATTTCTACCTAATAACTTTATAATTTATAATTATTATTTCATATTGAGACCACCGTATCAATTAAAAAAACACCCTTTCTGTTTTTCGGGTAGTATTTAAAAGGTTTGTTTGGTTTTACCAACTCACGGCTCTTCATGGATTTGTGGGGTGAGGAGGTCTCAACCCCAGTCGCCATTTTCGTGATAATGACTTCTTCCTCACACCAGGCGCGTGTTTATCACAGCCTGCAGAATGTTTATAGCGTGTTTAGTTCTCAGACAGATGGATTTACGGGAGACTTTTATTAAGTTTGTTGACTCAAAGTATGTGCTAACTTTACTTTGTCGCATGTTAGCGGTAGGATGTTGTCAGACTTTGACTGGTATCTGCTGCTGTCATGTAGAGGGTGTTCTGCAAGGAAAACTCGAGCCAGAACAAAAAGAAAAAGATTTGCGTTAATATTTGCGGTTTGTCATCGAGTGGTTAATTTGTTCTAAATAGCGGAGCATGTAACATAAAGAGTGTAGTTCGCCCTCCGCGCCACCAGAGACCGCTAGTGAAGTTTGTTTTTTCTTAACGAGAAACGTAAAAACATTAATTTACTTTACCAGAAATTTATTCCGTTTAATGAAGTTAAAATAACACTCATATTTAGCGTAATAAGCGTGAGTGTTGGCATGAATGTAAACTAAATTTATTATGTTTATTTCTTGTTTTTTTGCTTTTCTGCTTCCTATTGGACTAAAGCGTACCACGTGTCTAAGAAGACAGAAGAAGTTTATTTGCTAAAGCTAGCAGATTCAAATAACATACATCGACATTACACTGGTTATACGTTATCTAATGATTATGGTTGCTGTTTTATACGATGGCCTGAAATGGCGAGCGGTTTAGTTTCCGAACCGTGAGTGAGGGAGACTGTGCGGGGAGTGACTCCGTCTGCTCCGACGTATTCCCGGTATCGCTTCTCGGCCTTTTGGCTAAGATCAAGTGTAGTATCTGTTCTTATCAGTTTAATATCTGATACGTCCCCTACCCGGGGACCATATATTAAATTGATTTTTGGAACAGGGAGATGGAATAGGGGCTTGCTCCGTCCACTCCACGCATCGACCTGGTATTGCAGTATCTCCAGGAACGGTGCACCCCCCTAAACATGTGGAAAAACAACGAAAGTTTTACTAGCTGGATTCATTAGCAGTGTAACTACAACCAGTCACAATTTCTTGTAGCAAAATACTGGCGACGAGAATGGATATACTTCCTATCCTGCTACACCAGCTTGCATATTCGCCATGCATGAATTAGTTAGAAAAGAAATGACAAGGTCAATGTTTAGTTTGTTTTAGAGTGGTTATGAATATATTAAACAGGAAACTTTATCAATCTATAGAGAATGGCGCTAAAAGTATTCCACATATCCCTTTAAAGTTGGACGTGCTTTATTACAGCAACTTGTGCACCTTATTGTCTCAAAGATATATTCATAAATGTCAAGTGTTTCTCAGATTTTGACTTTCTATTCCTCTGAATTTTTTAATTACTCACCTTTGGCTGAAGATAGGATCGTGGGATTGCCCGTTCGTTAGATCCCTTTGAAACCTATTGAAAAGACTATTTGCTTGCCTTACTTTATTTACTTATGAAGATATTGTATTTTTTGACATGAATACATGTAAAGAAAGAATATCTGTTGCTAGTAGTGAATTTGATATCTTTGATTAAAGTTAAATTATGGTATACAAGACGGGCTACAACAAAGGATTTTCATAAGTGGGCCGAGAATGGACTCTTTAAGTGGGTTGAGATGGAAATTGCAGAAATATGGGGCTGGGATGCAATTAAGGACAGATGGAAATAGGGCTGGGCCATATTATACCGTTCATGGTAATGCCGGTACAATGTTAGGCAACGATAAGAAAATGGAATATCGCAATAGAATATGAGTAAAACGCACATGCGCAGTGCCTTTGTTTTCATACGCACATGGCCGAAAAACCATGGCGGCAACGGAGAATGAGAAGGGAGAAAGCGGATCATTGAGTGAAACGGATGAACCAGAATTAGTTTGTAAAAAATGGTGCCACTTCAGTGATGTGGAACTGGAATTTGTCCGTCAGACACATTTTTTTGTAGAACATGCTAGCGGGCCGTCATTATTGCCGTATTTGTCGGACTAAGGCGCTCATAAATCTGGGAGTAATCTGGGTCCTAAACTCCATTCCCTTCAGGTCCTAAAGTCAAAACGAACACTGCAGCATCACTGAGAGTTAAAAACTGTCTAAATTCTTTCATCTTTAATAAAACGATCAGCATTGCTGCTTTACCAGGTGTAACTATGAAGTTTAACATCCAGGCATCCATGAAAACAGAATTTATTACACTTAACGGAGTTAGAAGCTAGCAGGAAGTTAGCGGAAGTTAGCTCGCTAGTTTCGCTAGTTACCTAAGCATGATATAGCATGTTCTGACTGAGAGATTTCTGAAAAAATTCAAACGTAAAGCTCTGCTATCACTTCCAACATAAATGAAGACAGGAAACTAAACAGCAGTGACGTTTGTAAGGTTACTGAAGTTGGGCTAGCTGGTTTATAATGATGTGCTACGTGATCGTTAGCGACACAGCTATGTTATCATAACATAAACAGTGAAGCTGGAGGAATCAACGTTAACACTTTTCCACTCGATAAAAGTTAACATGAAGGTTCCTGATGGTTAGAGACAAATGCAATCGCATGGCAGGATGCTGTAAACAGACGAAACGTCAGTCAGGAGAACAACTGAGATAATCCATCCACAATACGAGGTTAGTCAATAATATACTTCAACAACACAGGAATAGAGCAGCTGTGATATAATACAGCATTAATGAATCAATGGTACAGAAGTGGAGGAAGCAAGAAGTATGAGTTGAATAAAGTTTGATTTATCTGAATGCTTTGTTTCGCTTAATGTGCCTTATAATCCTGTGCACCTTATGGTCCGAAAAATACATATTTAACTTTTTTATTTGGCACACCGCAGTATAATGTAGCAAAGCACCTCTTTTTAACTTCAGTGGATATTATACATGTTTATGCTCAGGATACGTCAGCCCATTTCTACTGGAAATGCCTTTTGGTTAAACTTTCAGAAAGGAATTTCCATTTGCACTGTTACATTTTTATATAGATTTAATGCACATAAAAAACTACGGAAGCGTAGAGCTGCCACCCAGGCAAAAGAAAAATACAAGTGTATCACGTTATAACGTGAAAAGTTCATTGTTCTAACAAGATACTTTTCCTGTTTGTACAATATACTATCATGTTTGTACAATATACTTTTCACGTTTGAACAACATAATATCACGTTATTACAATATACATAATTATCACGTTCGTACAATATAAATATTATATTGTACGAACGTGATAATTATGTATATTGTAATAACGTGATATTATGTTGTTCAAACGTGAAAAGTATATTGTACAAACAGGAAAAGTATCCTGTTAGAACAATAAACTTTTCACGTTATAATGTGATACACTTGTATTTTTCTTTTGCCTGGGTGGCAGCTCTACGCTTCCGTAAAAAACAGCTGCTTGTTTGAGTGAAAATAAATGGATGGGGGTTTTTTTTGCGCTAGTAAACTTGTGGAGTTGTATTTTGTCTCGCGTCAATTATATCGTCAGTTATATCGTTATCGCAAATTTTCAAATATATATCGTGATAAATATTTTTGGCCATATCGCCCTGCTCTAGATGGAAAGTTATATTCCCAGATGCTCAAAAGAAATAAGATGTAAAATGAGATCCTTTAAGTGACTCGTTGACAGTGTAAGGGATAACGGACAGAGACCTGTCAATATCAAAATATAATTAAAATCAGGGAAATACCTCAGCAGTGACCGTGGTCCACTTGATCCAGTGACTACAGTTCCAAGCAGATTACAGATACTGGGGTTTGTTACTCATCTTAAGACAAAATTCCGATAAGCATGCCAACTTTTGTAGGCCTTCACCTCGCTTCCAATATTATTTGAGGGGTTGTTGATATTATAACGATATGAATTGTGTGGCATATGTCAGGAAGAATGCCGGCGTTACACTTCACATTCGGAAGGTGTAAGTAAACATCCATCTTCTCTTTAATAGATTTTAAAGAAACCAACAGGTCATCTAAAGTAATATTAGTTTCTAAGTCTTGTTTTGTTTTTGTTTTTTTTTAATTTCTGGTGGAAATTTTATGTCTAAAAAATCAGTCCAAACATCCTCTGACTATCAAAATCTACATCCTCCTCTTGAAGGAGTTGAGCACAGTGTGAAGGTGTCTCAAAATCTCAGATCTAACCCCATCACATCATAAAAGTGAGCGTTCCCACTCCAGGACAATAGGGGGCAGCAGGAGTAGGACAGTCAGCTGTCCAGCAGGAGAAGACAAAAGAACAGGAAGTGGTTGTGCTGTTAGCAGAAAACGTGTGTGTTTTGTGTGTTGTTGTTGTTGTTTTCTTCCTGAGCATCAAATGTGAATCAAAAGGTTTTCAGCTGCAGTTTGATTTAACTTGGAGTTACTTGAACTTCCTGTTTGTTGGTGGATTTAAGGAGGTTAAATTGATTAAATATTGTGATCTTTCAGTTAGCTTTTGTTGTGCAGATGCAGCAATGCATGATGGGAAAGACTCCCCGTATATTGTAAACTAAATAACCTGATGTGACTCTGTTGGAAGCTCCTTCCTGTGTATATAAATAGTGTGTAGTCCCAGCCTCCTGCAGGCTGTGTTTGTGTTGATTGTGAGATTGTGAGCACCGTGAGTGTGCAGGGTTTGTGTGTGAAAGAGTCCCCCATGTGTGAGGTGAACAACTCATACTTACCTGGCAGGGGAGATACCATGATCATGAAGGTGGTTCACCCAGGGCGAGGCTCAGCCATTGCACTCCGGTTGTGCTGACCCCTGCGAATTCCCCAAATGTGGGAATCTCGACTGCATAATTTCTGGTAGTGGGGGACTGCGTTCGCGCTCTCCCCTGATCACATGTTCAAAGAAAACAGAGGAAGCAGATACTGAGGCAGTGTCCTGATGTTTATTAGAAATCTTTGTGTTATTTGAGGAGGATGTTAGTGAAAGCTTTGTGCTGCACAGTCTTTTCACTGAAGTCCTTTGTGCACTGTGGAGCACACTGTCACCTCCCGAGTGTTCATCCACTTAACAAACAGCAGCTTCTTTTCTAATCCAGGGCAGCTCGTCCATCTCAGTCGTGTTAGGAAAGTCATTTTTGTCCATGTGCAGAAAGACAGCCTGTTTTTTTCCCTTTTCTTTCCTCTAATGGTTCCACAGCAGCCAGCATGTGTGTTATGCAGATTGTGGAAGAGGGCAGGGCTGGTAGAACAGTTACCCAAAGTGTAGCCACCACCGGGCAAAAAAAATGGTTTAAAGATCTATGACAGACGAGCAGCTCAGACCATAACTTATGTTGACCTCACTCTTTCCTGTGTACACAAAAAACTGTCATGTGTGACCCGGTGCCCAATCAGCTCGAACAAACCGTTTGTATTCACACTTTGTGGGCTTGTCCCTCATATACGACTTCATGCCATTGGTAGCCTTACATGCCACCATCCTCTAATCTGTGCAGATGTTTCTACAAGGCTGGAAATGAGCTTTGCAGGCAGTGAAATGTGATGATAGAGTGGATGTTCAGTCTGATTATGACAGGAACTCATCTTATTCCTTCTTTGCTGTTGTTTACACACAAGGAAGCTCTTAGAATATGTGTGTGCAATAAACAGTGTTGTTCCTACTCCGGGACAGTAGGGGGCAGCAGCAGGAGGAGAGTGAACTGTTCAGCAGCACATAACAAAGGAACAGGAAGTGGTTGTGCTGTTAGCAGAAAACGTGTGTGCTTTATGCGTTTTTTCCTTTTTTCTAAACATCAGACGTGAATCAAACAGTTTTCAGCTGCAGTTTGATTCAACTTGGAGTTACTTGAACTTCCTGCAGGTTTGTTGGTGGATTTAAGGAGGTTAAATGGATGAAGTATTTTGATCTTTCAGTTAGCTTTTGTTGTGCAGATGCAGCAATGCATGATGGGAAAGACTCCCCGTATTTTATTAAAACTAAATAACCTGATGTGGCTCTGTTGGAAGCTCCTTCCTGTGTATATAAATAGTGTGTAGTCCCAGCCTCCTGCAGGCTGTGTTTGTGTTGATTGTGAGATTGTGAGCACCGTGAGTGTGCAGGGTTTGTGTGTGAAAGAGTCCCCCATGTGTGAGGTGAACAACTCATACTTACCTGGCAGGGGAGATACCATGATCATGAAGGTGGTTCACCCAGGGCGAGGCTCAGCCATTGCACTCCGGTTGTGCTGACCCCTGCGAATTCCCCAAATGTGGGAATCTCGACTGCATAATTTCTGGTAGTGGGGGACTGCGTTCGCGCTCTCCCCTGATCACATGTTCAAAGGAAATAGAAGAAACAGATATAATAGTGTCATGGTGTTTATCAAGTCTCTGAGAGCTGTTATTGTGCTGTTAGAGAAAAGGTTACTGAATGAATGAAGTAGTAGTAGTAAAGTACTACAGTAAACAGGACTTTCTGTTGTTCAGTATAGTCTTCCCACAGTATAAAGTTCCCACTAATCTCCACTAGAGGCTGATAGAGTTCTGTTAGGTGGTGTGTGGTTTGTCTCTGGACTGGAGGGAAGTGTTCACACTTTGTGCTTGTCACTACCCGATCTGTACAATGCATGTGCGAAAGGCCACTACTTCCGCTCAAAGCATTTTACGATAGTTACGGTCAGAGTATCTGTTAAGATGTTAACAATAATAAGTATCTCTTAAAATGTTTGCAGTAATGAAACATTTCAATATAATGTAGACAAAAACGAAAAAGAACAATAGTCACAGTTCAGGGGATCAGATCTACCCAATCCCCCTACCTCTGTACCGCGCATGTGCAGATGGCCTCTGCTTCTGTTTTGTTTAATTCCAGTTTACTCCCCAGCAGTGTTGCCAATAGGGCTGCCACGATTAGTCGACTAGTCACGATTACGTCGACTATCAAAATCGTCGAAGACTGATTTAATTAATTAATTTAATAAAAGTTTGAAGCTTTGTAAGATCACAATAGAAGCAGGAATAAGTAGTAGGATTTAAGAGTGTAATAACGGACTGAAACAGAAGATGGCAGCACCGCATGTACAAGGATGCCAGCTGCTGTTAAACCCCGAAGAAGAAGAAGAAGCTGTGTCCCAGAATTGACCCTGTGCACGAGAAAATGCTAACTTCCTGGTTTGAGACTGGATGTGGGGTTGTACATTTCCGGTAGCTTTATTTTGCGGTCAATCGCTACTGCGAAGATATCCTCCACAATCATGTCCAAAACTCGAAAACAGAAAGATCGCGTTAAGTTACAAAGAGCAGAAGGTGGGAACACTCACCGCTGTTGTGTCATAAAAAATCTAATGATCAATTTTGACGTTTAAAGAGTTTAGATCGATCAGTTGTTTACATCACTCAACACAAGCAGAACTGCATCACTGCAGCAGAAGACACATCGTCCACATTCAGAAGCACATCTCTGTATAGTGACTGGTCTTATGATTTAAACAGGCAAATGTTCAGCATTCAAACTACAGGTGAAGAATAGTCAAACCAGATGTTTCCCCCGTTACGTCGAGATCAGCTAGTCAAGTACACACCTACACAGCATGTTAACAAAACGTGAAAAAAGCCACACAAAAAATGAATGATTGCTGGTAAGGGTTTCTATACATTAGTATGTACGAAGGGTGTGTTGTGACTTACCTTCAAAATTACAGCGGTCCCTCGCTATAACGCGGTTCACCTTTCACCTCGCTGTTTGGCTGATTTTTTAGTGCAAGTTTGCATGCTTATTTTTTTTTTTTTTACATCACATTGTGTCCTGCGTCCTGATCGCTGCAGACGATCTCCTCCGTGACGTCTCTCCTGTACAGTACAGAATCGCTGCATCGATGTTAGCAGTGTGACTCTGAAGTGCAGTACTGGATGTCCACAAAACGTTTTGCACCGTCAAAAAATACAATTGGCTACTTGATTTCACCTATCGCTGGTTATTTTTAGAACATAACACCCGCAATAAACGAGGGACAGCTGAGAAATATAACATTTGAATCCCTTTTCTCTTTTGCTCTGAGGCGCGGGGGAAAAATATCGACAAGTCGATGAACATCATTTACAGATATATTGGGTAAATGCCCAAGACATCTATAGAAATGTAAATCGCCGCTTGATTCATTCATTTGCTTAACTTGTTTTGGTAGGACACCGGAAACAAAGCTCCCCACAGGAGTTTCCGCACCGGAAGTAGCATATGCTAACGTGCACATAGCCAATTCATAGCGCGGCCCAGTTCAGTTTACAACAATGGCGGCAGCTAGTTAGTTTTAATATTACTCTTATTATTATTTCTGGGTCACAAAATAAACGTTTAACATATTTTCAGGCAAGAATGTAGCTGTGTAAACCTCAAATATCTGCTCAGTTTATCAAGACACCACATATTTTGAAAAGCGCTCCGACGTCTGTTACCCACTAGCTCGATAGCTAGCCGGGGGCAAGGCTCACTAGAGCCCGTGAGAGCACCGGACTCCCGGCAAATCATTTTCAAACCCACCGCCATCTTTTGCTACTCAGGTTAAACATATATAAGTCACTTAGATAACTTAACAATGTTATTGTTTGGCTTTTTTTTTAGTATTTTATTTGTTCCTGAGTAAATCGGTTTGGCTGAGATTAAAGTTATAGTTTTTGCACAGCTGAATAAACGTCAAGCAGACAGCTGATCATCAGAAGTGTGAGATGCTCGAGAATATATTCCGGTGTCCCGTTATATTTTAGATAGCAAGGAGTTTATTAAACTTCACCGAAACAATCTGCAAATTTAATAAACTGTCATCTTGTCTTTATTTTTAGTTAGCACATACCTTAAACACTTAATGCTGTAAGCTAATGATAGTTATATAAGAGCAGATGCTGCTGGTGCAATAAGCTGTACGTTTTACGTCCAATGGATGATGATCTGATTAGTCGACTAATCGCAAAAATAATAGGTGACTAGTCGACTATCAAAATAATCGTTGGCGGTGGTTTACGACACCAACTGTCTGCCATCTATAATCCAGTTTTGAGATCCCTTCCCAGACACCTTAACGCCCACTCACATCCTGGGCCATCTGACCTCAGGAAATCACATGATAGGGTGAGGCCAGGTTTCACAATGAGCTCACTCGAAACCTTGGCTGATTGTGACCCACACCCGCTTTCACACCTTGGCTCATGTGATTAGGTAGAGGATCATCAGGGGGTCCTTTGTCCCTCTTTGGGGGGAAACTCCCACTGGGTTTAAATCTGGGACTCTCCACCATTTGACCCTTAGAACTGAAGAAGCTTCTCGGATGAGAGGTGAAATGTCTTCAAGCAACTTAAACAAGTCCAGACGCTTTTCTTTCCAAGCTCCTTAGACTACGATGACCTGGATGACTGAGAACCTTCACAGACCCTTCTATAAAACCATGATTAACCCTATTAAAAGCCCCCTCTTGATCTAGTGTGATACAGATGGCAAATGTCTATCTTCTAAAAAGCCCAAACATCTATATGAAGTTGGATGTTCCATGAAATATTCTTTCCTTTAACCCCACTTGTTTGATCTTTATCAACTACATATGGCAGGGCTGCAGCTAATCGGTTTACAATAGTCTTACACAATATCTTGTATTTCACATGTAATATTTTTATACAATAGAGAGATCACACGTGTGCATGCTCTTACTCGTTTCCTAACTGCTATAAATTTCATTTCAATTTCATTTCATTGATAATCTCTCCCAAATGGCTTCTCAGTAAATCCCAAAATGTCATGTAGATTTCTCGTCTCAGTCTATCTATTCCAGGCATCTTCCTGTTTTTCATTGAATTCAAAGCAATGTATAGTTCTTCTTTAGTAATATCTGTTTCTAATTTTCCTTTTTTTATCCAAGGGTACCCCCCCCCCAAAAAAAACCAAACAAACCCCAAAACAAACAAAAAAACAAAAACCAAACGTAAAAATGTACTTCCGATTTCAAAAGTGACTTGAAAAAGTTGGGTGCAATGTGATGCAGCCTCCTCCAATAGTTCCTCCTGTTTTAGCCATGACCCCATCATTCCTCGGCAGTTCCTTTATTGATCTTCTTTTACAATGTATTTTGACTTTTCTGAAAAAATAGGCAGAGCATCTTTCATTTGCATATATTCCTGCTTCTGCACTTTAAATGTACAAGCTTTTTTCTAAAAAATGTCCTGCAGTAATCTCTATCCATACTTACACCATTAGAATTGTCAGTAGAATATATATATTGCCAATTTCTTTTTGTGTGGAATTTAACATCGATTTTGATTTATTTATTTTTTATCTTTCTTTGCAATATTTTATTATATAGCATTTTATTCTTTGTTTTGCATCTTCCCACCAATTCACAAGGTTGGAGTATAGATTCCTGGTCCTTTAAAAGGGGCTGAAAGCTGGACCTAAAATTGTTATCGCTAAGAATGAACAAAAAACTAAGAAATATTAGCAGACCGTATTTGCTTGTAGTAAAAATGTAATCTAACTGGGTTTTTATTCCTCTACTGTTTTCCCAAGTATCTCCAGGATCATCCTTACATATCTCCCTAAAATCGTCTAGTAAAGCAAATTTCTTTATAAATAATTTTAGCAGCAAAAGATGTGTACCTCTGTCTACTGAGCCATTTAAATCACCCTCCACAACAGCTTTGTCATGAAACGTATGTCTAGATTGGCTAATAACTCCTTAGGAACTGGAGGTTCTGCATCTGCGTGTATGTTAATTATTCTAAGTTCTTTACTGTCAATATCGACACACTCTCACTCCAATCTGGATTCTCCCTTGACCCATTCTCTGGAAAACAGCAGTATATCACTATCATTTTTTAAATGTCCTCCTTGTAGCAAACATATGTCAAAAACAAATGTTGCCAGGTAAGAAGAAACTACTGCTGTCTTTGTTGGGTTTTGTAATCCCCTGACATTCATGGTCATGATTTTAAAATCTGCCATGTATCTGAAGGATTGTGGGGTTTTTGTTTTCTTTTACCAGCTTCTCCTTTATCAATGAGTAACATAAACAGTTGGTGCTTCGTGCCGAGGAACGCCTGTGACAAAAGAGTGAGACATATTGATCCCTCTCGCACCTCCTCATTATTTTGTATTTGTCATTTCCTGTGGAGATGGAAATATTACATGCGGGAGGATTTGTTGTATTTCCAGATGACCGGCCAATAGTTACATTACTAGCAACGTCTTCATCCAAGGGAGGAAACCCACTGACAGTCTGTTTTGTCTGACGCAGCTCTTCTGAAGAATTGAGAGGTCTAGAAAACGGCCTCTGCTAGCATTACCGTTAACAGCTGGATTTTCCTGTTTGAGTGCAGCTAGCTAAACCGCTAAACATGTTTTTAAAACTTGAACTTTAAGCGCTTATTTCTTAAATCCAGCTTCAGACAGTGTTCCATCTGTCTCACTTTCTGAGGGCAGGGCTCAGTGGTGTAAATTAACCTGTATATGTGTAGCATTTCAAGTCCCTTTTAAGGTCAGTCTTTTTTTTTTTTTTCATATTTGGTTTAATGGGTTTTCTGTTAATGTTTGCTCAAGATTCCTGGAAACCAGTTCAAAGACCTCCCCACACCCTCAACCAGTCTCTGAGACGGCTGCCCGTCTTTGACCCTGGTTCTGGCTGAGGTTTCTTCTCTTAAAAGGGAGTTTTTCCTTCCTACTGTAGCCAAATTCTTGTCGGGCTTTTCTCTGTATTATTGAGTACCTTACAATATAAAGTGCGATTGTTGTTGTGATTTGGTCTAATATAAATAAAAATGAATGTAATTGAAACTGGTTTTTAGGTCTTCGTTTGTTTGTTTAGTTGATTTATTTTGAAATATTTCAGTGCAAATTAGTCTTGTGCGTGTTTGTGTTTTGTACAGCTAAACGTACATAACATGAAACGAGTTCTGCTACCAGCAGTTGTCTGTCCTTGCTATTGTTGATGGTTTGTCTAGCAGAGGTTGCTGGTACTTGATTTGTTCTTCAGAGCCGCGGTTATATTTGCAGGTTTGTGACCTGATTGTTCTCCCACAGACACCGCTACGGGTTTAAAGAGTAAATCTTTGGCCTATAGATGAAGTAGAAGTTCACAGGTGAAGATTTATCGTACACAAAACGTATTAATCTTGATTATATTATCAGTGTTCCCTCTTTTCAATCATTACCGGATGCAACTATTGCTGCTGTACTCTGCTTAGTTAACTCAGGCGAAGGAAAATCGCGTTACAAATGTTTAATTTCTTTGCTGACTTTTCAAATTTAAATGTGTCATTTTTGTTTTCTTTAAATTTTAATAATTTAAATGAACTTAAATGTTGCATAATATATTTGTCTACACAAGCTCCTTTATTTTACTACGATATTTTGTTTAGAGTTTTCTATGAAATGAATCGAGTTGAGGAGGCGCGGCTTCTTTGGACCAAAATGGCGGCAGCACTGGCTCCTCGCAGCCCGTAACAGAAACACGGACTACTCACGTGAATTTCACCTTCGGAGGACTCGGTAATAGTTATTTGACAGGTTTTAGGGATAACATCAGTAAATTCGGAATTTAATGTTAAATTTCGTAGCCTTTTTGCTCTGTTGCTGCTTCGGTTTGTGATTGGACAATTGCAGGCTACGTAACCGGAAGCCACCAGGAAGACGTAGTTGTTTCTTAAATAACTTTGTTTGTAGCGATTCTTTGACTCGTTCTTCTACTTCGGTTTAATGTTTTTGTATTTATTTCATAAACTGTACGGTAAACGTTACTGTTGAATTTTAACTTTGGATTTCGGACCGCGAGTCAGGGAGACTGTGCGGGGATTGACTCCGTCTGCTCCGACGTATTCCCGGTATCGCTTCTCGGCCTTTTGGCTAAGATCAAGTGTAGTATCTGTTCTTATCAGTTTAATATCTGATACGTCCCCTACCCGGGGACCATATATTAAATTGATTTTTGGAACAGGGAGATGGAATAGGGGCTTGCTCCGTCCACTCCACGCATCGACCTGGTATTGCAGTATCTCCAGGAACGGTGCACCCCCCTAAACATGTGGAAAAACAATGTAAGCTTAACTAGCTACGATCATTAGTATGGTGCACCGTACCGTAAATATCCCCTAAATGTGAGTTCACTGAATTTTGCGTATGGTAGGCTGTTTATATGCACAGTATATCAGGGTAGTATTTGTAGTTTTTATTTCAGTCCCCTTAAAGAGTCCATGCTTAGTCCACTGGTTTAATTCATGAATAATAGTTTCTGGTATCATCATTTTTTGGGTATATAAGATTAAAGTCACAGTTGCGGCTTTTCTTTTTTTTACATTTTTCATGTTAACGTTCACAATACTTCTGTAACTTTGTGAATTAAGAAACTAGTTTTCAAAAGGGTGCAGACAGGTCACACAGGAGGACAGTTCCACATAAGGTGACACATTGTTGACTGTCTGTGTATTTAAAATGTTTCAGCTAATATTCCACTTTATTAAAGAGACTGAAACTGAACTGAAACCTACGAAACAAACACAAGTCTAAGGTCCACAGGTAAACTCAGGGTTGTGTGAGCTGTGCAGAAAGCTTTATTACTAAGGCTGATGTTTCAGCTCCAGCACCTTGATAATTAACAACCAATCATAGACTGACTGTTACAGCTCGCAGGTTAGTCCGTGTCCCTTTAATTACGGGAGGAAGAACGACTTGAGGGGTGTGTTCAGTGAGTTGACATCGAGACGGGTAAGCAGCAGCACAGACTTTAGCTTCATGTTTTCCTGTTACAGCCTAACAAACTGTTTTAAAAGGATTTCAGCTAGTTTGTGTAAATATTTTGTCTGGTACGGTTTGAATAGATGCAGTAAGTGAGTTTGACAGCAGGTTTATATTGGTTTGGAGTTAAAAGTGAGAAGTATAAAAATAGACCCAGTCAGCTCACGACTTACAGAAATGGCAGGACAAGGATTTTAGTTGCTGGCGATACTGTGTGTGTGTGTGTATTAGTTAAACCCTGTGCAATCTATGTGTGCTAAAGTAAGCATCTAATTTGCCTGTGCTAAGTACACACTTTGTACAGGGCAGCTTACATGTAATAATTTGATCTGATTGATCGAATTGTTGTATTTACACAAGTTGTTGCTGTTAGGTGTTGTTATACACCTGTTCAGTATAAACCTCCTAATGAGTCAAACTTGATTGAATGCAAGTAAAAGAACTTTGGACCTGAAGTGGTAACTGAATTATCAGCAGCACGTTTCACGTAGGCCCTCTTGTTCTTGTAGTAGTCAGTTGTAGTTTTGTTATTGACCTGCAGGGGAACATTTTACAAGGGGACATAAATCACTCCTGCTGGTTGTGGCAAACTTGCATTAATGAGACCTTTCAGAGTATTTCGATGGCTTGTAGAAATCTTGTCACACTGTTTCAGAAGCTGTGCTAACTGCTTATTTTGTCTTACAGCAGGTAGCCTCAAAGAAACATGTCCTCTCCAGAGATCGCCTCGCTCTCCTGGGGCCACATGAAGGTGAAGGGATGCTCCTCCACCTACAAGGACTGTAAGGTCTGGCCTGGAGGGAGCCGAGCCTGGGACTGGAGAGAGACTGGGACTGACGTAAGTGAAACCAGAATCCAAATGAGGACGGACTGCTGTAAATTAGCTCTGAGGCAAATTTGTGATGTTGAGGTTTTTGCTCCTCAGCATTACCCTGGAGTACAACCTGCTGACCTAGATGAGGTGCTGAAGAAGGGAATCGACCTGCTGGTAATTGGCAGAGGCATGAGCGAGGCTTTGCAGGTAAAACAGACCAATTTATTCCTTTAAACATAATAAACCCAAAATATAAACTATAGTTTGGTTGGAGTCTTAGCATCTTTGTTCTATTTGTTTTAAAGAGTTTTTGCTTTGTTACTTTGATGTAATAAAACAGATCCCACGCTCAGCTGCTGTATGACTGAGTCATGTTGCACAAGCTGCTCATATCAGATAAAGTATCACAAAAGAATGAGACTGCAGACTTGGTGGTTCATCCATTCAAATAATCTGGCTAATACGCTCTTTGGAGGCTGAAAGGCGATTTCCTGTGTGTGGATGTGGTTGGAGCGCTGATGGATCGATTAAGGAGCTGTGCTTGTCAGACTCTGTATTCACACCATCGTCTTCTCTAACAGGTTCCCTCCTCCACCCTGGACTTTGTGAAGCAGAAAGGCGTTGATGTCAAAGTCTTCCAGACGGAGAAGGCTGTCACTGAATACAACAAACTGGCCTGCCAGGGTGCAAAGGTGGGCGGGGTTTTCCACTCCACCTGCTGATGTCACCCTTACCTTGCTGACACAGCCACCTGAGGAGGACTCTACAAGCTTTTTCACTGTAGAGAGAATATCCCACTGTGGTGCTGAAGCTTTGAGTTCACTGTGAAGATGCAAACAAGCTGCTGATAATTGGAGCTGCTGACTAAATTTTAGTCTCACTTGCATTTGTGACTTCCTGATTATGAAAACACAATAATGGGCATAGACTGATTACTCTCCTGCTTTCTGTTGTGCTACAGGGCTCATTAGTTTTCCATGCTTTGCACATTAGAGAGCACTCTTTCCTTTACAGCCATGTGCTTCCTGCCTGCCTTAAAAGCCCAAACTCATCTGCTGATGAATTCAGCACAAAAGAAGCCTTCAAACAACAAGAGCCACCGATAACAGTTGAAACAGAGTTTCTGTAGGTAAACGTGTGGAACGATTGTTGATCTTTGCCTGCAGCTGTTTCATGGCTTAGTCTCTGTCCACAGGCTCAGCAGGAGCCAATCACAGCACAGAAACTAGGTCCAGTCACACCTGTCGCCATTTTAAAATCAGGTGGAGAGACCCGCACAGAGAGAACATCCAAACTGTGGTTAACACAGAGTCAAATCTTTAAGTAAATAAACATCTTAAACAATAGAATTCACAAATCGAGACACCTTCTCTCTCAGAAAAGTTATTTTAAAGGCGGTGGCAGAAAATAATGTAGAGCATCTTAGAAAGCTCTTCTAGATTTGACTTTAGATGCAGTCACATGTTATAAAAGCTGAAATGTATGGATGTTACCTGCTGTCTAAACAGGGAGGAGTTCAGTTTGATTCATCATGTGACAAAATAAAAGTAGAGAATGAAACTTTACCACCTGACTACTTCTTTATAATTGAATACAAAAAGCTTTTTCCATAAAACCCAGTCTTGTGCTTCCTACAGCTTGACCGTTAATGAGAGTGGTTTCCTGTACAGTTATAATTAGAGATGAACAGAAGAAGAAAAGTCCAGCACGTTAAAGCTGCGAGGCGCTTTGTTAGCGTCGTGCGGGCTTGGGCATGATGAAGACTTTAACGGCTTTGCTGAACGGAATCGTTCCCTCGACGGCGGCCTCTGCTGGCGGGAGACTCTCCAAGCTCTCGCTCCACCCCAGCTTGGAAGGGGAGGTCAGGGAGGTCGAGGAGGAGCTGTAGGCCAGCAGGAGACGCACCTCGATCTGAGACGGCTCTGAGGCAGAGACACGAGGGGAGGAAACACAGTGACGATGGAGCGAGAGTTTTTACTAGTTTGGATGCTCAATTCAGTTTAATTTGATAATTTTATATTTAAAGGACAAAAAAAAACATGTTATTAACTGACCTGTCCACGCTGTGTGTGAGAGGTAAACCTGCGTGATGAGTCTGTGTCTGTGGGGTCCGGGCTTTCTGAAGTCTCCAGGTTTAGGATGGATCACGTGACTCTGGCCGTCTGGATACAGAACCTGCAGAGGCAGCGAGTAGTAAACATTCATGTTGGGTGTAAAATACAAACCAATCAGTGCTTATAAGGCTGGATGATAACCGGCACAGCCTGATTTAATCTGCACTCGCTGGCAGGTTTGTAAGTAAGCCGAGCCTGATGTCAGTGGCCCTGCATTTCAAACCACGCTGAGCTGGTTAACAGATGTTAAAACACTTTTATAAACTTTGTGCCACTAAAGGTGAGGCCTTGTTTACATCAGTGGGGAAACAAAAGCATGTCTAACCACAACTGCTGGAAGCACTAGAATATACCCGCAGTGTGAGAGCAATTAATTTGTGGATGAATGGAAGACCGTGGCCATTGTTTTAAACAGGTAATGCAATATTTTCGTTAAATACCTTAAAGCTTAAAACCTACACGCTCAAAACTTTGTGTGTTTTGGTCTTTTATCCACACATACAGTGTTTTAGGACAGACGTGACACTTTAGAGAAAGATTTTTGTCTTGCAGTGTCAAAGGTGTGCGCCTTGATCTCTTTCAGGTTCGGATTAATTTATTAATCCAACATGTTTACAGCTGACCCACACAATCTATAGTCTTTAAACACTAATCACAAACACATGTCAAGACAGAGATCGACAACGAGGTCGAGAAAAAAAATATTAAAAATAATTTGAATAACAAGGACAAATGCCTCAAAATCAACAATCAGAACAATTCATCTGAATGACCCGTCACTGTTAAATAATCTTATTGCTGACAGACTGTTCGCTGTTTGCAGGCCCACACTTCTATAGTCAGATCACCACCTGTTGGTTTGGCACTTCACAGCAGTTTTGGGGGGGATTCAAGTAGATGAAGTGATTTCTTTCTGGCGTCACATCAAACTGACCTGAACTTTCACCGTGTTCTGGGGGTCCTGGACGTGCTCCAGCGTTGCATCAATGTCTAACGCCACAACCAGGCCAGACGTGAACCTCAGTGGGTTGTCAGACTCCCCCGTTGGTTCAATGATGGTCGCCGTCGCCCGATGGATCTGATGACCCGCAACAAATTAAACAAAACTCAAACCACACCACTGCTGCAGTCTCTGAAGCTCAAAGTTCAGGAACTCCGTCCATAAAAATGCAGAAATCTTTTATTTATAAATGGAAATATCAGGTGGAAAAGAACATTTAAATTAAAACAATGCATTCATGCAAATGAGATTTCAAGGACTAGTTTCAAATGTAGAGTGGCTCCAGCTTTGATCGACCTTTATTCTGAAAGTTCACCTCTGTAATCTTATCGTGCCATCTGGAGTCTGCTGCTGTTTTTAGATCGCTCCATGTCTCAGTCTGACCTGTTACACATTTATAATTTCTAGAGATGGCATTAATGTCCGATACCGATTCTGATATCATAAATTTGGATATCTGCCGATAGCGTATTTTGTAATCAATAAAACTGTTTTTTATAAATATCTTGCTGCATTTTGTATAAGTTCATACTCAAGTTTTAAAAAACAAGAAAACGAAGCTACTCTGTTATACCTGTATGCAAAATACACTGTTCAGCAACACTGATCAATCTAATAAACTTAAACCTACACCATCCTCCCTATTCTGGTATTTTAAAGAGTACTTACCTACCTAACTAATAGGGTTGCCAACTCCCAGCAAAAATATTAGGGAACCACCCCCCGCCCTTAATCGATGTAATCAACTTTAATTTAATGCAAGTGTAAAACAAATGCACATAAATCAATTATTTTTCTACAATAATTAAATAGATTCAACATCTTTCTTCAACAGAATTGCAGACTGCACAGATGGTACTATAGCTTACTAGGGTGTATATTAGACTTATTAGTTACTATATACAATAATGGATTTCTATACATTTAATCAGATGACCACGTTTGTTGTAAGATTCAGATAATTATTTATTCAAAGTTTTTAAATGACATAACAAAGAAAAGTATTTCTTTGTGCCCCCCTCTCCCTGTTAATGCCCTACCTGGCCCCCGACAAAACTTTGCTAGACCCGCCCCTGCACAGTTACCAGCTGTCAGCTACTTAGAAAAGGATCCTGGTGTTATTTGTCTCTCAGAAACAGTTCATAACTTCAACTCATTCATGTCACCTAAAAGGTAAACCTGTTTGTCCATCACCTGTTCAGCTCTGATGATTCAGTAAGGACATCACCTGGTTTCATCTTCATGTTTCCCTCTCACCACATAACCAAACCGACATCATGACCAGCAGCTTTTACAGCTGTGGCTCCAGCAAACATCAGCTGATACTAGAAAGTAATATTAAATAAATTCTAACAACAGCTGATCAAGCTTAAACGTGCTGTTGTTGTTTATCCGCTGGTCTCCTCTTTCTAGCGCAAAGTGGGCGATAAACAAACAAGAAAGACGGGACTTGCGGCAGAAAAGCCGATCAGCTGATCATTGATCAGTTTCATGTTTGAAGTAATAACAGGAGAGGGAGGGGAGAGAATGAGAGAAGTAGATGCAACTGCGCAGCAAAGACAGAATAACTCCAGCTTTGTGTCTATTTTTTAATTCTAGCTGAATTACGGGACAAATTGCTTCCTTTTCACCTCAATATGGAACTCCGATGGCCAGTCCAGCTGGGGCTCAATGTATCAGTTGTTAAGCTTAACATGGGAATACTCTGCAAACATTCAGGGATGAACTTACACACTTGCTTTACTTCTCTGGGATAGTTTTCGCCGAGATGAAACGCCGCGGTTAGGAAGCATGTAGCGAGGCTACAAATGCTCCAACAGACCGCCGACAGGTCTCGCAGACAACAGCCGCTCTATCACGTGACACATACTGCGCCGATGCGCCGAGCTGGGTTAAGCCAAGTAGCGCGTTTTGTGAGGTGATTTTGTGACACTTCGGATCGGATTACATTTTTTATTTCTCTCCGATATCCGATCCAGTAATTTAGGTCAGTATCGGAACGATACCGATACGTAATATCGGATCGCTCCATCTCTAATAATTTCATCACTTAAACTTAAAGATAAACTTTGAATGTGAGAGATTATAACTGGAGATAACAGCTGGGTCTCCGGGTCAGGAGTGAAACCACGAGCATGCTGATGTGAATTAGACAAATTCATAATTTGAGTTGTGCTTTGATCTTTGAGATTTCTGAGTGAGAGTTTGGTCAAGATTACTAAAATCACCCCAAATTAAGCTCAAGTTGAAGGGCCACTCTTATTTTGAAAGTTTAGTTGCTACCACAGCCCCAGGGTGGGCGGGTCACTGTTCTTGGTTATAATCTGCTACTTCAACAGAGTCAACTCTATCATGTATGTAAGCACTTGGTTATGTGCATGCTTGAGAGCGCCTTATAAAGAGCGATGTGTAATAACTGGTTTAAGAAAGCTGTGATGCTTCACAGTGTTTTCACCGCACCTGTTCGGGCAGTCTGAGCTGCAGCAGGCCGCTCTGTCTCAGGGTCGTTTGCAGGATTTTCACCAGCTCCACTGGCTTACAGGACGACAGGCGCGGCATCAGCTCCAAGAGCTTATCCACAAAACTGTCCTGGAGGTGTGGCAGCTCGGTCAGAAACAGCCTGAGGGAGGCACGAAACACCGACAGTGAGTCAGGACAGTCCGTGCAGTCCGACGCTGTCCTTTGCATCGATAACACACAGACCATCAACAGATTACATGAATCTCCAGCTGATATGGACTGAGCCGAGTTCAACTCTCACTGTCTGAAAAAGACAAAGAATGAAAAAACATACCTCTGAAAAGACTCGACATCCTGCAAAAACTTCTCGCAGCTGCCGATGAGGAGATCCAACCTGAGGAGAGACACAGGCTGGGAAGTATGTACAGAATGTGTGTGTGTGTGTGTGTATGTGCGTGCGCGCGCATGTGTTTACCCCTGTCTGGTGCGAGCAGTCAGGACGAGCTGCAGAGCTTTGGCCTGGAGTCGAACATGATGTATGGTGGCCACCTGTCTGCTCTCCAAGCCGCTGTACAGAAACTCCAGCTTGTAAGTTTCCTCCAAGATCTACAAACACAGTCACACACATCACATGATCTCACTGTTGCTGTTACAGGTGTGTGTGTGTGTGTGTGTGTGAGAGAGACCTGCTGAGCCGCTGCTGTGGCCGTGACGTTTTGTTTGAGGCACAGAGGGACGGCCATGTTCCACAACTTCTCCTGCAGAGCCTGAAGAAACGAGAGACAGAGTTCTGAATCTGAAGAACAGGTCTGTTTGCAGACAGAACCGCAGCAGAAACACACTCCTACCTTCATTAGCAGCAGCTGGCAGCGCAGGTATGTAGCACAGAAATCAGCAGCTCCAGCAAGCTCCGTCTGCAGCTCCCCGAGCCGCAGCAGGTCTCTGCAGACACCAGTTAACGACTCATTTACTCACAAATAACAATCACATCCCTACAGTTACTCATTCGGGATATCAGGAAGTCTCATGATCTGACGTTTGCAAGTAAAAAAATATCGGAGGGATTTCTGGCATTCATTCATAAAACATGTTCAAAATGTGACAGCACAAATCCTTCCTGCGTGCTTCGTGTGCACACTTCACTGTGTGCGTTTACCTTATGGTCAAGTCCAGCAGGTCCTGGGCTCCAGGTGCCTCCAGGTTCTGGATGGTGCTGACTCTATTGAGACTTTGTTGAAGGAAGAGCTGAGCAGATTCCACAGAACCAGAACCCGGACCCGAGTCCACAGAGTCGAGACCGTACACCTGCTTCCTGCCGGGCAACTAAAACACAGAAAGTGACAGGAAGGACCGTGAGCGTGACAACCGTGTTTTCCAGGACTGACGGACATTTTTCTCAGAAACATGATTGAGAAAAAAAAAATCAAGCATCCCGACTGTGAAGCGGCTGTTAATGCTGCTAGTTTGTAATGTGATGCAGTATTTCAGTTCTCACTCTTAGCGGCGGCACGAGGTGGGAGAGGCTGTCCCTCAGGTAGGCGTAGTGTCTGAAGGTGTGGTCGGAGAACAGCGCCGGCATGGTGGGGCACGACTTGGCAGCATTGAACACCAACACCAGGACGGCGATATCTGAGATCAACGGAGTCAAGGACGAGGAAACGCAGCGCACAGCAGTAGAGGAGAGACAAAGCAGCCAAACTGCACCAACAGGTCATAATGGATGACCTGCGAAGCCCCTCAGTGGGTGGCGTTACTCAGGTTCCTGCTCCTCTGTGTGTGTTTGAGATCTTTAGGTGTGTGAAGGATACAGGCCGGGTCGTCCATGTCTGGCTCTGGCGTGTCGAAATATGGATGTGTGCTGAGCAGTTCAGGAACGAGCGGTAACACCAGCGTAGGATGGCGGGATCCCAGGAACTTCAAACACCTGAAGGTAGAAAATTAAAAAATAAATAAACCATCAGCTTAACTCATGGCAGCTCTGAAGAGTTATTTATAGACTGGGCTGTAGACTCTTACTTCCAGACAGAGTTGCGGTCGGTGGGATACTTGTTCAGGTTCTTGAGCAGCTCCAGCAGAGCCAGCTGGATGCACTCTTTAGTGGAGACGTTGGTGTAACACAGTAATTCATGGAGAGCTTCTCTGATGTCTCGAGATGAGTCCTGTGCACAGACGGTAAAAAGTCAGACACAAAAACATCACTCGGGGTTTGTGATTCCAGATCGTTTCCCCGCTCTTATACCTCCAACACGGCCAGCACCGTGTCCAGCTGGTCCTCTCTGAGCGTGATGTGGGTGGAGATTTCTCTCAGCACGTGGATGGACTGCAGCCTCACTTCCTCGATCTCATCGTTGAACATGTCGACCAGGAAGTCGAGACATTTCTCGGCGAAGCTCGGAGATGACCGAGCGAGGTGGCACAACGCCTCCACCGCTGCAATACGAACCTCTGAAACAAAGTTTAAAACACCAGAAAATATTCAGCAAAAAGAGAAAAATTAATCCTCAACAGAGGCTGGAGACAGAAAACAGCATTTACTGACTTTCCTTTGTGCTTCAATCATTCAATTCTTTATATCTGCAGACACTCAGCTTCATTTTGTCCACTGCCACACCACACCATTTCTTTGGAGCCAGACGTGACCACATTTAGACGTGCGGGTGGAGCTACTAGTTAACGGTAGTGAACGTAGTTAGCAAGCTACAAGTATGGAATCTATGGATGCAATGCACAGACAGGCAGAGTTACCTGCTATATAGCAGTCTGTGCATCACAGCAGGTCTTATCATTTGTCAGATAATTATTCAAAAAAACATTTTAAAGTTTTCTGTAACCTCCTGAGACATTTATGAGAACATTTAGCTGTAGCAGCCTGAACTCAGCGAACGTGTCATCCAAAACTCTGCTGGGTTTGCTTTACCAAACATCTCATCCTCCAGGCCGTGGACGAATGCTCCGCAAGCCCCCGAGGCGATGAGGTTGACTGTGTTCGTGTCCAGTTTCTCCTTCGGGGCGTCATCGGCCCACTTCCTGCCAGAGGAGAACTCTCCGGAAGCAAAGAGCTCCTTGGCTCGTTCATGGGCTGTGCGCTTCCTCTGGATGGAAAAGAGGATTAAAGGAGAGTGAGTGGAGCTGTGCCGATCAACATCACTTTGCTACAGACTGTCAGATAAAAAAAAATTAACTCACCCTGAGGTCTGACATCAGCTTCTTATCCAAAGTTTGCTCCAGGAAGTGAGGACTGACCTGCAGCATCGAACCCTGACACACGAGAAAATAAAAGCTTCACTTTAACACCATTTGCCACACACACACACACACACACACACACACACAGATTCTTTCCCATCATTAATCTGCAGGCATTTTTCCACTTAATGAGAGCAAACTCAGTAAAGATTGTAAATATGTGGATTAGGTAAGATCCCTAGTGGTGGGTGAGCCATCCTCAGTGCTGCATTACATCGTTTCTACAGTGATATGAGGACACATGGGTCCACCTGTGGATTCTTCATGTGAGGACTTCTTCTAGGTTTGTGTCCCGTATATCAAACTCTGATTTAATTGCTGATGATGTTGTTGTTGTCATGGAAGACTTTCTGTTTACTCACCAATGTTTTCGCGGCCTGCACCCGAACCATCCAGGAACCATCGCTGACCATGTGACTGATCTTACCGAATGCGTCATCAACCAGCCGGATCTCCTCATTGGATGATGGGATGGGTACAATGCTGATTGGACAGAAATATCAACAAGCTACAAATCAGAAAAACTGGAGAAATGTTGCTTACAAGCAAAGTTTGTATCCAGAAGGAACATGAAAATATAAAAAAACAAACATTTATGAACGGCAGTTTTTCCAACAATACTGTTTTGTGAAAAAGTCAGAGTAAATGTTCTGGATAAACCATAATCAAACCTACCACTGGAAAGAATAACACATATACTGAAGGTTAAGGGACTTTTACTTTATTATTCATCTTTTAGCTGTAAATGATGTTTTTAAAGGGTTTGGACCTAACAACACTCTGCTGGAATTATCTGTTGCACAGAAAAGCTGGCAGCTTTGTTTTGTTTTATTTTTACTTCTTCTTTCAAGAACATAAGTAGCCTTGGGCTAAATATAAAGTCGTCACACATGGAAGTTTCATGAAGGTTTCTGCACTTCAGCAGAGACAGTGCTTACAGACAGCAGTTAGGATTTATCTTTTCAGACATCAGTCGTGGTTTCTGATCCACAGAGCGGAACAAACTCAACAGCTACACTGACTGAAACTGAGTATGAGAATCCGGGTCTCCTCACCTCTCTGGGTACAGCTGACTGAGCACCCAAACCATCTGCACTGCTGCAGAACGGACCTGCTCGTAGTCATCTGTGAGCAGCCTGCAGGCCTGCAAACACACAAGAATACATACAGAAGGTTGGATTAAACATCTAAAGCTACAGTGGGAGTGCAGTAAGCTGTGAGGACGTATTCTGCTCGTACCTGATCATAAATAATCTGATGAATCTTCATCCCTCTCTCATGCAGCTGCAGCTGGAAAACAAACAACAGCACAGAGAGCAAGCAGTTATTGAAACCTGAAAATAGAGTGGGTTGTTTTCCTTAAAGCTCACTGTGTGTGGTTCCTAAACACATGAGTGTAGTGCTGGTTGCAGTGCAGGGGGGGTTTGCAGGGTTTTCCTACCATGGCTTTGAGGGCTGCAGTGCGGACTCTGGGGTCTTGGTCTCCAAAGTAGTCGCTGATAATGCTCTGGACATCCCTCAATCCTCCTGGAGGTAAAATAGCAGGCCGCCATAAAAACCATCACATAGCAACTCAAAGCACAATAAATAATGACACATAAATACGTTTTGAGGATTAAACTAAATCAGACATCAAATTTAGATACAGAAGGATGGGTTGATGGATTCACCTCTCTGTATTTTTAACATTTTAAGCTTTAGGTAAAATAAATACAATAAGTATGCATACAAACCTAAGGATGTGCCCGCGCCCTCGTTTTCTTTTCCTAGGGGAGCGTCCACCATGCCGAGACATCCCAGGAGCTGCAGGCACTTATTCCTCACCCCAAAATACGTATCAGAGAGATGCTAAGAGGAGAGAAGAGAAATGAGGAGGACATTTACTGGTTTGTGCAGAAAGTCCTGTTGAGTTTGTAATGACGACTTCTGTGTATGGACTCTGAATAAGTGTTTGTGTCACCTTGTAGGCCACCTCCACGAGCCTCAGTCTCAGTGCAGGACTCTCGGGCAGCTGTGTACCAATGACCAGCAGGGTGTCCAGCAGCTGGGCGAGAACTTGATGGGACTCTGAACACACAAAGAAACAAAACAGTTTACTATGAAAGTTTCTCTGAGTTTTGGAGATGGATAAATGTTCAGATGTGTCGTACTCTCATTGCTGAGCGTGTTAATGGCATCGTCAACGATGCAGTCGGGGCTGAAGCCCTGCGTTTTAGAGAGCAGGCCGAGCAGAGAGGCAATCTTCAGCCTCACAGAGTTATCCGTCTCCTGGAAGAAAGAATCGTCATCATTAGAAGTTTGACTTTTTTTTAGGACACTAGAAATTCTGGTTTTATCAACTCTATTTTAAAAAAAAGGAGAAAAAAAATACCCACAACTCTTTACCTTGTAGTAGTGCTCCAGCAGGATCCTGACCACACCCTCCACGCTCTCTGCCTCCACAGGCTTGCGTGCAAACTGCAGCAGGTACTGCAGGGCATCGGTGGAGTTGGTGGCTTTACAGAGGTCAATGTGGAGAGCGGCAGACTTACTGGGTTTGGACAGACGCAGCTTTTTGGCTGGAGTTTCTTCATGTGGAATCTGTAAGTGTAAAAACAGTTGCAACTACAAAAAGCATCTAATCTCTAATCTCCTGACATATAATCTTTTTTTCTCTAACTGGGCCATCTATTCTTTTTGACCATATATACTAAGAGCTACTGTCCATTTATCCATGTTTTCCTGTGTTGTTTTGTTTTTTTAATCCAGGTCACAGGGGCAGCAGTCTAAGCTGGGATACCCAGACCTCTTTTTACTTTCACCTCCTTCAGGTCTTCTGGGGGGTACTGAGGTGTTTCCAAGCCTGGGTGTTCGCAGGGGTCTCCCCCCAGTGATACCTGCCTGAAACATCTCACCCAGAAGGCGTACTAAAGCTTTCCCAGTAAGAAGCTCAAACCATCAATTGTCTCATTTTTCTCTCAGTTCCTCGCTCCATCTCTAGAAACAGCTCATTTAGGCCACGTATATCTGCAATCCTACTGTTTTGGTCACCACCCAGGTGAGAGGTCATGCTGACAGGTGAGAGTAGGAACATAGTTCATCCAGTAAATCAGCTGCTCCTCTTTGATCACTACAGACCTTTGCGTTGTGAACATTACTGCAGACGCTGTTTAAATCTCCTGCTCCGCTCTCCTCTCACTCATCTCCAAGAAGCTGCGACGCTTAAACTTGTAGTTTACACTGGTAACCTCAAAGGCAAGTTAACCCTTTTCTGTCTGAGAACCGTAGCCTCGGACCGTGAGGTGCCAGCTCTCGTCACACTAACAACAAACTGCCCCACTGCGAGCTGGATGTTGTTGCTTAATGAAGCCACAAGATCCACAAAAACGAATGACATGACGCATAAACGGCTAATAACAGCACTGCTTCGAACAGCTATTACAGTTTCCTCTTACTTTGGCTATAAATCCTCTCTGAGAGGAGCCAAAAGTTCCTCTGTGCAGGAAAAACTCGCGAATGAGCTCAGTTAGCGGATTAATGATTGACATGAATGCTAAATCGGATGTAAACAACTCGGTTTCTTTTTGAACTTCCAAAGCGTAAAATGCCACTGTCAGTGGATACTGTGCTATACTGTGTGTAAGAATAAACAGAATAAGTTGTGCTTTTCCTCTGCACTAAACTCTCAGAGGATCCATGTTGTGTTGTGACTGTGAGCGGCTATCTTTTAGCATTAGCTAACACGGTACTTGGCGCAGAATTGTAACATTTAGCGATTTCTTTAACGTTTAAACTCTAAGTTTACAACAGCTGACGAGACGGTTATAATGTGCTCACCTGTACAACTTTGGAAAATTCCTCATAAACTCGCTTTTTCAGATGTGCTGCCATGTTTATGAACACACAGTTAGCTAAGCGTTTCCATTCAGCAGAGGATAAATTGTCCCTTTACAGTTTCCGTAACTTCCTGATATTGTCCATGTCCGCGACATCGATCTTTTAATTATTATTTTGGATATTAATATTTATATATACTTTCATTTTGTTTATTTTTATAGGTTTATGTCAGATTTAATATGCAAAAAAATATTTTCTTTCTTTTTCACTAAACACCTTTTCACCTTTTCAAGCATAAGACAGCCTCTAAGTCAAGGGAGAAACCAGTATTATGTCTACACGTAACAGGCAACTTAGCAAAAGAAGCTATTTTAAGTTGATTCTTTAGGCACTTAGCTACAATTAGGCACATTTCAACATAATGTGCAGTGTGTCTCTAACATTTGGAGGAAATTTGACAGATGGAGGTCAAGAGAGAGGTACAGCAGAGGGTCTCTACAAGAGGCTCTGTTGTGGTCTGGATCCTGTGATGTTGGGGAACTTGGAATCCAATACCATCTGGAAAGACTCAGCATCACTGTAGCAGTGTGCGATCATCTTGATAGAGACCAGAAGAAACGGCAGCTGACATCCAAAGAAGAGCTTTAAAGAAGTCTGGAGGATTATTCCTGAAGACCACTTATGGAAATTACAAGACAGCTGTGCTGATGAATAAAGGTGATCATGCCAAATATGGACTTTTCAGACTTGTTAGAATTGTACTCTTGTTGTTCCTATTTGTTTTGTATATATGCATATTTCAGTGAATCACTGCACGTATTTACTATTTTTCTATTTAAGCAAATGTGAGTAATGATATTTGGATGATCTACTATTTGTTTTAGCTTTGTAATACTTTGTAGCTGTGTAATGCAGTGAAGCTATGACCTTGCATCTTCGCACACTTTTAGCGATTTCAGACAATTACAACCCCAATGTCAAAAAAAAGTTTGTAAATAAAACACAATGCAATTATTTTCAGATCTCATAAACCAACATTTTATTCAACATACAACACCAAAACATTAAAAATGTTTAAAGGGAAATATTTTACTATAAAACATTAGCTCATTTTGAATTTGACGGCAGCAACACGTCTGAGAAAAGTTGGGACAACAAAGCCTGGAAAAGTGGTACTAAAAAGCATCAACTGGAGGACATTTCACAGCTAACTGTGTTAATTAACAACAGGTCAGTAACATGACCAGGTATAAAAAGAGAGGATGGACAGAGGTTCACCAAGCTCCAAAAAACTGTGTCTACAAATTGTGGAAACTTTTCAGAATAATGTTTACCAATGGGGGTCAAGATCTCTGTCTAAATAAATAAATAAATCTGGGTAAATTCCCAGATGATTAAACATGCAACTATTTTGCTGGTAATACCTGAAATCAGTAAAGAAAATCAACAGCCTATTTATGCAAGATAATTCATAATTTTATTGGGGGGTTATATTGGTTGGGTCTGATTATGCCCCTGGTCCGGCGGCTTGCACATCTGGAAATGTACCATCAATGCTGAAAGATCTATACAGGCTTTAAAACAACGCAACATAGCAACACATCGCATCCAGGTGACGTTTTTTTTACACATTTCAGCAGTAAAAACAAATAAAAAAAACCCCAAACAAACAAAGAACTAAAAAACAACAAGAACCTTTTTTTTGCATTAAAATTTTCCACAAATGATTAATAAAATATGTCATTAATAATACAATACTGCAACATAACTGTAGTAGTATTCTCATACAGGATCCATGAGGATGTGACGATTGGAAAGCGGCCAGAGAAGTGAAAATAGTACAAACATCCTGCAGTGATGGACGGTCAGTTGATCTCGTGGAGCATGAAGGATTCTGCTGATGCTTTGGCCCTCTCGCGGTCCGACTTCCACGTGAAGAATGCCACTATGGTCACCATGATCGGGAGGGCCACACAGAGCACGATGCGGCTGATGGGCAGCTTCACCTGACACATCGCCGTGACTGAAGGATTCAGGCTGTCATCATCATTATTTTGGAGCAAAAAGGCAGACCTGAAGGTCAGAAACACGGCTCTGCTGTTCTCTGTGGTGTTCACCAGACACCTCCACCTCCTGTTGTTGTCTTCCTTCTGGAGTTTTGTCACCAGAGTGATGTTGCAGCGAGTGTGGCTGGTCAGGTTGTACCTGCACAGAGGTGAAACGGACAGAGAAACATCACACAGCCGTCGTTCATCACCAGGCAGTGTTCACCTGAACATTTCTGCTTTTAGTTTTGGTCTGAGACAATAATTTAATTTGACTTACATTTTCTTTTATAATGTAAAATATAAGTTTATAATTCTGGTTGTTTTTTGTTTATTCAGTCTTTATCTCATATACTCATTTTGTGTATTTTGCTGTGTGTATGTGTCTGTATTAGAACCTCATCTATCTAAATTCCGCTCAGATACTCTCGCAATTTAGATTTTTTTAATAACAGGAAATATTTTCCTCCTTAGATAAAGAATAAATAAATCTTTTACTTTTTCTTATATTTTATATTTAATGGTATTAGCTGTTTTTAAACGATTTAAAAAAAAAAAAGTTATCTATTAAGATGATTGCAATAAAGAAAACATTTATTGCAATACAGCACAACATGTGTTATAGATTATTTATAGTAATAGTCTTTATGATTAACAGAAATAAAATGACCTAAAAAACCAACCTGCTGTTGTTGGGCAGCTTTCTCCCATCCTCATCCACCCAGCTCAGGCCGAACACGCTCTTTGAGTATGACTTGCAGCTCCCTGCGTCATAATAAGTGAAGAAGATGCAGGTCAGGGTGAGGATTCCTCCAGGCTGGAGGTCGGTGAAGGTGGAGAAAGAGGAGATTGTGAGGAGGGAGAGGTAAACGTCAGTGACAGGCTGGTCGTTCCTCAGGCAGACGTAGGATCCAGCGTCCCGCACCCTGAGGTTGCGGAGGCTGATGGAGCAGTTGGATGTGAAGGTCATACGGCTGGATTTGTCTGAATCGGCCATCACCTTCCCATTGACGACCTCATGGACGAACCGCACGTCCGTGCCTTTGTTAAAGAAGGTCCACGAGATGGCGGAGCAGTCTGAGGACACCATGCATGGAAGAAGAGCATCTCCTCCAACTGTGCTGTACACAAACACGTCCTTTTTGCACCTCGCACCTGTCAACAAGAGATTTTTTATTTAAGCAAATCTGGTAAAACCTTCATGAAAGACATGAAAGCTCTAAAAGGAGCAATTTAGTATGCAGCAATATTCAAACATCTGTGGTCTTTAATATTTTCTTACAGTACAGTCCAACTTTGTAGTCTGTAATTTTCATTTTAAGGAAAAAAAGCAGTTTAAAGAAAGACTTTCCCTGCTTGTGCTGTTTGCACATTTTTAAGACTTAAAGACTAAAAGGACAGAGAACTCCCTGCATGAGGCCAAAATGACAAAAGGTCGAGGACCAAATTGCATACCAACGATTTTCCCCTGTGTCTATAATCACCTTTATACAGTCAGCCGCCCTGTTGAATGTATTTGAAATGAGAGATTAAAAAAAAAATTATATGACAAAAAAACAAAGAAGGAAAACACAACCCCCCCAAAAAAGCCAATAAATTGTTCGGCTACAGTTCAGAACTACAGATCTGCATCAAACATTAGGAACAGACATGGAAACCTAAAAGTCAGAGTTGTAAATAGGATAACAAATAACAATGAATAACATGACATTCTTAATCTTTTAAATGTAAATTTTAATTAAGTTACAGACTAAAAGTTCCCTCCACGTGTGAGTCTCTCGAAATGTTTGAAGTTTTTAATTTGAATTTTATTTTCTTGAGAAAATTAAGACAATTTCTAACTTTCTCACAAGTTGGGAGACTTTTACACCTCCTGTAGATTTTTCATGCAAATCTATTTTTAAGTAAACCTGCAAACAATCAAACACATCCAACCAGTCACACAAAACCCTGTGTGGAGATAAAAGCTTCGCCTTCGTGAGGTCTGTGTTTCAGATTTCATTTTTAATCATAATCGGTTCTGAATATTAAAACGATTGGATAAATGGATCCTAAAAAAAGATTAGATAAAAAAGTAAAAGTAATTCAAGTGAAGCAAAACTTCTTTCTGTGTGTCTTCATCAGACACGTGATCATTTACATTTAAAAGAGCTTTTAAATAATACAAATCTCAAAAAAAGGAGAAACCTCTGTAGCTAAGAATCAAACCAACAACAAACAATCTGTACCTGTTAGGAGAAGACTGGTGAGCAGCAGGACTCTCATCATGTTTGTGATTTCAACACCGCAGCGCGTTTTGTTCTTGTCGCTGCTGCCTCAGCTCTTTCTAGACTACTGCCTTCATTTCCTGTGTTACCCCGAACTAAACAGTACGCTCACATCAGCCTCCAGCCTCACTGATACGAGCCTCACAGGTATTCAGCACGATGTGTTAAATGTTTTTCATCACAAACACATTCAGTAAAATGTGTTTATGTGTGAAAGCTCATTTCTGTGCTTATAACAAGCAGCTTTTTCTATTTCTTTAAACCACATCAAAGCTCCTGCTGTCCCTGCCCATCAGACCTGTGCTGCTTCTGCATTTTACTCCAAACTGCAAACATACATATTTGGATACCACGTGAAAGGATTTTCACAGTACCTTGTATGTTTTTAAGAGAATAAAATCTAAAATACTGTTACATACACTGGATACAGCTGTAGTGACACAGGCCTAGACTGGACAGCAACTCCCTGGTAATCTCCAGTAACCAGGGAAAAATGATGAGTGGTTGCAGGAGGTTGGTGGCTGTCTCAGTTACAAACAGGGTGCCACACCCAAAACTTCCTTGTGATCGTTTCAGTTAGTGGCAGATTGCTGCGGCTATGCATTTGCAGTGAAGACGCAGATTTGTCCACGAACAACTTCAAAGTACAAGTTGTGCCTCACTGCCAAATCAACACAATTCAAGGGTCTCTGTTTCCAGTTTGTGCTGCAGTCACAGACTCGCTGCAGAGTGGCCTGTAGTCGGTGACTGTTTGCAGACAAGTCAGCGTCTTCCATACAAACTATGGGTGACTGTAGAAACCTGCAGTGCAAAGCTGTTCCAAAAAGGCTTTCGGTGCAGCAGCGTGCAGTAAAGCGTTTTACAAGGAGTTTTACTCAATGACAACAACCACCTGGTGGTTACTGGTGGGTCACTGACTGGTCTGCAGACCTGCATGAATTAAGCTTTAGCATTTGACGTCACAGCAATCTCCAGCAACCAGTCACATCCAGTTAGGATACTCATTTTTCCCTGATGACCGGTGGTTGTTAGGTGGTCACTAACCAATTTTTGGGAGCCAGACTGGCGTCACTAAACTGGACCTCTCCACCATGTTTATGGTGCTGGTTCATTCTGGAGCATTTTAATAGAATTATCTGACACATAATTTGGTTTCCTGTGAGATACAAATCATCCCAGACGTTTGTGTCTGCTTGAATCTTTTTTATGGTTTTATTTATATCTTATTATGTCGTATTTTTATTATTTTGTTTAGTTTCAATGCACGGCACTTTGTGTCAGTTGTAGTTGTTTTAAAGTGCTTTATAATCAAAGGTGGACGGACGGTGGACTGTAGCTTAAATTCTCTGCAGGGTCTGTGTGGTCACAAAAAACAGGTAGGAACGCAAAAGAGCACAAGGATCCTTATGCTGAAAACCCAGCTGGGTCTTTGCACTCAAAGCTTCCACCTCAACATTGAAAAACTAACATGTCAGAAGGCAAAATGCAAACACTGAAGCTTCAGATGCACAGGCCAGACCAGTGGGTGATACAGCAGCTGTGTCCATCTCTTTTACAGTGTGTGGTTTCAGTCAGTGGTTTTCAAACTTCTTCTGATATTTTCCACTTTAGACATCCAAAGTTTTAGTGAAATAAACGCCAACACAATAACATAATTCTAAATAATCGATCTTTATATTGATATTTATTTTTAATTTAGATTTGCTCAGTTTATTTCTGCTACTGGTGCCTGCCTGAAGGTGCCTGCCCTGTGGCTTTAAAGCAAGATTAGAGGTCTTGTTAACTGCACTCTTATGCTTTGCTCAAATGATCCAGTCAAACAGTGTTGCTGGACTGATCACAGGTGTCACAGTTTTGTGAAACAACAAAGAATAAAAAGATGTCTGCTCACACTCAGAGCTGAGTAACGGTGTTTGTGTTAAACACAAACAAAAACTTGTTTTTTGAATTGTCACTTAGCAGCCTCACTTTTCTTATAATGAGATCCAGGGTGTGAAATCTTGTGCAATATTTCATCCTCAGGGGCTTTTGTGAGGAAGTGCAATTGTGTCATTGTGGTGAAAATACTGTATGCTACGTGTCCACCCCTCCTTTTTCTTTGAAGAAGGGAAGAAATCTTGCTTTGACCTAATACCTCAGCAAACCTTTTTCTTTGCGCGTCATCCTGCACTTGAGCTAAAATTCAAAGAAATTCTTCAAGAAGAGCTTGTCAGCTGCTAACATTCTGCCATCTGACTTTTCAGCGACCGAACATTCACTCATGAATTCACCAAATATTTGTGGACCAACTTAGGTATTTATAGCTGTTGGGACTTTATTAAATGCTCCCTGTCACGCTCACTGTGTGCAGCAGTGCTACTTGTTAGTTTTGTTTTTTCTTTTGAACTTCCTTTAGATGAAAACTGAAGATTGTCTGTAATTTTATCATGTTAACAAATCTAGGTTAATGTTGTGGAAGACACCAGCAAGACACTCATGGGCTGCTTGTGGAGACGACCCCAGATTTTTTCTTATCTGTGGCCTCCGAGCTGCACAATCGGCCCCTGTAACCGCCGTTTGTTGCCGTTTAGTCACACTCTGATCACGAAGGATGTGGTCTGACATGAAAGTGAGACAGCTGATGGGTGCTATGCCCTGCTCTGTGGTGAACACTGCTCTGCTTTCTGTCAGGACGCTTGTTCTTTTTTTTAATGACCTTTTTAGTTCTCTTAAACTGGGTTGTGAAATGCTTGGTTGTCGTGTGTGTGACGCTCTTTTTTTCGTCACTGACTTAACTTCCCTGGCTACAGTGTATGAAGTTTTATACTAAATGACCAACCTTTGGTTAGAAAGTCTAACACAGCAACACGCTAAGGACTGAATGACCAGACAGTTAACGCCAAGGATCACTGGACATGTTGCCTTTTATGAAAGAAACCATCACTCTGGATTTGTATGAAATCATGTGGCCAAGTGACCAAATCCAAAATCTGTCTTAATTAGGCCCCTTGATCAATTTAGGTTAAAAACAAACAAACACTGATTTCTCAATTAAATTGGAGAAACAAGAAACTCTTTGGTACACTTGGTCACCAAAAAAGAAAAATTGATTTTGTTTCTTTTGATCCAGTTCTACTACGGGGCTGATTTTCTGCAGGGCACGAACAAACCTGACCCGTCATAGATACTTCACAGCTGTTTGCCTTTCTAAACGTCTTTGTGTTCACTCGAAGATCATTTGTGCTGTAAATGTAGGAGACGTACGTGGCTTCTGTCCTGTGGATTGTTTTCGATCACACTACTTTTCTCCCTGTGATATTTAGGTTAGGTATTTAGGTTTGATTGAAAAAAAAAAAAAGAAAGAAATCTGACCAACAGAAACTGAGTTTTATTTAAATTCTTTAAATTTAAATGTCACATAACTGTTGAGTTATCATTTTCACATATTTCCAAATATTTAGGAAATATGTGAAAAACTAAATTCAGACATTTTGTTTGACTAAATGTTGTAATTGCTTTTTATTATTTGCATCAAATCGTATGCAAGAAGCTGCGTGGCTCGTGTTACAGTAAGGACAGTAGGATGAGTTTCACGTGTGGACGATGCCATCTAATTAAACAAGTTACTACTGAGACCTGTGGGTGGACAAGAAGATTTAATAATAGAGTAGTTAGTGTTTGTTCAACACAGCACTGAATATGAACCAACATTTATATTTATAAGCAGCTGAAATGAATTAAAAGATAGAAATCTTTGCTTGGCAGCAGGCGCTTAAACCCACAGATTGTACATAAAACATTAACATAGCCATAATGCAACATCACCCACTGATTATTCAGGTCCTGCTGTGAAGCCTTGAGCTGAACATTTATTGTTTAAATAAAAATATCAAGTTTGAAAAGGAAAAAACGGTGAGGCGTGGCTCTGACTGACAAACACAGACAGGCAGATGAAAATCACAAGGCTGCCCCGGCCTGAAGTCCTTCTGGACACTAACAGAGACAATGATTAAAACACATCATCATGTCCTAGTAAACAAGACTGAAAGCTAGAGAGTAAGACCCCAAACTCATCACTAAAGTGTCCCCTGAGGTCAGCTGGACTTCTGAAACCCGAGAAGTCGCCCCCTGCTGGCTACTAGGAAAGATGCACTTCACTCATCACAAGCAGAAGCTACAAGCCCTCTTTTTTTTTTTTTTCCATCTTTCAGGAAGTCAGTACCTTTGAAATTAATGATATACCGATGCTTTACTGAGCCTTTGTTTTAGTGTGGCTCTATAACAAAAACATAACATAACAAAGTGCTGTCTGTAATTATTTTAAAGAAAGAGTATGCACGGTTTCAAGTTTTGTTCAGCCGTCTCATCACCACCAGGTGAATGTGAGTTGATAAAAGTAGTCGTAGCTCCTGGACAGGAAGCTCTTCTCCACGGCGTGAGGCTGGATGCTCACCCTGTAGCCCTGGTTCTCGATGTCCATCTTTACACAGTCCAGCAGATCTTTGACTGACGGGGCGGCCTTCCACGGCCCGAATGTCACCACCGACTCCTTAGCCGCCTCCAAGCTGTTAATGGCATTATCATAGAAGCCCAAATCCTCCTCCGTCCTCAGAACGCAGATGATGATGTAGGAGTGGCGTGCGGCAATGGCCTCGGCCCTGGCGATACGAATCAGAACCTGGAGGACAAATTCAAAACGATCATTCAAAAAGTGGAAATGTGAAGTTGCATGAATTCCAAAGTAGGAGTGTAAACTACAAACAGTCGTGGATTATTGGTGTGAGTGCAGCTCACCTCGATGTTTTCCTTGTAGTGTGGGACTCTGGAGAGGAACTGCTGCCTTCCCACCAGCTCTCCAAACAGCCGAGGAGTCTCCTCCAAGAGTTTGATCAGCGGTTTGATGTTGTAGTGGACCGCCTCCTTATGAACCTGCAGAAACATGAGTTGCAAACTTAAAATTCATTTTGGCAGCAGGGCACACCCCCTGTGTTTTAAACTGATTTTATATTCATAGCTTAAATACTTGAAAACTATTAAGAACTTCTTCAACGTAAACTTATGGTGGATGTTCATATTAAACATGGCCAAACAGTGTGAGGACAGTCCTAATAATCATCCCTGTCTAACAGGTTTGCAGGTGCAACCAATCAGAAGAAAGCTTAATTAAAAGGAGGAGGAGTTAAAACAGTTTGTGCCAGTGGCACCAAAGCCCAGTAAATACAAAAAAGGATTATTTTGAATTGTGAATCATCCAAAGCCAGTCTAGTAGAATCAGAAAGTAAAAATATGGAGCTTTATACGAGCAGAGCTACATCGTGATAAGTCGGACCTCCTGGATGTTCTCCTTGGGCAGCTGTTCTGATCTCAGGAACTCCAGGATGGCTCCAAAGTGTGACCCATCGCGGTCGATGAAGTAGCGTCCCTGTGTGTCAGTACGCAGTTTGGGCGGTCCGCTGAAGATCTCCGCCAGCTTGGAGTCGGAGTGCTTCCTGAGCGTGCTCAGAGTGGTGGTGTACAGGTGACCCCCGACATTTAACTGCACAACATGAAAGTTCTGAGGAAAAAGACGATATTTAGGTTTCTGCAGAGTTCACCAAATGACTGCAGGAACAGTTACAGTATTTAAACACTGGGCATCATTTTCATTTACAGACGATCATGAATCAAAAGTTTAAGCAGTTTTTATCTTATTATTGTGAGTCAAAGTCATAATCTTACATAACCAATAATAGATCAATTTAAAGTATCAATTTAGTTTGCAAAATCTGCAACACAACTAATTACAGTCTTAAAATTAATCATATTTATTAGAAGTGTTTATATTTGAAGGAGGGTTCTAAGACATCTCCTGTGGATGATCCATATTCATCTTTATGAAATAGTTCTTGTAGTTTTTCCTCCTCTTGTCTCGATGGAGCGTGCTCATTTTACTTTACATACAGTTTGAATGTTGATCATTCCTGACAACAAGGATTTTCACTTGAGTTTAAGGAGTATTTTTGTCTGTGATTTCTTCAGATCTGCACATAGAGAAAGCTAAATAAATACCTGAATGCACAGACTGTGTGTAGCTCTGCAAGGCTGTCAGGCAGCATGAATCACCCACTTAATGATTTGCACAGGTAGATAAGACTGCATTCCTTCATGGTCTGTCAACACAAGCAGCCTGTCAGGGCGGCCTCACACGACTAACATTACAATTATGGATAACGCCTTTCACATGTTTATTTATTTATTATATATTGATTTAAAAAATATAAAATTAATGAAAACAGTGTAGATTTGAAATGTATTGTAGTTTTTACCTGACGCCACTAAATTCAGAGGAAGGATTCACATATAAAAATTTCAGATTTCAACAGATTTTACAAAGATTATACAAAAAAACAAACAATCACCACGTACAAAAACATTGTCTCTTAACATTTTGCTGTTGTTTGTTTTCTTTAAATTATTTTAATTGTGCCACATAATATGCTTAAAAGTCCCATGTTACTGTGGTTCATGAGCGCGGACATTTAGCCTGCATATATGTATGTGTGGAAAAAAAGTTTGGTTTGTTTGTTTTTTAATTGCTCATGACCTCTTAGAAATCAAATAAAAGACAGAAAAAACAAAAACTAACAGGAAACTGGCATGCCTGTTTCCTGTTTGGGCCTACGTGTTAAAAGTTTCCATTTTCTTTCTCATATAAATTTATAATTTCTTAGATTTGTCTTGTGAGCTTTAGGCGGAAACATTTTTTCCCTAAACTAAGCCTATTTCTAACAAATGGCAGCTCTTTGAGTACAAATAAACACCTATTTGTTTATCACATGATCGTAAAAGACAGGAAAATGCAGAAAATAGATGCATGGACATGCAGACATGTTAGATCAGCCCTACAGGCTCACCGCTGTGAGCCGGGACATACCCACAGTGTAAACAGCTTCACAGCTTCAGCTGTAAAATGCTGCTTACACAGCGATGCGTCACTTTTTACTCTCTTACCTGTGATACTTACAGTACATTTCTCTGATACTGTACTCTTATTTGAGAAAAACTGGAAGGAAACGTGCGCACCACACTTTAAATATTATAAAGAAGCGTTAAAACCAAACCAATGCACAGAGACAACATTTGTTAAGCATCTAAATTAAAAATATTCTCTGGAAATATTCTCATTCCTGACTGCAGTATTCACAAACATTGCCTCTATAATTGGATGATTAGTGGCTGGTTTATGATCGAGCTGTGGCTGTAACAGTGCACTGCTTTGTATCAGCGCCTCATTTACCCGTAAAGGAACCGACCGTAGCTGCCAATGAATGACAGCGTTTTCCTTGTTCCTCAAGTAAAGTACTACATATACTGCTAAACTGAAAGTACAGCAATACTTCAGTAAATCGGTGAAATCCCACCGCTCACTGCGTCGGCTCCACCTTTACATGCACAGAGAAGTTAAACGGTGTTCCCTAAAACGGCAGGAAAGGTTTTGGGAACATTTGAGACGAAACTTCCTCGAAGTTGGAAGTTTGATTCCTGTGAGTCAGAGCGCCCTTTAACGCGTCTCTGAAAAAATGTTAGAGACTAAAATGCCGTGAAACAGTAGCACAGCAAACATCTGCCCCGTTTCGCTTTGGAAAAAGTTATAATTTGTTGTCTGGCTACACCTGCATCCACCTGTTCAGCCCCCGAGCAGGTGGAGGATTTCCTTCAGCTCCACCAAACTTCCAAACGATCGCACCGAGGGCTGCAGTCTTACCGGAGCCGCGGACGAAGGCGGTTTTTCTGTTGATTTGTAGTCCGGCAGACTCATCTTGTCTTCAGCGGTGGTCCGGGTGGGAGCTGGGAGTTCACCTGTTACATTTTTCTACAGGTAGCAACCAGGGGGCGTGGCCTAACCCGGACCTTCTTTAGTGCCGAGAAGATGGATCACTCGGCAGCAACACTATTCCCTTCTCAAACTTTTTAATTTACCCTGAAACGGGGAAAGCGCGCATGCGCAGACTGATAACTATTCGTTTATTTATACTGATATATTTCTAAAATTTATTTATTCAGTGTAAACTTGGATGGTGTGATATATGCACGTTTACTGTAGGCTGCCACACACACGTCACACGTGACGTTTGTTGCACCAGAAAATGGAGCAGTGACACATCTTTCCTTCTGACGTCACAGACGTAACCCTAAAGGGATATTACTCAGCTGACTCACTTTTCTCCGTGAAGCTGTGAACATCAGTCTTGTGCTCATTGGTTTCCACACTGACGCAGTTCTCTTCTCACGCTCCTCAATTTTAAATCAGTCATTGACACACACAACAAAACTCCTGATTTATTTACTTTCAAGGTGAGCATCAATTTCACCTTAATTCATATTTCTTACCTGGTGGTTCGTGTCCCACCAGCGGGGCCTGCACCACAGTTTGACAACCAGCTGTGCACTAAATGCAAAACTTAACGCTGAAACATATTTTAAAACCAACAATCTGCATGTACAATGTCCAAATTTTGAAGCTTACTTTACGTGTAAATTCCAGCTTCCACCCACCAGGGGGCGCCATAGCAAGTTTTAGATTTTCACTATTTTGAATAGAATATTAGACTTCACATTACTTTGACTTTTCTCTACCATATACTTTCTTTTTGCCCAACACTGGTTTTATACTTCAGCAGTGACTCTGCATTCTGCTGTGAAATAAACCTGCTGCTCCCACACACTAGGAAAAAAACATTACATTGTGTTTAAGAGGTCGGCTCATAATCTTCTGAGCAGTTTGATGTGTTTTGAAGATGAGCTGGTTGGGAAAATTGTAAACTTTTCCCTCAGTTTTCCCACTCCACATGAAACCTACAGGCAGTTAAATAAATCCACTTATTGTTTTAAGTGTATTTTCCAAATTTTATTGTTTTTGTACACAAAAATCAAAGGGCCTTGCTTCCATCTGGTGTGACGACTGAAAACCTGCAAAGAGAAAAAAAAAAGAGAATTAAACCCAGTTTCAGAAATCAGTAAACCGAATCCTGAGCTCAAATTCTTGACCTCAGTTTCTGTGAGTTCCTAAAAGACTGTTTTTGGTGTCCTGTAAAAGTGTCACGGTTTGTGTTTGTGAGCTAAAACCCTTCTCAGACAAATGCCTCGATGTCTTCAACCGAAAAGAACCCCCTGCTCTGAGGAACCGGAGCAGAACCACAGAACGTGATTCTGAACCAGCGACCAGCAGAACCAGAATGAGTCCTGTTCCGACTCGTCATCGTATCATCACCGAAGGGAGCCGTGTGAGACCGTACAACACCACAGTCTGTGTTAAATCACTGGATCCAGATTATTTTGCGATATATTATCAGGACAGCAACAGTGTCACCCGAACGGACCCGAATGGCTAAAATGTCAATTTAAACCTGTTGAAGCTCCACCGTAGCAAGACTTTAATGGAGTTCTAAAACAGAACAGATCTACTTATCAGAATTCACAGGAACCTCCAATTTTACTGCAGAAGAACTAAAAAACAAATTGATTTTTTGTATTTTCTCTCTTAGGTTAGCGGCAGGGCAGGATCTATCATTGGTATACAGCCTTGTAAGGGCCCTGCAGCAGTCAAATAAAACCCTCCTGTCTCTTACCCTCTTATGCAGTGGGTACAGGTGCTCCCTGGGGCATGACGGGCACCTCTGGCTTGGCCCCCTTCTGCTCAGACATTGGTGTGGTGGGCAGGGTCTCCTCCTTGGGCTCCACAATGCTGACGTGGTCGGGCAGGGGCTTCTTGGGGCCGATCTTACCGCTGGGGTCCCAGGGCAGCATGATCTTCACCTTGATGCCCAGCACACCTGAGAGCATTAAATAAACACATCAGTGCCACCAAAACAACGCGATGGCAGTTTGATTTGGCTGCATGTGGCCGAGCTGCACTCACCCTGCCTCAGCAGGACGTGGCGGACGGCTGTGTCGACGTAGTAGTTGACGGGGTCTCCGCTGTGGATCATCAGACCGTCCACAAACTTCATGGACTTGGCCCTCTGACCCCTGAGCTTGCCGGACACGACGACTTCGCAGCCCTTGGCGCCACTCTCCATGATGAACCTCAGAACGCCATAGCAAGCCCTGAAAAAGCAGAGTGATAAAATAGCGTTAGCGGCTAATCGATCAGTGGATCCAAAGCACTGCAAGCTTCTCTCTCAGGAAACTTTCACTGTGATTGAAATGATTCTGGTTGGTCGACTTCATAAAAAACATCAATTTTCTACATGGTGGGTTCAGTTGGAGGTCTTCAGGTTTTAAATCGGTAAAACATGCCACGAGGAGGAGACGCCTCCTTCATCGGTGAGCTTCATTAAAGCGTGTTTTGACCCTTCTCAGACAAATGCCTCAATGTCTTCACCTGGAAAGGACCCCCTGCTCTGAGGAACCGGAGCAGAACCACAGAACGTGATTCTGAACCGGCGACCAGCAGAACCAGGATGAGTCCTGTTCCGACTCGTCATCGTATCATCACCGAAGGGACAGAAACCGACACACAGAACACAGGCTTCACCCTCAAAGTACACATGAGGTTTTTTATGACAGGGTGTTTCCTACTGACCATAATTTAACCTCTGTCAGCATTTTTAATGTTTACTCTTCTAGATTACGATCAAATTTCATACTTTGGGTCGGGTCCAACATGCTAAGAGATGTGCCATGAGCAGAATACGCTCATAAATAATTGACTTGAGAAAAACATCCAAACATTAAACTGTGTGCAGAGATGTATTTAGAGCTTAAGATGTCATGTTAGGACGCATAACGTTAAGTTTAATAAAATATCTTTGTGTTAAAGGACAAAACACAATACACAGACGATTATAATGGTGAAACTAAAGTTAATATTCATTCATTAAGAACAAGATTGTGTTGATGTAAAGAGCTTATGTGTAAACGTACATTACATATTACTCAATGGCAGAAAACATTTCTAAGGTGGAAGTTAACCCTGTGGAGTCATTAACTGTTTAAATCACACCAGTCTGATGAAATTTGTAACAAAAATAATTTAGTTAAAGGACAAACTGGACAGATTTGTTTTTTTTACATGACCCAATCCTGAAATTTATAAATATTTCACAATTTTCCTGAAAAAAGAAATCCAGACATGCTCACCTACGCACAGCCAGGCCTCCCAGCAGTTTGTAGCGCAGAGACTCAGCCTGAGCGATGGCACACAGACCACGAGTGGCAACTTTCTCAGCATACAGCTAAAAGAAAAGGGGAAGGACATTTCAGTATTACAGACAAACACCGGGATCAAACCAGCATGTGTAACGATGGACTGCAGGTTTCCTGCACCGTCTGCAGCACAGTCCTGATGCCTCGACCCTTCTCAGACAAATGCCTCTGTGTCTTCACATGGAAAGGACTTCCTGCTCTGAGGTGCTGGAGCAGAACCACAGAACGTGGATCTGAACCAGCGACCAGCAGAGCGAGACTGAGTCCTGCTCCGTCTCGTCATCGTATCATCACTGAAGGGAAATCTGACTGTCTAACATCAGAAGCCTTTGCACTTTACTCACTGGGTTTCCTACCAGGATGAGATTACTGTAAACTGCTGTTGGCAAAGTGTTAATATTGTAAAAAACCAAACAAACAAACGACCTCTAAACAGTTTAGTGGTGGTGTGTTAGACAAAAGACGCGTCGTTTATTGTGACTGAATAAAAAAAACGTACCAAGCACTCAAAACAAAAGGAAGAAGGAAACTAAGACAATACTGATGATAAATAAACTGGGCGGAACTAAATTACTACACGCGGAAGACAAACAACATGGAAACCTAGACATGACAATCAACAACCTGGAAATATGGAAAACATAGAAACCAGCCTCGCTGCTCAGAGCCATGTTAGCCAGCCAAATGAAGCAGTCGCAGCACAGACAGGATCTGGATTCATCCGCTCAGTATTGAACCCAGACGGGCACAAATGATGCCGGGAGGCCACCAAATGTTTATACCCCATCCAGTGTGAGCCCATTTTTAAAGGCTTCCACATGTTTGTGAGTAAAACGGGGATAAAACAGTGCTGACCTTCTTCTTTCAGATTTGCACCGCCATCTTCCAACGGGCCTTAGACAGGAAAAGACCAGCAGAGGATACGGAAATGGATTTATAGATATAGCTGGTTGCCGGTGACGGTCCGTCCCTGGCATGGTCACGGAAACGTAGTTCTTTGAGCAGATGCGACGAGCATGATTTTGCGGGTTCATTATGTTCATTACCAAAGCAATTTTCCAAAAACCACCAGATTTATTTATGTGTTCATCTTCAAACATGGAAATATAAATCAGAACAAAACACACCAAACTTCAGGAGGTAGACAGGTCCACTCCCTCACATTATAAAGGCAGAGCAGGTGAAATCTGCAGCAGTGACACTAATTATATTTTTATTAATTTATTTATATTTTTATTCCTCCACAGTTGGTGCAGCATCCACAATTTCATTGTACATGACCAATGACAATAAAAGGCTGTTCTGTTCCATTTTATTCTATAATTAATATAAATAATAACAATAATAAGAAACTTTAAGTTACTTTATGAGTTACAAATATGTTTTTGTAGTCTGTTGCTTTTTATTACTTGAAAGCTTTAGGAATAAAGATTTGAACTAAAGAAGTAAATGTTAGGACGAGTCCTGCTCCGTCTCATCACTGGAGGAACACCTGACCGTTTAAAATCAGAAGCCTTTGCACTCACTGGGTTCCTACTAGGATGATATTATTGTAAAGTGCTGTTGGCAAAGTATTAATATTTTAAACAAAAAAAAAAAACATTTTCAAATTCCATATGTTTACATTTTTGTGGCAAACCAGCAATTTCACTCCCCCCAACTCAAAACCTTTAGATATTTGTTCCGATATGTCTCCACTGAGGGATTATTTAATACTAAAATACATCCAACAGTGAGCTTAAAACACTTCTTAGTCTTATTTTTTGGTTTCCTACCTCCACGCTGCCCTCGGGGAAGCCAAACCTCTTCTGGACCACAGCGGTCAGCTCTCTGATCCGACGACCCTTCTCTCCAAGAACATTCTGGGTCCTAAAGATGGTGAGATGATTAGAGTTAAACCACATAGGTAAAAATAACAAAACAAAACCTAGATCTTTACAAACACCGGCACAAAGCTGAGACAACATAGAGCTACACAGCTGAAGTATTTATCTCTTTTGATAAGCACACCGAGTTTACATGGAAGGAAGATGAGCTATATAAACAAAACTAACACTGGATGTAATTTTACCAGTGATCTTAATGCATATTTAAAAACCAACATTTGCATTTACCAAAGGGAAATGATCAGGACTGACTTCTAGGATGTCTTTTAATGTAAGCTTTTATTTTCTCGAGCTTAAAATATGTTTGTCTTTAAAAAATGGCCAAAAATAGCAAATGCTCAGACCACTGTTAACACACACTCTGTCTTACAAATGGACCAACAGTGTTTACATGCATATGCGCACTGCCAAAGTAATGGCATATCCACTTTACAGTAGAGACTCATTTTAAGCTTCTATACTTGTTTAGTTTCTAAACTCAAAATCTTCTGGAGCGGTAACAACTTCTTGGATTGGGACTCATCAGCCCCTTTCCCATTAGCAGTTTGCAGGGTTTTCCATTAGGTTCATAGTACCTGTTACTTTATTAGTACCTACTCGGCTGGGGTTCCAAACAGGTACTAAAATGTGACGTCCTCTGACTGCGTGTCACCAATTGGCTAATCAATAGCGTCAACTGAAGCATCAGAGCGTCTCGTTTACGAAAATCAAAGCCGCCATTTTTGAAACTTGGGAATGAAAGAAATGGCTACAAAAACAACGCTGTGTTCCCACGAGTGCAACGAGATGCAACAGACCGAGCAGCAGGTATATATTCGCTTCAACATCAACCTTTGCTGTAGCGTTCATGTGACATTAATTGCGTTGTGCTACATTGAGAGGCATTGCTATGACAGCAAGCATACAAGGTACGAAAATTGACCCGAGTAGGTACTAATGAAAAAGGGGCGATGGGCAAGCAACCAAGCCGTGGATCTGAACCAGCGACCAGCAGAGCCAGACTGAGTCCTGCTCCGTCTCATCACTGGAGGAACACCTGACCATTTAAAATCAGAAGCCTTTTGCACTTTACTCACTGGGTTCCTACTAGCCGACTGCTCACCTTGTGGCCAGGATGATGATCTCAGTCCTGGTTGGAGTCACGCGCACCTCCACACCGGAGTAACCATCCTCAGCAAGCTCACGAGTCAGGAACTCATTCAGCTCGGCCTTGAAGATACCGTCTGCGACGAACTGTGGACAAAGAACAGTTAAGCTTTATGTTTATGAAACACTCAAACATCCAGCACCAAGCACACTTTCTGCCAGCATCTACAGGCTGCACTGACTCACACACCAACTGCCAACGCATCCTTCAAGTGCTGCAACAGGTGCAACACACTGATGTATCTGCTGTGGCCCCGAAACACACAGATAATAAAATACAGCTACAGAAAATTAATGAATGGGTTTGACCCTTTAAAACGGGCTAACTTGAAGCTAACACACTGCTCACACTTATTTAAAACATGTAAAGGATAATTTGAAGTTCCTAACTACCCATGAAGAGTGGCATTCAAACCACAGCAGGATTCACTTCTACAGAGAGCACCGTCACATTCAGAGTGAGTGCTGAACACAAAACGAGCAGAATCTCATCGCTCTGCAGTTTTTAAACAGGCTGTAATTGTATCATCCGCTTACTTCAGCTTGCCTGGCTTCAGTGCTTAAACGCAGGCTACCACATGTCTCATGCTTTACTGTGAAATTCCTCCCAATTCAAAATTAATATGTCCTTGAACGATTCACTAAAACGAACCCCGTGCTGACTCCACATTTAACCCGAACAGTTCTAACTGTACATACGTCTCATTAACCACATTTCTCAGTGAATTAGTAGCATTAAGGAGGCAGTTTGTGTCTCTGGCTCTATATTAATACGGCTGCGAAGCTAACACCTCCGAAAACCTGGACTCAGACACAAACAACCTTTAAATGAGAGTTCAGCTAAGTCTTTTCGCATATTAGGATTTAAAGCGGGCATTAAAGTCGTGTTTAAGTCAGACACTTCAACCAGTGTGTAACTGTGCCCGGCCTCGGTGCTCAGAGCCATGTTAGCTAGCCAAATGAGGAGGTCACAGCGCAGACAGCATCTGGATTCATCCGCTCATGATTGAACCCAAGCGGGCACATCTGATACAAGGACGGCCACCAAATGACCATATCAAATCCAGCGTGAGTCCATTTTTAAAGAAATGCAACGTGTTTGTGAGTAAAACGGGGGCTAACCTTCCTCTTCTTGGAGATTTGCACCGCCATCTTCCAATGGGCCGTAGACAGGAAAGGACCCGCACAGGATGCGGAAATGGATTTATAGCTAAAGGCTGACTTCCGGTGACGGTCCGTCCCTGGCATGCTCAGGGAAATGTAGTTCTTTGAGCAGATGCGATGAGCATGATTATCACCAAAGGAATTTACACGGCGATATAAATCGGGTCGACGGCACTGATGGAACACTTATAAAGGCCGACAGCGAGAGCGGCCACGTGAGCTTAAAATACGAATTATTTGTATCTTTTTGTTTCCTACCACCACGCTGTCTTCGGGGAACCTCCTCTTGACCTCAGCGATCAGCTGTCTGATCCGACTACCCTTGTCTCCAAGAACAGTCTTGATCCTAAAGATGGTGAGACGGTTAGGCTTAAACTACATGGTTATTAAAAAAAAAAAAGACAAAATATTTTTAATCTTTCCACACACAGACACAAAGCTGAGACAACATAGAGCTACACAGTTGAAGTTTCTCTTTTGATAAGCACACTGAGTTTACATGGAGGGAGATGTAATGGCATGTTTAAAAACTAACATTGGCATCTACCAAAGGGAAATGATCAGGACTGATTTCTAGGATGCCCTTTAATGTAAGCTTTCTTTTGTCAAGCTTAAAATATGTTTGTCTTTAAAAAATGGCCAAAAATAACAAATGCACAGACTACTGTTAACACACATTCTGTGTCTTACAAATGGACCAACAGTGTTTACATGCGTACTCGCCCTGCCAAAGTAATGGCATATCCACTTTACAGCAGAGACTCATTTTAAGCTTCCATATTTGTTTAGTTTCTAAACACTCAATCCGATCTTCTGGAGATGTAACAACTTCTTCAATTCTGAGTTGTTACTTTTTGGCAACCTAGCCGACTGCTCACCTTGTGGCCAGGATGATGATCTCAGTCCCGATTAAAGTCACACGCACCTCCACGCCGGCATGACCATCCTTAGAAAGCTCATGAGTCAGGAACTCTTTTAGCTTAGCCCCTTTAATACCGTCTGCGACGAACTGCAGAGAGAGAGCAGGTCAGCTTTATGTTTATGTCACACGCTCAAACATCCAGCACCAAGCAGACTTTCTGCAAGCATCTACAGGCTGCACTGATTCAGAAACCAACTGCCAATGTTAGTGCTGCAACAGGTACTACACACAGTCAGTGTGTAGTTGTAGGAAGTAGCTTGGCAGGTGCAGGCCATGTAGGATGTGGCTTGGCTGCTCCCGACGGCATGAAGTCCTCTGAGTCCCCAACTAACAATGGAGGAGGCAGGGACGGCTTACCTGAGCCTCCAGCTGGTGGGGAATGCAAAGTGGAGGAGATTTTCTGTTAAATTGTCCATGAGTTCTTGGTTGGCCAAAGCAATCCAGGCAGTGGGCCCAAACAGATTCCCTCTGTCTCTCCTGCTTTCTTCCGCAGGAGTTAATCCTGTGTCTGTGGAGGTGGATGACACGAATGCTAAATTTTAAAAAATTGTCAAAGGAAATGCTGTTGGGTCCATCATGGTCAGGTCGTTCTGTCACACCTGTGAAATAGAAGAGCTGCTCCCCAAGATTGTGGTAAATTATTTTATTTATGTTTAGGACAAGCACAATAAGTGATGCGTGTCAGTTCACATCAAGAATGGTAACTTATTAACTTACAAACTTTGATTTTAAGAAGGAAGCAGATGATAGCAGCTTGGGTCACCACAAAAGATATATGACAAAAATGCTATAATTATATAATTTAAATAATGCATATTACAAGATGCATTCTTGGATAATATTTGGATTAATCCTGATGTAATCATGCTACACTTTTTTCTGTATTTCATGTTGTAGCTTTATGTGTACAATATAGGTGATGCTCATCAGCCTTTTGAACTGTACAACGTTATCTCAGAATCAAAGTGACAAATGTCACTTCCAGAGAACAACCAGTGTTACATCAGCATCCACCTTCTCCTTCAGATTTACAGGCACATTTTTTTCACCACTCATAGATCAGACAACCAGACTGGCTCAAGCTGTGCTTTAGGTGTGACCAGTGATTAAGTTTTATTCATTTTTTTAACCATTGCACTATAAATAACCCACATTGCAAAAGGTAAGTTATGCCTTTATTCTCACATTGTGGCTCATTGTTTTAACTGATGTTTGCACAAATTACTACTTTGGAAACCAACCAACGTGTTTTCTTCTGTGGTTAAACAGTTTAAAGCCTGGAATTTATTATTTATTTATTATTATCTTATCTTATCTTATCTTATCTTATCTTATATTATATTATATTATATTATATTATATTATATTATATTTGTGAAAGTACACTCTGAGATAAAGAGAAAATAACGTTCTCTTTATCTCTTTACCTTTTGTAAAGTTGGACCAGCCACAGGGAGTGTGAGGGTGATTTTGGCCTCCTGTTGAGCGGTGATATTAGTAAAGACAAAATTAACAGATGGACCCCAAGAAGTCCGCTTTCACTACATCATTTCCAAAAAGCTTCATCTATTTTCTCACTCAAACATCGTGTGAAGTGAACCTGAAATAATCCATTCCTCTGCAGATGATCGGTTAGCTCTTTGACAACTACTCTTTCAAGAGTTTATGAGATGAAAGGAAGGTTGGAGACTGGCCTGTAATTAGCTAGTGATCTGTGCTAAGGCATTTTTAATGTTTGTTATTACTATTATTATACAATTTGAGGGGGGAATTAAATTTAAAACATCCTTGTATCTGTACAGCATTAAAACGTTTTTGCATCTCTGTGTGTGGAGTGAAGCTGTGGAACAGACTTAATAAAGATAGGAAGCAAAGTCTGAGCATGGCGCAGTTTAAAAAGCAGTTCAAGGGTATGATTTTTGCAGGGTACAGGGAGGAGGTAGAGATTTGATAGGGAGTTCTTGTCCAATATTTTCATAAGGCTGATGTGTGTATATGTGTGTGCAGGTGCACGGGTATGTTGGTATGGGTATATATATCTGTAGGTTGTGTATCCTTTGAGGTGTTACTGGGGTTATTGAATATTTGAATATGTATGTATATATGTATATACATATGTATATGTATATAGATAGATATACATATAATTAATACATTAAAAAACATATTGATTACTAGATAGTGGAAAGGGGGTGGGATTGAATAAGCGCATGCTTCCTCCTGCTCCTTTTTGAACATGAAAGTTATTTGTAGTTGTGGGTGCTCGTTTTCCTTCTGTTTTGCTTTGTTTGTTTTTCTCTTTTTATTTTCATGTTGTTAAACTTCTTCAACATATTCAAAATAAAGATTCAATCATTCAATCAATCAATCCTAACAATGCTCAGGTAAATCTTTATTCAATTCAGTTCAATTCAATTCAGTTTATTTATATAGCACTCTTCACAGGATAAAAACCACAAAGTGGTTCACAGTAATATAAAAAAATAAATACATAAAAAACAAACAAACAAAAAACAAACAATCAAACCCTCCCTCCCCCCCAGCACAATCAAACATACAGCACAAATCTAATTAAAAGCCAATCTAAATAAATTAGTCTTAAGTTGCTTTTTAAAAGAATAAATACAATCAAGGCAACGTAATGATGGAGGGAGAGCATCCCACAACCTGGGGTCCACCGCTCTAAAAGATCTATCACCTCTGGTTTTAAAACATGTTTGGGGGACTACCAACAGCCTTTGATTAGATGATCTCAGGCTGCGAGAGGGAGCGTGGGGTTCTAAAAGATCAGAAATGTAGGCAGGGGCATCACAATTCAAAGCTTTAAAAGTCAGTACCAAGATTTTAAAATGAATTCTAAAATGTACTGGAAGCCAGTGTAATGAGCGTAACACTGGTGTAATGTGCTCTCTTTTTCGTGTCTAAGTTAAAAGCCTTGCAGCAGCATTCTGGACTGACTGGAGACGGTCAAGATTCCTTTTGCTCAAACAAAGAAAAAGACTGTTACAATAATCTAAGCGAGATGATATAAAAGCATGACTAACCATTTCTAACGCAGATTTAGACAACAAAGTTCGAAGTTTGGAGATGTTTCTTAGCTGAAAAAGGCAGTTTCTAATTAACTGTTGAGAGTATTGTTCTCGGGACATGGCAGAATCAAAGATCACCCCAAGGTACCTGAGGCTCAGGTGAACAGATGAGCCAAGAGAACCAAGATGCTGTTTGATTAGAGATATCAATGGTGTCAAAGGCAGATGTCAAGTCCAACAAAACCATGACTGTGGATGCTCCGGAGTCAGCTAACATGATAATGTCACTAGAGACTTTAAGTAATGTGGTTTCTGTTGAGTGACTTTTACGGAAACCTGACTGAAATTTGTCATAAATTTCATGTTTTTCTAAAATAGAAGTAAGTTGATCTGCAACTACTTTTTCCAGAATTTTCAACATTAATGGGAGCTTAGAGATAGGCCTATAATTCTTAAGCTGAGTTGGCTCCAAACTGCTCTTTTTTAATATCAGCTCAACAACAGCATGCTTACAGAACCTATGGACCACACCTGTTGAAGGAGATGCATAGCATATCTCTACAATAGAGGGGCCAATGGCAGAGAGAGCATTTTTAAACAGCCCAGCAGGTAGAATGTCATTTGCACAAGTGGTAATTTTCATTTTATCCAGCAGGAGTGAAAGGTCATGTATGGTCATTGGGTTAAACACTGACAGTAAATGAGGGGGAGGTGGCCCAGAGACACAAACAGACAGTATTGAAGAACCAATGCTCATACGGACATGATCAACTTTATCCACAAAGAAATTCAGAAAGTCATCACTCTCAGATATGGAGGTCACGGGTACTGGGTGGACCACGGGGGAAACAATAGAGTTTATGGAGTTGAAATTTCTCTTGCTTGATGAGATTAACTGAGAAAACTATCCTGATCTGGCTGTTTTTATGGTTTCATGTAGGGAAACCCAAAGTTCCCTAGGGTGGAGCCTGTGAACTTCGAGTTTAGTTGATTTCCAAAGCCGTTCTACTTTCCTACAGATTATTTTGACCTTCCTTATGTCATCATTTATCCATGTGTAGCCCTGCTAGAAAAAAAGAGCAGTGGAAAGTAGTTTTTTTTCGTGTATGATGAAAACAATTTAGTCATTTCTTTTTCTTTTTTTGTTTAAAGGAAGATGTGGACAAATAAGATTTTCTGTTGTCGTTTAACTTGGCCAATCAGCAATGAGCTCCCAGTGACCCTTGCTGTTGACCTTGATCACATGATTTCCTGTGTTGCCATTTTGTTCCTGTTCATACAATGCCATGTGCCAGAGAAACTAATGTTCCCGAAGTCGAATCGCTAGGAGTTAAAAGCAAGTCTGCTGCAGTTGTTTTTGGTCGTTCAGAGTTTCACCCTGTCAACGGTGAGTACGAAAAGTGGGAAAAACCTAATTTGTTAAGGATAAAAGGGCAGACTTAACGGGACGGAAAGTCCGCTAGCCGCTAAGCTAACAGCTAGCGCTCACGCTAGCAGAATTAAATGTGTTTCTGTGTGTGAAATGGCTAGTGACTGCAACCATATTACGTTTAAGAAAAAAAAAAAAAGAAAAGAAACAAAAACAAAAGAAATGGTGCTAATCAGTTTTATGTGTAACAATTTAATTCAATTGTAAGCCGATTCTCAGATTTTCAGTTGTGTTCTTTGAGTTGGTTATAATGTACAAGTCTGGTGAGCTACTGTGAGTTGCTGACTGCAGCTACAGTGTTAACTCTAGAAGCTGTGTTATTGTGAACATTGTCAGCCCGTCAGGTTGATAAAATTATAGCTCACCTAAGAGGATATGATGCTGCAGTGATATAATTTTGTTGTACAACAGAGCTAGCTGAATTAAGATATAGAGTTACACTAATACTTATTGTTCATTTTGAATGTTTTAAGTAAGTGTGGCTGTTTCACAACGGTGTATGTGACTATATGGACCTGTGACCTGTTTATAGGTCAGGTTTTTTTGTTATCTGGTAAAAGGATGACTCGACAGACGGACCCAGTCTGAAGCAAGCCCCATCGAGGAGCAGTGATTCCACAGTTCCAGTTAACTGGATGGCGAGCCAACCCAAAATTGACTAGGATTTGCCGAGGTTTTATTGAAGCCAAAGTTTCGTTCCCATTGAAGCTTCAGATACCTGCAGGACTACGAACTTTCTTCCTTCATCGGAGTGTGGTAGGACAAACATTAAACAAACTGAACGGGCCCCAATGATCCATCAGTTACCAGACATTATCCACTCATACAATTGACTCAGAGAAAGCTGTATGCGCGCACTTTTATTTAGTTTGTTATTTTGGGGGAAATATTTTGTATTTTATTTTATTGCTTTCATTACATTGTTGCAGCTGCTGTGTGTCAAATATAACAAATTTGTGAACAGTCTATTGTGGTGTGGTCTCTCCTTATTGGTGTTTATACCTTGGGCTCCTGCCGATCCTAGATCTTCTGATACTGGCTAGTGGGAGTTTGGTCATTCTTAATAATAATTCGTAAGTTTGGTTACACATGGATGAGCTCTTTTTGGGGCAGCAATGACAGATTTCATAGGTGCCACTGAATTTAAAATCTCCAAGCAGTGATTGTTAAAACACTGTGACACCGCTTATGGAACATGAGATTAGAAGGTGGTGTGTACAGAGGGAAGCTAAGATTAAAAATAACACAGGAATGGTCACTCACTTGTACGTCCTTAACACAGACATTAGTTATGTCTAAGCCAAGAGAAAACACAAGGTCCAAGGTGTGGCCTTTAACATGGGTGGGTCCAGAGACATGCTAAATAAAATTAAGAGTCTGTGATGGATAGAAAGTCAGAGGCCATGCTACAGCTAAGATCATCCACGTGCAGGTTGAAATCCCCAATCATTAAGACCTTCTCTAGTTTAATAATGCAAGGGATAGCTCAGTAGGTAGTGTGGTCGCCCCATGATTGGAAGGTCAGGGGTTCAAATCCACTACCCTGAGGTATCCCTGAGCAAGGTCCCTACACACTGCTCCCTGAGTGCCTGATTTGTGGCTACCCACTGCTTCACTAAGTAAATGGGAAAAGACTAATGCAGAAAGAGTAATTTCCCCACGGGGATCAATAAAGTACACATTATAATTATTATTCTAAAAAGTCCGTAAAATCTTGAATAAAAACACCAGCGGGGCCGGGAGGGCAGTAAATGAAAACATATCTGATGAACCAACTTTAAGAAGGGAAAAACTCAGAGTCCATAGCTCTGCAAGCAAAACTGTCCCGGTGAACAGCAGTGTTGGGCAAGTTAATTAATTATAGTTACTAGTTACTTCTTCAAAAAAGTAACTGATTTAGTAACTGAGTTACAAGATTCTAAAAGTAATTAGTTACTTTAAAAAAAAACAAAAAAACATTTAACCCTCTGGGGTCCAGGGTATAATTGGCCATTTTTAACTACTTTTGATGTTTCCTCCACATTTCACCTTTAAAAACTATTTACTTTGCCTTGTTTGGTATCATCAGCACAACCTCACGTGTCTGAATTTACAGTCATGTTTTCATTTCGACATACTGTATTAACACAATTGATCTAAAAGCAGACAAAAAACATAAAATCAGAGTAGAAAAAGTTCTACTTTTTACTGTAACAACCACAAACATGTTTAATGAATCATATTTCATAACTTTAAATGTAAATATAAATTGTCAATTTTAAAATCCTATGCACAAGTTTTGCAAACAACAAAGTTATTTGCATCCATTTACCTTTTACCTTGATTTTTTAAATAACCATTTCAAACTATTTACAGAACAATCAGCTGTTCTGCATTCAATAAGATGCCACAAATTATTTGTGCCACTCCAAATATTTCTGTCCACTATAAAGGAGAACATCACAGCCTGATACCTGCAGGTCTGACAGCAGCGGGTGTATCACTCCTGTTTCTACCTGGAGACAGCACTCGCCTCATTGTTCTGACACACAACACAAAACTATCCACAACACTACACACTAACTACACAAGACAACACATTAACTACACACTCCAAACACGCTAAACGTCACAATTCTCTCACATCTCAAAACTCGCTCTCTTTTTCTGCTGTTTCTCTCTCTCTCTCTCTCTCTCTCTCCTAAAACTTCCCCTGTTTTTTTGTTTTGTTTGTTTATTTTTTGCTCATAAGCAGAGACAGCAAACGTGACGAAACTATTGAGGAAAAAACACACGTATATATTGTTTATCATGACTCTGGTTTTACGTGGCCTACCAACACAATTTATAAACTGGTATATGTCACCTTGTTGCTTTGTCTTGAAGTGGTCATGTGATTGGCTTACCACGACTACTTTATTCTTCCTCAGTCAACCAGCAGCACTCATGCGATTGTTTTGCCCCCTTAGCTCCAGGTGTTGTGCTAGACAGTGATCGTGATTTCCGTCCGCGGGAGCGCGCGCAGCTGCATAAAGCTGTAGCATCCAGATTACTTGCGTACTACTACTACTACTTCTGTGCAACTGGTATAAGGTGTGGTAAGCTGAACACAGCTTCAACCGTCTGTTTGTTGAAAAATAGTAACGGACCGCATTTTCTTGTTAGTAACTGTAACGGCGTTGTAACGATAGGAATAGTAATTAGTTAGATTACTCGTTACTGAAAAAAGTAACGCCGTAGGTAACGCCTTTACTTGTAATGCCGTTATTCCCATCACTGGTGAACAGTGACCAGACCACCACCACGACAGTCCAAACGCAGAGTACCGATGAAGTGACAGCCGACCAGGCAGAGCTCATTATTGATTCCGTGAGAAACATGAAGTCCAGACTATTACTGCTAAAAACGTTATTCAGTACAAATGATTTGTTGGCTATGGAGCGAGCGTTTAGGAGAGCGATCTGAAGCAGAGGTGACAGGCTGATGTCATCAACAGCTGATTGACGGAGAATTGACAGCAGACACCTGGAATAAAGACGTAGTCTCCCGGTACCCCTGGCTGTGGAACTGTGGTCTTGTAGAATGACAGGCCAAGGTAAAAAAAAAAAATCCCGCATCTCCAGACATGACGCCGATCCAGGTAATTGTTCTGTTTGCTTGGCATTATCTGGGTCCTGGAGTGTAACCGGTATCAAATACCGGAGATGTTCTCTACCATGGAGCGGAGGAAATCCCCTCTTTAAAGAGTTTCTGAGAAGTCCCGTCTCAACACTTATTTAAGCAGCTGTTTCTCAAAGGGAGTTAGCTATGCACCAAGCCTATTGTGTGCTGTGCTCTGGTAGGAATCCAGTCTCTCTGAGCACTTTGTTCACAGCTGGTGTGAAGTGGGCGCTGTAGCTCAGCAGTCTGCCATCATAAATCAGCTTGTCTTCTGTCAGGTTGGGTTGTTTTGGAAATCTGCAAAAAAAAAAGAAGTATGAAACAGGTTTGTATGTGCTTAATACATTATAAGAGAGACAAAAGATTCAGAATAAAAATATCTAAAAATTACGTGTTAGCAAAGATGCTGTTGGAAGTATATCTTACAGGTAAAAACACAGTGATAAATAAGTAATTTTTATTTAGACAATTGTTTTGTATAAAGCAAAATTTCCAAGTTGTTTGTAATCAGATTTGACTGTAAATACATTCTTTACAATTTTCATCAAATCCTCCTGGAACTCGGTGAGTGTCCTTGTTTGGCTACCATTATAAATTCTTTCTAACCCCAGAAAGACTAAAGAAACAATAGATCTTAATGCACAAGGGTGAAATCTGTAAAATGTATAAATAATATCCACAATATTCAGAACAAAAGGAACTAAGCATTTAATAAATTAAAAGTCACTGCTCAGGAACAAAAACATGAATCTGTTGATAAAGAGAGGAAGGTGAAAGAAATATTAGTGTGGTAAACAAACAGATTTAATAATGGGTTTATCCAGTGAAGCACAGCAGAATAACATTAAAAGGGAAACAGACTATCGTGGGATTGGGCACAATTTTTGCTGGTTTTTGTAGCAACTAATGATGAGGAATTGTTTAACTAATTTACCTTGTGTGGTACATCCGTGCTATGCTCCTGTCAATCCAGGAGCAGCCATGCTGTGACTTCAGAATCCCATGAACAGATGTGGAAAACACTGCTCGAGGGTTGACAATGATCTTGAAGTTAGTGTATTGAGTCTCCTCAATGATTGGTTCTTGGTACAGGTGAGCCAAAATGTTAACACCAGTGACATTCTTCCAGTCAGTCTGTGGTGGCAGACTTTGGGATGCTGGAGGAGCCAACATGATGTTGATGGGGAACACGTTATTTTCAAACATGTAGCACTTGTTGGCACCATATTTATTCTCCAGCAGCGGCAACAACTCTACCCAGCTGGCAACAGAATAACAAGATAGTTATAACATGTAAAACCACTTGAACAGCACACAAGCAATTAAAAGATGACTAACCACAGCAGGAAAGTTAAAAACAATTTCAATAATGTGTTTTAAGTGTTCTCTAAGTGATCTTAAGTGATCTCTCAAAGTTTTTCTTTGGATTTTCCCATATTTCAGGACCAAACCTTGGACTTGACCTTCTACTTTTAATGTTTGTTTGTTTGTCATTTCACAAACCTGGGAATCGTTTAGGCAAGTCTACTAACTTACTATTGGTGTCATGAATCCAAATTTTGGCTGACATTGTGATCAATACACACCAACAGGACACACCTTCTTATTTAATGTTTTTTTCTTTGTTTTTACTCCTTTCTACATCGTCTATACAGCAGACTTTAAATTTATAAAGCAAGATATTTGTCATTTCTATCAAAGAAAAAAAAAGATAAATAGCTGACCAAAAGAAATGTATAAAAATGTATAAAAGAAATATAAGAGAACAAGAATAAAACAATAAATCAGTGCAAGTACATACAAAGGGTAAAAGTTTAAGACAGATGACAACTCACAATGGGTTAAAAGCCAAGGAAAAAAGTTGTGTTTTTGAAAGAGTTTTGAAAACAGCAAGAGCCTGCCTGACCTACAGTGGCAGCTCATTGCTTATTTTAGGAATCAAAACTACAAAAGTTCTGTCTCCTCTGGATTTATAAAATGTCTTTGGGACAGAAGCACTTGGTTAGCTGATCTAGAAGCACGTAACATCATGTAAGGGTGAAGCAGCTCAGACAAATAAGAAGGGGCAAGACCATTAAGAGACTTAAATAAATAAAATAATTTCAAAATGGATTCCAAACTGAACTGGAAGCCAATGAAGGGACACTAAAACCGCTAAAACTGCTCTCTTTTGCTTTTACCAGTTAAAAATTGTGCAGCACCATTTTATACCAGCTGTAGAAATGAGAGGGAGGCCTGGCTAATTTCAATCAAAACAGAATTACAATAATCCAATTGAGACATGATAAATGCGTGGATCAGCGTCTCTAGGTGGATCTAGACTGCTGTCTTAACTAAAAGAAGGAGCATTGACATGTAAGTCAAGTTTTTGACTGGGATCCATATTCACACCTAGTGATGCTGGATTTTTTATACGGGGTCAAGAAGGAAAGGTCAAAGGCAGGGATACAGCTAGAGCCATTGGATTTAAAAAGCATGACCTCATTCTTTTTTCTCAATTGGATTTAGATCTGGACTTTGACTGGGCCATTCTAACACATGGATATGTTGTGTTTTAAACCATTCCATTGTTGCCCTGGCTTTATGTTTAGGGTCGTTGTCTTGCTGGAAGGTGAAGCTCCGCCCCAGTCTCAAGTCTTCTGCAGACTCCAAGAGGTTTTCTTCCAAGATTGCCCTGTATTTGGCTCCATCCATCTTCCCATCAACTCTGACCAGCTTCCTGTCCCTGCTGAAGAGAAGCACCCCCAGAGCATGATGCTTCCACCACCATATTTGACAGTGGGGATGGTGTGTTCAGAGTAATGTGCAGTGTTAGTTTTCCGCCACACATAGCGTTTTGCATTTTGGCCAGAAAGTTCCATTTTGGTTTCATCTGACCAGAGCAGCTTCTTCCACATGTTTGCTGTGTCCCCCACATGGCTTGTGGCAAACTGCAAACGGGACTTCTTATGGTTTTCTGTTAACAATGGCTTTCTTCTTGCCACTCTTCCATAAAGGCCAACTTTGTGCAGTGCATGACTAATAGTTGTGCTATGGACAGATTCCCCCACCTGAGCTGTAGATCTCTGCAGCTCGTCCAGAGTCACCATGGGCCTCTTGGCTGCATTTCTGATCAGCGCTCTCCTTGTTTGGCCTGTGAGTTTAGGTGGACGGCCTTGTCTTGGGAGGTTTACAGTTGTGCCATACTCCTTCCATTTCTGAATGATCGCTTGAACAGTGCTCCGTGGGATGTTGAAGGCTTGGGAAATCTTTTTGTAGCCTAAGCCTGCTTTAGATTTCTCAATAACTTTATCCCTGACCTGTCTGGTGTGTTCTTTGGACTTCATGGTGTTGTTGCTCCCAATATTCTCTTAGACAACCTCTGAGGCCGTCACAGAGCAGCTGTATTTGTACTGACATTAGATTACACACAGGTGACTCTATTTAGTCATTAGCACTCATCAGGCAACGTCTATGGGCAACTGACTGCACTCAGACCAAAGGGGGCTGAATAATTACGCACACCCCACTTTGCAGTTATTTATTTGTAAAAAATGTTTGGAATCATGTATGATTTTCGTTCCACTTCTCACGTGTGCACCACTTTGTGTTGGTCTTTCACGTGGAATTCCAATAAAATTGATTCATGTTTGTGGCTGTAATGTGACAAAATGTGGGAAAGTTCAAGGGGGCCGAATACTTTTGCAAGCCACTGTATTTCTTAAAATAGCACCAAGTGGCAGCAAATACAGAGAGAACTGAGAGATGTAGTTGCCTAAAATGGTTTTCACTTCACAGGTGTGCCTTGTCAGGGTCCATTTGTGGAACTTCTTGCCTTCTGATTGGGGTTGGGATCATCTGGATCATAGAGTGAACGCAAAAGGGTCGACAAGTGCTCAGCATCTCTGGGAATTCCTTTAAGACTGTTGGAAAATCATTTCAGGTGACTAGTGGGATAAGTAGTAATCAAAGCAAAGGGTGGCTATTTTGAAGAATCTAAAATGTAAAATATGTAAAAAATGAGTTATTTTACACTTTTTTGTTTACTACATAATTCAATATGTGTTCATTCATAGTTTCGATGCCTTCAGTGAGAATCTACAATGTAAATACTCATGAAAAAAAAGAAAAAACATTAAATAAGGTCTGTCCAAACTTTTGATGAGTAGTGTATATGGAAGAGGTCGGGAGAAAGGTACAGCAGTGAATCTCTCCAGTTCAGTAAGAATGTAGTTAAGTCAAATTTTATTTATTTATTGTACTTTCAAAATAAAAATCACTTATTCCTAACTTTAATATGCTGAAGTTCAAATGAAGAAAAATGTTCAACATTGACTAAACAACAAGAGAACTGGTTTTGAGATGACTGGATGTCTGATGCTGACTGATAAAGAACTGACGATTAAGGCAAAGCTTGATGAGGCATAAAAAGTCAAAGCCAGATCGTCAGGTTTCCGAATTTTTTTTCAATACATAAAGTCATTCAATAAGAATGTTTTATTAGTTAATGATCAGTTAATGATGGGAGCAGGTACAAAATAATAATATAAAGCAGGGGTAGGCAACTCCAGGCCTCGAGTGCCGGTGTCCTGCAGGTTTTAGATCGCACCCTGGGTCAACACACCTGAATCCAATGATTAGTTCATTACCAGGCCTCTGGAGAACTTCAAGAAATGCTGAGGAATCATTTAGCCCTTTAAATCAGCTGTGATGGATCATGGACACATCTAAAACCTCCAGGACACCGGCACTCGAGGCCTGGAGTTGCCTACCCCTGATATAAAGGAACAAAAAGCCTGTGACTAGAAACCTGGAACATGAAACATAAAAACCTGAGACGGGGAAATACAGAAGCACCGCCGCAGTTGTGGATATCAGGGGGACCACCTCTGTTCACCGGGTGGTCCCATCAACCATGGTCAAAAGGTATGTGAAACCCTGTGACTGCGGTAGAGGAACCACCAGATCAACATGCACATGATCAAAAACATTTGCCAGGGATGAGAACTGGTTCAAAGGGTGCCTTGGTGTGCCTATGGAACGCACGCTGCAGCCCATTCACTAACAGACCTGCGAAGGCCTGGCCAAACAAACTTGAAGCTGACCAATTTAACAAAGGCCCGGAACCCCAGATGTGAGAACGTGCACTGAGTCAAAAACGTGACGACGCCATGAAACGGGGACCACCAGGGTTAGGCGATTATCTTGACAGAGGACAAAACGAAAGGCAGCAAACATCCAAAGAAGAGCTTTGAATGTCCTTCAAGAAGCCTGGAGAACTATTACTAAAGACTACTAAAAAATTATAAATATTGACTTTCAACCTCATTGACCTCTCTAATCATACAAACTGTTCTTGTTTTGTCTTATATTTTGTATTTCCATGTATGTTTGCAACACATGTTTTAGTATATCACTGCACATATTTTCCATCTTCATAATAAACCATGAAAATACACACACATACCTGATGACTTTCTGGGGCAGTATGAGCTCGTCTATATCATGTAGAGCCACATATCTGGACTGGTACATGTATCTGTAAAGGCAGTCATTGAGAGCAGGAATCTGACCAAAGTAGTGAAGTTCACCAGGACCATGTTCAGGCAGCCAGCCATGAGACACGTTCACATATCTGGACAGAGACCAAGGAATCACCTCCAGTAAACCTGAGAAAAGACATTGGAAGCAGTTCAATGTCAGTAATTAAAACTAGACAAAAACTGGTTCACCCGAAAGACAAAACGCCAAAACACAGACTTAACAATGTGGTGTATGCTGTACAGTGTAGCGAGGAATGCCCAGACCTCTACATTGGAGAGACCAAACAGCCACTTCACAAGCGCATGGCACAACACAGAAGAGCCACCTCCACAGGACAAGACTCAGCAGTCCATCTGCATCTTAAGGATAAAGGACACTCTTTCGAGGATGCCAATGTTCACATTTTGGACAGAGAGGACAGATGGTTTGAAAGAGGAGTGAAAGAAGCCATCTATGTCCACTGTGAGCGACCATCTTTGAACAGAGGCGGGGGTTTACGACACCAACTCTCTGCCATCTATAATCCAGTTTTGAGATCTCTTCCCAGACGCCTTAACGCCCACTCACATCCTGGGCCATCTGACCTCAGGAATTCGCATGATAAGGTGGGGCCAGGTTTCACAATGAACACACCCGAAACTCTGGCTGATTGGGACCCACACCCAGTTTCACACCTTGGCTCAGGCGATTAGAGGATCATCAGGGGGTCCTTTTGTCCCTCTGTGGGGGGATACTCCCACTAGGTTTATATCTGGGACTCTCCACCATTTGACCTTAGAACTGAAGAAGCTTCTCGGATGAGAGGTGAAACGTCTTCAAGTAACTTAAAGAAGTCCAGACGCTTTTCTTTGCAAGCTCCTTTGACTACGATGACCTGGATGACTGAGAACCTTCACAGACATGATCCAAGAATGAATGCTAGTTTTCCTAAAGGTTTCCAATATTAGAACTGGACTGTGTGACTAAGTGAAAGGCTCTGTTGTTAATTGAAAGGAAGGTTGTGTATAGGAAATGAATTACTGCTGTACCATGTGTGAAACAAAAAAAATACATAAATACATAAATCCACAGAGAACTATCAGTTCTTTTAGATACTTAGTTTTAGTCATTTTAATGTTTCCATTAAACATTAGAGAAACCAATATTAAGTATAAATCCAGTTTGTGAGCATGGCCACGGAAGGATCCTGTGAGAGCTCATGCAGTCTTAATACTGAGATCACCAAACAGTTCCAGGTCTCTGTAATACACAGCAAGTCAAGATGACTCACTTGCATAAACAGTGAAAATCTGGAAACGTGGAAACATGAACATAAAGACACGGGAGAATCTGACAAAATGTGTAAGACAGTTTTAACTTTCACTCATTTCAGCTGCAGCCCTGATGGTGTTTAATGGTCTGAGAGCACATAAAGAATACAAACTGTACTTGCAAATTTGATAGATCTATAAGTACAAATTTGTATCCTGTTTTAGAATTATATATCAAGTTTTATAAAACAATACAATTGTTATGAAAATGTTTATAGCCAGAATTAAATAAATAAATACATAAATAAAATAAAATAAACATCAAGTGATACAGCTGCTTCTATTGATGTGTGTCAGAGAAAGACCAAAACTTTAGATGGGGGGAATTTGTATATCTGTGTCTGAGTACATGTGCATGTGTGTGTGTGTGTGTCCAACTCGAGAGAGAGTGCCCTTTCACCAGTTTTAAACAAAAGTCGACAATCCCCAAGCCGACGCAGGTGATCTTGAAGAAGTAGGAGGAAAAGGCAGAGAGTCATACACCGTCTTGTTATCTGGGAGAATTTGTTGTTCCAGCTTTGGCCCTGGAGCTTCCAGCTGGTTAGGGGAGGCCACATAAAGATAGTGGTTGTTCGGGTTTGGTTTCTGCATTCCAGTTCCATCATTGGTCCACAGATCTATCAATTTCCCGTTGCGGAGTCACAAGCTTCTCTATGATTTTATCCATATTGCGTTCAATAAACACTGTCTGAGTACTTGTGGCTCTACCCACGGCATCAATCCAGCCGGCCTTATGGGATTTTGAGCAGCTGTAACCGTTTCCATTAGTCGTCAGTAAACCAGGGCCGTGCCAGCTCCAATCAGCAAGAACCCCGTTATCATGGTTCCGAATAGGTAGATGTCTTCAACGCCCTCCATTCAGCCTCCCCCAAGCCCAGGCTTCTCATTGAGAAGAGGATGTCAATTGCATCAAGAGAACAATTGATCAAATCTGTAATTTCTTGGTTAGAGAACAAGACAGAGAGAGTCTCTGAGAGTTAGACAAGACTAGACAAGGACAAGAGAAGCCAAGCAGGAAAGATGAGGGAGAAAGACGCGACCACCTCTGCCAAGAGCCAAACGACCCAGGTTAACATGTTTAATATGATGTCATTTTCAAAAGAATTGATTGGTCAGTAATGATTTCATACTTAATCTCTTGTTGATCCCTTATCCTAAAAATGACCTGTCCCCGAGCAGGTAAGTTTTCTGTCTATGATGCCATATTGATATTCCTTGTTTAAACACGAACCATTATCATAGTACTGAAAACTCCAGGCTAATCCTGAAGTTGCCTGGAGAAGTCCAAATCCAGTACAAACTGTAGTGATTTATAGAGGAAACTGTAGTAAACCAGTGTGTGTTTTGTTTTGATCACAAAACATTAGCTGTGATTAGCTGAAGGAAGGAAGTTCAGGGTGTTTGGCAACTTCACTCAGTGTTCACTGTGGGAAAATGCCTTTAGCTGGTGATGTGAGGTCATTAGGAAAGACACACTCAGACATAAAATTATACCATACTCCACCTTTTTGTGTGTAGTAGTCCAGTATTCGTTGCGTTTCAGGACTGCTGCTGGTTTTATAGACAACCACTCTGTTCACTCCCAGTAACTGCAGCATCTCAAGACTCTGTACCAGCTACAATCCAACACATTTGAACAACAAGCTTCAGAAAACTGTAAGTGTTAATATGCAAGCCAGGCAGAAAAGTCTTGTTTCTTTATTATTATAACTGTAAGGAATACTGGGAAAAATATACATTTTCTGGTTTTATTTCTTCCTGTCTTAGTCTGCATACTTTAGAGAATGAGTTTCAAAAATCTATTTTTTCTGTCTTCTGAAAGCAAGAAAGCAAATGTCACTGTACCTGCAGCACGTTGGTAAAATCAAACATGGTGGAGATGCAGACGGTGAAGTTGTAAGGAAAAGATTCTGTCTTCTCCTGCTGGTTCTGCACCTCTAAAAACTCTTGGTTGGGATCATCTTAAGAGACCACACAAACATACACTTTTACCATCTTATTTTTGTAACTGAACTCCAATTAGTAATACTTTTTGGGTTAAACAATCTTAAAGTCAACTGACATAATTTTTCAGGTATCACTAAAGTTACTGCCTGGACCTTTTTTGCTGACAGGCTCTGGGTAGAAATGGATATTTCCCAAAATATGTGGGACCCTGAACCCGGTGGTGGCATAGGAGGCAAAATTAGTAAATCACTAATGTCAACACAATGTAAACCTGAATGGTCATCAAATAACAACGAAATAGTTTACTTAGAATGTAGTAAAATATTTAAAAGTATTGCATAAGAATATTTCATTTTAAGTTTGTTACATAAAATGAACTAATTATTCACCTTATTATTTATTTACTTTTTACATCAATATTTTGATATTTAATTGATCTCATGCACACCATGAGTTGGTACCAGGTATAAATTTGAAATCCATTCAATATTTGCTGAGATATTTCAACTTAAAGCAAACACCAAATTGACAAACAGACTGGCATTGCCATTAACATGCCCATAGCAACGTTAACATTCTGTACTGTACTTGTAGAGTTGGCATCAGCGGAGGTCACGGCAATCGAAGATGGTGTCTCACAGCCTGAGGGGAGGGGGCACATGATGTCTGCTGTCCCATAGGCAAAATCAAAGTGATCAGTGTGGATGTCGGCCACACCATTAGAGAGGAGCTGCTTCTCCTGGCAACGAAAGAGACAGCGATAGGCCACCGTCTCACTCCGCAGCACCACTGCAATGACACGAACCTGGAATAAGAAAAAACCAGGAAGGAGCATGATGTTAATGGAAGGTTTAATATATGAGAAATTACAGGACAAGCATGATGATCAAAAAATCAGCAGTTAAAGTCTACAGGAGTATCCTGAAATACTAAAGATTCAGTTTGGGTTCCATTATTAATTTCTTTTTACATGCTTTCTTTAGCTGGCATAATTCAGTCTTTTACGTGACATTTCTTATCATTTCTATGCCGATGACATTCAGCTGCATAGGTCCTTTAAGCCTCATCAGCTGGATAGGCTGTCCACCTTAGACCAGCACCGTTGAAGATAAATGTTCTGAATGGCAGGAAGCCTCATGCCAGTGATGTGCTCTCACCACCCTCTGTAGTGATTTTAGGCTGCTGGCAGAGCAGCTTCCATACCAAACTGGAAATCAGCTCGTCAGCAAGCTCTCGATCGCACACCTGTAGAAATTTGAGGTGATGTTGGCATTCATATCAAACTTCCTTAGCCTCCTCAGAAAGTAGAGTCACTGGCGAGCTTTCCTGATTGCAGTGTCTGTGTGAAGGGTCCAGGAGAAATTCTCAGTGATGTTGACTCCAAGGAATTTGAAATTGCTGACCCTTTTGACCTTGACACCGTTAATGGGGATGGGCTGGTGTTCCATGACTGGTTGTTTCCAGTAGTCCACTATCATTTCTCTTGTTTTGCTGACGTTGAGAGACAGATTATTTTTCAGGCACCACTTGTACAGTGCCATCAGCTCCTCTTTATAGACCGCCTCCTCATTGTCTGTGATGAGGCCTATGATGGTTGTGTCATCTGCAAACTTGATGATGGTGTTGGACTCATGTTTAGCGACACTGTCGTGTGTGAACAGGGAATAGAGGAGGGGGCTAAGCACACATCCCTGTGGCGTTCCTGTGTTTAGGATGAGTGATTTGAGTGAAAGTGAGTGCTTGCCAACTCTCACCACCTGGGCCCTGTTTGTGAGGAAGTTCAGAATCCATCTGCAGATAGGTGTTCCCAGCCCAAGGTCAACGAGCATCGAGGCAAGTTTTGAGGGGATGATGGTGTTAAATGCCGAGCTGTAGTCGACGAAGAGCATTCTTGAATATGTCTGTGAAGGTTCTCAGTCATCCAGGTCATCGTAGTCTAAGGAGCTTGGAAAGAAAAGCGTCTGGACTTCTTTGAGTTGCTTGAAGACGTTTCACCTCTCATCCGAGAAGCTTCTCCAGTTCTAAGGGTCAAATGGTGGAGAGTCCCAGATTTAAACCCAGTGGGAGTTTCCCCCCAAAGAGGGACAAAGGACCCCCTGATGATTCTTTACTTCTCTTTCTGAAACAGGAAATAAGTAGGCTTCTTCTTCTTGGAAGATGGTGTCTTGATGCGCAAGTGGACTGCACGCCCAAGTTTAACAGCAGACGTAGAGGAAAGCTGTTCTGATGATTGTGACTGGAGCACTACTTATCAGATTATTGTGCCTCTTGATTATCGTCACTATGTAGTCTCCCTTGCACATGAGCACCCCCTGTCTGGTCATTTGGGAGTTACAAAAACGTACAATAAGATACTCAACCATTTCTGGCCAGGAATGAAGGCTGATGTAGTGGAGTTTTGCCACACTTGTAAAACATGTCAGATTGCAGGAAAGCCAACCCAGACAGTTCCTATAGCTCCTCTTCATCCTATACAAGTACTTGGTGAACCTTTTGAACGTGTCATTGTGGACTGTGTTGGTCCATTGCCCAAGACAAAGAATGGTAATCAGTTTTTACTGACTGCAATCTGTACTTCAACTCGTTTTCCAGAAGCTGTCCCACTCAGAAGAATCACTGCACCTTTGGTGATTAAAGTTTTGACAAAGTTCTTCACTACTTTTGGTCTACCTTGGAAAGGAAGTTGGGCAGGGAAAGGTTCGCCCTATCAGTGCAAAGGTAAATGCCATCCTCACCTTTCCTGTGCCAACAACACGCTGTGAGCTGCACAGATTTGTGGGGATGGTTGGTTACTACAGGTGTTTTTGTAGGAATATTTCCAAAGTTGTAACACCACTGACAAACCTGTGGAGCCCAAAGGTGCCATTCATTTGGAGTCCTGAGTGCCAACATGCTTTTGAGTGTGTAAAAGGTCTCCTGTCGAGTTCACCTGTTCTTGTTGCTCCAGACTTTTCTAAACCATTCAAGCTTGAAGTGGATGCCAGTGAGGTGGGGGCTGGAGCTGTTCTTCTTCAAGATGATGGACAAGGAGTGAGTCATCCTGTCTGCTTCTTCGGCAAGAAGTTCAATGCTCATCAAAAATGGTATTCAACAACTGAAAAGGAGACTCTGTCCTGATTGGATGCTGCTCACAGAATCCAGCTAATTGTCAATCAGCAGAGCATTACTTAAGGCTTGTGGAGCAATTCGTTTGAAAGCCTGATGCTTAGCCTTGTCCACCCCAGCTGCAAAACTTGGAAACCAGTCTTATTCGTTATCATCTATTGTCCAGCTGGACCTTACACTGAGTTTCTGTCTGATTTCTCAGACTTCATCACAGTAGATGTCTTTCTGAAAGTGCTGTAACTAAATTTAAGAATATAATCCACCCACTGTTGTTATCAGTATGTAGGACTGCTTTTTTCCATTTGAGCAACATCTCTGAAATTAGAAATATCCTGTCTCAGAGTGACGCTGAAAAACTAGTTCATGCATTTATTACTTCTAGGCTGCACTAGTGTAATTCATTATTATCAGGATGTCTTAAAAACTCCCTAAAAAGCCTTCAGTTAATCCAAAATGCTGCAGCAAGAATAGTGACAGGGACTAGAAAGAGAGAGCAGATTTCTCCTGTATTGGCTTCCCTTCATACTATATACTATATCACCCTATCAGAGCACTTCGCTCTCACACTGCAGGCTTACTTGTTGTTCATAGAGTATTTAAAAGTAGAATGGGAGGGAGAGCCTTCAGTTTTCAGGCCCCTCTTCTGTGGAACCAGCTTCCAGTTTGGATTCAGGAGACAGACACTATCTTTACTTTTAAAATTAGGCTTCAAACTTTCCTTTTTGCTAAAGCATATAGTTAGGGCTGGACCAGGTGACCCTGAATCCTCCCTCAGTTATGCTGCAATAGACGTAGGCTGCTGGGGGATTCCCATGATGCATTGAGTTTTTCCTTTCCAGTCACTCTCATTGAGTAATGTAACGGAATACGTTACAAAATACATTTTGGGGCATGTAATCTGTAATCTGGAGTGGAATACATTTTAAAAGTAACCTTCCCAACACGGTGTATGAAGGAACTTTACTGCTAGATCAGTTTGTCTTTATGGGCTTTGTGATGGTCCTCAAAGTTCTATAGATTACAAAGGTTGTTGGATTTTTAACTCTTTGGAGTGTCCAAAACCTTCACTCCGCTACCAACAAGGAACTTTAACACTGGATAAAAATATTTAAAATATTCATATTAATTGTAATGTACTTGCTGGAAAAACTGCTCAAAACATTCGTCATGCTCATATTAACATAATGATATTTAGCTGATTTTTTTTGCAATTAATCTAGTGTTTAGTCTGTCAATAGGAAAATTGTACTTAGTAGTCAGTATAATCTTTTAATGATATAAGTTTGCATATGGTAGAATACTGCATGTACTCATTAGTGTTTAGAAGTATATAGTTGGTGGCATAGTGAAAGAATGTCTCATCCTAGGGGGCTTGTAACACTTCAAGGTGTTCTAGCGTCCACACCTACATCCTGGGAGCACGGGAAGAGGTCGTACCTTGTTTTATTGTTTTAACGTAGCTATGTCTGTTTTAGTCTAAGTGCCTTTTGTTTAGATGAACTGCTGGACTTCTTCACTGTGTTATCTAGGGTGAACCATCTAGGGTGAGGGGGAGACTACCCTCTTCCTGACCAAGGATGTTCCTTTTATGCTGTCATGTTATATGACCCTTTGATCAGCAGGACCGGGGCAGTTTCTCAGTGCGAGTCTCAGTTCTGTAGACTGCCCTTGCTAGCAAGAAGTTCTGTGTGTTTCTCTTCTCTGAGTCTTTACTGAAGAAGTGTTTTAGAGTATATTTCTTAACATTATTTGGTCCTTCGTAGCCGGAGCAGAAAATATCAGAACTGTTATCTGTGACTCTGTTCCAGGATCCAGCACTGATTCCTGACGCCGTGGGGAGCCAGCACCGAAGCCTGTGCACAGCCCTCTTGGACGAGGAGAGAGCCCCAGGACGTTAAATTCGGGTCTGGGCCGGTGTTTTTAATCTGGTCCACGGCGGTGGGATTCAGTCCGATGATCTGAATCACCAGTGAGACGTCGGAGAGTGAGAAACACCATTTTGGTATATAAAACGGCCGCAAAGGTTTAAAGAAACGTGATAAATTAGGTTGGGTTCGCCGAAAGGAGCTGAATTAGACTTAAGTTTTAGAGGTAGCTGAAATTACTTCGTGACAAATTAAAATACGTTTAGGCAAATGAAAACACGTTGAGACAGAGAAATTAAAATAGGTTGGGTTCGCCGGAAGGAGCTGAATTAGACTTAGGTTTTAGAGGTAGCCGAAATTACTTCGTGACAAATTGTAAAAGCACGCGAATGTCTATGTGTGTGTATGTGTCTGGAAGTAAGTTGATTTTACAGCACAATACGCTGCTGAACTACTTCTATTTTTGTTTTCTTTGCTGAGGCTCATGTACTGGTGACAAAGGAGAACGGTTGAGTTTCATCTCATAAAACTGATACCGCTTCACCGTTAGGGTGAAGTCGAAGGCCGTATCAGTAAACCATTCTGAAGTCAAGCGTGCCAGCGACGGCCCAGCAAAATCTTTGAAAATGGGGAATAAACAAGTAAAATTAACACCTGATGAGGAATGGTTAGAAAAACAACAAACCGAAGCAGGTAAAATAAGTGCAAATAGGTGGAGAAATCCACAAAAAGCAAAAAAAAAACAAAAAAAAAACGCAGATTCTTTAGATTGCCCTGATCAACAACAGCCGGTGCTCCAGACCATTAATTTAACCAGCTGTTAATAGTAATCTGCACTAAGCTTAGGGTTGCTCAAATTCAGTATAATGACATATGAGGTGAAGTAAAATAGGTAAATATTTAAACTAATGATGTGCATAGAGGCATTTGACCTGTTTGAAAGACTGTCATCTTATTATGAGCCATGGTTGAGATATAGAGCACACCTGTGAAAACAACTAATATGCTGAACCCTGTATGAAACATCTAAAGGTACATGATGGAGACGCTGAATTGAATATGAAAGTGCAAGTCTTTGCCACTGTGGGGCAAAGCACGCAACCACTGTGTGAGGTTGCGTTGCGGTCTCTTCTGAGCTGATGAGCAAGCTACACATTATCAGATCGAGAGCTGCCCGAGAACTCTTCAAAGAGAGGGAAACGGAACTATGATAACTGTGATAACTGGAGTGTGCAGCGTTTCCGTGAGCAGTTTTCCTGCATCTTGACTCATGTGTGTGGAGTGTTCATAGCATCAGCATCATGTTTTTGTTTATTTGTTTTGTTGGGTTGAAAAATAATTAAATAAACTTGTGATCATATTTATGGATCACCATGGCACATGCCACTGGCCAAATGATTTATTTACGCAGATGAAAAAGTGAGTGTGAATGTGTCTGACGTCACAGTGCTTTCGTGCGCTGTGTAAAAGTAATTGCCTCTGATTGTGAGAGCAGTGATTCTGCAGGTCACCAGCTATTGTAAAGAAAAAAAAAAAAAAAGAGTGAAAAAGAGAAAGAATTTATATTGTAGATAAAAAATAATAATAGGAAAAAGGTTTTGTGTTGATCAGCCAAGAACAACCACAATCTCATTTTCTGCTTTTAAGAAAGGACAGTTCACAAAAACAGAGAAAGAGATGTGAGTTAAGCAGTGATGATAATAATGAAAATGTCTTAGTTTGTCACTTTCAGATGAAAAGCAGACCTGAATCAATTTTCCACATGCAGCGGTCGGAAGAAAGTTATAGTTTAACATCATTGGAAACATTCAGGCCAAGTTTCTGGCTAATTTATTTACAGCACCATGTGTCTCTCAAACTCACAAGCGAGCTCTCACTCCTCCCTGAAGACAAGGGATGCAGCTCCAAAGAGCAATAACATGGCAGATAAAGAGACAGCAGCAAAGTCCTGAGCAAAGAGTCCCAGCAAGCAGCAGCAGTGTGGACAAACAGCATCAGAGAAGAAGAGCAAACCCATCATCCTGCCTGATTGGATGAATGGCACTGTGTTTCCAACAAGCTGCAACTTCACTGTGCATGTGACAAAAACTAAGGAGACTGTTGGAGTTTGACATTTGCCACCTTTGGAGAAAATGGCAAGAAGAGACAGTGGAACACAGGACGAAGCTGAAGGAGAACTGCCGGCTATTGGACTGTTGAAGTGGGAGAGGACAACAGTGAGAGTAAGTGAGAATGCTGTTATTAAATGTGGGAAATCAAAATTTGGGTTAGCAAACCTGGGAAAAACAAAACTGACTGCTTAAGTTGGAAAATTGAGAAGGAGTCTGAAACACTGCAAAAAGAAACATACAAAATCACACACACAAGCAGAACATGCATTAACCCTACTAACACTTCCAAACACAAGAGAGCTCATGAAGATTAGACAACATCTTAAGCATGTGAGTCTGTTTATCATCTTGTCCAAGTCACTTAGTGTGATGCAAAGACCAGTGGACTCATAGCACATTAGTTAAGAAATGATTAAATAATAGCAGAGAAATGTGTAGGAAAGGCAGCTTTAAGAACATGCTCTGCTGGATATGCAGCTCCACAGACATGCATTAAACCTGCCTAATAACAAAAACACACATGCAATGAAAATTAGCTTGTTATTGCTCATCAGTGTTAAAATAGTGTGAATTTAGCAGACACTCATTATTAAATACTGAATTTATCCAGTGCAAAAAATTGACTCTCTAGGTTGCAGGACAACAGTTTAATTTTTGTGGGAAAAAAGATTCTGGTTTGACCAACCAGTGATCAGACAATAAATTTAGTTGTTGATATAGTAAATTGGGAGATGCTTTCTGCTTGATTGATGCAGCACAAGTAATTTACTGTATGAGTGAAATTCTATTTTTGTGATAACATTTTGAACATGCATTTCTGTTGTCCTGTCATCTTAGTGGGTTAATAGCTGATATGCAAATTAGTTGATTGTTCTTAGATTAAGGAAAGGTGACTGAATTCTAGCACGAGTGAATGGGATGTTTGGAGTTTGTTAGAGTGGAGACTCTAAAACACTGAGTTTCCTGTTTTGATGTGCGAGTGAATCCTGTACCTAGATACACAACTCTGAATACGTCAGAACAAACTTGTTTTGTGAAGTGCATGACAACATGTCACATGTTTTATGATGACGGGAAAAAGGAAAACTGAATAAAATGGGTCTGTGGCCTAAATGAGTGAAGAGCACAGACCTGGGGATTAAACTCATAGCTAATAAGACATTAGGATTATGTTGTGTGTTGTGCAGCTGATGGTTGGTTTGGAGTGAATCTAACTGATGATTTTTCTTTTGTTGTGAAGTTGAGCCTGCCAATTAGTATGATGGTATGATAAACCATGCTAATGGTATGATTTACCCTCCTGAGATGAGGAGCTTGTGTCATGACTTAACAAGGCCTTTTTATTTTGATACTTTCACAGTGCACTGAAAGTTTTGTTTGATAATCTCTGTTATTTTTCATTTTATTTTTATTTTTTGAACAGGCACTGATTTCTGTTTGTCAATTTCTTTTCTTTAAGCAGATCTGCACGTCGGGAATTAGAAGCGCTACACGTCGTCGAGAAAACCGTTACAAGTGAGTTTCTCCACATTAAAATGGGCTCAGGAGAAAGTCACTTATTTGGGACAATTAGAAAATGAGAGTCCCTCCCTAAAAAGGATTCAGCGAGGTAATCCGATCTAAAGTTTTTCTTTTTTCTTTTGAAATGACGTCATTTTGCTGAAAGTGGAAACTAAATGCGACGATGGGTTCCACTATCAGCAAAGAAAGAAAGAATGGATGAATGAATGAATGGAAATAAAAAACAAACTGACTGACTGGTAAAAGCTGACAAGACTTGACCACGACTCAAGGTTAACCCCCACCTGACAAAGGTGCAGACGAATTTATGTGCTTCTTTTTACAGGAGCAGAAAGATGACAGCAACATTCGAGGTTGCATGACGATTTAACCTTTTAAATGCCACTTTCTGTGTCTGTGCATCTACCAGGGGTGTTATTCACTAACTTGTGTTGCTTACAGAGGAAACTGTGAGAAAGTATGCATACGCCTGCGCAGCGCTAACACTTGCATTTTCTTTTCTACAGCACTACAGTTCTTCATGTGTTTGATCATGTGATTTATAAGAGGACTAGTTAATGTTTCTCTACTACAGGATTTCTGGGTTTATGTGTGAAGAAAACTGTGTTTACAGGTTATGAGCTATGGATGGCTAACTTTATGGTCTTTTTATGGCACCTCTGGAACCTGTCGACCTGCGTCTGACCACCGATGGTCAATGTGTATTGCTAATGTTTGTTTTTCTAAGAATGCATGTAGAGGATTCAGCAGAAGCGGACAAGTGACATGAGAAAAACAAATAAGAGATGCAGTGTTTATGGAATAGTTTAATATGGTGCTCATTAGCTGGCCACTTTTTGAGCTCATAGTGATTGATGAGTTGAGTGACTTTGCTTAAGAGAAGTCACCAGTTACATTAATGTTGACTGAGTACAAGGGATGATCCATGTCTGAGGCAAATTATGGAAATAATTGTAGTTTACTGATTTGAGAAAACCTGCACATGACACTTGTCTTGCTAGTGCTGAATACTTATTACTCTTATGATATAATTGTTTATAGGGGTGAAGTTTGATTTCACTTCCAGATCTTGTTTTCCAGGCCATGATGGTGTGTATGCAGGAGCCAGTTTTTAAGCAAATTTAATATGCAAAACACACTAACATCTTTTATTGCAGGATTATAGGTCCAGGATGGTGCTGCTCCAGAGGAGGAGATGCCCTGATGTCGCCTGGGACGTGATCTAGCTAACCTTTTTCTTTAAGACAGGAATCTGGTTTTGATGAGTTGACTCATGGGAGTGTCCATGTGTCAAGAGGAGGGATCCAGGATTAACATGAAACAATAAATTAACATTAAATTTTGTTTTATATGATTTTTGCAGCGATTTGTGTAATTAACAGTTCATTTACGGGTATTAAACCTACGCAAGTGGTGCATCCATGTTCAGATGAGGCTTTGATGGCCTATAAGTGAAGTTCACTGAACACAAAATGTGGTTTGATGATTGTTGACATGCTCTCCAAATAGAAGTTTTTCCTCCTAGCAAGGAAATACAGGTGCAGCAGTAATCTCCTGAGAAATCTTCAGAGGCCCAGTGAGAAGCGAGAACCATTCCAGGCATAGCTGACAGCCCAGGCAGTGGTTGAGGTCAAAGGTCAAGCTGGTTGGGGCCCATCATGAGATCAGACTTTGGAGCCACAGCAAGGACCACGAAACTGCGTTGGAATGAGATCTGTGCCAAGGGGGCTTTCCAGAGGCCAACAGAGGAGATTGTGGACAACGGACGGGCACCTGAAGGATGAGGGGAGCGTGCCAAGCTCCATCGACAGCACAGAGGGAGTCCAAGGATGGCATCATGATTCTGTGAAAGCACAGGAACCAGAAGCTATGGTGGTGATGACAGCAGTTTACTATGAACATCACCTAATGCTGTGTCACTATACTGTGCATACGATGACACACTGAAGACTGCTGGGATCATAACAGCAGTAAGATAACTGGACCCAGCACCCTTTCCACAGAGGGGTTTTTCTGCAGAGGATGGACAGTAGAAGAGTCATAAGTATTCCTACCGCAGGATGAAGGCCTGAAGTGAGGTGATGGGGGTTGATAGAGGCCATTTCAAGTGCTTCTGACCACTCCAACTGCCTGCAAAATAGCGGAGAGACCCTCCTGGATACATCAGAGCCACTGCAAAAAGGCTGAGGTCCCAGGAAACCCTGGCACCCCCAAGACAGCACATTAGGGAAATCTCACACTTGGTTGTTTCAGTGGTGAGGGGGGAGTGCTGATTGAGCCCCCGTAGGGTAAGCTCGCACTTCAACCTCCAGCCTCTGATCAACTCTAGGGCAACCAAGTGCGAGGTGTGACGGACCTGTGTGCAACCATGGGAAGGTGGACCCTCTTGGTTACCTTGACTACGACGCTCACCCTTACAGGACCCCAGCTGACGCCAACAACAGCTGAACCACGAGGCAGGCAGAAAAGATGGACACATGACAACTCTCACCTAAGAGACATGACGCAAGACCACATCCATCCGTGGATGAACAATGCCTGGTACCGTTATATCCACGACAGGACAAAGACAGAATCGGCAAATACACACTATTATGTCTGTTCCCATCTACCCAGTACGTCAACACACCCTACACTACATGTGTTCCTGGACCAACTCCCAGGGAAGAACTACTCCATGATACTAGCAGAGAAAGGGGGACTTTGTGTCCTCTTCAACAACACATGCTGCACTTACATACTGGACGATGTACACTCATTAAACATGACTGACGCCCTGAATGCTTTGAGACAGATCCAGCAGGCCCAAAATCAGGACTATGTAAGTGATACAAGTGACTGGTTTTCTTGGCTTCACACTGGCTCCTGGTTACAGGTGCTAAAAAGACTACTCATCGGAGTTGAAATATTTTTACTTTTATTTTGTGTCTTTGTAACGTGTATACTGCCATGTCTAAAACTCATGATTAACCGCATAATATTTTCTACTGTTGCTGCATATACAGCCGTGACAAATGATGATGATGACTCTGACCTGTTGGAACATGAAGACTTTGTGTGATTAATGACGATGTGACAGAAAATGTACGACAAGGTGTTACATACTGATATCTCATTTAAATTTTTACTGACAACAGGAGGGAATGTCAATAGGAAAATTGTACTTAGTAGTCAGTATAATCTTTTAATGATATAAGTTTGCATATGGTAGAATACTGCATGTACTCATTAGTGTTTAGAAGTATATAGTTGGTGGCATAGTGAAAGAATGTCTCATCCTAGGGGGCTTGTAACACTTCAAGGTGTTCTAGCGTCCACACCTACATCCTGGGAGCATGGGAAGAGGTCGTACCTTGTTTTATTGTTTTAACGTAGCTATGTCTGTTTTAGTCTAAGTGCCTTTTGTTTAGATGAACTGCTGGACTTCTTCACTGTGTTATCTAGGGTGAACCATCTAGGGTGAGGGGGAGACTACCCTCTTCCTGACCAAGGATGTTCCTTTTATGCTGTCATGTTATATGACCCTTTGATCAGCAGGACCGGGGCAGTTTCTCAGTGCGAGTCTCAGTTCTGGAGACTGCCCTTGCTAGCAAGAAGTTCTGTGTGTTTCTCTTCTCTGAGTCTTTACTGAAGAAGTGTTTTAGAGTATATTTCTTAACAAGTCATAAACACAAATATAAGACTAATTCTGACTAATGCTCCAGCAGTTTTCCAGGTGTCCCACCACTTGCACAGAAATCCAGTGTTTCCATCAGTTAAAAACCCATTTCAAACAAACTCTGTTCCCACATTTCACTAGATTTCATCAGACGCTTACCCTCCTCTGAAGTTAACACAGTGATCCTACCTATGATTAATCCTGCCTTTCCAAAGCTGCTCACTTCATTGCCTATGTCCTGTTGTATTATAATATAACTTTATATTTTTCCCTTTTCTTTTGCTTCCTATGCTCCCCTCTGTCTGTTTCTCAAAAATAAGTTACAATAAAATTCTCCTTAATATGTATTTGTACGTCTACAAGAAAATTCAATTTATATTTGCCACTCAAAATTAATTTATTTGAAACATATTACTTACACCGTAACAATGTCTTTATTGTCAATTTCTTGTCAAATCCTTGTCTGGCATTTTCTGAATGTTTAGTGACCCCAAACATACATGTATTATTGGAACCAATAATAGAGGTTTTAATAATGCAACACTACAACCGTTATCTCTTTACTGACCTGTTTTTCGTCTGTGCGGTGTTCCAGATAAGCCGATACCAGTAGTGTCCTTGTGCCTTTAACCTTCTTAATGCTCTGGGTGGATTGTTGTCTCTGAAGCTCCATTGTTCTTGGCAGTTGCAAAGCTGTAGATATTTAATTCAGTTTTATTTATCTAGTGCTAAATCATTACATCAGGACAGAGCAGTTGGGGGTGATGGGAGGTAGACAGGACAAAAGACACACTGAGGAAGAGAGCCAGAGATTAGCAATAAGCAATGAATAAATGCAGAGTGGTATATAAACAGTGACTAAAAAGGTGAGTGAAGAATAAACACGCAATGCATCATGGGAGTGTGAATGTGAAAATAAACATTTGTCATTCTCCATAACGATCACCCTGACAACTTAAATTACAAATGTTAAATATTTCACAGTAAATGTCAAAGACCAGCTCAAAGCAAAGCTAAAGACACTTTAATTATAATTATGCTATAAATCTATAACTTTTGGTAATCATGATAATCATTATGGTAATTTATGTAGTCTTATGTGTATTTAATTAAGTTCTGTATTCCACTCCAGCTAATCTGTATTTACTGTAGCCTTTATCACTATACTTGTATTATATTTATTTTGTTCTTGTACTGTGGATCTGAAACCTGAATGAGGGACTGTTGGAAATTTGGAGTAGCTATAATCTCGCTCTGCTGCACACCAGTGCCATGCTCTGTATTTAAATTACTGTATAAAAACATCAACCTTATCAAATAAAAGTTAAATAACAAATCAATATACATGTATACATATATTAAAAAAAACCTGGTGTAATGGCTAAGCAAATTTATTTTTCTTAAATATATAAGACCTTCATGTGCACCAGTTTAAAAAAAAAAGACAATGCATTTATATATTTTTATACAAAGGAATCGGCTCTTCATATATTCCCTTACTGTTATAGAAAATATTATTTACTCTGAAGCTTCCTTTTCTCCATTTATGGTCAGCATTCCTACAGGTTCTCTTTTAAATTCTAACTATTGTTACAATTCTTCAGAATCCTTTTTGTTTTCCAGAGATGCAACATCATCAAGAACCCTCCATAAAGCTGGGACATTTTTACTATTTATCACTGACTGAGGAAACTAAGATTAACCCCAGGTTTCTTTTAAGCGCCGTAACCAGGCTGACCAAAAGTCCGAGCTATTTTGAAGACATAATTTCTTTAACTTTAAATAGTAATGAATTTTTACTTTATTCACAAAGATTTTAACCATTAGAGAAAGTTGTTTTCATAAAAATTTCACCAAAATAAACTATATTAACAAAAGTATTCATTCACCCATCCAAATAATTGAATTCCAATCAAGTAGTTGTCCACAGGTGTATAAAATCTAGCACCTATGCATGCAGACTGCTTCTACAAACAATCATGAAGGAATGGGTTGCTCTCAGGAGCTCAATGAATTCCAGTGTGGTACTGCGATAGAATGCCACTAGTACAATCAGGAAATTTTCTCACTACTAAATATTCCACAGTCAGCTGTTAGTGGTATTAAAACAACGTGGGAACAACAGCAACACAGTCACATTGTCGGCCATATAAAATCAGCTAGTGGGATTAGAGGATGCTGAAGTGCATAGTATGCAGATGTCACCAACTTTCTTCAGAGTCAGTCACTACAGACCTCCAAACTTCCTGTGGTCTTCAGATTAACTCAAAAACAGTGCGTAGAGATCTTCATGGAATGGGTTTCCATAAAGTGACTGTTAAGCGACAGCCAATCAAAACACAAAACACATCAGGAGACTGCTGGTAGTTGGTGTGAAAGGGGTGTGGAAAGGGATTGGAGTGAAAGGACTGGGGGGTAAAGTTAATACGCAGAGCTGGTGGTGTGTTTTTTTTTGCTTTGTAAAGAATGTATGCGTGCAGACAACCAACCACACCCTTCTAGTCAGAAACAAGAACTAAATTGTTATTTGCACTTAATTCAATAAAGGATCTGCATTTTACCTGATGTCCCCTGGTGACCACATTTTTTGATGAATTGGCAACACTACACCTTAAATCCATGATAACATAGTCCTTCCAGTCGGATTAGCATGGTCACTGTGGGATTGCCTAGAAATGTTTAAGAGATCAGCGTAAGAGCCCATGCCTAGCAGACATCCAGGATGACTCCTCTCACTCCTTCACTCAGGGTTGCAGACTGGAATGCACCACAAGAAGTGGGAGCTAAATATTCACCTCAGCCTGTCTCCCATTAGGTACTTGATAGATTGATGGAGGATGATAGTAGGTTGCAGTGACAGGTGATGGATATGCACAGAAAGTTTGATGCTCACACTCCACTTAATGAACCACCAGTGCGCCTGTGGTCAAACACCTATTCTTCAGAGACATCTGAGGAAGCTCAACAGCAGGAACCTCCAAAGCAATATGGCAGTGTGCATTGACCTCTATCATTCCCCACACTTATGCAAAGTAGTGAATCCGCTCTGTGTTATGGAGAAGATGATTAGCAGCTGCCTGGCCAATGACAGCACCCTTATACTGTTTCCCCAGTGCAAATGCCAGAATACTGCACCCCTTACCTCCCACAAAACAGTGAATCACTGCCCAGCAGACCTCTACACTCCCATCACCATGAGACTCTGTACCGTGGGCCAAAGCCCACACTCCTGGCATTCACTAAAGGCGACCCCGGAGAGTTTGCCAGACTTCAGGTCACCCTGGAAATCTGCTACCTGAAGATGCTATAGAGCGCTTCAAGTACCAAATTTTAGTGGCTCATCTGCAATATGAGACAGCGCTTCTTATTGCAGATTTATACATTAATTCGCCACAGCCTTATGCTGATACAATGGCGAGTCTCACAAAGCACTATGGGCAACCTCACCAGCTAGCTCTCAGAAAGATTGATGACCTTATGTACACCCCTAACATTGCATGTTGTCACACCGGGCGGTTCAAACAGTTTATCCTGAAAGTGAGAGCACTAGTTGGGATGTTAGACTAGCTTGGAGTCACAGGTCAGACTGAACTTAACTGTGGGTCATGCAATGGTGAGCACACCCTAGAAACCTATACAATCCTGGACGGTGGTTCTGAGGGGACCATTCTTCTCCCTGTTGCAGCACAGAGACTGAAGCTGACTGGTGAGGCCTCCGAACGGTTCAGCATGACCTCTGAGTTCTGCATGGCACTGCAGTGTCATTCGTAATCTCCTCAGCTAACCATCCACAGAGGTCCTTTAAGACAGCGGTCCCCAACCTTTTTTGCGCCACGGACCGGTTTTTGCCCGACAATATTTTCATGGACCGGCCTTTAAGGTGTCGTGGATAAATACAACAAAATAAAACTAGTACCGGTAATGAAAAAAAGAAAATTTATTCATAACACACGTGAAAAGACCAAGGAAAACCGAGTAAACGATAAAAACGATAACAAAATAATGCTGAAAACCGATAAAAACCCTGAAAACTATACATTTCACACCTGAGCCTCAACTCTCGCGGCCCGGTACCAAACGACTCATGGACCGGTACCGGTCCGAGGCCCGGGGGTTGGGGACCGCTGCTTTAAGATACAGAAGGCATTCACAGCTGACCAGCTGAGCCTGGCTGAACATACATACCCAGTGAAAGCACTGCAGAGGGGATATAAGTACTTGACAGGTCTCCTCATTTCAACATTTAGCAGAGTGCATCCGTTGCTGTTAATTGGGTAAGATTACCTCATTACTCCAATAGAACCTGTGGATCTAGGCTGGACACTCCAGGGGTCCACCAGGATTGCCAAGCAGCAGTTCACCACACAGCAGTGCCTGCATATCTCCACACTCTCACCAGAGGCTGAGCTGCTACAGAACGTGGAGAAATTGTGGCAAGTTGATGTCCTTCCCTACAGAGGTGAGAAGGTTGTCACACATCCTAGGAAGGATTCACCAAACTATTCACCACCTCCTTTGGGTGGTGCTGTCACTTGTCGTTTGCCCTCTCTGCGGTAGAGTATCACTTCCTGTTCCTCTTCCAACACACAGTGGTGTGTTTGAGTAGCTTATCTGCTTAGCAATTTAATTAGAAACTTTTAGATAACTTATTTTTTTCATAGTATAACCTTCACGTGCTTCATCCGAAGCAAACTTTCTTTGTACTCACTCCCCAATTTATTGCCAAAGTATTCACTCACTGTGTCTTTACTGTTTCACCAGCTTAGCTTAGCTTGTAGCCGACTCGCTAGCAGCATGGCCTCTTTACTTTACAAAGAGTAAAACAGTGAAATGTGGATTATTAAACATTAGGTCTCTCTCTTCCAACTCTCTGTTATTAATGAGTTAATTGATCAACAAATCGATTTACTCTGCCTTACAGAAAACTGGTTGCAGCAGGATGATTATGTTAGATTAAATGAATCAACACCCCCGAGTTATTCTAACCATAAGAAACTTCGGCAGCAATTTTTCACACCAGCCTGTCAATCAACCAGCCTGGTTGATTGACAGGCAGACATACTTTTAATTTGAAAGCCTGACAAGCCTTAGCCTCGTCCACCCCAGCTGCAAAACTCAAACACCAGTCTTATTCGTTATCATCTATCGTCCACCTGGGCCACACAGAGTTTCTGTCTGATTTCTCAGACTTTTTATCTGATTTAGTTCTCAGCTCAGATAAAATAATTATTGTGGGTGATTTTAACATCCATGTAGATGCTAAAAATGACAGCCTCAACATGGCATTTAATCTGTTATTAGACTCAATTGGCTTCTCTCAAAATGTAAAAGAACCCACCCACCACTTTATTCACACTCTAGATCTTGTTTTAACATATGGCATAGAAACTGAACATTTATCAGTGTTTCCTGAAAACCCTCTCCTGTCTGATCATTTCCTGATAACATTTACATTTACATTAATTGATTACACAGCAGTGGAGAGTAGACTTTATCACAGTAGATGTCTTTTTGAAAGTGCTGTAACTAAGTTTGAGAATATAATCCACCCACTGTTATCATCTTCAATGCCCTGTACCAACACAGAGCAGAGCAGCTACCTGAACGCTACTCAAACAGAGGTCGATTATCTTGTTAATAACTTTGCCTCCTCACTACGTACGACTCTGGATACTGTAGCTCCGGTGAAAACTAAGGCCTCAAATCAGAAGTATTTAACTCTGTGGTATAATTCTCAAACAGGTAGCTTAAAGCAAATAACTTGCAAGCCGGAGAGGAAATGGCGTGTCACAAATTTTGAAGATCATCTTTTAGCCTGGAGAAATAGAAAGAAAGCCCTCCGCAAAGCCAGAACATCTTACTATTCATCACTGATTGAAGAAAATAAGAACAACCCCAGGTTTCTCTTCAGCACTGTAGCCAGGCAGACAAAAAGTCAGAGCTCTGTTGAGCCAACCATCCCTTTAACGTTAACTAGTAATGACTTCATGAACTTCTTCACAGATAAAATTTTAATCATTAGAGAACAAAATACCTATAATCATCTCACAGATGTAACATTATCTACAGCTACTTTCAGTTCCATTGATATTCATCCAGAGTTAGTTAAGTATAGGCGCATCTCCAACCTTCCTTTCATATCAAAAATCCTTGAAAGAGTAGTTTTCAAACAGCTAACAGATCATCTGCAGAGGAATGGCTTATTTGAAGAGTTTCAGTCAGGTTTCAGAGCTCATCACAGCACAGAAACAGCTTTAGTGAAGGTTACAAATGATCTTCTTATGGCCTCTGACAGTGGACTCATCTCTGTGCTTGTCCTGCTAGAACTCAGTGCAGCGTTTGATACTGTTGACCATAATATTCTATTAGAGCGATTAGAACATGTTGTAGGTATTACAGGTACTGCGCTGCAGTGGTTTGTATCATATCTATCTAATAGAATTTGTTCATGTAAATGGAGAGTCCTCTTCATACACTGATGTTAATTATGGTGTTCCACAGGGTTCAGTGCTAGGACCAATTCTGTTTACATTATACATGGTTCCCTTAGGCAGCATCATTAGAAGACATAACATACATTTTCACTGCTATGCAGATGACACCCAGCTCTATCTATCCATGAAGCCAGATATGTCTGTGAAGGTTCTCAGTCCAACTTCACCCCCGATCAGATTTGCACACTATTAGACCTCTCTACATATTTCAAATACAACAAGGGTTTCTACAGACAAAAACATGGCTGCGCCATGGGCTCCCCGGTGTCACCTATTGTAGCCAACCTTTACATACAGGAAATGGAAAGAAAGGCTCTTGGCTCTTTTAAAGGGAGAGTACCCAGCCACTGGTACAGATATGTAGACGACACCTGGGTCAAAATGAAAACACAAGAAGGGGAATCCTTCACTGCTCACATTAACGCCGTGGATAAAAACATCAAGTTCACCAGGGAAGACACAAAGGATAACTGTTTGCCTTTCCTGGACTGCGGTGTGCACATCGAAGAGAATGGCAACCTCAACATTGAAGTTTACCGGAAGCCCACACACACGGACCAGTACCTCCTCTTTGACTCCCATCACCCTCTGGAACACAAACTTGGAGTCATTAGGACCCTACACCACCGGGCAGAGAATGTGGGCGTTTATAGTCAGCAAAGCTGCACAGAAAAGAAGATCAGACACCAGCGAGGGAGGATAAGAAAGACAGACGCAACAACATTGTCATCCCCTATGTAGCTGGTGTATCAGAGAAACTCAGGAGAGTTTTCTCCAAGCACGACATCCCAGTGTATTTCAGACCCAGCAACACTCTAAGACAAAAACTGGTTCATCCAAAAGACAAAACTCCAAAACACAAACTTAACAATATGGTGTATGCTGTACAGTGTAGCGAGGAATGCCCAGACCTCTACATTGGAGAGACCAAACAGCCACTTCACAAGCGCATGGCACAACATAGAAGAGCCACCTCCACAGGACAAGACTCGGCAGTCCATCTGCATCTAAAGGACAAAGGTCACTCTTTCGAGGAAGCCAATGTTCACATTTTGGACAGAGAAGACAGATGGTTTGAAAGAGGAGTGAAAGAAGCCATTTACATCCACTGTGAGCGACCATCTTTGAACAGAGGCGGTGGTTTATGACACCAACTGTCTGCCATCTATAATCCAGTTTTGAGATCCCTTCCCATACACCTTAATGCCCACTCACACCCTGGGCCAGCTGACCTCAGGAAATCACACGATAGGATAGGGTGGGGCTAGGGTTTCACAATGAGCTCACCCGGAACCTTGGCTGATTGTGACCTACACCTGTTTTCACACCTTGGCTCATGTGATTAGGTAGAGGATCACCAGGGGGTCCTTTGTCCCTCTTTGGGGGAAAACTCCCACAGGGTTTAAATCTGGGACTCCCCACCATTTGACCCTAGAACTGGAGAAGCTTCTCGGATGAGAGGTGAAACGTCTTCAGGCAACCTAAATAAGTCCAGATGCTTTTCTTTCCAAGCTCCTTAGACTATGAAGCCAGATAACACACACCAATTAAACTGCAGGAATGTCTTAAAGACATAAAGACCTGAATGGCCTCTAACTTTCTGCTTCTTCATTCAGATAAAACTGAGGTCATTCTACCTGGCCCTGAAAATCTTAGAAATATGGTATCTAACCAGATTCTTACTCTGGATGGCATTACCTTGGCCTCCAGTAACACTATGAGGAACCTTGGAGTCATTTTTGACCAGGATATGTCCTTCAACGCACATATTAAACAAATATGTAAGACTGCTTTCTTCTATTTGCGCAACATCTCTAAAGTTAGAAATATCCTGTCTCAGAGTGACGCTGAAAAACTAGTTCTGCATTTATCAATTCTAGGCTGAGCTACTGTAATTCGTCATTTTCAGGAAGTCCTAAAAACTGCCTGAAAAGCCTTCAGTTAATTCAAAATGCTGCAGCAAGAGTACTGACAGGGACTAGAAAGAGAGAGCAGATTTCTCCTGTATTGGCTTCCCTTCATTGGCCCCCTGTTAAATTGAATTCAAAATCCTGCTCCTCACATACAAGGTCTTAAATAAACCTTATTTAAGACCATCTTATCTTAATGACCTTATAGTACCATATCACCCCATTAGAGCACCTCGCTCTCACACTGCAGGCTTACTTGTTGTTCCTAGAGTATTTAAAAGTAGAATGGGAGGCAGAGCCTTCAGTTTTCAGGCCCCTCTTCTGTGGAACCAGCTTGCAGTTTGTATTTGGGAGACAGACACTATCTCTACTTTTAAGATTAGGCTTTTTGCTAAAGCATACATTTAGGGCTGGAGCATGTGACCCTGAATCCTCCTTTAGATATGCTGCAATAGGTGTACACTGCTGGGGGATTTCCATGATGCATTAACTATTTATTCTTCAGTCACCTTTGTCATTCAACATGTCTTAATAGACCTCTCCGCATTGAATCACACTTGTGATTAATCTCTGGCTCTCTTTCATGTCTTTCATCCTGTCTTCCTTCTCTCACCCCAACCGGTTGCAGCAGATGGCCGCCTCTCCCTGAGCCTGGTTCTGCCGGAGGTTTCTTCCTGTTAGAAGGGAGTTTTTCCTTCCCACTGTCACCAAAGTGCTTGCTCATAGGGGGTCATACGGACTGAAGACTGAAAAACTAGTAAAGGCAAGTTATGCAGTTAAAGTGTCTGAAGAAAAACTGAACAAAGCTGTGGAGTTCTGATTCATCCCACATCATATGGTGAACGGCAATGGGAAGAATAGAACTGTCTTAAATTGCTTATTCAGTTATAAGGGGAACAACCTCAAAGAACTGCTGTTGCCTGGCCCCAGCTGAAGTTCCAGTTTGTTGGAGGTCCTGAGCATTTTCACAGAGCATGCAGTCGCAATCAGCAGCAACATCAAAGGTATGTTTCACCAAGTGAGGCTGCTCCCTGAAGACAAGTCCTTGTTACAATTCCTGTGGCGAGGGCTAAAGACAGGGGAACCACCTGGCATCTACACCTGGCAGGTTCTCCCATTTGAAACCACATGGAGTTCCTGTTGTGGCACCTTTGCGCTCCAGAAACGTGTGTTTGACCACAGCCAACCAGGGGAGGATGTCTGCCTGTCTATAGAAAGGTCCTTTTATGTGGACAACTGACAACAAAGTCTCCCTTCCACGGAAGAAACCCAGAAGTAAACTAACAGCATTGATATATTAGGGGGAGTTTGAGCTGCAGCAATGGGCCAGTAACACCTGAGTTCATCAACCACTGGCTGAGAGAAGCTAAGTCAGAGAGTATGAACCATGGCTCAGTGAAGCAGGTGCTTACCCACGAGAACCCGCACTGGTAATTCGCTGCCTCTGCAACTCAGACGCTTTGAGGTACAAATACCATATGTCCAAACGATCCACCCCCAAAATGCGAAATATATATCTAGTCCTAGCACGTCTGCACAACCCGCTAGGATTCATTGTCCCATTCACAACATAGGCCAAGACTCTATTACAGCAGCTGTGGGACAGACAACGAGACTGGGATGACCCTTCACTCGGGTGCTACAGCAGCGGCAGAACTGGGAGGAGTTACCACATCTCTCCCGCATATCCATACCTCATTGCTATATGAGCTCAGAAATGGAGACTTTGAACTTGAAGAGAGAGATCCACGTATTTGCAGATACCTCAGGAGAGGGCTTATTGGCCAGTGGTCTACCTACCTACTGAAAAAACAAACACCTATGTGGCGGTATCATTCTTGGCAGGTTTGGGGGTTGCTCCAAGGAAACAACAGTCAGTGCCCAGACTGGAACTGTGTGCTGCACTAACAGCTGCTCAGTTGGCCATAGTACTACAAAGAGAACTGACAGTGAGTATCTGCAATAAATATCATCTTCTAGACAGACTCCACCACAGTCCTCACAGAGCTCCAGTCTGACTCCAACAACCCAACTGATGATATCACACAAGGAAAAGCTGTGGCAGGTGGAGTCATCCCCTAAATTCCTGCAGAAAACATCTGAATTCTGGAACACACCAACCATCACTTGAGAGACAGAAGATCCTATTGAATGATGAAAACCACCATATGTCATTTGAAAGAAGCTGCTAAGATGTCTATGTTCCCAGATGCTGATCAGTTCTCCTCCTTTATTGTCCTGACAGAGGCGGTCGGCCCTGACGGTCCCGTCATGTGGTGGCAGCTCAGAAAGCCAATCTGTCTGCTGAAGACTACCAGGAAGCTGAAAGAGAGGTCCTAAGACAAGCCCAACAAGACAGCTTTGCTGAGGAGTTCAGTCATCTGAGTGCTGGCAAGCCAGTGCCTACCACCAGTAGGTTGCTCCCCCTAGCTCCAGAGTATGATGATGATGTCATCCATCCAGTGATCTTGGACTCTCGGCCTAAAGTGACCCAGCTCATTGCGGTTTACAAGGACCTTCATCATCCAGGAGCTATTTGCTGTGCCACAGATATTGGATTCTAAATGGTCGACAAGTTGTTAGGCACCACCAGCATTCCTGCCCAGACTGACAGAGGTGGAGAGCCACTCCATCTGTAACAAGGATGGCTGACCTGCCACCTTGCAGACAGCGGTTACTGAAGCCTCCATTTATTTCAACTGGAAATGACTGTTTTGGATCATTCACAGTGAAGGTTGGTTGCTTCAGACCCAAACTGTTCCAAAAGAGGTGCTCAGAACAGTACTTTTTGAGGTAGAGGGAATTCTAAACTCTAAACCACTGAGATATGTGTTGAGTGATGTGGCAGATATTGATTCTGTAACCCCAAGCTTGCTCCCAGATCTTCAGACATGTGCCAAATGGCACACGGAACCTGAACAGCAATGAAGGTCGGCCACTGAAAGCCTAAATTGGCTGTTAAGCGACAGCCAATCAAAACACTCCCTGATGGCAATTCAATAAAGGATCTGCATTCTGCCCCCTGGTGGGCACATTTTTTGATGAACCAGCAGGACTGCTCCTTAAATCCACTATAACAACCATGTCACCCTTTGCACTTTGCTCTCAGACTGCTGGCTTATTTGTGGTTCCAGGGGTATTTAAAAGTGGAATGGGAGGCAGAGCCTTCAGCCCCCTTACTGGGAGCTCTTTATATTGTTCTGTGGGACCAGTTCCCAGTATTGATTGAGGTTTTTTATGCTTAAAACATTCACTAGATCAGTGATTCTCAAACTGCATTTATTAAGGCTGTTGTGTTTTTAACATGTTTTAATGTTTTGTATTTTGTTCTATTTAATCTGAACAAGCTCCTAAAAAAGTCTGTGATCACTGTCGGCCCGTCTCAGTATTAATCATCACTGTTCATTTTAAAGCTCAGCTTTTAAAACATTATGATGTAACTACAGCCCAGCCCATGCAGCAGTATATTAATGACTACCTTATATTGCAGTTGTTCTCCTGACTGAAGTTTGGTCCGTTTACATCATCACGACATGCATTTGCATTTGTCCCTAACCTTCGGGAACCCTCACATTAACTTTTATCGAGTGGAAAAAAAGTTAGCGTTCATCCTCCAGCTTCACCGTGTTTATATTATGCTAACCATAGCTGTGTAGCTAGCCAGCACACAGAACATCATTAAATATACCAGCTAGCCCAACTTCAGATAGTAACCCTACAAATGCTACTCCAGCTGTGGATAAAAACATCAAGTTCACCAGGGAAGACACAAAGGACAACTGTTTGCCTTTCCTGGACTGCGCTGTGCACATTGAAGAGAACGGCAAACTCAACATCGAAGTTTACCGGAAGCCCACACACACGGACCAGTACCTCCTCTTTGACTCCCATCACCCTTTGGAACACAAACTTGGAGTAATTAGGACCCTACACCACCGGGCAGAACATGTTCCCTCTAAGCCTGAAGGAAAAAAGAAGGAACACACACATGTAAAGGAAGCACTCAAAACGTGCGGCTATCCTAAATGGGCGTTCTTAAAGTCAGCAAAGAGGCACAGAAAAGAAGACCAGACACCAGCGAGGGAGGATAAGAAGGACAGACGCAACAACATTGTCATCCCCTATATAGCCGGTGTATCAGAAAAACTTAGGAGAGTTTTCTCCAAGCATGACATCCCGGTGCATTTCAGACCCAGCAACACGCTCAGACAAAAACTGGTTCACCCGAAAGACAAAACGCCAAAACACAGACTTAACAATGTGGTGTATGCGGTACAGTGCAGCGAGGAATGCCCAGACCTCTACATTGGAGAGACCAAACAGCCACTTCACAAGCGCATGGCACAACACAGAAGAGCCACCTCCACAGGACAAGACTCAGCAGTCCATCTGCATCTTAAGGATAAAGGACACTCTTTCGAGGATGCCAATGTTCACATTTTGGACAGAGAGGACAGATGGTTTGAAAGAGGAGTGAAAGAAGCCATCTATGTCCACTGTGAGCGACCATCTTTGAACAGAGGCGGGGGTTTACGACACCAACTCTCTGCCATCTATAATCCAGTTTTGAGATCCCTTCCCAGACGCCTTAACGCCCACTCACATCCTGGGCCATCTGACCTCAGGAATTCGCATGATAAGGTGGGGCCAGGTTTCACAATGAACACACCCGAAACTCTGGCTGATTGGGACCCACACCCAGTTTCACACCTTGGCTCAGGCGATTAGAGGATCATCAGGGGGTCCTTTTGTCCCTCTGTGGGGGGATACTCCCACTAGGTTTATATCTGGGACTCTCCACCATTTGACCTTAGAACTGAAGAAGCTTCTCGGATGAGAGGTGAAACGTCTTCAAGTAACTTAAAGAAGTCCAGACGCTTTTCTTTGCAAGCTCCTTTGACTACGATGACCTGGATGACTGAGAACCTTCACAGACCTACTGCTGTTTAGTTTTCTGTCTTCATTTATTTTGGAAGTGATAGCAGAGCTGTACATTTTAATTTTTGCTGTTTGTGATTAATCTGTCTGATTTTTGGCTTCACGACCCTCCTTCGTAGTTCATGTACGTCAAAGCTCAGATTGCTCTTCGTGGTGTTTCAGTCGACGACACAAAATGTGGTGGCCTTGCTGGATCCGCTGCCCACCCGCCATGTGATGACACCGCTCTCAATACACCGCTGCTGCGGCGCTACTCCCTCTCTCACATAGAGCCGGCTCATCGATATTGGCTGGGATCGCGGCACCGTGGAAAAGGGCAGTGTTTTTACCATCAGCGTGACAGCGCAGTGGCGTCTTTGCAGTGTTAAGTCCCAGGGAAACGAGCCCGCCAGCTCTATGTAGTGGCCGTGACCACTGGTGATAAAGAAAGACTGCTCTTCATAGAGGACTCACGCTTGGGGAGACGTTTTCTGGTTTACTCCACCTCCCAGAAGAGCCTTGGGAATTCTTGTGTCGTCTTTGCATACCTCCCCAATGGTATATTATTTAATCCAAAAAATTTTTGGAGATTTCCTGCGTACCACCAAAGAGAGCCCAAGTACCACTAGTGGTACGCGTACCACCGTTTGAGAAAAACTGCACTAGATCAACTGACTCCGAATCTTCCCTTAATTATGCTGCAGTAGGTCCAGGCTGTTAGGGTTTCCCATTATGCAATAGACACTTCTTCGCTCACCAGTTTTCATGATCTGTGTGTTTAAAGACCATTTTGCAGTACACCAATAGTTATTATTGATCTCTGGCTGTCTTTTTTCCAGTAAACAGTAAACCCCATTTGAAATAGCAATGAAAATGAACTAAAAAGTTTAAAATTAGGCAGTATTCAGTAAAATTTAGCTTACCAACATGTCCTTGACTACTCTTCTGAATCACATTTAGTTGATGTAAGATTGGCGAACTTGAAACTCCTCCGTAGTACAGGATCCAGTGGGCGAAGGTTTTGTCAGTCCTACAGAGATGACACACACACACACACACACACACATGTATATTTCATATATATACATATATATATATGAAATATACATGTGTGTGTGTGTATATATATATATACACACACACACACACACACACACACACACACATATATATATGTATGTATATATATATATATATTAAAAAAAACACCCAGCTCGCCCCTGCGGGCGGTTTATCCTTCAAGCTCGGGTCCTCTACCAGAGGCCTGGGAGCTTGAGGGTCCTGCGCAGTATCTTAGCTGTTCCCAGGACTGCGCTCTTCTGGACAGAGATCTCCGATGTTGTTCCCGGGATCTACTGGAGCCACTCGCCTAGCTTGGGAGTCACTGCACCTAGTGCTCCGATTACCACGGGGACCACCGTCACCTTCACCCTCCACATCCTCTCGAGCTCTTCTCTGAGCCCTTGGTATTTCTCCAACTTCTCGTGTTCCTTCTTCCTGATATTGCTGTCATTCGGAACCGCTACATCGATCACTACAGCCGTCTTCTTCTGTTTGTCTACCACCACTATGTCCGGTTGGTTAGCCACCACCATTTTGTCCGTCTGTATCTGGAAGTCCCACAGGATCTTTGCTCGGTCATTCTCCATCACCCTTGGGGGCATCTCCCATTTTGACCTCGGGACTTCCAGGTTATACTCGGCACAGATGTTCCTGTACACTATGCCGGCCACTTGGTTATGGCGTTCCATGTATGCCTTGCCTGCTAGCATCTTGCACCCTGCTGTTATGTGCTGGATATATATATATATATATACACACACACATACATAATATGTATGTAGGGTACATCTGTCACCATCTTACAATGCTGTGATTGCAGCAATTACCCAACTCTCTGTGAATGGTACTCATGACCACTGATCAGTGGTTGTTGATCAATGGTCATGAGAATTTGCATAATTAAGATCAAGGAACTGACCTCCCAGCCCATTGTTCCTTCAGTGGGCTGGTTTCAGTCATTATGCAAATGTACTGTTTATAAGATTGGGGAAGCCTGCAGTCAGCTGAGACTGAAGAAGTCACTTGGATGAGTGACGAAACGTTTCTCCCACAAAACGCTACGTCCAGATGAACAGAATCAACTTTTTGGAGATTTACTTTCCTGGATGATTGAGAATGCATCAAGACATATACGTACATATATATACATACATACATACACTCACACACATACTGAGATACAGTAATGTTCTGATTCTCATATATGAATGATCATGGGCTATTTGTAGCACATGCTGACTCAAACTAGCCGGGACCACTATCTGTTGGACTACACTCCAGTCCCCTCCAGGCTTTGGGATCCACTTGTGCATCAGCAACCCATCACAAACAAAAAATGTCTGCTTCCTGTCTCCCGTCGGACTATCACTCTCATCCACGACTGCAAAACATTTGGTTAATGACGGGTCCTCTTTCTAAGTGAGGAGACGGGGGGCTGCTGGCTCAGGAGCAGGCTCAGCTACCTCTCGAGCCAGTTCCTTGGCATCGTGGCCCGCCTCCTCCATGCAGGGCATCACATCCTTTTCCAAAATAGAGCCAGCCACTGACTCTGACAAGTCAACTTCCTCAGGAGTCTTCGTGACCTCAGGGATGAGATAAATGTGTTTATATATGTGTTTGTATATATATGTGTATATGTGTGTGTGTGTGTGTGTATGTGTATGTATATGTACGTATATATGTAAATATATATGTACACACACACACACACACACACACACATGCTGAGAAACAGGAACAGAAACAATTATGGGTTGTCAAGCCCTTGCATGAGACATGCCACTGACAGAAAGAAAAGTTTGCTGACATCACGAAGTCTTGTTAGTGGCTACAAAAGGCTTCCTTAAATGGCAGCACAGAAGCTCTGATAATGGCAGCACAAGAACTGGCCCCAGGCACCAGATTCATAGTCTGTTTTTGAGTCCTAAACTTTGTATCTGCCATCATCTCGGGCTCTTGACAGTAGAAATCAGTCAACTCAAAAACAGGAAAGTACTTTAAACTTCACAGGGTTGTAATGTTTTGTCTGCAGCTACACATTTAGGTGACTTTGCTTTTTCATTTCTGCTGTTAACTTTTTTTTAACAAAACAACAAAAAATGATACAGTAAGAACCGCATACTGCTATAGTTCCTGTGGGGTCCTGTAATTTCAGATAATTTCACTCACCAAAACAGCAGATAGATGGTCCAAAGGAGTAGAATGGTGATGATGACAGAAGTGATATACATCAACTGTTTAATTTTCAGAACACAAGGCCCCTGATGATTTTGATCGTTTTTCATTTTAGCTCAAATTAGTTTTGGTCCAGGTCATGAAACCTGTACAAGCAAAAGAGAGTGAACAATTTTTATCTTGTCCTCGAGCAACTGCTTCTTTAATACGTTTGCTCTAACTGTCTGTCTAACTCATCTGCTGCATGACCTGAGCAGAGGAAAATTGAAAAAATAAAAAAATCTTCTTATCTTTCAGAATGTGGGTCTCCTGCTCAACTCAGCGAGCTATACCAGCACCTCAAAGTTTAATTCATGTTTTAATCCTTGTTCTGGTCCACATTTGGGTGACCTTCAGAACTGAAACTTAAGTGTAAGGACAACACTAGTTTTGTTTTGAGAGTGAAGTGGCTGTGTCATGCTACAGTAATTTCAACCACAGACCGAAGGCTTCTCATATCCTCCATTGTGCTGTGTATACACAGTATGTCACTATATGTGTGCATATGTCACATTATTACTTCTTTTTGGTGTATCACACAGCTCGAGCTTAAAGACAGAGCAGTGAATGCTTTAACCTACCATAATTAGGGGGCAAACTCTCAGACTACGTTTATATGCATACAAACACAGTTAACTGTAATAGTAGGCAATTACCATAACTGTTAATGCAGGGTAGCTGTGGCAAATATTTTCTTTGAATGGTGCTCTAATAATTTTTTAAAGCGCTGTATAAAAACAAAGTTGTTTTTTTTTTAAAGTTGGCTGTAAATAATTAAATCGGGTAATTTATTTTACTGTTATCACTGCTATCACTCGTCATGAAAAGTGTGTCAGTGCAAGAGCTCTACAAATGCCCGTGCACTTTCTATAAGTACACGTGCAGTAACAATTGCCACCAGCGGATGTATTTCTCAGTTTCTGATAGATGAGAAGACCATAAAACAATAAAGCGAAAATTAAATTATTTCTTATTAGTTTGTGAGGTTACTCAAAAAGTATCGTACTGAACTTGTCCAGCATTCAGCAAAAGGAAGAATATGTGTCTGGCGTAACTACATCCTCATTCTAGCCCATTACCCGTTTTTCCGTGCAACCAGAAGCTACTAAAGAAAGTTATTCACTTTCATTATTCACAGCTATGAACATTATTCACGACAATTTCTTGATCATATTTCATGTATATTTTATTTATTATTTGATTATTTCAATATTTTCGATTATGTTTTTAAATTACTTTAACGATCCTACATTACAGTCGTTTAATCAGATTAATCAGGTTAATACACGAATTATTCAAAACAGTATATTGAACCACATGCAAATATGGGCAATCATAATAAACAAATAATATTCCTTAATTAAATAATGAAGACGTTACTTACCTTTGTAATGCCGATTATTTAAAATCCGGTGAAAAAATCTTCCCGTTCAGCAGGTTAAGCATGAGACGTTTATCAGAAGTAAACGGATCACACTCAGATTCCGTCAGAGCTGCTGACGCCGCTTTATGATTAACAGATGCGGAAGAAAAATCGCTTAATTTTCTTCTGGAGCAGAAGTGTCTTTTCGTTGGGTGCGTGTCCGTTAGCTCGTTGTTTTAGTTTGCATACAGGGAGGAAGGCGGATGGGTGAGACACCCTGAGTATTTTAAGGGTAAAAAACAAACCTCAGAATTCTAGTTGAAGTCCTTTTTTTTTTTTTTAGCTTTTATTGTGACAATAGTTTATATCATAGCACAGAGCGAAAAACTCATCTGCTCCCACCTGATGTGATGTTATGGCGATATTTAGTTTTACTAGTAGGTGGCAGTGGCGGCTCAGACAAACGGGTGACTGGCAAAATGATCCCTTACAAAAGTAATGCTGTTGTGCTGTGTTTCTGGTGAGAGCAGTAGGCTATACGAGCACTACATACATTTATGTAAAGCTGATACTTAGTTAAAGTAACATGTTTGGAGTGTAATTCTTGTTTATAAGGCGTTTAATGTGACCAAATAAGAGAGTTGATTCAGGTTATCTGTGGGTTTGTGCCCTAGCTAAGTGATGTTAGTCTCCTGCATTAGACTGCGTAACCATGTTGTTCCATCAGAAAAATAATAGAAAACAATTAGCTGATTTCAGTTAAAGTTATAAGAAATGGTTTGATAAACCAGCCAGTACATCTTATGTTGTGTATTGTTTCCTGGTTTATTGTCTGTCATTTACTCTGTTTACTGAGGGCTGATTACTAAAGGTCCATTACGTAACCCCTCACAAAAGTAACACAGGCCACTTATTGTAATGGAAGCCATCAGTAACACAGAACTGCTCTTTTGCTGCGTTTCAGAGCAATAAACCTCAATGTGCACCTGGATGAACCTTGTCTTCCTTCTGTGTGTAACAGGAAGTCCAATCTCCAGTTGAATTAATCTTGTATTAACCGGACAATGAATCAATTAATGAATTGTTTATTTTCCTAAATAAAGACATGCATTATTATTTTTATAGATTTTTTAGACATTTATTTTATAGGGGTAAATTTAGCCTAATGTCAGACTCACACAAAAATGCGTCAGTGCAAATAGACTGTTCTGAACCCTTTATTTAACATGGGCCCATGGAGTCAAGAACTTCTGATTTGAGGCTCTGTTTTTCACAGGAGCTACAGTATCCAGTCTGATATGTAGTGAGGAGCAGGCACGTGCAAGGGGGGAGCAGAGGGGGCTTGGGGCCCCAAGTGCTCTTTTCTTGAGGAGCTTAAACTTTTTTATTTTTATATTTTTAAATGTGTGTTTTGCATATGGAATCCTGCCTGTGTACAGCGCACACTATAGTCCAGGGGTGGGCAACTCCAGGCCTCAAGTGCCGGTGTCTTGAAGGTTTTAGATGTGTTCTTGATCCATCGCAGCTGATTTAAATGGCTAAATGACCTCCCCAACATGCCTTGAAGTTCTCCAGAGGCCTGGTAATGAACTAATCATTTGATTCAGGTGTGTTGACCCAGGGTGATATCTAAAACCTGCAGGACACCGGCACTTGAGGCCTGGAGTTGCCCACCCCTGCTATAGTCTATAACAACTGACGAACTGAAACAAATGAGGGTGCTGTGTGTGCAACAGCGTGACAAACATTACCTGTCCTTTTATCAACTGCACAAGTAGTGGTCGTCATAGCTGCTATAGCTGACTGGGTAAGAGTGTCACAAGGGTGTCTGTTGCTCTGTCCACCTTTTTACGGAACATATAAAGTAAGTTACAGGGCTTTTCCCTGCATTTATGGAGGGCCTTTATATCTCTAAAATCAATCTAATATACATATCCACATAGTTATGGATTATTATAATTATGATATTCAAAAAAAGCAAACTGTATTTCAAAGAAAATATATTAATAAACAGATTATATTAGATTTATATTTCAAATATGATAAAATGGATAAAATGCTGATTTTACAGCAGCACAGTTATTGTGTCTCTAGTCTATGTCCAGTTTAAACATTTAATAAGCTTTCTGCCTGCACAGAGTGGATAGTCAAACAAATTGAACCATCATAAATACGTTATATTATATATATTACATTTTTAAAATTGTCATTACTTTATTCTTATAGCACTAGGAATAATTAAAAAGGGAAGGGTTCTGGATCACCACCATGATGCACACTTTTGGCCATAGTATATACAGTATTCTGGAGAAGGTATAAAATGCCACGTTATGTGTGTGTGTGTGTGTGTGTGTGTTTTACATGTATAGATTTTTAAAACATTTTTACAAATTATTACTCATGATATAACATTGTGCAGAAATGCCTCATAAGGAGAGGAGGGAGAAACGGCTACAAAAGGAGGTGTGTGAGGCAGTGGATCCCTCACCAGCTGGATTAAAAAGAGCACAGGTAACAATAACACATGTACCAGTTGTTGCATTGCAGAGGTATTCAAGGATAAAAATAATAATAAAAATAATTGCAATGTTTGGGTTCTATAACATTTTTCTATCATTACTTTATCATGCAAAAGTTGTTAAATGTGGATAATTAAATAATAGATTAATGCAATAGCAAATTGTGCCGTGTTCTCAGATAAACAGCAAGTGAAGAGTGATAGCTCAGATGAGGAGATGGAAGGAGGAAGTGACGTAACGACTGAGTCACAGGCAGAGCCTAGAGAGAATGTAGAGGAAAGGGCAAGCCAGGAGAAAGAGACTGGAGTGAGAGAGTCAGAGAGTGAGTCAGAGCCCAGAGAGGAGGAGAGTGAAGCCAGTGAAGCCATAGGACATTCTCAGACCTACTTGGGCTTGCACACCCAACTGATCCTGCCCATGTCAAGCAATTCCACATACAGTATGATGAGGCAATGTCTGTTCAATGTTCAATGTTCAATGTCTGATAACATTGGACCCTGCCAATCAGTACTGTCATCATATCTGAAGAATGAAGAGGGACAATCATTTCAAAAGAAGTGGTATGAGAATAATCCATGGGTAGAGTATTCTCCAAGTGCTGATGCTATGTTTTGTTTCAGCTGCCGTCTTTTCTTAGATGATGAAAAGTACACAAGTCGCAAAACCTGGAAAACGGAAGGGTTACAGGCAGCTTTTGAAGTAGCTGACCAAGTGTCACAAGCTGAAAAGGACAAAGAGAGAGAAACAGAGAAACTTTGTCTCGTTTGATAGCCATTACTCTCTACCTAGCAAGACATGTTATGCCTTTAAGGGGAGATTATGAGACCTTGTCAAGCCAAAATCGAGGAAATTTCTTAGAGTTAGTCGAGTTGTTCACCAAGTATGACAGTGTAATTAAATTACACTTAATGCCATTAAAGAGAGACAGTGACCTGGAAAAAGACCTCTTGTCTCACTCCTCTCACAACAGAAGTCAGAACAACATAATCAAATCTTTGGCCACATCAGTAAGACATGTCATCCTAACAGAAATAAAAGAGTGTGAAATCTTTTCTATATTGATGGATGAAACCACAGATGTGTCGCACTCCGAGCAGGTTTCCTTTTCTTGTCAGATATGTGCACAACATTGAAATCCAGGAGCGCTTCCTTCAGGTGTTTAATGTGGAGTCAACAACTGGAGATGCTCTTGAAAAGCTAGTAATGGCTCTACTGAAAGAAAATAATATGAAGATTGACAACATCCAGGGTCAAGGTTGTGATGGGGCTACAAACATGAGCAGGCGCTTTAAGGGACTTCAGTCAAGAATACAAAAAAAATTCAAAGGCCTTATATGTCCACTGTCAGGCACATTGCCTTAATCTGGTTTTGGTAGAGAGTGCAAAGTCAAATGTGTTTTGTGAGCTTTTTCAACCCAGTTGAAAAGCTTCACAATTTTGTGAACAACACTCTGCATTCATTAAAATGCAGAAGTTGTACCCTGTACCACCCAGTGTCTGCAGAAGCTGAGAAACTGCCCTCAAGACAATGAGGAAGATCCTCCCAGCTGTCATGCAGTTTTTGGAGGAAATACTACCCACAGACTCTGCAGCAGGTGATGCAATGATCCTTCTCAAAAGCATCAATTTTGAATTCATCCTGTGTCTAGAGATCACCTGTCCCATCTTCTGAGTGACTAGGGATGGGTATCGTTTAGGTTTTATCTGATACCAGTACCAAACCGGTACTTTTGAAACGGTGCCGGTGCTTAAAAGGTGCTTGAACCGGTGCTTAAATAATGGAGAACACACACTTTGTCCAAAAACCTCTCATGTTCAGCTGTTTTTTGTAAAAAGATAACAATGTTAGCCTTTTCTGCAGCTATAGGGGATATATGGTATCACTCTTGGCTGGAAGTAGTGCTTAAACAATGGAGAAAAAAACACAAACTTTGTCCAAAAACCTCTCATGTTTAACTGTTTTCCACTTTTTCTTTGGTCATTTTAGCCTTTTTGGCCAGGGTGAAGGGAGCATCTGCCATCAAACAAGAAGACAGCCGCATGTAACTACAACGGTGTTTGCTAGTTCACCTTACATGCATTAATTTAATAACGTGGTTAGCCTACTCAACGTAAATTACACACCAACAACATTAAGCTACTCACGCAGAGAAGAACGGCGGCTGCTGCCATCATCATCCGTCATCATTTCTGCTACACTGGCAGGGCTAGGGGCCAGGACTCTCGTCTTCGGGTTCTTGGGGGATGTTGCTAACTCCGGGTCCGATAACAGGCACCACACCCGCAGTAGATGTGCACGGAGTGAGGTCTTGCAGCAAGTTATCAAATACGGCGCATTTCTCGGCTTTTAACAAAATGCTATACGTCGCCAGGTGTTTCATCAGATTCGAGGTGTTACTTCCTTTGCACAGTATCACCTTAAAGCACTTGTTGCAGGCTGCTGAGTTTGCATGTTTTGCTGTGAAATACAGCCAGACTTTTGACCGCTTGGCCTTGGGCATTTTTAATCTGTAGCTCTGCTCTAAAAGAACGTACGTACCTGGGCCCGCCTACTATCCTTGGAAAGGTAAAATGATTGGCTAGAATTCAAAGTGTATGACATCTCAGGGAAATAAAGGAACGAAATAAAGCACCGAAATGTGCGCTGCTTTTCGGTCTGGTTACTACCGTTTATGTCAGAACCGGTGCCATCATGGCACCGGACACCGGTACCCATTCCTACGAGTGACTGCTACTGCATCTGATGGACACCCATCGCGTAAAACATGGGCTATGTTTGCTTTGCATTGTCATTGTCCACACCTGATGACAGTGATATATGTCCATGATTCTTCGTGAGTGTGGGTTGTTGTTATTCAGCCTGGTTCTACGTGCCCCCTTTTTAACTTTGAACACCTGCCCCTTCAGACATCTCTGCATGGCCCTGGTGAGGAGGCAAAATTGTTGATAAGGTAATTGACCTCTGTTGGAGTAGCGTTCAGGTAGCTGCTCTGCTCTGTGTTGGTACAGGGCATTGAAGATGATAACAGTGGATGGATTATATTCTTAAACTTAGTTACAGCACTTTCAGAAAGACATCTACTGTTGGGTTTAAGTCAACCCTGCTGGTAAATAGAACCTGTTACTGAAAGCAACCACGCAGACACTAGTGTACTTTTCACTTGCAAGGAGAGCGTTTGGAGAGCAGTGTTGTCTTTCGCCTGTCCAAGCAGCTCCGACTCCTCTGCGTCCACCTCACTCTTTTATTGGTAACAGATGTTAAACACAATTCAGTTAATCACGTGACAGTTTTAAGCAGGCATGTATAAGCACAGTGTGTGTGTTTAGAATAGAATAGAATAGAATAATCCCATAAATTGTCCCACAAGGGGAAATTTGGGTGTAACAGCAGCAAGAAAAAAGAACACATATACAAACAAACAGTACACAAGACACAGAACAGAAACATACACAATTTTGTTTGTGTGTGTGTGTGTGTGACTTCTTGTCACCATTTATGCCGAGTGTGAGCGTCTTTCTGAACTATAAAAAGAGGTACTTGCAATGGTCCTATCTCAAATGAACATTTAAAGGTGTGAAGACTTGCACTTTAGTTGAACAGGAACGTCAGGCTTCTAAAGCTATAAGGGGAAATTATAGCATTGAGGCTGCTTCCTGTCTGCACAAAGCTACATTAGTATTTTAATCAGCACAGATACAAGCAATGGAACTAAAGCTGATCTAGCTCTTTCTACACAATGACAACCATATTAGGACACATAAAAGCAGTGGTTGTATATATCTTAGCACAAATGACAATCTTAAATTATTAATTCTGACATCTACTGTGACGAACTCTACTCCCCACTGCTGTGTAATCAATTACTGTAGATTTAAATGTTATCAGGAAATGATCCGACAGGAGAGGGTTTTCAGGAAAAACTGTTAAATGTTCAGTTTGTATGCCATATGTTAAAACAAGCTCTAGAGTGTGATTAGAGTGGTGGGTGGGTTCGTTTACATTTTGAGAGAAGCCAGTTGAGTCTAATAACAGATTAATGCCATGTTGAGGCTGTCATTTTTAGCATCTACATGGATGTTGAAATCACCCACAATAATTATTTTATCTGAGCTGAGCACTAAATCAGATAAAAGGTCTGAGAAATCAGACAGAAACTCTGTGTAAGGCCCAGGTGGACAATAGATGATAAGAAGTAAGACTGGTGGACAAGGCTAAGCATCAGGCTTTCAAATGAATTAAAAGTCTGTCTGGGTCTTTGATTGATTAATAGGCTGGTGTGAAAAATTGCTGCCACACTGCTGGCATGTGCTTCAAGGTTTCTGATGTTGATTCATTTAAACTAACATAATCATCCTGTTGCAATCAGGTTCCTTTAAGGCAGAGTAAATCTATTTGTTGATCAATTATTAACTCATGTACTAACAGAGACTTGGAAGAGAGAGACTTAATGTTTAATAATCCACATTTCACTGTTTTACTCTTTGGTGCAGATTTGGATTGTTCTTTATTTGTGATTTTTTTTTTTGTGTGTGTCTGTTTAAGCCGTTTTTTGACAGTTTTTACTTGTTGTTGTTTTTTTTTTTTATCTGTTTGGGAGCTGACACAGTCTCTATGGCGAAGGGGTTGGGGTTGGGGGGGGTTAACAGAAGGAGAGAAGCTGCAGAGAGGCATGTAAGACTGCAACTCTGCTTCCTGGCCCTGCGCAGGGGTGGATCTCAGGTAGGTTCAGGAGTCTCATGTCTGTGAAGGTTCTCAGTCATCCAGGTAATCGTAGTCTAAGGAGCTTGAAAAGAAAAGCGTCTGGACTTCTTTGAGTTGCTTGAAGACGTTTCACCTCTCATCCGAGAAGCTTCTTCAGTTCTAGGGTCAAATGGTGGAGAGTCCCAGATTTAAACCCTGTGGGAGTAACCCCCCAAGAGGGACAATGGACCCCCTAATGGGAGGAGCCTTATGGAAATTCCAGCCACCAACCACGGACCATGACATATAATACAAACCACTGCAGTGCAGTACCTGTAAAACCTACAGTGTGATCTAATCACTCTAATAGGATATTATGGTCAACAGTATCGAACGCTGCACTGAGGTCTAGCAGGACAAGCACAGAGATGAGTCCACTGTCAGAGGCCATAAGAAGATCATTTGTAACCTTCACTAAAGCTGTTTCTGTGCTGTGATGAGCTCTGAAACCTGACTGAAACTCTTCAAATAAACCATTCCTCTGCAGATGATCTGTTAGCTGTTTGACAACTACTCTTAAAAGGATGTTTGATATGAAAGGAAGGTTGGAGATTGGCCTATAAATAGCTAAGACTGCTGGGTCTAGAGATGCTTTTTGAGTAAACTATACTACTACTTTAACTACAGCCAGCTTGAAGGCCTGTGGTACATAGCCGATTATTAGAGATAGGTTGATCATATTTAAGATTGAAGCATTAATTAATGGCAGGACTTCTTTGAGCAGTTTTGTAGGAATGGGGTCTAAAAGACACGTTGATGGTTTGGAGGAAGTAATTATTGAAGTTAACTCAGAAAGATCAATTGGAGAAAAAGAGTCTAACTTAACATCAATGGTACTAAGAGTAGCTGTAGATAATATTACATCTGTGGGATGATTATTGGTAATTTTTTCTCTAATGATTAAAATTTTGTCTGTGAAGAAGTTCATGAAGTCATTACTAGTTAACGTTAAAGGGATGGTTGGCTCAACAGAGCTCTGACTTTTGTCAGCCTGGCTACAGTGCTGAAGAGAAACCTAGGGTTGTTCAATTGTCTTCAATTGGTGATGAATAGTAAGATGTTCTGGCTTTGCGGAGGGCTTTCTTATAAAGCAACAAACTATTTCTCCAGGCTAAATGATGATCCTCTAAATTTGTGACACGCCATTTCCTCTCCAGCTTACGAGTTATCTGCTTTAGGCTAAGTGTTTGAGAATTATACCACGGAGTCAGGTACTTCTGATTTGAGGCCTTATTTTTCACAGGAGCTACAGTATCCAGACTCATATGTACAGTCGTGGCCAAAAGTTTTGAGAATGACACAAATATTAGTTTTCACAAAGTTTGCTGCTACAGATCTCACAGAAACAACGGAGATCTTTGTCTCCGTTGTTTCTGTGATGTACTGAAATATAATAATGAGCACTTCATACGTTTCAAAGGCTTTTATTGACAATTACATGACATTTATGCAGAGAGTCAGTATTTGCAGTGTTGGCCCTTCTTTTTCAGGACCTCTGCAATTCGACTGGGCATGCTCTCAATCAACTTCTGGGCCAAATCCTGACTGATAGCAACCCATTCTTTCATAAGCACTTCTTGGAGTTTGTCAGAATTGGTGGGTTTTTGTTCGTCCACCCATCTCTTGAGGATTGACCACAAGTTCTCAATGGGATTAAGATCTGGGGCCCAAAATTTCAACGTTTTGTTCTCCGAGCCACTTAGTTATCACTTTTGCCTTATGGCACGGTGCTCCATCGTGCTGGAAAATGCATTGTTCTTCACCAAACTGTTGTTGGATTGTTGGAAGAAGTTGCTGTTGGAGGGTGTTTTGGTACCATTCTTTATTCATGGCTATGTTTTTGGGCAAAATTGTGAGTGAGCCCACTCCGTTGGATGAGAAGCAACCCCACACATGAATGGTCTCAGGATTCTTCACTGTTGGCATGACACAGGACTGATGGTAGCGCTCACCTTTTCTTCTCCGGACAAGCCTTTTTCCAGATGCCCCAAACAATCGGAAAGAGGCTTCATCGGGAATATGACTTTGCCCCAGTCCTCAGCAGTCCACTCACCATACTTTCTGCAGAAGATCAATCTGTCCCTGATGTTTTTTTTGGAGAGAAGTTCTTTGCTGCCCTTCTTGACCCCAGGCCATTTTCCAACAGTCTTCGCCTCACTGTGCATGCAGATGCACTCACACCTGCCTACTGCCATTTCTGAGCAAGCTCTGCCCTGGTGGCACTCTTTAGGAGACGATCCTGGCGCTTGCTGGACTGTCTTGGATGCCCTGAAGCCTTCTTAACAAGAATTGAACCTCTTATCTTGAAGTTCTTGATGATCCTATCAATTGTTGATTTAGGTGCAATCTTAGTAGCCACAATATCCTTGCCTGTGAAGCCATTTTTATGCAACGCAATAATGGCTGCACGCATTTCTTTTGTTATGAATTCAAATATTGGGGATGGATACAAGAGGAAAAACCACAATAACAACACTGGTCCGGCCGGGTTGAGTCAAACGATGATTTTAATGATCACACGCGTGGGAGATGGACAGCGTACGCAGACAGCATCAGATCTCAAAATGGTGGAGCATTGATCAAACTCTTATAGCCTCTAGTGGCCCCCACCTAATCATAAAAGCCTAAACATTCACATTCTTTCTCTCACACAGTGCCTAAGCTACGACCTTGGCTCCCTGTTTATCTGCTCCTGCTGAGATGGGGCAGAAAACTCCAGTATGTTCTGTTCTCTTCTAATCAGACAAATAAGGCGATGACTTCCTGCGAACAGTATTTCTCATAACTCAGCAGTATAATAAATCATAAAACAATATCATTCATTCACAATAAACCATAAACCAGCAGTCTAATGTAATGCAACTCAGCTTAACAAATGCAATAGTTATCACCGTCTTCTAATTCAGGAGAATAATGCAAACTAAAACTACATAATAATTCACCATCTTTAATTAAGGGTCTAACATGGCATAAAATAATATTATAATCTGACACTCCCCCTTTTGTGCTCTTTAGAATAAAGAGCACACCTACACCCTGTAGTCCAATGCGGCCGGGTTCATTTCTTCTTACGCCTGAGGCCCTTTGTCCCCCTGTTGGGCGAACCATATGTGAGATGACCTCTGTGTTTGCGCAGTCCAGGTGCAAGAAGAACTATTATTCCAACAGTAGCAGGTACAGATGACACTCCCCAGTTCTCCCACAGCTTTATTTTGGTGCTACCTTATACCCTTCAGACGTACTCAGACTAGAACCTCTGTCCGAGGAGCTTTTAGCCTTTATTTTATTGCTGCAGCCACCAGTGTCTTCCAGTTGGGTGATCCACTGCTCTTCTTTCTTTAACCTCAGGGGTTAGACAACCCTTCAGTCGTTGCACAGATCAGGGGATTATTCTGCCCCGATGTCAAACAACAATCTGTGTATCCTCGGGTCCTGTGTATCCCGTGTATTCCCCAGAAAAAGGAACAGGAACGTGTCCCCCTTTTGCCCAAGAGCCTCTCGAACCTCGTTGGTCTGGTGTTCCTGGATCTCCGCCAACCCATTCATGGTTATTGCTGTGTTTATGGGATCCATCCTTTTGAGGTGACTAATCAGAGCCCAAACGCCATGACACTTGGACCCAGTTGGTGTCTCGGCAGTCACTGTGTCTGCCTCTGCTGCGAAGGATCCTCGTATATCTGTGACCTCGTCTGGTGTCTGTTCCTTTCTCTGTAAGAGACAGAAAACCAAAACACCTCTCTGCCTAGCCCTAATAATCTACTGTTGTTATCTACTGACCTTCTGGTGATTCAGAATTGGTTTAGAATATTCAGAATGTCCCAGGGACTTATTCTAATCATATCCTACATGTGTGTAAGCGTGTTTGCATTTAGCCCTCTGCACTCAAAGTCAATACCTGCAATATATCAGTCCGGACCATCACGCCGGACGAAGCTTATGACCTTCAAAAGACCAAGTGCCAACTCCTTATAAGCACATTTGCAAGGTGTGTAAGAAATTATTAAAACCACTCATGTGTTTCCTTCCACCTACTGTCCCACGGTTTCCTCTCCAGTGTGGTACTCAGCTTCTCGTGAACACAGGCATTTTATCTTCTAAACGCTATTCAATTCATTTCAATGATTAATGCTTAAACATGGAAAAATGATTTATGCTTCTCACTGGTTCTCTAAAAAAAGTCCGGAGACCTCTTGGGTCACTATTGGCTTAAGCTGTACCATACCTAAGTTATTAAAACACAAATAAAGTCATAAAAATGTGTGTGTTTGTGTTCATCACTTTCCTGTTCTGGTGTTCTGGGTAAACCACGGCCTGAGGCGTGCCCTGGGGTCCTGCCCTCCTCCATTTCAGTCCGTTTGCATCCATTGGTGCTGCTGCTCAAAGTTCTGTCCATACTGGTTCTGGCCCCAATTGAGGCAGTCCTTTTCTCCAGTGTCCTGCATCTTCTCCTTGTCCAGCTCCTCCTTAACTTGACCCTTTTGCTTCTGTAGCTCCTTCAGGGCTTGCTCCTGCTGTTGGAGCTTCTTGTCAGGTTTGGCGACCTCCTGCTCCAGCAAGCTCCAGCCTGATTTCAAGTCCTGTGTCTGAGACTCTAAGCCTGACTGATGGGTTCGATTAGCAGCCAGCTCCTCCTGAGCCATGCTCAGTTTCTGCTCTGATGCCTTGAGCTCTTACTGAGGGCAGAAACCTCAGAGTCTTTTCGGTACACGTCAGATTAAAGTCCATTGATGTTTTCCTTGCTTTGCTCCACGGCCTTCTGCAGCTCTGCTGTCCGGCTCTTCTCAGAGGTCAGCTCCTGGCCGAGCCCCGACACCTGTGCCTTCAGCTTATTTTCTTCTGGTGCTTTTGTCCATTCTGAGGTGCCTCCTGACCTCAGTTACTCCTCCTGTCTCTGGCACGCCCTTTTTGCTGCCCGATCATCCGTGTTGGTCAGTCACTGTCCTGCACAGTTTTAATGCAGATTTGTTAAGGTCAGCATTCTTTTGCTCGGCCTCACTTTTCCTCTGGGCTTAATGGGCGTCTCGTCAGAGCTCTGTCAGCTGAAGCTGTCTGGAAATCTCCCCCGTGTAGTGAAACGGGCCTTGGATTTAACGCTCTCCGTCTCCGCTGCATGAGATCGTTTTCCTGCAGCTCTGTTGACATTTTCAGGTTGTTGTTGTGGGTCCAGCTGCTGTAGCATTTGGTCAGGGTCACATCAAAGATGGTAGAGGAGAGAGCAAAGATGGTAGAGGGGAGAGCAGGAGTCCAGGTCAGCCTCGGCAAAGCAGCCTGTAATCAAGCATAAAGAGAAAAAACAAAAACAAAACAAAAACAAAACAAAAACAGACGAACAGGAAAATGATGTTGTGTTGGCTGTGTTATTCAGAGAGGGGAGAAACACCGGGCCAGGCCCTGTGTCAGCCTTCTCTCCCCCTTTTTTTTGTTTTTTCTCACTATATAATCAACTCATAACCCACCAAGCTGACAGGACAACACAGGTACATGTTAAAATTCTTAAAATCATGTTTAAAAGCCCAAAAAGGAATTTTCCTTCATTCAGTAATCACTTGTATTAATCAATCAGCAGAAAACATGTCACAATTTGAATCTTCTAACCACTAAATTTGTCGTGTCATCACTGGTTGGTCAGACCAGTGTCTCTCTTTTTTTTTTTTGAAGTTAAGTTGTTGTCCTGCAACCCAGAGAGTTTATTCGTTAGTAGTGGATAAACTTTATCATTCAGCAACAGGTGTGTGTTAAGTTTCGCTGCTTTAACCTTGCTGGAAAATCTTCACGTGTTCATGAATGTAAGCTGTTTCTTCATTCCGTGTGTGTGCGTTTGTGGGTGGGTTATTTTAACTTTTTTCTCAAACGAGGCATTTCTCTAACCCGTGCCTTTCTCATACATTTCTCTGGTTGTGTGTGTGTTTTTATTTTGTTTCCCAAATTTTGATTTCCCACCTTAAATAACAGCATTCCATGTCTACAGCCAGGAGTTAGGGCTTGCTTGTGAGATTCAGGGACACATGGTGCCAACAACAATTCAGTCAAAAACTTGCCTGCAAATTTCCAGTGATGGTAACCGATAACTGGAGGAGAAGATGTCCTTTAAGTTTCTTTTCAGGGTGGGGACAAAGTGAGGTCAAGCTGTAAACTTTTGAGCCAAAGCTTGGCCTGTCTGTCGTCCCAATTCTGTTTATGCTTTTGCCGCTGTACTCAGGTTTCCAGGTTGAGAGAAATCCACCTGTATTAACACACTAAAACATTCACTTAGTATTTCTTTTCTGAAAACATCAGCTCACTTCATCCGCCTAGATTTTACTCTCTCTCTCTCTCTCGGTGCATACTTCTCACAGTCTGGCCGTTGCCTTTTATGGGCATGCAGAGTTCCTGTCACACACACAGCTGAAATTCGTGCTTGATCACACCCTATATTATGATAAAACCAACAGTAAATCAAATGTAACCGCTTATATTATTGGGCTGAACCAAGGGACACTTTAAAAATCTTATAAATCCTGCTTCACACCATAAAACCGAAACAAATCCCAGCTGTATTTCTCACACAATCTTACTCTGCCGACTGAAGTGTCGGTCTAAATCATGCACGATTTGTCTTTTCTATATCAAAACCCAGCCAAACATCAAACATTCACCCTAGTCATTCAAAACCTTATTTGTAATATTATAATCACCAAACTCAGCGTCTTATTTACAGGTTTTTAACAGTATTTGCAAATCATAATTATAAAACTCAAAAAACACGTTAAACAGGAAGCAAAAGTCCTCTGTGCGCTTCACAGCAGCCACCTCATTTGCATGTTCACACACCGTCTAAAAATAGCTCGCAGCGCTGCAGCGCGCTGTCGTCACACACAGTCTCGTCTCACACACAGCTCTATTATTTTATATTACAAAGACGTCCTATATTTACAATCACTGTCAGGCCTGACAGCTTTAGCGCCTACACAATTTTGACAAATTTAAGTTAACGGGTCCAACCGAAAAAGTCCAACTTTTTTGTGATCAATTAACCAGTATCTGTCCAACAGTTTCTGGCCTCATCTCTAAAGTCCCTAACTCAATTTAAAAGTGTCCAACACCCAAGGTCCAACCTTTGATGCCCAAAAAAGCGCAGATACCGTTCCAAACGGTAAGGAGACTCTAACTCCTAGCTTATTCCAGGATGCCCCGTACCCCACAGTTAAGCCAAACTGAACTAACCCTGTTCGCCGACAGGTCAAGGTCGCGCGTCCACGGCCAGGAGGGAGCGTAACCTCCGGGCTATGCGCTTCTTAGCAGTCCAACTGCCGTTCTTGAAAAATTTATAATACTTTGAAACAACAGTCAACACCCCAAAACAAGTGTATGACTGACGCAGGTCCAACCTGTCTGACCAATGGGGACTCTAACCCACAAAATGACCAATTCCCTATCCAACTAAATTCACTCAGCAGTCCAACTGCTCTAACTACTCAGTACTGTCACAGTTCTCATGAGATTTTTCATCAAAATCAAAACAGACATCTACCAGTAATTTCAGTGAGTAGACTTCAATTTTGTCATGTCCAATTTGGCACACTTTGGAAATAATTCAACAGGTAGTGCCTTACCTTTGTATAAGCTGGCTTATGCCCACTCACGTCAGACCACTGGCTTGTGCCTGTCCGTTCGACAACCTCGGACCGTCCAAACCTCCAAAATTCCACCCCAATACCACAGGACGAGCCCCCAAACTGTTACGAATTCAAATATTGGGGATGGATACAAGAGGAAAAACCACAATAACAACACTGGTCCGGCCGGGTTGAGTCAAACGATGATTTTAATGATCACACGCGTGGGAGATGGACAGCGTACGCAGACAGCATCAGATCTCAAAATGGTGGAGCATTGATCAAACTCTTATAGCCTCTAGTGGCCCCCACCTAATCATAAAAGCCTAAACATTCACATTCTTTCTCTCACACAGTGCCTAAGCTACGACCTTGGCTCCCTGTTTATCTGCTCCTGCTGAGATGGGGCAGAAAACTCCAGTATGTTCTGTTCTCTTCTAATCAGACAAGAGAGTACTGACAGGGACTAGAAGGAGAGAGCATATTTCTCCTGTTTTGGCTTCCCTTCATTGGCTTCCTGTTAAGTCCAGAATTGAATTCAAAATCCTGCTCCTCACATACAAGGTCTTAAATAATCAGGCCCCATCTTATCTTAATGACCTTGTAGTACCATATCACCCTATTAGAGCACTTCGCTCTCGCTCTGCAGGCCTACTTGTTGTTCTTAGAGTATTTAAAAGTAGAATGGGAGGCAGAGCCTTCAGTTTTCAGGCCCCTCTTCTGTGGAACCAGCTTCCAGTTTGGATTCGGGAGACAGACACTATCTCTACTTTTAAGATTAGGCTTAAAACTTTCCTTTTTGCTAAAGCATATAGTTAGGGCTGGACCAGGTGACCCTGAATCCTCCCTTAGTTATGCTGCAATAGACGTAGGCTGCCGGGGGATTCCCATGATGCATTGAGTTTTTCCTTTCCAGTCACCTTTCTCACTCACTATGTATTAATAGACCTCTCTGCATTGAATCATATCTGTTATTAACCTCTGTCTCTCTTCCACAGCATGTCTTTTATCCTGTCTTCCTTCTCTCACCCCAACCGGTCGCAGCAGATGGCCGCCCCTCCCTGAGCCTGGTTCTGCCGGAGGTTTCTTCCTGTTAAAAGGGAGTTTTTCCTTCCCACTGTCGCCAAAGTGCTTGCTCATAGGGGGTCATATGATTGTTGGGTTTTTCTCTGTATCTATGAAGCGCCTTGAGGCGACTTTTGTTGTGATTTGGCGCTATATAAATAAAATTGAACTGAATAAGGCGATGACTTTCTGCAAACAGTATTTCTCATAACTCAGCAGTATAATGCATCATAAAACAATATCATTCATTCACAATAAACCAGCAGTCTAATGTAATGCAACTCAGCTTAACAAATGCAATAGTTATCACCTTCTTCTAATTCAGGAGAATAATGCAAACTAAAACTACATAATAATTCACCATCTTTAATTAAGGGTCTAACATGGCATAAAATAATATTATAATCTGACACTTTGCAGGTCACTATGGTTAAGAATGCAAGAACAATGATTTCAAGCATCACCATCCTATTAACATGTCAGGTCTGCCATTCTAACCCAAACAGCCTGACATAATGATCTCCAGCCTTGTGCTCGTCAACATTCTCACCTGAGTTAACAAGACGATTACTGAAATGATCTCAGCAGGTCCTTTAATGTCAGCAATGAAATGCAGTGGAAAGGTTTTTTTGGGGATTAAGTTAATTTTCATGGCAAAGAAGGACTATGCAATTCATCTGATCACTCTTTATAACATTCTGGAGTATATGCAAATTGCTATTATACAAACTTCAGCAACTTTTCCAATTTCCAATATTTATGTAATTCTCAAAACTTTTGGCCACGACTGTAGTGAGGAGGTAAAATTATTAACAAGATGATCGATCTCTGATGATTATGCCATCTCAAGGGCAACAGAAGCAGTAATCTTCAGAGACATGAAACACGGGACCTTCCCTGCTGAGTGCTAGGAGCAAAAACTCCTCCTCTCCCCTTACCAGGAGCTTCTGCTGTTGACCCACTAGATATTTGAAGCAGTTCAATTCAATGCCAGTAATTAAAGCTGCATATTACAACTACTACAACTCCAGCCGCAAACTGAAATCAGTGAACTGGTGAAACACATTCTGGATCTTTATGGTGAAGCAGATACATGAAAACCAAAAAAATGACCTGGTTTATTTTGTCTCAGTTAGGAAGAAGAGGGTAACACGAGCAGCAACAGTGGCATGACTGAAAAAAGTCCTAAATAAAACAATTCAGTATTTTTTGGCTTGACTTAAAAAAGGACTACAACATAATCCAAGAATTTATGCATTTTCCATAAAGGTTTCATTATTGTGTGGATGCTTTAAGCATCCACACTATTGAGTTCCTCTTGGGACTTCCGTACACTTTTTGGCACTTAACTACTTCCACAATTTTCAGCCGATTTTCACCGTTCAAATTTTAAACTATTCTGCTATTTCTGCTAATGATGGCTATGTCTTTTGGTATTTTTCACTATTATACTTTTTAAAATATTAAGCTTAATTTGTCCCATTGAAATGAATGGGAAACTTCTGCAATTCTGCTAAAATTTGCTTGTTTTTGAAACTTAACTACTTCCTCATATTTTCACGTAGAACAACCATTCAAACTTTAAAATGTTCTCAAATTATTGGGCTATTCAGGTATAAATCAGCTTTTTCAAATCTTTTACCGTTTTACTTTTATGCCTCTTAAAGTTTTCAGTTGCAAAATTGTGATTTTTCACAAAATACATGCGTTGTTATGGTTGCTATGCACTTGGCTTCCAGTGTGCCACTGAAGGTTTTGCAGTCTTCTCTTCATGTCCGAACAACTTCTCTCTACTTGCTCAATTTTCACTCAACTTCCACAAATTATACATCAAAACGTAGGTATTTTTGCTGGCTTTCCGAAAATGTCACTATCATTGTTGTGGGATTTATAGAATTTTGGCAAATCTCCTCAGACCAACACAAAGTTGCAAAACTCTCCATAGAAAGTCAATGGAGAGCTTGTTTAAAATCACCGCTTGATTTCTGTAATGAGAGGCATATTCGAATCATCATATCTCCTTAACGAAGCGAAGTTAAGACATAAGGCTTGTCCCAGTATATCTTCAGACACTCCTGACGCTCACAATTCAAGAATTATTTTCTCAACTATTACCGTTCTGAAATGAGTTAGACTTGTTTGAGGGTAGGAAATTTGTCCTTCGCTCAGATTTCTTCAGATTTCAAACTCTGGAAATGAACCACTTTTTTCTCTCGTCATATCTTTTTAATGGATTTCCACAGAGACCTGAAAATTTCCATGACTGTTCACCAAAGCCTGCTGTCTCTTACGGTGAAAGAATGATATTGATACTCCAAATAGATTTAGAGTTAGAAAGCGTTGTTTGAGGGCAAGTCAAGGCAGTTTTTGCTTTGCTCTACTCAGTTATGGTGCATTAGAAGTCAAATATCTTTAATAATTCATATTTTAATGATAAATTGTCAACACTTTAAGATTCCCCCATCTCTTCTGAACAAAACGGTGTAAGAATGACCGTTCTAGCCCCTACGGTTAGGAAATTATGGTCATTTGTTTGAGGGGAGTCGTCACTATGAGAAATAGACTACAAAAATCCTGTCTCTGTGCTGCGTGTGTGCACCTGTTTTGGCGGGAAAAAGTACACAGCCTCTCTGATTGGTGGATTCAAATTTAGCAGCTCCCAGGCTGCTTGACTGACCTAGAAACTTGCTTCTCTCGCCGTGTGTGTGTGTGTGTGTGTGTGTGTGCGAGACAACCACAGAGAGAGAGAGAGAGAGAGAGAGAGAGAGAAAGCCTTTTACAGTATTCTGCAAACTTTTATGATTTTACCAGCTTTTCTAATATGGACCTCAGATTCTTGTTAACACTCCATGGCACAAATACTGTTCCCTTTAGGCTCTGTGTATGTGTGTGTGTATCAATATTTCTCCCATTTTAAAGTATTACTCCTCCATAATTGTATTTCTGTTAAATCAAAGTACTTTTACTAAATCTTAGTACTTCTGCTCAATCATAGTATTTCTGCTAAATCATAGTATTTTGCCAAATCTTTGTTTTTGTGCCAAATCATAACATTTGTCTTATGTTATAGTATTACTACTAAGTGGAGGAATTTCTGTCATGTTACAGTATATGTCCTGATTACAGTATTTCTGCTAAATCATAGTATTTCTACTATATTATATTTTTCTCTCTAAATATAGCACTTCTGCTATATAATTGTATTTCTGCTATGTTATAATATTTGTGCTAAATCAGAGTATTTGTGCTGAAACATAGTATTTCTGCCAAATGATAATATTTCTGCTAAATTATAGTATTTGTGCTAAAACATAGTCTTAATTTAAAATTACAATATTCATAGTTCATCACAGTGTCTCTGGTAAATCACAGTATTTCTGCTATGTTGTACTATTTTTCTAAATCATAGTGTTTCCGTAATGTTTAAGTATTTTTGGCTAAATATATTCTTTCTATTATCTTATACTATTTCTCCTAAATTCTTGTATTTTTGAGAAGTTATCATGTTTCTGGTAAGTTACAATATTTCTGCTAAGTTCTGCTGTGCTATTGTATTTCTGCCAAGTATTATGTTTCCTCTAAGATATTGCAGTTCTGCTAAGTTATTACATTTTAGCAAAGTTCCTTTGCTTCTGCAAAGTTTTTACAATTTCTGCAACTTTTCAGCTTTTTCAGCTAGTTTTTGCATACAGCTTCAGCTTTAAAGCATCCACACTGCATTTTCGCAGGAAATGCAATTTTTTCTAGTTACAACTGAACTGCTTGATTAAGTTAAAGACTCTATTGTAGATAAATCCACAGAGAAGTATCAGTTCTTTTAGGTACTTAGTTTGGCTCAATCTTAATGTTTCCAGCTGCAGTAAGTGCCAGTTTCTGTCAAAACCTTCAGAGAAACACATTACACACAAATATAAATTCAGTTTATAACCATGCATTATAAGCATTATAAGCATTAGAAACATATTTCCTGTGAGAACTCATGCAGTCTTAATACTGAGGCCACAAAACAGCTTCACGTGACCTGGTCTCTGTATTACACAGGAATTTCAAAATACACAGGGTAATAACTTTTTCTTGTCTAGACTCACTTGTACTAACAGTGGAAATCAGACTTTGTGGTCAGAAAAGGTTGGAGACATGGGAGAATCTGAAATATGTGCTTATCATCAACACACCTAGTTCTGAGGAAATTTTGGCAACTTCACTCTGTGTTCACTGTGTGAAAATGTCTTTAGCTGGTGATGTGAGGTCATTAGGAAAGACACACTCAGACATAAAATTATACCATACTCCAGCTTTTTGTGTGTAGTAGTCCAGTATTCGTTGTGTTTCAGGACTGCAGCTGGTCTTATAGACAACCACTCTGTTCACTCCCAGTAACTGCAGCATCTCAAGACTCTGTACCAGCTACAATCCAACACAGATATTTTAGAAGGTTCAGACATTTAGACACGGAGCAGTTTGGAACACCCATGACATCCGCAAGCAACGCAATGCACCAGGTCCATTTGGGAAACCCGACCTTCTGTTTACCTCACCACCTCCTGGTATGTCATTTGAAAGTCTGTGGTTTTTTTTTACTTCCTTTAGTTTACTTTTACTTTATTGATATAGCACTCTTCACAGGATAAAAACCACAAAGTGGCTTCACAATAATATAAAACAGATAAACATAAAACAGCACAATTTAACATACAGCACAAATTGAGTTAAAAGCCAGTCTAAGAAAATGAGCCTTAAGCTGCTGTTTAAAAGAATAAATACAATCAAGGAAACGTAATGATGGAGGCAGAGCATTCCATGACCTGGGAGCCACCGCTCTGCAAGATCTATTGCCTCTGGTCTTCTGGTGGGACTACCAACAGCCATTGATTAGATGATCTCAAGCTGGGAGAGGGAGCGTGGGGTTCTATGAGATCAGAAATGTAGGCAGGAGCTTCACGATTCGGAGCTTTGAAAGTCAGTACTAAAATTTTTAAATGAATTTTCTAAAATGTACTGGAAGCCAGTGTAATGAGCGTAAAACTGTTATAATGTGCTTTCTTTTTTGTGTCTTCCTAAAAAGCCTACTTCTAGTACAATAAGAGATTTCTGAATTTCTACTGTCAATACAAAAATTGCTTCATATTGGCACCTTTAAATAAAAAGTAATCTAAATGTTTGTGAGTGATATTTCCATCTTTTTAAGTTTCTGCAATAACATCTGCAAACCCTGATGATTGCTTATTATACAGGTTCTAGAACAGCTTTGTGATTATTCATTTATTTTTTATCATTCAAAGTGAACATCTTTTCAATATTTTCTTTCATTCGCAGGATATGGCAATGTGCTGCACATAGTTGACCCAGACCTTTTAGACTACGCCAAACAATTAATCTGTGACAGGGAAGAGCCTTCACTGGTAGCAATCCAGGAATTCAGAGACATGTGCCAGAACATTTTAGAAAACAGCCAGTTTCCCTGCACACATGATGGTTGCCTTGCTGCATAGCTCATGCTAGTCCAAGAGCTCACAACTGCCATGAACAGAAATGCAGTTCCTACACCTTCTACGTTTGCAGAGGCAAATGACATATACATCTTTCTGAAGAGAGAGAGGATGGAAGGTGCACCAGTAAACATTTCCGATGACCAATAAAATAATACAACATTGTTTGTTAACATTTATTTATCCTTGTTTACAATCAGCAGGTAATTTGAAAACTGTCTGACCAACAAAATGTACAATAAAATGTTGAAATACAATTGACAAGGTGCCATCTTTCATAATGATTCAGTGTTTCATTTACCACAACTTTTGTTAACCCTAATGTAGAACATAATTAACATTGAAAGACTTTTGAACTGCAGACTGTAGCAACATTACCACTTGTAGCCATATCGGCTCGTAAGATCAAGGCCTGACTTGAGAAACTTAACGACATCAGATGCGGAAGGCCTTGAGTCTGGGTCATAGCTCAACAAACCACCAAGAAAACTGTGTTTGTCACTGAGATGTGATAGGGCATGTCGTGGGGTTTTGGTGGCCATTAGTGCAGCCAGTTCTCTTTGTTTTTTAACAATCCACGGACTGGACCCCGTCAGGATCTCCAGATATGTGGCTCCAAGGGACCACATGTCTGTCTGGAACGAGGCCTCTTCAAACATCAGTATGCATTCAGGGGCCATGTAAAGATATGTGCCACCAGTTGGACCAATAGCCTGGGCAGTGAACTTACTCCCTTGACGAAGCATCACAGTGTCTTTTATGTTTGCCATGCCCCAGTCTGTCAGGACTGCCTTCTTAGAAGGGTGGTGAACCTATAAGGTATACATATGAGAACTTCCCAGGTTGTCCAAAATCTCACAAATGTTATCAAAACTGTCATTCCAAAGACCACAGCTCATAATTGAAAAAAAAACAAAAAAAAAACGTCAAAGCTTTTAGCACCCGGATCGCCCAATCACTGCAGATTTATTCTGAGATTGTTTATTATACCCAACATTAAAATTAACACATTGGATAATGATCAATCACGGTTTTATAGTCCTGTGCATTTTTATCACCATTCCACTTAAGAAAGTGGTACAGACTAATAAAATAATAGAAACTTTCAGTTTGTAAAGCCTAAACTTATTACAACATGTTTGGGAATTTTGTAGGTGTGCAACAACCAATATATTTTGGGGACTATGTAAGAAACAATGTAAGGCTTCTTACTTTAAAAAAATCCTTTATATGAATATGCCAGTACATTTGAACAATGAGAAACTGTTGTGTTTAATAGACTGAAGAGAATAAAGTTAAATAAATAATATACTATTTTGATTTTGATTTTCACAAACAAAGTAAAGAAAAATAAAAATAAAGTATGGCTTACCATGACATTTGCTGGCTTTATATCCTGGTGAATGATTCTCTGTGCATGGATGTACTCTACTGCCATGGATAAGTCCAGTGATATGAAACCGGCATCATCCCCTTCAAGCTATCAACACAATATATAATATTAATAAAACAATGCGGAGCCAGGTGTGACAATATAACATGTCTACCACTCGAAATTTATTACTTCAAATTGGATTAGTATTCAAATGCAATTGCAATTTCAATAAATTACAATGGGACCTAAGACCAACAAAGTCAATGTTTGGAAGTGACCATCAAAAAGCCCTGAGTCCTCTTGCGAAACTGAAAGCAGAGGTGAACGGTGTGTGTGAGCAAGGTGGCCAACAAATATGACCCAGTTACACCAGTCCTGTCTGGAGGACTGGACCAAAATTCCTGAATAATATTGTAAGAATATTGTAGAAGAAAACCTAAAATGTTTGAACTCATCCAGGTAAAAAAAAAAAAGCAATTCTACCAAAACAGTAAGGAAGCTTATTGTTAAAAAGCTAAGATTATTCTTTTACTAAGTTCACACTTTTCTGGCATTTGGCAATTAAAGACCATTTTGGTAATTCTAAATGGTTGAAAACATGAGAGAAATAAAGTCATCAGTCTTTTTATATGTTGTACACAAAGATGGTTTCAAGTACATATTTAAACAAATGCCAGCAATAAAAAGTATTTTTTTAATATGAGGGTATTAACATTATTCACATCTACCTAAATGTATTAAACATAAAATTATGAGTATTAGTACCTTTACCAAGAAGCTGTCTGTGTGAAGCACTTGCTGCAGGGTTGCGCCATGAATGTATTCAGCTGCCAACAAAAAGCAGGACTCAGTGCGGGCAACTGCCATGAGTCTGACGATGTTGGGGTGAGACAGTCTCCTAATAAAACAAAAACATCTCCAAATAAAAAACAAAACAGAGCGATATTATGTTACAGCTTGAGGAACAATCGATTTGGACAATGAAACAAAAAAAAGTGTGTCAAAGTTCTTACAGTGAAATGTTTATCTCATGATTAATGTAGCTGTCCTCCATCCCTTGTTGGCCACACATGTGGCCACACATGATCCTTTTAACAGCTGCTGGAGTACCATGAAAAGAACCTATATGCCATGCCAAATGTCCCTTCTCCCAGTAGATTGTCCTCGCTGTATGTAATTAAAGCCTCTTCCACATATGGAACACGTGGAAGATACACTTGGGGATAAAAAACACAAAGTAACATACATTAACATACAGCTACTGCTAATCATTCTTCTACTAACTGCTGGATCAGTAATATCTTATCCAGGTTTACTCCAGGAACTTGAGTACCAAATAGTGAAGAATGAAAACCTTTATTTACAATTTTGTCTGATGATATGATGTTAGCCCTAAATGAGAAAGAATGCTTACATGATGGCAATTTTGGAGTTGTGTTGAAAGACTCAGCAAAAACTATCAAATGCCCACTATTTCCAGCACCTTCAGATAGCTCTTCAGCTCCCTCCATAGCTTCTTTTGCCTCAATAACTGCATGTGGTAACATGTCTTGGCTCACTGCTCCACCTGGACCTAGAGATGACCCTACATTGTCCTCCTTCCTTTGCTTGGACTGGCTTTTCTTTCTGACTCTCCCTGTTTCAAATTCAGCTGAGCTGGATGTTTCTGGATGGAAATCCTATGAACACATTCAGCCAAGATATACTTTTTGCAGGGTGCGCTGTGAAAAGATCCACATTCATGACAATGATAAGAAATTAATTAGTCTGTTGAAAATGAAGCCATGGTTTTACCTGTTCTGCAACACTTTGTCCTATGAGGGTTTCAGGAAGTTCATCTGCAGAATAAGATGCATATTATATACTGTAACTGTGCAATGACCAAGCATAGTAAACAAGTATGTAAAGGTTGGAAATGTAATGCAAACAAAAAAAAGAAGTCAATTTTAATGATTTAGTTAGACATCCAGGCATTCACCTAAATTGCAACTTTCATCACCACCCACTTTAGTTACAGGGTCTTCATCTGTAAAATAACACATTAATTGCAATATATCTGAATGCCCAACATGGTCAGCGTACCAAAAAGTAACGATTATTTCATACCATACAAATTTGAGTGCTAGACAGTAGTTAATAGCAATATTGATCACTTTATTACCCAGTTGTCTTCGCCCGATGTATAGTGTTCTTTTCCACAGATGTGTAATATCAGAAACAGTTCTGTATTCTTTGTGGAACTCCTCCTTACTCCACCTGGTCCCGTCAGAATGGCAAAGAGTGAACTCACTCCCCTCAGTATGCTCTGGCCAGAAGCGTTCTTTGCCTATGGTAATTAAGTCATCATAGGTTTCATGGCCTTGCAGAATGATTCGAGGTGGAGCTTCGTCCATTATTAACTTCTGGTACCGTCCACACTTTCTAAGAGTTCTTGGCTTCCACTCCATAGGAGCCAGTCTGACCTAGCGTCAAGGAAAAAAGTGAAATTTATGAAAAAATATGCCTTTTTAGAAAGTTATTTTTTTAATATATTGCTGATAGTCATACACGTAGCTTCACTTTTTAACTAACCTTCAATAATGATTTGCCATGGTCCAAACGTTTATCATTCAATGGAAACTGCCTTTTCTTTACTTGAGGCTGTAGTAGTTTCTTGGCTTTACCAAAGGCCTCTGCTGCACCTGTAATGGATGAAGCTGAAAGTTAATCAAACTGATTTGCAGCAAGTTCTATATTACAAGTGATCTTAAAGCAAAATAATTGGGGTTTTCTTACTGAGAAATTCATTGCCACGTGTTGAAGTAGTGTCATCTGCAATATAAATAGGGCAGTGATGTGAAACGTGGTTTATAGAATTCTACTACAATCACAGACTACTGCACAGTCATCTGCTTTCAAAATGTATTGCATCTATTAATAAGGTGGTTAGTCAATCATAACCTGCTAAGCATATCATGTTAAATAAAGGAGATTATTTTACATGTTGTTCAAAAGTATCAAAACCTACCTGATTTTTCTGCTGTCAGGAGCTTTTTTACGTTGTTATCAAAGCCTTTTTGGGTAATCTCACCTTCAAATAAAATTTTAAAAGGGTAAGGAGTTATAGATTGACTGTAGGAGCCAGATCCTACATGACTATCTAACTTTTAAATTGGAATAAAGTCTTTTAATTTTGTGAGAAATCCATCTTTTGTCATTTTTTTAAAAATCCGACAATATCATAAAGTAATAACTATATACGTCTATTAACATGCATATTAATAAAGAGAAGTAAATAGGAATACCAAACAATGTTAAATCATTAAAGTACGATATTGTCAGGGTTCTTTGCAGTTAAAAAATGAACTTGCAAGCATTACAAAAACATTTAATAAAGTGTTTGCCCGTGTCTGCCCGGCTGACTCAGGTTGGCTACATATGTTTCTTGCTTACATCTACCTCTCTCACGCTTGCCGTGTCTCGCCAGGGCGGAGCTCATTGCGGGCTCCCGCCCTGGCCCTCGCACCTGAAGTTAATCACACACCTGTGGCTCGTCGCCTAAACTCATCCACTACTTAAGGCAGTGGCTGGAAACATCTCGTTGCTGGACTATTGAGTAACCTCGGTAGTAAGCTCCAGAGTACTAGTCTCTTGTTGCCTTTTCGTATCGCTGACCCTTTGGATTAATCACTTGTTGTCTGTAAATAGGAATTCCGTTTCCCTGGAACCCTTGGTGTGCGGGCTGCTGGTGTGCGGTGTTTTTTGTGAAGTCCCTCGTGTGTGAAGAGCTCCTTTCCCAGATTTCCCTGTGCCCTGGATTCCCCCCGCCCTCTCACTTGTATATATTTGCACCTGGTGTTGTATAGTAATAAACGGAACTGTATTCTAGCTGCCTTGTCTGCGCTTGAGTCCATCCCACTTCGTGACAGATTACCATTTTCAAGGTCTTTTTTCAGCTGCTCGTAAGCTTTCAGCTTGTCCATTTGCTGAAACGTATACAAAACAATTACTAAACAGTTTAAATTTAAATCACGTTTCACCACCACTGTCGCTAGCTAGAATGAATTAGCCAGACAAAAATAGTACTGATTTGGTTTCGTACAAAACTAGCTTTCCTTCTCTGATATGTAACTTTCACAACATAACCGCAACTTAATATAACACAACTGTGGCAAAAATATGGACAAATATGGTCTTCATTAATCCCATGCAAACGTACACCTATCTGGAATAACCCTGACATATTACAAAACAATAATATGATTAATTTTCCAGAATGGAGTTGTAAAGGAATTAAATACTTAGAACATATATTAGAAGGAACAGAATTTATTCCATTTGACAGACTAATTATACAATATGGGATCAACAAGAAAAGATTTTTAGAATATCAACAAATTAAATCCATAGTAAAAAAGAAATTTAACCTCAGTCAAGTTGAATTACAAACACCACCAAGTGCGGTACATTTTCTTACTCTTAAATCCCCCAAATTATTGTCTAAAATATACAGAACACTTTCTAAAATAGATGAATCAATATCCCTTCCTATTGCAAAGTGGGAAGCAGATTTATCAGTCAGCTTAGACCAAAACTTCTGGTCTCAGATATGCTTAAAAACCTTTAAATTGATTAGAAATCCCAGTCTGCAATTAATACAATACAAAATACTACATAGAGTGCACTATACAGGTCATTGGATGTTCCAGATGGGCTTTACATCTTCCAACAACTGCTCACACTGTCAAGGCAATACACCAGAGAATTACATCCACGCTCTTTGGTTCCACCAGTGCAGAAGTTTTGGTGCAGGATATGTGAAGACTTATAGAAGTGTCTGAAATGTAAAATTCCAACCTCCCCTTTAGTGTGCTTGTTGGGCAAATTGGATGATATCACTACAGAAACTAATACAGTCCACATGGTTTTTACTGCCCTATGCATTGCCAAGAAAACGGTCCTCATAAACTGGAAAAATAAAAAATAATCTTAATTCTAGCCAATATAGAAACCATCTAATAGGTCACATTAGTCTCGAGACAGCCTCTGCCACCACATTAGATCAATCCCTCTGGGCTCCTTTGATCGGCTCCATCACCTAGCGGGGGTGGGGGGTCGTGGTTTGGTCCCGCCTTAGCTATTGTGGTTGATGTGGAGGTTGGGACGGGCTTAGGGCGTCTGGAGAATCCCTAGGGACGTTATCCCTGGAGGGCTTAACCCAGGGGTTGTGGTCATAACCTGGTTAGTGGCTCTGGTTGCTCTTAGAGGGTGTTCTCCTTGTGGCTGCGTGCAGCAGGGCTGGGGGAGGGTCTGTGCTGGCGGACGTAGGTTACTGGCCTGGTAGCCTGGCTGCCCCTGTGTGGATCCGGAGCAGGCGTGGGGGCTTGGGGTTCGGGGGTGCTTCGCCTCCGTGCTAGGGCTCTGGCTGGGCCTTGGGGGCTTCGGTCCTTGTTGGTGTGTCGCCGAGGTTGTGGGCGGGTGGGTGCACGGGGGCTCAGCCCTGGCGCAGGGGGCCCATGACGACTTTTTTCCTGAGAACTGAGACCTGACAATTTTTTTGCCTGATACCTGATGACTTTTTTCCTGACACCTGACATTTTTTTGTCAGAGACTTGAGACCTGACAACTTTTTTCCTGATGCCTGACAACTTTTTTCCTGAGACCTGACATTTTTTTGTCTGAGACCTGAGAACTGAGAACTTTTTTTCCTGAAACCTGACGATGTCCTAAAATGTACACCGTAGTGCCCTTGTTTCATATTCTTTAAGTGCCAATAGATGACTAGGACGCTCTGATTTAAATTAGTGCTTCTGTCTGGTTCTGTGTAAGATGAACTCTGCTTTAGATAAGGTTACTGCATTGTATTCATCTTTAGAATAAAGTGTTTTACTAGACAAAACTTTTTACAACATTAAAATGTATTTAAAAAGAATGACAAAATGTCACAATCCTGGGTAATTGGACCCAGCGTTTTGAGTTTTAATATATTTTGATGTTTTGGTTTATGTTTAATTCCAATAGGTTATCTAAGCTCATTTGATTTTGCCTAGGTTGCTATTTAAGTTCAAAGTTACTTGGATCCCTTTGTGTCATCCCCCCTGTCGGTTCGTCATGTTGAGTCTGTGTGTCTTAACCTGTCATGTTTCATGTCTGCGTGTCCTGTCTTGTCAAGCTCGTGTCATGTCCACGTCCCTTTATGTTTCCTGTTTTATTTTGAAGCGGTCTGGTGTTCCATGTTCATTGTGTTTAGTTTCACTTCCCCTGTGGCGTCTTTGTGTTCATTGTAATCAGCTGTTTCCCCATGTGTTTCCACTTCCCCTGATCACCTCCTGTGTGCATTTAGTCTGTTTGTTTTCATTCATTTGTTGTCTGATTGTCTGCTATTCTGCTATGTTCATGTCGTATTTCCAGGTTTTCATGTGTTCATCACAGGTTTTCATGTTCATGTTAAGGTTTTTTTCGTGTTCACCAAGTTTAGGCTATTGTTTAGTTTTGCCTTTGCCCTTTTATTTTATACTGTTTAACCAGCCTTAAATAAATGGCTCGTTGATAGGTTTGTAGCTTAAACCTATTCGCTGGAACGTTAAAGACAATATAATTACACAGCAAAGCAAGACACGAGTAGGCAAAGTTCTTCATGTTTCTCGTGCACGGGAGAGAACCGGACAAACGCCGTTACTTCGCTTGACCCCAGTTGCTCTCGTCCGCTCCCCCGTAACACTGCTCTTTTATTGAGGTTACATGAATATACATAGGTTCATTAACATATGATGTCTACATACAAACAAAGAGTACCTTGCCTGTGTGTGTGTGTGTGTGTGTGTGTAGGTGGTCAGAGTGTGACCCCATAAAGACTTCCCTAAACCTGCTGGTCTGGAAGTCCAGCAGTTCATCTAAACAAAAGGCACTTAGCCTAAAACAGATATAGATACGTTTATCCTACCATAAAACAATAAGACAAGGTACGACCTCTCCCATGCTCCCAGGATGTAGGGGTGAATGCCAGAACACTCTGGAATGCACACCAAGCCTTTGCAGACTATTAAGGATCAAACCTCTACCAATCTAAAACTAATTATAAAACTCTAAGCATATATAAGTAGATATTTCTAAGCATAAATGATAATCAACAATACAAAACCTGACACTCGTCCTTAGTTAAATCAAAGTTTCATTTTGCATGTCAGCACTTGGGTCCTCCTCCTCACTCCACACAGGCAGCTTCTCCACTAACTGTGACATAAAATTTCATTTTCTTTATCCCAAAATTGTAACTGCTCATTTACAGCAACACAAACAGAGAGTGACTTCAAATATATTTTTTAAAAAAGAGACTAAGAATGAAGTCTAATCTTTACATATTTATGCTTTTTTATTATTCAATCCATATATTCTTGACACAGCTTAATAGATTTTTGTTTCAGTGGTCTAAACCAAAGTGGCAGCTCATTCTCACACTTTATGTAATAGGAGGCATAGTAAAACACCTACTCTTCAAGAATTCAGTTCATTATTTTTTCTACTTTCGCAAAACTATAAACTTTCTTTATGATATCTTAAACATTTTCCATTTAAATTCTAGGCACATTAACCATCCAAAAAAATGTATAACACAGACAAGTAAACAAATGTTGGTCACATGAGCTTTTTAAAAGACATCCTTTTTTTATATGTTTATACATATAACACACACACACACACACACACACACACACACACACACACACACACACACACACGTGTGTGTGTGTGTGTGTGTGTGCTATATATATATATATTATATATATATATATATGTATATATATATATATATATATATATATATATATATATTTTTTTATAAACATAAAAAAATTATATCCTCTCAATTATATTTACATGTACATGTGTTATGAAGTCTTAAGAAAATAATCACCTCAGTTCAAGGCTGGTACCTTTGGTGCTTGCCACTTATCTCTTAGTGAATAATTTCAGGCATATGAATTTTTCAAGAACAGATTTGTACCATTGCTGAATGTTATATAAAAGTTAATTTACTGCCTGGAAATAAATAGTTTCCCTTTGGAAAACATTTGAGAACCTTACTAAAATAGCTGCTCAGGAAGATAAAATATTGTAGTTGTTTGAGACAAATTTTTAGTGGTGGAGTAATCCTCGCTTTATATTGATATTTGGACTATTTGGGCCAGAGTCAAAACTGATGTATGTTTTTTACTGAAGGACTATGTCACTCTCTGGATAATTAAAGTGTTTTCATAAAAACAGAGGTCAGTGTTACCCTTTTCTCTAACTTGGAACTCATAGCCTTCTCTGTAGAAATAAGAGGGAAAAAAAAACGGCAGTAAAAGCAGTATCAGTCAAGATGACATGAAAGATGTTTGCATTTTGTGCTGTCTGTGGTTGTCTTGGTGTGTTAAAAATACTGAAAAAAAAATTAGATGAGATGACAGGAAAGGAACATAGTTGGAGTTCCAGTATAGATTTTATACAGCAAAATCAGTACAGTGTTTACTATATATGCATTTTGATTCTGCACAAATGGAGATTCTCAGTTCTACTAATGCAACTCTATTTGTATCCATGCAAGGAGTTGGAATCTCACATACTGAAGATTTGATCTCCAGATAAAGCCCTTCAAAAATTTTTTTGAGCAAATAACCATGGGGCTTATCCTAATGGGTTGACTCTCAGTCTGCTCCCTGAGTGAGAAACATAAAACGTTTAACATTAATTACTAGTGAAACCTGCGTTTTTTAAGGGACTTAAAAACCTGCATTACAGTGGCTTGCAAAAGTATTCGGCCCCCTTGAACTTTCCCACATTTTGTCACATTACAGCCACAAACATGAATCAATTTTATTGGAATTCCACGTGAAAGACCAACACAAAGTGGTGTACACGTGAGAAGTGGAACGGAAATCATACATGATTCCAAACATTTTTTACAAATAAATAACTGCAAAGTGGGGTGTGCGTAATTATTCAGCCCCCTTTGGTCTGAGTGCAGTCAGTTGCCCATAGACGTTGCCTGATGAGTGCTAATGACTAAATAGAGTGCTCCTGTGTGTAATCTAATGTCAGTACAAATACAGCTGCTCTGTGACGGCCTCAGAGGTTGTCTAAGAGAATATTGGGAGCAACAACACCATGAAGTCCAAAGAACACACCAGACAGGTCAGGGATACAGTTATTGAGAAATTTAAAGCAGGCTTAGGCTACAAAAAGATTTCCCTTGAACATCCCACGGAGCACTGTTCAAGCCATCATTCAGAAATGGAAGGAGTATGGCACAACTGTAAACCTACCAAGACAAGGCCGTCCACCTAAACTCACAGGCCGAACAAGGAGATCAGAAATGCAGCTAAGAGGCCCATGGTGACTCTGGACGAGCTGCAGAGATCTACAGCTCAGGTGGGGGAATCTGTCCATAGGACAACTATTAGTCGTGCACTGCACAAAGTTGGCCTTTATGGAAGAGAAAGCCATTGTTAACAGAAAACCACAAGAAGTCCTGTTTGCAGTTTGCCACAAGCCATGTGGGGGACACAGCAAACATGTGGAAGAAGGTGCTCTGGTCAGATGAAACCAAAATGGAATTTTTTGGCCAAAATGCAAAACGCTATGTGTGGTGGAAAACTAACACTGCACATCACTCTGAACACACCATCCCCACTGTCAAATATGGTGGTGGAAGCATCATTCTCTGGGGGGGGGCTTCTCTTCAGCAGGGACAGGGACGCTGGTCAGAGTTGATGGGAAGATGGATGGAGCCAAATACAGGGCAATTTTGGAAGAAAACCTCTTGGAGTCTGCAAAAGACTTGAGACTGGGGCGGAGCTTCACCTTCCAGCAGGACAACGACTCTAAATATAAAGCCAGGGCAACAATGGAATGGTTTCAAACAAAGCATATCCATGTGTTAGAATGGCCCAGTCAAAGTCCAGATCTAAATCCAATCGAGAATCTGTGGCAAGATCTGAAAACTGCTGTTCACAAACGCTGTCCATCTAATCTGACTGAGCTGGAGCTGTTTTGCAAAGAAGAATGGGCAAGGATTTCAGTCTCTAGATGTGCAAAGCTGGTAGAGACATATCCTAAAAGACTGGCAGCTGTAATTGCAGCAAAAGGTGGTTCTACAAAGTATTGACTCAGGGGGCTGAATAATTACCACACCCCACTTTTCAGTTATTTATTTGTAAAAAATGTTTGGAATCATGTATGATTTTCATTCCACTTCTCACGTGTACACCACTTTGTGTTGGTCTTTCACGTGGAATTCCAATAAAATTGATTCATGTTTGTGGCTGTAATGTGACAAAATGTGGAAAAGTTCAAGGGGGCCGAATACTTTTGCAAACCATTGTATGTCTTATCATAGTTTCTTTATTTGTTTAATTTATTATTCATTATTATCTTCATCTTGGGTTTCCAAAGCCCTGTAAAAAGGTAATATTGGTTCCCTGTGATGGCATTAGCCACACATAGGTAAAACATGTCCATTTGTTCACTTAGTTTGATTTGCAGTTGCTTCACTAATATAATTCATTAATCAGTTTACTTAAACCTAACACTGATATTATGAAGCGCACAAATAATAGCATTGTGCGGTTTTTAAAAAATTTCTTTTGTGTTATATTAATTATGTTTCTTCCTTTGAGTTACCTGGTTTGGGGCAACCATGTGCTATCAGAAACAGGGTTGTTTTAGGTTTACTTATGTTATTCTGTGCTTAGTGTTAGTGTTTGTTTGTTTTTCGTTTTCTATGTTTCCCCCCAATTGTGTGTAAATGGTTTGGCCAAACCAGTATAAAAGCGACCCTCCTGTGTCTCTGTAATTATGTCAGTTTGTGAGTTGTGTCTACTTTGTTTGTTTAAATTTTTGGAAGTTACTTTTTGAGTTATATTTAGATGTCCTCTTTTATTGGCCACTAATTATATGTTTGAATTCTGTCTTTTATTTTTTTTTTTTAACTTTTTTTTTTTGTCTGTTTTTTAATTTTTACATAATTGTTGAGTTGTCTTCGGCCAATTATCATCCTCCTTTCAGATGTGGATAAAGGGGATATTTCATTTTTTTGTTTATTTTTTTTAACCAGGAAAAAAGTTCTAATCCTTAGATAATCTTTTAAAGGGGTATTGTGCAGACAATACTCAGCACTTGCAAGCAGACTGTTTCTCATGGGGAGCCTAGTGTGTGCGTGGTAGGAATCCAGTCTCTCTCAGCACTTTGTTCACAGCTGGTGTGAAGTGGGCGCTGTAGCTCAGCAGTCTGCCATCATAAATCAGCTTGTCTTTTGTCAGGTTGGGTTGTATGGGAAATCTGCAAAAAAATGTATAAAGCATGTGTTTGATACATTATAGGAGAGAAATAAAGAATTCTGAATTCACCAGCAAAGATAGTGGTAGGAGTAAAACCTTACAGGTAAAAAGTAGGGGTGGGAATTAAACGCGTTAATTGCGATTAATTTGGAAAAAAAAAAAACTAACACATTTAATTGCACTTTGCATTCCAAGCAAAGGGGGGACTTTTTTCAATTCACTGTTTCCTGGTATACTGATAACACTGATGCACACATCAGAGCTACAAAGAATCAGAAGAAAGCGCGGACTGATCTCGGACTGATCGGACTGATCGGAAGCAAATTTCATTTCAAAAGACTACCCAACAGAAGCCTTGATAAAAGTGTGGTTTTGTGCAAACTGTGCTAAAAGGAGTTTGCATTACCACTGAGGCACTTCAACCTTACGGTACCATCTAAATGCAAAACATGTTGTAGTGAGCGCAGAAACTGTAGGAGCTGTTCGCGCTTGCAGTCCCAGTTTGGCAGCCCAAACTTGACAAAATAACTGGCTTCAGAACCAAAATTAGTAAGTCGATATCAGACAAAATTACAAAATTGATTGCTCTGGCCTGTAGACCACTATCGGTGGCAGAAGATAGGGGGGTTAGAAAATGTGCTACAGTCAACGTCAGGTGATCCAACTTTGCAACTGCTGAACCGAAAAACTATTTCAAGTAAAATTCAACAGCTTTATGACACTGAAAATCAAGAAAAATTAGATGCATTATAGACAGCCCTGCTAATATGGAGGAATTACACCAGGAGCAAACAAGACTGGGGCAACAGAAAGAGCCACTCATACAGGATGTTTCCACATGGTGGAATTCAACGCTGGATATGGTTTCTCATCTACTAAAGAATCAATAGGCTGTTTTAGCTGCTTTAGACAAAAGCACAAGCTAGTCATTTTAACTCCATCAAAGCTGGTAAAACTCCAAAAGCTGGCAACTGCCCTTGAGTCATGCAGGTAAATAAAACTATTTTTTAACTTATTGTTACTGTTTCTTCAAAAAGCTCTGTAGTTGACAGTTATTGTGTAGAATAATAATTACTTTCTTGAACTGTCTCCTACAAATTTGTGACTGGGCTTCTTGTATGTGAGACATAGGTCTCATGTTTAGTGGTTTTACCTGCTTTCTGCCACCTGCATCACACCATGGAGGTCTCTGATGATGACTCAAACTACATGGTGAAGTTTAAGACTGCCTTCACAAAGAACCTGTCTCAATGTGTAGCTACACTCAACAATCAGTGGCTCAAGATAGCTGCTGTGCTTGACCCACGCTTTAAGGATTTAAGGCGTCTTGCAAAGGGAGAGCGAGAAGAGGTCTGGACTAGCCTTGAGGCCTTGCTGCAGGAACAGTGTAAAGATGCCAGCACAAAGGAGCCACCAAAGACAAAGAGCTTCCTCCTCTCTTCATTGTCTTCAGACTCTGATTCAGATGAGGAAGCCCTGTGTAACAGGGCCCTGAGCTTGTACAGAGCAGAATCCACCATCAGCGAGAAAGACTGCCAGCTGCAGTGGTGGTCCAGTCGAGCAGGGACCCACCCACAGCTGTCTGTCCTGGCCTGCAAGTATTTAATTAGTCCTGCCACTTCTGTCTCATGTGAGAGACTGTTCTCACTTGCAGGTCACATAGTAACGAAAAACAGAGCTGCCCTGAGCTCTGAAAATGTAAACAGGCTAGCTGAAAGAGATGATCAGTAAATGAGCATGGAGGAACTGTTAGTCCAGTGGGTTTGTTATTTTGTTGCACTAAAATGTTCAATGATCACACTGATTTAGTCTAACGTAACAAATAATGTGGCCTAAAGTTACTCAGAGTTTAAAGGTGAATCTGGTCAAATAACCTTTTCTGCTTCTGCCTTATTTGTTTAAGAAGAAAAACTGCACTTTATGTTTTAAGTCTGCCCAATTTTGTTCAGGGATTATTTTTGTTTCTCTGTTTTGAATTGAAATGCAGTTTAAATGCCCCCCTCCCCCAGAAATTTAAAGAGCTTGAGTTTACAATATTTATGTCCACGTCTATTATTTGATTCAGTCACCCACTAAAACCTTTTTAAATTTAAAAAACATTTGCACTTTGGGGCAAATTTTCTTGTGCGATTAAATGCAATTAATCAAGGTTAAATACAAAGCCTCTAATTAATTTAAGTTTTTTAATCGAGTCCCACCCCTAGTAAAAACACATTAATAAATTAACAACTATCATTTTAGCTATTTTGTTAAAGATGACAAACTTTCCAAGTTGTTTGTAATCAGATATGACTGTAAATACATTCTTTACAATTTTCATCAAATCCTTGTAAAAGCCAGTGCAGGCGTCCTTGTTTGGCTACCATTACAAATGTATTCTTTGCATCTAGCCACAGAAAGATAAAGATCCCACTGCTCAGAAATAAAAACATGAATCTTTTGTTAAAGAGAGCAAGGTGAAATAAATATCAGTGGGCTCAATATACAGATTTAATAAAGAGTAACAATTTTTTAATAACATTAAAAGGGAAACAGAGTACCATGGGAGTGGACACAATTTTGCTGTTTTTTGTAGCTACTAATGTGGAGAAATTGTTTAACTAATTTACCTTGTGTGGTACATCCGTGCTATGTTCCTGTCAATCCAGGAGCAGCCATGCTGTGACTTCAGAATCCCATGAACAGTTGTTGCAAACACTGCTCGAGGGTTGACAATGATCTTGAAGTTAGTGTAATGAGTCTTCTCAATGATTGGTTCTTGGTACAGGTGGGCCAAAATGTTCACACCAGTGACATTCTTCCAGTCAGTCTGTGGTGGCAGACTTTGGGATGCTGGAGGAGCCAACGTGACATTGATGGGGAACACGTTATTTTCAAACATGTAGCACTTGTTGGCACCATATTTCTTCTCCAGCAGCGGCAACAACTCTACCCAGCTGGCAACAGAATAAGAAGACAGTTCTAATATGTAAAACCACTTGAACAGCACACAAGCAATTAAAAGGTGATTAATAACAAGAGGAAAGTTAAAAAGACTTTTATTGTGTTTTAAGTGTTGCAATAATAACTTCTGTATTTTTCTTCTAATAGGTCATACTTTTTTTAAAACATTTTTTAAGCAGTCTTCAACAAAAGTTCTCCAGACTTTCTCAAGATCTCTCAAAGTTTTTTATTTCCGGTCCAGTCCTGTACTTGACATGGTGCCTTTGTTGGCTGTTTGTTCATTATGTTACTTAACACTAACCTGTAAATAGTTTAGAATCAGAATCGCATTTATTGGCCAAGTACAGTGGCTTGCAAAAGTATTCAGCCCCCTTGAACTTTCCCACATTTTGTCACATTACAGCCACAAACATGAATCAATTTTATTGGAATTCCACGTGAAAGACCAACACAAAGTGGTGCACACGTGAGAAGTGGAACGAAAATCATACATGATTCCAAACATTTTTTACAAATAAATAACTGCAAAGTGGGGTGTGCGTAATTATTCAGCCCCCTTTGGTCTGAGTGCAGTCAGTTGCCCATAGACGTTGCCTGATGAGTGCTAATGACTAAACAGAGTGCACCTGTTTGTAATCTAATGTCAGTACAAATACAGCTGCTCTGTGACGGCCTCAGAGCTTGTCTAAGAGAATATTGGGAGCAACAACAGCATGAAGTCCAAAGAACACACCAGACAGGTCAGGGATAAAGTTATTGAGAAATTAAAAGCAGGCTTAGGCTACAAAAAGATTTCCCAAGCCTTGAACATCCCACGGAGCACTGTTCAAGCCACCATTCAGAAATGGAAGGAGTATGGCACAACTGTAAACCTACCAAGACAAGGCCATCCACCTAAACTCACAGGCCGAACAAGGAGAGCGCTGATCAGAAATGCAGCCAAGAGGCCCATGGTGACTCTGGACGAGCTGCAGAGATCTGGGGGAATCTGTCCATAGGACGACTATTAGTCGTGCACTGCACAAAGTTGGCCTTTATGGAAGAGTGGCGAGAAGAAAGCCATTGTTAACAGAAAACCATAAGAAGTCCCGTTTGCAGTTTGCCACAAGCCATGTGGGGGACACAGCAAACATGTGGAAGAAGCTGCTCTGGTCAGATGAGACCAAAATGGAACTTTTTGGCCAAAATGCAAAACGCTATGTGTGGCAGAAAACTAACACTGCACATCACTCTGAACACACCATCCCCACTGTCAAATATGGTGGTGGAAGCATCATGCTCTGGGGGTGCTTCTCTTCAGCAGGGACAGGGAAGCTGGTCAGAGTTGATGGGAAGATGGATGGAACCAAATACAGGGCAATTTTGGAAGAAAACCTCTTGGAGTCTGCAAAAGACTTGAGACTGGGGCGGAGCTTCACCTTCCAGCAGGACAACGACCCTAAACATAAAGCCAGGGCAACAATGGAATGGTTTCAAACAAAGCATATCCATGTGTTAGAATGGCCCAGTCAAAGTCCAGATCTAAATCCAATCGAAAATCTGTGGCAAGATCTGAAAACTGCTGTTCAAAAACGCTGTGCATCTAATCTGACTGAGCTGGAGCTTGTTTTGCAAAGAAGAATGGGCAAGGATTTCAGTCTCTAGATGTGCAAAGCTGGTAGAGACATACCCTAAAAGACTGGGAGCTGTAATTGCAGCAAAAGGTGGTTCTACAAAGTATTGACTCGGAGGGCTGAATAATTACGCACACCCCACTTTTCGGTTATTTATTTGTAAAAAATGTTTGGAATCATGTATGATTTTCATTCCACTTCTCACGTGTACACCACTTTGTGTTGGTCTTTCACGTGGAATTCCAATAAAATTGATTCATGTTTGTGGCTGTAATGTGACAAAATGTGGAAAAGTTCAAGGGGGCCGAATACTTTTGCAAGCCACTGTATGTGCACAAACACATACAAGGAATTTGGTTCTGGTAGATGGTCACTCAAGCACAGCAATGTAAATCACAACAATATGTAAACGATACAATATGCACACACACACACATATATACATAGTGTATATACTTACTTAACACATCTATTGAACATTCATGTTAACAAAAAACTCTGTAAACATTTATCCAGTCTCTCTCTGTCACTCTTGTGGAGGCACTTCAAGTCCTTGAAACGAGGAACTAAAGCTATGTACAGTGCGTGTTCTCAACGATATTAATAGGTCTGCAGTTTGTTGCAATCCACTTGGCAGTTGTGTCAGTCAATATGTCCGAGGTAGACTTGCTGAGTCCCCGATGCTCTGTGAGTGGTTTGTCGCAAGCTGGGTGACGCATTAGCCAAAGTCCAGGCAGCATCCCCGGCTAACGTATGCTTCGCGTCAATGTGCTATTTTGAGCTGGAAGTGCTTCGGTGAAAAGAAAATTCCTTCTTGCACAATGTGCATAATACTTTATGTCGGTCGACTGTTCTGTCTTGTTATTTTTTTAATACTTATATTTCCTATCGAGAGAGCCAATGTGCGTTTATCATCTTCCATACTGAGTTGATTGGTTCAACTGCCCGTCACTACCAGATCAACTGCCCATTTGCACATATGCAAAGGTAACTCTACTTGGACAAACTGCCCGAAGTGCGTTGACAAAAACATTTCAGGGATTTTGAGTCATTCTGCACTCCAGATGCATTAATTTCGTTAACACTTTTTAGTTGCATTGATCGTGACAGCGGATTAATTTGCATTAATGCGTTAATTTTGACAGCACTAATAAAAATAAATAAATTCCCCGCTTGCCCCTGCAGGCGGTCTATCCTTCAAGCTCAGGTCCTCTACCAGAGGCCTGGGAGCTTGAGGGTCCTGCGCATTATCTTAGCTATTCCTAGGACTGCTCTCTTCTGGACAGAGATCTCCAGTGTTGTTCCTGGGATCTGCTGGAGCCACTTGCCTAGTTTAGGAGTCACCGCACCTAGTGCTCCGATTACCACTGGGACCACTGTTACCTTCACCCTCCACATCTTCTCGAGCTCTTCTCTGAGCCCTTGGTATTTCTTGAGCTTCTATTGTTCCTTCTTCCTGATGTTGCTGTCATTGGGAACCGCTACATCTATCACTATAGCCGTCTTCTTCTGTTTGTCTACCACCACTATGTTCGGTTGGTTAGCCATCACCATTTTGTCCCTTTGTATCTGGAAAACCCAGGAAAATCTTAGCTTGGTCATTCTCCACCACCTTAGGAGGCATCTGCCATTTTGACCTCGGGACTTCCAGGCTGGATTCGGCACAGATGTTTCTGTATACTATGCTGGCCACTTGGTTATGGCGTTACATGTATGCCCTGCCTGCTAGCTTACACCCACATCTTACACTATGCAGTTATGTGCTAGATTGTCTAAGGGGCACCTTTACAGAGCCTGCACCTGGGGTCTTGCCTGGTGTGATAGACCCCAGCCTCTATGGATCTATCTGCCGGTGGTACATACCGTGCAGGGGCCTGTCCTTCCATGATGGTGCCTCCTCATTCTTGGGTTTCTGTTGTCTGAGGTATTCACTGAGCACGCGGTCAGTTGGGGCCATCTTACTGATGTATTTTTGGATGTTTGTTGTCTCATCCTGAACCGTGGTGCTGACACTCATCAGTACCCGGCCTCCTTCCTTCTGCTTAGCGATCAGCCTCAGGGTGTTGGACATGGGGTGAAACCCTCCATGCATGGTCAGGAGCTTCCTGGTCTTGATGTCAGTGGCTTCTATCTCCTCCTTTGGCCAGCTTATTATCCCAGCAGGGTACCTGATCACGGGCAGGGCGTAGGTGTTGATAGCCCGGATCTTGTTCTTACCGTTCAGCTGACTTCTCAGGACTTGCCTTGGAGGTTGCAGCTTTTCTTGCGACCTCTTTATGGTTTCCATTTGCCTGTGGGATCCCTAGGTACTTGTAGCTGTCTTCTATGTCTGCAGTGTTGCCTTCTGGTAGTTCGATCCCCTCAGTTCTGACTACCTTCCCTCTCTTTGTTATCATCCGACTACATTGCTCCAGTCCGAATGACATTCCGATATCATTGCTGTATATCCTGGTGGTTTGGATCAGTGAATCAATGTCTCGTTCACTCTTGGCATACAGCTTGATGTTATCCATGTACAGGAGGTGGCTGACAACTGCTCCATTCCGTAGTCAGTATCTGTAGCCAGTCTTGTCTTTGAGGGGGTTCAGGCCCATGTAGAACAGCAGTGGGGACAGAGCATCTCTTTGAAGTTGTCCTCTAGTGTTGTCCGCCACATCCCCATTGAGTTCCCGATGAAGGCTCTTAGGGTCTTGTTGAACTGGTATAGTTCTATGCATTCCAGGATCCAGGTGTGGGGCATCGAGTCAGAGGCCTTCTTGTAATCAATCCAGGCAGTGCACAGATTGGTCAGCCTAGTCTTGCAGTCTCAGCTGACTGCTCGGTCTACCAGTAGCTGGTGTTTTACGCCTCTGGTATTCTTGCCCATCCCTTTCTCTGCCCCGCTCATGTATTGACCCATGTGCCTGTTCATCTTACCCGCTATGATGCCTGACAGGAGCTTCCACATGGTGCTGAGGTTATTGGTCGGTAGTTGGATGGAACTGGTCCCTTCTGGGGGTTCAGATCCAGATTTTTTTTTCAATATTTTGGAGAGTATAAACTCTTTCAATGAGAATGTTTTATTAGTTAATAATCAATTCAATTCAAGTCATTTAGGCATTAAAAGTGCCATGGTAAGTGAGGCAGAAATCCAAAGGGGTTGAGTTAGGGGACATTGAGTCATTGGATTGAGTCATGACCCTCATAAATTCCGCTAAGGGATGGAAGGCCAAACAACCACAGAGTTTGGATAAACCCTCCTCAGCTAGCACAATCTCAATCAGCAACCTAGAAATAGTCTGACTATAGGTAGCCAGAAACACTCAGTGTTGCATACCAGCCAGTCTCTGCTTCTATATCAGTTCAAGCTTCAGCTGGACACCTTTTTTCTCCCTCCTGTTATTTGTGGTCTTCATGAACCCTGGAGGGGACTGCTGTGGAAGTGGGACGAAGATCCACTCAATCACACAAAACTGCTTTAGAACTGCGACGCTCTGCAGCAGCTCCTTTAGCCATATTCATTCTGTGCTGAGCACATGGCCACTGGTGCACTGATTTTCCTTTGGGTGCACTAGATTCTTGCCTCTAGAGAAACTGAGGCTAAGTCAAAGCAGGAAATTTGAACAAGAATGCCACAGCAAGTTTTCTGCTTTTATGCACAAAGATAGCATCAAATCTTGATCTATAATGCAATACCATTTGTAAAGTATCTGATTGACAGTAGATTCATTTTTCAGCATGACAATGATCACAAACACACAGCCGGTGTAGTAAAAGCATACCTGGGTTGAAAAACACAGAATGGAACGCTATTAGTCATGAATTGGCCTCCCCAGAGCTTGGACCTCAATACTATCAAAGCATTGTGGGATCAACGGGACAGAGAACAAACCGAAAGCCAGGCAAGGAAGAGCTCTGAATGTCCTTCAAGAATCCTAGAGAACTGTTACTGAAGATTACTAAAAAAATTGTAAATATTGACTTTCAACCTCACTAAAATTATACAAACTGTTCTTGTTTTGTCTTATTTGTTTTTAGTATATCACTGCACATATTTTCCATCTTCATAATAAACCATGAAAATACACACACATACCTGATGACATTCTGGGGCAGTATGAGCTCATCTATATCATGTAGAGCCACATATGTGGACTGGTACATGTATCTGTAAAGGCAGTCATTGAGAGCAGGAATCTGACCAAAGTAGTGAAGTTCACCGGGACCATGTTCAGGCAGCCAGCCACGAGACACGTTCACATATCTGGACAGAGACCAAGGAATAACCTCCACTAAACCTGAGAAAAGACATTGGAAGCAGTTCAATGTCAGTATTTAAAGCTGCACATTACAATTACTGCAACTCCAACCTCAAACTGAAATCATTGAACTGGTGAAATGCATTCTGGATCTTTATGGTGAAGCAGACACATGTAAACAAAACATGACCTGTTTTTTATTTTTGTCTCAGATGCTGTGTCCGAATTCAGGGGAAGGATGCTCATAAGGACACTACCTACCTACGTCACAAGGTAGTGTCCTTAGACGGACGGGTAGACAGGAAGTGAGCGGCTGTGGACAGCCCCCTTTTTTTCTCACTAGAAACTTTATTGAACAAACAATGAGTATCCAACATAACAGATGGGCTGTGGACAGCCTCCTAGCCTTCAACTCCGCCCTTACTTGCGTGTTTTTCCGGTCACTAGCGCCACAGCGCGAAAACTTCAAAATGGACCCAGAAATGTTGCTCCGTTTTAATTTTAATTCTCGAGGAGCTAGAAAAACCTTATCGTCATCGCCCGCACGTTTTGTACCTTTGGCTCATCAGAGACAATCATGTCCAGGTAAAATAATTTCCTTTAATCTACACGCATTTAGGAATTACTTAGCTAATTTCACGGATAATTGAATTATTGCCAGCGTTGTGCCAAAAAGTGTTCGTCTGCCAAAACTGATTTCCAATGTTTCCGTGTGTAATATGTGTAATATCTTTATGTATGTTGGTAAATAGACTTCGGTGAACATGGTTGTTTACAAAGGGGTTTTCTATATACAATAATTACCTGTTGTTCAAGTATCTTTATAATGTAGGTACACTTGATATATTTGTTGCGCTGTCTGCTGTCCTCTTGACCAGATTACTCTTAAAAAATAAATTTCTAATGTCAACAAGATTGTTTGTGAACTGGATAAATAAAGGATATATAAAAGTCACTGCCAAAAACTGATTGCAGCTTCTACCTTGTTACAGGAATGTTGCTGGTGGCTTAAAGTGACTTGATATCATTAATGAGGGAAACATTTGACATATGTTTCACGTATTATAGAACAACAAGTTATTTATAGCAGGTTAAATATGAGCAATCAGTTTAGGGCAAAAACTGGAAATCACTTTTTGGCAGACGATCATTTTTTGGCACAACATCGGTAATTCTTACACATGTACTGTATCATATAAAATATATAAACTAAATATCTTTGAAACATATAGAATCGAATCTTTTGTTTGTTTTTTTACATAGCACTTTATCAAACTGTTGTCTGCTACAGAGTTACAAGTATTATACTAATAATATAGCATCCACCATCTCCTGCTTGCATATTTCTGAAAACATCTTAGTGGTATGGCAGCCATCGATTGAGCCAGCCCTGCAAACCCTGTGGATGGACGATGCAGTGGACAGTGGGAGGAAGCATCCTAAAGCTCTTTGCAGACCACCCTGTGTGATTCTCCACTCGCCGACCAGAAAAGACGAACCGCAGGTCTCAGTTGCAGCACCCCATCCATGTCTGATCTTGCTTGGGCAGATTCAGCAACACCCCCAGAGACTTCCTGTAATCTATTACAGTTGTTCAAGAAACGGTCCAGGAACAGGTTACTCAGGTTAATCCTGCGTGAACAACTGAAAATATTGTTTTTCCATCTTTACATACGGTGTATTTGAAATATTCTTGTTTAATTGTTATTGTTTTTGTCTTGGTCGGATCATTTTATGTGGTTGTATTTATCCGCAATACCTTAAAGGCCGGTCCGTGTCTGACATAAACCGGTCTGTGGTGCAAAAAAGGTTGGGGACCGCTGCTGTACACCATGGGGGTTAATAGAACCGTACAGTTTTATTTTACAGTTCCAATGTACAGCACTCTGTGTCAGCTGTGGTTGTTTTAAAGTGCTTTATAAATAAAGGTGATGATGATGATATGATGTGTAAATTGATTTATTCTTGTACCTCCACGCCGTAGCGGCCCAATTCTTCACCCCAGTGAAGAGGTGATCGTTTTCTCCTCGTTTTAATAAATTAAGCCGTTTGGTCTTTGTTCCCCACAACATATCACCAATTCGAAAAAATCTAAATTAGCTGTATGTAAGCGGCAATACATGAAAAACTGCGGGACCAGAGGTGGGTCGAGTATCCAAAAATTGTACTCAAGTAAGAGTATCATTACTTTAAAATATTATTACTCAAGTAAAAGTGAAAAGTAGTCGTCAAAAAAGTTACTCGAGTAAGAGTAAAAAAGTACTTGGTGAAAAGGCTACTCAAGTACTGAGTAAGTAGCGAGTAACTGTTTGAAATGTCCGATTTATTTTATAAATAAATGCTATCAGACAAACAAAAATAAATACATATACAAATTTTAGTACTTTCAAAAGGAATATATGTAAAAAGATCCACAAAATAAGGCACAACAATTCTAATTTCAAGATTTCAGTTTTTCACAACGTAAGCTTTTTCAAGCAAAACCCACAGTAAATATATTCACATTTACAGCAGCCTCAGAGAAAACATTAGAACGAGGCAACTTCAACATAACAGACTACAACTGATGCGCCAGAATGTCATACTAGGGGCGGTTCTTTTAAATACAAGGAGGGATTAAGTAAAACAGAAACAAATGACACAGAGATGCAACAGGTATAATCAGGAAAAGTTTATTCCCAAGGTGGACAGCAGGAATGAACCCCCCCCCCACACACACACAACACATCTGTGCTAAAATTCCACAGGAATAGACATTTTAACAATTTTTGTATACTACAACAACAACAATCTTTGTATACTAAAATACCCTGAAGTATAGACAGTGGATTAACACAATGTAATATTAAAACACTAAAAACATGCGATACAAACATCAGAATGAAAATATTTCAAATAAAAACTACACTCACAAATAAACACTGAAATCAGAGTAAAACTAATTATAAAAGACAAATACAAATTTCCATTATGTGGATGTACATATGTGTATGGCTCACTTTACCATAAATTGTTTCTTCAGTCAGTGAAATGGTGGTTCAGCTTCAGCAGCAGTTGGCTCTCAAGGTTCTTGCTGTGAAGCTGTGACCGTTTGGCAGTGAACAGGAGGGGGGTTAGGGAGGAGTTAGGGTTAGGCAGGAGCCCTGCATGACTAAGAAGTCTTTCACAGGCTCCTGATGCAGGAAGAGCTGTATTGATTTTGATCAACAGCTTCTTGATGTGAGGAACGCCACGCAATAGAGCCACACCTCCAGTGAATGGACATGAAAGGTACCTCTCCAGCTCCCCTGCTTCTGGCTTTCCTGACCCCATGGATCCATCATCTTAGTCGGTTAGGCTGCTGTTTGCGCTGGCCTCATCCAGCTCTGTGTCTAGGTCTGATGAAGTTGAGACCTGTGGAAAGATGTATGGTTTTCAAAAGAATTAGCTCTGGTCATTATAGTGCTGTATACACTGCAAAGCTGCAGATGTTTGGCAAGAAGATTTGATCACACTGGAGATGGTTTTTACTAACTCTTGTAGAAAAACAAAATCTTGTCATTCATATCCCGCACAAACAGTTTGCAATGAATTCCAGATTAAGTTTAAAATAAGAATGCGTGCAAGACTAAGCAGTGCTAACCAATGGATCCTCCTGTTTGACTGTTACTATGGGAAAAGACGAGAAAGACGGTGATGGAAGCGTGACTGGAGCTGCGATGTAGCCTATATAATATTTATATTGTACGAACGTGATAATTCTGTATATTGTAATAACGTGAAAGGTATATTGTTCAAACGTGAAAGGTATATTGTTAGAACAATATATTTTTCTATTTTTCTTTTGCCTGGGTGGCAGCTCTACGCTTCTGTATCCGAGGCTTTTCAATGTGGCCTCACAAAATTATCACGACTACAACAACCATGAAAAGAGTTGGATGGACATTGCTGCTCAATCACAGCTGCCTGGTCAATGTTTTTCATTAGTAATTTAGCAAAGTTGACGGTGGTATGTGTGTGTGTGTGTGAGTGAAAGACAGAGAGGGAGAGCGAGGGACAGATTTTGTATGATGTGCTTCATGTTATGGACGCACAGTTTGAGCACTCAGGTCGCATCAGAGCATCAGGCCGTATAGTGTGAGACCCTGCATCGTGACCTATGAACTTCTAACCCCTGAGATTTAATTGTACAGTTTCAGCAGGAGCTGAATAACGCGACTGAAAAAAATCGCACAGTGTTTGCCCAGCTTAATGCAGACTGTTTAAGCTAAACAAGCTGCTGCTTCACATAATAAACCCTGTCAGCCGCAGTATTGCCTTCTGTTTTAACAGTTAAAGCAGTAGAGACGAGCTGTTTACATGTGCGTGGAACTCTAGCGTCATTAACCAGGCTAGCTGTTAGCTTATAGCTCACGCTAGCTAACCAGCGAGCAGTTAAAAAGACAGCCGAAGCTGCACAAAACAGCCACAAACTTATCTCACTACAACGTAGCGCCGAAAATATGACTCGCAGCTCGAGCTCGACACAGCTGCTGTAACATAAGACTGACATCCAGCTAACCACAGCTAAAAGATATTTAGAGAAAACTTACCGTTTCCACAGGTTACACGAGCTGAGTTTTTTCACGCTGAAAAGTTGTTGTTTTGGCTCTCACTGAAGACACGGACGCTGAAGACATAGCTGTTCTTTTGTACTGCTTTTAAGCGAAACATTCTTTGTATGTAAGGCCAAGGGTGTTCATCCTCTTCAGCTCTAGCGTAGACGACTGGCTCTGCCATGTTTTTAATGTTTCTTCTTTCCGTGTGTCCGCTACTTTAAAACGCTTGGGCCGCTCTGCCCGCCACAGTGCACTCATACACAGTAGAAAACAAGTGATCCAGACTTTAAATATCATTTTCACAAAATGTGCAGGCGTTCACATCTAAGTTAAATTTCCGTCTTAAGAATTCATTGGTTGGATAAACCTCATTAATGATTTTAAAGTGAACCTCTTTTACTTTAGGGGAAAGAGGAAGTGAAATATACTTTTTTCTTATCGCCTTAACCTCCATGGTCTCAAATTCTTTAAGGATATAATTTCTTTTAACCGGATTAGGGCAAATTTCATTTATCAAAATATTCCTGATCACTTTGTTTGTAAACCTGCTGTCACCAAATTCGACTCCAGCTATGCAGAGCTGCCTCAGTCCAGGAGAAATTTTAGAGTGCACAATATCTTCTTTTATCATTGATCTCAAAGGGACTGGGATGGCTTTCACCAGGGATTTATATCTCTTAGCAGTACATCTTACATCAAATTTCTCACAAAACGTCTCATGTTTTAATAAGACCCCATTATCATCCATAAAATGAGCTACAGCCCAAATCCCTTTAGATCTCCATTCATCCATGTACACAGATTTCCTACACAAACGGTTATACCTGTTGTTCCATATAGGGGTATTGTGAGGAGTAAAGTTATGTTTATAGATTAATTTCCAGTAGAGAAGGACCTGCTGATGGAAAGCTGAGAGTTTAACAGGTAACGAACTGCAATCAAAGTCACAACGTAACAAAAAGTCTATTCCACCCATTTTGCCAAAAATCACATTTGGAATAATGTTCCAAAAGGAATTTTTGTTCCTAATGAAAGATCTTAACCATTTCAATTTTAGTACACTCCACTGGCGGCATGTTATCTAATGTGTTAAACTAATTATTTTTTAAAAAGTAACGAGTCAAATTTTGCAAATGTAGCGAAGTAAAAGTACCGTTTCTTCTTCACAAATGTACTCAAGTAAAAGTAAAAAGTATCGTGCAAAAAAGGTACTTTAAAAGTAAATTTTTTTCAAAAACTTACTCAAGTAAATGTAACAGAGTAAATGTAACTCGTTACTACCCACCTCTGTGCGGGACCCACCATACAAGCTGGTTTACGGTTATTTAAATAAAAGAAACATGTCTATGCAGATGCCCAACGCTTAACAACATGACCGCTATAACAATTTAACTTTTGTACAACCAGATTTTCATATACTTACATTTGAAAGTGTTTTCCTCTCCCGCTTCGACCACCATCGTTATCAGAAACAAATCTCCTGTATGACCCGCAATGAATCCTGGGATATAGTAGGACACGAAGGATACATCGGACCCATCGGACCCATCCTTAAAATTTGGGGAAAAGTAGGACGCATTTGTCGCCACATTTTGAGCACTCTTTGAATTCGGACGGCCTTCGTCGCGTCGCTGTGACATCATTGCATCCAAATATGGCATTGAAGCATCCTTCCCCTGAATTCGGACACAGCCAGTGAATTAGACCAGAGTGATAAACCTGGAGCAGCAGCAGTGACATGACTAAGAAACAACCCAACGCAGAGTCAAAACAACCTAGTTTTGGCTGCACTAAAAACTGACAAATTAGGTTATCCTCTTTTGCTCTCAAACATAGTCCAAGAATCAATGCATTTTTCATCAAGGTTTTTGATATTAGAACTGGACTGTGTGAAATGCTCTATTATACATGAATCCACAGAGAAGTATCAGTTTTTTCAGGTAATTAGTGTTGGTCATTTTTAATGTTTCCAGGATCAGTAAGTGCCAATTTAAGCCAAAACCCTGAGAGAAACAATATTGCACACAAATATAAATCCAGTTTGTGAGCATGGATCTTGGAATTCTGGTATCCTGTGAGAGCTCATGCAGTCTTAATACTGGGACCACAAAACAGCTCCATGTGTCTCTGTAATACACAGCAAGTCAAGATGACTCGCTTGCATAAACAGTGAAAATCAGGAAACATGGAAACACGAAGATAAAGACATGGGAGAATCTGACAGAATGTAATAAATGAATGTGTAAATGTGTGTAAGACAGTTTTAACTTTCACTCATTTCAGCTGCAGCCCTGATGGTGTTTAATGGTCTGAGAGCACATAAAGAATACAAACAGACAGTACTTGCAAATATGATAGAATGTCTACAAGAACACATTTGTGTCCTGTTTTAGGATTATAGCCTATATGGAGTTTTATAAAAAAATAAAATAAAATACAATTGTGGTGAAAATGTTTATAGCCAGCATTACATAAATAAATAAACACCAAATGATACAGCTGCTTCTAAAAACTATTTCTCACTGATATTTAGAGAAAGACCAAAACTTTGGATGCTTTAAAAAACTTTAGATGCCGTTACCAACACTGAGGTCTAAAGAAACTATGATGTCATTTTCAAAAGAATTGATTGGTCAGTCGTGATTTCATACTTAACCTCTTGTTGATCTCTTATCCTAAAAATGACCTGCCCCTGAGAAGGTTAGGTTTTCTGTCTATGATGCCATATTGATATTCCTTGTTTAAACACGAACCATTATCATAGTACTGAAAACTCCAGGCTAATCCTGAAGTTGCCTGGGGAAGTCCAAATCCAGTACAAACTGGAGTGATTTATAGAGGAAACTGTAGTAAACCAGTGTGTGTTTTGTTTTGATCACAAAACATTAGCTGTGATTAGCTGAAGGAAGGAAGTTCAGGGTGTTTGGCAACTTCACTCAGTGTTCACTGTGGGAAAATGCCTTTAGCTGGTGATGTGAGGTCATTAGGAAAGACACACTCAAACATAAAATTATACCATACTCCACCTTTTTGTGTGTAGTAGTCCAGTATTCGTTGCGTTTCAGGACTGCTGCTGGTTTTATAGACAACCACTCTGTTCACTCCCAGTAACTGCAGCATCTCAAGACTCTGTACCAGCTACAATCCAACACATTTGAACAACAAGCTTCAGAAAACTGTAAGTGTTAATATGCAAGCCAGGCAGAAAAGTCTTGTTTCTTTATTATTATAACTGTAAGGAATACTGGGAAAAATATACATTTTCTGGTTTTATTTCTTCCTGTCTTAGTCTGCATACTTTAGAGAATGAGTTTCAAAAATCTATTTTTTCTGTCTTCTGAAAGCAAGAAAGCAAATGTCACTGTACCTGCAGCACGTTGGTAAAATCAAACATGGTGGAGATGCAGACGGTGAAGTTGTAAGGAAAAGATTCTGTCTTCTCCTGCTGGTTCTGCACCTCTAAAAACTCTTGGTTGAGATCATCTTAAGAGACCACACAAACATACACTTTTACCATCTTATTTTTGTAACTGAACTCCAATTAGTAATACTTTTTGGGTTAAACAATCTTAAAGTCAACTGACATATAAAAATGTTTCAGGTATCAGTTACTCCCTGAAGCTTTGTTTTACTGACAGGCTATAGAGTAGATATTGATATTTCACAAAATGAGTGGGAGTCTAAACCTGGTGGTGACATAGGAGGCAAAATGAGAAAATCACTAATGTCAACATAATGTAAACCTGAATGGTCATCAAATAGTTCACTTAGAATGTAAAGTTTAGAAAAATTATTGTAGAACCTTTAAAAAATTAAGTAATTATTTACCTTATTATTTATTTACTTTTTACATCAATATTTTGGTATTTAATTGATCTCATGCACACCATGAACTGGGACTAGATGTATTTTTTAAATCCATTCATTAATTGCTGAGATATTTCAACTTAAAGCAAACACCAAATTGACAAACAGACTGGCATTTCCATTAACATGCCCCACAGCAAGGTTAACATTGTACTTGTACTTGTAGAGTTGGCATCAGCGGAGGTCACAGCAATAGAAGATGGTGTCTCACAGCCTGAGGGAAGGGGGCACATGATGTCTGCTGTCCCATAGGCAAAACCAAAGTGATCAGTGTGGATGTCGGCCACACCATTAGAGAGGAGCTGCTTCTCCTGGCAACAAAAGACACAGCGATAGGCCAACTTCTCACTCCGCAGCACCACTGCAATGACACGAACCTGGAACAAGAAAAAGGCAGGAAGGAGGGTTTAATATAAGAGAAATTACAGGACAAGCATTATGTTTAACCACTGCCACCAAAGTGCTAATCAACAGCCTTATTGGACTCATACAAGCCAATCATGTTGTGTTACTCATCTGCATAGTAGATGTGCATGACAGAAAATATCCTTGTTCCTGTAAGTGAATATGTTGGTAAGTGCTTTTTTTTCTTGGTTTAATCTAAAATAAGGCAAATGTTTTCAATAACCTGCTGAATTCTGAAGTTTGAGCACTTACAGAAAAATTATGATATCTAATATATGAAATCTAATTTTTGTGACAGTTGTATTTTAATGGAGAGAGAGAGATGTACCAGCTACAATCCAACACAGTTTGATGTCATCCATGTGGATGAGGAGGGGGCTGATAATTGCTCCATTCTGTAGTCAATGTTGTCAATGATCTCACTGAGAGGGTTCAGGTTTATGCAGAACAGCAGTGGGAACAGAGCATCTCCTTGATAGCTCCCCAACTTGATGGTGACTTGTGCTTGTAAACATACACGGCAGTCCCAGTGGCATTTTGATCATCTTTATTTTACTGGTTGCTGTACACACACAGAGCTGCAGCTCTCCCGCTGCCAGCTCAACGTAACAACAAACATATTCACCAAAACTCCAAACTTTTAAGCCGGCGAGGCGTGAATGCAGATGCCGCCCAGGTGGGTCAATCGCACCTGCAGCAGCACCGCAAACCACGCCCCACCACAGGGCTATTGGCTTGAAGTTGGCCTCCAGCGGTTGCCACAACTGGTTTTAGTTCAGACTCTCAGTTAGCCAATGAGCTGAATAGATTTTATTTGAGATTTAATGATAATTATAATCCAAGGAATACACTTGATTTCTTAATAGAGAGCACCAGAGGCCCCCCAGCTTTGTTCTTTGATGAAAGAAGGGTGGGAAATCTTTTTAAAATGAGTAAGACTAATAAAAGTCCAGGTCCTGATAATATATGTGGCCAGGTGCTTAGAACATGCGCTGAGCAATTATGCAGTATTGTTTATTACATCTTTCTTTTATCTCTTCAGCAACAGAAGGTTCCAGAGGTATGGAAAAAATCAATTATTTCTCCAGTTGCTAAGACCACAAAACCTACATCATTAAATGATTTTAGGCCTGTCGCTCTAACATCCTTAGTGATGAAGTCCTTTGAAAAACTTGTCAGGAAGGAGATCCTGCAGCAAGTAGAGAAGCTTATAGATCCACTACAATTTGCATACAGGCCTTGTAGAGGTGTGGATGATGCAGTGGTTACTCTGTTGAACTTCCTTTATCGCCATCTTGATGGCGCCAAAGCTCATGCTCGGCTCTTATTTATTGATTTTTCTTCAGCTTTTAATACTATCCAGCCACATCTTTTAGTTGATAAGCTTCTTAACCAGTTTAAACTTGATTTTAATCTCGTTGGTTGGATTTTAGACTTTTTAACTGACAGATCTCAGTGTGTGAGAGTAAACGGTTGTTTTTCCAAACAGCTGAACTCTTCTACTGGCTCACCACAAGGTTGTTGTCTCTCTCCTCTACTGTATATTTTGTACACTAATGACTGTCGCAGTACACAGGCCAACAGGCATTTCATTAAATACGCAGATGACACAGTCCTTGTAAGCCTCCTTCATGGTGAAGAGGATTCCCATGGGCCTGTTGTGGATGAGTTTGTTTCATGGTGTGATCAGTCCTTCTTAATGATTAACACCTTGAAAACCAAGGACATGGTTATTGACTTCAGGAAGTCATCCCCCCATCCTGCGCTAACAGTGGTAAATGGTGCAGCCATTGAACTGGTGGACAGTTATAAGTATTTGGGGGTTGTTCTTGATAAGACTCTGTCCTTTGAGTCACATCTTGCTGCTACAGTGAAAAAGGTTCAACAATGACTGTACTTTTTAAGGAGGTTGAGAGGTTTTAATGTTTCATCTGAAATGATGATTCTTTTTTATAAAAGTTTGAATCTGTTTTAACTTTCTGTATCATTGCTTGGTACGGTAATATGTCCCTGAATAATAAGACCAGACTTAACAACCTGGTTGAAGTGGCTGGCAAGATTTCAGGGAGGTCTCAGGTCCAGCTTGTGGACTTTTATAACAGGCAGGTGCTGAGGAAGGCAACCTCTGTCCTGTTGTGTTCAGATCATCCTCTCTTTAATGATTTTCAACTGCTTCCATCAGGTCGTCGTTATAAAGTGCCTGCAGTGAAGACAAAGAGACATAGATTGTCTTTTGTACCTAGTGCTATTATCATAGTTAATAACACTAAACCATAAGTGTTGTTGCCATTGCACATTGCACTTTTTTGATGAAAAATCTAGGTTGTTTTATCAGGCTTATATTATTTTGGTGAGTGTATGTGATGTGTTGGTTGTCTGTTTGTTTGTTTGTACGGACATACTGCAAATCAATTTCCCGTTAGGGACAATAAAGTTACCATTGACCATTGACATTCCTATTGAGTTCCTGACGAAGGCTCCTAGGGTCCTCTTGATCTTGTATAGTTCTAGGCATTCAAGGAGCCACATGTGGAGCATCGAGTCATAGGCTTTCTTGTAGTCAATTCAAGTGGTGCTACAGATTGCTGAGCCTGGTCTTGCAGTTTTGGGCAACTGCTCTGTCCACCACTAGCTGGTGGTTTGCTTCTCTGTTATTCCTGCCAATTCCTTTCTGTGCCCCACTCATACATTGAGCCATGCCAGTTCATCTGTTCAGCTTCCCAACAGGAGCTTCCACTTGGTACTGAGGCAGGTTATTGACCTGTAGTTGGATGGGACCTGTCTTTGACCCAGCAGTTTTGAGTTTGTTTTGTATTTTTGTGTCTTTATATTGTTGGAAATATTTTAAGTTCTTGTGTTGCCACTATTAGTTAAGATTTATTTGAGTTTCATTCTAGTTTTACTATTTTTATAACTCCTGATTTATAAGTATTCTCTTGTCTTCACTGTCAATATGTCGTATTTCTTGTCTCCGTGTTTCATGTTATCAAGCTTGTGTGTCATGTCTTCTTTTCTCTGTTTCCTGTTTTATTTTGGAAGTCTTGTGTGTCTTTGTTCACTTTGTTTAGTTTTACTCTTCCCCTGTGATGTTATGTTCATTTGTGTCAGCTGTTTCCCATGTGTTTCTACTTCCCCTGATCACCTCCTGTGTGTATTTAGTCTGTTTGTTTTCATTCATTCCTTGTCAGGTCGTCTGTTGTTTCTTGCCATGCCATGTTTCCAAGTTTCATGTTCAAGTTTGTTCAGGTTCTTTTCAGGGCTCTTCATGTTGTGTTTTAGTTCTCCCAGTATAGGTTAATGTTTAGTTATGCATCAGTTTGCCTTGCCTTTTGTTTATGGGCTGAAATTGTGGCCATAAATATTTTCTACTTGTAAATCAACTGCGTAGTTGTGAACTGAGTTTTGTAACTTCGTAGACCAAAATATCTGAATATTTTATGTTTGTGCATCTATAGATGAGAATTTGTGTGTGTATAAAAAAAGATTTGTGTTTGTAACAAATTGTAATATATCCACTGCAGACCCGTCCACATTTTACTGCTTTCCAGCATACTTTTAGTATCGGTTGCCATTTTTACAGACACGGCTGCAGCTCTGCCGCTGCCAGCCACACACATCAACACAACAACCCCAACCACAGGACCCAGTACAATATTTAAGTTGGCGGGGCATTAAACTGTGGATTTTGTCACTCTCATGATCCCTTCCAGCTTCAGCCTCACCTTCTCAGACGGCACTTTATGAGTGATGGGGCAGAGGTCTTGTAGGTCTCCCGGACGTTAAATGGTAAATGGCGTGTATTTGTATAGCGCTTTACTAGTCCCTAAGGACCCCAAAGCGCTTTACACATCCAGTCATCCACCCATTCACACACACATTCACACACTGGTGATGGCAGCTACATTGTAGCCACAGCCACCCTGGGGCGCACTGACAGAGGCGAGGCTGCCGGACACTTGCGCCACCGGGCCCTCTGACCACCACCAGTAAGCAACGGGTCAAGTGTCTTGTCCAAGGACACAACGATCGAGACTGTCGGAGCCGGGGCTCGAACCGGCAACCTTCCGATTACAAGGCGAACTCCCAACTCTTGAGCCCCGATCGCCCGATTGGTCAGCATTAGCAGAAATAAACAGGAGAGATTTTGAAATCTGGTTCAAAGGACCAAACTGTTAGTAGAATTCCCTTATGCAGTGAGACACCCAGAGTACTGAGTTCCATCATGTGCATCATGCTAGGTTTTGCTTCCCCCGTCTTGTCAGTTAGATTAGACAGGAGCTGTCGAACCTCAGCCTCTGCTGCTCATGTCCATTTTGGCAATGACCAGCATGCCTGCCTCAGTGATGCCTGATTGCTCATTGTCAGTGTCTGCTGCCCTGCCTTCGTGAACTCCCTCTTTCAGGAGGAAACAGAGCTCTCACAAACGTTTCTCCACCCAAAAACGGTCTCTGACATTGGATTTTCTGAGTCTGCTACTGAGTAAAATTGGCATTTTCCCTAATGCACCGTCTGAGCCTGGGGTTTCAGTAACAGCAACCTTTTTTGCGGATTCTGTAAGGTCAAACACTATGTTTTGTGGCAATAAGCTCATTCCTGATACCTTTCCTGGGTCTGAAACAACTTTTTCTGAGACTGCTAGTGTGGAATACCAGTTGGACAATAAGTATGTGATTCCAAATGTTTCAGACCTAGCCATGAACAGTGCTGTGATTTCTGTTTCCATGCAGTAAGAGTGTTTTGTAATCCTGAGCTGGTGAAAATAACTCATTGTGATATGAACCTTGTAAAAGCCGATTCTTTGCGTTCAATTTCTGAGTCAGCTAAGTCTAAAATGGTGAATTGTGGTTTTTTTTTAAGCCAGCCCGGTCAGAAGCTGTTGCCACTCAGTCAGAAGCACTGCTTCCTGTAGCTGGAGCCCGTTTATGGACTGTGTCTTCTGTTGTTCCACCTCTGGAATCTTGCTTCCCAGTCTGCACCTCTAAAGACTGTTATTCCACCTGCTCCTGTGACTGCACCTGAGCCTTTCTCTCCACCTGTTCCCAGGGTGGCTCGCACCCAGCCTTTCCCTGTACCCATACCTGTTCCCGGGAGTAGCATGGCCAGATTTCAACATCAGCCTCAATCACAGTGGAGCCTGCTGTATGCCCTGCACAGCACTAGCCGGAGCAACTAGAGCCTGCTGTGTGCTTTAACAGCCCCAGCCAGCTTCTGCTCTGGACGAGGCCTCCACTGCACCATTTGGTCCTGCTCTGCCCAAGCCAGAGGTCTGCGAGCCACCGCCAGGTCCTGCTCCACCCGGACCAGAGGTCTGCACTCCAACCAAGCAGGAGATCTGCCCAAGTTATTGGTCATTGCACTACCTGGACCTGCTCTGCCCGAGGGTCTTTGTCTCCATCACCACGGCTGTTGATCTCCCAGAGGCTTCAGTCTTCGCCGCCATTGTCCTTAGGGATTAATAAAATATGCTGATTCTGATTCTGATGTTTGGAGAAAGACATATGCTAATATGACCCAAAGAATAGGTCTGTGTAGGTTCTCAGTGATCCAGGTCATGGTAGTCTAAGGAGCTTGGAAGGAAAGTGACTGAACTTCTGTAAGTTTCTTGTAGATGTTTCACCTCTCATAGAACCAACTGTATATCTGCGACAAACGATAAAGGTGACTCTTCAGAGCTTGGTTTGAAAGATGGTTAAAAGGTGAGTGAAAGAGGCCATCCATGTCCACTGTGAATTACCATCATTGAAAAGGTGGCTTTTCACCAACTGTCAGCCACCCACAATGCAGTCTTAAAACCCGTCCCAGGCGCCTGGGACGGGTTTTAAGCCCCTGTCAATAGAAAATTGTACTTAGTAGTCAGTATAATCTTTTAATAATATAAGTTTGCATATGGTAGAATACTGCATGTTGACCTTTTGATGACTTAGGCTGTTGTTCACTACAAGACTTTGTGTGCATTCCAGAGTGTTCTGGCATTCACACCCACATCCTGGGAGCATGGGAGAGGTCGTACCTTCTCTTATTGTTTTGTGGTAGGATAAACGTATCTATGTCTGTTTTAGGCTAAGTGCCTTTTGTTTAGATGAACTGCTGGACTTCCAGACCAGCAGCTTTAGGGAAGTCTTTATGGGGTCACACTCTGACCCCACACACGCACACACGCGCACACACACACACACATATAAACATCCACATTCCAACTATACACATCCACATTCCAATGTAAGGAACAAACACCCACTGATGTCTATAAATAAAGACCAGGGCAGTGGCAGAGCGCAAGTCCCTGAGCTCTCACTCCGTGTGAGCGTTCTGTGGCTGCCCTTGCTGCAAGTAAAACTGTGTGTTTCTCCTCTCTGATTCTCAGCTGAAGAAGTGTTTTAGAATACATCTCTTGACAGCCCCACTCACATCTTGCATCAGGTGACCTCAGTAGGTCACATTATAGGATGAGCAACCCTAAATCTAAGCAAAACAAAGGGAAAACAGAACAATAGTAATTATAAATAATTTATATGTTCAAAAGGGAATAGGAAGAAGCACAAGTTATTTAATCCCATCCACTTTCCACTATTTGGTAACGAATAAACAAACTAATAAGCTGGAGCTTTAAGTTGCCAAGCGGAATAGGCCAAATCCTTTCTGAGATGTGAACAAACCTTGTGAACAAAAACAAGATATGTCTGTCCTTACTAGGAAGGGTTTCTCCACTATCCATCCATCCATCCGTTAGTCCATCTTCTTCCGCTTATCCGTGGCCAGGTCGCGGAGGCAGCAGCCTAAGCAGAGAAGCCCAGACTTCCCTCTCCCCCGCCACCTCCTTCAGCTTATCTCGGGGAACACCAAGGCATTCCCAGGCCATCTGAGAGATATAATCTCCCCAGCGTGTCCTGGGTCTGCCCCAGGGCCTCCTCCCAGTAGGACATGCCCAGAACACTTCAATTGGGAGACACACAGGAGGCATCCTTATCAGATGCCTGAACCACCTCAACTGGCTCCTTTCGATGTGGAGGAGCAGCAGCTCTACTTTGAGCCCCTCGCAGATGGCTGAACTTTTCATCCTATTTCTAAGGGAGAGGTCAGCCATCCTTCAGAAAAAGCCCATTTCTGCCGCTTGTATCCGTGATCTCGTTCTTTTAGGGACTACCTACTCCTCATGACCATAAGTGAGGGTAGGGATGTAGATTGACCAGTAAATTGAGAGCGTTGCTGTTACACTGAGCTGTCTCTTCACCATGACAGACTGGTACAACGTTCGCGTCACTGCAGCCACAGCACCAATCTGTCTGTCGATCTCCTGCTCCCTTCTCCCATTACTCATGAACAAGACCCTGATACTTAAACTTCTCCACTTGGGACAGGAACTCGTACAGAACCACATCATCTGTGAAAAGCAGAGATGAGATTCCGAGACCACCCAAGCAAAGCCTTCCACTCCTTGGCTACACCTAGAAATTCTCTCCATACAAAATTACAAACAGAATGGGTGACAAAGGTCAGCCCTGGCAGAGTCCATCACCCACAGTCTTACTTATTGCCGACTATGCAGACCAGGCTCTTGTAATGGTTGAATGAGGATTGAATGGCCTATAGCAATGGGCCAGACACCCCATACTCCCAAAGCATCTCCCACAGGATACTCCGAGGACAAAATTGAATGCCTTCTCCAAAACCACAAAACACACATAGACTGGTTGGGCAAACTCCCATTCACCCTCAAGTACCCTTGAGAGGGTAAAGAGCTGGTCCAGTGTTCCACGACCAGGGCGGAAACTGCATTGTTCCTCCTGTATCCGAGGTTCCATTAACAGAAGGACTCTCCTTTCCAGCCTCCTGTCATAGACTTTCTCAGGAAGGCTGAGGAGTGTGATCCCCCTATATTTGGAACACACCTTCTTAAAAATGGAAACGGTAATCTCGACATAACATTGTAGAGGTTAGTCAACCAAGACAGCCCTACAAAATCCAGAGCCTTCAGGAACTCATCCACCCCAGGGGCTCTGCTATCAAGGAGTTGTTTAACTGCCTTAGTGACCTCGGCCCCAGAGATAGTCGAGACGTTCCCCTCTCCCATAGTCCCCTTCCGCAAAACGCTACCTTATTGTGGTGGAGGGGTCTGTATGTCCCCGGGAATCCCAGGGGCTATGTTGCCAGGGGGCTTTTGCCCCCTGGTCGGGTCTCCTATGGCAAATTGGTCCTGGGTGAGGGACCAGACAAAGAGCAGTTCAGAAGACCCCTATGAATACTGTAAATTTATGTAATTTCTTATTTGCTGCATTAAAATCTGAGGTCATACAAGTCCATTCTCAACATCAGCACCCTCACCTTCTGTGTTTCTACATAACTCCTCTCTTCCTGCACTAAAACGGAAAGTTTAACACGTATAAAGGAATTTTTACTATCTGATTTAGAAGTACATTTTTTCTTTACTCCTAGATCAGTTTACCTTTATAGCCTTTGTGATGGTCCTCAAAGTTCTACATATTACAAAGGTTGTTTGATTTTAAACTCTTTGGAGTGTCTGAAACCTTCACTCTGCTACCAACATTGAACTTTAACACTGGATAAAAATATTGAGGATTATTGTAATGTACTTGCCGGAAAAACTGCTCAAAACTTTTGTTATGCTCTTATTAACATACTGATGTTTAGCTGATTTATTTGTAATAAATATAGCGTTTAGTCATAAACACAAATATGAGATTATAAATTCTGACTAATGCTCCAGCAGTTTTACAGACATCGGTTGATGATGTACCAATCCCACCACTTGCATGGAAATCCAGGGTTTCCATCACTTAAAACCTTTGCCTATTTCTAACAGGCCCTTTTCCCACGTTTCACTAGATTTCATCAGTGGCTTACCCTCTCTGAAGTTAATGCCTACCTATGATTAATCCTACCTTTTCAAAGCTGCTCACTTCATTGCCTTTATTGTCCTGTTGCATTATAGCATAACATGATGGTTTTTCCTTCTATTGTGCTTCCTATGCTCCCCTCTGTCTGTGTCCTCTGTCTCTTCTCCTTAATATGTATTTGTATAATTTCTACAAGAAAATTCCATTTATTTTTGCCACCCAAAACCGATTCATATAAAAAATATTACTGAGACCATAACAATGTCTTTATGTCAATTTCTTGTCAAATCCTTGTCTGGCATTTTCTGAATGTTCAGTGACCCCCAAACATACAGTACTGTGCAAAACTTTTAGGCAGTCATGAAAAAATGCTGTAAACAAAGAATGCTTTCAGAAATATAAATGATTGTTTATTGGCCCTAAATGTATTCTGCAGCAGGAGAACAACCCTAAACATACAGCCAAAGTTATTAAGAGCTATCTTTAGGGTAAAGAAGAACAAGAAGTACTGGAAGTGATGGTACGGTCCCCACAGAGCACTGATCGCAACATCATTGAGTGTGTCTGGGATTTTATGAAGACAGAAGGATGTGAGGAAGCCTGCATCCACATAAGATATGTGGTTAGTTCTCCGAGATGTTTGGAACAACCTACCAGCTGAGTTCCTTCAAAAACTGTGTGCCAGTGTACCTAGAAGAACTGATGCTGCTTCAAAGGCAAAAGGTGGCCACACAAAATATTGATTTGATTTCTCTTTTGTTCATTCACTACATTTTGTTGATTGATGAAAATAAATGATTAACACTTCCATTTTTGAAAGCATTCCTTGTTTACAGCATTTTTTCCCTCACCTGCCTAAAACCTTTGCACAGTACTGTTCATGCATTATTGGAACCAATATAAAGATTTAAATAATGGAACACTACAACCTTTATCTCTTTACTGACCTTTTTTTTGTCTGTGCGGTGTTCCAGATAAGCCGATACCAGTAGTGTCTTTGTGCCTTTAACCATTGCAAGAGTGTATGTGTACGGTCTCTGGGCGGATGGTCTCTGAGGAACTGCATAGGTGAAAAAAAGATGACACCGCTTTGTCCATAATGACATCAGAATTTGTTTCTTGTTCCCAACTTTATCACATTCTCTGCATCCAAAGTCTAGACAAGCTCCCAGTAATAAAGTTACTAGGAGAATTGTTCTTCGCAGTTCCAAAGCTGTAGATATTCAATTCAGTTTTATTTATCCAGTGTTAAATCACTACAATAGTCTCCTCAAGGTACTTTATATTGCAAGATGTAACAATGTAACAACGCAGATGTAACAACAAAATTTGGAGTAAGCATGTAGCGACTGTGGGAAGGAAAAACTCCCCTTTTAACAGGAAGAAACCTCAGACAGAACCAAGCTGAGGGAGGGGCTGCCATCTGCTGCTACCAGTTGGGGGTGATGGGAGGTAGACAGGACAAAAGAAACATTGAGGAAGAGAACCAGAGATTAATAATAGGAAATGAAAATGCAGAATGGTATATAAACATAGTGACTAAAAAGGTGGGTGAAGAAGAAACACCCAATGCATCATGGGAGTGTGAAAAACTGAACATTTGGCATTCTCCATAAAGATCTATGGAACAACCTAACAACTTAAATTACAGATATTAAATATTTCACAATAAAGCTGAGCAACTTTAATTACTTATACTATAAATTTATAACTTTTGGTAATCATGGTAATCATTTTGATAATTTATGTAGTCTTATTTGTATTTCATTTAAGTTCTGTATTCCACTCCAGCTAATCTGTATTTATTGTACCCTTTTTCACAAAAGTTTGTACTGTGGTTTTATGCAGCTAAATACATTATCCCAAAAGGTTGATTCATTTGGATGTAGTGTTTTCAGTGGGAGAAACATTTCGTCACTAGTCCAAGTGACTTCTTCAGTCTCAGCTGACTGCAGGTTTCCCCAATCTTATAAACAGTACATTTGCACAATGACTGAAACCAGCCCACTGAATGAACAATGAGCTTTGAGGTCAGTAACTTGATCATTAATATGCAAATTGTCATGACCATTGATCAAAAACCACTGATCAAAGCCCATTGATCATTAATCAAAGACCATTGAGCAATGGCCATAAGTACCATTCACAGAGAGTTGGGGAATGGCTGCAAACACAGCATTGTAAGATGGTCAAAGATGTACCCTTGACCCCCTCCTTGAGCGTTCCTCCCTGTCCAGGATGTGCACATCCTCATTATTGAAAGAGTGTCCACTGGGCTGTAGGTGTAAACAGACTGTGGAGTCCTGGCCTGACGAGGTGGCTCATCTGTATTGGGCCATCTGCTTCGCCACAGGTTGTTTGGTTTCCCCAATGCATAAATCATGGCAATCCTCCTGGCACAGCATATTACTCTGTTTGTGTCGGGGGACCCGATCCTTGGGGTGGACAAATGTGCTCATATTTGTGAACCCCCATCCCGTACTGCAGAAACCCTCTGAATTCTGGAACATTCTGAATTCTGGAATTGGAGGAAGAGTGTCAGCCCCCATACTGGGAGCTTGTTATATTGTTCTGTGGGACCAGTTCCCAGTTTTGATTGAAGCTTTTTATGCTTAAAATGTTCCCTTTTGAGAAAGCTCATAGTCAGGGCTACATCAAATGACCCTGCATCTTCCCTTGATTATGCTTTAGTAGGACTAGGCCATTAGGGTTTCCCATGATGCACTAGGGGCTTCTTCTTCAGTCACCTGTTTTCATGATCTGTGTGTTTATTCGCCACATTGCAGTACACCAATAGTTATTATTTTCCACAGTGTATCTTATGTCTTTTTTCCCTCCCCTTACACTCAGCCTATCATTGATGCAAAAAATCTTGGCTTCGTTTCAAAATAAAAATAAAAAAAGTAAATCTAGGCCCTCTTGCTTCTTATATTAAACCCTCCATTAGAAACCTGGGTGTCACATTTGACCCAACTCTGACGCTGGACACACATTAAATCTTTGGTTCGCTCTTGTTTTTACCAATTAAGAAATATTGCTAAGCTGAGTGACATTGTGTCATGCTCCAAATTGGAAATGATTATTCATGCTTTTGATTCATCTCGCTTAGATTATTGTAATTCCTTGTTTACTTGCTTAAGTAATGCCTCCCTGGAACGACTGCAGGGTGTTCAAAATGTTGCTGCTAGGCTTCTGACAAAGTATCCCAAATACTCCCATTCCACTCCCCTGCTGATTCAACTGCATTGGCTCCCTGTCAAGTTCAGGGTCCATTTTAGGATTATAATCATGACCTATAGGGCCCTGCACGGTGTAGCTCCAACTTACATCAGTGATCTTCTTCTTTCTTATCGCCCTAGCAGGTCCCTGAGGTCTTGTGACCAGGGCTTGCTGGTTGTCCAGCATACAAGGTTAAAAACAAAAGGTGACAGAGCATTTGTATCAGTGGCTCCCAGACTCTGGAACTCGCTCTCTTTGAGTTTGAGATCTGTGGACTCAGTCATTTCTTTTAAAAAGCAGTTAAAAACTTATCTGTTTAAACTTGCTTTTGGTTGATTTTGTTTATTTGAGGTTGTATGTCCGTTTCTGCTTCTGTGAAGCACTTTGTGATTTTTTATCTTAAAAGGTGCTATATCAATATAATTTTACTGACTTTACTTTTACTTTGAAATAGCAATAAAAAATAACAAATTTAACATTGAGCACCATCCAGTAAAAGTTAGCTTACCAACATCTCCTTGACTGCTGTTCTGAGTCACATTTAGTTGATCTAAGACTTCTGAACTTGGGACTGCACTGTAGTACATGATCCAGTGGTGGAAGATTTTGTCAGTCCTACAGAGATAACAAGTAACAGCATTGCTGGAGAAACCCAAAGTTGCAGCAACTACCACAATGTGGTGATATTGAACAAAAAAAAATCCTGTGAGTTATATGAGTTATATATATATATGTATATACTAAACAAAAATATGAATGCAACACTTTTGTTTTTGCTCCCATTTTTCATGAACGGAACTCAAACATTTTCTACATACACAAAAGACCCATTGCTCAAATATTGTTCACAAATCTGTCTAAATCTGTGCTAGTGAGCACTTCTCCTTTGCCAAGATAATTAGTGGTGTGCGATACTGCATATTTTGGTATCGATCCAATACCAAGTAAATACGGGCCAGTATCGTCGACACCAATACTTTTCAATAAATAAGGTGGAAGCGTCATTGAATTGCTAAATCTCAATTAATATTTTTGTGATTTTTCCTTTTTTATTATTAAATAGTTAAAACCCAGGACATAATTAGAACAAAGTTTATAATGAAATAGAAAATGCTTTATTATTGTGGCGGGGTGTGGTCTGCGATGCCGCTGCAGGTGAGATGGACTCACCTGCATGGCTTGTGCTCTGCTTGTGTTGTTGTTTTGGTGGTGATGTGTACGGCCCGCAGTGGGAGAGCTGCAGCTGTTGAATGTACTGTTACAGCAACCGTGTGGTTATTGTAAGGGTGACAGCGTGCGGCTCGGGGTGAGCCGGAGGCTGGCGTGCCAGCGTGACCTGCCAAGCTGGAGACGGAGGTTGAGGTGTGCGGGGGTCCTGCCACTCACGGTCCGGCCTCTCTTTCAACATAGGCTGGCACACTGCGTGGTCCTGCGTCACGGCCGCCTACCCAGCTGCCTGTGAGCCCCGGCTCACTCTCACACCTGCTGCTTAGCCACTGCTTGCCACATGGGTGGTCACCGGACCAGCTCCCAGGCTGCCGCTGGAAAGTGGGCGGCCCACAGAACCACCTTGTCACCGGTGCCGCTGGATGCGCGGTCGACCGCCAGAGCGGACACTTCCCCATCGCTGGGCAGGGACTTGGGGCGCCCATGGTCCGGGTTTATTCCATCGCCTGCTCTCACAGAGGGGGGAGTAGGTTCGGCTGGATGGCTCCCGGACCTCAGGCGGGTGATGGGGATATGTGGCGGAGTGTGGTCTGCGATGCCGGAAGGCATCTACAATCACGCCTCGCCGACTTAAAACCTGTGCTCGACTTGTGTTGTTGTTGTGGTTGGTGGTGGTGATGTGTACGGCTGTCAGCAGGAGAGCTGCAGCCGTTTAATGTACTGTTACAGCAACCGTCTGATTATTAAGAATAAATGAAGCATTAAAATGCCATCGGGTCTGCCATGGTGGTTTACAATTATCACTTTTTTTTCCTTTTTTTTTTTTTTTTTTAGAAAAATCTTAAATAAAAAGTGCACGCAAACCAGTAAACAAATTAAAACAAAGAAGTACTGTTGATAAACTATATTACAAAAATTACAATTAAAATTCTCAACAACAAAAACAACTGGTGAAAATATAAATAATAACAACAACACTTCAACAACTTAACAACCCCCAAAGCGTCTAAGTCATGTCTTGTGACAGTGCAACATCTAAACACAAGAGGGGGGAGGGGGAGCAAAGTGTGCCTGCTCTGCGCTGACACAGGAGAGGTGAATCCAGCGACCTGGTTGTTTCGTCTTTGCTGAAAGCACAGTATTGCAAACAAGAGCGGAACTTTAGGTAAAGAACTGATCTCACTAGGCTAGTATCGATCCGATACCGATGCCCATTTGGTGTCGATACAATTTGGGTCGATCCATCCACAGCTAAAGATAATCCGACCCACCTAACAGGTATGACATATCAAGGTGCTGATTAGACAGCATGAACACAAAGCAGGCTTACAGTGCATCACCCCTCCCCCCGCTTGTCCACTCAGACCACAACCTGGTCCTTCTCCACCCCACCTACACTCCTATGGTGAAGAGGAGCCCCCCCACAAAGAAGGTGATAAGGGTGTGGTCTGAGGAATGCACTGAGGCCCTAAGAGACTGTTTTGAATGCACAGACTGGCAGGAACTCTGCAAGCATCACGGTGAGGACATCGACGCCCTCACGCACTGCATCACAGACTACATTAATTTCTGTGTTGAGAACACTGTGCCTACCAAGAAGATACAGTGTTTCTCAAACAATAAACCGTGGGTCACCCCAGAACTGAAGGCCCTGCTGAACAAGAAGAAGAGTGCTTTCTGGTCGGGAGACAAGGAGGAACTTAAGTCCAAAAGGATCTTAAATACAAGATCCGAGAAGGCAAGGAGTGCTTCAGGAGGAAGATGGAAAACCAACTCCAACAGAAAAACGTCAGAGAAGTCTGGAGGAACATGAAAAAAATCTCTGGACACTTCCAGGACAATGGAGGAGCCACAGTGTCTGCTGGCCGGGGGTGGGCTAACGACTTGAATCTGTTTTTTAACAGATTTGACAATGGCCCACTTATCACCTCTCCCACCCCCCAGGTTCCATTAATCCCCCTCCAGTTGCCGCCCCCCCCTCCGGGTGCAATGCCATTGTCACCTGAGCTCTCCTCTCACCACAACCCTGCTTCACCCCTATCCACACATCTACCCACAACAAAGCCAGCCCCACCCCCTACTCCAGCCCAGCCTCACATCTACTTCACAGCTGATCAGGTGAGAAATCAGCTCAAGAGGACGAAGGCAAGGAAGGCAGCAGGTCCGGATGGAATCTGCTCCAGACTGCTCAGGGACTGTGCAGACCAGCTCTGTCAGGTGGCCCTGTACATCTTCAACCTGAGCCTGAGCCTGAAGAGGGTTAATGAACTGTGGAAGACTTCCTGTGTGGTTCCGGTGCCAAAAATCGCACACCCCAGGGAGCCCAACCACTTCAGGCCTGTTGCCTTGACTTCTCATCTGATGAAGACCATGGAACGGCTCATCCTGCACCACCTTCGGCCACTGGTGGGCTCAGTGATGGACCCCCTGCAGTTCGCCTACCGTTCTGGAATTGGGGTGGAAGACGCTGTCATCTACCTGGTACACTGATCCCTCTCTCACCTAGAGCAGGCGGGGAGCAGTGTGAGGATCATGTTTTTTGACTTCTCCGGTGCTTTCAACACCATCCAACCTGCACTACTGAGAGGGAAGCTGGAGGGAGCCGGAGTAGGCAAACAGCTGACTGCATGGACCATCGACTACCTTACCAACAGACCACAGTATGTGAGGCTCCATGACTGTGTGTCCGAGGTGGTAATCTGCAGCACGGGGGCACCACAGGGCACGGTTCTCGCACCTTTCCTGTTCAGCCTTTACACTTCAGACTTATGTTATAATTCAGACGATTGCCATATACAGAAGTTCTCAGATGATACAGCCATCATTGGATGCGTATCAGACGGGAATGATCAGGAATACAGGGGGGTCATCAGTGACTTTGTTGGCTGGTGTGAGACCAACGTACTCCAAATCAAAGCTGGCAAGACAAAGGAGATGATCATAGACTTCAGGAGGAAGTCACCCCCTACAACACCGGTCAACATCCAAGGGAAAGACATTGAGATAGTGGACTCTTATAAATACCTGGGTGTTCACCTCAACAATAAACTGGACTGGACTACAAATACAGACATCCTGTATAAGAAGGGCCAGAGTTGACTCCACCTGCTGAGGAGACTGAGGTCCTTCGGAGTCTGCAGGACTCTGTTAAGGACATTCTATGACACTGTGGTAGCATCTGCCCTTTTCTATGCAGTGGCCTGCTGGGGGAGTGGATGCACGGACAGGGACAGGAGCAGGATTGACAAACTGGTGCGGAGGTCTAGCAATGTGCTGGGATGTCCCCTGGAGTCTGTGGAGGTGGTTGGTGAGGGGAGGATGTTAGTAAAGCTGACATCCATCATGAACAACCCACATCACCCACTGCATGAGTATGTGAGTGGGCTGAGCAGCTCCTTTAGTCAGAGACTGAAACACCCTCGCTGCATTTCCTGATAACATTTACATTTACAATAATTGATTACACAGCGGTGGAGAGTAGATTTTATCAAAGTAGATGTCTTTCTGAAAGCGCTGTAACTAAGTTTAAGAATATACTCCACCCACTGTTATCATCTTCAATGCCCTGTACCAACACAGAGCAGAGCAGCTATCTGAACGCTACCCCAACAGAGGTCGATTATCTTGTTAATAATTTCACCTCCTCACTACGTACGACTCTGGATACTGTAGCTCCAGTGAAAACTAAGGTCTCTAATCAGAAGTACCTGACTCCGTGGTATAATTCTCAAACACGTACCCTAAAGCAGATGACTCGTAATCTGGAGAGGAAATGGCGTGTCACAAATTTAGAGGATCATCATTTAGCCTGGAGAAATAGTTTGCTGCTTTATAAGAAAGCCCTCCGCAAAGCCAGAACATCTTACTATTCATCACTGATTGAAGAAAATAAGAACAACCCCAGGTTTCTCTTCAGCACTGTAGCCAGGCTGACAAACAGTCAGAGCTCTGTTGAGCCAACCATCCCTTTAACATTAACTAGTAATGACTTCATGAACTTCTTCACAAATAAAATTTTTATCATTAGAGAAAAAATTACCAGTAATCATCCCACAGATGTAATATTATCTACAGCTACTCTTAGTACCATTGATGTTAAGTTAGACTCTTTTTCTCCAATTGATCTTTCTGAGTTAACTTCAACAATTACTTCCTCCAAACCATCAACGTGTCTTTTAGACCCCATTCCTACAAAACCGCTCAAAGAAGTCCTGCCATTGATTAATTCTTCGATCTTAAATATGATCAACCTATCTCTAATGGTCGGCTATGTACCACAGGCCTTCAAGCTGGCTGTGGTTAAACCTTTACTCAAAAAGCCATCTCTAGACCCAGCAGTCTTAGCTAATTATAGGCCAATCTCCAACCTTCCTTTCATATCAAAAATCCTTGAAAGAGTAGTTGTCAAACAGCTAACAGATCATCTGCAGAGGAATGGTTTATTTGAAGAGTTTCAGTCAGGTTTCAGAGCTCATCACAGCACAGAAACAGCTTTAGTGAAGGTTACAAATGATCTTCTTATGGCCTCTGACAGTGGACTCATCTCTGTGCTTGTCCTGCTAGACCTCAGTGCAGCGTTCGATACTGTCGACCATAATATCCTATTAGAGCGATTAGAACATGCTGTAGGTATTACAGGTACTGCACTGCAGTGGTTTGTATCATATCTATCTAATAGACTCCAATTTGTGCATGTAAATGGAGAGTCCTCTTCACAAACTGAGGTTAATTATGGAGTTCCACAGGGTTCAGTGCTAGGACCAATTCTGTTTACATTATACATGCTTCCCTTAGGCAGCATCATTAGAAGACATAGCATACATTTACACTGCTATGCAGATGACACCCAGCTCTATCTGTCCATGAAGCCAGATAACACACACCAATTAGTTAAACTGCAGGAATGTCTTAAAGACATAAAGACCTGGATGGCCGCTAACTTTCTGCTTCTTAATTCAGATAAAACTGAGGTTATTGTACTCGGCCCTGAAAATCTTAGAAATATGGTATCTAACCAGATTCATACTCTGGATGGCATTACCTTGGCCTCCAGTAACGCTGTGAGGAACCTTGGAGTCATTTTTGACCAGGACATGTCCTTCAACGCACATATTAAACAAATATGTAAGACTGCTTTCTTCCATTTGCGCAACATCTCTAAAATTAGAAATATCCTGTCTCAGAGTGACGCTGAAAAACTAGTTCATGCATTTATTACTTCCAGGCTGGACTACTGTAATTCATTATTATCAGGATGTCCAAAAAACTCACTGAAAAGCCTTCAGCTAATCCAAAATGCTGCAGCAAGAGTACTGACAGGGACTAGAAGGAGAGAGCATATTTCTCCTGTTTTGGCTTCCCTTCATTGGCTTCCCGTTAAGTCCAGAATTGAATTCAAAATCCTGCTCCTCACATACAAGGTCTTAAATAATCAGGCCCCATCTTATCTTAATGACCTTGTAGTACCATATCACCCTATTAGAGCACTTCGCTCTCGCTCTGCAGGCCTACTTGTTTGTTCCTAGAGTATTTAAAAGTAGAATGGGAGGCAGAGCCTTCAGTTTTCAGGCCCCTCTTCTGTGGAACCAGCTTCCAGTTTGGATTCGGGAGACAGAAACTATCTCTACTTTTAAGATTAGGCTTAAAACTTTCCTTTTTGCTAAAGCATATAGTTAGGGCTGGACCAGGTGACCCTGAATCCTCCCTTAGTTATGCTGCAATAGACGTAGGCTGCCGGGGGATTCCCAAGATGCATTGAGTTTTTCCTTTCCAGTCACCTTTCTCACTCACTATGTATTAATAGACCTCTCTGCATTGAATCATATCTGTTATTAACCTCTGTCTCTCTTCCACAGCATGTCTTTTATCCTGTCTTCCTTCTCTCACCCCAACCGGTCGCAGCAGATGGCCCCGCCCCTCCCTGAGCCTGGTTCTGCCGGAGGTTTCTTCCTGTTAAAAGGGAGTTTTTCCTTCCCACTGTCGCCAAAGTGCTTGCTCATAGGGGGTCATATGATTGTTGGGTTTTTCTCTGTATCTATGAAGCGCCTTGAGGTGACTTTTGTTGTGATTTGGCGCTATATAAATAAAATTGAATTGAATTGCAGGAAGGAGCGCTTTCGCAGATCATTCATCCCAACAGCAGTTAGACTCTATAACTCCTCAATCACGATGTCATAAGTCACTGGACACTGTGAACATCCACGGTCACCACTTCATGCATAATGGACCTTCCATGTGTATGGACATGTGCAGGTATATATGTATGTATATCTATACATATGTATATTTAGTGTGTACATGTGTGTGTGTACATGTCTATAAACAGGAATAGTAGTGGTACAATAGCTATGTCAAGCTATATAGTTTATGTCTTCCATATTTCCAACCATATCCATAATCACATACTGTGTGTATGTATATAGTGTATTATCTTACTTTTTTTTCATTGATTGTACTTATTGTATTTTTGTATTTCCTTCTGATATCTGTACCTGAGCTGAGGTGACGCAAAAATTTCCCCGTTGTGGGATCAATAAAGTCTTATCTTATCTTATCTTGAATATTGCACAGGTGTGCCTTAGACTGGCTACAATAAAAGGACACTCTGAAATGTGCATAGTTTTGCTTTACTGGGGCGTGGGGGTGTTGGGATGTTTTCAGCTTCCAGGAATTGCGTACAGATCCTTGCAGTATGGGGCCACGCATTATCATGCTGCAACATGAGGTGATGGTCATGGATGAATGGCACAACAATGGGCCTCAGGATCTCGTCATGGTATCTCTGTGCATTCAAAATGCCAGCATTAAAATGCACCTGTGTTCGTTGTCCATAACATACACCTGCCCATACCATAACCCCACCGCCACCACGAGCCACTCGATCCACAATGCTCATCAACACGACGCCACATACGTCGTCTGCTATCTGCCCTGAACAGTGAAAACCGGGACTCATCTGTGAAAGAAACGCCTCTCCAACAGAACGCCTCTCGAGACGCCATTGAATGTGACGACAAACTGCAGGTCCATACCCCGATGAGTACGACTGTTTCTGACAGTTTGTGCAGAAATTCTTTGGTTATGCAAACCGATTGTTGCTGCAGCTGTCCAGGTGGCTGGTCTCAGATGATCCTGGAGGTGAACATGCTGGATGTGGAGGTCCTGGGCTGGTGTGGTTACAGTCTAAATCTCACGGTTGTGAGGCTGGTTGGATGTAGGGATGGACCGATCCGATATACAGTATCGGTATTGGTCCAATCCTGAACTAAATTACTGGATCAGATATTGGGGAGGGAAGAAAATGTAATCTGATCCATTAAATATCACAAAAGCACCTCACAAAACAACATAGCAAAGGTAGTGACCTTAGCACGTCAGAGCAGTATGCATCATGTGATAAAGCGGCTGTTGTATGCGAGACCTGTCAGTGATCTGGAGTTCCTTCACACTGAAAACCTTTGGAGCCTCGCTACATGCTGCCAGACCAGGTGTTTTGCCAAGGTAGGCATCCCCGACAAAACCCATTCCGCCCGCACCGCGAGCACCCACCAGGCACAGAGTGCGGATCCAGTTTACTCCACCTCCATTATAGACAATTAGACATGGAAGTAGAGATGTTTTAGTTTTGTGAAAAAGTGACAAGTGAGTGTCGTTACATTACTATTCATTTTGAGGTTTACAACAGAAAATTATATATTCATTGTTCTCACGTAATATCGGATGAGATTATTTTGCCTGATAATTATTTTTATCCTCCTGTAACTTTACTGTATAAAGAGCTAAAACCTCCAAAGTTCCAGGAGTAATTAGTCATTATAAGAAGTGTTTGTGAACTAAAAATCAAGACTGTGGCATACTGTTTGTCCGTGATTTAGACAGGGGGAACAAATTGTGGCAGGCTCAGCCTCATATTATATGTATCCCATTATAACTTTAATGTATAAAGGGCTAACATCTCCAAAATTTCAGTAGTTGGTCGTTATAAGAAGAGTTTGTGAACTAAAAATAAAGAATGTGGGATGTTGTTTCTCCATGATTTGGAGAGCCCAGCTTCTGCTCCCGACAAAGGGGAATCTTTTTAAGTTGTTGAATTATTATTCATTATTTTGTCCTGATATTGAACTTCTTTTTTTCAGAACCAAAGAGTTTTTGAAATCTGCATAAAATTGCATTTTAAATTACTTTTGAATATTACTTTAAATACTTAGATTTAAAGTTCTGCAACAAGTTTAAATAAAACGATTAGTATTGCTGAACTGCAAAATATTTTGGGTGTAGTGTGTTTTTTGTATACAAGTATAGTAGAATAGCTTTAGTGTTTTTTATGTGTGTTTTATTTTATTATGAACTTGTAAAAAATACAGCAAGACAAAAACAGTTTTATTGATTATAAAATAGACTATATTGAATTCATATCAGTATCTGCAGATATCCAAATTTATGATATCGGTATTGGACATATAAAAAGTGGTATGGTGCCATCTCTAGTTGGATGTACTGCCAGATTCTCTGAAAAGTCTTTGGAGACAGCTTATGGTAGAGAATGAACATTCATTGCTTGGGTTTTTTTTTTCTTTCTCTCACCCTCTCTCTCTCACTTTTTTTCCGCTTCACTCCACACGCGAGCCTTGTGCTTTGCGCTGAGCAGAGGGGGGAGGGGCTGTAGTTACACTCACAGTAGCACAGGAACAGAGCAGGAGGGAGAGAGAGAGAAAGAGAGCCAGGGACAACAAGGTCACATTAGAAAGGTATAGTAATCATCCACAACTATTTTCAGCTGCGGATGATA